>NC_138757.1:70000-1440313 GCF_965113315.1 Podarcis vaucheri | reverse complement strand
GCCGCTCCCTTTCCTGCCAACTCCATCTGGTCTAGGGGGCGGAGCCTGCACTCACCGCCACACCTTAAGAGGCCTGAGGGAGGCTTCCGGGACACTGCTGCTGCTGTAGTGAGTGCTGGGTGGGCCGCTCCCTTTCCTGCCAACTCCATCTGGCCTAGGGGGCGGAGCCTGCACTCACCGCCACACCTTAAGAGGCCTGAGCGAGGCTTCCGGGACACTGCTGCTGCTCTAGTGAGTGCTGGGGGGGCCGCTCCCATTCCTGCCAACTCCATCTGGCCTAGGGGGCGGAGCCTGCACTCACCGCCACACCTTAAGAGGCCTGAGCGAGGCTTCCGGGACACTGCTGCTGCTCTAGTGAGTGCTGGGGGGGCCGCTCCCATTCCTGCCAACTCCATCTGGCCTAGGGGGCGGAGCCTGCACTCACCGCCACACCTTAAGAGGCCTGAGCGAGGCTTCCGGGACACTGCTGCTGCTCTAGTGAGTGCTGGGGGGGCTGCTCCCTTTCCTGCCAACTCCATCTGGCCTAGGGGGCGGAGCCTGCACTCACCGCCACAGCTTAAGAGGCCTGAGCGAGGCATCCGGGACACTGCTGCTGCTCTAGAGAGTGCTGGGGGGGCCGCTCCCTTTGCTGCCAACTCCATCTGGCCTAGGGGGCGGAGCCTGCACTCACCGCCACAGCTTAAGAGGCCTGAGCGAGGCTTCCGGGACACTGCTGCTGCTGCTGCTGCTGCTGCTCTACTGAGTGCTGGGTGGGCCGCTCCCTTTCCTGCCAACTCCATCTGGCCTAGGGGGTGGAGCCTGCACTCACCGCAACAGGATAAGAGGCCTGAGGGAGGCTTCTGGGACACTGCTGCTGCTCTAGTGAGTGCTGGGTGGGCCACTCCCTTTCCTGCCAACTCCATGTGTCCTCGGGGGCGGAGCCTGCACTCACCGCCACAGCTTAAGAGGTTTGAGGGAGGCTTCCGGGACACTGCTGCTGCTGCACTAGTGAGTGCTGGGTGGGCCGCTCCCTTTCCTGCCAACTCCATCTGGTCTAGGGGGCGGAGCCTGCATTAACCGCCACAGCTTAAAAGGCCTGAGGGAGGCTTCCAGGACACTGCTGCTGCTCTAATGAGTGCTGGGTGGGCCGCTCCCTTTCCTGCCAACTCCATCTGGCCTAGGGGGTTGAGCCTGCACTCACCCCCACAGCTTAAGAGGCCTGAGGGAGGCTTCCGGGACACTGCTGCTGCTGCTGCTGCTGCTCTATTGAGTGCTGGGTGGGCCGCTCCCTTTCCTGCCAACTCCATCTGGCCTAGGGGGCGGAGCTTTCACTCACCGCCACAGCGTAATTGGCCTGAGGGAGGCTTCCGGGACACTGCTGCTGCTCTAGTGAGTGCTGGGTGGGCCGCTCCCTTTCCTACCAACTCCATCTGGCCTAGGGGGCGGATCCTGCGCTCACCGCCACAACTTAAGAGGCCTGAGGGAGGCCTCCGGGACACTACTGCTTCTGCTGCTGCTCTAGTGAGTGCTGGGTGGGCCGCTCCCTTTCCTGCCAACTCCATCTGGTCTAGGGGGCGGAGCCTGCACTCACCGCCACACCTTAAGAGGCCTGAGGGAGGCTTCCGGGACACTGCTGCTGCTCTACTGAGTGCTGGGTGGGCCGCTCCCTTTCCTGCCAACTCCATCTGGCCTAGGGGGCGGAGCCTGCACTCACCGCCACACCTTAAGAGGCCTGAGCGAGGCTTCCGGGACACTGCTGCTGCTCTAGTGAGTGCTGGGGGGGCCGCTCCCATTCCTGCCAACTCCATCTGGCCTAGCGGGCGGAGCCTGCACTCACCGCCACAGCTTAAGAGGCCTGAGTGAGGCTTCCGGGACACTGCTGCTGCTCTAGTGAGTGCTGGGGGGGCTGCTCCCTTTCCTGCCAACTCCATCTGGCCTAGGGGGCGGAGCCTGCACTCACCGCCACAGCTTAAGAGGCCTGAGCGAGGCTTCCGGGACACTGCTGCTGCTCTAGTGAGTGCTGGGGGGGCCGCTCCCTTTGCTGCCAACTCCATCTGGCCTAGGGGGCGGAGCCTGCACTCACCGCCACAGCTTAAGAGGCCTGAGCGAGGCTTCCGGGACACTGCTGCTGCTCTAGTCAGTGCTGGGGGGGCCGCTCCCTTTCCTGCCAACTCCATCTGGCCTAGGGGGCGGAGCCTGCACTCACTGCCACAGCTTAAGAGGCCTGAGGGAGGCTTCCGGGACACTGATGCTGCTCTAGTGAGTGCTGGGTGGGCCGCTTCCTTTCCTGCCAACTCCATCTGGCCTACGGGGCGGAGCCTGCACTCACCGCCACAGCTTAAGAGGCCTGAGGGAGGCTTCCGGGACAGTGCTGCTGCTGCTGCTGCACTAGTGAGTGCTGGGTGGGCCGCTCCCTTTCCTGCCAACTCCATCTGGCCTAGGGGGCGGAGCTTTCACTCACCGCCACAGCGTAATTGGCCTGAGGGAGGCTTCCGGGACACTGCTGCTGCTCTAGTGAGTGCTGGGTGGGCCGCTCCCTTTCCTACCAACTCCATCTGGCCTAGGGGGCGGATCCTGCGCTCACCGCCACAACTTAAGAGGCCTGAGGGAGGCCTCCGGGACACTACTGCTTCTGCTGCTGCTCTAGTGAGTGCTGGGTGGGCCGCTCCCTTTCCTGCCAACTCCATCTGGTCTAGGGGGCGGAGCCTGCACTCACCGCCACACCTTAAGAGGCCTGAGGGAGGCTTCCGGGACACTGCTGCTGCTGTAGTGAGTGCTGGGTGGGCCGCTCCCTTTCCTGCCAACTCCATCTGGCCTAGGGGGCGGAGCCTGCACTCACCGCCACACCTTAAGAGGCCTGAGCGAGGCTTCCGGGACACTGCTGCTGCTCTAGTGAGTGCTGGGGGGGCCGCTCCCATTCCTGCCAACTCCATCTGGCCTAGGGGGCGGAGCCTGCACTCACCGCCACACCTTAAGAGGCCTGAGCGAGGCTTCCGGGACACTGCTGCTGCTCTAGTGAGTGCTGGGGGGGCCGTTCCCATTCCTGCCAACTCCATCTGGCCTAGGGGGCGGAGCCTGCACTCACCGCCACACCTTAAGAGGCCTGAGCGAGGCTTCCGGGACACTGCTGCTGCTCTAGTGAGTGCTGGGGGGGCTGCTCCCTTTCCTGCCAACTCCATCTGGCCTAGGGGGCGGAGCCTGCACTCACCGCCACAGCTTAAGAGGCCTGAGCGAGGCATCCGGGACACTGCTGCTGCTCTAGTGAGTGCTGGGGGGGCCGCTCCCTTTGCTGCCAACTCCATCTGGCCTAGGGGGCGGAGCCTGCACTCACCGCCACAGCTTAAGAGGCCTGAGCGAGGCTTCCGGGACACTGCTGCTGCTGCTGCTGCTGCTGCTCTACTGAGTGCTGGGTGGGCCGCTCCCTTTCCTGCCAACTCCATCTGGCCTAGGGGGTGGAGCCTGCACTCACCGCAACAGGATAAGAGGCCTGAGGGAGGCTTCTGGGACACTGCTGCTGCTCTAGTGAGTGCTGGGTGGGCCGCTCCCTTTCCTGCCAACTCCATGTGTCCTCGGGGGCGGAGCCTGCACTCACCGCCACAGCTTAAGAGGTTTGAGGGAGGCTTCCGGGACACTGCTGCTGCTGCACTAGTGAGTGCTGGGTGGGCCGCTCCCTTTCCTGCCAACTCCATCTGGTCTAGGGGGCGGAGCCTGCATTAACCGCCACAGCTTAAAAGGCCTGAGGGAGGCTTCCAGGACACTGCTGCTGCTCTAATGAGTGCTGGGTGGGCCGCTCCCTTTCCTGCCAACTCCATCTGGCCTAGGGGGTTGAGCCTGCACTCACCCCCACAGCTTAAGAGGCCTGAGGGAGGCTTCCGGGACACTGCTGCTGCTGCTGCTGCTGCTCTATTGAGTGCTGGATGGGCCGCTCCCTTTCCTGCCAACTACATCTGGCCTAGGGGGCGGAGCCTGCACTCACCGCCACAGCCTAAAAGGCCTGAGGGAGGCTTCCGGGACACTGCTGCTGCTGCTCTAGTGAGTGCTGGGTGGGCCGCTCCCTTTCCTGCCAACTCCATCTGGCCTAGGGGGTTGAGCCTGCACTCACCCCCACAGCTTAAGAGGCCTGAGGGAGGCTTCCGGGACACTGCTGCTGCTGCTGCTGCTGCTCTATTGAGTGCTGGATGGGCCGCTCCCTTTCCTGCCAACTACATCTGGCCTAGGGGGCGGAGCCTGCACTCACCGCCACAGCCTAAAAGGCCTGAGGGAGGCTTCCGGGACACTGCTGCTGCTGCTCTAGTGAGTGCTGGGTGGGCCGCTCCCTTTCCTGCCAACTCCATCTGGCCTAGGGGGTTGAGCCTGCACTCACCCCCACACCTTAAGAGGCCTGAGGGAGGCTTCCGGGACACTGCTGCTGCTCTAGTGAGTGCTGGGGGGGCTGCTCCCTTTCCTGCCAACTCCATCTGGCCTAGGGGGCGGAGCCTGCACTCACCGCCACAGCTTAAGAGGCCTGAGCGAGGCATCCGGGACACTGCTGCTGCTCTAGTGAGTGCTGGGGGGGCCGCTCCCTTTGCTGCCAACTCCATCTGGCCTAGGGGGCGGAGCCTGCACTCACCGCCACAGCTTAAGAGGCCTGAGCGAGGCTTCCGGGACACTGCTGCTGCTCTAGTCAGTGCTGGGGGGGCCGCTCCCTTTCCTGCCAACTCCATCTGGCCTAGGGGGCGGAGCCTGCACTCACTGCCACAGCTTAAGAGGCCTGAGGGAGGCTTCCGGGACACTGATGCTGCTCTAGTGAGTGCTGGGTGGGCCGCTTCCTTTCCTGCCAACTCCATCTGGCCTAGGGGGCGGAGCCTGCACTCACCGCCACAGCTTAAGAGGCCTGAGGGAGGCTTCCGGGACAGTGCTGCTGCTGCTGCTGCTGCACTAGTGAGTGCTGGGTGGGCCGCTCCCTTTCCTGCCAACTCCATCTGGCCTAGGGGGCGGAGCTTTCACTCACCGCCACAGCGTAATTGGCCTGAGGGAGGCTTCCGGGACACTGCTGCTGCTCTAGTGAGTGCTGGGTGGGCCGCTCCCTTTCCTGCCAACTCCATCTGGTCTAGGGGGCGGAGCCTGCACTCACCGCCACACCTTAAGAGGCCTGAGGGAGGCTTCCGGGACACTGCTGCTGCTGTAGTGAGTGCTGGGTGGGCCGCTCCCTTTCCTGCCAACTCCATCTGGCCTAGGGGGCGGAGCCTGCACTCACCGCCACACCTTAAGAGGCCTGAGCGAGGCTTCCGGGACACTGCTGCTGCTCTAGTGAGTGCTGGGGGGGCCGCTCCCATTCCTGCCAACTCCATCTGGCCTAGGGGGCGGAGCCTGCACTCACCGCCACAGCTTAAGAGGCCTGAGCGAGGCTTCCGGGACACTGCTGCTGCTCTAGTGAGTGCTGGGGGGGCTGCTCCCTTTCCTGCCAACTCCATCTGGCCTAGGGGGCGGAGCCTGCACTCACCGCCACAGCTTAAGAGGCCTGAGCGAGGCATCCGGGACACTGCTGCTGCTCTAGTGAGTGCTGGGGGGGCCGCTCCCTTTGCTGCCAACTCCATCTGGCCTAGGGGGCGGAGCCTGCACTCACCGCCACAGCTTAAGAGGCCTGAGCGAGGCTTCCGGGACACTGCTGCTGCTGCTGCTGCTGCTGCTGCTCTACTGAGTGCTGGGTGGGCCGCTCCCTTTCCTGCCAACTCCATCTGGCCTAGGGGGTGGAGCCTGCACTCACCGCAACAGGATAAGAGGCCTGAGGGAGGCTTCTGGGACACTGCTGCTGCTCTAGTGAGTGCTGGGTGGGCCGCTCCCTTTCCTGCCAACTCCATGTGTCCTCGGGGGCGGAGCCTGCACTCACCGCCACAGCTTAAGAGGTTTGAGGGAGGCTTCCGGGACACTGCTGCTGCTGCACTAGTGAGTGCTGGGTGGGCCGCTCCCTTTCCTGCCAACTCCATCTGGTCTAGGGGGCGGAGCCTGCATTAACCGCCACAGCTTAAAAGGCCTGAGGGAGGCTTCCAGGACACTGCTGCTGCTCTAATGAGTGCTGGGTGGGCCGCTCCCTTTCCTGCCAACTCCATCTGGCCTAGGGGGTTGAGCCTGCACTCACCCCCACAGCTTAAGAGGCCTGAGGGAGGCTTCCGGGACACTGCTGCTGCTGCTGCTGCTGCTCTATTGAGTGCTGGATGGGCCGCTCCCTTTCCTGCCAACTACATCTGGCCTAGGGGGCGGAGCCTGCACTCACCGCCACAGCCTAAAAGGCCTGAGGGAGGCTTCCGGGACACTGCTGCTGCTGCTCTAGTGAGTGCTGGGTGGGCCGCTCCCTTTCCTGCCAACTCCATCTGGCCTAGGGGGTTGAGCCTGCACTCACCCCCACAGCTTAAGAGGCCTGAGGGAGGTCTCCGGGACACTGCTACTGCTCTAGTGAGTGATGGGTGGGCCGCTCCCCTTCCTGTCAACTCCATTTGGCCTAGGGGGCGGAGCCTGTACTCACCGCCACAGCTTAAGAGGCCTGAGGGAGGCCTCCTGGACACTGCTGCTGCTGCTGTAGTGAGTGCTGTGTGGGCCGCTCCCTTTCCTGCCAACTCCATTTGGCCTAGGGGGCGGAGCCTGTACTCACCGCCACAGCTTAAAAGGCCTGAGGGAGGCTTCCGGGACACTGCTGCTGCTGCACTAGTGATTGATGGGTGGGCCGCTCCCTTTCCTGCCAACTCCATCTGGCCTAGGAGGCGGAGCCTGCACTCACCGCCACAGCCTAAAAGGCCTGAGGGAGGCTTCCGGGACACTGCTGCTGCTCTAGTGAGTGCTGGGTGGGCCGCTCCCTTTCCTGCCAACTCCATCTGGCCTAGGGGGCGGAGCCTGCACTCACCGCCACAGCTTTAGAGGCCTGAGGGAGGCTTCCGGAACACTGCTGCTGCTCTAGTGAGTGATGGGTGGGCCGCTCCCTTTCCTGCCAACTCCATCTCGCCTAGGGGGCGGAGCCTGCACTCACCGCCACAGCTTGAGAGGCCTGAGGGAGGCTTCCGGGACACTGCTGCTGCTCTAGTGAGTGATGCGTGGGCCGCTCCCTTTCCTGCCAACTCCATCCCGCCTAGGGGGCGGAGTCTGCACTCACCGCCACAGCTTGAGGGCCTCCATCAAGGCCTCCGGAACACTGCTGCTGCTGCTCCTGCTCTATTGAGTGCTGGGTGGGCCACTCCCTTTCCTGCCAACTCCATCTGGCCTAATGGGCGGAGCCTGCACTCACCGCCACAGCTTAAGAGGCCTGAGGTAGGCTTCCGGGACACTGCTGCTGCTCTAGTGAGTGCTGGGTGGGCCGCTCCCTTTCCTGCCAACACCATCTGGCCTAGGGGGCGGAGCCTGAACTCACCGGCACAGCTTAAGAAGCCTGAGGGAGGCTTCCGGGACACTGCTGCTGCTCTAGTGAGTGCTGGGTGGGCCGCTCCCCTTCCTGCCAACACCATCTGGCCTAGGGGGCGGAGCCTGAACTCACCGGCACAGCTTAAGAAGCCTGAGGGAGGCTTCCGGGACACTGCTGCTGCTCTAGTGAGTGCCGGGGGGGCCGCTCCCCTTCCTGCCAACACCATCTGGCCTAGGGGGCGGAGCCTGAACTCACCGGCACAGCTTAAGAAGCCTGAGGGAGGCTTCCGGGACACTGCTGCTGCTCTAGTGAGTGATGGGTGGGCCGCTCCCTTTCCTGCCAACTCCATCTGGCCTAGGGGGCGGAGCCTGAACTTACCGCCACAGCTTAAAAGGGCATAGGGAGGCTTCCGGAATACTGCTAATGCTACTGGTCTAGTGAGTGCTGGGTGGGCCGCACCCTTTCCCGCCAACTCCATCTGGCCTAGGGGGCGGAGCCTGCACTCACCCCCACAGCTTAAGAGGCCTGAGGGAGTCTTCCAGAACACCGCTGCTACTGCTCTAGTGAGTGATTGGTGGGCTGCTCCCCTTCCTGTCAACTCCATCTGGCCTAGGGGCCGAGCCTGCACTCACCGCCACAGCTTAAGAGGCCTGAGGGAGACTTCCGGGACACTGCTGCTGCTACTGCTGTAGTGAGTGCTGGGTGGGCCACTCCCTTTCCTGCGAACTCCATCTGGCCTACGGGGCGGAGCCTGCACTCACCCCCACAGCTTATGAGTCCTGAGGGAGGCCTCCGGGACACTGCTACTGCTCTAGTGAGTGCTGGGTGGGCCGCTCCCTTTCCTGCCAACTCCATCTGGCCTAGGGGGCGGAGCCTGCACTCACCGCCACAGCTTAAGAGGCCTGAGGGAGACTTCCGGGACACTGCTGCTGCTACTGCTGTAGTGAGTGCTGGGTGGGCCGCTCCCTTTCCTGCGAACTCCATCTGGCCTACGGGGCGGAGCCTGCACTCACCCCCACAGCTTAAGAGGCCTGAGGGAGGCTTCCGGGACACTGCCGCTGCTGTAGTGAGTGCTGGGTGGGCCGCTCCCTTTCCTGCCAACTCCATCTGGCTTAGGGGGCGGAGCCTGCACTCACCGCCACAGCTTAAGAGGCCTGAGGGAGGCTTTCGGGACACTGCTGCTGCTACTGCTCTAGTGAGTGCTGGGTGGGCCGCTCCCTTTCCTGCCAACTCCATCTGGCTTAGGGGGCGGAGCCTGCACTCACCGCCACAGCTTAAGAGGCCTGAGGGAGGCTTCCGAGACACTGCTGCTGCTACTGCTCTAGTGAGTGCTGGGTGGGCCGCTCCCTTTCCTGCCAACTCCATCTGGCCTAGGGGGCGGAGCCTGCACTCACCGCCACAGCTTAAGAGGCCTGAGGGAGGCTTCCGAGACACTGCTGCTGCTACTGCTCTAGTGAGTGCTGGGTGGGCCGCTCCCTTTCCTGCCAACTCCATCTGGCTTAGGGGGCGGAGCCTGCACTCACCGCCACAGCTTAAGAGGCCTGAGGGAGGCTTCCGAGACACTGCTGCTGCTGCTGCTCTAGTGAGTGCTGGGTGGGCCGCTCCCTTTCCTGCGAACTCCATCTGGCCTACGGGGCGGAGCCTGCACTCACCGCCACAGCTTAAGAGGCCTGAGGGAGGCTTCCGGGACACTGCTGCTGCTGCTGCTCTACTGAGTGCTGGGTGGACCGCTCCCCTTCCTGCCAACTCCATCTGGCCTAGGGGGCGGAGCCTGCACTCACCGCCACAGCTTAAGAGGCCTAAGGGAAGCTTCCGGGACACTGCTGCTGCTGTAGTGAGTGCTGGGTGGGCCGCTCCCCTTCCTGTCAACTCCATTTGGCCTAGGGGGCGGAGTCTGTACTCACGCCACAGCATAAGAGGCCTGAGGGAGGCCTCCGGGACACTGCTGCTGTAGTGAGTGCTGTGTGGGCCGCTCCATTTCCTGCCAACTCCATCTGGCCTAGGGGGCGGAGCCTGCACTCACCGCCACAGCTTAAGAGGTCTGAGGGAGGCCTCCGGGACACTGCTGCTGTAGTGAGTGCTGTGTGGGCCGCTCCATTTCCTGCCAACTCCATCTGGCCTAGGGGGCGGAGCCTGCACTCACCGCCACAGCTTAAGAGGCCTGAGCGAGGCTTCCGGGACACTGTTGCTGCTGCTGCTGCTGCTCTAGTGAGTGCTGGGTGGGCCGTTCCCTTTCTTGCCAACTCCATTTGGCATAGGGGGCGGAGCCTGCACTCACCGCCACAGCTTAAGAGGCTTGAGGGAGGCTTCCGGGACACTGCTGCTGCTCTAGTGAGTGCTGGGGGGGCTGCTCCCTTTCCTGCCAACTTCATCTGGCCAAAGGGGCGGAGCCTGCACTCACCGCCACAGCTTAAGAGGCCTGAGCGAGGCTTCCGGGACACTGCTGCTGCTCTAGTGAGTGCTGGGGGGCCCGCTCCCTTTCCTGCCAACTCCATCTGGCCTAGGGGGCGGAGCCTGCACTCACCGCCACAGCTTAAGAGGCCTGAGGGAGGCTTCCGGGACACTGCTGCTGCTACTGCTCTAGTGAGTGCTGGGTGGGCCGCTCCCTTTCCTGCGAACTCCATCTGGCCTACGGGGCGGAGCCTGCACTCACCCCCACAGCTTAAGAGGCCTGAGGGAGGCTTCCGGGACACTGCTGCTGCTGCTGCTCTACTGAGTGCTGGGTGGACCGCTCCCTTTCCTGCCAACTCCATCTGGCTTAGGGGGCGGAGCCTGCACTCACCGCCACAGCTTAAGAGGCCTGAGGGAGGCTTCCGGGACACTGCTGCTGCTACTGCTCTAGTGAGTGCTGGGTGGGCCGCTCCCTTTCCTGCCAACTCCATCTGGCTTAGGGGGCGGAGCCTGCACTCACCGCCACAGCTTAAGAGGCCTGAGGGAGGCTTCCGGGACACTGCTGCTGCTACTGCTCTAGTGAGTGCTGGGTGGGCCGCTCCCTTTCCTGCGAACTCCATCTGGCCTACGGGGCGGAGCCTGCACTCACCCCCACAGCTTAAGAGGCCTGAGGGAGGCTTCCGGGACACTGCTGCTGCTGCTGCTCTACTGAGTGCTGGGTGGACCGCTCCCCTTCCTGCCAACTCCATCTGGCCTAGGGGGCGGAGCCTGCACTCACCGCCACAGCTTAAGAGGCCTAAGGGAAGCTTCCGGGACACTGCTGCTGCTGTAGTGAGTGCTGGGTGGGCCGCTCCCCTTCCTGTCAACTCCATTTGGCCTAGGGGGCGGAGTCTGTACTCACGCCACAGCATAAGAGGCCTGAGGGAGGCCTCCGGGACACTGCTGCTGTAGTGAGTGCTGTGTGGGCCGCTCCATTTCCTGCCAACTCCATCTGGCCTAGGGGGCGGAGCCTGCACTCACCGCCACAGCTTAAGAGGCCTGAGGGAGGCCTCCGGGACACTGCTGCTGTAGTGAGTGCTGTGTGGGCCGCTCCATTTCCTGCCAACTCCATCTGGCCTAGGGGGCGGAGCCTGCACTCACCGCCACAGCTTAAGAGGCCTGAGCGAGGCTTCCGGGACACTGTTGCTGCTGCTGCTGCTGCTCTAGTGAGTGCTGGGTGGGCCGTTCCCTTTCTTGCCAACTCCATTTGGCATAGGGGGCGGAGCCTGCACTCACCGCCACAGCTTAAGAGGCTTGAGGGAGGCTTCCGGGACACTGCTGCTGCTCTAGTGAGTGCTGGGGGGCCCGCTCCCTTTCCTGCCAACTCCATCTGGCCTAGGGGGCGGAGCCTGCACTCACCGCCACAGCTTAAGAGGCCTGAGCGAGGCTTCCGGGACACTGCTGCTGCTCTAGTGAGTGCTGGGGGGGCTGCTCCCTTTCCTGCCAACTTCATCTGGCCAAAGGGGCGGAGCCTGCACTCACCGCCACAGCTTAAGAGGCCTGAGCGAGGCTTCCGGGACACTGCTGCTGCTCTAGTGAGTGCTGGGGGCCCCGCTCCCTTTCCTGCCAACTCCATCTGGCCTAGGGGGCGGAGCCTGCACTCACCGCCACAGCTTAAGAGGCCTGAGCGAGGCTTCCGGGACACTGCTGCTGCTCTAGTGAGTGCTGGGGGGGCCGCTCCCTTTCCTGCCAACTCCATCTGGCCTAGGGGGCGGAGCCTGCACTCACCGCCACAGCTTAAGAGGCCTGAGCGAGGCTTCCGGGACACTGCTGCTGCTCTAGTGAGTGCTGGGGGGGGGGCCGCTCCCTTTCCTACCAACTCCATCTGGCCTAGGGGATTGAGCCTGCACTGACCCCCACAGCTTAAGAGGCCTGAGGGAGGCTTCCGGGACACTACTGCTTCTGCTGCTGCTCTAGTGAGTGCTGGGTGGGCCGCTCCCTTTCCTGCCAACTCCATGTGGCCTAGGGGGCGGATCCTGCGCTCACCGCCACAACTTAAGAGGCCTGAGGGAGGCTTCCGGGACACTGCTGCTGCTGCTGCTCTACTGAGTGCTGGGTGGGCCGCTCTCTTTCCTGCCAACTCCATCTGGCCTAGGGGGCGGAGCCTGCACTCACTGCCACAGCTTAAGAGGCCTGAGGGAGGCTTCCGGGACACTGATGCTGCTGCTGCTGCTGTAGTGAGTGCTGGGTGGGCCACTCCCTTTCCTGCCAACTCCATCTGGCCTAATGGGCGGAGCCTGCACTCACCGCCACAGCCTAAGAGGCCCGAGGGAGGCTTCCGGGATACTGCTGCTGCTGCTGCTGCTGCTCTAGTGAGTGCTGGGTGGGGCGCTCCCTTTCCTGCCAACTCCATCTGGCCTAGGGGGCGGAGCCTGCACTCACCGCCACAGCTTAAGAGGCCTGAGGGAGACTTCTGGGACACTGCTGCTGCTCTAGTGAGTGCTGGGGGGGGGGGCGCTCCCTTTCCTGCCAACTCCATCTGGCCTAGGGGGCGGAGCCTGCACTCACTGCCACAGCTTAAGAGGCCTGAGGGAGGCTTCCGGGACACTGATGCTGCTCTAGTGAGTGCTGGGTGGGCCGCTTCCTTTCCTGCCAACTCCATCTGGCCTAGGGGGCGGAGCCTGCACTCACCGCCACAGCTTAAGAGGCCTGAGGGAGGCTTCCGGGACAGTGCTGCTGCTGCTGCACTAGTGAGTGCTGGGTGGGCCGCTCCCTTTCCTGCCAACTCCATCTGGCCTAGGGGGCGGAGTTTTCACTCACCGCCACAGCGTAATTGGCCTGAGGGAGGCTTCCGGGACACTGCTGCTGCTCTAGTGAGTGCTGGGTGGGCCGCTCCCTTTCCTACCAACTCCATCTGGCCTAGGGGGCGGATCCTGCGCTCACCGCCACAACTTAAGAGGCCTGAGGGAGGCCTCCGGGACACTACTGCTTCTGCTGCTGCTCTAGTGAGTGCTGGGTGGGCCGCTCCCTTTCCTGCCAACTCCATCTGGTCTAGGGGGCGGAGCCTGCACTCACCGCCACACCTTAAGAGGCCTGAGGGAGGCTTCCGGGACACTGCTGCTGCTCTACTGAGTGCTGGGTGGGCCGCTCCCTTTCCTGCCATCTCCATCTGGCCTAGGGGGCGGAGCCTGCACTCACCGCCACACCTTAAGAGGCCTGAGCGAGGCTTCCGGGACACTGCTGCTGCTCTAGTGAGTGCTGGGGGGGCCGCTCCCATTCCTGCCAACTCCATCTGGCCTAGGGGGCGGAGCCTGCACTCACCGCCACAGCTTAAGAGGCCTGAGCGAGGCTTCCGGGACACTGCTGCTGCTGCTGCACTAGTGAGTGCTGGGTGGGCCGCTCCCTTTCCTGCCAACTCCATCTGGCCTAGGGGGCGGAGCTTTCACTCACCGCCACAGCGTAATTGGCCTGAGGGAGGCTTCCGGGACACTGCTGCTGCTCTAGTGAGTGCTGGGTGGGCCGCTCCCTTTCCTACCAACTCCATCTGGCCTAGGGGGCGGATCCTGCGCTCACCGCCACAACTTAAGAGGCCTGAGGGAGGCCTCCGGGACACTACTGCTTCTGCTGCTGCTCTATTGAGTGCTGGGTGGGCCGCTCCCTTTCCTGCCAACTCCATCTGGTCTAGGGGGCGGAGCCTGCACTCACCGCCACACCTTAAGAGGCCTGAGGGAGGCTTCCGGGACACTGCTGCTGCTCTACTGAGTGCTGGGTGGGCCGCTCCCTTTCCTGCCAACTCCATCTGGCCTAGGGGGCGGAGCCTGCACTCACCGCCACACCTTAAGAGGCCTGAGCGAGGCTTCCGGGACACTGCTGCTGCTCTAGTGAGTGCTGGGGGGGCCGCTCCCATTCCTGCCAACTCCATCTGGCCTAGGGGGCGGAGCCTGCACTCACCGCCACAGCTTAAGAGGCCTGAGCGAGGCTTCCGGGACACTGCTGCTGCTCTAGTGAGTGCTGGGGGGGCTGCTCCCTTTCCTGCCAACTCCATCTGGCCTAGGGGGCGGAGCCTGCACTCACCGCCACAGCTTAAGAGGCCTGAGCGAGGCATCCGGGACACTGCTGCTGCTCTAGTGAGTGCTGGGGGGGCCGCTCCCTTTGCTGCCAACTCCATCTGGCCTAGGGGGCGGAGCCTGCACTCACCGCCACAGCTTAAGAGGCCTGAGCGAGGCTTCCGGGACACTGCTGCTGCTCTAGTCAGTGCTGGGGGGGCCGCTCCCTTTCCTGCCAACTCCATCTGGCCTAGGGGATTGAGCCTGCACTCACCCCCACAGCTTAAGAGGCCTGAGGGAGGCTTCCGGGACACTACTGCTTCTGCTGCTGCTCTAGTGAGTGCTGGGTGGGCCGCTCCCTTTCCTGCCAACTCCATCTGGCCTAGGGGGCGGATCCTGCGCTCACCGCCACAACTTAAGAGGCCTGAGGGAGGCTTCCGGGACACTGCTGCTGCTGCTGCTCTACTGAGTGCTGGGTGGGCCGCTCTCTTTCCTGCCAACTCCATCTGGCCTAGGGGGCGGAGCCTGCACTCACTGCCACAGCTTAAGAGGCCTGAGGGAGGCTTCCGGGACACTGATGCTGCTGCTGCTGCTGTAGTGAGTGCTGGGTGGGCCACTCCCTTTCCTGCCAACTCCATCTGGCCTAATGGGCGGAGCCTGCACTCACCGCCACAGCCTAAGAGGCCCGAGGGAGGCTTCCGGGACACTGCTGCTGCTCTAGTGAGTGCCGGGGGGGCCGCTCCCCTTCCTGCCAACTCCATCTGGCCTAGGGGGCGGATCCTGCGCTCACCGCCACAACTTAAGAGGCCTGAGGGAGGCTTCCGGGACACTACTGCTTCTGCTGCTGCTCTAGTGAGTGCTGGGTGGGCCGCTCCCTTTCCTGCCAACTCCATCTGGTCTAGGGGGCGGAGCCTGCACTCACCGCCACAGCTTAAGAGGCCTGAGGGAGACTTCCGGGACACTGCTGCTGCTCTAGTGAGTGCTGGGTGGGCCGCTCCCCTTTCCTGCCAACTCCATCTGGCCTAGGGGGCGGAGCCTGCACTCACCGCCACAGCTTAAGAGGCCTGAGCGAGGCTTCCGGGACACTGCTGCTGCTGCTGCTGCTCTAGTGAGTGCTGGGTGGGCCGCTCCCTTTCTTGCCAACTCCATTTGGCATAGGGGGCGGAGCCTGCACTCACCGCCACAGCTTAAGAGGCTTGAGGGAGGCTTCCGGGACACTGCTGCTGCTGCTGCTGCTCTAGTGAGTGCTGGGTGGGCCGCTCCCTTTCCTGCCAACTCCATCTGGCCTAGGGGGCGGAGCCTGCACTCACCGCCACAGCTTAAAAGGCCTGAGCGAGGCTTCCGGGACACTGCCTCTGCTCTAGTGAGTGCTGGGGGGGCCGCTCCCTTTCCTGCCAACTCCATCTGGCCTAGGGGGCGGAGCCTGCACTCACCGCCACAGCTTAAGAGGCCTGAGCGAGGCTTCCGGGACACTGCTGCTGCTCTAGTGAGTGCTGGGGGGGCCGCTCCCTTTCCTGCCAACTCCATCTGGCCTAGGGGGCGGAGCCTGCACTCACCGCCACAGCTTAAGAGGCCTGAGCGAGGCTTCCGGGACACTGCTGCTGCTCTAGTGAGTGCTGGGTGGGCCGCTCCCTTTCCTGCCAACTCCATCTGGCCTAGGGGGCGGAGCCTGCACTCACCGCCACAGCTTAAGAGGCCTGAGCGAGGCTTCCGGGACACTGCTGCTGCTCTAGTGAGTGCTGGGGGGGCTGCTCCCTTTCCTGCCAACTCCATCTGGCCTAGGGGGCGGAGCCTGCACTCACCGCCACAGCTTAAGAGGCCTGAGCGAGGCTTCCGGGACACTGCTGCTGCTCTAGTGAGTGCTGGGGGGGCCGCTCCCTTTCCTGCCAACTCCATCTGGCCTAGGGGGCGGAGCCTGCACTCACCGCCACAGCTTAAGAGGCCTGAGCGAGGCTTCCGGGACACTGCTGCTGCTCTAGTGAGTGCTGGGGGGGGCCGCTCCCTTTCCTACCAACTCCATCTGGCCTAGGGGATTGAGCCTGCACTGACCCCCACAGCTTAAGAGGCCTGAGGGAGGCTTCCGGGACTCTACTGCTTCTGCTGCTGCTCTAGTGAGTGCTGGGTGGGCCGCTCCCTTTCCTGCCAACTCCATCTGGCCTAGGGGGCGGATCCTGCGCTCACCGCCACAACTTAAGAGGCCTGAGGGAGGCTTCCGGGACACTCCTGCTGCTGCTGCTCTACTGAGTGCTGGGTGGGCCGCTCTCTTTCCTGCCAACTCCATCTGGCCTAGGGGGCGGAGCCTGCACTCACTGCCACAGCTTAAGAGGCCTGAGGGAGGCTTCCGGGACACTGATGCTGCTGCTGCTGCTGTAGTGAGTGCTGGGTGGGCCACTCCCTTTCCTGCCAACTCCATCTGGCAAAATGGGCGGAGGCTGCACTCACCGCCACAGCCTAAGAGGCCTGAGGGAGGCTTCCGGGACACTGCTGCTGCTCTAGTGAGTGCCGGGGGGGGCGCTCCCCTTCCTGCCAACTCCATCTGGGCTAGGGGGCGGAGCCTGCACTCACCGCCACAACTTAAAAGGCCTGAGGGAGGCTTCCGGAACACTGCTGCTGCTGCACTAGTGAGTGCTGGGTGGGGCGCTCCCTTTCCTGCCAACTCCATCTGGCCTAGGGGGCGGAGCCTGCACTCACCGCCACAGCTTAAGAGGCCTGAGCGAGGCTTCCGGGACACTGCTGCTGCTCTAGTCAGTGCTGGGGGGGCCGCTCCCTTTCCTGCCAACTCCATCTGGCCTAGGGGGCGGAGCCTGCACTCACCGCCACAGCTTAAGAGGCCTGAGCGAGGCTTCCGGGACACTGCTGCTGCTCTAGTCAGTGCTGGGGGGGCCGCTCCCTTTCCTACCAACTCCATCTGGCCTAGGGGATTGAGCCTGCACTCACCCCCACAGCTTAAGAGGCCTGAGGGAGGCTTCCGGGACACTACTGCTTCTGCTGCTGCTCTAGTGAGTGCTGGGTGGGCCGCTCCCTTTCCTGCCAACTCCATCTGGCCTAGGGGGCGGATCCTTCGCTCACCGCCATAACTTAAGAGGCCTGAGGGAGGCTTCCGGGACACTGCTGCTGCTGCTGCTCTACTGAGTGCTGGGTGGGCCGCTCTCTTTCCTGCCAACTCCATCTGGCCTAGGGGGCGGAGCCTGCACTCACTGCCACAGCTTAAGAGGCCTGAGGGAGGCTTCCGGGACACTGATGCTGCTGCTGCTGCTGTAGTGAGTGCTGGGTGTGCCACTCCCTTTCCTGCCAACTCCATCTGGCCTAATGGGCGGAGCCTGCACTCACCGCCACAGCCTAAGAGGCCTGAGGGAGGCTTCCGGGACACTGCTGCTGCACTAGTGAGTGCTGGGTGGGCCGCTCCCTTTCCTGCCAACTCCATCTGGTCTAGGGGGCGGAGCCTGCACTCACCGCCACAGCTTAAGAGGCCTGAGGGAGGCTTCCGGGACACTGCTGCTGCTCTAGTGAGTGCTGGGTGGGCCGCTCCCCTTTCCTGCCAACTCCATCTGGCCTAGGGGGCGGAGCCTGCACTCACCGCCACAGCTTAAGAGGCCTGAGGGAGGCTTCCGGGACACTGCTGCTGCTGCTGCTGCTGCTCTAGTGAGTGCTGGGTGGGCCGTTCCCTTTCTTGCCAACTCCATTTGGCACAGGGGGCGGAGCCTGCACTCACCGCCACAGCTTAAGAGGCTTGAGGGAGGCTTCCGGGACACTGCTGCTGCTGCACTAGTGAGTGCTGGGTGGGCCGCTCCCTTTCCTGCCAACTCCATCTGGTCTAGGGGGCGGAGCCTGCACTCACCGCCACACCTTAAGAGGCCTGAGCGAGGCTTCCGGGACACTGCTGCTGCTCTACTGAGTGCTGGGTGGGCCGCTCCCTTTCCTGCCAACTCCATCTGGCCTAGGGGGCGGAGCCTGCACTCACCGCCACAGCTTAAAAGGCCTGAGCGAGGCTTCCGGGACACTGCTGCTGCTACTGCTCTAGTGAGTGCTGGGTGGGCAGCTCCCTTTCCTGCCAACTCCATCTGGTCTAGGGGGCGGAGCCTGCACTCACCGCCACACCTTAAGAGTCCTGAGCGAGGCTTCCGGGACACTGCTGCTGCTCTAGTGAGTGCCGGGGGGGCCGCTCCCTTTCCTGCCAACTCCATCTGGCCTAGGGGGCGGAGCCTGCACTCACCGCCACAGCTTAAGAGGCCTGAGCGAGGCTTCCGGGACAATGCTGCTGCTCTAGTGAGTGCTGGGGGGGCTGCTCCCTTTCCTGCCAACTCCATCTGGCCTAGGGGGCGGAGCCTGCACTCACCGCCACAGCTTAAGAGGCCTGAGCGAGGCTTCCGGGACAATGCTGCTGCTGCTGCTCTAGTGAGTGCTGGGTGGGCCGCTCCCTTTCCTGCCAACTCCATCTGGCCTAGGGGGCGGAGCCTGCACTCACCGCCACAGCTTAAGAGGCCTGAGCGAGGCTTCCGGGACACTGATGCTGCACTAGTGAGTGCTGGGTGGGCCGCTCTCTTTCCTGCCAACTCCATCTGGCCTAGGGGGCGGAGCCTGCACTCACCGCCACAGCTTAAGAGGCCTGAGGGAGGCTTCCGGGACACTGCTGCTGCTGCTGCTCTACTGAGTGCTGGGTGGGCCGCTCCCTTTCCTGCCAACTCCATCTGGCCTAGGGGGCGGAGCCTGCACTCACCGCCACAGCTTAAAAGGCCTGAGCGAGGCTTCCGGGACACTGCTGCTGCTCTAGTGAGTGCTGGGGGGGCTGCTCCCTTTCCTGCCAACTTCATCTGGCCAAAGGGGCGGAGCCTGCACTCACCCGCCACAGCTTAAGAGGCCTGAGGGAGGCATCCGGGACACTGCTGCTGCTGCTGCTGCTCTACTGAGTGCTCGGTGGGCCGCTCCCTTTCCTGCCAACTCCATCTGGCCTCGGGGGCGGAGCCTGCACTCACCGCCACAGCTTAAGAGGCCTGAGCGAGGCTTCCGGGACACTGCTGCTGCTCTAGTGAGTGCTGGGGGGGCCGCTCCCTTTCCTGCCAACTCCATCTGGCCTAGGGGGCGGAGCCTGCACTCACCGCCACAGCTTAAGAGGCCTGAGGGAGGCTTCCGGAACACTGCTGCTGCTCTAGTCAGTGCTGGGTGGGCCGCTCCCTTTCCTACCAACTCCATCTGGCCTAGGGGATTGAGCCTGCACTCACAGCCACAGCTTAAGAGGCCTGAGGGAGGCTTCCGGGACACTACTGCTTCTGCTGCTGCTCTAGTGAGTGCTGGGTGGGCCGCTCCCTTTCCTGCCAACTCCATCTGGCCTAGGGGGCGGATCCTGCGCTCACCGCCACAACTTAAGAGGCCTGAGGGAGGCTTCCGGGACACTGCTGCTGCTGCTGCTCTACTGAGTGCTGGGTGGGCCGCTCCCTTTCCTGCCAACTCCATCTGGCCTAGGGGGCGGAGCCTGCACTCACCGCCACAGCTTAAGAGGCCTGAGGGAGGCTTCCGGGACACTGCTACTGCACTAGTGAGTGCTGGATGGGCCGCTCCCTTTCCTACCAACTCCATCTGGCCTTGGGGGCGGAGCCTGTACTCACCGCCACAGCTTAAGAGGCCTGAGGGAGGCTTCCGGGACACTGCTACTGCTCTAGTGAGTGCTGGGTGGGCCGCTCCCTTTCCTTCCAACTCCATCTGGCCTAGGTGGCGGATCCTGCGCTCACCGCCACAGCATAAGAGGCCTGAGGGAGGCTTCCGGGACCCTGCTGCTGCTGCTGCTCTAGTGAGTGCTGGGTGGGCCGCTCCCTTTCCTGCCAACTCCATCTGGCCTAGGGGGCGGAGCCTGCACTCACCGCCACAGCTTAAGAGGCCTGAGGGACGCTTCCGGGACACTGCTGCTGCTGCTGCTTCTCTAGTGAGTGCTGGGTGGGCCGCTCCCTTTCCTTCCAACTCCATCTGGCCTAGGGGGCGGATCCTGCGCTCACCGCCACAACTTAAGAGGCCTGAGGGAGGCTTCCGGGACACTGCTGCTGCTCTAGTGAGTGCTGGATGGGCCGCTCCCTTTCCTGCCAACTCCATCTGGCCTAGGGGGCGGATCCTGCGCTCACCGCCACAGCCTAAAAGGCAAGAGTGAGGCTTCCGGGACACTGCTGCTGCTCTAGTGAGTGCTGGATGGGCCGCTCCCTTTCCTGCCAACTCCATCTGGCCTAGGGGGCGGATCCTGCGCTCACTGCCACAACTTAAGAGGCCTGAGGGAGGCTTCCGGGACACTGCTGCTGCTGCTGCTCTAATGAGTGCTGGGTGGACCGCTCCCTTTCCTGCCAACTCCATCCGGCCTAGGGGGCGGAGTCTGCACTCACCGCCACAGCTGAAGAGGCCTTCGGGAGGCTTCTGGGACACTGCTGCTGCTCTAGTGAGTGCTGGGTGGGCCACTCCCTTTCCTGCCAACTCCATCTGGCCTAGGGGGCGGAGCCTGCACTCACCGCCACAGCTTAAGAGGCCTGAGGGAGGCTTCCGGGACACTGCTGCTGCTGCTGCCCTAGTGAGTGCTGGGTGGGCCGCTCCCCTTTCCTGCCAACTCCATCTGGCCTAGGGGGCGGAGCCTGCACTCACCGCCACAACTTAAGAGGCCTGAGGGAGGCTTCCGGGACACTGCTGCTGCTCTAGTGAGTGCTGGGGGGGGCGCTCCCATTCCTGCCAACTCCATCTGGCCTAGGGGGCGGAGCCTGCACTCACTGCCACAGCTTAAGAGGCCTGAGGGAGGCTTCCGGGACACTGATGCTGCTCTAGTGAGTGCTGGGTGGGGCGCTCCCTTTCCTGCCAACTCCATCTGGCCTAGGGGGCGGAGCCTGAACTCACCGCCACAGCTTAAGAGGCCTGAGGGAGGCATCCGGGACACTACTGCTTCTGCTGCTGCTCTAGTGAGTGCTGGGTGGGCCACTCCCTTTCCTGCCAACTCCATCCGGCCTAGGGGGCGGAGTCTGCACTCAGCGCCACAGCTTAAGAGGCCTGAGGGAGGCTTCCTGGACACTGCTGCTGCTACAGCTCAAGTGAGTGCTGGGTGGGACGTTCCCCTTCCTGCCAACTCCATCTGGCCTAGGGGGCGGAGTCTGCACTCAGCGCCACAGCTTAAGAGGCCTGAGGGAGGCTTCCGGGACACTGCTGCTGCTGCTGCTCTAGTGAGTGCTGTGTGGGCCGCTCCCTTTCCTGCCAACTCCATCTGGCCTAGGGGGCGGAGCCTGCACTCACCGCCACAGCTTAAGAGGCCCGAGGGAGGCTTCCGGGATACTGCTGCTGCTGCTCTAGTGACTGCTGGGTGGGCCGCTCCCCTTCCTGCCAACTCTATCTGGCCTAGAGGGCGGAGCCTGCACTCACCGCCACAGTGTTAAAGGCCTGAGGGAGGCTTCCGGGACACTGCTGCTGTTCTAGTGAGTGCTGGGTGGGCCGCTCTCTTTCCTGCCAACTCCATCTGGCCTAGGGGGCGGAGCCTGTACTCACCGCCACAGGATAAGTGGCCTGAGGGAGGCTTCCGGGACACTGCTGCTGCTGCTGCTCTAGTGAGTGCTGGGTGGGCCGCTCCCTTTCCTGCCAACTCCATCTGGTCTAGGGGTGGAGCCTGCACTCACCGCCACAGCTTAAGAGGCCTGAGGGAGGCTTCCGGGACACTGCTGCTGCTGCTGCTCTAGTGAGTGCTGGGTGGGCCGCTCCCTTTCCTGCCAACTCCATCTGGTCTAGGGGGCGGAGCCTGCACTCACCGCCACAGCTTAAGAGGCCTGAGGGAGGCTTCCGGGACACTGCTGCTGCTGCTGCTCTAGTGAGTGCTGGGTGGGCCGCTCCCTTTCCTGCCAACTCCATCTGGCCTTGGGGGTGGAGCCTGCACTCACCGCCACAGCTTGAGGGCCTCCATCAAGGCCTCCGGGACACTGCTGCTGCTGCTCTAGTGAGTGCTTGGTTGAGCCGCTCCCTTTCCTGCCAACTCCATCTGGCCTAGGGGGCGGAGCCTGCACTCACCGCCACAGCTTAAGAGGCCTGAGGGAGGCTTCCGGGACACTGCTGCTGCTCTAGTGAGTGCTGGGTGGGCCACTCCCTTTCCTGCCAACTCCATTTGGCCTACGGGGCGGAGCATGTACTCACCGCCACAGCTTAAAAGGCCGGAGGGAGGCTTCCGGGACACTGCTGCTGCTGCTCTAGTGAGTGCTGGGTGGGCCGCTCCCTTTCCTGCCAACTCCATCTGGCTTAGGGGGCGGAGCCTGCACTCACCGCTACAGCTTAAGAGGCCTGAGGGAGGCTTCCGGGACACTGCTGCTGCTGCTGCTCTAGTGAGTGCTGGGTGGGCCGCTCCCTTTCCTGCCAACTCCATCTGGCTTAGGGGGCGGAGCCTGCTCTCCCCGCCACAACTTAAGAGGCCTGAGGGAGGCTTTCAGGACACATCTGCTGCTCTAGTGAGTGCTGGGTGGGCCGCTCCCTTTCCTGTCAACTACATCTGGCCTAGGGGGCGGAGCTTGCACTCACCGCCACAGTGTTTGATGCCTGAGGGAAGCTTCCGGGACACTGCTACTGCTCTAGTGAGTGATGGGTGGGCCGCTCCCCTTCCTGTCAACTCCATTTGGCCTAGGGGGCGGAACCTGCACTCACCGCCACAGTTTAAGAGGCCTGAGGGAGGCTTCCGGGACACTGCTGCTGCTGCTGCTCTACTGAGTGCTGAGTGGACCGCTCCCTTTCCTGCCAACTCCATCTGGCTTAGGGGGCGGAGCCTGCTCTCCCCGCCACAACTTAAGAGGCCTGAGGGAGGCTTCCGGGACACTGCTGCTGCTCTAGTGAGTGCTGGGTGGGCCGCTCACTTTCCTGCCAACTCCATCTGGCTTAGGGGGCGGAGCCTGCTCTCCCCGCCACAACTTAAGAGGCCTGAGGGAGGCTTCCGGGACACTGCTGCTGCTCTAGTGAGTGCTGGGTGGGCCGCTCCCTTTCCTGCCAACTCCATCTGGCCTAGGGGGTGGAGCCTGCAGTCACCGCCACAGCTTAAGAGGCCTGAGGGAGGCTTCCGGGATACTGCTGCTGCTGCTCTAGTGAGTGCTGGGTGGGCCGCTCCCTTTCCTGCCAACTCCATCTGGCCTAGGGGGCGGAGCCTGCTCTCCCCGCCACAACTTAAGAGGCCTGAGGGAGGCTTCCGGGACACTGCTGCTGCTCTAGTGAGTGCTGGGTGGGCCGCTCCCTTTCCTGCGAACTCCATCTGGCCTAGGGGGCGGAGCCTGCAGTCACCGCCACAGCTTAAGAGGCCTGTGGGAGGCTTCCGGGATACTGCTGCTGCTGCTGCTGCTGCTGCACTAGTGAGTGCTGGGTGGGCTGCTCCCTTTCCTGCCAACTCCATCTGGCCTAGGGGGCGGAGCCTTCACTCACCGCCACAGCTTAAGAGGCCGGAGGGAGGCTTCCGGGACACTGCTGCTGCTGCTGCTCTACTGAGTGCTGGGTGGACCGCTCCCTTTCCTGCCAACTCCATCTGGCTTAGGGGGCGGAGCCTGCTCTCCCCGCCACAACTTAAGAGGCCTGAGGGAGGCTTCCGGGACACTGCTGCTGCTCTAGTGAGTGCTGGGTGAGCCGCTCCCTTTCCTGCCAACTCCATCTGGCCTAGGGGGCGGAGCGTGCACTCACCGCCACAACTTAAGAGGCCTGAGGGAGGCTTCCGGGACACTGATGCTGCTCTACTGAGTGCTGGGTGGACCGCTCCCTTTCCTGCCAACTCCATCTGGCTTAGGGGGCGGAGCCTGCTCTCCCCGCCACAGCTTAAGAGGCCTGAGGAAGGCTTCCGGGACACTGCTGCTGCTCTAGTGAGTGCTGGGTGGGCCGCTCCCTTTCCTGCCAACTCCATCTGGCCTAGGGGGCGGAGCCTGCAGTCACCGCCACAGCTTAAGAGGCCTGAGGGAGGCTTCCGGGACACTGCTGCTGCTGCTCTAGTGAGTGCTGGGTGGACCGCTCCCTTTCCTGCCAACTCCATCTGGCCTAGGGGGCGGAGCCTGCTCTCCCCGCCACAACTTAAGAGGCCTGAGGGAGGCTTCCGGGACACTGCTGCTGCTCTAGTGAGTGCTGGGTGGGCCGCTCCCTTTCCTGCCAACTCCATCTGGCTTAGGGGGCGGAGCCTGCTCTCCCCGCCACAACTTAAGAGGCCTGAGGGAGGCTTCCGGGACACTGCTGCTGCACTAGTGAGTGCTGGGTGGGCCGCTCCCTTTCCTGCCAACTCCATCTGGCCTAGGCGGCGGAGCCTGCACTCACCCCCACAGCTTAAGAGGCCTGAGGGAGGCTTCCGGGACACTGCTGCTGCTGCTGCTCTACTGAGTGCTGGGTGGACCGCTCCCCTTCCTGCCAACTCCATCTGGCCTAGGGGGCGGAGCCTGAACTCACCCCCACAGCTTAAGAGGCCTGAGGGAGTCTTCCAGAACACTGCTGCTACTGCTCTAGTGAGTGATTGGTGGGCTGCTCCCCTTCCTGTCAACTCCATCTGGCCTAGGGGGCGGAGCTTGCACTCACCGCCACAGTGTTAGAGGCCTGAGGGAAGCTTCCGGGACACTGCTGCTGCTGCTCTAATGAGTGCTGGGTGGGCCGCTCCCTTTCCTGCCAACTCCATCTGGCCTAGGGGGCGGAGCCTGCACTCACCGCCACAGCTTAAGAGGCCCGAGGGAGGCTTCCGGGACACTGATGCTGCTGTAGTGAGTGCTGGGTGGGCCGCTCCCTTTCTTGCCAACTCCATTTGGCATAGGGGGCGGAGCTTGCACTCACCGCCACAGTGTTAGAGGCCTGAGGGAAGCTTCCGGGACACTGCTGCTGCTGCTGCAGTGAGTGCTGTGTGGGCCGCTCCCTTTCCTGCCAACTCCATCTGGCCTAGGGGGCGGAGCCTGCACTCACCGCCACAGCTTAAGAGGCCCGAGGGAGGCTTCCGGGACACTGATGCTGCTGTAGTGAGTGCTGGGTGGGCCGCTCCCTTTCTTGCCAACTCCATTTGGCATAGGGGGCGGAGCCTGCACTCACCGCCACAGCTTAAGAGGCCTGAGGGAGGCTTCCGGGACACTGCTGCTGCTCTAGTGAGTGCTGGGTGGGCCGCTCCCTTTCCTGCCAACTCCATCTGGCTTAGGGGGCGGAGCCTGCTCTCCCCGCCACAACTTAAGAGGCCTGAGGGAGGCTTCCGGGACACTGCTGCTGCTGCTGCTCTACTGAGTGATGGGTGGGCCGCTCCCCTTCCTGTCAACTCCATTTGGCCTAGGGGGCGGAACCTGCACTCACCGCCACAGTTTAAGAGGCCTGAGGGAGGCTTCCGGGACACTGCTGCTGCTGCTGCTCTACTGAGTGCTGAGTGGACCGCTCCCTTTCCTGCCAACTCCATCTGGCTTAGGGGGCGGAGCCTGCTCTCCCCGCCACAACTTAAGAGGCCTGAGGGAGGCTTCCGGGACACTGCTGCTGCTCTAGTGAGTGCTGGGTGGGCCGCTCACTTTCCTGCCAACTCCATCTGGCTTAGGGGGCGGAGCCTGCTCTCCCCGCCACAACTTAAGAGGCCTGAGGGAGGCTTCCGGGACACTGCTGCTGCTCTAGTGAGTGCTGGGTGGGCCGCTCCCTTTCCTGCCAACTCCATCTGGCCTAGGGGGTGGAGCCTGCAGTCACCGCCACAGCTTAAGAGGCCTGAGGGAGGCTTCCGGGATACTGCTGCTGCTGCTCTAGTGAGTGCTGGGTGGGCCGCTCCCTTTCCTGCCAACTCCATCTGGCCTAGGGGGCGGAGCCTGCTCTCCCCGCCACAACTTAAGAGGCCTGAGGGAGGCTTCCGGGACACTGCTGCTGCTCTAGTGAGTGCTGGGTGGGCCGCTCCCTTTCCTGCGAACTCCATCTGGCCTAGGGGGCGGAGCCTGCAGTCACCGCCACAGCTTAAGAGGCCTGTGGGAGGCTTCCGGGATACTGCTGCTGCTGCTGCTGCTGCTGCACTAGTGAGTGCTGGGTGGGCTGCTCCCTTTCCTGCCAACTCCATCTGGCCTAGGGGGCGGAGCCTTCACTCACCGCCACAGCTTAAGAGGCCGGAGGGAGGCTTCCGGGACACTGCTGCTGATGCTGCTCTACTGAGTGCTGGGTGGACCGCTCCCTTTCCTGCCAACTCCATCTGGCTTAGGGGGCGGAGCCTGCTCTCCCCGCCACAACTTAAGAGGCCTGAGGGAGGCTTCCGGGACACTGCTGCTGCTCTAGTGAGTGCTGGGTGAGCCGCTCCCTTTCCTGCCAACTCCATCTGGCCTAGGGGGCGGAGCGTGCACTCACCGCCACAACTTAAGAGGCCTGAGGGAGGCTTCCGGGACACTGATGCTGCTCTACTGAGTGCTGGGTGGACCGCTCCCTTTCCTGCCAACTCCATCTGGCTTAGGGGGCGGAGCCTGCTCTCCCCGCCACAGCTTAAGAGGCCTGAGGAAGGCTTCCGGGACACTGCTGCTGCTCTAGTGAGTGCTGGGTGGGCCGCTCCCTTTCCTGCCAACTCCATCTGGCCTAGGGGGCGGAGCCTGCAGTCACCGCCACAGCTTAAGAGGCCTGAGGGAGGCTTCCGGGACACTGCTGCTGCTGCTCTAGTGAGTGCTGGGTGGACCGCTCCCTTTCCTGCCAACTCCATCTGGCCTAGGGGGCGGAGCCTGCTCTCCCCGCCACAACTTAAGAGGCCTGAGGGAGGCTTCCGGGACACTGCTGCTGCTCTAGTGAGTGCTGGGTGGGCCGCTCCCTTTCCTGCCAACTCCATCTGGCTTAGGGGGCGGAGCCTGCTCTCCCCGCCACAACTTAAGAGGCCTGAGGGAGGCTTCCGGGACACTGCTGCTGCACTAGTGAGTGCTGGGTGGGCCGCTCCCTTTCCTGCCAACTCCATCTGGCCTAGGCGGCGGAGCCTGCACTCACCCCCACAGCTTAAGAGGCCTGAGGGAGGCTTCCGGGACACTGCTGCTGCTGCTGCTCTACTGAGTGCTGGGTGGACCGCTCCCCTTCCTGCCAACTCCATCTGGCCTAGGGGGCGGAGCCTGAACTCACCCCCACAGCTTAAGAGGCCTGAGGGAGTCTTCCAGAACACTGCTGCTACTGCTCTAGTGAGTGATTGGTGGGCTGCTCCCCTTCCTGTCAACTCCATCTGGCCTAGGGGGCGGAGCTTGCACTCACCGCCACAGTGTTAGAGGCCTGAGGGAAGCTTCCGGGACACTGCTGCTGCTGCTCTAATGAGTGCTGGGTGGGCCGCTCCCTTTCCTGCCAACTCCATCTGGCCTAGGGGGCGGAGCCTGCACTCACCGCCACAGCTTAAGAGGCCCGAGGGAGGCTTCCGGGACACTGATGCTGCTGTAGTGAGTGCTGGGTGGGCCGCTCCCTTTCTTGCCAACTCCATTTGGCATAGGGGGCGGAGCTTGCACTCACCGCCACAGTGTTAGAGGCCTGAGGGAAGCTTCCGGGACACTGCTGCTGCTGCTGCAGTGAGTGCTGTGTGGGCCGCTCCCTTTCCTGCCAACTCCATCTGGCCTAGGGGGCGGAGCCTGCACTCACCGCCACAGCTTAAGAGGCCCGAGGGAGGCTTCCGGGACACTGATGCTGCTGTAGTGAGTGCTGGGTGGGCCGCTCCCTTTCTTGCCAACTCCATTTGGCATAGGGGGCGGAGCCTGCACTCACCGCCACAGCTTAAGAGGCCTGAGGGAGGCTTCCGGGACACTGCTGCTGCTCTAGTGAGTGCTGGGTGGGCCGCTCCCTTTCCTGCCAACTCCATCTGGCTTAGGGGGCGGAGCCTGCTCTCCCCGCCACAACTTAAGAGGCCTGAGGGAGGCTTCCGGGACACTGCTGCTGCTGCTGCTCTACTGAGTGCTGGGTGGACCGCTCCCCTTCCTGCCAACTCCATCTGGCCTAGGGGGCGGAGCCTGAACTCACCCCCACAGCTTAAGAGGCCTGAGGGAGTCTTCCAGAACACTGCTGCTACTGCTCTAGTGAGTGATTGGTGGGCTGCTCCCCTTCCTGTCAACTCCATCTGGCCTAGGGGGCGGAGCTTGCACTCACCGCCACAGTGTTAGAGGCCTGAGGGAAGCTTCCGGGACACTGCTGCTGCTGCTCTAATGAGTGCTGGGTGGGCCGCTCCCTTTCCTGCCAACTCCATCTTGCCTAGGGGGCGGAGCCTGCACTCAACGCCACAGCTTAAGAGGCCTGAGGGAGGCTTCCGGGACACTGATGCTGCTGTAGTGAGTGCTGGGTGGGCCGCTCCCTTTCCTGCCAACTCCATCTGGCCTAGGGGGCGGAGCCTGCAGTCACCGCCACAGCTTAAGAGGCCTGAGGGAGGCTTCCGGGACACTGCTGCTGCTGCTCTAGTGAGTGCTGGGTGGACCGCTCCCTTTCCTGCCAACTCCATCTGGCCTAGGGGGCGGAGCCTGCTCTCCCCGCCACAACTTAAGAGGCCTGAGGGAGGCTTCCGGGACACTGCTGCTGCTCTAGTGAGTGCTGGGTGGGCCGCTCCCTTTCCTGCCAACTCCATCTGGCTTAGGGGGCGGAGCCTGCTCTCCCCGCCACAACTTAAGAGGCCTGAGGGAGGCTTCCGGGACACTGCTGCTGCACTAGTGAGTGCTGGGTGGGCCGCTCCCTTTCCTGCCAACTCCATCTGGCCTAGGCGGCGGAGCCTGCACTCACCCCCACAGCTTAAGAGGCCTGAGGGAGGCTTCCGGGACACTGCTGCTGCTGCTGCTCTACTGAGTGCTGGGTGGACCGCTCCCCTTCCTGCCAACTCCATCTGGCCTAGGGGGCGGAGCCTGAACTCACCCCCACAGCTTAAGAGGCCTGAGGGAG
This sequence comes from Podarcis vaucheri, assembly GCF_965113315.1. Taxonomy (NCBI): domain Eukaryota; kingdom Metazoa; phylum Chordata; class Lepidosauria; order Squamata; family Lacertidae; genus Podarcis; species Podarcis vaucheri. The sequence goes on along the minus strand of NC_138757.1, from coordinate 1,411,735 downwards.
TCTTCCAGAACACTGCTGCTACTGCTCTAGTGAGTGATTGGTGGGCTGCTCCCCTTCCTGTCAACTCCATCTGGCCTAGGGGGCGGAGCTTGCACTCACCGCCACAGTGTTAGAGGCCTGAGGGAAGCTTCCGGGACACTGCTGCTGCTGCTCTAATGAGTGCTGGGTGGGCCGCTCCCTTTCCTGCCAACTCCATCTGGCCTAGGGGGCGGAGCCTGCACTCACCGCCACAGCTTAAGAGGCCCGAGGGAGGCTTCCGGGACACTGATGCTGCTGTAGTGAGTGCTGGGTGGGCCGCTCCCTTTCTTGCCAACTCCATTTGGCATAGGGGGCGGAGCTTGCACTCACCGCCACAGTGTTAGAGGCCTGAGGGAAGCTTCCGGGACACTGCTGCTGCTGCTGCAGTGAGTGCTGTGTGGGCCGCTCCCTTTCCTGCCAACTCCATCTGGCCTAGGGGGCGGAGCCTGCACTCACCGCCACAGCTTAAGAGGCCCAAGGGAGGCTTCCGGGACACTGATGCTGCTGTAGTGAGTGCTGGGTGGGCCGCTCCCTTTCTTGCCAACTCCATTTGGCATAGGGGGCGGAGCCTGCACTCACCGCCACAGCTTAAGAGGCCTGAGGGAGGCTTCCGGGACACTGCTGCTGCTCTAGTGAGTGCTGGGTGGGCCGCTCCCTTTCCTGCCAACTCCATCTGGCTTAGGGGGCGGAGCCTGCTCTCCCCGCCACAACTTAAGAGGCCTGAGGGAGGCTTCCGGGACACTGCTGCTGCTGCTGCTCTACTGAGTGCTGGGTGGACCGCTCCCCTTCCTGCCAACTCCATCTGGCCTAGGGGGCGGAGCCTGAACTCACCCCCACAGCTTAAGAGGCCTGAGGGAGTCTTCCAGAACACTGCTGCTACTGCTCTAGTGAGTGATTGGTGGGCTGCTCCCCTTCCTGTCAACTCCATCTGGCCTAGGGGGCGGAGCTTGCACTCACCGCCACAGTGTTAGAGGCCTGAGGGAAGCTTCCGGGACACTGCTGCTGCTGCTCTAATGAGTGCTGGGTGGGCCGCTCCCTTTCCTGCCAACTCCATCTTGCCTAGGGGGCGGAGCCTGCACTCAACGCCACAGCTTAAGAGGCCTGAGGGAGGCTTCCGGGACACTGATGCTGCTGTAGTGAGTGCTGGGTGGGCCGCTCCCTTTCCTGCCAACTCCATCTGGCCTAGGGGGCGGAGCGTGCACTCACCGCCACAGCTTAAGAGGCCCGAGGGAGGCTTCCGGGACACTGATGCTGCTGTAGTGAGTGCTGGGTGGGCCGCTCCCTTTCTTGCCAACTCCATTTGGCATAGGGGGCGGAGCCTGCACTCACCGCCACAGCTTAAGAGGCCCGAGGGAGGCTTCCGGGACACTGCTGCTGCTCTAGTGAGTGCTGGGGGGGCCGCTCCCTTTCCTGCCAACTCCATCTGGCCTAGGGGGCGGAGCCTGCACTCACCGCCACAGCTTAAGAGGCCTGAGGGAGGCTTCCGGGACACTGCTGCTGCTCTAGTGAGTGCTGGGTGTGACGCTCCCTTTCCTGCGAACTCCATCTGGCCTAGGGGGCGGAGCCTGCACTCACCACCACAGCTTACGAGGCCTGAGGGAGGCTTCCGGGACACTGCTGCTGCTGCTGCTGCTCTACTGAGTGCTGGGTGGACCGCTCCCCTTCCTGCCAACTCCATCTGGCCTAGGGGGCGGAGCCTGCACCCACCGCCACAGCTTAAGAGGCCTGAGGGAGGCTTCCGGGACACTGCTGCTGCTGCTCTAATAAGTGCTGGGTGGGCCGCTCCCTTTCCTGCCAACTCCATCTTCCCTAGGGGGCGGAGCCTGAACTTACCGCCACAGCTTAAAAGGGCATAGGGAGGCTTCCGGAATACTAATGCTGCTACTGGTCTAGTGAGTGCTGGGTGGGCCGCTCCCTTTCCTGCCAACTCCATCTGGCCTAGGGGGCGGAGCCTGCACTCACCCCCACAGCTTAAGAGGCCTGAGGGAGGCTTCCGGGACACTGCTGCTGCTGCTCTAATGAGTGCTGGGTGGGCCGCTCCCTTTCCTGCCAACTCCATCTTCCCTAGGGGGCGGAGCCTGCACTCACCGCCACAGCTTAAGAGGCCTGAGGGAGGCTTCCGGGACACTGCTGCTGCTGCTCTAGTGACTGCTGGGTGGGCCGCTCACTTTCCTGCCAACTCCATCTGGCCTAGGGGGCGGAGCCTGCACTCACCGCCACAGCTTAAAAGGCCCGAGGGAGGCTTCCGGGACACTGCTGCTGCTGCTCTAGTGACTGCTGGGTGGGCCGCTCCCCTTCCTGCCAACTCCATCTGGCCTAGGGGGCGGAGCCTGCACTCACCGCCACAGTGTTAGAGGCCTGAGGGAGGCTTCCGGGACACTGCTGCTGCTGTAGTGAGTGCTGGGTAGGCCGCTCCCTTTCCTGCCAACTCCATTTGGCCTAGGGGGCGGAGCCTGCACTCACCGCCACAGCTTAAGAGGCCTGAGGGAGGCTTCCGGGACACTGCTGCTGCTCTAGTGAGTGCTGGGTGGGCCGCTCCCCTTTCCTGCCAACTCCATCTGGCCTAGGGGGCGGAGCCTGCACTCACCGCCACAACTTAAGAGGCCTGAGGGAGGCTTCCGGGACACTGCTGCTGCTGCTGCTGCTGCTGCTCTAGTGAGTGCTGGGTGGGCCGCTCCCTTTCCTGCCAACTCCATCTGGCCTAGGGGGCGGAGCCTGCACTCACCGCCACAGCTTAAGAGGCCTGAGCGAGGCTTCCGGGACACTGCTGCTGCTGCTGCTGCTGCTCTACTGAGTGCTGGGTGGGCCGCTCCCTTTCCTGCCAACTCCATCTGGCCTAGGGGGTGGAGCCTGCACTCACCGCAACAGGATAAGAGGCCTGAGGGAGGCTTCTGGGACACTGCTGCTGCTCTAGTGAGTGCTGGGTGGGCCGCTCCCTTTCCTGCCAACTCCATGTGTCCTCGGGGGCGGAGCCTGCACTCACCGCCACAGCTTAAAAGGCCTGAGGGAGGCTTCCGGAACACTGCTGCTGCTGCACTAGTGAGTGCTGGGTGGGCCGCTCCCTTTCCTGCCAACTCCATCTGGTCTAGGGGGCGGAGCCTGCACTCACCGCCACAGCTTAAAAGGCCTGAGGGAGGCTTCCGGGACACTGCTGCTGCTCTAATGAGTGCTGGGTGGGCCGCTCCCTTTCCTGCCAACTCCATCTGGCCTAGGGGGTTGAGCCTGCACTCACCCCCACAGCTTAAGAGGCCTGAGGGAGGCTTCCGGGACACTGCTGCTGCTGCTGCTCTATTGAGTGCTGGATGGGACGCTCCCTTTCCTGCCAACTACATCTGGCCTAGGGGGCGGAGCCTGCACTCACCGCCACAGCCTAAAAGGCCTGAGGGAGGCTTCCGGGACACTGCTGCTGCTGCTCTAGTGAGTGCTGGGTGGGCCGCTCCCTTTCCTGCCAACTCCATCTGGCCTAGGGGGTTGAGCCTGCACTCACCCCCACAGCTTAAGAGGCCTGAGGGAGGTCTCCGGGACACTGCTACTGCTCTAGTGAGTGATGGGTGGGCCGCTCCCCTTCCTGTCAACTCCATTTGGCCTAGGGGGCGGAGCCTGTACTCACCGCCACAGCTTAAGAGGCCTGAGGGAGGCCTCCTGGACACTGCTGCTGCTGCTGTAGTGAGTGCTGTGTGGGCCGCTCCCTTTCCTGCCAACTCCATTTGGCCTAGGGGGCGGAGCCTGTACTCACCGCCACAGCTTAAAAGGCCTGAGGGAGGCTTCCGGGACACTGCTGCTGCTGCACTAGTGAGTGATGGGTGGGCCGCTCCCTTTCCTGCCAACTCCATCTGGCCTAGGAGGCGGATCCTGCAGTCACCGCCACAGCCTAAAAGGCCTGAGGGAGGCTTCCGGGACACTGCTGCTGCTCTAGTGAGTGCTGGGTGGGCCGCTCCCTTTCCTGCCAACTCCATCTGGCCTAGGGGGCGGAGCCTGCACTCACCGCCACAGCTTTAGAGGCCTGAGGGAGGCTTCCGGAACACTGCTGCTGCTGTAGTGAGTGCTGGGTGGGCCGCTCCCTTTCCTGCCAACTCCATCTGGCCTAGGGGGTTGAGCCTGCACTCACCCCCACAGCTTAAGAGGCCTGAGGGAGGCTTCCGGGACACTGCTGCTGCTGCTGCTGCTCTATTGAGTGCTGGATGGGCCGCTCCCTTTCCTGCCAACTACATCTGGCCTAGGGGGCGGAGCCTGCACTCACCGCCACAGCCTAAAAGGCCTGAGGGATGCTTCCGGGACACTGCTGCTGCTGCTCTAGTGAGTGCTGGGTGGGCCGCTCCCTTTCCTGCCAACTCCATCTGGCCTAGGGGGTTGAGCCTGCACTCACCCCCACAGCTTAAGAGGCCTGAGGGAGGTCTCCGGGACACTGCTACTGCTCTAGTGAGTGATGGGTGGGCCGCTCCCCTTCCTGTCAACTCCATTTGGCCTAGGGGGCGGAGCCTGTACTCACCGCCACAGCTTAAAAGGCCTGAGGGAGGCTTCCAGGACACTGCTGCTGCTGCACTAGTGAGTGATGGGTGGGCCGCTCCCTTTCCTGCCAACTCCATCTGGCCTAGGAGGCGGATCCTGCAGTCACCGCCACAGCCTAAAAGGCCTGAGGGAGGCTTCCGGGACACTGCTGCTGCTCTAGTGAGTGCTGGGTGGGCCGCTCCCTTTCCTGCCAACTCCATCTGGCCTAGGGGGCGGAGTCTGCACTCACCGCCACAGCTTGAGGGCCTCCATCAAGGCCTCCGGAACACTGCTGCTGCTGCTCCTGCTCTATTGAGTGCTGGGTGGGCCACTCCCCTTCCTGTCAACTCCATTTGGCCTAGGGGGCGGAGCCTGCACTCACCGCCACAGCTTAAGAGGCCTGAGGGAGGCTTCCGGGACACTGCTGCTGCTCTAGTGAGTGCTGGGTGGGCCGCTCCCTTTCCTGCCAACTCCATCTGGCTTAGGGGGCGGAGCCTGCACTCACCGCCACAGCTTAAGAGGCCTGAGGGAGGCTTCCGGGACACTGCTACTGCTCTAGTGAGTGATGGGTGGGCCGCTCCCCTTCCTGTCAACTCCATTTGGCCTAGGGGGCGGAGCCTGCACTCACAGCCACAGCTTAAGAGGCCTGAGGGAGGCTTCCGGGACACTGCTGCTGCTCTAGTGAGTGCTGGGTGGGCCGCTCCCTTTCCTGCCAACTCCATCTGGCTTAGGGGGCGGAGCCTGCACTCACCGCCACAGCTTAAGAGGCCTGAGGGAGGCTTCCGGGACACTGCTGCTGCTGCTGCTCTACTGAGTGCTGGGTGGACCGCTCCCCTTCCTGCCAACTCCATCTGGCCTAGGGGGCGGAGCCTGCACTCACCGCCACAGTGTTAGAGCCCTGAGGGAGGCTTCCGGGACACTGCCGCTGCTGTAGTGAGTGCTGGGTGGGCCGCTCCCTTTCCTGCCAACTCCATCTGGCTTAGGGGGCGGAGCCTGCACTCACCGCCACAGCTTAAGAGGCCTGAGGGAGGCTTCCGGGACACTGCTGCTGCTACTGCTCTAGTGAGTGCTGGGTGGGCCGCTCCCTTTCCTGCCAACTCCATCTGGCTTAGGGGGCGGAGCCTGCACTCACCGCCACAGCTTAAGAGGCCTGAGGGAGGCTTCCGGGACACTGCTGCTGCTACTGCTCTAGTGAGTGCTGGGTGGGCCGCTCCCTTTCCTGCGAACTCCATCTGGCCTACGGGGCGGAGCCTGCACTCACCCCCACAGCTTAAGAGGCCTGAGGGAGGCTTCCGGAACACTGCTGCTGCTGCTGCTCTAGTGAGTGCTGGATGGGCCGCTCCCTTTCCTGCCAACTCCATCTGGCCTAGGGGGCGGAGCCTGAACTTACCGCCACAGCTTAAGAGGCCTAAGGGAAGCTTCCGGGACACTGCTGCTGCTGCTCTAGTGAGTGCTGGGTGGGCCGCTCCCTTTCCTGCCAATTCCATCTTGCCTAGGGGGCGGAGCCTGCACTCACCGCCACAGCTTAAGAGGCCTGAGGGAGGCTTCCGGGACACTGCTGCTGCTGCTCTAATGAGTGCTGGGTGGGCCGCTCCCTTTCCTGCCAACTCCATCTTCCCTAGGGGGCGGAGCCTGCACTCACCGCCACAGCTTAAGAGGCCCGAGGGAGGCTTCCGGGACACTGCTGCTGCTGCTCTAGTGACTGCTGGGTGGGCCGCTCACTTTCCTGCCAACTCCATCTGGCCTAGGGGGCGGAGCCTGCACTCACCGCCACAGCTTAAGAGGCCCGAGGGAGGCTTCCGGGACACTGCTGCTGCTGCTCTAGTGACTGCTGGGTGGGCCGCTCCCCTTCCTGCCAACTCCATCTGGCCTAGGGGGCGGAGCCTGCACTCACCGCCACAGTGTTAGAGGCCTGAGGGAGGCTTCCGGGACACTGCTGCTGCTGTAGTGAGTGCTGGGTAGGCCGCTCCCTTTCCTGCCAACTCCATTTGGCCTAGGGGGCGGAGCCTGCACTCACCGCCACAGCTTAAGAGGCCTGAGGGAGGCTTCCGGGACACTGCTGCTGCTCTAGTGAGTGCTGGGTGGGCCGCTCCCCTTTCCTGCCAACTCCATCTGGCCTAGGGGGCGGAGCCTGCACTCACCGCCACAACTTAAGAGGCCTGAGGGAGGCTTCCGGGACACTGCTGCTGCTGCTGCTCTAGTGAGTGCTGGGTGGGCCGCTCCCTTTCCTGCCAACTCCATCTGGCCTAGGGGGCGGAGCCTGCACTCACCGCAACAGGATAAGAGGCCTGAGGGAGGCTTCTGGGACACTGCTGCTGCTCTAGTGAGTGCTGGGTGGGCCGCTCCCTTTCCTGCCAACTCCATGTGTCCTCGGGGGCGGAGCCTGCACTCACCGCCACAGCTTAAGAGGCCTGAGCGAGGCTTCCGGGACACTGCTGCTGCTGCTGCTGCTGCTCTACTGAGTGCTGGGTGGGCCGCTCCCTTTCCTGCCAACTCCATCTGGCCTAGGGGGTGGAGCCTGCACTCACCGCAACAGGATAAGAGGCCTGAGGGAGGCTTCTGGGACACTGCTGCTGCTCTAGTGAGTGCTGGGTGGGCCGCTCCCTTTCCTGCCAACTCCATGTGTCCTCGGGGGCGGAGCCTGCACTCACCGCCACAGCTTAAAAGGCCTGAGGGAGGCTTCCGGAACACTGCTGCTGCTGCACTAGTGAGTGCTGGGTGGGCCGCTCCCTTTCCTGCCAACTCCATCTGGTCTAGGGGGCGGAGCCTGCACTCACCGCCACAGCTTAAAAGGCCTGAGGGAGGCTTCCGGGACACTGCTGCTGCTCTAATGAGTGCTGGGTGGGCCGCTCCCTTTCCTGCCAACTCCATCTGGCCTAGGGGGTTGAGCCTGCACTCACCCCCACAGCTTAAGAGGCCTGAGGGAGGCTTCCGGGACACTGCTGCTGCTGCTGCTGCTCTATTGAGTGCTGGATGGGACGCTCCCTTTCCTGCCAACTACATCTGGCCTAGGGGGCGGAGCCTGCACTCACCGCCACAGCCTAAAAGGCCTGAGGGAGGCTTCCGGGACACTGCTGCTGCTGCTCTAGTGAGTGCTGGGTGGGCCGCTCCCTTTCCTGCCAACTCCATCTGGCCTAGGGGGTTGAGCCTGCACTCACCCCCACAGCTTAAGAGGCCTGAGGGAGGTCTCCGGGACACTGCTACTGCTCTAGTGAGTGATGGGTGGGCCGCTCCCCTTCCTGTCAACTCCATTTGGCCTAGGGGGCGGAGCCTGTACTCACCGCCACAGCTTAAGAGGCCTGAGGGAGGCCTCCTGGACACTGCTGCTGCTGCTGTAGTGAGTGCTGTGTGGGCCGCTCCCTTTCCTGCCAACTCCATTTGGCCTAGGGGGCGGAGCCTGTACTCACCGCCACAGCTTAAAAGGCCTGAGGGAGGCTTCCGGGACACTGCTGCTGCTGCACTAGTGAGTGATGGGTGGGCCGCTCCCTTTCCTGCCAACTCCATCTGGCCTAGGAGGCGGATCCTGCAGTCACCGCCACAGCCTAAAAGGCCTGAGGGAGGCTTCCGGGACACTGCTGCTGCTCTAGTGAGTGCTGGGTGGGCCGCTCCCTTTCCTGCCAACTCCATCTGGCCTAGGGGGCGGAGCCTGCACTCACCGCCACAGCTTTAGAGGCCTGAGGGAGGCTTCCGGAACACTGCTGCTGCTCTAGTGAGTGCTGGGTGGGCCGCTCCCTTTCCTGCCAACTCCATCTGGCCTAGGGGGTTGAGCCTGCACTCACCCCCACAGCTTAAGAGGCCTGAGGGAGGCTTCCGGGACACTGCTGCTGCTGCTGCTGCTCTATTGAGTGCTGGATGGGCCGCTCCCTTTCCTGCCAACTACATCTGGCCTAGGGGGCGGAGCCTGCACTCACCGCCACAGCCTAAAAGGCCTGAGGGATGCTTCCGGGACACTGCTGCTGCTGCTCTAGTGAGTGCTGGGTGGGCCGCTCCCTTTCCTGCCAACTCCATCTGGCCTAGGGGGTTGAGCCTGCACTCACCCCCACAGCTTAAGAGGCCTGAGGGAGGTCTCCGGGACACTGCTACTGCTCTAGTGAGTGATGGGTGGGCCGCTCCCCTTCCTGTCAACTCCATTTGGCCTAGGGGGCGGAGCCTGTACTCACCGCCACAGCTTAAAAGGCCTGAGGGAGGCTTCCGGGACACTGCTGCTGCTGCACTAGTGAGTGATGGGTGGGCCGCTCCCTTTCCTGCCAACTCCATCTGGCCTAGGAGGCGGATCCTGCAGTCACCGCCACAGCCTAAAAGGCCTGAGGGAGGCTTCCGGGACACTGCTGCTGCTCTAGTGAGTGCTGGGTGGGCCGCTCCCTTTCCTGCCAACTCCATCTGGCCTAGGGGGCGGAGCCTGCACTCACCGCCACAGCTTTAGAGGCCTGAGGGAGGCTTCCGGAACACTGCTGCTGCTCTAGTGAGTGCTGGGTGGGCCGCTCCCTTTCCTGCCAACTCCATCTGGCCTAGGGGGCGGAGTCTGCACTCACCGCCACAGCTTGAGGGCCTCCATCAAGGCCTCCGGAACACTGCTGCTGCTGCTCCTGCTCTATTGAGTGCTGGGTGGGCCACTCCCCTTCCTGTCAACTCCATTTGGCCCAGGGGGCGGAGCCTGCACTCACCGCCACAGCTTAAGAGGCCTGAGGGAGGCTTCCGGGACACTGCTGCTGCTCTAGTGAGTGCTGGGTGGGCCGCTCCCTTTCCTGCCAACTCCATCTGGCTTAGGGGGCGGAGCCTGCACTCACCGCCACAGCTTAAGAGGCCTGAGGGAGGCTTCCGGGACACTGCTACTGCTCTAGTGAGTGATGGGTGGGCCGCTCCCCTTCCTGTCAACTCCATTTGGCCTAGGGGGCGGAGCCTGCACTCACAGCCACAGCTTAAGAGGCCTGAGGGAGGCTTCCGGGACACTGCTGCTGCTCTAGTGAGTGCTGGGTGGGCCGCTCCCTTTCCTGCCAACTCCATCTGGCTTAGGGGGCGGAGCCTGCACTCACCGCCACAGCTTAAGAGGCCTGAGGGAGGCTTCCGGGACACTGCTGCTGCTGCTGCTCTACTGAGTGCTGGGTGGACCGCTCCCCTTCCTGCCAACTCCATCTGGCCTAGGGGGCGGAGCCTGCACTCACCGCCACAGTGTTAGAGCCCTGAGGGAGGCTTCCGGGACACTGCCGCTGCTGTAGTGAGTGCTGGGTGGGCCGCTCCCTTTCCTGCCAACTCCATCTGGCTTAGGGGGCGGAGCCTGCACTCACCGCCACAGCTTAAAAGGCCTGAGGGAGGCTTCCGGGACACTGCTGCTGCTACTGCTCTAGTGAGTGCTGGGTGGGCCGCTCCCTTTCCTGCCAACTCCATCTGGCTTAGGGGGCGGAGCCTGCACTCACCGCCACAGCTTAAGAGGCCTGAGGGAGGCTTCCGGGACACTGCTGCTGCTACTGCTCTAGTGAGTGCTGGGTGGGCCGCTCCCTTTCCTGCGAACTCCATCTGGCCTACGGGGCGGAGCCTGCACTCACCCCCACAGCTTAAGAGGCCTGAGGGAGGCTTCCGGAACACTGCTGCTGCTGCTGCTCTAGTGAGTGCTGGATGGGCCGCTCCCTTTCCTGCCAACTCCATCTGGCCTAGGGGGCGGAGCCTGAACTTACCGCCACAGCTTAAGAGGCCTAAGGGAAGCTTCCGGGACACTGCTGCTGCTGTAGTGAGTGCTGGGTGGGACGCTCCCTTTCCTGCCAATTCCATCTTGCCTAGGGGGCGGAGCCTGCACTCACCGCCACAGCTTAAGAGGGCTGAGGGAGGCCTCCGGGACACTGCTGCTGCTCTAGTGAGTGCTGGGTGGGCCGCTCCCTTTCCTGTTAACTCCATTTGGCCTAGGGGGCGGAGTTTGTACTCACGCCACAGCTTAAGAGGGCTGAGGGAGGCTTCCGGGACACTGCTGCTGTAGTGAGTGCTGTGTGGGCCGCTCCATTTCCTGCCAACTCCATCTGGCCTAGGGGGCGGAGCAAAAGACTGCATCCTCATGTCCAAATTTTATAGCAACTTATAAATGTTTTTTCCCATCCTAATTCATCATAGTCCTTTCTTAATCTAATCTTATATTACTGCAACCCTTTCTCTCTGTAAAATCTCGACATTCTAAACTTCATCAAGTTTATAATAGTTCTTAAGATAAATCTTAAATTTCTTCCAGTCTTCTTCCGCAGTCTCCTTTCCCTGGTCACGAATTCTGCTCGTCATTTCCGCCAATGTCATATAGTCAATCACTTTCATCTGCCATTCTTCCAAGGTGGGTAAATCTTGTGTCTTCCAATACTTTGCGATCAGTATTCTTGCTGCTGTTGTTGCATACATGAAAAAAGTTCTATCCTTTTTTGGCACCAGTTGGCCGACAATGCCCAAGAGAAAGGCCTCTGGTTTCTTAAGGAAGGTATATTTAAATACCTTTTTCATTTCATTATATATCATCTCCCAGAAAACCTTAATCTTCGGGCATGTCCACCAAAGATGATAAAAAGTACCTTCAGTTTCCTTACATTTCCAACATTTGTTATCAGGCAAATGGTAAATTTTTGCTAGCTTAACTGGGGTCATGTACCACCTATAGACCATTTTCATCACATTTTCCTTTAAAGCACTACATGCCGTAAATTTAATACCAGTGTTCCACAACCTTTCCCAGTCAGCAGACATAATATTATGACCAATATCCTGTGCCCACTTAATCATAACTGATTTAACTGTTTCGTCTTGTGTATTCCATTTCAACAGCAAGTTATACATTCTTGACAAATTCTTAGTATTGGGTTCTAACAATTCTGTCTCAAGTTTTGATTTTTCCACCTGGAAGCCAATTTTCCTGTCTTGTTTAAAAACCTCCATTATTTGATAATAGTGGAGCCAATCTTGTACTTTGGGTTTTAATTTTTCATGGCTCTTTAATTTCAGTTTCTCTCCATCCTGTTCTAAGATCTCACAATACTTTGGCCATCCGACCTCCATATTAACTTTCTTGTGGGCCTTAGCCTCTAAGGGTGACAACCATCTAGGGGTTTTGTTTTCCAACAGATCTTTATATCTCATCCAAACATTAAACAACGCTTTCCTTACAATATGATTTTTAAAGGCACTATGCACTTTGATTTTGTCATACCATAGATATGCATGCCAGCCAAATGCATTATTGAAACCTTCTAAGTCCAAGATATCTGTATTCTCGAGGAGCATCCACTCTTTCAGCCAGCAGAATGCTGCTGCTTCATAATACAATTTTAAGTCCGGCAGGGCAAATCCCCCTCTTTCTTTTGCATCTGTTAAAATTTTATATTTTATTCTGGGCTTTTTGCCCTGCCAGACAAATTTCGCAATGTCTTTCTGCCACCTCTTGAAACAGTCCATCTTGTCAATAATCTGCAAAGTTTGAAATAAAAATAACATTCTAGGCAGTACATTCATCTTAATCACTGCAATTCGGCCTAACATTGACAATCTCAAATTTGACCATATTTCTAAATCTTTTTTAATTTCTGACCAACATTTTTCATAATTGTCCTTATACAGATTCAAGTTTTTAGATGTTAAATTAACCCCTAGATATTTCACCTTCTTAACCACCGTCAGACCTGTCTCTTCTTGAAACTTATTCTTTTCCATATCTGTTAGGTTTTTCCCTAAGACTTTAGTTTTTTGTTTATTCAATTTAAATCCAGCTACCTGTCCAAATTGTTGGATTATTTCCAACACTCTTTTTGTACTAGTGTTTGGCTCCTGCAAGGTCAAAACAAGGTCATCTGCGAACGCTCTTAACTTATAGTGTTTGGTTCCGACCTTTACACCTTTAACCTGCTGGTCGCCTCTAATCATGTTCAGCAACACCTCCAGGACCGAAATAAAAAGCAATGGGGAAATTGGGCACCCCTGTCGTGTTCCTTTTTCTATCTTAAGTTCCTCAGTTATTACATTGTTTACAATCAACTTAGCTTTTTGTTCGGAATATATTGCACCCATACCATTCTCAAATCCTTGTCCTACCCCCATCCCATGAAGATTCTTTTTCATAAAACTCCACGAAATATTGTCAAAGGCTTTCTCCGCATCCACAAATATCAAAACTGCTTTAGTATTTATGTTCACCTCTAACTTTTCCAAAATGTCTATTATATTCCTAACATTGTCTGAGAGGTGTCTTTTTGGGAGAAAGCCTGCTTGATCTCTGTGAATCTTCTCCATCAGTACTCTTTTAAATCTTTTTGCTAAAATGTCTGCAAAAATTTTGTAATCCACATTCAGTAACGAAATTGGGCGGTAGTTCTTCAGTTGAGTCTTTTCAGTCTCTGTCTTTGGTATGAGTGAGATATATGCTTCTTTCCACGATTAGGGTGCCTTTTTTCCCTCTAAGATCTCGTTACAAACTTCCTTTAACGGTTGTATCAGCCATTCCTTTAAAGATTTGTAATATCTGGAAGTCAGTCCGTCTGGCCCTGGAGATTTGCCCAATTGCATGTCCTGAATGGCACCCTCTATCTCTTGTTCTGTTATTCTCTGGTTTAGATCCACCTTGCTATGATGAGAGATTTTTTGTAATCCATATTTATTAAGGAATTTATCTATGTCCTCTTCATTTTGTAATCCTTGGGAATAAAGTTTTTTAAAATAACTCACAAAACAATTTCTTATCTCGTTGGGTTTAGATATATTTTTTCCATCCACTTCTAGACTTGTGACTGTATTTAATTTCTGTCTTTTCTTAAGTTGCCATGCCAGAAGTTTACCACATTTGTCTGCCGACTCAAATGTCTTTTGTTTCATTTGCTTTATTTTCCATTCTATCTCTTGGTTCATCAATTCCATATATTGTGTTTGATACAACTTAATCTCCCTCAAAATCTCCTGGGACTTTGGTTTTGATCTTAATTTTTTCTCTCCTTCTTTTATCTTTTCCAAATTTTTTTCCTTTTTCTCATTCTGTTTTCTCTTCTTTATTGAATTTTGTTGAATCAAAAATCCTCGCATCACAGCTTTACTTGCGTCCCAGATCACTCTTTTTTCCACATCGCCCTTTAGATTGATTTCAAAATAGTCCTTTAGAGTTTTTTGGGCCTTCATGTGGATCTCTCTATCTCGAAATAGGGTGTCATTCATTCTCCATCTAAACTGACCAGTTGTTGTAAATTTCATTTCCATCTTCACGGCGTTATGGTCGGAACAGGTTTTTGGGCAGATTTCTACCTTCTTAATCTTCGGAGCCATTCCACTAGTAACCCATATTTGGTCGATTCTGGTCCAGGTCATCTTTGCATGGGAGAAAAAGGTTCCCTCTCTTTCAAGAGGGTTCCTTGTTCTCCAAATGTCTATTAAGTCCATATTTTCAGTCATTTCGAAGAAAGTCTTCGGGAGTCTCCCTTCTTTAGTAAGTGTCAGTCTTTGTGTCTTGTCCATGTTTGTAGAGACTACACCATTCATATCTCCCATGATTATCATATTGTATTCCAAATAATCCGTCAAAGTTTCATGGAGTTTTTTGAAGAATTCTGCTTTACCTTCATTTGGTGCATAGATCCCAATTATCAAAAATTTTTCTCCTTGTACCTGAATCTCCACCGCTAAATATCTTCCTTGTTCATCTTTGAACATCATTTTTGGAGCCCACTTCTCTTTTACATAAATCACAACTCCTCTTTTTTTCACTTTGTCCGACGAAATAAATTCTTGTCCCAATTTTTTATTCATAAGCAGTCTCCTGTGTGCTCTAGTTATATGGGTTTCCTGTAAGCAAATCAAGTCCAGTTGTTCTCTGTACAAAATATGGAATACTTGTCGTCTCTTCAAAGGACTGTTCATCCCATTACAATTCCAGCTAAGGAATTGCAGGGCCATCTTGTTATTTTTCTGGTATTCCTCCAACAGCACCCAATTGTTGTTCCTCCTCTGTTGGTGGTGGAAGATTCTGTCCAAACGAAAGGTTCAGGATGTCTATTACACTCTTTTGCTCAGCAATTGGGTCTACAGTTCCTTTCTGTAAATCTTCTTGATTTCTTTGCAGGAACCTGTCTTTATCCTGTATCGTCTTTATTTTCACCTTCTTCCCCCTATAGTCAAAAGACAGTCCCTGTGGAAATTCCCACCTGAAGAGAACTGAGGGAGACTTCTGGGACACTGCTGCTGCTCTAGTGAGTGCTGGGTGGGCCGCTCAGTTTCCTGCCAACTCCATCTGGCCTAGGGGGCGGAGCCTGCACTCACCGCCACAGCTTAAGAGGCCTGAGGGAGGCTTCCGGGACACTGCTGCTGCTGCTGCTCTAGTGAGTGCTGGGTGGGCCGCTCCCTTTCCTGCCAACTCCATCTGGCCTAGGGGGCGGAGCCTGCACTCACCACCACAGCTTAAGAGGCCTGAGGGAGACTTCCGGGACACTGCTACTGCTCTAGTGAGTGATGGGTGGGCCGCTCCCCTTCCTGCCAACTCCATCTGGCCTAGGGGGCAGAGCTTGCACTCACCGCCACAGCTTAAGAGGCCTGAGGGAGGCTTCCGGGACACTGCTGCTGCTCTAGTGAGTGCTGGGTGGGCCGCTCCCTTTCCTGCCAACTCCATCTGGCCTAGGGGGCGGAGCCTGCACTCACCGCCACAGCTTAAGAGGCCTGAGGGAGGCTTCCGGGACACTGCTGCTGCTGCTGCTGCTGCTCTAGTGAGTGCTGGGTGGGCCGCTCCCTTTCCTGCCAACTCCATCTGGCCTAGGGGGCGGAGCCTGCACTCACCGCCACAGCTTAAGAGGCCTGAGCGAGGCTTCCGGGACACTGCTGCTGCTGCTGCTGCTGCTGCTCTACTGAGTGCTGGGTGGGCCGCTCCCTTTCCTGCCAACTCCATCTGGCCTAGGGGGTGGAGCCTGCACTCACCGCAACAGGATAAGAGGCCTGAGGGAGGCTTCTGGGACACTGCTGCTGCTCTAGTGAGTGCTGGGTGGGCCGCTCCCTTTCCTGCCAACTCCATGTGTCCTCGGGGGCGGAGCCTGCACTCACCGCCACAGCTTAAGAGGTTTGAGGGAGGCTTCCGGGACACTGCTGCTGCTGCACTAGTGAGTGCTGGGTGGGCCGCTCCCTTTCCTGCCAACTCCATCTGGTCTAGGGGGCGGAGCCTGCATTCACCGCCACAGCTTAAAAGGCCTGAGGGAGGCTTCCAGGACACTGCTGCTGCTCTAATGAGTGCTGGGTGGGCCGCTCCCTTTCCTGCCAACTCCATCTGGCCTAGGGGGTTGAGCCTGCACTCACCCCCACAGCTTAAGAGGCCTGAGGGAGGCTTCCGGGACACTGCTGCTGCTGCTGCTGCTGCTCTATAGAGTGCTGGATGGGCCGCTCCCTTTCCTGCCAACTACATCTGGCCTAGGGGGCGGAGCCTGCACTCACCGCCACAGCCTAAAAGGCCTGAGGGAGGCTTCCGGGACACTGCTGCTGCTGCTCTAGTGAGTGCTGGGTGGGCCGCTCCCTTTCCTGCCAACTCCATCTGGCCTAGGGGGTTGAGCCTGCACTCACCCCCACAGCTTAAGAGGCCTGAGGGAGGTCTCCGGGACACTGCTACTGCTCTAGTGAGTGATGGGTGGGCCGCTCCCCTTCCTGTCAACTCCATTTGGCCTAGGGGGCGGAGCCTGTACTCACCGCCACAGCTTAAGAGGACTGAGGGAGGCCTCCTGGACACTGCTGCTGCTGCTGTAGTGAGTGCTGTGTGGGCCGCTCCCTTTCCTGCCAACTCCATTTGGCCTAGGGGGCGGAGCCTGTACTCACCGCCACAGCTTAAAAGGCCTGAGGGAGGCTTCCGGGACACTGCTGCTGCTGCACTAGTGATTGATGGGTGGGCCGCTCCCTTTCCTGCCAACTCCATCTGGCCTAGGAGGCGGAGCCTGCACTCACCGCCACAGCCTAAAAGGCCTGAGGGAGGCTTCCGGGACACTGCTGCTGCTCTAGTGAGTGCTGGGTGGGCCGCTCCCTTTCCTGCCAACTCCATCTGGCCTAGGGGGCGGAGCCTGCACTCACCGCCACAGCTTTAGAGGCCTGAGGGAGGCTTCCGGAACACTGCTGCTGCTCTAGTGAGCGCTGGGTGGGCCGCTCCCTTTCCTGCCAACTCCATCTCGCCTAGGGGGCGGAGCCTGCACTCACCGCCACAGCTTGAGAGGCCTGAGGGAGGCTTCCGGGACACTGCTGCTGCTCTAGTGAGTGATGCGTGGGCCGCTCCCTTTCCTGCCAACTCCATCCCGCCTAGGGGGCGGAGTCTGCACTCACCGCCACAGCTTGAGGGCCTCCATCAAGGCCTCCGGAACACTGCTGCTGCTGCTCCTGCTCTATTGAGTGCTGGGTGGGCCACTCCCTTTCCTGCCAACTCCATCTGGCCTAATGGGCGGAGCCTGCACTCACCGCCACAGCTTAAGAGGCCTGAGGTAGGCTTCCGGGACACTGCTGCTGCTCTAGTGAGTGCTGGGTGGGCCGCTCCCCTTCCTGCCAACACCATCTGGCCTAGGGGGCGGAGCCTGAACTCACCGGCACAGCTTAAGAAGCCTGAGGGAGGCTTCCGGGACACTGCTGCTGCTCTAGTGAGTGCTGGGTGGGCCGCTCCCCTTCCTGCCAACACCATCTGGCCTAGGGGGCGGAGCCTGAACTCACCGGCACAGCTTAAGAAGCCTGAGGGAGGCTTCCGGGACACTGCTGCTGCTCTAGTGAGTGCCGGGGGGGCCGCTCCCCTTCCTGCCAACACCATCTGGCCTAGGGGGCGGAGCCTGAACTCACCGGCACAGCTTAAGAAGCCTGAGGGAGGCTTCCGGGACACTGCTGCTGCTCTAGTGAGTGCTGGGTGGGCCGCTCCCTTTCCTGCCAACTCCATCTGGCCTAGGGGGCGGAGCCTGAACTTACCGCCACAGCTTAAAAGGGCATAGGGAGGCTTCCGGAATACTGCTAATGCTACTGGTCTAGTGAGTGCTGGGTGGGCCGCACCCTTTCCCGCCAACTCCATCTGGCCTAGGGGGCGGAGCCTGCACTCACCCCCACAGCTTAAGAGGCCTGAGGGAGTCTTCCAGAACACCGCTGCTACTGCTCTAGTGAGTGATTGGTGGGCTGCTCCCCTTCCTGTCAACTCCATCTGGCCTAGGGGCCGAGCCTGCACTCACCGCCACAGCTTATGAGTCCTGAGGGAGGCCTCCGGGACACTGCTACTGCTCTAGTGAGTGCTGGGTGGGCCGCTCCCTTTCCTGCCAACTCCATCTGGCCTAGGGGGCGGAGCCTGCACTCACCGCCACAGCTTAAGAGGCCTGAGGGAGACTTCCGGGACACTGCTGCTGCTACTGCTGTAGTGAGTGCTGGGTGGGCCGCTCCCTTTCCTGCGAACTCCATCTGGCCTACGGGGCGGAGCCTGCACTCACCCCCACAGCTTAAGAGGCCTGAGGGAGGCTTCCGGGACACTGCCGCTGCTGTAGTGAGTGCTGGGTGGGCCGCTCCCTTTCCTGCCAACTCCATCTGGCTTAGGGGGCGGAGCCTGCACTCACCGCCACAGCTTAAGAGGCCTGAGGGAGGCTTCCGGGACACTGCTGCTGCTACTGCTCTAGTGAGTGCTGGGTGGGCCGCTCCCTTTCCTGCCAACTCCATCTGGCTTAGGGGGCGGAGCCTGCACTCACCGCCACAGCTTAAGAGGCCTGAGGGAGGCTTCCGGGACACTGCTGCTGCTACTGCTCTAGTGAGTGCTGGGTGGGCCGCTCCCTTTCCTGCGAACTCCATCTGGCCTACGGGGCGGAGCCTGCACTCACCGCCACAGCTTAAGAGGCCTGAGGGAGGCTTCCGGGACACTGCTGCTGCTGCTGCTCTACTGAGTGCTGGGTGGACCGCTCCCCTTCCTGCCAACTCCATCTGGCCTAGGGGGCGGAGCCTGCACTCACCGCCACAGCTTAAAAGGCCTGAGCGAGGCTTCCGGGACACTGCTGCTGCTGTAGTGAGTGCTGGGTGGGCCGCTCCCCTTCCTGTCAACTCCATTTGGCCTAGGGGGCGGAGTCTGTACTCACGCCACAGCTTAAGAGGCCTGAGGGAGGCCTCCGGGACACTGCTGCTGTAGTGAGTGCTGTGTGGGCCGCTCCATTTCCTGCCAACTCCATCTGGCCTAGGGGGCGGAGCCTGCACTCACCGCCACAGCTTAAGAGGCCTGAGGGAGGCCTCCGGGACACTGCTGCTGTAGTGAGTGCTGTGTGGGCCGCTCCATTTCCTGCCAACTCCATCTGGCCTAGGGGGCGGAGCCTGCACTCACCGCCACAGCTTAAGAGGCCTAAGCGAGGCTTCCGGGACACTGCTGCTGCTGCTGCTGCTGCTCTAGTGAGTGCTGGGTGGGCCGTTCCCTTTCTTGCCAACTCCATTTGGCATAGGGGGCGGAGCCTGCACTCACCGCCACAGCTTAAGAGGCTTGAGGGAGGCTTCCGGGACACTGCTGCTGCTCTAGTGAGTGCTGGGGGGCCCGCTCCCTTTCCTGCCAACTCCATCTGGCCTAGGGGGCGGAGCCTGCACTCACCGCCACAGCTTAAGAGGCCTGAGCGAGGCTTCCGGGACACTGCTGCTGCTCTAGTGAGTGCTGGGGGGGCTGCTCCCTTTCCTGCCAACTTCATCTGGCCAAAGGGGCGGAGCCTGCACTCACCGCCACAGCTTAAGAGGCCTGAGCGAGGCTTCCGGGACACTGCTGCTGCTCTAGTGAGTGCTGGGGGGCCAGCTCCCTTTCCTGCCAACTCCATCTGGCCTAGGGGGCGGAGCCTGCACTCACCGCCACAGCTTAAGAGGCCTGAGCGAGGCTTCCGGGACACTGCTGCTGCTCTAGTGAGTGCTGGGGGGGGCGCTCCCTTTCCTGCCAACTCCATCTGGCCTAGGGGGCGGAGCCTGCACTCACCGCCACAGCTTAAGAGGCCTGAGCGAGGCTTCCGGGACACTGCTGCTGCTCTAGTGAGTGCTGGGGGGGGGGCCGCTCCCTTTCCTACCAACTCCATCTGGCCTAGGGGATTGAGCTTGCACTGACCCCCACAGCTTAAGAGGCCTGAGGGAGGCTTCCGGGACACTACTGCTTCTGCTGCTGCTCTAGTGAGTGCTGGGTGGGCCGCTCCCTTTCCTGCCAACTCCATGTGGCCTAGGGGGCGGATCCTGCGCTCACCGCCACAACTTAAGAGGCCTGAGGAAGGCTTCCGGGACACTGCTGCTGCTGCTGCTCTACTGAGTGCTGGGTGGGCCGCTCTCTTTCCTGCCAACTCCATCTGGCCTAGGGGGCGGAGCCTGCACTCACTGCCACAGCTTAAGAGGCCTGAGGGAGGCTTCCGGGACAGTGCTGCTGCTGCTGCACTAGTGAGTGCTGGGTGGGCCGCTCCCTTTCCTGCCAACTCCATCTGGCCTAGGGGGCGGAGCTTTCACTCACCGCCACAGCGTAATTGGCCTGAGGGAGGCTTCCGGGACACTGCTGCTGCTCTAGTGAGTGCTGGGTGGGCCGCTCCCTTTCCTACCAACTCCATCTGGCCTAGGGGGCGGATCCTGCGCTCACCGCCACAACTTAAGAGGCCTGAGGGAGGCCTCCGGGACACTACTGCTTCTGCTGCTGCTCTAGTGAGTGCTGGGTGGGCCGCTCCCTTTCCTGCCAACTCCATCTGGTCTAGGGGGCGGAGCCTGCACTCACCGCCACACCTTAAGAGTCCTGAGCGAGGCTTCAGGGACACTGCTGCTGCTCTATTGAGTGCTGGGGGGGCCGCTCCCTTTCCTGCCAACTCCATCTGGCCTAGGGGGCGGAGCCTGCACTCACCGCCACAGCTTAAGAGGCCTGAGCGAGGCTTCCGGGACACTGCTGCTGCTGCTGCTGCTGCTCTAGT
This sequence comes from Podarcis vaucheri, assembly GCF_965113315.1. Lineage (NCBI taxonomy): Eukaryota > Metazoa > Chordata > Lepidosauria > Squamata > Lacertidae > Podarcis > Podarcis vaucheri. The sequence continues at coordinate 1,391,354 of NC_138757.1, read as the reverse complement.
GAGTGCTGGGTGGGCCGTTCCCTTTCCTGCCAACTCCATCTGGCCTAGGGGGCGGAGCCTGCACTCACTGCCACAGCTTAAGAGTCCTGAGCGAGGCTTCAGGGACACTGCTGCTGCTCTAGTGAGTGCTGGGGGGGCCGCTCCATTTCCTACCAACTCCATCTGGCCTAGGGGGCGGATCCTGCGCTCACCGCCACAACTTAAGAGGCCTGAGGGAGGCCTCCGGGACACTACTGCTTCTGCTGCTGCTCTAGTGAGTGCTGGGTGGGCCGCTCCCTTTCCTGCCAACTCCATCTGGTCTAGGGGGCGGAGCCTGCACTCACCGCCACACCTTAAGAGTCCTGAGCGAGGCTTCAGGGACACTGCTGCTGCTCTAGTGAGTGCTGGGGGGGCCGCTCCCTTTCCTGCCAACTCCATCTGGCCTAGGGGGCGGAGCCTGCACTCACCGCCACAGCTTAAGAGGCCTGAGCGAGGCTTCCGGGACACTGCTGCTGCTGCTGCTGCTGCTCTAGTGAGTGCTGGGTGGGCCGCTCTCTTTCCTGCCAACTCCATCTGGCCTAGGGGGCGGAGCCTGCACTCACTGCCACAGCTTAAGAGGCCTGAGGGAGGCTTCCGGGACAGTGCTGCTGCTGCTGCACTAGTGAGTGCTGGGTGGGCCGCTCCCTTTCCTGCCAACTCCATCTGGCCTAGGGGGCGGAGCTTTCACTCACCGCCACAGCGTAATTGGCCTGAGGGAGGCTTCCGGGACACTGCTGCTGCTCTAGTGAGTGCTGGGTGGGCCGCTCCCTTTCCTACCAACTCCATCTGGCCTAGGGGGCGGATCCTGCGCTCACCGCCACAACTTAAGAGGCCTGAGGGAGGCCTCCGGGACACTACTGCTTCTGCTGCTGCTCTAGTGAGTGCTGGGTGGGCCGCTCCCTTTCCTGCCAACTCCATCTGGTCTAGGGGGCGGAGCCTGCACTCACCGCCACACCTTAAGAGTCCTGAGCGAGGCTTCAGGGACACTGCTGCTGCTCTAGTGAGTGCTGGGGGGGCCGCTCCCTTTCCTGCCAACTCCATCTGGCCTAGGGGGCGGAGCCTGCACTCACCGCCACAACTTAAGAGGCCTGAGGGAGGCTTCCGGGACACTGCTGCTGCTGCACTAGTGAGTGCTGGGTGGGCCGCTCCCTTTCCTGCCAACTCCATCTGGTCTAGGGGGCGGAGCCTGCACTCACCGCCACACCTTAAGAGGCCTGAGGGAGGCTTCCGGGACACTGCTGCTGCTCTACGGAGTGCTGGGTGGGCCGCTCCCTTTCCTGCCAACTCCATCTGGCCTAGGGGGCGGAGCCTGCACTCACCGCCACACCTTAAGAGGCCTGAGCGAGGCTTCCGGGACACTGCTGCTGCTCTAGTGAGTGCTGGGGGGGCCGCTCCCATTCCTGCCAACTCCATCTGGCCTAGGGGGCGGAGCCTGCACTCACCGCCACAGCTTAAGAGGCCTGAGCGAGGCTTCCGGGACACTGCTGCTGCTCTAGTGAGTGCTGGGGGGGCTGCTCCCTTTCCTGCCAACTCCATCTGGCCTAGGGGGCGGAGCCTGCACTCACCGCCAAAGCTTAAGAGGCCTGAGCGAGGCATCCGGGACACTGCTGCTGCTCTAGTGAGTGCTGGGGGGGCCGCTCCCTTTGCTGCCAACTCCATCTGGCCTAGGGGGCGGAGCCTGCACTCACCGCCACAGCTTAAGAGGCCTGAGCGAGGCTTCCGGGACACTGCTGCTGCTCTAGTCAGTGCTGGGGGGGCCGCTCCCTTTCCTGCCAACTCCATCTGGCCTAGGGGATTGAGCCTGCACTCACCCCCACAGCTTAAGAGGCCTGAGGGAGGCTTCCGGGACACTACTGCTTCTGCTGCTGCTCTAGTGAGTGCTGGGTGGGCCGCTCCCTTTCCTGCCAACTCCATCTGGCCTAGGGGGCGGATCCTGCGCTCACCGCCACAACTTAAGAGGCCTGAGGGAGGCTTCCGGGACACTGCTGCTGCTGCTGCTCTACTGAGTGCTGGGTGGGCCGCTCTCTTTCCTGCCAACTCCATCTGGCCTAGGGGGCGGAGCCTGCACTCACTGCCACAGCTTAAGAGGCCTGAGGGAGGCTTCCGGGACACTGATGCTGCTGCTGCTGCTGTAGTGAGTGCTGGGTGTGCCACTCCCTTTCCTGCCAACTCCATCTGGCCTAATGGGCGGAGCCTGCACTCACCGCCACAGCCTAAGAGGCCTGAGGGAGGCTTCCGGGACACTGCTGCTGCTCTAGTGAGTGCCGAGGGGGCCGCTCCCCTTCCTGCCAACTCCATCTGGCCTAGGGGGCGGATCCTGCGCTCACCGCCACAACTTAAGAGGCCTGAGGGAGGCTTCCGGGACACTACTGCTTCTGCTGCTGCTCTAGTGAGTGCTGGGTGGGCCGCTCCCTTTCCTGCCAACTCCATCTGGTCTAGGGGGCGGAGCCTGCACTCACCGCCACAGCTTAAGAGGCCTGAGGGAGACTTCCGGGACACTGCTGCTGCTCTAGTGAGTGCTGGGTGGGCCGCTCCCCTTTCCTGCCAACTCCATCTGGCCTAGGGGGCGGAGCCTGCACTCACCGCCACAGCTTAAGAGGCCTGAACGAAGCTTCCGGGACACTGCTGCTGCTGCTGCTGCTCTAGTGAGTGCTGGGTGGGCCGTTCCCTTTCTTGCCAACTCCATTTGGCATAGGGGGCGGAGCCTGCACTCACCGCCACAGCTTAAGAGGCTTGAGGGAGGCTTCCGGGACACTGCTGCTGCTGCACTAGTGAGTGCTGGGTGGGCCGCTCCCTTTCCTGCCAACTCCATCTGGCCTAGGGGGCGGAGCCTGCACTCACCGCCACAACTTAAAAGGCCTGAGCGAGGCTTCCGGGACACTGCTGCTGCTCTAGTGAGTGCTGGGGGGGCCGCTCCCTTTCCTGCCAACTCCATCTGGCCTAGGGGGCGGAGCCTGCACTCACCGCCACAGCTTAAGAGGCCTCAGCGAGGCTTCCGGGACACTGCTGCTGCTCTAGTGAGTGCTGGGGGGGCCGCTCCCTTTCCTGCCAACTCCATCTGGCCTAGGGGGCGGAGCCTGCACTCACCGCCACAGCTTAAGAGGCCTGAGCGAGGCTTCCGGGACACTGCTGCTGCTCTAGTGAGTGCTGGGTGGGCCGCTCCCTTTCCTGCCAACTCCATCTGGCCTAGGGGGCGGAGCCTGCACTCACCGCCACAGCTTAAGAGGCCTGAGCGAGGCTTCCGGGACACTGCTGCTGCTCTAGTGAGTGCTGGGGGGGCTGCTCCCTTTCCTGCCAACTCCATCTGGCCTAGGGGGCGGAGCCTGCACTCACCGCCACAGCTTAAGAGGCCTGAGCGAGGCTTCCGGGACACTGCTGCTGCTCTAGTGAGTGCGGGGGGGGCCGCTCCCTTTCCTGCCAACTCCATCTGGCCTAGGGGGCGGAGCCTGCACTCACCGCCACAGCTTAAGAGGCCTGAGCGAGGCTTCCGGGACACTGCTGCTGCTCTAGTGAGTGCTGGGGGGGGGGGCGCTCCCTTTCCTACCAACTCCATCTGGCCTGGGGGATTGAGCCTGCACTGACCCCCACAGCTTAAGAGGCCTGAGGGAGGCTTCCGGGACTCTACTGCTTCTGCTGCTGCTCTAGTGAGTGCTGGGTGGGCCGCTCCCTTTCCTGCCAACTCCATCTGGCCTAGGGGGCGGATCCTGCGCTCACCGCCACAACTTAAGAGGCCTGAGGGAGGCTTCCGGGACACTGCTGCTGCTGCTGCTCTACTGAGTGCTGGGTGGGCCGCTCTCTTTCCTGCCAACTCCATCTGGCCTAGGGGGCGGAGCCTGCACTCACTGCCACAGCTTAAGAGGCCTGAGGGAGGCTTCCGGGACACTGATGCTGCTGCTGCTGCTGTAGTGAGTGCTGGGTGGGCCACTCCCTTTCCTGCCAACTCCATCTGGCATAATGGGCGGAGCCTGCACTCACCGCCACAGCCTAAGAGGCCTGAGGGAGGCTTCCGGGACACTGCTGCTGCTCTAGTGAGTGCCAGGGGGGGGCGCTCCCCTTCCTGCCAACTCCATCTGGGCTAGGGGGCGGAGCCTGCACTCACCGCCACAAGTTAAAAGGCCTGAGGGAGGCTTCCGGAACACTGCTGCTGCTGCACTAGTGAGTGCTGGGTGGGGCGCTCCCTTTCCTGCCAACTCCATCTGGCCTAGGGGGCGGAGCCTGCACTCACCGCCACAGCTTAAGAGGCCTGAGCGAGGCTTCCGGGACACTGCTGCTGCTCTAGTCAGTGCTGGGGGGGCCGCTCCCTTTCCTGCCAACTCCATCTGGCCTAGGGGGCGGAGCCTGCACTCACCGCCACAGCTTAAGAGGCCTGAGCGAGGCTTCCGGGACACTGCTGCTGCTCTAGTCAGTGCTGGGGGGGCCGCTCCCTTTCCTACCAACTCCATCTGGCCTAGGGGGCGGAGCCTGCACTCACTGCCACAGCTTAAGAGGCCTGAGGGAGGCTTCCGGGACACTACTGCTTCTGCTGCTGCTCTAGTGAGTGCTGGGTGGGCCGCTCCCTTTCCTGCCAACTCCATGTGGCCTAGGGGGCGGATCCTGCGCTCACCGCCACAACTTAAGAGGCCTGAGGAAGGCTTCCGGGACACTGCTGCTGCTGCTGCTCTACTGAGTGCTGGGTGGGCCGCTCTCTTTCCTGCCAACTCCATCTGGCCTAGGGGGCGGAGCCTGCACTCACTGCCACAGCTTAAGAGGCCTGAGGGAGGCTTCCGGGACAGTGCTGCTGCTGCTGCACTAGTGAGTGCTGGGTGGGCCGCTCCCTTTCCTGCCAACTCCATCTGGCCTAGGGGGCGGAGCTTTCACTCACCGCCACAGCGTAATTGGCCTGAGGGAGGCTTCCGGGACACTGCTGCTGCTCTAGTGAGTGCTGGGTGGGCCGCTCCCTTTCCTACCAACTCCATCTGGCCTAGGGGGCGGATCCTGCGCTCACCGCCACAACTTAAGAGGCCTGAGGGAGGCCTCCGGGACACTACTGCTTCTGCTGCTGCTCTAGTGAGTGCTGGGTGGGCCGCTCCCTTTCCTGCCAACTCCATCTGGTCTAGGGGGCGGAGCCTGCACTCACCGCCACACCTTAAGAGTCCTGAGCGAGGCTTCAGGGACACTGCTGCTGCTCTAGTGAGTGCTGGGGGGGCCGCTCCCTTTCCTGCCAACTCCATCTGGCCTAGGGGGCGGAGCCTGCACTCACCGCCACAGCTTAAGAGGCCTGAGCGAGGCTTCCGGGACACTGCTGCTGCTGCTGCTGCTGCTCTAGTGAGTGCTGGGTGGGCCGTTCCCTTTCCTGCCAACTCCATCTGGCCTAGGGGGCGGAGCCTGCACTCACTGCCACAGCTTAAGAGTCCTGAGCGAGGCTTCAGGGACACTGCTGCTGCTCTAGTGATTGCTGGGGGGGGGGCGCTCCCTTTCCTACCAACTCCATCTGGCCTAGGGGGCGGATCCTGCGCTCACCGCCACAACTTAAGAGGCCTGAGGGAGGCCTCCGGGACACTACTGCTTCTGCTGCTGCTCTAGTGAGTGCTGGGTGGGCCGCTCCCTTTCCTGCCAACTCCATCTGGTCTAGGGGGCGGAGCCTGCACTCACCGCCACACCTTAAGAGTCCTGAGCGAGGCTTCAGGGACACTGCTGCTGCTCTAGTGAGTGCTGGGGGGGCCGCTCCCTTTCCTGCCAACTCCATCTGGCCTAGGGGGCGGAGCCTGCACTCACCGCCACAGCTTAAGAGGCCTGAGCGAGGCTTCCGGGACACTGCTGCTGCTGCTGCTGCTGCTCTAGTGAGTGCTGGGTGGGCCGCTCTCTTTCCTGCCAACTCCATCTGGCCTAGGGGGCGGAGCCTGCACTCACTGCCACAGCTTAAGAGGCCTGAGGGAGGCTTCCGGGACAGTGCTGCTGCTGCTGCACTAGTGAGTGCTGGGTGGGCCGCTCCCTTTCCTGCCAACTCCATCTGGCCTAGGGGGCGGAGCTTTCACTCACCGCCACAGCGTAATTGGCCTGAGGGAGGCTTCCGGGACACTGCTGCTGCTCTAGTGAGTGCTGGGTGGGCCGCTCCCTTTCCTACCAACTCCATCTGGCCTAGGGGGCGGATCCTGCGCTCACCGCCACAACTTAAGAGGCCTGAGGGAGGCCTCCGGGACACTACTGCTTCTGCTGCTGCTCTAGTGAGTGCTGGGTGGGCCGCTCCCTTTCCTGCCAACTCCATCTGGTCTAGGGGGCGGAGCCTGCACTCACCGCCACACCTTAAGAGTCCTGAGCGAGGCTTCAGGGACACTGCTGCTGCTCTAGTGAGTGCTGGGGGGGCCGCTCCCTTTCCTGCCAACTCCATCTGGCCTAGGGGGCGGAGCCTGCACTCACCGCCACAACTTAAGAGGCCTGAGGGAGGCTTCCGGGACGCTGCTGCTGCTGCACTAGTGAGTGCTGGGTGGGCCGCTCCCTTTCCTGCCAACTCCATCTGGTCTAGGGGGCGGAGCCTGCACTCACCGCCACAGCTTAAGAGGCCTGAGGGAGGCTTCCGGGACACTGCTGCTGCTGCTCTACGGAGTGCTGGGTGGGCCGCTCCCTTTCCTGCCAACTCCATCTGGCCTAGGGGGCGGAGCCTGCACTCACCGCCACACCTTAAGAGGCCTGAGCGAGGCTTCCGGGACACTGCTGCTGCTCTAGTGAGTGCTGGGGGGGCCGCTCCCATTCCTGCCAACTCCATCTGGCCTAGGGGGTGGAGCCTGCACTCACCGCAACAGGATAAGAGGCCTGAGGGAGGCTTCTGGGACACTGCTGCTGCTCTAGTGAGTGCTGGGTGGGCCGCTCCCTTTCCTGCCAACTCCATGTGTCCTCGGGGGCGGAGCCTGCACTCACCGCCACAGCTTAAGAGGTTTGAGGGAGGCTTCCGGGACACTGCTGCTGCTGCACTAGTGAGTGCTGGGTGGGCCGCTCCCTTTCCTGCCAACTCCATCTGGTCTAGGGGGCGGAGCCTGCATTAACCGCCACAGCTTAAAAGGCCTGAGGGAGGCTTCCAGGACACTGCTGCTGCTCTAATGAGTGCTGGGTGGGCCGCTCCCTTTCCTGCCAACTCCATCTGGCCTAGGGGGTTGAGCCTGCACTCACCCCCACAGCTTAAGAGGCCTGAGGGAGGCTTCCGGGACACTACTGCTGCTACAGCTCAAGTGAGTGCTGGGTGGGCCGCTCCCCTTCCTGCCAACTCCATCTCGCCTAGGGGGCGGATCCTGCGCTCACCGCCACAACTTAAGAGGCCTGAGGGAGGCTTCCGGGACACTGCTGCTGCTGCTGCTCTACTGAGTGCTGGGTGGGCCGCTCTCTTTCCTGCCAACTCCATCTGGCCTAGGGGGCGGAGCCTGCACTCACTGCCACAGCCTAAGAGGCCTGAGGGAGGCTTCCGGGACACTGCTGCTGCTCTAGTGAGTGCCGGGGGGGCCGCTCCCCTTCCTGCCAACTCCATCTGGCCTAGGGGGCGGATCCTGCGCTCACCGCCACAACTTAAGAGGCCTGAGGGAGGCTTCCGGGACACTACTGCTTCTGCTGCTGCTCTAGTGAGTGCTGGGTGGGCCGCTCCCTTTCCTGCCAACTCCATCTGGTCTAGGGGGCGGAGCCTGCACTCACCGCCACAGCTTAAGAGGCCTGAGGGAGACTTCCGGGACACTGCTGCTGCTCTAGTGAGTGCTGGGTGGGCCGCTCCCCTTTCCTGCCAACTCCATCTGGCCTAGGGGGCGGAGCCTGCACTCACCGCCACAGCTTAAGAGGCCTGAACGAGGCTTCCGGGACACTGCTGCTGCTGCTGCTGCTCTAGTGAGTGCTGGGTGGGCCGTTCCCTTTCTTGCCAACTCCATTTGGCATAGGGGGCGGAGCCTGCACTCACCGCCACAGCTTAAGAGGCTTGAGGGAGGCTTCCGGGACACTGCTGCTGCTGCACTAGTGAGTGCTGGGTGGGCCGCTCCCTTTCCTGCCAACTCCATCTGGCCTAGGGGGCGGAGCCTGCACTCACCGCCACAACTTAAAAGGCCTGAGCGAGGCTTCCGGGACACTGCTGCTGCTCTAGTGAGTGCTGGGGGGGCCGCTCCCTTTCCTGCCAACTCCATCTGGCCTAGGGGGCGGAGCCTGCACTCACCGCCACAGCTTAAGAGGCCTCAGCGAGGCTTCCGGGACACTGCTGCTGCTCTAGTGAGTGCTGGGGGGGCCGCTCCCTTTCCTGCCAACTCCATCTGGCCTAGGGGGCGGAGCCTGCACTCACCGCCACAGCTTAAGAGGCCTGAGCGAGGCTTCCGGGACACTGCTGCTGCTCTAGTGAGTGCTGGGTGGGCCGCTCCCTTTCCTGCCAACTCCATCTGGACTAGGGGGCGGAGCCTGCACTCACCGCCACAGCTTAAGAGGCCTGAGCGAGGCTTCCGGGACACTGCTGCTGCTCTAGTGAGTGCTGGGGGGGCTGCTCCCTTTCCTGCCAACTCCATCTGGCCTAGGGGGCGGAGCCTGCACTCACCGCCACAGCTTAAGAGGCCTGAGCGAGGCTTCCGGGACACTGCTGCTGCTCTAGTGAGTGCGGGGGGGGGCCGCTCCCTTTCCTGCCAACTCCATCTGGCCTAGGGGGCGGAGCCTGCACTCACCGCCACAGCTTAAGAGGCCTGAGCGAGGCTTCCGGGACACTGCTGCTGCTCTAGTGAGTGCTGGGGGGGGGCCGCTCCCTTTCCTACCAACTCCATCTGGCCTAGGGGATTGAGCCTGCACTGACCCCCACAGCTTAAGAGGCCTGAGGGAGGCTTCCGGGACTCTACTGCTTCTGCTGCTGCTCTAGTGAGTGCTGGGTGGGCCGCTCCCTTTCCTGCCAACTCCATCTGGCCTAGGGGGCGGATCCTGCGCTCACCGCCACAACTTAAGAGGCCTGAGGGAGGCTTCCGGGACACTGCTGCTGCTGCTGCTCTACTGAGTGCTGGGTGGGCCGCTCTCTTTCCTGCCAACTCCATCTGGCCTAGGGGGCGGAGCCTGCACTCACTGCCACAGCTTAAGAGGCCTGAGGGAGGCTTCCGGGACACTGCTGCTGCTCTAGTGAGTGCCAGGGGGGGGCGCTCCCCTTCCTGCCAACTCCATCTGGGCTAGGGGGCGGAGCCTGCACTCACCGCCACAAGTTAAAAGGCCTGAGGGAGGCTTCCGGAACACTGCTGCTGCTGCACTAGTGAGTGCTGGGTGGGGCGCTCCCTTTCCTGCCAACTCCATCTGGCCTAGGGGGCGGAGCCTGCACTCACCGCCACAGCTTAAGAGGCCTGAGCGAGGCTTCCGGGACACTGCTGCTGCTCTAGTCAGTGCTGGGGGGGCCGCTCCCTTTCCTACCAACTCCATCTGGCCTAGGGGGCGGAGCCTGCACTCACTGCCACAGCTTAAGAGGCCTGAGGGAGGCTTCCGGGACACTGATGCTGCTGCTGCTGCTGTAGTGAGTGCTGGGTGTGCCACTCCCTTTCCTGCCAACTCCATCTGGCCTAATGGGCGGAGCCTGCACTCACCGCCACAGCCTAAGAGGCCTGAGGGAGGCTTCCGGGACACTGCTGCTGCTCTAGTGAGTGCTGGGTGGGCCGCTCCCTTTCCTGCCAACTCCATCTGGTCTAGGGGGCGGAGCCTGCACTCACCGCCACAGCTTAAGAGGCCTGAGGGAGGCTTCCGGGACACTGCTGCTGCTCTAGTGAGTGCTGGGTGGGCCGCTCCCCTTTCCTGCCAACTCCATCTGGCCTAGGGGGCGGAGCCTGCACTCACCGCCACAGCTTAAGAGGCCTGAGCGAGGCTTCCGGGACACTGCTGCTGCTGCTGCTGCTGCTCTAGTGAGTGCTGGGTGGGCCGTTCCCTTTCTTGCCAACTCCATTTGGCATAGGGGGCGGAGCCTGCACTCACCGCCACAGCTTAAGAGGCTTGAGGGAGGCTTCCGGGACACTGCTGCTGCTGCACTAGTGAGTGCTGGGTGGGCCGCTCCCTTTCCTGCCAACTCCATCTGGTCTAGGGGGCGGAGCCTGCACTCACCGCCACACCTTAAGAGGCCTGAGGGAGGCTTCCGGGACACTGCTGCTGCTCTACTGAGTGCTGGGTGGGCCGCTCCCTTTCCTGCCAACTCCATCTGGCCTAGGGGGCGGAGCCTGCACTCACCGCCACAGCTTAAAAGGCCTGAGCGAGGCTTCTGGGACACTGCTGCTGCTCTAGTGAGAGCTGGGGGGGCCGCTCCCTTTCCTGCCAACTACATCTGGCCTAGGGGGCGGAGCCTGCACTCACCGCCACAGCTTAAGAGGCCTGAGCGAGGCTTCCGGGACACTGCTGCTGCTCTAGTGAGTGCTGGGGGGGCTGCTCCCTTTCCTGCCAACTTCATCTGGCCAAAGGGGCGGAGCCTGCACTCACCGCCACAGCTTAAGAGGCCTGAGCGAGGCTTCCGGGACACTGCTGCTGCTCTAGTGAGTGCTGGGTGGGCCGCTCCCTTTCCTGCCAACTCCATCTGGCCTAGGGGGCGGAGCCTGCACTCACCGCCACAGCTTAAGAGGCCTGAGCGAGGCTTCCGGGACACTGCTGCTGCTCTAGTGAGTGCTGGGGGGGCCGCTCCCTTTCCTGCCAACTCCATCTGGCCTAGGGGGCGGAGCCTGCACTCACCGCCACAGCTTAAGAGGCCTGAGCGAGGCTTCCGGGACACTGCTGCTGCTCTAGTGAGTGCTGGGGGGGCTGCTCCCTTTCCTGCCAACTCCATCTGGCCTAGGGGGCGGAGCCTGCACTCACCGCCACAGCTTAAGAGGCCTGAGCGAGGCTTCCGGGACACTGCTGCTGCTCTAGTGAGTGCTGGGGGGGCCGCTCCCTTTCCTGCCAACTCCATCTGGCCTAGGGGGCGGAGTCTGCACTCACCGCCACAGCTTAAGAGGCCTGAGCGAGGCTTCCGGGACACTGCTGCTGCTCTAGTGAGTGCTGGGGGGGGGGCCGCTCCCTTTCCTACCAACTCCATCTGGCCTAGGGGATTGAGCCTGCACTGACCCCCACAGCTTAAGAGGCCTGAGGGAGGCTTCCGGGACACTACTGCTTCTGCTGCTGCTATAGTGAGTGCTGGGTGGGCCACTCCCTTTCCTGCCAACTCCATCTGGCCTAATGGGCGGAGCCTGCACTCACCGCCACAGCCTAAGAGGCCTGAGGGAGGCTTCCGGGACACTGCTGCTGCTCTAGTGAGTGCCGGGGGGGCCGCTCCCCTTCCTGCCAACTCCATCTGGGCTAGGGGGCGGAGCCTGCACTCACCGCCACAACTTAAAAGGCCTGAGGGAGGCTTCCGGAACACTGCTGCTGCTGCACTAGTGAGTGCTGGGTGGGGCGCTCCCTTTCCTGCCAACTCCATCTGGCCTAGGGGGCGGAGCCTGCACTCACCGCCACAGCTTAAGAGGCCTGAGGGAGGCTTCCGGGACACTGCTGCTGCTACTGCTCTAGTGAGTGCTGGGTGGGCCGCTCCCTTTCCTGCCAACTCCATCTGGCTTAGGGGGCGGAGCCTGCACTCACCGCCACAGCTTAAGAGGCCTGAGGGAGGCTTCCGGGACACTGCTGCTGCTACTGCTCTAGTGAGTGCTGGGTGGGCCGCTCCCTTTCCTGCGAACTCCATCTGGCCTACGGGGCGGAGCCTGCACTCACCCCCACAGCTTAAGAGGCCTGAGGGAGGCTTCCGGGACACTGCTGCTGCTGCTGCTCTACTGAGTGCTGGGTGGACCGCTCCCCTTCCTGCCAACTCCATCTGGCCTAGGGGGCGGAGCCTGCACTCACCGCCACAGCTTAAGAGGCCTAAGGGAGGCTTCCGGGACACTGATGCTGCTGCTGCACTAGTGAGTGCTGGGTGGGCCGCTTCCTTTCCTGCCAACTCCATCTGGCCTAGGGGGCGGAGCCTGCACTCACCGCCACAGCTGAAGAGGCCTGAGGGAGGCTTCCGGGACAGTGCTGCTGCTGCTGCACTAGTGAGTGCTGGGTGGGCCGCTCCCTTTCCTGCCAACTCCATCTGGCCTAGGGGGCGGAGCTTTCACTCACCGCCACAGCGTAATTGGCCTGAGGGAGGCTTCCGGGACACTGCTGCTGCTCTAGTGAGTGCTGGGTGGGCCGCTTCCTTTCCTACCAACTCCATCTGGCCTAGGGGGTTGAGCCTGCACTCACCCCCACAGCTGAAGAGGGCTGAGGGAGGCTTCCGGGACACTACTGCTTCTGCTGCTGCTCTAGTGAGTGCTGGGTGGGCCGCTCCCTTTCCTGCCAACTCCATCTGGCCTAGGGGGCGGATCCTGCGCTCACCGCCACAACTTAAGAGGCCTGAGGGAGGCCTCCGGGACACTACTGCTTCTGCTGCTGCACTAGTGAGTGCTGGGTGGGCCGCTCCCTTTCCTGCCAACTCCATCTGGCCTAGGGGGCGGAGCTTGCATTCACCTCCACAGCTTAAAAGGCCTGAGGGAGGCTTCCGGGACACTGCTGCTGCTACTGCTCTAGTGAGTGCTGGGTGGGCCGCACCTTTTCCTGCCAACTCCATCTGGCCTCGGGGGCGGAGCCTGCACTCACCGCCACAGCTTAAGAGGCCTGAGGGAGCCTTCCGGGACACTGCTGCTGCTACTGCTCTAGTGAGTGCTGGGTGGGCAGCTCCCTTTCCTGCCAACTCCATCTGGTCTAGGGGGCGGAGCCTGCACTCACCGCCACACCTTACGAGTCCTGAGCGAGGCTTCCGGGACACTGCTGCTGCTCTAGTGAGTGCTGGGGGGGCCGCTCCCTTTCCTGCCAACTCCATCTGGCCTAGGGGGCGGAGCCTGCACTCACCGCCACAGCTTAAGAGGCCTGAGCGAGGCTTCCGGGACAATGCTGCTGCTCTAGTGAGTGCTGGGGGGGCTGCTCCCTTTCCTGCCAACTCCATCTGGCCTAGGGGGCGGAGCCTGCACTCACCGCCACAGCTTAAAAGGCCTGAGCGAGGCTTCCGGGACACTGCTGCTGCTCTAGTGAGTGCTGGGTGGGCCGCTCCCTTTCCTGCCAACTCCATCTGGCCTAGGGGGCGGAGCCTGCACTCACCGCCACAGCTTAAGAGGCCTGAGCGAGGCTTCCGGGACACTGCTGCTGCTCTAGTGAGTGCTGGGGGGGCTGCTCCCTTTCCTGCCAACTTCATCTGGCCAAAGGGGCGGAGCCTGCACTCACCGCCACAGCTTAAGAGGCCTGAGGGAGGCTTCCGGGACACTGATGCTGCACTAGTGAGTGCTGGGTGGGCCGCTCTCTTTCCTGCCAACTCCATCTGGTCTAGGGGGCGGAGCCTGCACTCACCGCCACAGCTTAAGAGGCCTGAGGGAGGCTTCCGGGACACTGCTGCTGCTGCTGCTCTACTGAGTGCTGGGTGGGCCGCTCCCTTTCCTGCCAACTCCATCTGGCCTAGGGGGCGGAGCCTGCACTCACCGCCACAGCTTAAAAGGCCTGAGCGAGGCTTCCGGGACACTGCTGCTGCTCTAGTGAGTGCTGGGGGGGCTGCTCCCTTTCCTGCCAACTTCATCTGGCCAAAGGGGCGGAGCCTGCACTCACCGCCACAGCTTAAGAGGCCTGAGGGAGGCTTCCGGGACAATGCTGCTGCTGCTGCTCTAGTGAGTGCTGGGTGGGCCGCTCCCTTTCCTGCCAACTCCATCTGGCCTAGGGGGCGGAGCCTGCACTCACCGCCACAGCTTAAGAGGCCTGAGCGAGGCTTCCGGGACACTGCTGCTGCTCTAGTGAGTGCTGGGGGGGCCGCTCCCATTCCTGCCATCTCCATCTGGCCTAGGGGGCGGAGCCTGCACTCACCGCCACAGCTTAAGAGGCCTGAGCGAGGCTTCCGGGACACTGCTGCTGCTCTAGTGAGTGCTGGGGGGGCTGCTCCCTTTCCTGCCAACTCCATCTGGCCTAGGGGGCGGAGCCTGCACTCACCGCCACAGCTTAAGAGGCCTGAGCGAGGCATCCGGGACACTGCTGCTGCTCTAGTGAGTGCTGGGGGGGCCGCTCCCTTTCCTGCCAACTCCATCTGGCCTAGGGGGCGGAGCCTGCACTCACCGCCACAGCTTAAGAGGCCTGAGCGAGGCTTCCGGGACACTGCTGCTGCTCTAGTGAGTGCTGGGGGGGCTGCTCCCTTTCCTGCCAACTTCATCTGGCCAAAGGGGCGGAGCCTGCACTCACCGCCACAGCTTAAGAGGCCTGAGGGAGGCTTCCGGGACACTGATGCTGCACTAGTGAGTGCTGGGTGGGCCGCTCTCTTTCCTGCCAACTCCATCTGGTCTAGGGGGCGGAGCCTGCACTCACCGCCAAAGCTTAAGAGGCCTGAGGGAGGCTTCCGGGACACTGCTGCTGCTGCTGCTCTACTGAGTGCTGGGTGGGCCGCTCCCTTTCCTGCCAACTCCATCTGGCCTAGGGGGCGGAGCCTGCACTCACCGCCACAGCTTAAAAGGCCTGAGCGAGGCTTCCGGGACACTGCTGCTGCTCTAGTGAGTGCTGGGGGGGCTGCTCCCTTTCCTGCCAACTTCATCTGGCCAAAGGGGCGGAGCCTGCACTCACCGCCACAGCTTAAGAGGCCTGAGGGAGGCTTCCGGGACAATGCTGCTGCTGCTGCTCTAGTGAGTGCTGGGTGGGCCGCTCCCTTTCCTGCCAACTCCATCTGGCCTAGGGGGCGGAGCCTGCACTCACCGCCACAGCTTAAGAGGCCTGAGCGAGGCTTCCGGGACACTGCTGCTGCTCTAGTGAGTGCTGGGGGGGCCGCTCCCATTCCTGCCATCTCCATCTGGCCTAGGGGGCGGAGCCTGCACTCACCGCCACAGCTTAAGAGGCCTGAGCGAGGCTTCCGGGACACTGCTGCTGCTCTAGTGAGTGCTGGGGGGGCTGCTCCCTTTCCTGCCAACTCCATCTGGCCTAGGGGGCGGAGCCTGCACTCACCGCCACGGCTTAAGAGGCCTGAGCGAGGCATCCGGGACACTGCTGCTGCTCTAGTGAGTGCTGGGGGGGCCGCTCCCTTTCCTGCCAACTCCATCTGGCCTAGGGGGCGGAGCCTGCACTCACCGCCACAGCTTAAGAGGCCTGAGGGAGGCTTCCGGGACACTACTGCTTCTGCTGCTGCTCTAGTGAGTGCTGGGTGGGCCGCTCCCTTTCCTGCCAACTCCATCTGGCCTAGGGGGCGGATCCTGCGCTCACCGCCACAACTTAAGAGGCCTGAGGGAGGCTTCTGGGACACTGCTGCTGCTGCTGCTCTACTGAGTGCTGGGTGGGCCGCTCCCTTTCCTGCCAACTCCATCTGGCCTAGGGGGCGGAGCCTGCACACACCGCCACAGCTTAAGAGGCCTGAGGGAGGCTTCCGGGACACTGCTACTGCACTAGTGAGTGCTGGATGGGCCGCTCCCTTTCCTACCAACTCCATCTGGCCTTGGGGGCGGAGCCTGTACTCACCGCCACAGCTTAAAAGGCCTGAGGGAGGCTTCCGGGACACTGCTGCTGCTCTAGTGAGTGCTGGGGGGGGCGCTCCCTTTCCTGCCAACTCCATCTGGCCTAGGGGGCGGAGCCTGCACTCACTGCCACAGCTTAAGAGGCCTGAGGGAGGCTTCCGGGACACTGATGCTGCTCTAGTGAGTGCTGGGTGGGCCGCTCCCTTTCCTGCCAACTCCATCTGGCCTAGGGGGCGGAGCCTGCACTCACCGCCACAGCTTAAGAGGCCTGAGGGAGGCTTCCGGGACACTGCTGCTGCTCTAGTGAGTGCTGGGTGGGCCGCTCCCTTTCCTTCCAACTCCATCTGGCCTAGGTGGCGGATCCTGCGCTCACTGCCACAACTTAAGAGGCCTGAGGGAGGCTTCCGGGACACTGCTGCTGCTGCTGCTCTAATGAGTGCTGGGTGGACCGCTCCCTTTCCTGCCAACTCCATCCGGCCTAGGGGGCGGATCCTGCGCTCACTGCCACAACTTAAGAGGCCTGAGGGAGGCTTCCGGGACACTGCTGCTGCTGCTGCTCTAATGAGTGCTGGGTGGACCGCTCCCTTTCCTGCCAACTCCATCCGGCCTAGGGGGCGGAGTCTGCACTCACCGCCACAGCTGAAGAGGCCTTCGGGAGGCTTCTGGGACACTGCTGCTGCTCTAGTGAGTGCTGGGTGGGCCGCTCCCTTTCCTGCCAACTCCATCTGGCCTAGGGGGCGGAGCCTGCACTCACCGCCACAGCTTAAGAGGCCTGAGGGAGGCTTCCGGGACACTGCTGCTGCTGCTGCCCTAGTGAGTGCTGGGTGGGCCGCTCCCCTTTCCTGCCAACTCCATCTGGCCTAGGGGGCGGAGCCTGCACTCACCACCACAACTTAAGAGGCCTGAGGGAGGCTTCCGGGACACTGCTGCTGCTGCTGCTCTAGTGAGTGCTGGATGGGCCGCTCCCTTTCCTGCCAACTCCATCTGGCCTAGGGGGCGGATCCTGCGCTCACTGCCACAACTTAAGAGGCCTGAGGGAGGCTTCCGGGACACTGCTGCTGCTGCTGCTCTAGTGAGTGCTGGGTGGACCGCTCCCTTTCCTGCCAACTCCATCCGGCCTAGGGGGCGGAGTCTGCACTCACCGCCACAGCTGAAGAGGCCTGAGGGAGGCTTCTGGGACACTGCTGCTGCTCTAGTGAGTGCTGGGGGGGGGGGCGCTCCCTTTCCTGCCAACTCCATCTGGCCTAGGGGGCGGAGCCTGCACTCACTGCCACAGCTTAAGAGGCCTGAGGGAGGCTTCCGGGACACTGATGCTGCTCTAGTGAGTGCTGGGTGGGCCGCTCCCTTTCCTGCCAACTCCATCTGGCCTAGGGGGCGGAGCCTGCACTCACCGCCACAGCTTAAGAGGCCTGAGGGAGGCATCCGGGACACTACTGCTTCTGCTGCTGCTCTAGTGAGTGCTGGGTGGGCCACTCCCTTTCCTGCCAACTCCATCCGGCCTAGGGGGCCGAGTCTGCACTCAGCGCCACAGCTTAAGAGGCCTGAGGGAGGCTTCCTGGACACTGCTGCTGCTACAGCTCAAGTGAGTGCTGGGTGGGACGTTCCCCTTCCTGCCAACTCCATCTGGCCTAGGGGGTGGAGCCTGAACTCACCCCCACAGCTTAAGAGGCCTGAGGGAGGCATCCGGGACACTGCTGCTGCTGCTGCTCTAGTGAGTGCTGTGTGGACCGCTCCCTTTCCTGCCAACTCCATCTGGCCTAGGGGGCGGAGCCTGCACTCACCGCCACAGCTTAAGAGGCCCGAGGGAGGCTTCCGGGACACTGCTGCTGCTGCTCTAGTGACTGCTGGGTGGGCCGCTCCCCTTCCTGCCAACTCTATCTGGCCTAGAGGGCGGAGCCTGCACTCACCGCCACAGTGTTAAAGGCCTGAGGGAGGCTTCCGGGACACTGCTGCTGTTCTAGTGAGTGCTGGGTGGGCCGCTCTCTTTCCTGCCAACTCCATCTTGCCTAGGGGGCGGAGCCTGCACTCACCGCCACAGCTTAAGAGGCCTGAGGGAGGCTTCCGGGACACTGCTGCTGCTGCTGCTCTACTGAGTGCTGGGTGGGCCGCTCCCTTTCCTGCCAACTCCATCTGGCCTAGGGGGCGGAGCCTGCACTCACCGCCACAGCTTAAAAGGCCTGAGCGAGGCTTCCGGGACACTGCTGCTGCTCTAGTGAGTGCTGGGGGGGGCTGCTCCCTTTCCTGCCAACTTCATCTGGCCAAAGGGGCGGAGCCTGCACTCACCGCCACAGCTTAAGAGGCCTGAGGGAGGCTTCCGGGACAATGCTGCTGCTGCTGCTCTAGTGAGTGCTGTGTGGGCCGCTCCCTTTCCTGCCAACTCCATCTGGCCTAGGGGGCGGAGCCTGCACTCACCGCCACAGCTTAAGAGGCCTGAGCGAGGCTTCCGGGACACTGCTGCTGCTCTAGTGAGTGCTGGGGGGGCCGCTCCCATTCCTGCCAACTCCATCTGGCCTAGGGGGCGGAGCCTGCACTCACCGCCACAGCTTAAGAGGCCTGAGGGAGGCTTCCGGAACACTGCTGCTGCTCTAGTCAGTGCTGGGGGGGCCGCTCCCTTTCCTGCCAACTCCATCTGGCCTAGGGGGCGGAGCCTGCACTCACCGCCACAGCTTAAGAGGCCTGAGCGAGGCTTCCGGGACACTGCTGCTGCTCTAGTGAGTGCTGGGGGGGCCGCTCCCTTTCCTACCAACTCCATCTGGCCTAGGGGATTGAGCCTGCACTCACAGCCACAGCTTAAGAGGCCTGAGGGAGGCTTCCGGGACACTACTGCTTCTGCTGCTGCTCTAGTGAGTGCTGGGTGGGCCGCTCCCTTTCCTGCCAACTCCATCTGGCCTAGGGGGCGGATCCTGCGCTCACCGCCACAACTTAAGAGGCCTGAGGGAGGCTTCCGGGACACTGCTGCTGCTGCTGCTCTACTGAGTGCTGGGTGGGCCGCTCCCTTTCCTGCCAACTCCATCTGGCCTAGGGGGCGGAGCCTGCACTCACCGCCACAGCTTAAGAGGCCTGAGGGAGGCTTCCGGGACACTGCTACTGCACTAGTGAGTGCTGGATGGGCCGCTCCCTTTCCTACCAACTCCATCTGGCCTTGGGGGCGGAGCCTGTACTCACCGCCACAGCTTAAAAGGCCTGAGGGAGGCTTCCGGGACACTGCTGCTGCTGCTGCTGCTCTAGTGAGTGCTGGGTGGGCCGCTCCCTTTCCTTCCAACTCCATCTGGCCTAGGTGGCGGATCCTGCGCTCACCGCCACAGCATAAGAGGCCTGAGGGAGGCTTCCGGGACACTGCTGCTGCTGCTGCTCTAGTGAGTGCTGGGTGGGCCGCTCCCTTTCCTGCCAACTCCATCTGGCCTAGGGGGCGGAGCCTGCACTCACCGCCACAGCTTAAGAGGCCTGAGGGAGGCTTCCGGGACACTGCTGCTGCTCTAGTGAGTGCTGGGTGGGCCGCTCCCTTTCCTTCCAACTCCATCTGGCCTAGGGGGCGGATCCTGTGCTCACCGCCACAACTTAAGAGGCCTGAGGGAGGCTTCCAGGACACTGCTGCTGCTGCTGCTCTACTGAGTGCTGGATGGGCCTCTCCCTTTCCTGCCAACTCCATCTGGTCTAGGGGGCGGAGCCTG
The DNA here is from genome assembly GCF_965113315.1 of Podarcis vaucheri. Lineage (NCBI taxonomy): Eukaryota > Metazoa > Chordata > Lepidosauria > Squamata > Lacertidae > Podarcis > Podarcis vaucheri. The sequence continues at coordinate 1,372,213 of NC_138757.1, read as the reverse complement.
CAGTCACCGCCACAGCCTAAAAGGCAAGAGGGAGGCTTCCGGGACACTGCTGCTGCTCTAGTGAGTGCTGGATGGGCCGCTCCCTTTCCTGCCAACTCCATCTGGCCTAGGGGGCGGATCCTGCGCTCACTGCCACAACTTAAGAGGCCTGAGGGAGGCTTCCGGGACACTGCTGCTGCTGCTGCTCTAATGAGTGCTGGGTGGACCGCTCCCTTTCCGGCCAACTCCATCCGGCCTAGGGGGCGGAGTCTGCACTCACCGCCACAGCTTAAGAGGCCTGAGGGAGGCTTCCGGGACACTACTGCTTCTGCTGCTGCTCTAGTGAGTGCTGGGTGGGCCGCTCCCTTTCCTGCCAACTCCATCTGGCCTAGGGGGCGGATCCTGCGCTCACCGCCACAACTTAAGAGGCCTGAGGGAGGCTTCCGGGACACTGCTGCTGCTGCTGCTCTACTGAGTGCTGGGTGGGCCGCTCCCTTTCCTGCCAACTCCATCTGGCCTAGGGGGCGGAGCCTGCACTCACCGCCACAGCTTAAGAGGCCTGAGGGAGGCTTCCGGGACACTGCTACTGCACTAGTGAGTGCTGGATGGGCCGCTCCCTTTCCTACCAACTCCATCTGGCCTTGGGGGCGGAGCCTGTACTCACCGCCACAGCTTAAAAGGCCTGAGGGAGGCTTCCGGGACACTGCTGCTGCTGCTGCTGCTCTAGTGAGTGCTGGGTGGGCCGCTCCCTTTCCTTCCAACTCCATCTGGCCTAGGTGGCGGATCCTGCGCTCACCGCCACAGCATAAGAGGCCTGAGGGAGGCTTCCGGGACACTGCTGCTGCTGCTGCTCTAGTGAGTGCTGGGTGGGCCGCTCCCTTTCCTGCCAACTCCATCTGGCCTAGGGGGCGGAGCCTGCACTCACCGCCACAGCTTAAGAGGCCTGAGGGAGGCTTCCGGGACACTGCTGCTGCTCTAGTGAGTGCTGGGTGGGCCGCTCCCTTTCCTTCCAACTCCATCTGGCCTAGGGGGCGGATCCTGTGCTCACCGCCACAACTTAAGAGGCCTGAGGGAGGCTTCCAGGACACTGCTGCTGCTGCTGCTCTACTGAGTGCTGGATGGGCCTCTCCTTTTCCTGCCAACTCCATCTGGTCTAGGGGGCGGAGCCTGCAGTCACCGCCACAGCCTAAAAGGCAAGAGGGAGGCTTCCGGGACACTGCTGCTGCTCTAGTGAGTGCTGGATGGGCCGCTCCCTTTCCTGCCAACTCCATCTGGCCTAGGGGGCGGATCCTGCGCTCACTGCCACAACTTAAGAGGCCTGAGGGAGGCTTCCGGGACACTGCTGCTGCTGCTGCTCTAATGAGTGCTGGGTGGACCGCTCCCTTTCCGGCCAACTCCATCCGGCCTAGGGGGCGGAGTCTGCACTCACCGCCACAGCTGAAGAGGCCTTCGGGAGGCTTCTGGGACACTGCTGCTGCTCTAGTGAGTGCTGGGTGGGCCGCTCCCTTTCCTGCCAACTCCATCTGGCCTAGGGGGCGGAGCCTGCACTCACCGCCACAGCTTAAGAGGCCTGAGGGAGGCTTCCGGGACACTGCTGCTGCTGCTGCCCTAGTGAGTGCTGGGTGGGCCGCTCCCCTTTCCTGCCAACTCCATCTGGCCTAGGGGGCGGATCCTGCGCTCACTGCCACAACTTAAGAGGCCTGAGGGAGGCTTCTGGGACACTGCTGCTGCTGCTGCTCTAATGAGTGCTGGGTGGACCGCTCCCTTTCCTGCCAACTCCATCCGGCCTAGGGGGCGGATCCTGCGCTCACTGCCACAACTTAAGAGGCCTGAGGGAGGCTTCCGGGACACTGCTGCTGCTGCTGCTCTAATGAGTGCTGGGTGGACCGCTCCCTTTCCTGCCAACTCCATCCGGCCTAGGGGGCGGAGTCTGCACTCACCGCCACAGCTGAAGAGGCCTTCGGGAGGCTTCTGGGACACTGCTGCTGCTCTAGTGAGTGCTGGGTGGGCCGCTCCCTTTCCTGCCAACTCCATCTGGCCTAGGGGGCGGAGCCTGCACTCACCGCCACAGCTTAAGAGGCCTGAGGGAGGCTTCCGGGACACTGCTGCTGCTCTAGTGAGTGCTGGGTGGGCCGCTCCCTTTCCTTCCAACTCCATCTGGCCTAGGTGGCGGATCCTGCGCTCACTGCCACAACTTAAGAGGCCTGAGGGAGGCTTCCGGGACACTGCTGCTGCTGCTGCTCTAATGAGTGCTGGGTGGACCGCTCCCTTTCCTGCCAACTCCATCCGGCCTAGGGGGCGGATCCTGCGCTCACTGCCACAACTTAAGAGGCCTGAGGGAGGCTTCCGGGACACTGCTGCTGCTGCTGCTCTAATGAGTGCTGGGTGGACCGCTCCCTTTCCTGCCAACTCCATCCGGCCTAGGGGGCGGAGTCTGCACTCACCGCCACAGCTGAAGAGGCCTTCGGGAGGCTTCTGGGACACTGCTGCTGCTCTAGTGAGTGCTGGGTGGGCCGCTCCCTTTCCTGCCAACTCCATCTGGCCTAGGGGGCGGAGCCTGCACTCACCGCCACAGCTTAAGAGGCCTGAGGGAGGCTTCCGGGACACTGCTGCTGCTGCTGCCCTAGTGAGTGCTGGGTGGGCCGCTCCCCTTTCCTGCCAACTCCATCTGGCCTAGGGGGCGGAGCCTGCACTCACCACCACAACTTAAGAGGCCTGAGGGAGGCTTCCGGGACACTGCTGCTGCTGCTGCTCTAGTGAGTGCTGGATGGGCCGCTCCCTTTCCTGCCAACTCCATCTGGCCTAGGGGGCGGATCCTGCGCTCACTGCCACAACTTAAGAGGCCTGAGGGAGGCTTCCGGGACACTGCTGCTGCTGCTGCTCTAGTGAGTGCTGGGTGGACCGCTCCCTTTCCTGCCAACTCCATCCGGCCTAGGGGGCGGAGTCTGCACTCACCGCCACAGCTGAAGAGGCCTGAGGGAGGCTTCTGGGACACTGCTGCTGCTCTAGTGAGTGCTGGGGGGGGGGGCGCTCCCTTTCCTGCCAACTCCATCTGGCCTAGGGGGCGGAGCCTGCACTCACTGCCACAGCTTAAGAGGCCTGAGGGAGGCTTCCGGGACACTGATGCTGCTCTAGTGAGTGCTGGGTGGGCCGCTCCCTTTCCTGCCAACTCCATCTGGCCTAGGGGGCGGAGCCTGCACTCACCGCCACAGCTTAAGAGGCCTGAGGGAGGCATCCGGGACACTACTGCTTCTGCTGCTGCTCTAGTGAGTGCTGGGTGGGCCACTCCCTTTCCTGCCAACTCCATCCGGCCTAGGGGGCCGAGTCTGCACTCAGCGCCACAGCTTAAGAGGCCTGAGGGAGGCTTCCTGGACACTGCTGCTGCTACAGCTCAAGTGAGTGCTGGGTGGGACGTTCCCCTTCCTGCCAACTCCATCTGGCCTAGGGGGTGGAGCCTGAACTCACCCCCACAGCTTAAGAGGCCTGAGGGAGGCATCCGGGACACTGCTGCTGCTGCTGCTCTAGTGAGTGCTGTGTGGACCGCTCCCTTTCCTGCCAACTCCATCTGGCCTAGGGGGCGGAGCCTGCACTCACCGCCACAGCTTAAGAGGCCCGAGGGAGGCTTCCGGGACACTGCTGCTGCTGCTCTAGTGACTGCTGGGTGGGCCGCTCCCCTTCCTGCCAACTCTATCTGGCCTAGAGGGCGGAGCCTGCACTCACCGCCACAGTGTTAAAGGCCTGAGGGAGGCTTCCGGGACACTGCTGCTGTTCTAGTGAGTGCTGGGTGGGCCGCTCTCTTTCCTGCCAACTCCATCTTGCCTAGGGGGCGGAGCCTGCACTCACCGCCACAGCTTAAGAGGCCTGAGGGAGGCTTCCGGGACACTGCTGCTGCTGCTGCTCTACTGAGTGCTGGGTGGGCCGCTCCCTTTCCTGCCAACTCCATCTGGCCTAGGGGGCGGAGCCTGCACTCACCGCCACAGCTTAAAAGGCCTGAGCGAGGCTTCCGGGACACTGCTGCTGCTCTAGTGAGTGCTGGGGGGGGCTGCTCCCTTTCCTGCCAACTTCATCTGGCCAAAGGGGCGGAGCCTGCACTCACCGCCACAGCTTAAGAGGCCTGAGGGAGGCTTCCGGGACAATGCTGCTGCTGCTGCTCTAGTGAGTGCTGTGTGGGCCGCTCCCTTTCCTGCCAACTCCATCTGGCCTAGGGGGCGGAGCCTGCACTCACCGCCACAGCTTAAGAGGCCTGAGCGAGGCTTCCGGGACACTGCTGCTGCTCTAGTGAGTGCTGGGGGGGCCGCTCCCATTCCTGCCAACTCCATCTGGCCTAGGGGGCGGAGCCTGCACTCACCGCCACAGCTTAAGAGGCCTGAGGGAGGCTTCCGGAACACTGCTGCTGCTCTAGTCAGTGCTGGGGGGGCCGCTCCCTTTCCTGCCAACTCCATCTGGCCTAGGGGGCGGAGCCTGCACTCACCGCCACAGCTTAAGAGGCCTGAGCGAGGCTTCCGGGACACTGCTGCTGCTCTAGTGAGTGCTGGGGGGGCCGCTCCCTTTCCTACCAACTCCATCTGGCCTAGGGGATTGAGCCTGCACTCACAGCCACAGCTTAAGAGGCCTGAGGGAGGCTTCCGGGACACTACTGCTTCTGCTGCTGCTCTAGTGAGTGCTGGGTGGGCCGCTCCCTTTCCTGCCAACTCCATCTGGCCTAGGGGGCGGATCCTGCGCTCACCGCCACAACTTAAGAGGCCTGAGGGAGGCTTCCGGGACACTGCTGCTGCTGCTGCTCTACTGAGTGCTGGGTGGGCCGCTCCCTTTCCTGCCAACTCCATCTGGCCTAGGGGGCGGAGCCTGCACTCACCGCCACAGCTTAAGAGGCCTGAGGGAGGCTTCCGGGACACTGCTACTGCACTAGTGAGTGCTGGATGGGCCGCTCCCTTTCCTACCAACTCCATCTGGCCTTGGGGGCGGAGCCTGTACTCACCGCCACAGCTTAAAAGGCCTGAGGGAGGCTTCCGGGACACTGCTGCTGCTGCTGCTGCTCTAGTGAGTGCTGGGTGGGCCGCTCCCTTTCCTTCCAACTCCATCTGGCCTAGGTGGCGGATCCTGCGCTCACCGCCACAGCATAAGAGGCCTGAGGGAGGCTTCCGGGACACTGCTGCTGCTGCTGCTCTAGTGAGTGCTGGGTGGGCCGCTCCCTTTCCTGCCAACTCCATCTGGCCTAGGGGGCGGAGCCTGCACTCACCGCCACAGCTTAAGAGGCCTGAGGGAGGCTTCCGGGACACTGCTGCTGCTCTAGTGAGTGCTGGGTGGGCCGCTCCCTTTCCTTCCAACTCCATCTGGCCTAGGGGGCGGATCCTGTGCTCACCGCCACAACTTAAGAGGCCTGAGGGAGGCTTCCAGGACACTGCTGCTGCTGCTGCTCTACTGAGTGCTGGATGGGCCTCTCCCTTTCCTGCCAACTCCATCTGGTCTAGGGGGCGGAGCCTGCAGTCACCGCCACAGCCTAAAAGGCAAGAGGGAGGCTTCCGGGACACTGCTGCTGCTCTAGTGAGTGCTGGATGGGCCGCTCCCTTTCCTGCCAACTCCATCTGGCCTAGGGGGCGGATCCTGCGCTCACTGCCACAACTTAAGAGGCCTGAGGGAGGCTTCCGGGACACTGCTGCTGCTGCTGCTCTAATGAGTGCTGGGTGGACCGCTCCCTTTCCGGCCAACTCCATCCGGCCTAGGGGGCGGAGTCTGCACTCACCGCCACAGCTTAAGAGGCCTGAGGGAGGCTTCCGGGACACTACTGCTTCTGCTGCTGCTCTAGTGAGTGCTGGGTGGGCCGCTCCCTTTCCTGCCAACTCCATCTGGCCTAGGGGGCGGATCCTGCGCTCACCGCCACAACTTAAGAGGCCTGAGGGAGGCTTCCGGGACACTGCTGCTGCTGCTGCTCTACTGAGTGCTGGGTGGGCCGCTCCCTTTCCTGCCAACTCCATCTGGCCTAGGGGGCGGAGCCTGCACTCACCGCCACAGCTTAAGAGGCCTGAGGGAGGCTTCCGGGACACTGCTACTGCACTAGTGAGTGCTGGATGGGCCGCTCCCTTTCCTACCAACTCCATCTGGCCTTGGGGGCGGAGCCTGTACTCACCGCCACAGCTTAAAAGGCCTGAGGGAGGCTTCCGGGACACTGCTGCTGCTGCTGCTGCTCTAGTGAGTGCTGGGTGGGCCGCTCCCTTTCCTTCCAACTCCATCTGGCCTAGGTGGCGGATCCTGCGCTCACCGCCACAGCATAAGAGGCCTGAGGGAGGCTTCCGGGACACTGCTGCTGCTGCTGCTCTAGTGAGTGCTGGGTGGGCCGCTCCCTTTCCTGCCAACTCCATCTGGCCTAGGGGGCGGAGCCTGCACTCACCGCCACAGCTTAAGAGGCCTGAGGGAGGCTTCCGGGACACTGCTGCTGCTCTAGTGAGTGCTGGGTGGGCCGCTCCCTTTCCTTCCAACTCCATCTGGCCTAGGGGGCGGATCCTGTGCTCACCGCCACAACTTAAGAGGCCTGAGGGAGGCTTCCAGGACACTGCTGCTGCTGCTGCTCTACTGAGTGCTGGATGGGCCTCTCCTTTTCCTGCCAACTCCATCTGGTCTAGGGGGCGGAGCCTGCAGTCACCGCCACAGCCTAAAAGGCAAGAGGGAGGCTTCCGGGACACTGCTGCTGCTCTAGTGAGTGCTGGATGGGCCGCTCCCTTTCCTGCCAACTCCATCTGGCCTAGGGGGCGGATCCTGCGCTCACTGCCACAACTTAAGAGGCCTGAGGGAGGCTTCCGGGACACTGCTGCTGCTGCTGCTCTAATGAGTGCTGGGTGGACCGCTCCCTTTCCGGCCAACTCCATCCGGCCTAGGGGGCGGAGTCTGCACTCACCGCCACAGCTGAAGAGGCCTTCGGGAGGCTTCTGGGACACTGCTGCTGCTCTAGTGAGTGCTGGGTGGGCCGCTCCCTTTCCTGCCAACTCCATCTGGCCTAGGGGGCGGAGCCTGCACTCACCGCCACAGCTTAAGAGGCCTGAGGGAGGCTTCCGGGACACTGCTGCTGCTGCTGCCCTAGTGAGTGCTGGGTGGGCCGCTCCCCTTTCCTGCCAACTCCATCTGGCCTAGGGGGCGGATCCTGCGCTCACTGCCACAACTTAAGAGGCCTGAGGGAGGCTTCTGGGACACTGCTGCTGCTGCTGCTCTAATGAGTGCTGGGTGGACCGCTCCCTTTCCTGCCAACTCCATCCGGCCTAGGGGGCGGATCCTGCGCTCACTGCCACAACTTAAGAGGCCTGAGGGAGGCTTCCGGGACACTGCTGCTGCTGCTGCTCTAATGAGTGCTGGGTGGACCGCTCCCTTTCCTGCCAACTCCATCCGGCCTAGGGGGCGGAGTCTGCACTCACCGCCACAGCTGAAGAGGCCTTCGGGAGGCTTCTGGGACACTGCTGCTGCTCTAGTGAGTGCTGGGTGGGCCGCTCCCTTTCCTGCCAACTCCATCTGGCCTAGGGGGCGGAGCCTGCACTCACCGCCACAGCTTAAGAGGCCTGAGGGAGGCTTCCGGGACACTGCTGCTGCTGCTGCCCTAGTGAGTGCTGGGTGGGCCGCTCCCCTTTCCTGCCAACTCCATCTGGCCTAGGGGGCGGAGCCTGCACTCACCGCCACAACTTAAGAGGCCTGAGGGAGGCTTCCGGGACACTGCTGCTGCTGCTGCTCTAGTGAGTGCTGGATGGGCCGCTCCCTTTCCTGCCAACTCCATCTGGCCTAGGGGGCGGATCCTGCGCTCACTGCCACAACTTAAGAGGCCTGAGGGAGGCTTCCGGGACACTGCTGCTGCTGCTGCTGCTCTAGTGAGTGCTGGGTGGACCGCTCCCTTTCCTGCCAACTCCATCCGGCCTAGGGGGCGGAGTCTGCACTCACCGCCACAGCTGAAGAGGCCTGAGGGAGGCTTCTGGGACACTGCTGCTGCTCTAGTGAGTGCTGGGGGGGGGCGCTCCCTTTCCTGCCAACTCCATCTGGCCTAGGGGGCGGAGCCTGCACTCACTGCCACAGCTTAAGAGGCCTGAGGGAGGCTTCCGGGACACTGATGCTGCTCTAGTGAGTGCTGGGTGGGCCGCTCCCTTTCCTGCCAACTCCATCTGGCCTAGGGGGCGGAGCCTGCACTCACCGCCACAGCTTAAGAGGCCTGAGGGAGGCATCCGGGACACTACTGCTTCTGCTGCTGCTCTAGTGAGTGCTGGGTGGGCCACTCCCTTTCCTGCCAACTCCATCCGGCCTAGGGGGCCGAGTCTGCACTCAGCGCCACAGCTTAAGAGGCCTGAGGGAGGCTTCCTGGACACTGCTGCTGCTACAGCTCAAGTGAGTGCTGGGTGGGACGTTCCCCTTCCTGCCAACTCCATCTGGCCTAGGGGGTGGAGCCTGAACTCACCCCCACAGCTTAAGAGGCCTGAGGGAGGCATCCGGGACACTGCTGCTGCTGCTGCTCTAGTGAGTGCTGTGTGGACCGCTCCCATTCCTGCCAACTCCATCTGGCCTAGGGGGCGGAGCCTGTACTCACCGCCACAGCTTAAGAGGCCTGAGGGAGGCCTCCTGGACACTGCTGCTGTAGTGAGTGCTGTGTGGGCCGCTCCCTTTCCTGCCAACTCCATCTGGCCTAGGGGGCGGAGCCTGCACTCACCGCCACAGCTTAAGAGGCCCGAGGGAGGCTTCCGGGACACTGCTGCTGCTGCTCTAGTGACTGCTGGGTGGGCCGCTCCCCTTCCTGCCAACTCTATCTGGCCTAGAGGGCGGAGCCTGCACTCACCGCCACAGTGTTAAAGGCCTGAGGGAGGCTTCCGGGACACTGCTGCTGTTCTAGTGAGTGCTGGGTGGGCCGCTCTCTTTCCTGCCAACTCCATCTTGCCTAGGGGGCGGAGCCTGCACTCAACACCACAGGATAAGAGGCCTGAGGGAGGCTTCCGGGACACTGCTGCTGTTCTAGTGAGTGCTGGGTGGGCCGCTCTCTTTCCTGCCAACTCCATCTGGCCTAGGGGGCGGAGCCTGTACTCACCGCCACAGGATAAGAGGCCTGAGGGAGGCTTCCGGGACACTGCTGCTGCTGCTGCTCTAGTGAGTGCTGGGTGGGCCGCTCCCTTTCCTGCCAACTCCATCTGGTCTAGGGGGTGGAGCCTGCACTCACCGCCACAGCTTAAGAGGCCTGAGGGAGGCTTCCGGGACACTGCTGCTGCTGCTGCTCTAGTGAGTGCTGGGTGGGCCGCTCCCTTTCCTGCCAACTCCATCTGGTCTAGGGGGCGGAGCCTGCACTCACCGCCACAGCTTAAGAGGCCTGAGGGAGGCTTCCGGGACACTGCTGCTGCTGCTGCTCTAGTGAGTGCTGGGTGGGCCGCTCCCTTTCCTGCCAACTCCATCTGGCCTTGGGGGTGGAGCCTGCACTCACCGCCACAGCTTGAGGGCCTCCATCAAGGCCTCCGGGAAACAACTGCTGCTGCTGCTCTAGTGAGTGCTTGGTTGAGCCGCTCCCTTTCCTGCCAACTCCATCTGGCCTAGGGGGCGGAGCCTGCACTCACCGCCACAGCTTAAGAGGCCTGAGGGAGGCTTCCGGGACACTGCTGCTGCTCTAGTGAGTGCTGGGTGGGCCACTCCCTTTCCTGCCAACTCCATTTGGCCTACGGGGCGGAGCATGTACTCACCGCCACAGCTTAAAAGGCCGGAGGGAGGCTTCCGGGACACTGCTGCTGCTGCTCTAGTGAGTGCTGGGTGGGCCGCTCCCTTTCCTGCCAACTCCATCTGGCTTAGGGGGCGGAGCCTGCACTCACCGCTACAGCTTAAGAGGCCTGAGGGAGGCTTCCGGGACACTGCTGCTGCTGCTGCTCTAGTGAGTGCTGGGTGGGCCGCTCCCTTTCCTGCCAACTCCATCTGGTCTAGGGGGTGGAGCCTGCACTCACCGCCACAGCTTAAGAGGCCTGAGGGAGGCTTCCGGGACACTGCTGCTGCTCTAGTGAGTGCTGGGTGGGCCGCTCCCTTTCCTGCCAACTCCATCTGGTCTAGGGGGCGGAGCTTGCACTCACCGCCACAGTGTTTGATGCCTGAGGGAAGCTTCCGGGACACTGCTACTGCTCTAGTGAGTGATGGGTGGGCCGCTCCCCTTCCTGTCAACTCCATTTGGCCTAGGGGGCGGAACCTGCACTCACCGCCACAGCTTAAGAGGCCTGAAGGAGGCTTCCGGGACACTGCTGCTGCTGCTGCTATACTGAGTGCTGGGTGGACCGCTCCCTTTCCTGCCAACTCCATCTGGCTTAGGGGGCGGAGCCTGCTCTCCCCGCCACAACTTAAGAGGCCTGAGGGAGGCTTCCGGGACACTGCTGCTGCTCTAGTGAGTGCTGGGTGGGCCGCTCCCTTTCCTGCCAACTCCATCTGGCTTAGGGGGCGGAGCCTGCTCTCCCCGCCACAACTTAAGAGGCCTGAGGGAGGCTTCCGGGACACTGCTGCTGCTCTAGTGAGTGCTGGGTGGGCCGCTCCCTTTCCTGCCAACTCCATCTGGCCTAGGGGGTGGAGCCTGCAGTCACCGCCACAGCTTAAGAGGCCTGAGGGAGGCTTCCGGGATACTGCTGCTGCTGCTCTAGTGAGTGCTGGGTGGGCCGCTCCCTTTCCTGCCAACTCCATCTGGCCTAGGGGGCGGAGCCTGCTCTCCCCGCCACAACTTAAGAGGCCTGAGGGAGGCTTCCGGGACACTGCTGCTGCTCTAGTGAGTGCTGGGTGGGCCGCTCCCTTTCCTGCCAACTCCATCTGGCTTAGGGGGCGGAGCCTGCACTCACCGCTACAGCTTAAGAGGCCTGAGGGAGGCTTCCGGGACACTGCTGCTGCTGCTGCTCTAGTGAGTGCTGGGTGGGCCGCTCCCTTTCCTGCCAACTCCATCTGGTCTAGGGGGTGGAGCCTGCACTCACCGCCACAGCTTAAGAGGCCTGAGGGAGGCTTCCGGGACACTGCTGCTGCTCTAGTGAGTGCTGGGTGGGCCGCTCCCTTTCCTGCCAACTCCATCTGGCCTAGGGGGCGGAGCTTGCACTCACCGCCACAGTGTTTGATGCCTGAGGGAAGCTTCCGGGACACTGCTACTGCTCTAGTGAGTGATGGGTGGGCCGCTCCCCTTCCTGTCAACTCCATTTGGCCTAGGGGGCGGAACCTGCACTCACCGCCACAGCTTAAGAGGCCTGAAGGAGGCTTCCGGGACACTGCTGCTGCTGCTGCTATACTGAGTGCTGGGTGGACCGCTCCCTTTCCTGCCAACTCCATCTGGCTTAGGGGGCGGAGCCTGCTCTCCCCGCCACAACTTAAGAGGCCTGAGGGAGGCTTCCGGGACACTGCTGCTGCTCTAGTGAGTGCTGGGTGGGCCGCTCCCTTTCCTGCCAACTCCATCTGGCTTAGGGGGCGGAGCCTGCTCTCCCCGCCACAACTTAAGAGGCCTGAGGGAGGCTTCCGGGACACTGCTGCTGCTCTAGTGAGTGCTGGGTGGGCCGCTCCCTTTCCTGCCAACTCCATCTGGCCTAGGGGGTGGAGCCTGCAGTCACCGCCACAGCTTAAGAGGCCTGAGGGAGGCTTCCGGGATACTGCTGCTGCTGCTCTAGTGAGTGCTGGGTGGGCCGCTCCCTTTCCTGCCAACTCCATCTGGCCTAGGGGGCGGAGCCTGCTCTCCCCGCCACAACTTAAGAGGCCTGAGGGAGGCTTCCGGGACACTGCTGCTGCTCTAGTGAGTGCTGGGTGGGCCGCTCCCTTTCCTGCCAACTCCATCTGGCTTAGGGGGCGGAGCCTGCACTCACCGCTACAGCTTAAGAGGCCTGAGGGAGGCTTCCGGGACACTGCTGCTGCTGCTGCTCTAGTGAGTGCTGGGTGGGCCGCTCCCTTTCCTGCCAACTCCATCTGGTCTAGGGGGTGGAGCCTGCACTCACCGCCACAGCTTAAGAGGCCTGAGGGAGGCTTCCGGGACACTGCTGCTGCTCTAGTGAGTGCTGGGTGGGCCGCTCCCTTTCCTGCCAACTCCATCTGGCCTAGGGGGCGGAGCTTGCACTCACCGCCACAGTGTTTGATGCCTGAGGGAAGCTTCCGGGACACTGCTACTGCTCTAGTGAGTGATGGGTGGGCCGCTCCCCTTCCTGTCAACTCCATTTGGCCTAGGGGGCGGAACCTGCACTCACCGCCACAGCTTAAGAGGCCTGAAGGAGGCTTCCGGGACACTGCTGCTGCTGCTGCTATACTGAGTGCTGGGTGGACCGCTCCCTTTCCTGCCAACTCCATCTGGCTTAGGGGGCGGAGCCTGCTCTCCCCGCCACAACTTAAGAGGCCTGAGGGAGGCTTCCGGGACACTGCTGCTGCTCTAGTGAGTGCTGGGTGGGCCGCTCCCTTTCCTGCCAACTCCATCTGGCTTAGGGGGCGGAGCCTGCTCTCCCCGCCACAACTTAAGAGGCCTGAGGGAGGCTTCCGGGACACTGCTGCTGCTCTAGTGAGTGCTGGGTGGGCCGCTCCCTTTCCTGCCAACTCCATCTGGCCTAGGGGGTGGAGCCTGCAGTCACCGCCACAGCTTAAGAGGCCTGAGGGAGGCTTCCGGGATACTGCTGCTGCTGCTCTAGTGAGTGCTGGGTGGGCCGCTCCCTTTCCTGCCAACTCCATCTGGCCTAGGGGGCGGAGCCTGCTCTCCCCGCCACAACTTAAGAGGCCTGAGGGAGGCTTCCGGGACACTGCTGCTGCTCTAGTGAGTGCTGGGTGGGCCGCTCCCTTTCCTGCGAACTCCATCTGGCCTAGGGGGCGGAGCCTGCAGTCACCGCCACAGCTTAAGAGGCCTGAGGGAGGCTTCCGGGATACTGCTGCTGCTGCTGCTGCTGCACTAGTGAGTGCTGGGTGGGCTGCTCCCTTTCCTGCCAACTCCATCTGGCCTAGGGGGCGGAGCCTTCACTCACCGCCACAGCTTAAGAGGCCGGAGGGAGGCTTCCGGGACACTGCTGCTGCTGCTGCTCTACTGAGTGCTGGGTGGACCGCTCCCTTTCCTGCCAACTCCATCTGGCTTAGGGGGCGGAGCCTGCTCTCCCCGCCACAACTTAAGAGGCCTGAGGGAGGCTTCCGGGACACTGCTGCTGCTCTAGTGAGTGCTGGGTGAGCCGCTCCCTTTCCTGCCAACTCCATCTGGCTTAGGGGGCGGAGCCTGCAGTCACCGCCACAGCTTAAGAGGCCTGAGGGAGGCTTCCGGGACACTGCTGCTGCTGCTCTAGTGAGTGCTGTGTGGGGCGCTCCCTTTCCTGCCAACTCCATCTGGCCTAGGGGGCGGAGCCTGCTCTCCCCGCCACAACTTAAGAGGCCTGAGGGAGGCTTCCGGGACACTGCTGCTGCTCTAGTGAGTGCTGGGTGGGCCGCTCCCTTTCCTGCCAACTCCATCTGGCTTAGGGGGCGGAGCCTGCTCTCCCCGCCACAACTTAAGAGGCCTGAGGGAGGCTTCCGGGACACTGCTGCTGCACTAGTGAGTGCTGGGTGGGCCGCTCCCTTTCCTGCCAACTCCATCTGGCCTAGGCGGCGGAGCCTGCACTCACCCCCACAGCTTAAGAGGCCTGAGGGAGGCTTCCGGGACACTGCTGCTGCTGCTGCTCTACTGAGTGCTGGGTGGACCGCTCCCCTTCCTGCCAACTCCATCTGGCCTAGGGGGCGGAGCCTGAACTCACCCCCACAGCTTAAGAGGCCTGAGGGAGTCTTCCAGAACACTGCTGCTACTGCTCTAGTGAGTGATTGGTGGGCTGCTCCCCTTCCTGTCAACTCCATCTGGCCTAGGGGGCGGAGCTTGCACTCACCGCCACAGTGTTAGAGGCCTGAGGGAAGCTTCCGGGACACTGCTGCTGCTGCTCTAATGCGTGCTGGGTGGGCCGCTCCCTTTCCTGCCAACTCCATCTTGCCTAGGGGGCGGAGCCTGCACTCAACGCCACAGCTTAAGAGGCCTGAGGGAGGCCTCCGGGACACTGCTGCTGCTGCTGCAGTGAGTGCTGTGTGGGCCGCTCCCTTTCCTGCCAACTCCATCTGGCCTAGGGGGCGGAGCCTGCACTCACCGCCACAGCTTAAGAGGCCCGAGGGAGGCTTCCGGGACACTGATGCTGCTGTAGTGAGTGCTGGGTGGGCCGCTCCCTTTCTTGCCAACTCCATTTGGCATAGGGGGCGGAGCCTGCACTCACCGCCACAGCTTAAGAGGCCTGAGGGAGGCTTCCGGGACACTGCTGCTGCTCTAGTGAGTGCTGGGTGGGCCGCTCCCTTTCCTGCCAACTCCATCTGGCTTAGGGGGCGGAGCCTGCTCTCACCGCCACAGCTTAAGAGGCCCGAGGGAGGCTTCCGGGACACTGATGCTGCTGTAGTGAGTGCTGGGTGGGCCGCTCCCTTTCTTGCCAACTCCATTTGGCATAGGGGGCGGAGCCTGCACTCACCGCCACAGCTTAAGAGGCCTGAGGGAGGCTTCCGGGACACTGCTGCTGCTGCTGCTCTAATGAGTGCTGGGTGGGCCGCTCCCTTTCCTGCCAACTCCATCTGGCCTAGGGGGCGGAGCCTGCACTCACCGCCACAGCTTAAGAGGCCTGAGGGAGGCTTCCGGGACACTGCTGCTGCTCTAGTGAGTGCTGGGTGTGACGCTCCCTTTCCTGCGAACTCCATCTGGCCTAGGGGGCGGAGCCTGCACTCACCACCACAGCTTAAGAGGCCTGAGGGAGGCTTCCGGGACACTGCTGCTGCTGCTGCTGCTCTACTGAGTGCTGGGTGGACCGCTCCCCTTCCTGCCAACTCCATCTGGCCTAGGGGGCGGAGCCTGCACCCACCGCCACAGCTTAAGAGGCCTGAGGGAGGCTTCCGGGACACTGCTGCTGCTGCTCTAATGAGTGCTGGGTGGGCCGCTCCCTTTCCTGCCAACTCCATCTTCCCTAGGGGGCGGAGCCTGAACTTACCGCCACAGCTTAAAAGGGCATAGGGAGGCTTCCGGAATACTAATGCTGCTACTGGTCTAGTGAGTGCTGGGTGGGCCGCTCCCTTTCCTGCCAACTCCATCTGGCCTAGGGGGCGGAGCCTGCACTCACCCCCACAGCTTAAGAGGCCTGAGGGAGGCTTCCGGGACACTGCTGCTGCTGCTCTAATGAGTGCTGGGTGGGCCGCTCCCTTTCCTGCCAACTCCATCTTCCCTAGGGGGCGGAGCCTGCACTCACCGCCACAGCTTAAGAGGCCCGAGGGAGGCTTCCGGGACACTGCTGCTGCTGCTCTAGTGACTGCTGGGTGGGCCGCTCCCTTTCCTGCCAACTCCATCTGGCCTAGGGGGCGGAGCCTGCACTCACCGCCACAGCTTAAGAGGCCCGAGGGAGGCTTCCGGGACACTGCTGCTGCTGCTCTAGTGACTGCTGGGTGGGCCGCTCCCCTTCCTGCCAACTCCATCTGGCCTAGGGGGCGGAGCCTGCACTCACCGCCACAGTGTTAGAGGCCTGAGGGAGGCTTCCGGGACACTGCTGCTGCTGTAGTGAGTGCTGGGTAGGCCGCTCCCTTTCCTGCCAACTCCATTTGGCCTAGGGGGCGGAGCCTGCACTCACCGCCACAGCTTAAGAGGCCTGAGGGAGGCTTCCGGGACACTGCTGCTGCTCTAGTGAGTGCTGGGTGGGCCGCTCCCCTTTCCTGCCAACTCCATCTGGCCTAGTGGGCGGAGCCTGCACTCACCGCCACAGCTTAAGAGGCCTGAGGGAGGCTTCCGGGACACTGCTGCTGCTGCTGCTGCTGCTGCTATAGTGAGTGCTGGGTGGGCCGCTCCCTTTCCTGCCAACTCCATCTGGCCTAGGGGGCGGAACCTGCACTCACCGCAACAGGATAAGAGGCCTGAGGGAGGCTTCTGGGACACTGCTGCTGCTCTAGTGAGTGCTGGGTGGGCCGCTCCCTTTCCTGCCAACTCCATGTGTCCTCGGGGGCGGAGCCTGCACTCACCGCCACAGCTTAAAAGGCCTGAGGGAGGCTTCCTGGAAACTGCTGCTGCTGCTCTAGTGAGTGCTGGGTGGGCCGCTCCCTTTCCTGCCAACTCCATCTGGCCTAGGGGGTTGAGCCTGCACTCACCCCCACAGCTTAAGAGGCCTGAGGGAGGCTTCCGGGACACTGCTGCTGCTGCTGCTGCTCTATTGAGTGCTGGATGGGACGCTCCCTTTCCTGCCAACTACATCTGGCCTAGGGGGCGGAGCCTGCACTCACCGCCACAGCCTAAAAGGCCTGAGGGAGGCTTCCGGGACACTGCTGCTGCTGCTCTAGTGAGTGCTGGGTGGGCCGCTCCCTTTCCTGCCAACTCCATCTGGCCTAGGGGGTTGAGCCTGCACTCACCCCCACAGCTTTAGAGGCCTGAGGGAGGTCTCCGGGACACTGCTACTGCTCTAGTGAGTGATGGGTGGGCCGCTCCCCTTCCTGTCAACTCCATTTGGCCTAGGGGGCGGAGCCTGTACTCACCGCCACAGCTTAAGAGGCCTGAGGGAGGCCTCCTGGACACTGCTGCTGCTGCTGTAGTGAGTGCTGTGTGGGCCGCTCCCTTTCCTGCCAACTCCATTTGGCCTAGGGGGCGGAGCCTGTACTCACCGCCACAGCTTAAAAGGCCTGAGGGAGGCTTCCGGGACACTGCTGCTGCTCTAATGAGTGCTGGGTGGGCCGCTCCCTTTCCTGCCAACTCCATCTGGCCTAGGGGGTTGAGCCTGCACTCACCCCCACAGCTTAAGAGGCCTGAGGGAGGCTTCCGGGACACTGCTGCTGCTGCTGCTGCTCTATTGAGTGCTGGATGGGACGCTCCCTTTCCTGCCAACTCCATCTGGCCTAGGGGGCGGAGCCTGCACTCACCGCCACAGCTTAAGAGGCCTGAGGGAGGCTTCCGGGACACTGCTACTGCTCTAGTGAGTGATGGGTGGGCCGCTCCCCTTCCTGTCAACTCCATTTGGCCTAGGGGGCGGAGCCTGCACTCACAGCCACAGCTTAAGAGGCCTGAGGGAGGCTTCCGGGACACTGCTGCTGCTCTAGTGAGTGCTGGGTGGGCCGCTCCCTTTCCTGCCAACTCCATCTGGCTTAGGGGGCGGAGCCTGCACTCACCGCCACAGCTTAAGAGGCCTGAGGGAGGCTTCCGGGACACTGCTGCTGCTGCTGCTCTACTGAGTGCTGGGTGGACCGCTCCCCTTCCTGCCAACTCCATCTGGCCTAGGGGGCGGAGCCTGCACTCACCGCCACAGTGTTAGAGCCCTGAGGGAGGCTTCCGGGACACTGCCGCTGCTGTAGTGAGTGCTGGGTGGGCCGCTCCCTTTCCTGCCAACTCCATCTGGCTTAGGGGGCGGAGCCTGCACTCACCGCCACAGCTTAAGAGGCCTGAGGGAGGCTTCCGGGACACTGCTGCTGCTACTGCTCTAGTGAGTGCTGGGTGGGCCGCTCCCTTTCCTGCCAACTCCATCTGGCTTAGGGGGCGGAGCCTGCACTCACCGCCACAGCTTAAGAGGCCTGAGGGAGGCTTCCGGGACACTGCTGCTGCTACTGCTCTAGTGAGTGCTGGGTGGGCCGCTCCCTTTCCTGCGAACTCCATCTGGCCTACGGGGCGGAGCCTGCACTCACCCCCACAGCTTAAGAGGCCTGAGGGAGGCTTCCGGAACACTGCTGCTGCTGCTGCTCTAGTGAGTGCTGGATGGGCCGCTCCCTTTCCTGCCAACTCCATCTGGCCTAGGGGGCGGAGCCTGAACTTACCGCCACAGCTTAAGAGGCCTAAGGGAAGCTTCCGGGACACTGCTGCTGCTGTAGTGAGTGCTGGGTGGGACGCTCCCTTTCCTGCCAATTCCATCTTGCCTAGGGGGCGGAGCCTGCACTCACCGCCACAGCTTAAGAGGGCTGAGGGAGGCCTCCGGGACACTGCTGCTGCTCTAGTGAGTGCTGGGTGGGCCGCTCCCTTTCCTGTTAACTCCATTTGGCCTAGGGGGCGGAGTCTGTACTCACGCCACAGCTTAAGAGGGCTGAGGGAGGCCTCCGGGACACTGCTGCTGCTCTAGTGAGTGATGGGTGGGCCGCTCCCCTTCCTGTCAACTCCATTTGGCCTAGGGGGCGGAGTCTGTACTCACGCCACAGCTTAAGAGGCCTGAGGGAGGCTTCCGGGACACTGCTGCTGCACTAGTGAGTGCTGGGTGGGCCGCTCCATTTCCTGCCAACTCCATCTGGCCTAGGGGGCAGAGCCTGCACTCACCGCCACAGCTTAAGAGGCCTGAGGGAGGCCTCCGGGACACTGCTGCTGTAGTGAGTGCTGTGTGGGCCGCTCCATTTCCTGCCAACTCCATCTGGCCTAGGGGGCGGAGCCTGCACTCACCGCCACAGCTTAAGAGGCCCGAGGGAGGCTTCCGGGATACTGCTGCTGCTGCTGCTGCTCTAGTGAGTGCTGGGTGGGCCGCTCCCCTTTCCTGCCAACTCCATCTGGCCTAGGGGGCGGAGCCTGCACTCACCGCCACAGCTTAAGAGGCCTGAGGGAGGCTTCCGGGACACTGCTGCTGCTCTAGTGAGTGCTGGGTGGGCCGCTCCCCTTTCCTGCCAACTCCATCTGGCCTAGGGGGCGGAGCCTGCACTCACCGCCACAGCTTAAGAGGCCTGAGCGAGGCTTCCGGGACACTGCTGCTGCTGCTGCTCTAGTGAGTGCTGGGTGGGCCGTTCCCTTTCTTGCCAACTCCATTTGGCATAGGGGGCGGAGCCTGCACTCACCGCCACAGCTTAAGAGGCTTGAGGGAGGCTTCCGGGACACTGCTGCTGCTGCACTAGTGAGTGCTGGGTGGGCCGCTCCCTTTCCTGCCAACTCCATCTGGTCTAGGGGGCGGAGCCTGCACTCACCGCCACACCTTAAGAGGCCTGAGGGAGGCTTCCGGGACACTGCTGCTGCTCTACTGAGTGCTGGGTGGGCCGCTCCCTTTCCTGCCAACTCCATCTGGCCTAGGGGGCGGAGCCTGCACTCACCGCCACAGCTTAAAAGGCCTGAGCGAGGCTTCCGGGACACTGCTGCTGCTCTAGTGAGTGCTGGGGGGGCCGCTCCCTTTCCTGCCAACTCCATCTGGCCTAGGGGGCGGAGCCTGCACTCACCGCCACAGCTTAAGAGGCCTGAGCGAGGCTTCCGGGACACTGCTGCTGCTCTAGTGAGTGCTGGGGGGGCTGCTCCCTTTCCTGCCAACTTCATCTGGCCAAAGGGACGGAGCCTGCACTCACCGCCACAGCTTAAGAGGCCTGAGGGAGGCTTCCGGGACAATGCTGCTGCTGCTGCTCTAGTGAGTGCTGGGTGGGCCGCTCCCTTTCCTGCCAACTCCATCTGGCCTAGGGGGCGGAGCCTGCACTCACCGCCACAGCTTAAGAGGCCTGAGCGAGGCTTCCGGGACACTGCTGCTGCTCTAGTGAGTGCTGGGGGGGCTGCTCCCTTTCCTGCCAACTCCATCTGGCCTAGGGGGCAGAGCCTGCACTCACCGCCACAGCCTAAGAGGCCTGAGGGAGGCTTCCGGGACACTGATGCTGCTGCTCCTCTAGTGAGTGCTGGGTGGGCTGCTCCCTTTCCTGCCAACTCCATCTGGCCTAGGGGGCAGAGCCTGCACTCACCGCCACAGCTTAAAAGGCCTGAGGGAGGCTTCCTGGACACTGCTGCTGCTGCTGCTCTAATGAGTGCTGGGTGGGCCGCTCCCTTTCCTGCCAACTCCATCTTCCCTAGGGGGCGGAGCCTGCACTCACCGCCACAGCTTAAGAGGCCCGAGGGAGGCTTCCGGGACACTGCTGCTGCTGCTCTAGTGACTGCTGGGTGGGCCGCTCCCTTTCCTGCCAACTCCATCTGGCCTAGGGGGCGGAGCCTGCACTCACCGCCACAGCTTAAGAGGCCCGAGGGAGGCTTCCGGGACACTGCTGCTGCTGCTCTAGTGACTGCTGGGTGGGCCGCTCCCCTTCCTGCCAACTCCATCTGGCCTAGGGGGCGGAGCCTGCACTCACCGCCACAGTGTTAGAGGCCTGAGGGAGGCTTCCGGGACACTGCTGCTGCTGTAGTGAGTGCTGGGTGGGCCGCTCCCTTTCCTGCCAACTCCATCTGGCCTAGGGGGCGGAGCCTGCACTCACCGCCACAGCTTAAGAGGCCTGAGGGAGACTTCTGTTGTTTTTTTTTATAAAATTTTTATTGGTTTTACAAGAGTTTTTATAACAAACAAACATAAAAGAAAAACAGACAAACAAACAAATATAATTTCAAAATGTCCTTTCATAAACTTCTTTCCTCGGACTTCCCCATACCTCCCCTTTCTGCATCCTCATGTCCAAATTTTATAGCAACTTATAAATGTTTTTTCCCATCCTAATTCATCATAGTCCTTTCTTAATCTAATCTTATATTACTGCAACCCTTTCTCTCTGTAAAATCTCGACATTCTAAACTTCATCAAGTTTATAATAGTTCTTAAGATAAATCTTAAATTTCTTCCAGTCTTCTTCCGCAGTCTCCTTTCCCTGGTCACGAATTCTGCTCGTCATTTCCGCCAATGTCATATAGTCAATCACTTTCATCTGCCATTCTTCCAAGGTGGGTAAATCTTGTGTCTTCCAATACTTTGCGATCAGTATTCTTGCTGCTGTTGTTGCATACATGAAAAAAGTTCTATCCTTTTTTGGCACCAGTTGGCCGACAATGCCCAAGAGAAAGGCCTCTGGTTTCTTAAGGAAGGTATATTTAAATACCTTTTTCATTTCATTATATATCATCTCCCAGAAAACCTTAATCTTCGGGCATGTCCACCAAAGATGATAAAAAGTACCTTCAGTTTCCTTACATTTCCAACATTTGTTATCAGGCAAATGGTAAATTTTTGCTAGCTT
Organism: Podarcis vaucheri; assembly: GCF_965113315.1. Lineage (NCBI taxonomy): Eukaryota > Metazoa > Chordata > Lepidosauria > Squamata > Lacertidae > Podarcis > Podarcis vaucheri. The sequence continues at coordinate 1,351,366 of NC_138757.1, read as the reverse complement.
AACTGGGGTCATGTACCACCTATAGACCATTTTCATCACATTTTCCTTTAAAGCACTACATGCCGTAAATTTAATACCAGTGTTCCACAACCTTTCCCAGTCAGCAGACATAATATTATGACCAATATCCTGTGCCCACTTAATCATAACTGATTTAACTGTTTCGTCTTGTGTATTCCATTTCAACAGCAAGTTATACATTCTTGACAAATTCTTAGTATTGGGTTCTAACAATTCTGTCTCAAGTTTTGATTTTTCCACCTGGAAGCCAATTTTCCTGTCTTGTTTAAAAACCTCCATTATTTGATAATAGTGGAGCCAATCTTGTACTTTGGGTTTTAATTTTTCATGGCTCTTTAATTTCAGTTTCTCTCCATCCTGTTCTAAGATCTCACAATACTTTGGCCATCCGACCTCCATATTAACTTTCTTGTGGGCCTTAGCCTCTAAGGGTGACAACCATCTAGGGGTTTTGTTTTCCAACAGATCTTTATATCTCATCCAAACATTAAACAACGCTTTCCTTACAATATGATTTTTAAAGGCACTATGCACTTTGATTTTGTCATACCATAGATATGCATGCCAGCCAAATGCATTATTGAAACCTTCTAAGTCCAAGATATCTGTATTCTCGAGGAGCATCCACTCTTTCAGCCAGCAGAATGCTGCTGCTTCATAATACAATTTTAAGTCCGGCAGGGCAAATCCCCCTCTTTCTTTTGCATCTGTTAAAATTTTATATTTTATTCTGGGCTTTTTGCCCTGCCAGACAAATTTCGCAATGTCTTTCTGCCACCTCTTGAAACAGTCCATCTTGTCAATAATCTGCAAAGTTTGAAATAAAAATAACATTCTAGGCAGTACATTCATCTTAATCACTGCAATTCGGCCTAACATTGACAATCTCAAATTTGACCATATTTCTAAATCTTTTTTAATTTCTGACCAACATTTTTCATAATTGTCCTTATACAGATTCAAGTTTTTAGATGTTAAATTAACCCCTAGATATTTCACCTTCTTAACCACCGTCAGACCTGTCTCTTCTTGAAACTTATTCTTTTCCATATCTGTTAGGTTTTTCCCTAAGACTTTAGTTTTTTGTTTATTCAATTTAAATCCAGCTACCTGTCCAAATTGTTGGATTATTTCCAACACTCTTTTTGTACTAGTGTTTGGCTCCTGCAAGGTCAAAACAAGGTCATCTGCGAACGCTCTTAACTTATAGTGTTTGGTTCCGACCTTTACACCTTTAACCTGCTGGTCGCCTCTAATCATGTTCAGCAACACCTCCAGGACCGAAATAAAAAGCAATGGGGAAATTGGGCACCCCTGTCGTGTTCCTTTTTCTATCTTAAGTTCCTCAGTTATTACATTGTTTACAATCAACTTAGCTTTTTGTTCGGAATATATTGCACCCATACCATTCTCAAATCCTTGTCCTACCCCCATCCCATGAAGATTCTTTTTCATAAAACTCCACGAAATATTGTCAAAGGCTTTCTCCGCATCCACAAATATCAAAACTGCTTTAGTATTTATGTTCACCTCTAACTTTTCCAAAATGTCTATTATATTCCTAACATTGTCTGAGAGGTGTCTTTTTGGGAGAAAGCCTGCTTGATCTCTGTGAATCTTCTCCATCAGTACTCTTTTAAATCTTTTTGCTAAAATGTCTGCAAAAATTTTGTAATCCACATTCAGTAACGAAATTGGGCGGTAGTTCTTCAGTTGAGTCTTTTCAGTCTCTGTCTTTGGTATGAGTGAGATATATGCTTCTTTCCACGATTAGGGTGCCTTTTTTCCCTCTAAGATCTCGTTACAAACTTCCTTTAACGGTTGTATCAGCCATTCCTTTAAAGATTTGTAATATCTGGAAGTCAGTCCGTCTGGCCCTGGAGATTTGCCCAATTGCATGTCCTGAATGGCACCCTCTATCTCTTGTTCTGTTATTCTCTGGTTTAGATCCACCTTGCTATGATGAGAGATTTTTTGTAATCCATATTTATTAAGGAATTTATCTATGTCCTCTTCATTTTGTAATCCTTGGGAATAAAGTTTTTTAAAATAACTCACAAAACAATTTCTTATCTCGTTGGGTTTAGATATATTTTTTCCATCCACTTCTAGACTTGTGACTGTATTTAATTTCTGTCTTTTCTTAAGTTGCCATGCCAGAAGTTTACCACATTTGTCTGCCGACTCAAATGTCTTTTGTTTCATTTGCTTTATTTTCCATTCTATCTCTTGGTTCATCAATTCCATATATTGTGTTTGATACAACTTAATCTCCCTCAAAATCTCCTGGGACTTTGGTTTTGATCTTAATTTTTTCTCTCCTTCTTTTATCTTTTCCAAAAATTTTTCCTTTTTCTCATTCTGTTTTCTCTTCTTTATTGAATTTTGTTGAATCAAAAATCCTCGCATCACAGCTTTACTTGCGTCCCAGATCACTCTTTTTTCCACATCGCCCTTTAGATTGATTTCAAAATAGTCCTTTAGAGTTTTTTGGGCCTTCATGTGGATCTCTCTATCTCGAAATAGGGTGTCATTCATTCTCCATCTAAACTGACCAGTTGTTGTAAATTTCATTTCCATCTTCACGGCGTTATGGTCGGAACAGGTTTTTGGGCAGATTTCTACCTTCTTAATCTTCGGAGCCATTCCACTAGTAACCCATATTTGGTCGATTCTGGTCCAGGTCATCTTTGCATGGGAGAAAAAGGTTCCCTCTCTTTCAAGAGGGTTCCTTGTTCTCCAAATGTCTATTAAGTCCATATTTTCAGTCATTTCGAAGAAAGTCTTCGGGAGTCTCCCTTCTTTAGTAAGTGTCAGTCTTTGTGTCTTGTCCATGTTTGTAGAGACTACACCATTCATATCTCCCATGATTATCATATTGTATTCCAAATAATCCGTCAAAGTTTCATGGAGTTTTTTGAAGAATTCTGCTTTACCTTCATTTGGTGCATAGATCCCAATTATCAAAAATTTTTCTCCTTGTACCTGAATCTCCACCGCTAAATATCTTCCTTGTTCATCTTTGAACATCATTTTTGGAGCCCACTTCTCTTTTACATAAATCACAACTCCTCTTTTTTTCACTTTGTCCGACGAAATAAATTCTTGTCCCAATTTTTTATTCATAAGCAGTCTCCTGTGTGCTCTAGTTATATGGGTTTCCTGTAAGCAAATCAAGTCCAGTTGTTCTCTGTACAAAATATGGAATACTTGTCGTCTCTTCAAAGGACTGTTCATCCCATTACAATTCCAGCTAAGGAATTGCAGGGCCATCTTGTTATTTTTCTGGTATTCCTCCAACAGCTCCCAATTGTTGTTCCTCCTCTGTTGGTGGTGGAAGATTCTGTCCAAACGAAAGGTTCAGGATGTCTATTACACTCTTTTGCTCAGCAATTGGGTCTACAGTTCCTTTCTGTAAATCTTCTTGATTTCTCTGCAGGAACCTGTCTTTATCCTGTATCGTCTTTATTTTCACCTTCTTCCCCCTATAGTCAAAAGACAGTCCCTGTGGAAATTCCCACCTGAAGAGAACTGAGGGAGACTTCTGGGACACTGCTGCTGCTCTAGTGAGTGCTGGGTGGGCCGCTCCCTTTCCTGCCAACTCCATCTGGCCTAGGGGGCGGAGCCTGCACTCACCGCCACAGCTTAAGAGGCCTGAGGGAGGCTTCCGGGACACTGCTGCTGCTGCTGCTCTAGTGAGTGCTGGGTGGGCCGCTCCCTTTCCTGCCAACTCCATCTGGCCTAGGGGGCGGAGCCTGCACTCACCGCCACAGCTTAAGAGGCCTGAGGGAGGCTTCCGGGACACTGCTGCTGCTGCTGCTGCTGCTCTAGTGAGTGCTGGGTGGGCCGCTCCCTTTCCTGCCAACTCCATCTGGCCTAGGGGGTGGAGCCTGCACTCACCGCAACAGGATAAGAGGCCTGAGGGAGGCTTCTGGGACACTGCTGCTGCTCTAGTGAGTGCTGGGTGGGCCGCTCCCTTTCCTGCCAACTCCATGTGTCCTCGGGGGCGGAGCCTGCACTCACCGCCACAGCTTAAGAGGTTTGAGGGAGGCTTCCGGGACACTGCTGCTGCTGCACTAGTGAGTGCTGGGTGGGCCGCTCCCTTTCCTGCCAACTCCATCTGGTCTAGGGGGCGGAGCCTGCATTCACCGCCACAGCTTAAAAGGCCTGAGGGAGGCTTCCAGGACACTGCTGCTGCTCTAATGAGTGCTGGGTGGGCCGCTCCCTTTCCTGCCAACTCCATCTGGCCTAGGGGGTTGAGCCTGCACTCACCCCCACAGCTTAAGAGGCCTGAGGGAGGCTTCCGGGACACTGCTGCTGCTGCTGCTCTATTGAGTGCTGGATGGGCCGCTCCCTTTCCTGCCAACTACATCTGGACTAGGGGGCGGAGCCTGCACTCACCGCCACAGCCTAAAAGGCCTGAGGGAGGCTTCCGGGACACTGCTGCTGCTGCTCTAGTGAGTGCTGGGTGGGCCGCTCCCTTTCCTGCCAACTCCATCTGGCCTAGGGGGTTGAGCCTGCACTCACCCCCACAGCTTAAGAGGCCTGAGGGAGGTCTCCGGGACACTGCTACTGCTCTAGTGAGTGATGGGTGGGCCGCTCCCCTTCCTGTCAACTCCATTTGGCCTAGGGGGCGGAGCCTGTACTCACCGCCACAGCTTAAGAGGCCTGAGGGAGGCCTCCTGGACACTGCTGCTGCTGCTGTAGTGAGTGCTGTGTGGGCCGCTCCCTTTCCTGCCAACTCCATTTGGCCTAGGGGGCGGAGCCTGTACTCACCGCCACAGCTTAAAAGGCCTGAGGGAGGCTTCCGGGACACTGCTGCTGCTGCACTAGTGATTGATGGGTGGGCCGCTCCCTTTCCTGCCAACTCCATCTGGCCTAGGAGGCGGAGCCTGCACTCACCGCCACAGCCTAAAAGGCCTGAGGGAGGCTTCCGGGACACTGCTGCTGCTCTAGTGAGTGCTGGGTGGGCCGCTCCCTTTCCTGCCAACTCCATCTGGCCTAGGGGGCGGAGCCTGCACTCACCGCCACAGCTTTAGAGGCCTGAGGGAGGCTTCCGGAACACTGCTGCTGCTCTAGTGAGCGCTGGGTGGGCCGCTCCCTTTCCTGCCAACTCCATCTCGCCTAGGGGGCGGAGCCTGCATTCACCGCCACAGCTTGAGAGGCCTGAGGGAGGCTTCCGGGACACTGCTGCTGCTCTAGTGAGTGATGCGTGGGCCGCTCCCTTTCCTGCCAACTCCATCCTGCCTAGGGGGCGGAGTCTGCACTCACCGCCACAGCTTGAGGGCCTCCATCAAGGCCTCCGGAACACTGCTGCTGCTGCTCCTGCTCTATTGAGTGCTGGGTGGGCCACTCCCTTTCCTGCCAACTACATCTGGCCTAGGGGGCGGAGCCTGCACTCACCGCCACAGCTTGAGGGCCTCCATCAAGGCCTCCGGAACACTGCTGCTGCTGCTCCTGCTCTATTGAGTGCTGGGTGGGCCGCTCCCTTTCCTGCCAACTCCTTCTGGCCTAATGGGCGGAGCCTGCACTCACCGCCACAGCTTAAGAGGCCTGAGGTAGGCTTCCGGGACACTGCTGCTGCTCTAGTGAGTGCTGGGTGGGCCGCTCCCCTTCCTGCCAACACCATCTGGCCTAGGGGGCGGAGCCTGAACTCACCGGCACAGCTTAAGAAGCCTGAGGGAGGCTTCCGGGACACTGCTGCTGCTCTAGTGAGTGCTGGGTGGGCCGCTCCCTTTCCTGCCAACTCCATCTGGCCTAGGGGGCGGAGCCTGAACGTACCGCCACAGCTTAAAAGGGCATAGGGAGGCTTCCGGAATACTGCTAATGCTACTGGTCTAGTGAGTGCTGGGTGGGCCGCACCCTTTCCCGCCAACTCCATCTGGCCTAGGGGGCGGAGCCTGCACTCACCCCCACAGCTTAAGAGGCCTGAGGGAGTCTTCCAGAACACCGCTGCTACTGCTCTAGTGAGTGATTGGTGGGCTGCTCCCCTTCCTGTCAACTCCATCTGGCCTAGGGGCCGAGCCTGCACTCACCGCCACAGCTTATGAGTCCTGAGGGAGGCCTCCGGGACACTGCTACTGCTCTAGTGAGTGCTGGGTGGGCCGCTCCCTTTCCTGCCAACTCCATCTGGCCTAGGGGGCGGAGCCTGCACTCACCGCCACAGCTTAAGAGGCCTGAGGGAGACTTCCGGGACACTGCTGCTGCTACTGCTGTAGTGAGTGCTGGGTGGGCCGCTCCCTTTCCTGCGAACTCCATCTGGCCTACGGGGCGGAGCCTGCACTCACCCCCACAGCTTAAGAGGCCTGAGGGAGGCTTCCGGGACACTGCCGCTGCTGTAGTGAGTGCTGGGTGGGCCGCTCCCTTTCCTGCCAACTCCATCTGGCTTAGGGGGCGGAGCCTGCACTCACCGCCACAGCTTAAGAGGCCTGAGGGAGGCTTCCGGGACACTGCTGCTGCTACTGCTCTAGTGAGTGCTGGGTGGGCCGCTCCCTTTCCTGCCAACTCCATCTGGCTTAGGGGGCGGAGCCTGCACTCACCGCCACAGCTTAAGAGGCCTGAGGGAGGCTTCCGGGACACTGCTGCTGCTACTGCTCTAGTGAGTGCTGGGTGGGCCGCTCCCTTTCCTGCGAACTCCATCTGTCCTACGGGGCGGAGCCTGCACTCACCCCCACAGCTTAAGAGGCCTGAGGGAGGCTTCCGGGACACTGCTGCTGCTGCTGCTCTACTGAGTGCTGGGTGGACCGCTCCCCTTCCTGCGAACTCCATCTGGCCTACGGGGCGGAGCCTGCACTCACCCCCACAGCTTAAGAGGCCTAAGGGAAGCTTCCGGGACACTGCTGCTGCTGTAGTGAGTGCTGGGTGGGCCGCTCCCCTTCCTGTCAACTCCATTTGGCCTAGGGGGCGGAGTCTGTACTCACGCCACAGCTTAAGAGGCCTGAGGGAGGCCTCCGGGACACTGCTGCTGTAGTGAGTGCTGTGTGGGCCGCTCCATTTCCTGCCAACTCCATCTGGCCTAGGGGGCGGAGCCTGCACTCACCGCCACAGCTTAAGAGGCCTGAGGGAGGCCTCCGGGACACTGCTGCTGTAGTGAGTGCTGTGTGGGCCGCTCCATTTCCTGCCAACTCCATCTGGCCTAGGGGGCGGAGCCTGCACTCACCGCCACAGCTTAAGAGGCCTGAGCGAGGCTTCCGGGACACTGCTGCTGCTGCTGCTGCTGCTCTAGTGAGTGCTGGGTGGGCCGTTCCCTTTCTTGCCAACTCCATTTGGCATAGGGGGCGGAGCCTGCACTCACCGCCACAGCTTAAGAGGCTTGAGGGAGGCTTCCGGGACACTGCTGCTGCTCTAGTGAGTGCTGGGGGGCCCGCTCCCTTTCCTGCCAACTCCATCTGGCCTAGGGGGCGGAGCCTGCACTCACCGCCACAGCTTAAGAGGCCTGAGCGAGGCTTCCGGGACACTGCTGCTGCTCTAGTGAGTGCTGGGGGGGCTGCTCCCTTTCCTGCCAACTTCATCTGGCCAAAGGGGCGGAGCCTGCACTCACCGCCACAGCTTAAGAGGCCTGAGCGAGGCTTCCGGGACACTGCTGCTGCTCTAGTGAGTGCTGGGGGGCCCGCTCCCTTTCCTGCCAACTCCATCTGGCCTAGGGGGCGGAGCCTGCACTCACCGCCACAGCTTAAGAGGCCTGAGCGAGGCTTCCGGGACACTGCTGCTGCTCTAGTGAGTGCTGGGGGGGCCGCTCCCTTTCCTGCCAACTCCATCTGGCCTAGGGGGCGGAGCCTGCACTCACCGCCACAGGTTAAGAGGCCTGAGCGAGGCTTCCGGGACACTGCTGCTGCTCTAGTGAGTGCTGGGGGGGGGCCGCTCCCTTTCCTACCAACTCCATCTGGCCTAGGGGATTGAGCCTGCACTGACCCCCACAGCTTAAGAGGCCTGAGGGAGGCTTCCGGGACACTACTGCTTCTGCTGCTGCTCTAGTGAGTGCTGGGTGGGCCGCTCCCTTTCCTGCCAACTCCATGTGGCCTAGGGGGCGGATCCTGCGCTCACCGCCACAACTTAAGAGGCCTGAGGGAGGCTTCCGGGACACTGCTGCTGCTGCTGCTCTACTGAGTGCTGGGTGGGCCGCTCTCTTTCCTGCCAACTCCATCTGGCCTAGGGGGCGGAGCCTGCACTCACTGCCACAGCTTAAGAGGCCTGAGGGAGGCTTCCGGGACACTGATGCTGCTGCTGCTGCTGTAGTGAGTGCTGGGTGGGCCACTCCCTTTCCTGCCAACTCCATCTGGCCTAATGGGCGGAGCCTGCACTCACCGCCACAGCCTAAGAGGCCCGAGGGAGGCTTCCGGGATACTGCTGCTGCTGCTGCTGCTGCTCTAGTGAGTGCTGGGTGGGGCGCTCCCTTTCCTGCCAACTCCATCTGGCCTAGGGGGCGGAGCCTGCACTCACCGCCACAGCTTAAGAGGCCTGAGGGAGACTTCTGGGACACTGCTGCTGTTCTAGTGAGTGCTGGGGGGGGGGCGCTCCCTTTCCTGCCAACTCCATCTGGCCTAGGGGGCGGAGCCTGCACTCACTGCCACAGCTTAAGAGGCCTGAGGGAGGCTTCCGGGACACTGATGCTGCTCTAGTGAGTGCTGGGTGGGCCGCTTCCTTTCCTGCCAACTCCATCTGGCCTAGGGGGCGGAGCCTGCACTCACCGCCACAGCTTAAGAGGCCTGAGGGAGGCTTCCGGGACAGTGCTGCTGCTGCTGCTCTAGTGAGTGCTGGGTGGGCCGCTCCCTTTCCTACCAACTCCATCTGGCCTAGGGGGCGGATCCTGCGCTCACCGCCACAACTTAAGAGGCCTGAGGGAGGCCTCCGGGACACTACTGCTTCTGCTGCTGCTCTAGTGAGTGCTGGGTGGGCCGCTCCCTTTCCTGCCAACTCCATCTGGTCTAGGGGGCGGAGTCTGCACTCACCGCCACACCTTAAGAGTCCTGAGCGAGGCTTCCGTCTGAGGGAGGCTTCCGGGACACTGCTGCTGTAGTGAGTGCTGGGTGGGCCACTCCCTTTCCTGCCAACTCCATCTGGCATAATGGGCGGAGCCTGCACTCACCGCCACAGCCTAAGAGGCCTGAGGGAGGCTTCCGGGACACTGCTGCTGCTCTAGTGAGTGCCGGGGGGGGCGCTCCCCTTCCTGCCAACTCCATCTGGGCTAGGGGGCGGAGCCTGCACTCACCGCCACAACTTAAAAGGCCTGAGGGAGGCTTCCGGAACACTGCTGCTGCTGCACTAGTGAGTGCTGGGTGGGGCGCTCCCTTTCCTGCCAACTCCATCTGGCCTAGGGGGCGGAGCCTGCACTCACCGCCACAGCTTAAGAGGCCTGAGCGAGGCTTCCGGGACACTGCTGCTGCTCTAGTCAGTGCTGGGGGGGCCGCTCCCTTTCCTGCCAACTCCATCTGGCCTAGGGGGCGGAGCCTGCACTCACCGCCACAGCTTAAGAGGCCTGAGCGAGGCTTCCGGGACACTGCTGCTGCTCTAGTCAGTGCTGGGGGGGCCGCTCCCTTTCCTACCAACTCCATCTGGTCTAGGGGATTGAGCCTGCACTCACCCCCACAGCTTAAGAGGCCTGAGGGAGGCTTCCGGGACACTACTGCTTCTGCTGCTGCTCTAGTGAGTGCTGGGTGGGCCGCTCCCTTTCCTGCCAACTCCATCTGGCCTAGGGGGCGGATCCTGCGCTCACCGCCATAACTTAAGAGGCCTGAGGGAGGCTTCCGGGACACTGCTGCTGCTCTACTGAGTGCTGGGTGGGCCGCTCTCTTTCCTGCCAACTCCATCTGGCCTAGGGGGCGGAGCCTGCACTCACTGCCACAGCTTAAGAGGCCTGAGGGAGGCTTCCGGGACACTGATGCTGCTGCTGCTGCTGTAGTGAGTGCTGGGTGTGCCACTCCCTTTCCTGCCAACTCCATCTGGCCTAATGGGCGGAGCCTGCACTCACCGCCACAGCCTAAGAGGCCTGAGGGAGGCTTCCGGGACACTGCTGCTGCTCTAGTGAGTGCTGGGTGGGCCGCTCCCTTTCCTGCCAACTCCATCTGGTCTAGGGGGCGGAGCCTGCACTCACCGCCACAGCTTAAGAGGCCTGAGGGAGGCTTCCGGGACACTGCTGCTGCTCTAGTGAGTGCTGGGTGGGCCGCTCCCCTTTCCTGCCAACTCCATCTGGCCTAGGGGGCGGAGCCTGCACTCACCGCCACAGCTTAAGAGGCCTGAGCGAGGCTTCCGGGACACTGCTGCTGCTGCTGCTGCTGCTCTAGTGAGTGCTGGGTGGGCCGTTCCCTTTCTTGCCAACTCCATTTGGCATAGGGGGCGGAGCCTGCACTCACCGCCACAGCTTAAGAGGCTTGAGGGAGGCTTCCGGGACACTGCTGCTGCTGCACTAGTGAGTGCTGGGTGGGCCGCTCCCTTTCCTGCCAACTCCATCTGGTCTAGGGGGCGGAGCCTGCACTCACCGCCACACCTTAAGAGGCCTGAGGGAGGCTTCCGGGACACTGCTGCTGCTCTACTGAGTGCTGGGTGGGCCGCTCCCTTTCCTGCCAACTCCATCTGGCCTAGGGGGCGGAGCCTGCACTCACCACCACAGCTTAAAAGGCCTGAGCGAGGCTTCTGGGACACTGCTGCTGCTCTAGTGAGTGCTGGGGGGGCCGCTCCCTTTCCTGCCAACTACATCTGGCCTAGGGGGCGGAGCCTGCACTCACCGCCACAGCTTAAGAGGCCTGAGCGAGGCTTCCGGGACACTGCTGCTGCTCTAGTGAGTGCTGGGGGGGCTGCTCCCTTTCCTGCCAACTTCATCTGGCCAAAGGGGCGGAGCCTGCACTCACCGCCACAGCTTAAGAGGCCTGAGCGAGGCTTCCGGGACACTGCTGCTGCTCTAGTGAGTGCTGGGTGGGCCGCTCCCTTTCCTGCCAACTCCATCTGGCCTAGGGGGCGGAGCCTGCACTCACCGCCACAGCTTAAGAGGCCTGAGCGAGGCTTCCGGGACACTGCTGCTGCTCTAGTGAGTGCTGGGGGGGCCGCTCCCTTTCCTGCCAACTCCATCTGGCCTAGGGGGCGGAGCCTGCACTCACCGCCACAGCTTAAGAGGCCTGAGCGAGGCTTCCGGGACACTGCTGCTGCTCTAGTGAGTGCTGGGGGGGCTGCTCCCTTTCCTGCCAACTCCATCTGGCCTAGGGGGCGGAGCCTGCACTCACCGCCACAGCTTAAGAGGCCTGAGCGAGGCTTCCGGGACACTGCTGCTGCTCTAGTGAGTGCTGGGGGGGCCGCTCCCTTTCCTGCCAACTCCATCTGGCCTAGGGGGCGGAGTCTGCACTCACCGCCACAGCTTAAGAGGCCTGAGCGAGGCTTCCGGGACACTGCTGCTGCTCTAGTGAGTGCTGGGGGGGGGGCCGCTCCCTTTCCTACCAACTCCATCTGGCCTAGGGAATTGAGCCTGCACTGACCCCCACAGCTTAAGAGGCCTGAGGGAGGCTTCCGGGACACTACTGCTTCTGCTGCTGCTCTAGTGAGTGCTGGGTGGGCCACTCCCTTTCCTGCCAACTCCATCTGGCCTAATGGGCGGAGCCTGCACTCACCGCCACAGCCTAAGAGGCCTGAGGGAGGCTTCCGGGACACTGCTGCTGCTCTAGTGAGTGCCGGGGGGGCCGCTCCCCTTCCTGCCAACTCCATCTGGGCTAGGGGGCGGAGCCTGCACTCACCGCCACAACTTAAAAGGCCTGAGGGAGGCTTCCGGAACACTGCTGCTGCTGCACTAGTGAGTGCTGGGTGGGGCGCTCCCTTTCCTGCCAACTCCATCTGGCCTAGGGGGCGGAGCCTGCACTCACCGCCACAGCTTAAGAGGCCTGAGGGAGGCTTCCGGGACACTGATGCTGCTCTAGTGAGTGCTGGGTGGGCCGCTTCCTTTCCTGCCAACTCCATCTGGCCTAGGGGGCGGAGCCTGCACTCACCCCCACAGCTGAAGAGGGCTGAGGGAGGCTTCCGGGACACTACTGCTTCTGCTGCTGCTCTAGTGAGTGCTGGGTGGGCCGCTCCCTTTCCTGCCAACTCCATCTGGCCTAGGGGGCGGAGCCTTCACTCACCGCCACAGCTTAAGAGGCCTGAGGGAGGCTTCCGGGACACTGCTGCTGCTGCTGCTGCACTAGTGAGTGCTGGGTGGGCCGCTCCCTTTCCTGCCAACTCCATCTGGCCTAGGGGGCGGAGCTTGCATTCACCTCCACAGCTTAAAAGGCCTGAGGGAGGCTTCCGGGACACTGCTGCTGCTACTGCTCTAGTGAGTGCTGGGTGGGCCGCACCTTTTCCTGCCAACTCCATCTGGCCTCGGGGGCGGAGCCTGCACTCACCGCCACAGCTTAAGAGGCCTGAGGGAGGCTTCCGGGACACTGCTGCTGCTACTGCTCTAGTGAGTGCTGGGTGGGCAGCTCCCTTTCCTGCCAACTCCATCTGGTCTAGGGGGCGGAGCCTGCACTCACCGCCACACCTTAAGAGTCCTGAGCGAGGCTTCCGGGACAATGCTGCTGCTCTAGTGAGTGCTGGGGGGGCTGCTCCCTTTCCTGCCAACTCCATCTGGCCTAGGGGGCGGAGCCTGCACTCACCGCCACAGCTTAAAAGGCCTGAGCGAGGCTTCCGGGACACTGCTGCTGCTCTAGTGAGTGCTGGGTGGGCCGCTCCCTTTCCTGCCAACTCCATCTGGCCTAGGGGGCGGAGCCTGCACTCACCGCCACAGCTTAAGAGGCCTGAGCGAGGCTTCCGGGACAATGCTGCTGCTGCTGCTCTAGTGAGTGCTGGGTGGGCCGCTCCCTTTCCTGCCAACTCCATCTGGCCTAGGGGGCGGAGCCTGCACTCACCGCCACAGCTTAAGAGGCCTGAGCGAGGCTTCCGGGACACTGCTGCTGCTCTAGTGAGTGCTGGGGGGGCTGCTCCCTTTCCTGCCAACTTCATCTGGCCAAAGGGGCGGAGCCTGCACTCACCGCCACAGCTTAAGAGGCCTGAGGGAGGCTTCCGGGACACTGATGCTGCACTAGTGAGTGCTGGGTGGGCCGCTCTCTTTCCTGCCAACTCCATCTGGCCTAGGGGGCGGAGCCTGCACTCACCGCCACAGCTTAAGAGGCCTGAGGGAGGCTTCCGGGACACTGCTGCTGCTGCTGCTCTACTGAGTGCTGGGTGGGCCGCTCCCATTCCTGCCAACTCCATCTGGCCTAGGGGGCGGAGCCTGCACTCACCGCCACAGCTTAAGAGGCCTGAGCGAGGCTTCCGGGACACTGCTGCTGCTCTAGTGAGTGCTGGGGGGGCTGCTCCCTTTCCTGCCAACTCCATCTGGCCTAGGGGGCGGAGCCTGCACTCACCGCCACAGCTTAAGAGGCCTCAGCGAGGCATCCGGGACACTGCTGCTGCTCTAGTGAGTGCTGGGGGGGCCGCTCCCTTTCCTGCCAACTCCATCTGGCCTAGGGGGCGGAGCCTGCACTCACCGCCACAGCTTAAGAGGCCTGAGGGAGGCTTCCGGAACACTGCTGCTGCTCTAGTCAGTGCTGGGGGGGCCGCTCCCTTTCCTACCAACTCCATCTGGCCTAGGGGATTGAGCCTGCACTCACAGCCACAGCTTAAGAGGCCTGAGGGAGGCTTCCGGGACACTACTGCTTCTGCTGCTGCTCTAGTGAGTGCTGGGTGGGCCGCTCCCTTTCCTGCCAACTCCATCTGGCCTAGGGGGCGGATCCTGCGCTCACCGCCACAACTTAAGAGGCCTGAGGGAGGCTTCCGGGACACTGCTGCTGCTGCTGCTCTACTGAGTGCTGGGTGGGCTGCTCCCTTTCCTGCCAACTCCATCTGGCCTAGGGGGCGGAGCCTGCACTCACCGCCACAGCTTAAGAGGCCTGAGCGAGGCATCCGGGACACTGCTGCTGCTCTAGTGAGTGCTGGGGGGGCCGCTCCCTTTCCTGCCAACTCCATCTGGCCTAGGGGGCGGAGCCTGCACTCACCGCCACAGCTTAAGAGGCCTGAGGGAGGCTTCCGGGACACTGCTGCTGCTGCACTAGTGAGTGCTGGATGGGCCGCTCCCTTTCCTACCAACTCCATCTGGCCTTGGGGGCGGAGCCTGTACTCACCGCCACAGCTTAAAAGGCCTGAGGGAGGCTTCCGGGACACTGCTGCTGCTGCTCTAGTGAGTGCTGGGTGGGCCGCTCCCTTTCCTTCCAACTCCATCTGGCCTAGGTGGCGGATCCTGCGCTCACCGCCACAGCATAAGAGGCCTGAGGGAGGCTTCCGGGACACTGCTGCTGCTGCTGCTGCTCTAGTGAGTGCTGGGTGGGCCGCTCCCTTTCCTTCCAACTCCATCTGGCCTAGGGGGCGGATCCTGCGCTCACCGCCACAACTTAAGAGGCCTGAGGGAGGCTTCCAGGACACTGCTGCTGCTGCTGCTCTACTGAGTGCTGGATGGGCCTCTCCCTTTCCTGCCAACTCCATCTGGTCTAGGGGGCGGAGCCTGCAGTCACCGCCACAGCCTAAAAGGCAAGAGGGAGGCTTCCGGGACACTGCTGCTGCTCTAGTGAGTGCTGGATGGGCCGCTCCCTTTCCTGCCAACTCCATCTGGCCTAGGGGGCGGATCCTGCGCTCACTGCCACAACTTAAGAGGCCTGAGGGAGGCTTCCGGGACACTGCTGCTGCTGCTGCTCTAATGAGTGCTGGGTGGACCGCTCCCTTTCCTGCCAACTCCATCCGGCCTAGGGGGCGGAGTCTGCACTCACCGCCACAGCTGAAGAGGCCTTCGGGAGGCTTCTGGGACACTGCTGCTGCTCTAGTGAGTGCTGGGTGGGCCGCTCCCTTTCCTGCCAACTCCATCTGGCCTAGGGGGCGGAGCCTGCACTCATCGCCACAGCTTAAGAGGCCTGAGGGAGGCTTCCGGGACACTGCTGCTGCTGCTGCCCTAGTGAGTGCTGGGTGGGCCGCTCCCCTTTCCTGCCAACTCCATCTGGCCTAGGGGGCGGAGCCTGCACTCACCGCCACAACTTAAGAGGCCTGAGGGAGGCTTCCGGGACACTGCTGCTGCTGCTGCTCTAGTGAGTGCTGGATGGGCCGCTCCCTTTCCTGCCAACTCCATCTGGCCTAGGGGGCGGATCCTGCGCTCACTGCCACAACTTAAGAGGCCTGAGGGAGGCTTCCGGGACACTGCTGCTGCTGCTGCTCTAATGAGTGCTGGGTGGACCGCTCCCTTTCCTGCCAACTCCATCCGGCCTAGGGGGCGGAGTCTGCACTCACCGCCACAGCTGAAGAGGCCTGAGGGAGGCTTCTGGGACACTGCTGCTGCTCTAGTGAGTGCTGGGGGGGGCGCTCCCTTTCCTGCCAACTCCATCTGGCCTAGGGGGCGGAGTCTGCACTCACCGCCACAGCTGAAGAGGCCTGAGGGAGGCTTCTGGGACACTGCTGCTGCTCTAGTGAGTGCTGGGTGGGCCGCTCCCTTTCCTGCCAACTCCATCTGGCCTAGGGGGCGGAGCCTGCACTCACTGCCACAGCTTAAGAGGCCTGAGGGAGGCTTCCGGGACACTGATGCTGCTCTAATGAGTGCTGGGTGGACCGCTCCCTTTCCTGCCAACTCCATCCGGCCTAGGGGGCGGAGTCTGCACTCACCGCCACAGCTGAAGAGGCCTGAGGGAGGCTTCTGGGACACTGCTGCTGCTCTAGTGAGTGCTGGGTGGGCCACTCCCTTTCCTGCCAACTCCATCCGGCCTAGGGGGCGGAGTCTGCACTCAGCGCCACAGCTTAAGAGGCCTGAGGGAGGCTTCCTGGACACTGCTGCTGCTACAGCTCAAGTGAGTGCTGGGTGGGACGTTCCCCTTCCTGCCAACTCCATCTGGCCTAGGGGGTGGAGCCTGAACTCACCCCCACAGCTTAAGAGGCCTGAGGGAGGCATCCGGGACACTGCTGCTGCTGCTGCTCTAGTGAGTGCTGTGTGGACCGCTCCCATTCCTGCCAACTCCATCTGGCCTAGGGGGCGGAGCCTGTACTCACCGCCACAGCTTAAGAGGCCTGAGGGAGGCCTCCTGGACACTGCTGCTGTAGTGAGTGCTGTGTGGGCCGCTCCCTTTCCTGCCAACTCCATCTGGCCTAGGGGGCGGAGCCTGCACTCACCGCCACAGCTTAAGAGGCCCGAGGGAGGCTTCCGGGACACTGCTGCTGTTCTAGTGAGTGCTGGGTGGGCCGCTCCCCTTCCTGCCAACTCTATCTGGCCTAGAGGGCGGAGCCTGCACTCACCGCCACAGTGTTAAAGGCCTGAGGGAGGCTTCCGGGACACTGCTGCTGTTCTAGTGAGTGCTGGGTGGGCCGCTCTCTTTCCTGCCAACTCCATCTTGCCTAGGGGGCGGAGCCTGCACTCAACACCACAGGATAAGAGGCCTGAGGGAGGCTTCCGGGACACTGCTGCTGTTCTAGTGAGTGCTGGGTGGGCCGCTCCCTTTCCTTCCAACTCCATCTGGCCTAGGGGGCGGATCCTGCGCTCACCGCCACAGCTGAAGAGGCCTGAGGGAGGCTTCCGGGACACTGCTGCTGCTGCTGCTCTAGTGAGTGCTGGGTGGGCCGCTCCCTTTCCTGCCAACTCCATCTGGTCTAGGGGGTGGAGCCTGCACTCACCGCCACAGCTTAAGAGGCCTGAGGGAGGCTTCCGGGACACTGCTGCTGCTGCTGCTCTAGTGAGTGCTGGGTGGGCCGCTCCCTTTCCTGCCAACTCCATCTGGTCTAGGGGGCGGAGCCTGCACTCACCGCCACAGCTTAAGAGGCCTGAGGGAGGCTTCCGGGACACTGCTGCTGCTGCTGCTCTAGTGAGTGCTGGGTGGGCCGCTCCCTTTCCTGCCAACTCCATCTGGCCTTGGGGGTGGAGCCTGCACTCACCGCCACAGCTTGAGGGCCTCCATCAAGGCCTCCGGGACACTGCTGCTGCTGCTCTAGTGAGTGCTTGGTTGAGCCGCTCGCTTTCCTGCCAACTCCATCTGGCCTAGGGGGCGGAGCCTGCACTCACCGCCACAGCTTAAGAGGCCTGAGGGAGGCTTCCGGGACACTGCTGCTGCTCTAGTGAGTGCTGGGTGGGCCACTCCCTTTCCTGCCAACTCCATTTGGCCTACGGGGCGGAGCATGTACTCACCGCCACAGCTTAAAAGGCCGGAGGGAGGCTTCCGGGACACTGCTGCTGCTGCTCTAGTGAGTGCTGGGTGGGCCGCTCCCTTTCCTGCCAACTCCATCTGGCTTAGGGGGCGGAGCCTGCACTCACCGCTACAGCTTAAGAGGCCTGAGGGAGGCTTCCGGGACACTGCTGCTGCTGCTGCTCTAGTGAGTGCTGGGTGGGCCGCTCCCTTTCCTGCCAACTCCATCTGGTCTAGGGGGTGGAGCCTGCACTCACCGCCACAGCTTAAGAGGCCTGAGGGAGGCTTCCGGGACACTGCTGCTGCTCTAGTGAGTGCTGGGTGGGCCGCTCCCTTTCCTGCCAACTCCATCTGGCTTAGGGGGCGGAGCCTGCTCTCCCCGCCACAACTTAAGAGGCCTGAGGGAGGCTTTCAGGACACTGCTGCTGCTCTAGTGAGTGCTGGGTGGGCCGCTCCCTTTCCTGTCAACTACATCTGGCCTAGGGGGCGGAGCTTGCACTCACCGCCACAGTGTTTGATGCCTGAGGGAAGCTTCCGGGACACTGCTACTGCTCTAGTGAGTGATGGGTGGGCCGCTCCCCTTCCTGTCAACTCCATTTGGCCTAGGGGGCGGACCCTGCACTCACCGCCACAGCTTAAGAGGCCTGAGGGAGGCTTCCGGGACACTGCTGCTGCTGCTGCTCTACTGAGTGCTGGGTGGACCGCTCCCTTTCCTGCCAACTCCATCTGGCTTAGGGGGCGGAGCCTGCTCTCCCCGCCACAACTTAAGAGGCCTGAGGGAGGCTTCCGGGACACTGCTGCTGCTCTAGTGAGTGCTGGGTGGGCCGCTCCCTTTCCTGCCAACTCCATCTGGCTTAGGGGGCGGAGCCTGCTCTCCCCGCCACAACTTAAGAGGCCTGAGGGAGGCTTCCGGGACACTGCTGCTGCTCTAGTGAGTGCTGGGTGGGCCGCTCCCTTTCCTGCCAACTCCATCTGGCCTAGGGGGTGGAGCCTGCAGTCACCGCCACAGCTTAAGAGGCCTGAGGGAGGCTTCCGGGATACTGCTGCTGCTGCTCTAGTGAGTGCTGGGTGGGCCGCTCCCTTTCCTGCCAACTCCATCTGGCCTAGGGGGCGGAGCCTGCTCTCCCCGCCACAACTTAAGAGGCCTGAGGGAGGCTTCCGGGACACTGCTGCTGCTCTAGTGAGTGCTGGGTGGGCCGCTCCCTTTCCTGCGAACTCCATCTGGCCTAGGGGGCGGAGCCTGCTCTCCCCGCCACACCTTAAGAGGCCGGAGGGAGGCTTCCGGGACACTGCTGCTGCTGCTGCTCTACTGAGTGCTGGGTGGACCGCTCCCTTTCCTGCCAACTCCATCTGGCTTAGGGGGCGGAGCCTGCTCTCCCCGCCACAACTTAAGAGGCCTGAGGGAGGCTTCCGGGACACTGCTGCTGCTCTAGTGAGTGCTGGGTGAGCCGCTCCCTTTCCTGCCAACTCCATCTGGCCTAGGGGGCGGAGCGTGCACTCACCGCCACAACTTAAGAGGCCTGAGGGAGGCTTCCGGGACACTGATGCTGCTCTACTGAGTGCTGGGTGGACCGCTCCCTTTCCTGCCAACTCCATCTGGCTTAGGGGGCGGAGCCTGCTCTCCCCGCCACAGCTTAAGAGGCCTGAGGAAGGCTTCCGGGACACTGCTGCTGCTCTAGTGAGTGCTGGGTGGGCCGCTCCCTTTCCTGCCAACTCCATCTGGCCTAGGGGGCGGAGCCTGCAGTCACCGCCACAGCTTAAGAGGCCTGAGGGAGGCTTCCGGGACACTGCTGCTGCTGCTCTAGTGAGTGCTGGGTGGACCGCTCCCTTTCCTGCCAACTCCATCTGGCCTAGGGGGCGGAGCCTGCTCTCCCCGCCACAACTTAAGAGGCCTGAGGGAGGCTTCCGGGACACTGCTGCTGCTCTAGTGAGTGCTGGGTGGGCCGCTCCCTTTCCTGCCAACTCCATCTGGCTTAGGGGGCGGAGCCTGCTCTCCCCGCCACAACTTAAGAGGCCTGAGGGAGGCTTCCGGGACACTGCTGCTGCACTAGTGAGTGCTGGGTGGGCCGCTCCCTTTCCTGCCAACTCCATCTGGCCTAGGCGGCGGAGCCTGCACTCACCCCCACAGCTTAAGAGGCCTGAGGGAGGCTTCCGGGACACTGCTGCTGCTGCTGCTCTACTGAGTGCTGGGTGGACCGCTCCCCTTCCTGCCAACTCCATCTGGCCTAGGGGGCGGAGCCTGAACTCACCCCCACAGCTTAAGAGGCCTGAGGGAGTCTTCCAGAACACTGCTGCTACTGCTCTAGTGAGTGATTGGTGGCCTGCTCCCCTTCCTGTCAACTCCATCTGGCCTAGGGGGCGGAGCTTGCACTCACCGCCACAGTGTTAGAGGCCTGAGGGAAGCTTCCGGGACACTGCTGCTGCTGCTCTAATGAGTGCTGGGTGGGCCGCTCCCTTTCCTGCCAACTCCATCTTGCCTAGGGGGCGGAGCCTGCACTCAACGCCACAGCTTAAAAGGGCATAGGGAGGCTTCCGGAATACTAATGCTGCTACTGGTCTAGTGAGTGCTGGGTGGGCCGCTCCCTTTCCTGCCAACTCCATCTGGCCTAGGGGGCGGAGCCTGCACTCACCCCCACAGCTTAAGAGGCCTGAGGGAGGCTTCCGGGACACTGCTGCTGCTGCTCTAATGAGTGCTGGGTGGGCCGCTCCCTTTCCTGCCAACTCCATCTTCCCTAGGGGGCGGAGCCTGCACTCACCGCCACAGCTTAAGAGGCCCAAGGGAGGCTTCCGGGACACTGCTGCTGCTGCTCTAGTGACTGCTGGGTGGGCCGCTCCCTTTCCTGCCAACTCCATCTGGCCTAGGGGGCGGAGCCTGCACTCACCGCCACAGCTTAAGAGGCCCGAGGGAGGCTTCCGGGACACTGCTGCTGCTGCTCTAGTGACTGCTGGGTGGGCCGCTCCCCTTCCTGCCAACTCCATCTGGCCTAGGGGGCGGAGCCTGCACTCACCGCCACAGTGTTAGAGGCCTGAGGGAGGCTTCCGGGACACTGCTGCTGCTGTAGTGAGTGCTGGGTAGGCCGCTCCCTTTCCTGCCAACTCCATTTGGCCTAGGGGGCGGAGCCTGCACTCACCGCCACAGCTTAAGAGGCCTGAGGGAGGCTTCCGGGACACTGCTGCTGCTCTAGTGAGTGCTGGGTGGGCCGCTCCCCTTTCCTGCCAACTCCATCTGGCCTAGGGGGCGGAGCCTGCACTCACCGCCACAGCTTAAGAGGCCTGAGGGAGGCTTCCGGGACACTGCTGCTGCTGCTGCTGCTCTAGTGAGTGCTGGGTGGGCCGCTCCCTTTCCTGCCAACTCCATCTGGCCTAGGGGGCGGAGCCTGCACTCACCGCAACAGGATAAGAGGCCTGAGGGAGGCTTCTGGGACACTGCTGCTGCTCTAGTGAGTGCTGGGTGGGCCGCTCCCTTTCCTGCCAACTCCATGTGTCCTCGGGGGCGGAACCTGCACTCACCGCCACAGCTTAAGAGGCCTGAGCGAGGCTTCCGGGACACTGCTGCTGCTGCTGCTGCTGCTGCTGCTCTACTGAGTGCTGGGTGGGCCGCTCCCTTTCCTGCAAACTCCATCTGGCCTAGGGGGTGGAGCCTGCACTCACCGCAACAGGATAAGAGGCCTGAGGGAGGCTTCTGGGACACTGCTGCTGCTCTAGTGAGTGCTGGGTGGGCCGCTCCCTTTCCTGCCAACTCCATGTGTCCTCGGGGGCGGAGCCTGCACTCACCACCACAGCTTAAAAGGCCTGAGGGAGGCTTCCGGAACACTGCTGCTGCTGCACTAGTGAGTGCTGGGTGGGCCGCTCCCTTTCCTGCCAACTCCATCTGGCCTAGGGGGTTGAGCCTGCACTCACCCCCACAGCTTAAGAGGCCTGAGGGAGGCTTCCGGGACACTGCTGCTGCTGCTGCTGCTCTATTGAGTGCTGGATGGGACGCTCCCTTTCCTGCCAACTACATCTGGCCTAGGGGGCGGAGCCTGCACTCACCGCCACAGCCTAAAAGGCCTGAGGGAGGCTTCCGGGACACTGCTGCTGCTGCTCTAGTGAGTGCTGGGTGGGCCGCTCCCTTTCCTGCCAACTCCATCTGGCCTAGGGGGTTGAGCCTGCACTCACCCCCACAGCTTAAGAGGCCTGAGGGAGGTCTCCGGGACACTGCTACTGCTCTAGTGAGTGATGGGTGGGCCGCTCCCCTTCCTGTCAACTCCATTTGGCCTAGGGGGCGGAGCCTGTACTCACCGCCACAGCTTAAGAGGCCTGAGGGAGGCCTCCTGGACACTGCTGCTGCTGCTGTAGTGAGTGCTGTGTGGGCCGCTCCCTTTCCTGCCAACTCCATTTGGCCTAGGGGGCGGAGCCTGTACTCACCGCCACAGCTTAAAAGGCCTGAGGGAGGCTTCCGGGACACTGCTGCTGCTGCACTAGTGAGTGATGGGTGGGCCGCTCCCTTTCCTGCCAACTCCATCTGGCCTAGGAGGCGGATCCTGCAGTCACCGCCACAGCCTAAAAGGCCTGAGGGAGGCTTCCGGAACACTGCTGCTGCTCTAGTGAGTGCTGGGTGGGCCGCTCCCTTTCCTGCCAACTCCATCTGGCCTAGCGGGTTGAGCCTGCACTCACCCCCACAGCTTAAGAGGCCTGAGGGAGGCTTCCGGGACACTGCTGCTGCTGCTGCTGCTCTATTGAGTGCTGGATGGGCCGCTCCCTTTCCTGCCAACTACATCTGGCCTAGGGGGCGGAGCCTGCACTCACCGCCACAGCCTAAAAGGCCTGAGGGAGGCTTCCGGGACACTGCTGCTGCTGCTCTAGTGAGTGCTGGGTGGGCCGCTCCCTTTCCTGCCAACTCCATCTGGCCTAGGGGGTTGAGCCTGCACTCACCCCCCAAGCTTAAGAGGCCTGAGGGAGGTCTCCGGGACACTGCTACTGCTCTAGTGAGTGATGGGTGGGCCGCTCCCCTTCCTGTCAACTCCATTTGGCCTAGGGGGCGGAGCCTGTACTCACCGCCACAGCTTAAAAGGCCTGAGGGAGGCTTCCGGGACACTGCTGCTGCTGCACTAGTGAGTGATGGGTGGGCCGCTCCCTTTCCTGCCAACTCCATCTGGCCTAGGAGGCGGATCCTGCAGTCACCGCCACAGCCTAAAAGGCCTGAGGGAGGCTTCCGGGACACTGCTGCTGCTGCTCCTGCTCTATTGAGTGCTGGGTGGGCCACTCCCCTTCCTGTCAACTCCATTTGGCCTAGGGGGCGGAGCCTGCACTCACCGCCACAGCTTAAGAGGCCTGAGGGAGGCTTCCGGGACACTGCTGCTGCTCTAGTGAGTGCTGGGTGGGCCGCTCCCTTTCCTGCCAACTCCATCTGGCTTAGGGGGCGGAGCCTGCACTCACCGCCACAGCTTAAGAGGCCTGAGGGAGGCTTCCGGGACACTGCTACTGCTCTAGTGAGTGATGGGTGGGCCGCTCCCCTTCCTGTCAACTCCATTTGGCCTAGGGGGCGGAGCCTGCACTCACCCCCACAGCTTAAGAGGCCTGAGGGAGGCTTCCGGGACACTGCTGCTGCTGCTGCTGCTCTATTGAGTGCTGGATGGGCCGCTCCCTTTCCTGCCAACTACATCTGGCCTAGGGGGCGGAGCCTGCACTCACCGCCACAGCCTAAAAGGCCTGAGGGAGGCTTCCGGGACACTGCTGCTGCTGCTCTAGTGAGTGCTGGGTGGGCCGCTCCCTTTCCTGCCAACTCCATCTGGCCTAGGGGGTTGAGCCTGCACTCACCCCCACAGCTTAAGAGGCCTGAGGGAGGTCTCCGGGACACTGCTACTGCTCTAGTGAGTGATGGGTGGGCCGCTCCCCTTCCTGTCAACTCCATTTGGCCTAGGGGGCGGAGCCTGTACTCACCGCCACAGCTTAAAAGGCCTGAGGGAGGCTTCCGGGACACTGCTGCTGCTGCACTAGTGAGTGATGGGTGGGCCGCTCCCTTTCCTGCCAACTCCATCTGGCCTAGGAGGCGGATCCTGCAGTCACCGCCACAGCCTAAAAGGCCTGAGGGAGGCTTCCGGAACACTGCTGCTGCTGCTCCTGCTCTATTGAGTGCTGGGTGGGCCACTCCCCTTCCTGTCAACTCCATTTGGCCTAGAGGGCGGAGCCTGCACTCACCGCCACAGCTTAAGAGGCCTGAGGGAGGCTTCCGGGACACTGCTGCTGCTCTAGTGAGTGCTGGGTGGGCCGCTCCCTTTCCTGCCAACTCCATCTGGCTTAGGGGGCGGAGCCTGCACTCACCGCCACAGCTTAAGAGGCCTGAGGGAGGCTTCCGGGACACTGCTACTGCTCTAGTGAGTGATGGGTGGGCCGCTCCCCTTCCTGTCAACTCCATTTGGCCTAGGGGGCGGAGCCTGCACTCACAGCCACAGCTTAAGAGGCCTGAGGGAGGCTTCCGGGACACTGCTGCTGCTCTAGTGAGTGCTGGGTGGGCCGCTCCCTTTCCTGCCAACTCCATCTGGTCTAGGAGGTGGAGCCTGCACTCACTGCCACAGCTTAAGAGGCCTGAGGGAGGCTTGCGGGACACTGCTGCTGCTGCTTCTGCTCTAGTGAGTGCTGGGTGAGCCGCTCCCTTTCCTGCCAACTCCATCTGGTCTAGGAGGTGGAGCCTGCACTCACTGCCACAGCTTAAGAGGCCTGAGGGAGGCTTGCGGGACACTGCTGCTGCTGCTTCTGCTCTAGTGAGTGCTGGGTGGGCCGCTCTCTTTCCTGCCAACTCCATCTGGCCTAGGGGGCGGAGCCTGCACTCACCACCACAGCTTAAGAGGCCTGAGGGAGGCTTCCGGGACACTGCTGCTGCTGCTACTCTACTGAGTGCTGGGTGGGCCGCTCCCCTTCCTGCCAACTCCATCTGGCCTAGGGGGCGGAGCCTGCACTCACCGCCACAGTGTTAGAGCCCTGAGGGAGGCTTCCGGGACACTGCCGCTGCTGTAGTGAGTGCTGGGTGGGCCGCTCCCTTTCCTGCCAACTCCATCTGGCTTAGGGGGCGGAGCCTGCACTCACCGCCACAGCTTAAGAGGCCTGAGGGAGGCTTCCGGGACACTGCTGCTGCTACTGCTCTAGTGAGTGCTGGGTGGGCCGCTCCCTTTCCTGCCAACTCCATCTGGCTTAGGGGGCGGAGCCTGCACTCACCGCCACAGCTTAAGAGGCCTGAGGGAGGCTTCCGGGACACTGCTGCTGCTGCTGCTCTAGTGAGTGCTGGGTGGGCCGCTCCCTTTCCTGCGAACTCCATCTGGCCTACGGGGCGGAGCCTGCACTCACCCCCACAGCTTAAGAGGCCTGAGGGAGGCTTCCGGAACACTGCTGCTGCTGCTGCTCTAGTGAGTGCTGGATGGGCCGCTCCCTTTCCTGCCAACTCCATCTGGCCTAGGGGGCGGAGCCTGAACTTACCGCCACAGCTTAAGAGGCCTAAGGGAAGCTTCCGGGACACTGCTGCTGCTGTAGTGAGTGCTGGGTGGGACGCTCCCTTTCCTGCCAATTCCATCTTGCCTAGGGGGCGGAGCCTGCACTCACCGCCACAGCTTAAGAGGGCTGAGGGAGGCCTCCGGGACACTGCTGCTGCTCTAGTGAGTGCTGGGTGGGCCGCTCCCTTTCCTGTTAACTCCATTTGGCCTAGGGGGCGGAGTCTGTACTCACGCCACAGCTTAAGAGGGCTGAGGGAGGCCTCCGGGACACTGCTGCTGCTCTAGTGAGTGATGGGTGGGCCGCTCCCCTTCCTGTCAACTCCATTTGGCCTAGGGGGCGGAGTCTGTACTCACGCCACAGCTTAAGAGGCCTGAGGGAGGCTTCCGGGACACTGCTGCTGTAGTGAGTGCTGTGTGGGCCGCTCCATTTCCTGCCAACTCCATCTGGCCTAGGGGGCGGAGCCTGCACTCACCGCCACAGCTTAAGAGGCCCGAGGGAGGCTTCCGGGATACTGCTGCTGCTGCTGCTGCTCTAGTGAGTGCTGGGTGGGCCGCTCCCCTTTCCTGCCAACTCCATCTGGCCTAGGGGGCGGAGCCTGCACTCACCGCCACAGCTTAAGAGGCCTGAGGGAGGCTTCCGGGACACTGCTGCTGCTCTAGTGAGTGCTGGGTGGGCCGCTCCCCTTTCCTGCCAACTCCATCTGGCCTAGGGGGCGGAGCCTGCACTCACCGCCACAGCTTAAGAGGCCTGAGCGAGGCTTCCGGGACACTGCTGCTGCTGCTGCTCTAGTGAGTGCTGGGTGGGCCGTTCCCTTTCTTGCCAACTCCATTTGGCATAGGGGGTGGAGCCTGCACTCACCGCCACAGCTTAAGAGGCTTGAGGGAGGCTTCCGGGACACTGCTGCTGCTGCACTAGTGAGTGCTGGGTGGGCCGCTCCCTTTCCTGCCAACTCCATCTGGTCTAGGGGGCGGAGCCTGCACTCACCGCCACACCTTAAGAGGCCTGAGGGAGGCTTCCGGGACACTGCTGCTGCTCTACTGAGTGCTGGGTGGGCCGCTCCCTTTCCTGCCAACTCCATCTGGCCTAGGGGGCGGAGCCTGCACTCACCGCCACAGCTTAAAAGGCCTGAGCGAGGCTTCCGGGACACTGCTGCTGCTCTAGTGAGTGCTGGGGGGGCCGCTCCCTTTCCTGCCAACTCCATCTGGCCTAGGGGGCGGAGCCTGCACTCACCGCCACAGCTTAAGAGGTCTGAGGGAGGCTTCCGGGACACTGCTGCTGCTGCTGCTGCTCTACTGAGTGCTGGGTGGACCGCTCCCCTTCCTGCCAACTCCATCTGGCCTAGGGGGCGGAGCCTGCACTCACCGTCACAGCTTAAGAGGCCTGAGGGAGGCTTCCGGGACACTGCTGCTGCTGCTCTAATGAGTGCTGGGTGGGCCGCTCCCTTTCCTGCCAACTCCATCTTCCCTAGGGGGCGGAGCCTGAACTTACCGCCACAGCTTAAAAGGGCATAGGGAGGCTTCCGGAATACTAATGCTGCTACTGGTCTAGTGAGTGCTGGGTGGGCCGCTCCCTTTCCTGCCAACTCCATCTGACCTAGGGGGCGGAGCCTGCACTCACCCCCACAGCTTAAGAGGCCTGAGGGAGGCTTCCGGGACACTGCTGCTGCTGCTCTAATGAGTGCTGGGTGGGCCGCTCCCTTTCCTGCCAACTCCATCTTCCCTAGGGGGCGGAGCCTGCACTCACCGCCACAGCTTAAGAGGCCCGAGGGAGGCTTCCGGGACACTGCTGCTGCTGCTCTAGTGACTGCTGGGTGGGCCGCTCCCTTTCCTGCCAACTCCATCTGGCCTAGGGGGCGGAGCCTGCACTCACCGCCACAGCTTAAGAGGCCCGAGGGAGGCTTCCGGGACACTGCTGCTGCTGCTCTAGTGACTGCTAGGTGGGCCGCTCCCCTTCCTGCCAACTCCATCTGGCCTAGGGGGCGGAGCCTGCACTCACCGCCACCGTGTTAGAGGCCTGAGGGAGGCTTCCGGGACACTGCTGCTGCTGTAGTGAGTGCTGGGTGGGCCGCTCCCTTTCCTGCCAACTCCATTTGGCCTAGGGGGCGGAGCCTGCACTCACCGCCACAGCTTAAGAGGCCTGAGGGAGGCTTCCGGGACACTGCTGCTGCTCTAGTGAGTGCTGGGTGGGCCGCTCCCTTTCCTGCCAACTCCATCTGGCCTAGGGGGCGGAGCCTACACTCACCGCCACAGCTTAAAAGGCCTGAGGGAGGCGTCCGGGACACTGCTGCTGCTCTAGTGAATACTGGGTGGGCCGCTCCCTTTCCTGCCAACTCCATCCCGCCTAGGGGGCGGAGTCTGCACTCACCGCCACAGCTTGAGGGCCTCCATCAAGGCCTCCGGAACACTGCTGCTGCTGCTCCTGCTCTATTGAGTGCTGGGTGGGCCGCTCCCTTTCCTGCCAACTCCATCTGGCCTAATGGGCGGAGCCTGCACTCACCGCCACAGCTTAAGAGGCCTGAGGTAGGCTTCCGGGACACTGCTGCTGCTCTAGTGAGTGCTGGGTGGGCCGCTCCCTTTCCTGCCAACTCCATCTGGCCTAGGGGGGCGGAGCCTGAACTTACCGCCACAGCTTAAAAGGGCATAGGGAGGCTTCCGGAATACTGCTGCTGCTACTGGTCTAGTGAGTGATTGGTGGGCTGCTCCCCTTCCTGCCAACTCCATCTGGCCTAGGGGGCGGAGCCTGCACTCACCCCCACAGCTTAAGAGGCCTGAGGGAGTCTTCCAGAACACCGCTGCTACTGCTCTAGTGAGTGATTGGTGGGCTGCTCCCCTTCCTGTCAACTCCATCTGGCCTAGGGGCCGAGCCTGCACTGACCGCCACAGTGTTAGAGGCCTGAGGGAGTCTTCCAGAACACCGCTGCTACTGCTCTAGTGAGTGATTGGTGGGCTGCTCCCCTTCCTGTCAACTCCATTTGGCCTAGGGGGCGGAGCCTGCACTCACCGCCACAGCTTAAGAGGCCTGAGGGAGGCTTCCGGGACACTGCTGCTGCTACTGCTGTAGTGAGTGCTGGGTGGACCGCTCCCCTTCCTGCCAACTCCATCTGGCCTAGGGGGCGGAGCCTGCACTCACCGCCACAGTGTGAGAGGCCTGAGGGAGGCTTCCGGGACACTGCTGCTGCTGTAGTGAG
This sequence comes from Podarcis vaucheri, assembly GCF_965113315.1. Classification (NCBI taxonomy): domain Eukaryota; kingdom Metazoa; phylum Chordata; class Lepidosauria; order Squamata; family Lacertidae; genus Podarcis; species Podarcis vaucheri. The sequence continues at coordinate 1,323,550 of NC_138757.1, read as the reverse complement.
TGCTGGGTGGGCCGCTCCCTTTCTTGCCAACTCCATTTGGCATAGGGGCGGAGCCTGCACTCACCGCCACAGCTTAAGAGGCCTGAGGGAGGCTTCCGGGACACTGCTGCTGCTCTAGTGAGTGCTGGGTGGGCCGCACCCTTTCCTGCCATCTCCATCTGGCCTAGGGGGCGGAGCCTGCACTCACCGCCACAGCTTAAGAGGCCTGAGGGAGGCTTCCGGGACACTGCTACTGCTCTAGTGAGTGATGGGTGGGCCGCTCCCTTTCCTGCCAACTCCATCTGGCTTAGGGGGCGGAGCCTGCACTCACCGCCACAGCTTAAGAGGCCTGAGGGAGGCTTCCGGGACACTGCTGCTGCTGCTGCTCTACTGAGTGCTGGGTGGACCGCTCCCCTTCCTGGCAACTCCATCTGGCCTAGGGGGCGGAGCCTGAACTTACCGCCACAGCTTAAGAGGCCTAAGGGAAGCTTCCGGGACACTGCTGCTGCTGTAGTGAGTGCTGGGTGGGACGCTCCCTTTCCTGCCAATTCCATCTTGCCTAGGGGGCGGAGCCTGCACTCACCGCCACAGCTTAAGAGGGCTGAGGGAGGCCTCCGGGACACTGCTGCTGCTCTAGTGAGTGCTGGGTGGGCCGCTCCCTTTCCTGTTAACTCCATTTGGCCTAGGGGGCGGAGTCTGTACTCACGCCACAGCTTAAGAGGGCTGAGGGAGGCCTCCGGGACACTGCTGCTGCTCTAGTGAGTGATGGGTGGGCCGCTCCCCTTCCTGTCAACTCCATTTGGCCTAGGGGGCGGAGTCTGTACTCACGCCACAGCTTAAGAGGCCTGAGCGAGGCTTCCGGGACACTGCTGCTGCTCTAGTGAGTGCTGGGGGGGCTGCTCCCTTTCCTGCCAACTTCATCTGGCCAAAGGGGCGGAGCCTGCACTCACCGCCACAGCTTAAGAGGCCTGAGGGAGGCTTCCGGGACAATGCTGCTGCTGCTGCTCTAGTGAGTGCTGGGTGGGCCGCTCCCTTTCCTGCCAACTCCATCTGGCCTAGGGGGCGGAGCCTGCACTCACCGCCACAGCTTAAGAGGCCTGAGCGAGGCTTCCGGGACACTGCTGCTGCTCTAGTGAGTGCTGGGGGGGCCGCTCCCTTTCCTGCCAACTCCATCTGGCCTAGGGGGCGGAGCCTGCACTCACCGCCACAGCTTAAGAGGCCTGAGCGAGGCTTCCGGGACACTGCTGCTGCTCTAGTGAGTGCTGGGGGGGCTGCTCCCTTTCCTGCCAACTCCATCTGGCCTAGGGGGCGGAGCCTGCACTCACCGCCACAGCTTAAGAGGCCTGAGCGAGGCTTCCGGGACACTGCTGCTGCTCTAGTGAGTGCTGGGGGGGGCCACTCCCTTTCCTGCCAACTCCATCTGGCCTAGGGGGCGGAGCCTGCACTCACCGCCACAGCTTAAGAGGCCTGAGCGAGGCTTCCGGGACACTGCTGCTGCTCTAGTGAGTGCTGGGGGGGCCGCTCCCTTTCCTACCAACTCCATCTGGCCTAGGGGATTGAGCCTGCGCTCACCGCCACAACTTAAGAGGCCTGAGGGAGGCTTCCGGGACACTGCTGCTGCTGCTGCTCTACTGAGTGCTGGGTGGGCCGCTCTCTTTCCTGCCAACTCCATCTGGCCTAGGGGGCGGAGCCTGCACTCACCGCCACAGCTTAAAAGGCCTGAGGGAGGCTTCCGGGACACTGATGCTGCTGCTGCTGCTGTAGTGAGTGCTGGGTGGGCCACTCCCTTTCCTGCCAACTCCATCTGGCCTAATGGGCGGAGCCTGCACTCACCGCCACAGCCTAAGAGGCCTGAGGGAGGCTTCCGGGACACTGCTGCTGCTCTAGTGAGTGCCGGGGGGGCCGCTCCCCTTCCTGCCAACTCCATCTGGGCTAGGGGGCGGAGCCTGCACTCACCGCCACAACTTAAAAGGCCTGAGGGAGGCTTCCGGAACACTGCTGCTGCTGCTGCACTAGTGAGTGCTGGGTGGGCCGCTCCCTTTCCTGCCAACTCCATCTGGCCTAGGGGGCGGAGCTTTCACTCACCGCCACAGCGTAATTGGCCTGAGGGAGGCTTCCGGGACACTGCTGCTGCTCTAGTGAGTGCTGGGTGGGCCGCTCCCTTTCCTACCAACTCCATCTGGCCTAGGGGGTTGAGCCTGCACTCACCCCCACAGCTGAAGAGGGCTGAGGGAGGCTTCCGGGACACTACTGCTTCTGCTGCTGCTCTAGTGAGTGCTGGGTGGGCCGCTCCCTTTTCTGCCAACTCCATCTGGCCTAGGGGGCGGATCCTGCGCTCACCGCCACAACTTAAGAGGCCTGAGGGAGGCTTCCGGGACACTTCTGCTTCTGCTGCTGCTCTAGTGAGTGCTGGGTGGGCCGCTCCCTTTCCTGCCAACCCCATCTGGCCTAGGGGGCGGAGCCTGCACTCACCGCCACACCTTAAGAGTCCTGAGCGAGGCTTCCGGGACACTGCTGCTGCTCTAGTGAGTGCTGGGGGGGCTGCTCCCTTTCCTGCCAACTCCATCTGGCCTAGGGGGCGGAGCCTGCACTCACCGCCACAGCTTAAGAGGCCTGAGCGAGGCTTCCGGGACACTGCTGCTGCTCTAGTGAGTGCTGGGGGGGCCGCTCCCTTTCCTGCCAACTCCATCTGGCCTAGGGGGCGGAGCCTGCACTCACCGCCACAACTTAAAAGGCCTGAGGGAGGCTTCCGGAACACTGCTGCTGCTGCTGCACTAGTGAGTGCTGGGTGGGCCGCTCCCTTTCCTGCCAACTCCATCTGGCCTAGGGGGCGGAGCTTTCACTCACCGCCACAGCGTAATTGGCCTGAGGGAGGCTTCCGGGACACTGCTGCTGCTCTAGTGAGTGCTGGGTGGGCCGCTCCCTTTCCTACCAACTCCATCTGGCCTAGGGGGTTGAGCCTGCACTCACCCCCACAGCTGAAGAGGGCTGAGGGAGGCTTCCGGGACACTACTGCTTCTGCTGCTGCTCTAGTGAGTGCTGGGTGGGCCGCTCCCTTTTCTGCCAACTCCATCTGGCCTAGGGGGCGGATCCTGCGCTCACCGCCACAACTTAAGAGGCCTGAGGGAGGCTTCCGGGACACTTCTGCTTCTGCTGCTGCTCTAGTGAGTGCTGGGTGGGCCGCTCCCTTTCCTGCCAACCCCATCTGGCCTAGGGGGCGGAGCCTGCACTCACCGCCACACCTTAAGAGTCCTGAGCGAGGCTTCCGGGACACTGCTGCTGCTCTAGTGAGTGCTGGGGGGGCTGCTCCCTTTCCTGCCAACTCCATCTGGCCTAGGGGGCGGAGCCTGCACTCACCGCCACAGCTTAAGAGGCCTGAGCGAGGCTTCCGGGACACTGCTGCTGCTCTAGTGAGTGCTGGGGGGGCCGCTCCCTTTCCTGCCAACTCCATCTGGCCTAGGGGGCGGAGCCTGCACTCACCGCCACAGCTTAAGAGGCCTGAGCGAGGCTTCCGGGACACTGCTGCTGCTCTAGTGAGTGCTGGGGGGGGGGCGCTCCCTTTCCTACCAACTCCATCTGGCCTAGGGGATTGAGCCTGCACTCACCCCCACAGCTTAAGAGGCCTGAGGGAGGCTTCCGGGACACTACTGCTTCTGCTGCTGCTCTAGTGAGTGCTGGGTGGGCCGCTCCCTTTCCTGCCAACTCCATCTGGCCTAGGGGGCGGATCCTGCGCTCACCGCCACAACTTAAGAGGCCTGAGGGAGGCTTCCGGGACACTGCTGCTGCTGCTGCTCTACTGAGTGCTGGGTGGGCCGCTCTCTTTCCTGCCAACTCCATCTGGCCTAGGGGGCGGAGCCTGCACTCACCGCCACAGCTTAAAAGGCCTGAGGGAGGCTTCCGGGACACTGATGCTGCTGCTGCTGCTGTAGTGAGTGCTGGGTGGGCCGCTCCCTTTCCTGCCAACTCCATCTGGCCTAATGGGCGGAGCCTGCACTCACCGCCACAGCCTAAGAGGCCTGAGGGAGGCTTCCGGGACACTGCTGCTGCTCTAGTGAGTGCCGGGGGGGGCGCTCCCCTTCCTGCCAACTCCATCTGGGCTAGGGGGCGGAGCCTGCACTCACCGCCACAACTTAAAAGGCCTGAGGGAGGCTTCCGGAACACTGCTGCTGCTGCTGCACTAGTGAGTGCTGGGTGGGCCGCTCCCTTTCCTGCCAACTCCATCTGGCCTAGGGGGCGGAGCTTTCACTCACCGCCACAGCGTAATTGGCCTGAGGGAGGCTTCCGGGACACTGCTGCTGCTCTAGTGAGTGCTGGGTGGGCCGCTCCCTTTCCTACCAACTCCATCTGGCCTAGGGGGTTGAGCCTGCACTCACCCCCACAGCTGAAGAGGGCTGAGGGAGGCTTCCGGGACACTACTGCTTCTGCTGCTGCTCTAGTGAGTGCTGGGTGGGCCGCTCCCTTTCCTGCCAACTCCATCTGGCCTAGGGGGCGGATCCTGCGCTCACCGCCACAACTTAAGAGGCCTGAGGGAGGCTTCCGGGACACTTCTGCTTCTGCTGCTGCTCTAGTGAGTGCTGGGTGGGCCGCTCCCTTTCCTGCCAACCCCATCTGGCCTAGGGGGCGGAGCCTGCACTCACCGCCACACCTTAAGAGTCCTGAGCGAGGCTTCCGGGACACTGCTGCTGCTCTAGTGAGTGCTGGGGGGGCCGCTCCCTTTCCTGCCAACTCCATCTGGCCTAGGGGGCGGAGCCTGCACTCACCGCCACAGCTTAAAAGGCCTGAGCGAGGCTTCCGGGACACTGCTGCTGCTCTAGTGAGTGCTGGGGGGGCCGCTCCCTTTCCTGCCAACTCCATCTGGCCTAGGGGGCGGAGCCTGCACTCACCGCCACAGCTTAAGAGGCCTGAGCGAGGCTTCCGGGACACTGCTGCTGCTCTAGTGAGTGCTGGGGGGGCTGCTCCCTTTCCTGCCAACTTCATCTGGCCAAAGGGGCGGAGCCTGCACTCACCGCCACAGCTTAAGAGGCCTGAGGGAGGCTTCCGGGACAATGCTGCTGCTGCTGCTCTAGTGAGTGCTGGGTGGGCCGCTCCCTTTCCTGCCAACTCCATCTGGCCTAGGGGGCGGAGCCTGCACTCACCGCCACAGCTTAAGAGGCCTGAGCGAGGCTTCCGGGACACTGCTGCTGCTCTAGTGAGTGCTGGGGGGGCCGCTCCCATTCCTGCCAACTCCATCTGGCCTAGGGGGCGGAGCCTGCACTCACCGCCACACCTTAAGAGGCCTGAGCGAGGCTTCCGGGACACTGCTGCTGCTCTAGTGAGTGCTGGGGGGGCTGCTCCCTTTCCTGCCAACTCCATCTGGCCTAGGGGGCGGAGCCTGCACTCACCGCCACAGCTTAAGAGGCCTGAGCGAGGCTTCCGGTACACTGCTGCTGCTCTAGTGAGTGCTGGGGGGCCCGCTCCCTTTCCTACCAACTCCATCTGGCCTAGGGGATTGAGCCTGCACTCACCCCCACAGCTTAAGAGGCCTGAGGGAGGCTTCCGGGACACTACTGCTTCTGCTGCTGCTCTAGTGAGTGCTGGGTGGGCCGCTCCCTTTCCTGCCAACTCCATCTGGCCTAGGGGGCAGAGCCTGCACTCACTGCCACAGCTTAAGAGGCCTGAGGGAGGCTTCCGGGACACTGATGCTGCTGCTGCTGCTCTAGTGAGTGCTGGTGGGCCCGCTCCCTTTCCTACCAAGTCCATCTGGCCTAGGGGATTGAGCCTGCACTCACCCCCACAGCTTAAGAGGCCTGAGGGAGGCTTCCGGGACACTACTGCTTCTGCTGCTGCTCTAGTGAGTGCTAGGTGGGCCGCTCCCTTTCCTGCCAACTCCATCTGGCCTAGGGGGCGGATCCTGCGCTCACCGCCACAACTTAAGAGGCCTGAGGGAGGCTTCCGGGACACTGCTGCTGCTGCTGCTCTACTGAGTGCTGGGTGGGCCGCTCTCTTTCCTGCCAACTCCATCTGGCCTAGGGGGCGGAGCCTGCACTCACCGCCACAGCCTAAGAGGCCTGAGGGAGGCTTCCGGGACACTGCTGCTGCTCTAGTGAGTGCCGGGGGGGCCGCTCCCCTTCCTGCCAACTCCATCTGGGCTAGGGGGCGGAGCCTGCACTCACCGCAACAACTTAAAAGGCCTGAGGGAGGCTTCCGGGACACTGCTGCTGCTCTAGTGAGTGCTGGGGGGGCTGCTCCCTTTCCTGCCAACTTCATCTGGCCAAAGGGGCGGAGCCTGCACTCACCGCCACAGCTTAAGAGGCCTGAGGGAGGCTTCCGGGACAATGCTGCTGCTGCTGCTCTAGTGAGTGCTGGGTGGGCCGCTCCCTTTCCTGCCAACTCCATCTGGCCTAGGGGGCGGAGCCTGCACTCACCGCCACAGCTTAAGAGGCCTGAGCGAGGCTTCCGGGACACTGCTGCTGCTCTAGTGAGTGCTGGGGGGGCCGCTCCCATTCCTGCCAACTCCATCTGGCCTAGGGGGCGGAGCCTGCACTCACCGGCACACCTTAAGAGGCCTGAGCGAGGCTTCCGGGACACTGCTGCTGCTCTAGTGAGTGCTGGGGGGGCTGCTCCCTTTCCTGCCAACTCCATCTGGCCTAGGGGGCGGAGCCTGCACTCACCGCCACAGCTTAAGAGGCCTGAGCGAGGCATCCGGGACACTGCTGCTGCTCTAGTGAGTGCTGGGGGGGCCGCTCCCTTTCCTGCCAACTCCATCTGGCCTAGGGGGCGGAGCCTGCACTCACCGCCACAGCTTAAGAGGCCTGAGCGAGGCTTCCGGGACACTGCTGCTGCTCTAGTGAGTGCTGGGGGGCCCGCTCCCTTTCCTACCAACTCCATCTGGCCTAGGGGATTGAGCCTGCACTCACCCCCACAGCTTAAGAGGCCTGAGGGAGGCTTCCGGGACACTACTGCTTCTGCTGCTGCTCTAGTGAGTGCTGGGTGGGCCGCTCCCTTTCCTGCCAACTCCATCTGGCCTAGGGGGCGGATCCTGCGCTCACCGCCACAACTTAAGAGGCCTGAGGGAGGCTTCCGGGACACTGCTGCTGCTGCTGCTGCTCTACTGAGTGCTGGGTGGGCCGCTCTCTTTCCTGCCAACTCCATCTGGCCTAGGGGGCGGAGCCTGCACTCACTGCCACAGCTTAAGAGGCCTGAGGGAGGCTTCCGGGACACTGATGCTGCTGCTGCTGCTCTAGTGAGTGCTGGTGGGCCCGCTCCCTTTCCTACCAACTCCATCTGGCCTAGGGGATTGAGCCTGCACTCACCCCCACAGCTTAAGAGGCCTGAGGGAGGCTTCCGGGACACTGCTGCTGCTCTACTGAGTGCTGGGTGGGCCGCTCTCTTTCCTGCCAACTCCATCTGGCCTAGGGGGCGGAGCCTGCAGTCACCGCCACAGCTTAAGAGGCCTGAGGGAGGCTTCCGGGACACTGCTGCTGCTCTACTGAGTGCTGGGTGGGCCGCTCCCTTTCCTGCCAACTCCATCTGGCCTAGGGGGCGGAGCCTGCACTCACCGCCACAGCCTAAGAGGCCTGAGGGAGGCTTCCGGGACACTGCTGCTGCTCTAGTGAGTGCCGGGGGGGCCGCTCCCCTTCCTGCCAACTCCATCTGGGCTAGGGGGCGGAGCCTGCACTCACCGCCACAACTTAAAAGGCCTGAGGGAGGCTTCCGGAACACTGCTGCTGCTGCACTAGTGAGTGCTGGGTGGGGCGCTCTCTTTCCTGCCAACTCCATCTGGCCTAGGGGGCGGAGCCTGCACTCACCGCCACAGCCTAAGAGGCCTGAGGGAGGCTTCCGGGACACTGCTGCTGCTCTAGTGAGTGCCGGGGGGGCCGCTCCCCTTCCTGCCAACTCCATCTGGCCTAGGGGGCGGAGCGTGCACTCACCGCCACAGCTTAAGAGGCCTGAGGGAGGCTTCTGGGACACTGCTGCTGCTCTAGTGAGTGCTGGGGGGGGGCGCTCCCTTTCCTGCCAACTCCATCTGGCCTAGGGGGCGGAGCCTGCACTCACTGCCACAGCTTAAGAGGCCTGAGGGAGGCTTCCGGGACACTGCTGCTGCTGCTGCTCTAGTGAGTGCTGGGTGGGCCGCTCCCTTTCCTGCCAACTCCATCTGGCCTAGGGGGCGGAACCTGCACTCACCGCCACAGCTTAAGAGGCCTGAGCGAGGCTTCCGGGACACTGCTGCTGCTCTAGTGAGTGCTGGGTGGGCCGCTCCCTTTCCTGCCAACTCCATCTGGCCTAGGGGGCGGAGCTTTCACTCACCGCCACAGCGTAATAGGCCTGAGGGAGGCTTCCGGGACACTGCTGCTGCTCTAGTGAGTGCTGGGTGGGCCGCTCCCTTTCCTACCAACTCCATCTGGCCTAGGGGGTTGAGCCTGCACTCACCCCCACAGCTGAAGAGGGCTGAGGGAGGCTTCCGGGACACTACTGCTTCTGCGGCTGCTCTAGTGAGTGCTGGGTGGGCCGCTCCCTTTCCTGCCAACTCCATCTGGCCTAGGGGGCGGAGCCTGCACTCACCGCCACAGCTTAAGAGGCCTGAGCGAGGCTTCCGGGACACTGCTGCTGCTCTAGTGAGTGCTGGGGGGGCCGCTCCCATTCCTGCCAACTCCATCTGGCCTAGGGGGCGGAGCCTGCACTCACCGGCACACCTTAAGAGGCCTGAGCGAGGCTTCCGGGACACTGCTGCTGCTCTAGTGAGTGCTGGGGGGGCTGCTCCCTTTCCTGCCAACTCCATCTGGCCTAGGGGGCGGAGCCTGCACTCACCGCCACAGCTTAAGAGGCCTGAGCGAGGCATCCGAGACACTGCTGCTGCTCTAGTGAGTGCTGGGGGGGCCGCTCCCTTTCCTGCCAACTCCATCTGGCCTAGGGGGCGGAGCCTGCACTCACCGCCACAGCTTAAGAGGCCTGAGCGAGGCTTCCGGGACACTGCTGCTGCTCTAGTGAGTGCTGGGGGGCCCGCTCCCTTTCCTACCAACTCCATCTGGCCTAGGGGATTGAGCCTGCACTCACCCCCACAGCTTAAGAGGCCTGAGGGAGGCTTCCGGGACACTACTGCTTCTGCTGCTGCTCTAGTGAGTGCTGGGTGGGCCGCTCCCTTTCCTGCCAACTCCATCTGGCCTAGGGGGCGGATCCTGCGCTCACCGCCACAACTTAAGAGGCCTGAGGGAGGCTTCCGGGACACTGCTGCTGCTGCTGCTGCTCTACTGAGTGCTGGGTGGGCCGCTCTCTTTCCTGCCAACTCCATCTGGCCTAGGGGGCGGAGCCTGCACTCACTGCCACAGCTTAAGAGGCCTGAGGGAGGCTTCCGGGACACTGATGCTGCTGCTGCTGCTCTAGTGAGTGCTGGTGGGCCCGCTCCCTTTCCTACCAACTCCATCTGGCCTAGGGGATTGAGCCTGCACTCACCCCCACAGCTTAAGAGGCCTGAGGGAGGCTTCCGGGACACTGCTGCTGCTCTACTGAGTGCTGGGTGGGCCGCTCTCTTTCCTGCCAACTCCATCTGGCCTAGGGGGCGGAGCCTGCACTCACCGCCACAGCCTAAGAGGCCTGAGGGAGGCTTCCGGGACACTGCTGCTGCTCTAGTGAGTGCCGGGGGGGCCGCTCCCCTTCCTGCCAACTCCATCTGGGCTAGGGGGCGGAGCCTGCACTCACCGCCACAACTTAAAAGGCCTGAGGGAGGCTTCCGGAACACTGCTGCTGCTGCACTAGTGAGTGCTGGGTGGGGCGCTCTCTTTCCTGCCAACTCCATCTGGCCTAGGGGGCGGAGCCTGCACTCACCGCCACAGCCTAAGAGGCCTGAGGGAGGCTTCCGGGACACTGCTGCTGCTCTAGTGAGTGCCGGGGGGGCCGCTCCCCTTCCTGCCAACTCCATCTGGCCTAGGGGGCGGAGCGTGCACTCACCGCCACAGCTTAAGAGGCCTGAGGGAGGCTTCTGGGACACTGCTGCTGCTCTAGTGAGTGCTGGGGGGGGGGCGCTCCCTTTCCTGCCAACTCCATCTGGCCTAGGGGGCGGAGCCTGCACTCACTGCCACAGCTTAAGAGGCCTGAGGGAGGCTTCCGGGACACTGCTGCTGCTGCTGCTCTAGTGAGTGCTGGGTGGGCCGCTCCCTTTCCTGCCAACTCCATCTGGCCTAGGGGGCGGAACCTGCACTCACCGCCACAGCTTAAGAGGCCTGAGCGAGGCTTCCGGGACACTGCTGCTGCTCTAGTGAGTGCTGGGTGGGCCGCTCCCTTTCCTGCCAACTCCATCTGGCCTAGGGGGCGGAGCTTTCACTCACCGCCACAGCGTAATAGGCCTGAGGGAGGCTTCCGGGACACTGCTGCTGCTCTAGTGAGTGCTGGGTGGGCCGCTCCCTTTCCTACCAACTCCATCTGGCCTAGGGGGTTGAGCCTGCACTCACCCCCACAGCTGAAGAGGGCTGAGGGAGGCTTCCGGGACACTACTGCTTCTGCGGCTGCTCTAGTGAGTGCTGGGTGGGCCGCTCCCTTTCCTGCCAACTCCATCTGGCCTAGGGGGCGGAGCCTGCACTCACCGCCACAGCTTAAGAGGCCTGAGCGAGGCTTCCGGGACACTGCTGCTGTTCTAGTGAGTGCTGGGGGGGCTGCTCCCTTTCCTGCCAACTCCATCTGGCCTAGGGGGCGGAGCCTGCACTCACCGCCACAGCTTAAAAGGCCTGAGCGAGGCTTCCGGGACACTGCTGCTGCTCTAGTGAGTGCTGGGTGGGCCGCTCCCTTTCCTACCAACTCCATCTGGCCTAGGGGGTTGAGCCTGCACTCACCCCCACAGCTGAAGAGGGCTGAGGGAGGCTTCCGGGACACTACTGCTTCTGCTGCTGCTCTAGTGAGTGCTGGGTGGGCCGCTCCCTTTCCTGCCAACTCCATCTGGCCTAGGGGGCGGAGCCTGCACTCACCGCCACAGCTTAAAAGGCCTGAGCGAGGCTTCCGGGACACTGCTGCTGCTCTAGTGACTGCTGGGTGGGCCGCTCCCTTTCCTGCCAACTCCATCTGGCCTAGGGGGCGGAGCCTGCACTCACCGCCACAGCTTAAGAGGCCTGAGCGAGGCTTCCGGGACACTGCTGCTGCTCTAGTGAGTGCTGGGGGGGCCGCTCCCTTTCCTGCCAACTCCATCTGGCCTAGGGGGCGGAGCCTGCACTCACCGCCACAGCTTAAGAGGCCTGAGCGAGGCTTCCGGGACACTGCTGCTGCTCTAGTGAGTGCTGGGGGGGCTGCTCCCTTTCCTGCCAACTCCATCTGGCCTAGGGGGCGGAGCCTGCACTCATCGGCACAACTTAAAAGGCCTGAGGGAGGCTTCCGGAACACTGCTGCTGCTGCACTAGTGAGTTCTGGGAGGGCCGCTCCCTTTCCTGCCAACTCCATCTGGCCTAGGGGGCGGAGCTTTCACTCACCGCCACAGCGTAATAGGCCTGAGGGAGGCTTCCGGGACACTGCTGCTGCTCTAGTGAGTGCTGGGTGGGCCGCTCCCTTTCCTACCAACTCCATCTGGCCTAGGGGGTTGAGCCTGCACTCACCCCCACAGCTGAAGAGGGCTGAGGGAGGCTTCCGGGACACTACTGCTTCTGCGGCTGCTCTAGTGAGTGCTGGGTGGGCCGCTCCCTTTCCTGCCAACTCCATCTGGCCTAGGGGGCGGAGCCTGCACTCACCGCCACAGCTTAAGAGGCCTGAGCGAGGCTTCCGGGACACTGCTGCTGTTCTAGTGAGTGCTGGGGGGGCTGCTCCCTTTCCTGCCAACTCCATCTGGCCTAGGGGGCGGAGCCTGCACTCACCGCCACAGCTTAAAAGGCCTGAGCGAGGCTTCCGGGACACTGCTGCTGCTCTAGTGAGTGCTGGGTGGGCCGCTCCCTTTCCTACCAACTCCATCTGGCCTAGGGGGTTGAGCCTGCACTCACCCCCACAGCTGAAGAGGGCTGAGGGAGGCTTCCGGGACACTACTGCTTCTGCTGCTGCTCTAGTGAGTGCTGGGTGGGCCGCTCCCTTTCCTGCCAACTCCATCTGGCCTAGGGGGCGGAGCCTGCACTCACCGCCACAGCTTAAGAGGCCTGAGCGAGGCTTCCGGGACACTGCTGCTGCTCTAGTGAGTGCTGGGGGGGCCGCTCCCTTTCCTGCCAACTCCATCTGGCCTAGGGGGCGGAGCCTGCACTCACCGCCACAGCTTAAGAGGCCTGAGCGAGGCTTCCGGGACACTGCTGCTGCTCTAGTGAGTGCTGGGGGGGCTGCTCCCTTTCCTGCCAACTCCATCTGGCCTAGGGGGCGGAGCCTGCACTCATCGGCACAACTTAAAAGGCCTGAGGGAGGCTTCCGGAACACTGCTGCTGCTGCACTAGTGAGTTCTGGGAGGGCCGCTCCCTTTCCTGCCAACTCCATCTGGCCTAGGGGGCGGAGCTTTCACTCACCGCCACAGCGTAATAGGCCTGAGGGAGGCTTCCGGGACACTGCTGCTGCTCTAGTGAGTGCTGGGTGGGCCGCTCCCTTTCCTACCAACTCCATCTGGCCTAGGGGGTTGAGCCTGCACTCACCCCCACAGCTGAAGAGGGCTGAGGGAGGCTTCCGGGACACTACTGCTTCTGCGGCTGCTCTAGTGAGTGCTGGGTGGGCCGCTCCCTTTCCTGCCAACTCCATCTGGCCTAGGGGGCGGAGCCTGCACTCACCGCCACAGCTTAAGAGGCCTGAGCGAGGCTTCCGGGACACTGCTGCTGTTCTAGTGAGTGCTGGGGGGGCTGCTCCCTTTCCTGCCAACTCCATCTGGCCTAGGGGGCGGAGCCTGCACTCACCGCCACAGCTTAAAAGGCCTGAGCGAGGCTTCCGGGACACTGCTGCTGCTCTAGTGAGTGCTGGGTGGGCCGCTCCCTTTCCTACCAACTCCATCTGGCCTAGGGGGTTGAGCCTGCACTCACCCCCACAGCTGAAGAGGGCTGAGGGAGGCTTCCGGGACACTACTGCTTCTGCTGCTGCTCTAGTGAGTGCTGGGTGGGCCGCTCCCTTTCCTGCCAACTCCATCTGGCCTAGGGGGCGGAGCCTGCACTCACCGCCACAGCTTAAGAGGCCTGAGCGAGGCTTCCGGGACACTGCTGCTGCTCTAGTGACTGCTGGGTGGGCCGCTCCCTTTCCTGCCAACTCCATCTGGCCTAGGGGGCGGAGCCTGCACTCACCGCCACAGCTTAAGAGGCCTGAGCGAGGCTTCCGGGACACTGCTGCTGCTCTAGTGAGTGCTGGGGGGGCCGCTCCCTTTCCTGCCAACTCCATCTGGCCTAGGGGGCGGAGCCTGCACTCACCGCCACAGCTTAAGAGGCCTGAGCGAGGCTTCCGGGACACTGCTGCTGCTCTAGTGAGTGCTGGGGGGGCTGCTCCCTTTCCTGCCAACTCCATCTGGCCTAGGGGGCGGAGCCTGCACTCATCGGCACAACTTAAAAGGCCTGAGGGAGGCTTCCGGAACATTGCTGCTGCTGCACTAGTGAGTTCTGGGAGGGCCGCTCCCTTTCCTGCCAACTCCATCTGGCCTAGGGGGCGGAGCCTGCACTCACCGCCACAACTTAAAAGGCCTGAGGGAGGCTTCCGGAACACTGCTGCTGCTGCTCTACTGAGTGCTGGGGGGGCGCTCCCTTTCCTGCCAACTCCTTCTGGCCTAGGGGGCGGAGCCTGCACTCACCGCCACAGCTTAAGAGGGCTGAGGGAGGCTTCCGGGACACTGCTGCTGCTGCTGCACTAGTGAGTGCTGGGTGGGCCGCTCCCTTTGCTGCCAACTCCATCTGGCCTAGGGGGCGGAGCTTTCACTCACCGCCACAGCGTAATAGGCCTGAGGGAGGCTTCCGGGACACTGCTGCTGCTCTAGTGAGTGCTGGGTGGGACGCTCCCTTTCCTACCAACTCCATCTGGCCTAGGGGGTTGAGCCTGCACTCACCCCCACAGCTGAAGAGGGCTGAGGGAGGCTTCCGAGACACTACTGCTTCTGCTGCTGCTCTAGTGAGTGCTGGGTGGGCCGCTCCCTTTCCTGCCAACTTCATCTGGCCAAAGGGGCGGAGCCTGAACTTACCGCCACAGCTTAAAAGGGCATAGGGAGGCTTCCGGAACACTGCAGCTGCTGCTCTAGTGAGTGCTAGGTGGGGCGCTCCCTTTCCTGCCAACTCCATCTGGCCTAGGGGGCGGATCCTGCACTCACCGCCACAACTTAAGAGGCCTGAGGGAGGCTTCCGGGACACTACTGCTTCTGCTGCTGCTCTAGTGAGTGCTGGGTGGGCCGCTCCCTTTCCTGCCAACTCCATCTGGTCTAGGGGGCGGAGCCTGCACTCACCGCCACACCTTAAGAGGCCTGAGGGAGGCTTCTGGGACACTGCTGCTGCTGCACTAGTGAGTGCTGGGTGGGCCGCTCCCTTTCCTGCCAACTCCATCTGGCCTAGGGGGCGGAGCCTGCACTCACCGCCACAGCTTAAGAGGCCTGAGGGAGGCTTCCGGGACAATGCTGCTGCTGCTGCTCTAGTGAGTGCTGGGTGGGCCGCTCCCTTTCCTGCCAACTCCATCTGGCCTAGGGGGCGGAACCTGCACTCACCGCCACAGCTTAAGAGTCCTGAGCGAGGCTTCCGGGACACTGCTGCTGCTCTATTGAGTGCTGGGGGGGCCGCTCCCTTTCCTGCCAACTCCATCTGGCCTAGGGGGCGGAGCCTGCACTCACCGCCACAGCTTAAGAGGCCTGAGCGAGGCTTCCGGGACACTGCTGCTGCTCTAGTGAGTGCTGGATGGGCCGCTCCCTTTCCTACCAACTCCATCTGGCCTAGGGGGCGGAGCCTGCACTCACCGCCACAGCTTAAGAGGCCTGAGGGAGGCTTCCGGGACACTGCTGCTGCTGCTGCTGCTCTAGTGAGGGCTGGGTGGGCCGCTCCCTTTCCTGCCAACTCCATCTGGCCTAGGGGGCGGATCCTGCGCTCACCGCCACAACTTAAGAGGCCTGAGGGAGGCTTCCGGGACACTGCTGCTGCTCCTGCTCTACTGAGTGCTGGATGGGCCTCTCCCTTTCCTGCCAACTCCATCTGGTCTAGGGGGCGGAGCCTGCAGTCACCGCCACAGCCTAAAAGGCAAGAGGGAGGCTTCCGGGACACTGCTGCTGCTCTAGTGAGTGCTGGATGGGCCGCTCCCTTTCCTGCCAACTCCATCTGGCCTAGGGGGCGGATCCTGCGCTCACTGCCACAACTTAAGAGGCCTGAGGGAGGCTTCCGGGACACTGCTGCTGCTGCTGCTCTACTGAGTGCTGGATGGGCCGCTCCCTTTCCTGCCAACTCCATCTGGTCTAGGGGGCGGAGCCTGCAGTCACCCCCACAGCTTAAGAGGCCTGAGGGAGGCTTCCGGGACACTGCTGCTGCTGCTCTAGTGAGTGCTGGGTGGGCCGCTCCCTTTCCTGCCAACTGCATCTGGCCTAGGGGGCGGAGCCTGCACTCATCGGCACAACTTAAAAGGCCTGAGGGAGGCTTCCGGAACACTGCTGCTGCTGCACTAGTGAGTTCTGGGAGGGCCGCTCCCTTTCCTGCCAACTCCATCTGGCCTAGGGGGCGGAGCCTGCACTCACCGCCACAACTTAAGAGGCCTGAGGGAGGCTTCCGGGACACTGCTGCTGCTGCTCTAGTGAGTGCTGGGGGGGCTGCTCCCTTTCCTGCCAACTCCATCTGGCCTAGGGGGCGGAGCCTGCACTCATCGGCACAACTTAAAAGGCCTGAGGGAGGCTTCCGGAACACTGCTGCTGCTGCACTAGTGAGTTCTGGGAGGGCCGCTCCCTTTCCTGCCAACTCCATCTGGCCTAGGGGGCGGAGCCTGCACTCACCGCCACAACTTAAAAGGCCTGAGGGAGGCTTCCGGAACACTGCTGCTGCTGCACTAGTGAGTGCTGGGTGGGGCGCTCCCTTTCCTGCCAACTCCATCTGGCCTAGGGGGCGGAGCGTGCACTCACCGCCACAGCTTAAGAGGCCTGAGGGAGGCTTCTGGGACACTGCTGCTGCTCTAGTGAGTGCTGGGGGGGCGCTCCCTTTCCTGCCAACTCCATCTGGCCTAGGGGGCGGAGCCTGCACTCACTGCCACAGCTTAAGAGGCCTGAGGGAGGCTTCCGGGACACTGCTGCTGCTGCTGCACTAGTGAGTGCTGGGTGGGCCGCTCCCTTTGCTGCCAACTCCATCTGGCCTAGGGGGCGGAGCTTTCACTCACCGCCACAGCGTAATAGGCCTGAGGGAGGCTTCCGGGACACTGCTGCTGCTCTAGTGAGTGCTGGGTGGGACGCTCCCTTTCCTACCAACTCCATCTGGCCTAGGGGGTTGAGCCTGCACTCACCCCCACAGCTTAAGAGGCCTGAGGGAGGCTTCCGAGACACTACTGCTTCTGCTGCTGCTCTAGTGAGTGCTGGGTGGGCCGCTCCCTTTCCTGCCAACTTCATCTGGCCAAAGGGGCGGAGCCTGAACTTACCGCCACAGCTTAAAAGGGCATAGGGAGGCTTCCGGAACACTGCAGCTGCTGCTCTAGTGAGTGCTAGGTGGGGCGCTCCCTTTCCTGCCAACTCCATCTGGCCTAGGGGGCGGATCCTGCGCTCACCGCCACAACTTAAGAGGCCTGAGGGAGGCTTCCGGGACACTACTGCTTCTGCTGCTGCTCTAGTGAGTGCTGGGTGGGCCGCTCCCTTTCCTGCCAACTCCATCTGGTCTAGGGGGCGGAGCCTGCACTCACCGCCACACCTTAAGAGGCCTGAGGGAGGCTTCTGGGACACTGCTGCTGCTGCACTAGTGAGTGCTGGGTGGGCCGCTCCCTTTCCTGCCAACTCCATCTGGCCTAGGGGGCGGAGCCTGCACTCACCGCCACAGCTTAAGAGGCCTGAGGGAGGCTTCCGGGACAATGCTGCTGCTGCTGCTCTAGTGAGTGCTGGGTGGGCCGCTCCCTTTCCTGCCAACTCCATCTGGCCTAGGGGGCGGAACCTGCACTCACCGCCACAGCTTAAGAGTCCTGAGCGAGGCTTCCGGGACACTGCTGCTGCTCTATTGAGTGCTGGGGGGGCCGCTCCCTTTCCTGCCAACTCCATCTGGCCTAGGGGGCGGAGCCTGCACTCAACGCCACAGCTTAAGAGGCCTGAGCGAGGCTTCCGGGACACTGCTGCTGCTCTAGTGAGTGCTGGATGGGCCGCTCCCTTTCCTACCAACTCCATCTGGCCTAGGGGGCGGAGCCTGCACTCACCGCCACAGCTTAAGAGGCCTGAGGGAGGCTTCCGGGACACTGCTGCTGCTGCTGCTGCTCTAGTGAGGGCTGGGTGGGCCGCTCCCTTTCCTGCCAACTCCATCTGGCCTAGGGGGCGGATCCTGCGCTCACCGCCACAACTTAAGAGGCCTGAGGGAGGCTTCCGGGACACTGCTGCTGCTCCTGCTCTACTGAGTGCTGGATGGGCCTCTCCCTTTCCTGCCAACTCCATCTGGTCTAGGGGGCGGAGCCTGCAGTCACCGCCACAGCCTAAAAGGCAAGAGGGAGGCTTCCGGGACACTGCTGCTGCTCTAGTGAGTGCTGGATGGGCCGCTCCCTTTCCTGCCAACTCCATCTGGCCTAGGGGGCGGATCCTGCGCTCACTGCCACAACTTAAGAGGCCTGAGGGAGGCTTCCGGGACACTGCTGCTGCTGCTGCTCTACTGAGTGCTGGATGGGCCGCTCCCTTTCCTGCCAACTCCATCTGGTCTAGGGGGCGGAGCCTGCAGTCACCGCCACAGCTTAAGAGGCCTGAGGGAGGCTTCCGGGACACTGCTGCTGCTGCTCTAGTGAGTGCTGGGTGGGCCGCTCCCTTTCCTGCCAACTGCATCTGGCCTAGGGGGCGGAGCCTGCACTCACCCCCACAGGATAAGAACCCTGAGGGAGGCTTCCGGGACACTGCTGCTGCTGCTCTAGTGAGTGCTGGGTGGGCGGCTCCCTTTCCTGCCAACTCCTTCTGGCCTAGGGGGCGGAGCCTGCACTCACTGCCACAGCTTAAGAGGCCTGAGGGAGGCTTCCGGGACACTGCTGCTGCTGCTCTAATGAGTGCTGGGTGGACCGCTCCCTTTCCTGCCAACTCCATCTGGCCTAGGGGGCGGATCCTGCGCTCACTGCCACAGCTTAAGAGGCCTGAGGGAGGCTTCCGGGACACTGCTGCTGCTGCTCTAATGAGTGCTGGGTGGACCGCTCCCTTTCCTGCCAACTCCATCCGGCCTAGGGGGCGGAGTCTGCACTCACCGCCACAGCTTAAGAGGCCTGAGGGAGGCTTCCGGGACACTGCTGCTCCTGCTCTAGTGAGTGCTGGGTGGGCCGCTCCCTTTCCTGCCAACTCCATCTGGCCTAGGGGGCGGAGCGTGCACTCACCGCCACAGCTTAAGAGGCCTGAGGGAGGCTTCTGGGACGCTGCTGCTGCTCTAGTGAGTGCTGGGGGGGGGCGCTCCCTTTCCTGCCAACTCCATCTGGCCTAGGGGGCGGAGCCTGCACTCACTGCCACAGCTTAAGAGGCCTGAGGGAGGCTTCCGGGACACTGATGCTGCTCTAGTGAGTGCTGGGTGGGCCGCTCCCTTTCCTGCCAACTCCATCTGGCCTAGGGGGCGGAGCCTGCACTCACCGCCACAGCTTAAGAGGCCTGAGGGAGGCTTCCGGGACACTGCTGCTGCTGCTGCTGCTGCTCTAGTGAGTGCTGTGTGGGCCGCTCCCATTCCTGCCAACTCCATCTGGCCTAGGGGGCGGAGCCTGTACTCACCGCCACAGCTTAAGAGGGCTGAGGGAGGCCTCCGGGACACTGCTACTGCTCTAGTGAGTGATGGGTGGGCCGCTCCCCTTCCTGTCAACTCCATTTGGCCTAGGGGGCGGAGCCTGTACTCACCGCCACAGCTTAAGAGGCCTGAGGGAGGCCTCCTGGACACTGCTGCTGCTGCTCTAGTGAGTGCTGTGTGGGCCGCTCCCTTTCCTGCCAACTCCATCTGGCCTAGGGGGCGGAGCCTGCACTCACCGCCACAGCTTAAGAGGCCCGAGGGAGGCTTCCGGGACACTGCTGCTGCTGCTGCTCTAGTGAGTGCTGGGTGGGCCGCTCCCTTTCCTGCCAACTCCATCTTGCCTAGGGGGCGGAGCCTGCACTCAACACCACAGCTTAAGAGGCCTGAGGGAGGCCTCCTGGACACTGCTGCTGCTGCTCTAGTGAGTGCTGGGTGGGCCGCTCCCTTTCCTGCCAACTCCATCTGGCCTAGGGGGCGGAGCCTGCACTCACCGCCACAGTGTTAAAGGCCTGAGGGAGGCTTCCGGGACACTGCTGCTGCTGCTGCTCTAGTGAGTGCTGGGTGGGCCGCTCCCTTTCCTGCCAACTCCATCTTGCCTAGGGGGCGAAGCCTGCACTCAACACCACAGCTTAAGAGGCCTGAGGGAGGCCTCCGGGACACTGCTTCTGCTGCTCTAGTGAGTGCTTGGTTGAGCCGCTCCCTTTCCTGCCAACTCCATCTGGCCTAGGGGGCGGAGCATGTACTCACCGCCACAGCTTAAAAGGCCGGAGGGAGGCTTCCGGGACACTGCTGCTGCTCTAGTGAGTGCTGGGTGGGCCACTCCCTTTCCTGCCAACTCCATTTGGCCTACGGGGCGGAGCATGTACTCACCGCCACAGCTTAAAAGGCCGGAGGGAGGCTTCTGGGACACTGCTGCTGCTGCACTAGTGAGTGCTGGGTGGGCCGCTCCCTTTCCTGCCAACTCCATCTGGCCTAGGGGGCGGAGCCTGCACTCACCGCCACAGCTTAAGAGGCCTGAGGGAGGCTTCCGGGACAATGCTGCTGCTGCTGCTCTAGTGAGTGCTGGGGGGGCCGCTCCCTTTCCTGCCAACTCCATCTGGCCTAGGGGGCGGAGCCTGCACTCACCGCCACAGCTTAAGAGGCCTGAGCGAGGCTTCCGGGACACTGCTGCTGCTCTAGTGAGTGCTGGATGGGCCGCTCCCTTTCCTACCAACTCCATCTGGCCTAGGGGGCGGAGCCTGCACTCACCGCCACAGCTTAAGAGGCCTGAGGGAGGCTTCCGGGACACTGCTGCTGCTGCTGCTGCTGCTGCTCTAGTGAGGGCTGGGTGGGCCGCTCCCTTTCCTGCCAACTCCATCTGGCCTAGGGGGCGGAGCCTGCACTCACCGCCACAGCTTAAGAGGCCTGAGGGAGGCTTCCGGGACACTGCTGCTGCTGCTGCTGCTGCTGCTCTAGTGAGTGCTGGATGGGCCGCTCCCTTTCCTGCCAACTCCATCTGGTCTAGGGGGCGGAGCCTGCAGTCACCGCCACAGCTTAAGAGGCCTGAGGGAGGCTTCCGGGACACTGCTGCTGCTGCTCTAGTGAGTGCTGGGTGGGCCGCTCCCTTTCCTGCCAACTGCATCTGGCCTAGGGGGCGGAGCCTGCACTCACCGCCACAGGATAAGAACCCTGAGGGAGGCTTCCGGGACACTGCTGCTGCTGCTCTAGTGAGTGCTGGGTGGGCGGCTCCCTTTCCTGCCAACTCCTTCTGGCCTAGGAGGCGGAGCCTGCACTCACCGCCACAGCTTAAGAGGCCTGAGGGAGGCTTCCGGGACACTGCTGCTGCTCTAGTGAGAGCTGGGTGGACCGCTCCCTTTCCTGCCAACTCCATCCGGCCTAGGGGGCGGAGTCTGCACTCACCGCCACAGCTTGAGGGCCTCCATCAAGGCCTCCGGGACACTGCTGCTCCTGCTCTAGTGAGTGCTGGGTGGGCCGCTCCCTTTCCTGCCAACTCCATCTGGCCTAGGGGGCGGAGCGTGCACTCACCGCCACAGCTTAAGAGGCCTGAGGGAGGCTTCTGGGACACTGCTGCTGCTCTAGTGAGTGCTGGGGGGGGGCGCTCCCTTTCCTGCCAACTCCATCTGGCCTAGGGGGCGGAGCCTGCACTCACTGCCACAGCTTAAGAGGCCTGAGGGAGGCTTCCGGGACACTGATGCTGCTCTAGTGAGTGCTGGGTGGGCCGCTCCCTTTCCTGCCAACTCCATCTGGCCTAGGGGGCGGAGCCTGCACTCACCGCCACAGCTTAAGAGGCCTGAGGGAGGCTTCCGGGACACTGCTGCTGCTCTAGTGAGTGCTGGGTGGGCCGCTCACTTTCCTCCCAACTCCATCTGGTCTAGGGGGTGGAGCCTGCACTCACCGCCACAGCTTAAGAGGCCTGAGGGAGGCTTCCGGGACACTGCTGCTGCTGCTGCTCTAGTGAGTGCTGGGTGGGCCGCTCCCTTTCCTGCCAACTCCATCTGGCCTAGGGGGCGGAGCCTGCACTCACCGCCACAGGATAAGAGGCCTGAGGGAGGCTTCCGGGACAATGCTGCTGCTGCTGCTCTAGTGAGTGCTGGGTGGGCCGCTCCCTTTCCTGCCAACTCCATCTGGCCTAGGGGGCGGAACCTGCACTCACCGCCACAGCTTAAGAGTCCTGAGCGAGGCTTCCGGGACACTGCTGCTGCTCTATTGAGTGCTGGGGGGGCCGCTCCCTTTCCTGCCAACTCCATCTGGCCTAGGGGGCGGAGCCTGCACTCAACGCCACAGCTTAAGAGGCCTGAGCGAGGCTTCCGGGACACTGCTGCTGCTCTAGTGAGTGCTGGATGGGCCGCTCCCTTTCCTACCAACTCCATCTGGCCTAGGGGGCGGAGCCTGCACTCACCGCCACAGCTTAAGAGGCCTGAGGGAGGCTTCCGGGACACTGCTGCTGCTGCTGCTGCTCTAGTGAGGGCTGGGTGGGCCGCTCCCTTTCCTGCCAACTCCATCTGGCCTAGGGGGCGGATCCTGCGCTCACCGCCACAACTTAAGAGGCCTAAGGGAGGCTTCCGGGACACTGCTGCTGCTCCTGCTCTACTGAGTGCTGGATGGGCCTCTCCCTTTCCTGCCAACTCCATCTGGTCTAGGGGGCGGAGCCTGCAGTCACCGCCACAGCCTAAAAGGCAAGAGGGAGGCTTCCGGGACACTGCTGCTGCTCTAGTGAGTGCTGGATGGGCCGCTCCCTTTCCTGCCAACTCCATCTGGCCTAGGGGGCGGATCCTGCGCTCACTGCCACAACTTAAGAGGCCTGAGGGAGGCTTCCGGGACACTGCTGCTGCTGCTGTTCTACTGAGTGCTGGATGGGCCGCTCCCTTTCCTGCCAACTCCATCTGGTCTAGGGGGCGGAGCCTGCAGTCACCGCCACAGCTTAAGAGGCCTGAGGGAGGCTTCCGGGACACTGCTGCTGCTGCTCTAGTGAGTGCTGGGTGGGCCGCTCCCTTTCCTGCCAACTGCATCTGGCCTAGGGGGCGGAGCCTGCACTCACCCCCACAGGATAAGAACCCTGAGGGAGGCTTCCGGGACACTGCTGCTGCTGCTCTAGTGAGTGCTGGGTGGGCGGCTCCCTTTCCTGCCAACTCCTTCTGGCCTAGGGGGCGGAGCCTGCACTCACTGCCACAGCTTAAGAGGCCTGAGGGAGGCTTCCGGGACACTGCTGCTGCTGCTCTAATGAGTGCTGGGTGGACCGCTCCCTTTCCTGCCAACTCCATCTGGCCTAGGGGGCGGATCCTGCGCTCACTGCCACAGCTTAAGAGGCCTGAGGGAGGCTTCCGGGACACTGCTGCTGCTGCTCTAATGAGTGCTGGGTGGACCGCTCCCTTTCCTGCCAACTCCATCCGGCCTAGGGGGCGGAGTCTGCACTCACCGCCACAGCTTAAGAGGCCTGAGGGAGGCTTCCGGGACACTGCTGCTCCTGCTCTAGTGAGTGCTGGGTGGGCCGCTCCCTTTCCTGCCAACTCCATCTGGCCTAGGGGGCGGAGCGTGCACTCACCGCCACAGCTTAAGAGGCCTGAGGGAGGCTTCTGGGACGCTGCTGCTGCTCTAGTGAGTGCTGGGGGGGGGCGCTCCCTTTCCTGCCAACTCCATCTGGCCTAGGGGGCGGAGCCTGCACTCACTGCCACAGCTTAAGAGGCCTGAGGGAGGCTTCCGGGACACTGATGCTGCTCTATTGAGTGCTGGGTGGGCCGCTCCCTTTCCTGCCAACTCCATCTGGCCTAGGGGGCGGAGCCTGCACTCACCGCCACAGCTTAAGAGGCCTGAGGGAGGCTTCCGGGACACTGCTGCTGCTGCTGCTGCTGCTCTAGTGAGTGCTGTGTGGGCCGCTCCCATTCCTGCCAACTCCATCTGGCCTAGGGGGCGGAGCCTGTACTCACCGCCACAGCTTAAGAGGGCTGAGGGAGGCCTCCGGGACACTGCTACTGCTCTAGTGAGTGATGGGTGGGCCGCTCCCCTTCCTGTCAACTCCATTTGGCCTAGGGGGCGGAGCCTGTACTCACCGCCACAGCTTAAGAGGCCTGAGGGAGGCCTCCTGGACACTGCTGCTGCTGCTCTAGTGAGTGCTGTGTGGGCCGCTCCCTTTCCTGCCAACTCCATCTGGCCTAGGGGGCGGAGCCTGCACTCACCGCCACAGCTTAAGAGGCCCGAGGGAGGCTTCCGGGACACTGCTGCTGCTGCTGCTCTAGTGAGTGCTGGGTGGGCCGCTCCCTTTCCTGCCAACTCCATCTTGCCTAGGGGGCGGAGCCTGCACTCAACACCACAGCTTAAGAGGCCTGAGGGAGGCCTCCTGGACACTGCTGCTGCTGCTCTAGTGAGTGCTGGGTGGGCCGCTCCCTTTCCTGCCAACTCCATCTGGCCTAGGGGGCGGAGCCTGCACTCACCGCCACAGTGTTAAAGGCCTGAGGGAGGCTTCCGGGACACTGCTGCTGCTGCTGCTCTAGTGAGTGCTGGGTGGGCCGCTCCCTTTCCTGCCAACTCCATCTTGCCTAGGGGGCGAAGCCTGCACTCAACACCACAGCTTAAGAGGCCTGAGGGAGGCCTCCGGGACACTGCTTCTGCTGCTCTAGTGAGTGCTTGGGTGAGCCGCTCCCTTTCCTGCCAACTCCATCTGGCCTAGGGGGCGGAGCATGTACTCACCGCCACAGCTTAAAAGGCCGGAGGGAGGCTTCCGGGACACTGCTGCTGCTCTAGTGAGTGCTGGGTGGGCCACTCCCTTTCCTGCCAACTCCATTTGGCCTACGGGGCGGAGCATGTACTCACCGCCACAGCTTAAAAGGCCGGAGGGAGGCTTCTGGGACACTGCTGCTGCTGCACTAGTGAGTGCTGGGTGGGCCGCTCCCTTTCCTGCCAACTCCATCTGGCCTAGGGGGCGGAGCCTGCACTCACCGCCACAGCTTAAGAGGCCTGAGGGAGGCTTCCGGGACAATGCTGCTGCTGCTGCTCTAGTGAGTGCTGGGGGGGCCGCTCCCTTTCCTGCCAACTCCATCTGGCCTAGGGGGCGGAGCCTGCACTCACCGCCACAGCTTAAGAGGCCTGAGCGAGGCTTCCGGGACACTGCTGCTGCTCTAGTGAGTGCTGGATGGGCCGCTCCCTTTCCTACCAACTCCATCTGGCCTAGGGGGCGGAGCCTGCACTCACCGCCACAGCTTAAGAGGCCTGAGGGAGGCTTCCGGGACACTGCTGCTGCTGCTGCTGCTGCTGCTCTAGTGAGGGCTGGGTGGGCCGCTCCCTTTCCTGCCAACTCCATCTGGCCTAGGGGGCGGAGCCTGCACTCACCGCCACAGCTTAAGAGGCCTGAGGGAGGCTTCCGGGACACTGCTGCTGCTGCTGCTGCTGCTCTAGTGAGTGCTGGATGGGCCGCTCCCTTTCCTGCCAACTCCATCTGGTCTAGGGGGCGGAGCCTGCAGTCACCGCCACAGCTTAAGAGGCCTGAGGGAGGCTTCCGGGACACTGCTGCTGCTGCTCTAGTGAGTGCTGGGTGGGCCGCTCCCTTTCCTGCCAACTGCATCTGGCCTAGGGGGCGGAGCCTGCACTCACCGCCACAGGATAAGAACCCTGAGGGAGGCTTCCGGGACACTGCTGCTGCTGCTCTAGTGAGTGCTGGGTGGGCGGCTCCCTTTCCTGCCAACTCCTTCTGGCCTAGGAGGCGGAGCCTGCACTCACCGCCACAGCTTAAGAGGCCTGAGGGAGGCTTCCGGGACACTGCTGCTGCTCTAGTGAGAGCTGGGTGGACCGCTCCCTTTCCTGCCAACTCCATCCGGCCTAGGGGGCGGAGTCTGCACTCACCGCCACAGCTTGAGGGCCTCCATCAAGGCCTCCGGGACACTGCTGCTCCTGCTCTAGTGAGTGCTGGGTGGGCCGCTCCCTTTCCTGCCAACTCCATCTGGCCTAGGGGGCGGAGCGTGCACTCACCGCCACAGCTTAAGAGGCCTGAGGGAGGCTTCTGGGACACTGCTGCTGCTCTAGTGAGTGCTGGGGGGGGGCGCTCCCTTTCCTGCCAACTCCATCTGGCCTAGGGGGCGGAGCCTGCACTCACTGCCACAGCTTAAGAGGCCTGAGGGAGGCTTCCGGGACACTGATGCTGCTCTAGTGAGTGCTGGGTGGGCCGCTCACTTTCCTCCCAACTCCATCTGGTCTAGGGGGTGGAGCCTGCACTCACCGCCACAGCTTAAGAGGCCTGAGGGAGGCTTCCGGGACACTGCTGCTGCTGCTGCTCTAGTGAGTGCTGGGTGGGCCGCTCCCTTTCCTGCCAACTCCATCTGGCCTAGGGGGCGGAGCCTGTACTCACCGCCACAGGATAAGAGGCCTGAGGGAGGCTTCCGGGACACTGCTGCTGCTGCTGCTCTAGTGAGTGCTGGGTGGGCCGCTCCCTTTCCTGCCAACTCCATCTGGTCTAGGGGGTGGAGCCTGCACTCACCGCCACAGGATAAGAGGCCTGAGGGAGGCTTCCGGGACACTGCTGCTGCTGCTGCTGCTGCTCTAGTGAGTGCTGGATGGGCCGCTCCCTTTCCTGCCAACTCCATCTGGTCTAGGGGGCGGAGCCTGCAGTCACCGCCACAGCTTAAGAGGCCTGAGGGAGGCTTCCGGGACACTGCTGCTGCTGCTCTAGTGAGTGCTGGGTGGGCCGCTCCCTTTCCTGCCAACTGCATCTGGCCTAGGGGGCGGAGCCTGCACTCACCGCCACAGGATAAGAACCCTGAGGGAGGCTTCCGGGACACTGCTGCTGCTGCTCTAGTGAGTGCTGGGTGGGCGGCTCCCTTTCCTGCCAACTCCTTCTGGCCTAGGAGGCGGAGCCTGCACTCACCGCCACAGCTTAAGAGGCCTGAGGGAGGCTTCCGGGACACTGCTGCTGATGCTCTAATGAGTGCTGGGTGGACCGCTCCCTTTCCTGCCAACTCCATCCGGCCTAGGGGGCGGAGTCTGCACTCACCGCCACAGCTTGAGGGCCTCCATCATGGCCTCCGGGACACTGCTGCTCCTGCTCTAGTGAGTGCTGGGTGGGCCGCTCCCTTTCCTGCCAACTCCATCTGGCCTAGGGGGCGGAGCGTGCACTCACCGCCACAGCTTAAGAGGCCTGAGGGAGGCTTCTGGGACACTGCTGCTGCTCTAGTGAGTGCTGGGGGGGGGCGCTCCCTTTCCTGCCAACTCCATCTGGCCTAGGGGGCGGAGCCTGCACTCACTGCCACAGCTTAAGAGTCCTGAGGGAGGCTTCCGGGACACTGATGCTGCTCTAGTGAGTGCTGGGTGGGCCGCTCACTTTCCTGCCAACTCCATCTGGCCTAGGGGGCGGAGCCTGTACTCACCGCCACAGGATAAGAGGCCTGAGGGAGGCTTCCGGGACACTGCTGCTGCTGCTGCTCTAGTGAGTGCTGGGTGGGCCGCTCCCTTTCCTCCCAACTCCATCTGGTCTAGGGGGTGGAGCCTGCACTCACCGCCACAGCTTAAGAGGCCTGAGGGAGGCTTCCGGGACACTGCTGCTGCTGCTGCTCTAGTGAGGGCTGGGTGGGCCGCTCCCTTTCCTGCCAACTCCATCTGGCCTAGGGGGCGGAGCCTGCACTCACCGCCACAGCTTAAGAGGCCTGAGGGAGGCTTCCGGGACACTGCTGCTGCTGCTGCTGCTGCTCTAGTGAGTGCTGGATGGGCCGCTCCCTTTCCTGCCAACTCCATCTGGTCTAGGGGGCGGAGCCTGCAGTCACCGCCACAGCTTAAGAGGCCTGAGGGAGGCTTCCGGGACACTGCTGCTGCTGCTCTAGTGAGTGCTGGGTGGGCCGCTCCCTTTCCTGCCAACTGCATCTGGCCTAGGGGGCGGAGCCTGCACTCACCGCCACAGGATAAGAACCCTGAGGGAGGCTTCCGGGACACTGCTGCTGCTGCTCTAGTGAGTGCTGGGTGGGCGGCTCCCTTTCCTGCCAACTCCTTCTGGCCTAGGAGGCGGAGCCTGCACTCACCGCCACAGCTTAAGAGGCCTGAGGGAGGCTTCCGGGACACTGCTGCTGCTCTAGTGAGAGCTGGGTGGACCGCTCCCTTTCCTGCCAACTCCATCCGGCCTAGGGGGCGGAGTCTGCACTCACCGCCACAGCTTGAGGG
This sequence comes from Podarcis vaucheri, assembly GCF_965113315.1. NCBI lineage: Eukaryota > Metazoa > Chordata > Lepidosauria > Squamata > Lacertidae > Podarcis > Podarcis vaucheri. Next base: position 1,296,161 of record NC_138757.1, on the reverse strand, counting down.
CCTCCATCAAGGCCTCCGGGACACTGCTGCTCCTGCTCTAGTGAGTGCTGGGTGGGCCGCTCCCTTTCCTGCCAACTCCATCTGGCCTAGGGGGCGGAGCGTGCACTCACCGCCACAGCTTAAGAGGCCTGAGGGAGGCTTCTGGGACACTGCTGCTGCTCTAGTGAGTGCTGGGGGGGGGCGCTCCCTTTCCTGCCAACTCCATCTGGCCTAGGGGGCGGAGCCTGCACTCACTGCCACAGCTTAAGAGGCCTGAGGGAGGCTTCCGGGACACTGATGCTGCTCTAGTGAGTGCTGGGTGGGCCGCTCACTTTCCTCCCAACTCCATCTGGTCTAGGGGGTGGAGCCTGCACTCACCGCCACAGCTTAAGAGGCCTGAGGGAGGCTTCCGGGACACTGCTGCTGCTGCTGCTCTAGTGAGTGCTGGGTGGGCCGCTCCCTTTCCTGCCAACTCCATCTGGCCTAGGGGGCGGAGCCTGTACTCACCGCCACAGGATAAGAGGCCTGAGGGAGGCTTCCGGGACACTGCTGCTGCTGCTGCTCTAGTGAGTGCTGGGTGGGCCGCTCCCTTTCCTGCCAACTCCATCTGGTCTAGGGGGTGGAGCCTGCACTCACCGCCACAGGATAAGAGGCCTGAGGGAGGCTTCCGGGACACTGCTGCTGCTGCTGCTGCTGCTCTAGTGAGTGCTGGATGGGCCGCTCCCTTTCCTGCCAACTCCATCTGGTCTAGGGGGCGGAGCCTGCAGTCACCGCCACAGCTTAAGAGGCCTGAGGGAGGCTTCCGGGACACTGCTGCTGCTGCTCTAGTGAGTGCTGGGTGGGCCGCTCCCTTTCCTGCCAACTGCATCTGGCCTAGGGGGCGGAGCCTGCACTCACCGCCACAGGATAAGAACCCTGAGGGAGGCTTCCGGGACACTGCTGCTGCTGCTCTAGTGAGTGCTGGGTGGGCGGCTCCCTTTCCTGCCAACTCCTTCTGGCCTAGGAGGCGGAGCCTGCACTCACCGCCACAGCTTAAGAGGCCTGAGGGAGGCTTCCGGGACACTGCTGCTGATGCTCTAATGAGTGCTGGGTGGACCGCTCCCTTTCCTGCCAACTCCATCCGGCCTAGGGGGCGGAGTCTGCACTCACCGCCACAGCTTGAGGGCCTCCATCATGGCCTCCGGGACACTGCTGCTCCTGCTCTAGTGAGTGCTGGGTGGGCCGCTCCCTTTCCTGCCAACTCCATCTGGCCTAGGGGGCGGAGCGTGCACTCACCGCCACAGCTTAAGAGGCCTGAGGGAGGCTTCTGGGACACTGCTGCTGCTCTAGTGAGTGCTGGGGGGGGGCGCTCCCTTTCCTGCCAACTCCATCTGGCCTAGGGGGCGGAGCCTGCACTCACTGCCACAGCTTAAGAGTCCTGAGGGAGGCTTCCGGGACACTGATGCTGCTCTAGTGAGTGCTGGGTGGGCCGCTCACTTTCCTGCCAACTCCATCTGGCCTAGGGGGCGGAGCCTGTACTCACCGCCACAGGATAAGAGGCCTGAGGGAGGCTTCCGGGACACTGCTGCTGCTGCTGCTCTAGTGAGTGCTGGGTGGGCCGCTCCCTTTCCTCCCAACTCCATCTGGTCTAGGGGGTGGAGCCTGCACTCACCGCCACAGCTTAAGAGGCCTGAGGGAGGCTTCCGGGACACTGCTGCTGCTGCTGCTCTAGTGAGTGCTGGGTGGGCCGCTCCCTTTCCTGCCAACTCCATCTGGTCTAGGGGGTGGAGCCTGCACTCACCGCCACAGGATAAGAGGCCTGAGGGAGGCTTCCGGGACACTGCTGCTGCTGCTGCTGCTGCTCTAGTGAGTGCTGGATGGGCCGCTCCCTTTCCTGCCAACTCCATCTGGTCTAGGGGGCGGAGCCTGCAGTCACCGCCACAGCTTAAGAGGCCTGAGGGAGGCTTCCGGGACACTGCTGCTGCTGCTCTAGTGAGTGCTGGGTGGGCCGCTCCCTTTCCTGCCAACTGCATCTGGCCTAGGGGGCGGAGCCTGCACTCACCGCCACAGGATAAGAACCCTGAGGGAGGCTTCCGGGACACTGCTGCTGCTGCTCTAGTGAGTGCTGGGTGGGCGGCTCCCTTTCCTGCCAACTCCTTCTGGCCTAGGAGGCGGAGCCTGCACTCACCGCCACAGCTTAAGAGGCCTGAGGGAGGCTTCCGGGACACTGCTGCTGATGCTCTAATGAGTGCTGGGTGGACCGCTCCCTTTCCTGCCAACTCCATCCGGCCTAGGGGGCGGAGTCTGCACTCACCGCCACAGCTTGAGGGCCTCCATCATGGCCTCCGGGACACTGCTGCTCCTGCTCTAGTGAGTGCTGGGTGGGCCGCTCCCTTTCCTGCCAACTCCATCTGGCCTAGGGGGCGGAGCGTGCACTCACCGCCACAGCTTAAGAGGCCTGAGGGAGGCTTCTGGGACACTGCTGCTGCTCTACTGAGTGCTGGGTGGGCCGCTCTCTTTCCTGCCAACTCCATCTGGCCTAGGGGGCGGAGCCTGCAGTCACCGCCACAGCTTAAGAGGCCTGAGGGAGGCTTCCGGGACACTGCTGCTGCTCTACTGAGTGCTGGGTGGGCCGCTCCCTTTCCTGCCAACTCCATCTGGCCTAGGGGGCGGAGCCTGCACTCACCGCCACAGCCTAAGAGGCCTGAGGGAGGCTTCCGGGACACTGCTGCTGCTCTAGTGAGTGCCGGGGGGGCCGCTCCCCTTCCTGCCAACTCCATCTGGGCTAGGGGGCGGAGCCTGCACTCACCGCCACAACTTAAAAGGCCTGAGGGAGGCTTCCGGAACACTGCTGCTGCTGCACTAGTGAGTGCTGGGTGGGGCGCTCTCTTTCCTGCCAACTCCATCTGGCCTAGGGGGCGGAGCCTGCACTCACCGCCACAGCCTAAGAGGCCTGAGGGAGGCTTCCGGGACACTGCTGCTGCTCTAGTGAGTGCCGGGGGGGCCGCTCCCCTTCCTGCCAACTCCATCTGGCCTAGGGGGCGGAGCGTGCACTCACCGCCACAGCTTAAGAGGCCTGAGGGAGGCTTCTGGGACACTGCTGCTGCTCTAGTGAGTGCTGGGGGGGGGCGCTCCCTTTCCTGCCAACTCCATCTGGCCTAGGGGGCGGAGCCTGCACTCACTGCCACAGCTTAAGAGGCCTGAGGGAGGCTTCCGGGACACTGCTGCTGCTGCTGCTCTAGTGAGTGCTGGGTGGGCCGCTCCCTTTCCTGCCAACTCCATCTGGCCTAGGGGGCGGAACCTGCACTCACCGCCACAGCTTAAGAGGCCTGAGCGAGGCTTCCGGGACACTGCTGCTGCTCTAGTGAGTGCTGGGTGGGCCGCTCCCTTTCCTGCCAACTCCATCTGGCCTAGGGGGCGGAGCTTTCACTCACCGCCACAGCGTAATAGGCCTGAGGGAGGCTTCCGGGACACTGCTGCTGCTCTAGTGAGTGCTGGGTGGGCCGCTCCCTTTCCTACCAACTCCATCTGGCCTAGGGGGTTGAGCCTGCACTCACCCCCACAGCTGAAGAGGGCTGAGGGAGGCTTCCGGGACACTACTGCTTCTGCGGCTGCTCTAGTGAGTGCTGGGTGGGCCGCTCCCTTTCCTGCCAACTCCATCTGGCCTAGGGGGCGGAGCCTGCACTCACCGCCACAGCTTAAGAGGCCTGAGCGAGGCTTCCGGGACACTGCTGCTGCTCTAGTGAGTGCTGGGGGGGCCGCTCCCATTCCTGCCAACTCCATCTGGCCTAGGGGGCGGAGCCTGCACTCACCGGCACACCTTAAGAGGCCTGAGCGAGGCTTCCGGGACACTGCTGCTGCTCTAGTGAGTGCTGGGGGGGCTGCTCCCTTTCCTGCCAACTCCATCTGGCCTAGGGGGCGGAGCCTGCACTCACCGCCACAGCTTAAGAGGCCTGAGCGAGGCATCCGAGACACTGCTGCTGCTCTAGTGAGTGCTGGGGGGGCCGCTCCCTTTCCTGCCAACTCCATCTGGCCTAGGGGGCGGAGCCTGCACTCACCGCCACAGCTTAAGAGGCCTGAGCGAGGCTTCCGGGACACTGCTGCTGCTCTAGTGAGTGCTGGGGGGCCCGCTCCCTTTCCTACCAACTCCATCTGGCCTAGGGGATTGAGCCTGCACTCACCCCCACAGCTTAAGAGGCCTGAGGGAGGCTTCCGGGACACTACTGCTTCTGCTGCTGCTCTAGTGAGTGCTGGGTGGGCCGCTCCCTTTCCTGCCAACTCCATCTGGCCTAGGGGGCGGATCCTGCGCTCACCGCCACAACTTAAGAGGCCTGAGGGAGGCTTCCGGGACACTGCTGCTGCTGCTGCTGCTCTACTGAGTGCTGGGTGGGCCGCTCTCTTTCCTGCCAACTCCATCTGGCCTAGGGGGCGGAGCCTGCACTCACTGCCACAGCTTAAGAGGCCTGAGGGAGGCTTCCGGGACACTGATGCTGCTGCTGCTGCTCTAGTGAGTGCTGGTGGGCCCGCTCCCTTTCCTACCAACTCCATCTGGCCTAGGGGATTGAGCCTGCACTCACCCCCACAGCTTAAGAGGCCTGAGGGAGGCTTCCGGGACACTGCTGCTGCTCTACTGAGTGCTGGGTGGGCCGCTCTCTTTCCTGCCAACTCCATCTGGCCTAGGGGGCGGAGCCTGCACTCACCGCCACAGCCTAAGAGGCCTGAGGGAGGCTTCCGGGACACTGCTGCTGCTCTAGTGAGTGCCGGGGGGGCCGCTCCCCTTCCTGCCAACTCCATCTGGGCTAGGGGGCGGAGCCTGCACTCACCGCCACAACTTAAAAGGCCTGAGGGAGGCTTCCGGAACACTGCTGCTGCTGCACTAGTGAGTGCTGGGTGGGGCGCTCTCTTTCCTGCCAACTCCATCTGGCCTAGGGGGCGGAGCCTGCACTCACCGCCACAGCCTAAGAGGCCTGAGGGAGGCTTCCGGGACACTGCTGCTGCTCTAGTGAGTGCCGGGGGGGCCGCTCCCCTTCCTGCCAACTCCATCTGGCCTAGGGGGCGGAGCGTGCACTCACCGCCACAGCTTAAGAGGCCTGAGGGAGGCTTCTGGGACACTGCTGCTGCTCTAGTGAGTGCTGGGGGGGGGGCGCTCCCTTTCCTGCCAACTCCATCTGGCCTAGGGGGCGGAGCCTGCACTCACTGCCACAGCTTAAGAGGCCTGAGGGAGGCTTCCGGGACACTGCTGCTGCTGCTGCTCTAGTGAGTGCTGGGTGGGCCGCTCCCTTTCCTGCCAACTCCATCTGGCCTAGGGGGCGGAACCTGCACTCACCGCCACAGCTTAAGAGGCCTGAGCGAGGCTTCCGGGACACTGCTGCTGCTCTAGTGAGTGCTGGGTGGGCCGCTCCCTTTCCTGCCAACTCCATCTGGCCTAGGGGGCGGAGCTTTCACTCACCGCCACAGCGTAATAGGCCTGAGGGAGGCTTCCGGGACACTGCTGCTGCTCTAGTGAGTGCTGGGTGGGCCGCTCCCTTTCCTACCAACTCCATCTGGCCTAGGGGGTTGAGCCTGCACTCACCCCCACAGCTGAAGAGGGCTGAGGGAGGCTTCCGGGACACTACTGCTTCTGCGGCTGCTCTAGTGAGTGCTGGGTGGGCCGCTCCCTTTCCTGCCAACTCCATCTGGCCTAGGGGGCGGAGCCTGCACTCACCGCCACAGCTTAAGAGGCCTGAGCGAGGCTTCCGGGACACTGCTGCTGTTCTAGTGAGTGCTGGGGGGGCTGCTCCCTTTCCTGCCAACTCCATCTGGCCTAGGGGGCGGAGCCTGCACTCACCGCCACAGCTTAAAAGGCCTGAGCGAGGCTTCCGGGACACTGCTGCTGCTCTAGTGAGTGCTGGGTGGGCCGCTCCCTTTCCTACCAACTCCATCTGGCCTAGGGGGTTGAGCCTGCACTCACCCCCACAGCTGAAGAGGGCTGAGGGAGGCTTCCGGGACACTACTGCTTCTGCTGCTGCTCTAGTGAGTGCTGGGTGGGCCGCTCCCTTTCCTGCCAACTCCATCTGGCCTAGGGGGCGGAGCCTGCACTCACCGCCACAGCTTAAAAGGCCTGAGCGAGGCTTCCGGGACACTGCTGCTGCTCTAGTGACTGCTGGGTGGGCCGCTCCCTTTCCTGCCAACTCCATCTGGCCTAGGGGGCGGAGCCTGCACTCACCGCCACAGCTTAAGAGGCCTGAGCGAGGCTTCCGGGACACTGCTGCTGCTCTAGTGAGTGCTGGGGGGGCCGCTCCCTTTCCTGCCAACTCCATCTGGCCTAGGGGGCGGAGCCTGCACTCACCGCCACAGCTTAAGAGGCCTGAGCGAGGCTTCCGGGACACTGCTGCTGCTCTAGTGAGTGCTGGGGGGGCTGCTCCCTTTCCTGCCAACTCCATCTGGCCTAGGGGGCGGAGCCTGCACTCATCGGCACAACTTAAAAGGCCTGAGGGAGGCTTCCGGAACACTGCTGCTGCTGCACTAGTGAGTTCTGGGAGGGCCGCTCCCTTTCCTGCCAACTCCATCTGGCCTAGGGGGCGGAGCTTTCACTCACCGCCACAGCGTAATAGGCCTGAGGGAGGCTTCCGGGACACTGCTGCTGCTCTAGTGAGTGCTGGGTGGGCCGCTCCCTTTCCTACCAACTCCATCTGGCCTAGGGGGTTGAGCCTGCACTCACCCCCACAGCTGAAGAGGGCTGAGGGAGGCTTCCGGGACACTACTGCTTCTGCGGCTGCTCTAGTGAGTGCTGGGTGGGCCGCTCCCTTTCCTGCCAACTCCATCTGGCCTAGGGGGCGGAGCCTGCACTCACCGCCACAGCTTAAGAGGCCTGAGCGAGGCTTCCGGGACACTGCTGCTGTTCTAGTGAGTGCTGGGGGGGCTGCTCCCTTTCCTGCCAACTCCATCTGGCCTAGGGGGCGGAGCCTGCACTCACCGCCACAGCTTAAAAGGCCTGAGCGAGGCTTCCGGGACACTGCTGCTGCTCTAGTGAGTGCTGGGTGGGCCGCTCCCTTTCCTACCAACTCCATCTGGCCTAGGGGGTTGAGCCTGCACTCACCCCCACAGCTGAAGAGGGCTGAGGGAGGCTTCCGGGACACTACTGCTTCTGCTGCTGCTCTAGTGAGTGCTGGGTGGGCCGCTCCCTTTCCTGCCAACTCCATCTGGCCTAGGGGGCGGAGCCTGCACTCACCGCCACAGCTTAAGAGGCCTGAGCGAGGCTTCCGGGACACTGCTGCTGCTCTAGTGAGTGCTGGGGGGGCCGCTCCCTTTCCTGCCAACTCCATCTGGCCTAGGGGGCGGAGCCTGCACTCACCGCCACAGCTTAAGAGGCCTGAGCGAGGCTTCCGGGACACTGCTGCTGCTCTAGTGAGTGCTGGGGGGGCTGCTCCCTTTCCTGCCAACTCCATCTGGCCTAGGGGGCGGAGCCTGCACTCATCGGCACAACTTAAAAGGCCTGAGGGAGGCTTCCGGAACACTGCTGCTGCTGCACTAGTGAGTTCTGGGAGGGCCGCTCCCTTTCCTGCCAACTCCATCTGGCCTAGGGGGCGGAGCTTTCACTCACCGCCACAGCGTAATAGGCCTGAGGGAGGCTTCCGGGACACTGCTGCTGCTCTAGTGAGTGCTGGGTGGGCCGCTCCCTTTCCTACCAACTCCATCTGGCCTAGGGGGTTGAGCCTGCACTCACCCCCACAGCTGAAGAGGGCTGAGGGAGGCTTCCGGGACACTACTGCTTCTGCGGCTGCTCTAGTGAGTGCTGGGTGGGCCGCTCCCTTTCCTGCCAACTCCATCTGGCCTAGGGGGCGGAGCCTGCACTCACCGCCACAGCTTAAGAGGCCTGAGCGAGGCTTCCGGGACACTGCTGCTGTTCTAGTGAGTGCTGGGGGGGCTGCTCCCTTTCCTGCCAACTCCATCTGGCCTAGGGGGCGGAGCCTGCACTCACCGCCACAGCTTAAAAGGCCTGAGCGAGGCTTCCGGGACACTGCTGCTGCTCTAGTGAGTGCTGGGTGGGCCGCTCCCTTTCCTACCAACTCCATCTGGCCTAGGGGGTTGAGCCTGCACTCACCCCCACAGCTGAAGAGGGCTGAGGGAGGCTTCCGGGACACTACTGCTTCTGCTGCTGCTCTAGTGAGTGCTGGGTGGGCCGCTCCCTTTCCTGCCAACTCCATCTGGCCTAGGGGGCGGAGCCTGCACTCACCGCCACAGCTTAAGAGGCCTGAGCGAGGCTTCCGGGACACTGCTGCTGCTCTAGTGACTGCTGGGTGGGCCGCTCCCTTTCCTGCCAACTCCATCTGGCCTAGGGGGCGGAGCCTGCACTCACCGCCACAGCTTAAGAGGCCTGAGCGAGGCTTCCGGGACACTGCTGCTGCTCTAGTGAGTGCTGGGGGGGCCGCTCCCTTTCCTGCCAACTCCATCTGGCCTAGGGGGCGGAGCCTGCACTCACCGCCACAGCTTAAGAGGCCTGAGCGAGGCTTCCGGGACACTGCTGCTGCTCTAGTGAGTGCTGGGGGGGCTGCTCCCTTTCCTGCCAACTCCATCTGGCCTAGGGGGCGGAGCCTGCACTCATCGGCACAACTTAAAAGGCCTGAGGGAGGCTTCCGGAACATTGCTGCTGCTGCACTAGTGAGTTCTGGGAGGGCCGCTCCCTTTCCTGCCAACTCCATCTGGCCTAGGGGGCGGAGCCTGCACTCACCGCCACAACTTAAAAGGCCTGAGGGAGGCTTCCGGAACACTGCTGCTGCTGCTCTACTGAGTGCTGGGGGGGCGCTCCCTTTCCTGCCAACTCCTTCTGGCCTAGGGGGCGGAGCCTGCACTCACCGCCACAGCTTAAGAGGGCTGAGGGAGGCTTCCGGGACACTGCTGCTGCTGCTGCACTAGTGAGTGCTGGGTGGGCCGCTCCCTTTGCTGCCAACTCCATCTGGCCTAGGGGGCGGAGCTTTCACTCACCGCCACAGCGTAATAGGCCTGAGGGAGGCTTCCGGGACACTGCTGCTGCTCTAGTGAGTGCTGGGTGGGACGCTCCCTTTCCTACCAACTCCATCTGGCCTAGGGGGTTGAGCCTGCACTCACCCCCACAGCTGAAGAGGGCTGAGGGAGGCTTCCGAGACACTACTGCTTCTGCTGCTGCTCTAGTGAGTGCTGGGTGGGCCGCTCCCTTTCCTGCCAACTTCATCTGGCCAAAGGGGCGGAGCCTGAACTTACCGCCACAGCTTAAAAGGGCATAGGGAGGCTTCCGGAACACTGCAGCTGCTGCTCTAGTGAGTGCTAGGTGGGGCGCTCCCTTTCCTGCCAACTCCATCTGGCCTAGGGGGCGGATCCTGCACTCACCGCCACAACTTAAGAGGCCTGAGGGAGGCTTCCGGGACACTACTGCTTCTGCTGCTGCTCTAGTGAGTGCTGGGTGGGCCGCTCCCTTTCCTGCCAACTCCATCTGGTCTAGGGGGCGGAGCCTGCACTCACCGCCACACCTTAAGAGGCCTGAGGGAGGCTTCTGGGACATTGCTGCTGCTGCACTAGTGAGTGCTGGGTGGGCCGCTCCCTTTCCTGCCAACTCCATCTGGCCTAGGGGGCGGAGCCTGCACTCACCGCCACAGCTTAAGAGGCCTGAGGGAGGCTTCCGGGACAATGCTGCTGCTGCTGCTCTAGTGAGTGCTGGGTGGGCCGCTCCCTTTCCTGCCAACTCCATCTGGCCTAGGGGGCGGAACCTGCACTCACCGCCACAGCTTAAGAGTCCTGAGCGAGGCTTCCGGGACACTGCTGCTGCTCTATTGAGTGCTGGGGGGGCCGCTCCCTTTCCTGCCAACTCCATCTGGCCTAGGGGGCGGAGCCTGCACTCACCGCCACAGCTTAAGAGGCCTGAGCGAGGCTTCCGGGACACTGCTGCTGCTCTAGTGAGTGCTGGATGGGCCGCTCCCTTTCCTACCAACTCCATCTGGCCTAGGGGGCGGAGCCTGCACTCACCGCCACAGCTTAAGAGGCCTGAGGGAGGCTTCCGGGACACTGCTGCTGCTGCTGCTGCTCTAGTGAGGGCTGGGTGGGCCGCTCCCTTTCCTGCCAACTCCATCTGGCCTAGGGGGCGGATCCTGCGCTCACCGCCACAACTTAAGAGGCCTGAGGGAGGCTTCCGGGACACTGCTGCTGCTCCTGCTCTACTGAGTGCTGGATGGGCCTCTCCCTTTCCTGCCAACTCCATCTGGTCTAGGGGGCGGAGCCTGCAGTCACCGCCACAGCCTAAAAGGCAAGAGGGAGGCTTCTGGGACACTGCTGCTGCTCTAGTGAGTGCTGGATGGGCCGCTCCCTTTCCTGCCAACTCCATCTGGCCTAGGGGGCGGATCCTGCGCTCACTGCCACAACTTAAGAGGCCTGAGGGAGGCTTCCGGGACACTGCTGCTGCTGCTGCTCTACTGAGTGCTGGATGGGCCGCTCCCTTTCCTGCCAACTCCATCTGGTCTAGGGGGCGGAGCCTGCAGTCACCCCCACAGCTTAAGAGGCCTGAGGGAGGCTTCCGGGACACTGCTGCTGCTGCTCTAGTGAGTGCTGGGTGGGCCGCTCCCTTTCCTGCCAACTGCATCTGGCCTAGGGGGCGGAGCCTGCACTCATCGGCACAACTTAAAAGGCCTGAGGGAGGCTTCCGGAACACTGCTGCTGCTGCACTAGTGAGTTCTGGGAGGGCCGCTCCCTTTCCTGCCAACTCCATCTGGCCTAGGGGGCGGAGCCTGCACTCACCGCCACAACTTAAGAGGCCTGAGGGAGGCTTCCGGGACACTGCTGCTGCTGCTCTAGTGAGTGCTGGGGGGGCTGCTCCCTTTCCTGCCAACTCCATCTGGCCTAGGGGGCGGAGCCTGCACTCATCGGCACAACTTAAAAGGCCTGAGGGAGGCTTCCGGAACACTGCTGCTGCTGCACTAGTGAGTTCTGGGAGGGCCGCTCCCTTTCCTGCCAACTCCATCTGGCCTAGGGGGCGGAGCCTGCACTCACCGCCACAACTTAAAAGGCCTGAGGGAGGCTTCCGGAACACTGCTGCTGCTGCACTAGTGAGTGCTGGGTGGGGCGCTCCCTTTCCTGCCAACTCCATCTGGCCTAGGGGGCGGAGCGTGCACTCACCGCCACAGCTTAAGAGGCCTGAGGGAGGCTTCTGGGACACTGCTGCTGCTCTAGTGAGTGCTGGGGGGGCGCTCCCTTTCCTGCCAACTCCATCTGGCCTAGGGGGCGGAGCCTGCACTCACTGCCACAGCTTAAGAGGCCTGAGGGAGGCTTCCGGGACACTGCTGCTGCTGCTGCACTAGTGAGTGCTGGGTGGGCCGCTCCCTTTGCTGCCAACTCCATCTGGCCTAGGGGGCGGAGCTTTCACTCACCGCCACAGCGTAATAGGCCTGAGGGAGGCTTCCGGGACACTGCTGCTGCTCTAGTGAGTGCTGGGTGGGACGCTCCCTTTCCTACCAACTCCATCTGGCCTAGGGGGTTGAGCCTGCACTCACCCCCACAGCTTAAGAGGCCTGAGGGAGGCTTCCGAGACACTACTGCTTCTGCTGCTGCTCTAGTGAGTGCTGGGTGGGCCGCTCCCTTTCCTGCCAACTTCATCTGGCCAAAGGGGCGGAGCCTGAACTTACCGCCACAGCTTAAAAGGGCATAGGGAGGCTTCCGGAACACTGCAGCTGCTGCTCTAGTGAGTGCTAGGTGGGGCGCTCCCTTTCCTGCCAACTCTATCTGGCCTAGGGGGCGGATCCTGCGCTCACCGCCACAACTTAAGAGGCCTGAGGGAGGCTTCCGGGACACTACTGCTTCTGCTGCTGCTCTAGTGAGTGCTGGGTGGGCCGCTCCCTTTCCTGCCAACTCCATCTGGTCTAGGGGGCGGAGCCTGCACTCACCGCCACACCTTAAGAGGCCTGAGGGAGGCTTCTGGGACACTGCTGCTGCTGCACTAGTGAGTGCTGGGTGGGCCGCTCCCTTTCCTGCCAACTCCATCTGGCCTAGGGGGCGGAGCCTGCACTCACCGCCACAGCTTAAGAGGCCTGAGGGAGGCTTCCGGGACAATGCTGCTGCTGCTGCTCTAGTGAGTGCTGGGTGGGCCGCTCCCTTTCCTGCCAACTCCATCTGGCCTAGGGGGCGGAACCTGCACTCACCGCCACAGCTTAAGAGTCCTGAGCGAGGCTTCCGGGACACTGCTGCTGCTCTATTGAGTGCTGGGGGGGCCGCTCCCTTTCCTGCCAACTCCATCTGGCCTAGGGGGCGGAGCCTGCACTCAACGCCACAGCTTAAGAGGCCTGAGCGAGGCTTCCGGGACACTGCTGCTGCTCTAGTGAGTGCTGGATGGGCCGCTCCCTTTCCTACCAACTCCATCTGGCCTAGGGGGCGGAGCCTGCACTCACCGCCACAGCTTAAGAGGCCTGAGGGAGGCTTCCGGGACACTGCTGCTGCTGCTGCTGCTCTAGTGAGGGCTGGGTGGGCCGCTCCCTTTCCTGCCAACTCCATCTGGCCTAGGGGGCGGATCCTGCGCTCACCGCCACAACTTAAGAGGCCTGAGGGAGGCTTCCGGGACACTGCTGCTGCTCCTGCTCTACTGAGTGCTGGATGGGCCTCTCCCTTTCCTGCCAACTCCATCTGGTCTAGGGGGCGGAGCCTGCAGTCACCGCCACAGCCTAAAAGGCAAGAGGGAGGCTTCCGGGACACTGCTGCTGCTCTAGTGAGTGCTGGATGGGCCGCTCCCTTTCCTGCCAACTCCATCTGGCCTAGGGGGCGGATCCTGCGCTCACTGCCACAACTTAAGAGGCCTGAGGGAGGCTTCCGGGACACTGCTGCTGCTGCTGCTCTACTGAGTGCTGGATGGGCCGCTCCCTTTCCTGCCAACTCCATCTGGTCTAGGGGGCGGAGCCTGCAGTCACCGCCACAGCTTAAGAGGCCTGAGGGAGGCTTCCGGGACACTGCTGCTGCTGCTCTAGTGAGTGCTGGGTGGGCCGCTCCCTTTCCTGCCAACTGCATCTGGCCTAGGGGGCGGAGCCTGCACTCACCCCCACAGGATAAGAACCCTGAGGGAGGCTTCCGGGACACTGCTGCTGCTGCTCTAGTGAGTGCTGGGTGGGCGGCTCCCTTTCCTGCCAACTCCTTCTGGCCTAGGGGGCGGAGCCTGCACTCACTGCCACAGCTTAAGAGGCCTGAGGGAGGCTTCCGGGACACTGCTGCTGCTGCTCTAATGAGTGCTGGGTGGACCGCTCCCTTTCCTGCCAACTCCATCTGGCCTAGGGGGCGGATCCTGCGCTCACTGCCACAGCTTAAGAGGCCTGAGGGAGGCTTCCGGGACACTGCTGCTGCTGCTCTAATGAGTGCTGGGTGGACCGCTCCCTTTCCTGCCAACTCCATCCGGCCTAGGGGGCGGAGTCTGCACTCACCGCCACAGCTTAAGAGGCCTGAGGGAGGCTTCCGGGACACTGCTGCTCCTGCTCTAGTGAGTGCTGGGTGGGCCGCTCCCTTTCCTGCCAACTCCATCTGGCCTAGGGGGCGGAGCGTGCACTCACCGCCACAGCTTAAGAGGCCTGAGGGAGGCTTCTGGGACGCTGCTGCTGCTCTAGTGAGTGCTGGGGGGGGGCGCTCCCTTTCCTGCCAACTCCATCTGGCCTAGGGGGCGGAGCCTGCACTCACTGCCACAGCTTAAGAGGCCTGAGGGAGGCTTCCGGGACACTGATGCTGCTCTAGTGAGTGCTGGGTGGGCCGCTCCCTTTCCTGCCAACTCCATCTGGCCTAGGGGGCGGAGCCTGCACTCACCGCCACAGCTTAAGAGGCCTGAGGGAGGCTTCCGGGACACTGCTGCTGCTGCTGCTGCTGCTCTAGTGAGTGCTGTGTGGGCCGCTCCCATTCCTGCCAACTCCATCTGGCCTAGGGGGCGGAGCCTGTACTCACCGCCACAGCTTAAGAGGGCTGAGGGAGGCCTCCGGGACACTGCTACTGCTCTAGTGAGTGATGGGTGGGCCGCTCCCCTTCCTGTCAACTCCATTTGGCCTAGGGGGCGGAGCCTGTACTCACCGCCACAGCTTAAGAGGCCTGAGGGAGGCCTCCTGGACACTGCTGCTGCTGCTCTAGTGAGTGCTGTGTGGGCCGCTCCCTTTCCTGCCAACTCCATCTGGCCTAGGGGGCGGAGCCTGCACTCACCGCCACAGCTTAAGAGGCCCGAGGGAGGCTTCCGGGACACTGCTGCTGCTGCTGCTCTAGTGAGTGCTGGGTGGGCCGCTCCCTTTCCTGCCAACTCCATCTTGCCTAGGGGGCGGAGCCTGCACTCAACACCACAGCTTAAGAGGCCTGAGGGAGGCCTCCTGGACACTGCTGCTGCTGCTCTAGTGAGTGCTGGGTGGGCCGCTCCCTTTCCTGCCAACTCCATCTGGCCTAGGGGGCGGAGCCTGCACTCACCGCCACAGTGTTAAAGGCCTGAGGGAGGCTTCCGGGACACTGCTGCTGCTGCTGCTCTAGTGAGTGCTGGGTGGGCCGCTCCCTTTCCTGCCAACTCCATCTTGCCTAGGGGGCGAAGCCTGCACTCAACACCACAGCTTAAGAGGCCTGAGGGAGGCCTCCGGGACACTGCTTCTGCTGCTCTAGTGAGTGCTTGGTTGAGCCGCTCCCTTTCCTGCCAACTCCATCTGGCCTAGGGGGCGGAGCATGTACTCACCGCCACAGCTTAAAAGGCCGGAGGGAGGCTTCCGGGACACTGCTGCTGCTCTAGTGAGTGCTGGGTGGGCCACTCCCTTTCCTGCCAACTCCATTTGGCCTACGGGGCGGAGCATGTACTCACCGCCACAGCTTAAAAGGCCGGAGGGAGGCTTCTGGGACACTGCTGCTGCTGCACTAGTGAGTGCTGGGTGGGCCGCTCCCTTTCCTGCCAACTCCATCTGGCCTAGGGGGCGGAGCCTGCACTCACCGCCACAGCTTAAGAGGCCTGAGGGAGGCTTCCGGGACAATGCTGCTGCTGCTGCTCTAGTGAGTGCTGGGGGGGCCGCTCCCTTTCCTGCCAACTCCATCTGGCCTAGGGGGCGGAGCCTGCACTCACCGCCACAGCTTAAGAGGCCTGAGCGAGGCTTCCGGGACACTGCTGCTGCTCTAGTGAGTGCTGGATGGGCCGCTCCCTTTCCTACCAACTCCATCTGGCCTAGGGGGCGGAGCCTGCACTCACCGCCACAGCTTAAGAGGCCTGAGGGAGGCTTCCGGGACACTGCTGCTGCTGCTGCTGCTGCTGCTCTAGTGAGGGCTGGGTGGGCCGCTCCCTTTCCTGCCAACTCCATCTGGCCTAGGGGGCGGAGCCTGCACTCACCGCCACAGCTTAAGAGGCCTGAGGGAGGCTTCCGGGACACTGCTGCTGCTGCTGCTGCTGCTGCTCTAGTGAGTGCTGGATGGGCCGCTCCCTTTCCTGCCAACTCCATCTGGTCTAGGGGGCGGAGCCTGCAGTCACCGCCACAGCTTAAGAGGCCTGAGGGAGGCTTCCGGGACACTGCTGCTGCTGCTCTAGTGAGTGCTGGGTGGGCC
Source organism: Podarcis vaucheri (assembly GCF_965113315.1). Classification (NCBI taxonomy): domain Eukaryota; kingdom Metazoa; phylum Chordata; class Lepidosauria; order Squamata; family Lacertidae; genus Podarcis; species Podarcis vaucheri. Next base: position 1,280,681 of record NC_138757.1, on the reverse strand, counting down.
GCTCCCTTTCCTGCCAACTGCATCTGGCCTAGGGGGCGGAGCCTGCACTCACCGCCACAGGATAAGAACCCTGAGGGAGGCTTCCGGGACACTGCTGCTGCTGCTCTAGTGAGTGCTGGGTGGGCGGCTCCCTTTCCTGCCAACTCCTTCTGGCCTAGGAGGCGGAGCCTGCACTCACCGCCACAGCTTAAGAGGCCTGAGGGAGGCTTCCGGGACACTGCTGCTGCTCTAGTGAGAGCTGGGTGGACCGCTCCCTTTCCTGCCAACTCCATCCGGCCTAGGGGGCGGAGTCTGCACTCACCGCCACAGCTTGAGGGCCTCCATCAAGGCCTCCGGGACACTGCTGCTCCTGCTCTAGTGAGTGCTGGGTGGGCCGCTCCCTTTCCTGCCAACTCCATCTGGCCTAGGGGGCGGAGCGTGCACTCACCGCCACAGCTTAAGAGGCCTGAGGGAGGCTTCTGGGACACTGCTGCTGCTCTAGTGAGTGCTGGGGGGGGGCGCTCCCTTTCCTGCCAACTCCATCTGGCCTAGGGGGCGGAGCCTGCACTCACTGCCACAGCTTAAGAGGCCTGAGGGAGGCTTCCGGGACACTGATGCTGCTCTAGTGAGTGCTGGGTGGGCCGCTCCCTTTCCTGCCAACTCCATCTGGCCTAGGGGGCGGAGCCTGCACTCACCGCCACAGCTTAAGAGGCCTGAGGGAGGCTTCCGGGACACTGCTGCTGCTCTAGTGAGTGCTGGGTGGGCCGCTCACTTTCCTCCCAACTCCATCTGGTCTAGGGGGTGGAGCCTGCACTCACCGCCACAGCTTAAGAGGCCTGAGGGAGGCTTCCGGGACACTGCTGCTGCTGCTGCTCTAGTGAGTGCTGGGTGGGCCGCTCCCTTTCCTGCCAACTCCATCTGGCCTAGGGGGCGGAGCCTGCACTCACCGCCACAGGATAAGAGGCCTGAGGGAGGCTTCCGGGACAATGCTGCTGCTGCTGCTCTAGTGAGTGCTGGGTGGGCCGCTCCCTTTCCTGCCAACTCCATCTGGCCTAGGGGGCGGAACCTGCACTCACCGCCACAGCTTAAGAGTCCTGAGCGAGGCTTCCGGGACACTGCTGCTGCTCTATTGAGTGCTGGGGGGGCCGCTCCCTTTCCTGCCAACTCCATCTGGCCTAGGGGGCGGAGCCTGCACTCAACGCCACAGCTTAAGAGGCCTGAGCGAGGCTTCCGGGACACTGCTGCTGCTCTAGTGAGTGCTGGATGGGCCGCTCCCTTTCCTACCAACTCCATCTGGCCTAGGGGGCGGAGCCTGCACTCACCGCCACAGCTTAAGAGGCCTGAGGGAGGCTTCCGGGACACTGCTGCTGCTGCTGCTGCTCTAGTGAGGGCTGGGTGGGCCGCTCCCTTTCCTGCCAACTCCATCTGGCCTAGGGGGCGGATCCTGCGCTCACCGCCACAACTTAAGAGGCCTAAGGGAGGCTTCCGGGACACTGCTGCTGCTCCTGCTCTACTGAGTGCTGGATGGGCCTCTCCCTTTCCTGCCAACTCCATCTGGTCTAGGGGGCGGAGCCTGCAGTCACCGCCACAGCCTAAAAGGCAAGAGGGAGGCTTCCGGGACACTGCTGCTGCTCTAGTGAGTGCTGGATGGGCCGCTCCCTTTCCTGCCAACTCCATCTGGCCTAGGGGGCGGATCCTGCGCTCACTGCCACAACTTAAGAGGCCTGAGGGAGGCTTCCGGGACACTGCTGCTGCTGCTGTTCTACTGAGTGCTGGATGGGCCGCTCCCTTTCCTGCCAACTCCATCTGGTCTAGGGGGCGGAGCCTGCAGTCACCGCCACAGCTTAAGAGGCCTGAGGGAGGCTTCCGGGACACTGCTGCTGCTGCTCTAGTGAGTGCTGGGTGGGCCGCTCCCTTTCCTGCCAACTGCATCTGGCCTAGGGGGCGGAGCCTGCACTCACCCCCACAGGATAAGAACCCTGAGGGAGGCTTCCGGGACACTGCTGCTGCTGCTCTAGTGAGTGCTGGGTGGGCGGCTCCCTTTCCTGCCAACTCCTTCTGGCCTAGGGGGCGGAGCCTGCACTCACTGCCACAGCTTAAGAGGCCTGAGGGAGGCTTCCGGGACACTGCTGCTGCTGCTCTAATGAGTGCTGGGTGGACCGCTCCCTTTCCTGCCAACTCCATCTGGCCTAGGGGGCGGATCCTGCGCTCACTGCCACAGCTTAAGAGGCCTGAGGGAGGCTTCCGGGACACTGCTGCTGCTGCTCTAATGAGTGCTGGGTGGACCGCTCCCTTTCCTGCCAACTCCATCCGGCCTAGGGGGCGGAGTCTGCACTCACCGCCACAGCTTAAGAGGCCTGAGGGAGGCTTCCGGGACACTGCTGCTCCTGCTCTAGTGAGTGCTGGGTGGGCCGCTCCCTTTCCTGCCAACTCCATCTGGCCTAGGGGGCGGAGCGTGCACTCACCGCCACAGCTTAAGAGGCCTGAGGGAGGCTTCTGGGACGCTGCTGCTGCTCTAGTGAGTGCTGGGGGGGGGCGCTCCCTTTCCTGCCAACTCCATCTGGCCTAGGGGGCGGAGCCTGCACTCACTGCCACAGCTTAAGAGGCCTGAGGGAGGCTTCCGGGACACTGATGCTGCTCTATTGAGTGCTGGGTGGGCCGCTCCCTTTCCTGCCAACTCCATCTGGCCTAGGGGGCGGAGCCTGCACTCACCGCCACAGCTTAAGAGGCCTGAGGGAGGCTTCCGGGACACTGCTGCTGCTGCTGCTGCTGCTCTAGTGAGTGCTGTGTGGGCCGCTCCCATTCCTGCCAACTCCATCTGGCCTAGGGGGCGGAGCCTGTACTCACCGCCACAGCTTAAGAGGGCTGAGGGAGGCCTCCGGGACACTGCTACTGCTCTAGTGAGTGATGGGTGGGCCGCTCCCCTTCCTGTCAACTCCATTTGGCCTAGGGGGCGGAGCCTGTACTCACCGCCACAGCTTAAGAGGCCTGAGGGAGGCCTCCTGGACACTGCTGCTGCTGCTCTAGTGAGTGCTGTGTGGGCCGCTCCCTTTCCTGCCAACTCCATCTGGCCTAGGGGGCGGAGCCTGCACTCACCGCCACAGCTTAAGAGGCCCGAGGGAGGCTTCCGGGACACTGCTGCTGCTGCTGCTCTAGTGAGTGCTGGGTGGGCCGCTCCCTTTCCTGCCAACTCCATCTTGCCTAGGGGGCGGAGCCTGCACTCAACACCACAGCTTAAGAGGCCTGAGGGAGGCCTCCTGGACACTGCTGCTGCTGCTCTAGTGAGTGCTGGGTGGGCCGCTCCCTTTCCTGCCAACTCCATCTGGCCTAGGGGGCGGAGCCTGCACTCACCGCCACAGTGTTAAAGGCCTGAGGGAGGCTTCCGGGACACTGCTGCTGCTGCTGCTCTAGTGAGTGCTGGGTGGGCCGCTCCCTTTCCTGCCAACTCCATCTTGCCTAGGGGGCGAAGCCTGCACTCAACACCACAGCTTAAGAGGCCTGAGGGAGGCCTCCGGGACACTGCTTCTGCTGCTCTAGTGAGTGCTTGGGTGAGCCGCTCCCTTTCCTGCCAACTCCATCTGGCCTAGGGGGCGGAGCATGTACTCACCGCCACAGCTTAAAAGGCCGGAGGGAGGCTTCCGGGACACTGCTGCTGCTCTAGTGAGTGCTGGGTGGGCCACTCCCTTTCCTGCCAACTCCATTTGGCCTACGGGGCGGAGCATGTACTCACCGCCACAGCTTAAAAGGCCGGAGGGAGGCTTCTGGGACACTGCTGCTGCTGCACTAGTGAGTGCTGGGTGGGCCGCTCCCTTTCCTGCCAACTCCATCTGGCCTAGGGGGCGGAGCCTGCACTCACCGCCACAGCTTAAGAGGCCTGAGGGAGGCTTCCGGGACAATGCTGCTGCTGCTGCTCTAGTGAGTGCTGGGGGGGCCGCTCCCTTTCCTGCCAACTCCATCTGGCCTAGGGGGCGGAGCCTGCACTCACCGCCACAGCTTAAGAGGCCTGAGCGAGGCTTCCGGGACACTGCTGCTGCTCTAGTGAGTGCTGGATGGGCCGCTCCCTTTCCTACCAACTCCATCTGGCCTAGGGGGCGGAGCCTGCACTCACCGCCACAGCTTAAGAGGCCTGAGGGAGGCTTCCGGGACACTGCTGCTGCTGCTGCTGCTGCTGCTCTAGTGAGGGCTGGGTGGGCCGCTCCCTTTCCTGCCAACTCCATCTGGCCTAGGGGGCGGAGCCTGCACTCACCGCCACAGCTTAAGAGGCCTGAGGGAGGCTTCCGGGACACTGCTGCTGCTGCTGCTGCTGCTCTAGTGAGTGCTGGATGGGCCGCTCCCTTTCCTGCCAACTCCATCTGGTCTAGGGGGCGGAGCCTGCAGTCACCGCCACAGCTTAAGAGGCCTGAGGGAGGCTTCCGGGACACTGCTGCTGCTGCTCTAGTGAGTGCTGGGTGGGCCGCTCCCTTTCCTGCCAACTGCATCTGGCCTAGGGGGCGGAGCCTGCACTCACCGCCACAGGATAAGAACCCTGAGGGAGGCTTCCGGGACACTGCTGCTGCTGCTCTAGTGAGTGCTGGGTGGGCGGCTCCCTTTCCTGCCAACTCCTTCTGGCCTAGGAGGCGGAGCCTGCACTCACCGCCACAGCTTAAGAGGCCTGAGGGAGGCTTCCGGGACACTGCTGCTGCTCTAGTGAGAGCTGGGTGGACCGCTCCCTTTCCTGCCAACTCCATCCGGCCTAGGGGGCGGAGTCTGCACTCACCGCCACAGCTTGAGGGCCTCCATCAAGGCCTCCGGGACACTGCTGCTCCTGCTCTAGTGAGTGCTGGGTGGGCCGCTCCCTTTCCTGCCAACTCCATCTGGCCTAGGGGGCGGAGCGTGCACTCACCGCCACAGCTTAAGAGGCCTGAGGGAGGCTTCTGGGACACTGCTGCTGCTCTAGTGAGTGCTGGGGGGGGGCGCTCCCTTTCCTGCCAACTCCATCTGGCCTAGGGGGCGGAGCCTGCACTCACTGCCACAGCTTAAGAGGCCTGAGGGAGGCTTCCGGGACACTGATGCTGCTCTAGTGAGTGCTGGGTGGGCCGCTCACTTTCCTCCCAACTCCATCTGGTCTAGGGGGTGGAGCCTGCACTCACCGCCACAGCTTAAGAGGCCTGAGGGAGGCTTCCGGGACACTGCTGCTGCTGCTGCTCTAGTGAGTGCTGGGTGGGCCGCTCCCTTTCCTGCCAACTCCATCTGGCCTAGGGGGCGGAGCCTGTACTCACCGCCACAGGATAAGAGGCCTGAGGGAGGCTTCCGGGACACTGCTGCTGCTGCTGCTCTAGTGAGTGCTGGGTGGGCCGCTCCCTTTCCTGCCAACTCCATCTGGTCTAGGGGGTGGAGCCTGCACTCACCGCCACAGGATAAGAGGCCTGAGGGAGGCTTCCGGGACACTGCTGCTGCTGCTGCTGCTGCTCTAGTGAGTGCTGGATGGGCCGCTCCCTTTCCTGCCAACTCCATCTGGTCTAGGGGGCGGAGCCTGCAGTCACCGCCACAGCTTAAGAGGCCTGAGGGAGGCTTCCGGGACACTGCTGCTGCTGCTCTAGTGAGTGCTGGGTGGGCCGCTCCCTTTCCTGCCAACTGCATCTGGCCTAGGGGGCGGAGCCTGCACTCACCGCCACAGGATAAGAACCCTGAGGGAGGCTTCCGGGACACTGCTGCTGCTGCTCTAGTGAGTGCTGGGTGGGCGGCTCCCTTTCCTGCCAACTCCTTCTGGCCTAGGAGGCGGAGCCTGCACTCACCGCCACAGCTTAAGAGGCCTGAGGGAGGCTTCCGGGACACTGCTGCTGATGCTCTAATGAGTGCTGGGTGGACCGCTCCCTTTCCTGCCAACTCCATCCGGCCTAGGGGGCGGAGTCTGCACTCACCGCCACAGCTTGAGGGCCTCCATCATGGCCTCCGGGACACTGCTGCTCCTGCTCTAGTGAGTGCTGGGTGGGCCGCTCCCTTTCCTGCCAACTCCATCTGGCCTAGGGGGCGGAGCGTGCACTCACCGCCACAGCTTAAGAGGCCTGAGGGAGGCTTCTGGGACACTGCTGCTGCTCTAGTGAGTGCTGGGGGGGGGCGCTCCCTTTCCTGCCAACTCCATCTGGCCTAGGGGGCGGAGCCTGCACTCACTGCCACAGCTTAAGAGTCCTGAGGGAGGCTTCCGGGACACTGATGCTGCTCTAGTGAGTGCTGGGTGGGCCGCTCACTTTCCTGCCAACTCCATCTGGCCTAGGGGGCGGAGCCTGTACTCACCGCCACAGGATAAGAGGCCTGAGGGAGGCTTCCGGGACACTGCTGCTGCTGCTGCTCTAGTGAGTGCTGGGTGGGCCGCTCCCTTTCCTCCCAACTCCATCTGGTCTAGGGGGTGGAGCCTGCACTCACCGCCACAGCTTAAGAGGCCTGAGGGAGGCTTCCGGGACACTGCTGCTGCTGCTGCTCTAGTGAGTGCTGGGTGGGCCGCTCCCTTTCCTGCCAACTCCATCTGGTCTAGGGGGTGGAGCCTGCACTCACCGCCACAGGATAAGAGGCCTGAGGGAGGCTTCCGGGACACTGCTGCTGCTGCTGCTGCTGCTCTAGTGAGTGCTGGATGGGCCGCTCCCTTTCCTGCCAACTCCATCTGGTCTAGGGGGCGGAGCCTGCAGTCACCGCCACAGCTTAAGAGGCCTGAGGGAGGCTTCCGGGACACTGCTGCTGCTGCTCTAGTGAGTGCTGGGTGGGCCGCTCCCTTTCCTGCCAACTGCATCTGGCCTAGGGGGCGGAGCCTGCACTCACCGCCACAGGATAAGAACCCTGAGGGAGGCTTCCGGGACACTGCTGCTGCTGCTCTAGTGAGTGCTGGGTGGGCGGCTCCCTTTCCTGCCAACTCCTTCTGGCCTAGGAGGCGGAGCCTGCACTCACCGCCACAGCTTAAGAGGCCTGAGGGAGGCTTCCGGGACACTGCTGCTGATGCTCTAATGAGTGCTGGGTGGACCGCTCCCTTTCCTGCCAACTCCATCCGGCCTAGGGGGCGGAGTCTGCACTCACCGCCACAGCTTGAGGGCCTCCATCATGGCCTCCGGGACACTGCTGCTCCTGCTCTAGTGAGTGCTGGGTGGGCCGCTCCCTTTCCTGCCAACTCCATCTGGCCTAGGGGGCGGAGCGTGCACTCACCGCCACAGCTTAAGAGGCCTGAGGGAGGCTTCTGGGACACTGCTGCTGCTCTAGTGAGTGCTGGGGGGGGGGCGCTCCCTTTCCTGCCAACTCCATCTGGCCTAGGGGGCGGAGCCTGCACTCACTGCCACAGCTTAAGAGTCCTGAGGGAGGCTTCCGGGACACTGATGCTGCTCTAGTGAGTGCTGGGTGGGCCGCTCACTTTCCTGCCAACTCCATCTGGCCTAGGGGGCGGAGCCTGTACTCACCGCCACAGGATAAGAGGCCTGAGGGAGGCTTCCGGGACACTGCTGCTGCTGCTGCTCTAGTGAGTGCTGGGTGGGCCGCTCCCTTTCCTCCCAACTCCATCTGGTCTAGGGGGTGGAGCCTGCACTCACCGCCACAGCTTAAGAGGCCTGAGGGAGGCTTCCGGGACACTGCTGCTGCTGCTGCTCTAGTGAGTGCTGGGTGGGCCGCTCCCTTTCCTGCCAACTCCATCTGGCCTAGGGGGCGGAGCCTGTACTCACCGCCACAGGATAAGAGGCCTGAGGGAGGCTTCCGGGACACTGCTGCTGCTGCTGCTCTAGTGAGTGCTGGGTGGGCCGCTCCCTTTCCTGCCAACTCCATCTGGTCTAGGGGGTGGAGCCTGCACTCACCGCCACAGGATAAGAGGCCTGAGGGAGGCTTCCGGGACACTGCTGCTGCTGCTGCTCTAGTGAGTGCTGGGTGGGCCGCTCCCTTTCCTGCCAACTCCATCTGGTCTAGGGGGCGGAGCCTGCACTCACTGCCACAGCTTAAGAGGCCTGAGGGAGGCTTCCGGGACACTGCTGCTCTAGTGAGTGCTGGGTGGGCCGCTCCCTTTCCTGCCAACTCTATCTGGCCTTGGGGGTGGAGCCTGCACTCACCGCCACAGCTTGAGGGCCTCCATCAACGCCTCCGGGACACTGCTTCTGCTGCTCTAGTGAGTGCTTGGTTGAGCCGCTCCCTTTCCTGCCAACTCCATCTGGCCTAGGGGGCGGAGCATGTACTCACCGCCACAGCTTAAAAGGCCGGAGGGAGGCTTCCGGGACACTGCTGCTGCTCTAGTGAGTGCTGGGTGGGCCACTCCCTTTCCTGCCAACTCCATTTGGCCTACGGGGCGGAGCATGTACTCACCGCCACAGCTTAAAAGGCCGGAGGGAGGCTTCCGGGACACTGCTGCTGCTGCTCTAGTGAGTGCTGGGTGGGCCGCTCCCTTTCCTGCCAACTCCATCTGGCTTAGGGGGCGGAGCCTGCACTCACCGCCACAGCTTAAGAGGCCTGAGGGAGGCTTCCGGGACACTGCTGCTGCTGCTGCTCTAGTGAGTGCTGGGTGGGCCGCTCCCTTTCCTGCCAACTCCATCTGGTCTAGGGGGTGGAGCCTGCACTCACCGCCACAGCTTAAGAGGCCTGAGGGAGGCTTCCGGGACACTGCTGCTGCTCTAGTGAGTGCTGGGTGGGCTGCTCCCTTTCCTGCCAACTCCATCTGGCCTTGGGGGTGGAGCCTGCACTCACCGCCACAGCTTAAGAGGCCTGAGGGAGGCTTTCAGGACACTGCTGCTGCTCTAGTGAGTGCTGGGTGGGCCGCTCCCTTTCCTGCCAACTCCATCTGGTCTAGGCGGCGAAGCCTGCACTCACCGCCACAGCTTAAGAGGCCTGAAGGAGGCTTCCAGGACACTGCTGCTGCTCTAGTGAGTGCCGGGGGGGGCGCTCCCCTTCCTGCCAACTCCATCTGGCCTAGGGGACGGAGCCTGCACTCACCGCCACAACCTAAAAGGCCTGAGGGAGGCTTCCGGGACACTGCTGCTGCTGCACTAGTGAGTGCTGGGTGGGGCGCTCCCTTTCCTGTCAACTACATCTGGCCTAGGGGGCGGAGCTTGCACTCACTGCCACAGTGTTTGATGCCTGAGGGAAGCTTCCGGGACACTGCTGCTGCTGTAGTGAGTGCTGGGTGGGCCGCTCCCTTTCCTGCCAACTCCATCTTGCCTAGGGGGCGGAGCCTGCACTCACCGCCACAGCTTAAGAGGCCTGAGGGTGGCCTCCGGGACACTGCTGCTGCTGCTGCAGTGAGTGCTGTGTGGGCCGCTCCCTTTCCTGCCAACTCCATCTGGCCTAGGGGCCGAGCCTGCACTCACCGCCACAGCTTAAGAGGCCTGAGGGAAGCTTCCGGGACACTGCTGCTGCACTAGTGAGTGCTGGGTGGGGCGCTCCCTTTCCTGCCAACTCCATCTGGCCTAGGGGGCGGAGCCTGCACTCACCGCCACAGTGTTAGAGGCCTGAGGGAGGCTTCCGGGACACTGCTGCTGCTGCTGCTGCTCCTCTAGTGACTGCTGGGTGGGCCGCTCCCTTTCCTGCCAACTCCATTTGGCCTACGGGGCGGAGCATGTACTCACCGCCACAGCTTAAAAGGCCGGAGGGAGGCTTCCAGGACACTGCTGCTGCTCTAGTGAGTGCTGGGTGCGCCGCTCCCTTTCCTGCCAACTCCATCTGGTCTAGGGGGCGGAGCCTGCACTCACCGCCACAGCTTAAGAGGCCTGAGGGAGGCTTCCGGGACACTGCTGCTCTAGTGAGTGCTGGGTGGGCCGCTCCCTTTCCTGCCAACTCTATCTGGCCTTGGGGGTGGAGCCTGCACTCACCGCCACAGGATAAGAGGCCTGAGGGAGGCTTCCGGGACACTGCTGCTGCTGCTGCTCTAGTGAGTGCTGGGTGGGCCGCTCCCTTTCCTGCCAACTCCATCTGGTCTAGGGGGTGGAGCCTGCACTCACCGCCACAGGATAAGAGGCCTGAGGGAGGCTTCCGGGACACTGCTGCTGCTGCTGCTCTAGTGAGTGCTGGGTGGGCCGCTCCCTTTCCTGCCAACTCCATCTGGTCTAGGGGGCGGAGCCTGCACTCACCGCCACAGCTTAAGAGGCCTGAGGGAGGCTTCCGGGACACTGCTGCTCTAGTGAGTGCTGGGTGGGCCGCTCCCTTTCCTGCCAACTCTATCTGGCCTTGGGGGTGGAGCCTGCACTCACCGCCACAGCTTGAGGGCCTCCATCAACGCCTCCGGGACACTGCTTCTGCTGCTCTAGTGAGTGCTTGGTTGAGCCGCTCCCTTTCCTGCCAACTCCATCTGGCCTAGGGGGCGGAGCATGTACTCACCGCCACAGCTTAAAAGGCCGGAGGGAGGCTTCCGGGACACTGCTGCTGCTCTAGTGAGTGCTGGGTGGGCCACTCCCTTTCCTGCCAACTCCATTTGGCCTACGGGGCGGAGCATGTACTCACCGCCACACCTTAAAAGGCCGGAGGGAGGCTTCCGGGACACTGCTGCTGCTGCTCTAGTGAGTGCTGGGTGGGCCGCTCCCTTTCCTGCCAACTCCATCTGGCTTAGGGGGCGGAGCCTGCACTCACCGCCACAGCTTAAGAGGCCTGAGGGAGGCTTCCGGGACACTGCTGCTGCTGCTGCTGCTCTAGTGAGTGCTGGGTGGGCCGCTCCCTTTCCTGCCAACTCCATCTGGTCTAGGGGGTGGAGCCTGCACTCACCGCCACAGCTTAAGAGGCCTGAGGGAGGCTTCCGGGACACTGCTGCTGCTCTAGTGAGTGCTGGGTGGGCTGCTCCCTTTCCTGCCAACTCCATCTGGCCTTGGGGGTGGAGCCTGCACTCACCGCCACAGCTTAAGAGGCCTGAGGGAGGCTTTCAGGACACTGCTGCTGCTCTAGTGAGTGCTGGGTGGGCCGCTCCATTTCCTGCCAACTCCATCTGGTCTAGGCGGCGAAGCCTGCACTCACCGCCACAGCTTAAGAGGCCTGAAGGAGGCTTCCAGGACACTGCTGCTGCTCTAGTGAGTGCCGGGGGGGGGGGCGCTCCCCTTCCTGCCAACTCCATCTGGCCTAGGGGACGGAGCCTGCACTCACCGCCACAACCTAAAAGGCCTGAGGGAGGCTTCCGGGACACTGCTGCTGCTGCACTAGTGAGTGCTGGGTGGGGCGCTCCCTTTCCTGTCAACTACATCTGGCCTAGGGGGCGGAGCTTGCACTCACTGCCACAGTGTTTGATGCCTGAGGGAAGCTTCCGGGACACTGCTGCTGCTGTAGTGAGTGCTGGGTGGGCCGCTCCCTTTCCTGCCAACTCCATCTTGCCTAGGGGGCGGAGCCTGCACTCACCGCCACAGCTTAAGAGGCCTGAGGGTGGCCTCCGGGACACTGCTGCTGCTGCTGCAGTGAGTGCTGTGTGGGCCGCTCCCTTTCCTGCCAACTCCATCTGGCCTAGGGGCCGAGCCTGCACTCACCGCCACAGCTTAAGAGGCCTGAGGGAAGCTTCCGGGACACTGCTGCTGCACTAGTGAGTGCTGGGTGGGGCGCTCCCTTTCCTGCCAACTCCATCTGGCCTAGGGGGCGGAGCCTGCACTCACCGCCACAGTGTTAGAGGCCTGAGGGAGGCTTCCGGGACACTGCTGCTGCTGCTGCTGCTCCTCTAGTAACTGCTGGGTGGGCCGCTCCCTTTCCTGCCAACTCCATTTGGCCTACGGGGCGGAGCATGTACTCACCGCCACAGCTTAAAAGGCCGGAGGGAGGCTTCCAGGACACTGCTGCTGCTCTAGTGAGTGCTGGGGGGGGGCGCTCCCTTTCCTGCCAACTCCATCTGGTCTAGGGGGCGGAGCCTGCACTCACCGCCACAGATTAAGAGGGCTGAGGGAGGCCTCCAGGACACTGCTACTGCTCTAGTGAGTGATGGGTGGGCCGCTCCCCTTCCTGTCAACTCCATTTGGCCTAGGGGGCGGAGCCTGTACTCACCGCCACAGCTTAAGAGGCCTGAGGGAGGCCTCCGGGACACTGCTGCTGCTGCTGCAGTGAGTGCTGTGTGGGCCGCTCCCTTTCCTGCCAACTCCATCTGGTCTAGGCGGCGAAGCCTGCACTCACCGCCACAGCTTAAGAGGCCTGAAGGAGGCTTCCAGGACACTGCTGCTGCTCTAGTGAGTGCCGGGGGGGGGGGCGCTCCCCTTCCTGCCAACTCCATCTGGCCTAGGGGACGGAGCCTGCACTCACCGCCACAACCTAAAAGGCCTGAGGGAGGCTTCCGGGACACTGCTGCTGCTGCACTAGTGAGTGCTGGGTGGGGCGCTCCCTTTCCTGTCAACTACATCTGGCCTAGGGGGCGGAGCTTGCACTCACTGCCACAGTGTTTGATGCCTGAGGGAAGCTTCCGGGACACTGCTGCTGCTGTAGTGAGTGCTGGGTGGGCCGCTCCCTTTCCTGCCAACTCCATCTTGCCTAGGGGGCGGAGCCTGCACTCACCGCCACAGCTTAAGAGGCCTGAGGGTGGCCTCCGGGACACTGCTGCTGCTGCTGCAGTGAGTGCTGTGTGGGCCGCTCCCTTTCCTGCCAACTCCATCTGGCCTAGGGGCCGAGCCTGCACTCACCGCCACAGCTTAAGAGGCCTGAGGGAAGCTTCCGGGACACTGCTGCTGCACTAGTGAGTGCTGGGTGGGGCGCTCCCTTTCCTGCCAACTCCATCTGGCCTAGGGGGCGGAGCCTGCACTCACCGCCACAGGATAAGAACCCTGAGGGAGGCTTCCGGGACACTGCTGCTGCTGCACTAGTGAGTGCTGGGTGGGCCGCTCCCTTTCCTGCCAACTCCATTTGGCCTACGGGGCGGAGCATGTACTCACTGCCACAGCTTAAAAGGCCGGAGGGAGGCTTCCGGGACACTGCTGCTGCTCTATTGAGTGCTGGGTGTGCCGCTCCCTTTCCTGCCAACTCCATCTGGCCTAGGGGGCGGAGCCTGCACTCACCGCCACAGCTTAAGAGGCCTGAGCAAGGCTTCCGGGACACTGCTGCTGCTGCTGCTGCTCTACTGAGTGCTGGGTGGGCCGCTCCCTTTCCTGCCAACTCCATCTGGCCTAGGAGGTGGAGCCTGCACTCACCGCCACAGGATAAGAGGCCTGAGGGAGGCTTCCGGGACACAGCTGCTGCTGCTCTAATGAGTGCTGGGTGGGCCGCTCCCTTTCCTGCCAACTCCATGTGGCCTCGGGGGCGGAGCCTGCACTCACCGCCACAGCTTAAGAGGCCTGAGGGAGGCTTCCGGGACACTGCTGCTGCTGCTCTAGTGACTGCTGGGTGGGCCGCTCCCTTTCCTAACAACTCCATCTAGTCTAGGGGGCGGAGCCTGCACTCACCGCCTCAGCTTAAAAGGCCTGAGGGAGGCTTCCGGGACACTGCTGCTGCTCTAATGAGTGCTGGGTGGGCCGCTCCCTTTCCTGCCAACTTCATCTGGCCTAGGGGCGAAGCCTGCACTCACCACCACAGCTTAAGAGGCCTGAGCGAGGCTTCCGGGACACTGCTGCTGCTGCTGCTGCTGCTCTACTGAGTGCTGGGTGGCCCGCTCCCTTTCCTGCCAACTCCATCTGGCCTAGGAGGTGGAGCCTGCACTCACCGCCACAGGAAAAGAGGCCTGAGGGAGGCTTCTGGGACACTGCTGCTGCTGCTCTAATGAGTGCTGGGTGGGCCGCTCCCTTTCCTGCCAACTCCATGTGGCCTCGGGGGCGGAGCCTGCACTCACCGCCACAGCTTAAGAGGCTTGAGGGAGGCTTCCGGGACACTGCTGCTGCTGCACTAGTGAGTGCTGGGTGGGCCGCTCCCTTTCCTGCCAACTCCATCTGGTCTAGGGGGCGGAGCCTGCACTCACCGCCACAGATTAAGAGGGCTGAGGGAGGCCTCCAGGACACTGCTACTGCTCTAGTGAGTGATGGGTGGGCCGCTCCCCTTCCTGTCAACTCCATTTGGCCTAGGGGGCGGAGCCTGTACTCACCGCCACAGCTTAAGAGGCCTGAGGGAGGCCTCCGGGACACTGCTGCTGCTGCTGCAGTGAGTGCTGTGTGGGCCGCTCCCTTTCCTGCCAACTCCATCTGGCCTAGGGGGCGGAGCCTGCACTCACCGCCACAGTGTTAGAGGCCTGCGGGAGGCTTCCGGGACACTGCTGCTGCTCTAGTGACTGCTGGGTGGGCCGCTCCCTTTCCTGCCAACTCCATTTGGCCTAGGGGGCGGAGCATGTACTCACCGCCACAGCTTAAAAGGCCAGAGGGAGGCTTCCGGGACACTGCTGCTGCTCTAGTGAGTGCTGGGTGGGCCGCTCCCTTTCCTGCCAACTCCATCTGGCCTACGGGGCGGAGCCTGCACTCACCGCCACAGCTTAAGAGGCCTGAGTGAGGCTTCCGGGACACTGCTGCTGCTGCTGCTCACCGCCACAGGATAAGAGGCCTGAGGGAGGCTTCCGGGACACTGCTGCTGCTGCTCTAATGAGTGCTGGGTGGGCCGCTCCCTTTCCTGCCAACTCCATGTGGCCTCGGGGGCGGAGCCTGCACTCACCGCCACAGCTTAAGAGGCTTGAGGGAGGGTTCCGGGACACTGCTGCTGCTGCTCTACTGAGTGCTGGATGGGCCGCTCCCTTTCCTGCCAACTCCATCTGGCCTAGGGGGCTGAGCCTGCACTCACCGCCACAGCTTAAGAGGCCTGAGGGAGGCTTACGGGACACTGCTGCTGCTGCTGTCTAGTGAGTGCTGGGTGGGCCGCTCCCTTTCCTGCCAACTCCATCTGGTCTAGGGGGCGGAGCCTGCAATCACCGCCACAGCCTAAAAGGCCTGAGGGAGGCTTCCGGGACACTGCTGCTGCTGCTGCTCTACAGAGTGCTGGATGGGCCGCTCCCTTTCCTGCCAACTCCATCTGGCCTAGGGGGCTGAGCCTGCACTCACCGCCACAGCTTAAGAGGCCTGAGGGAGGCTTACGGGACACTGCTGCTGCTGCTGTCTAGTGAGTGCTGGGTGGGCCGCTCCCCTTCCTGTTAAACTCCATCTGGCCTAGGGGGCGGAGCCTGCAGTCACCGCCACAGCTTAAGACGCCTGAGGGAGGCCTCCGGGTCACTGCTGCTGCTGCTCTAGTGAGTGCTGGGTGGGCCGCTCCCTTTCCTGCCAACTCCATGTGGCCTAGGGGGCGGAGCCTGTACTCTCCGCCACAGCTTAAGAGGCCTGAGGTAGGCTTCCGGGACACTGCTGCTGCTCTAGTGAGTGCTGGGTGGGCCGCTCCCTTACCTGCCAACTCCATCTGGCCTTGGGGCCGGAGCCTGGACTCACCGCCACCGCTTAAAAGGCCTGAGGGAGGCTTCCGGGACACTGCGGCTGCTGCTCTAGTGAGTGCTGGGTGGGCCGCTCCCCTTCCTGCCAACTCCATCTGGCCTAGGGGGCGAGCCTGCACTCACCGCCACAGCGTAAGAGGCCTGAGGGAGGCTTCCGGGACACTTATGCTACTCTACTGAGTGCTGGGTGAGCCTCTCCCCTTCCTGCCAACTCCATCTGGCCTAGGGGGCGGAGCCTACACTCACCGCCACAGCGTAAGAGGCCTGAGGGAGGCTTCCGGGACACTGCTGCTGCTGCTGCTCTAGTGAGTGCTGGGTGGGCCTCTCCCCTTCCTGCCAACTCCATCTGGCCTAGGGGGCGGAGTTTGCACTCACCCCCACAGCTTAAGAGGCCTGAGGGAGGCTTCCGGGACACTGCTGCTGCTGCACTAGTGAGTGCTGGGTGGGCCGCTCCCCTTCCTGCCAACTCCATCTGGCCTAGGGGGCGGAGCCTGAACTTACCGCCACAGCTTAAAAGGGCTGAGGGAGGCTTCCGGGACACTGCTGCTGCTATAGTGAGTGCTAGGTGGGTCGCTCCCTTTCCTGCCAACTCCATCTGGCCTAGGCGGCGGAGCCTGCACTCACCGCCACAGTTTAAGAGGCCTGAGGGAGGCCTCCGGGACACTGCTGCTGCTGCTGCTCTAGTGAGTGCTGGGTGGGCCGCTCCCTTTCCTGCCAACTCCATCTGGCCTAGGGGGCGGAGCCTGCACTCACCGCCACAGCTTAAGAGGCCCGAGGGAGGCTTCCGGGACACTGCTGCTGCTGCTCTAGTGAGTGCTGGGTGGGCCGCTCCCTTTCCTGCCAACTCCATTTCGCCTACGGGGCGGAGCCTGCACTCACCGCCACAGCTTGAGGGCCTCCATCAAGGCCTCCGGGACACTGCTGCTGCTGCTCTAGTGAGTGCTGGGTGGGCCGCTCCCTTTCCTGCCAACTGCATCCGGCCTAGGGGGCGGAGTCTGCACTCACCGCCACAGCTTGAGGGCCTCCATCAAGGCCTCCGGAACACTGCTGCTGCTGCTCTAGTGAGTGCTGGGTGGGCCGTTCCCTTTCCTGCCAACTGCATCCGGCCTAGGGGGCGGAGTCTGCACTCACCGCCACAGCTTGAGGGCCTCCATCAAGGCCTCCGGGACACTGCTGCTGCTGCTCTAGTGAGTGCTGGGTGGGCGGCTCCCTTTCCTGCCAACTCCATCTGGCCTAGGGGGCGGAGTCTGCACTCACCGCCACAGCTTAAGAGGCCTGAGGGAGGCTTCCGGGACACTGCTGCTGTTGCTCTACTGAGTGCTGGGTGGGCCGCTCCCTTTCCTGCCAACTCCATCTGGCCTAGGGGGCGGTCTCTGCACTCACCGCCATAGCTTAAGAGGCCTGAGGGAGGCTTCCGGGACACTGCTGCTGCTGCTCTACTGAGTGCTGGGTGGGCCGCTCCCTTTCCTGCCAACTCCATCTGGCCTGGGGGGCGGAGCCTGCACTCACCCCCACAGCTTCAGATGCCTGAGGGAGGCTTCCGGGACACTGCTGCTGCTGCTCTAGTGAGTGCTGGATGGGCCGCTCCCTTTCCTGCCAACTCCATCTGGCCTAGGGGGCTGAGCCTGCACTCACCGCCACAGCTTAAGAGGCCTGAGGGAGGCCTCCGGGACACTGCTGCTGCTGCTGCTCTAGTGAGTGCTGGGTGGGCCGCTCCCTTTCCTGCCAACTCCATCTGGCCTAGGGGGCGGAGCCTGCACTCACCGCCACAGCTTAAGAGGCCCGAGGGAGGCTTCCGGGACACTGCTGCTGCTGCTCTAGTGACTGCTGGGTGGGCCGCTCCCTTTCCTGCCAACTCCATTTCGCCTACGGGGCGGAGCCTGCACTCACCGCCACAGCTTGAGGGCCTCCATCAAGGCCTCCGGGACACTGCTGCTGCTGCTGCTCTAGTGAGTGCTGGGTGGGCCGCTCCCTTTCCTGCCAACTCCATCCGGCCTAGGGGGCGGAATCTGCACTCACCGCCACAGCTTGAGGGCCTCCATCAAGGCCTCCGGGACACTGCTGCTGCTGCTCTAGTGAGTGCTGGGTGGGCCGTTCCCTTTCCTGCCAACTGCATCCGGCCTAGGGGGCGGAGTCTGCACTCACCGCCACAGCTTGAGGGCCTCCATCAAGGCCTCCGGGACACTGCTGCTGCTGCTCTAGTGAGTGCTGGGTGGGCGGCTCCCTTTCCTGCCAACTCCATCTGGCCTAGGGGGCGGTCTCTGCACTCACCGCCATAGCTTAAGAGGCCTGAGGGAGGCTTCCGGGACACTGCTGCTGCTGCTCTACTGAGTGCTGGGTGGGCCGCTCCCTTTCCTGCCAACTCCATCTGGCCTGGGGGGCGGAGCCTGCACTCACCCCCACAGCTTCAGATGCCTGAGGGAGGCTTCCGGGACACTGCTGCTGCTGCTCTAGTGAGTGCTGGATGGGCCGCTCCCTTTCCTGCCAACTCCATCTGGCCTAGGGGGCTGAGCCTGCACTCACCGCCACAGCTTAAGAGGCCTGAGGGAGGCTTACGGGACACTGCTGCTGCTGCTGTCTAGTGAGTGCTGGGTGGGCCGCTCCCCTTCCTGTTAAACTCCATCTGGCCTAGGGGGCGGAGCCTGCAGTCACCGCCACAGCTTAAGACGCCTGAGGGAGGCCTCCGGGTCACTGCTGCTGCTGCTCTAGTGAGTGCTGGGTGGGCCGCTCCCTTTCCTGCCAACTCCATCTGGCCTTGGGGGCGGAGCCTGGACTCACCGCCACCGCTTAAAAGGCCTGAGGGAGGCTTCCGGGACACTGCGGCTGCTGCTCTAGTGAGTGCTGGGTGGGCCGCTCCCCTTCCTGCCAACTCCATCTGGCCTAGGGGGTGAGCCTGCACTCACCGCCACAGCGTAAGAGGCCTGAGGGAGGCTTCCGGGACACTTCTGCTACTCTACTGAGTGCTGGGTGAGTCTCTCCCCTTCCTGCCAACTCCATCTGGCCTAGGGGGCGGAGCCTACACTCACCGCCACAGCGTAAGAGGCCTGAGGGAGGCTTCCGGGACACTGCTGCTGTTGCTGCTCTAGTGAGTGCTGGGTGGGCCTCTCCCCTTCCTGCCAACTCCATCTGGCCTAGGGGGCGGAGTTTGCACTCACCCCCACAGCTTAAGAGGCCTGAGGGAGGCTTCCGGGACACTGCTGCTGCTGCACTAGTGAGTGCTGGGTGGGCCGCTCCCCTTCCTGCCAACTCCATCTGGCCTAGGGGGCGGAGCCTGAACTTACCGCCACAGCTTAAAAGGGCTGAGGGAGGCTTCCGGGACACTGCTGCTGCTCTAGTGAGTGCTAGGTGGGCCGCTCCCTTTCCTGCCAACTCCATCTGGCCTAGGCGGCGGAGCCTGCACTCACCGCCACAGTTTAAGAGGCCTGAGGGAGGCCTCCGGGACACTGCTGCTGCTGCTGCTCTAGTGAGTGCTGGGTGGGCCGCTCCCTTTCCTGCCAACTCCATCTGGCCTAGGGGGCGGAGCCTGCACTCACCGCCACAGCTTAAGAGGCCCGAGGGAGGCTTCCGGGACACTGCTGCTGCTGCTCTAGTGACTTCTGGGTGGGCCGCTCCCTTTCCTGCCAACTCCATTTCGCCTACGGGGCGGAGCCTGCACTCACCGCCACAGCTTGAGGGCCTCCATCAAGGCCTCCGGGACACTGCTGCTGCTGCTGCTCTAGTGAGTGCTGGGTGGGCCGCTCCCTTTCCTGCCAACTCCATCCGGCCTAGGGGGCGGAATCTGCACTCACCGCCACAGCTTGAGGGCCTCCATCAAGGCCTCCGGGACATTGCTGCTGCTGCTCTAGTGAGTGCTGGGTGGGCCGCTCCCTTTCCTGCCAACTGCATCTGGCCTAGGGGGCGGAGCCTGCACTCAGCGCCACAGCTTAAGAGGCCTGAGGGAGGCTTCCGGGACACTGCTGCTGCTGCTCTAGTGAGTGCTGGGTGGGCGGCTCCCTTTCCTGCCAACTGCATCTGGCCTAGGGGGCGGAGCCTGCACTCACCGCCACAGCTTAAAAGGCCTGAGGGAGGCTTCCGGGACACTGCTGCTGCTCTAGTGAGTGCTGGGTGGGCCGCTCTCTTTCCTGCCAACTCCATCTAGCCTAGGGGGCGGAGCTTGCACTCACCGCCACAGCTTAAAAGGCCTGAGGGAGGCTTCCGGGACACTGCTGCTGCTCTAGTGAGTGCTGGGTGGGCCGCTCTCTTTCCTGCCAACTCCATCTGGCCTAGGGGGCGGAACCTACACTCACTGCCACAACTTAAGAGGCCTGAGGGAGGCTTCCGGGACACTGATGCTGCTGCTGCTGCTGTAGTGAGTGCTGGGTGGGCCGCTCCCTTTCCTGCCATGTCCATCCGGCCTAGGGGGCGGAGTCTGCACTCACCGCCACAGCTTAAGAGGCCTGAGGGAGGCTTCCGGGACACTGCTGCTGTTGCTCTACTGAGTGCTGGGTGGGCCGCTCCCTTTCCTGCCAACTCCATCTGGCCTAGGGGGCGGTCTCTGCACTCACCGCCATAGCTTAAGAGGCCTGAGGGAGGCTTCCGGGACACTGCTGCTGCTGCTCTACTGAGTGCTGGGTGGGCCGCTCCCTTTCCTGCCAACTCCATCTGGCCTGGGGGGCGGAGCCTGCACTCACCCCCACAGCTTCAGATGCCTGAGGGAGGCTTCCGGGACACTGCTGCTGCTGCTCTAGTGAGTGCTGGGTGGGCGGCTCCCTTTCCTGCCAACTCCATCTGGCCTAGGGGGCGGAGCCTGCACTCACCGCCACAACTTAAAAGGCCTGAGCGAGGCTTCCGGGACACTGCTGCTGCTGCTGCTACTGCTCTAGTGAGTGCTGGGTGGGCCGCTCCCTTTCCTGCCAACTCCATTTGGCCTACGGGGCGGAGCATGTACTCACCGCCACAGCTTAAAATGCCGCAGGAAGGCTTCCGGGACACTGCTGCTGCTCTAGTGAGTGCTGGGTGGGCCGCTCCCTTTCCTGCCAACTCCATCTGGCCTAGGGGGCGGAGCCTGCACTCACCGCCACAGGATAAGAGGCCTGAGCGAGGCTTCCGGAACACTGCTGCTGCTGCTGCTGCTCTACTGAGTGCTGGGTGGGCCGCTCCCTTTCCTGCCAACTCCATCTGGCCTAGGGGGCGGAGCCTGCACTCACCGCCACAGGATAAGATGCCTGAGGGAGGCTTCCGGGACACTGCTGCTGCTGCTCTAATGAGTGCTGGGTGGGCCGCTCCCCTTTCCTGCCAACTCCATCTGGCCTAGGGGGCGGAGCCTGCACTCACCGCCACAGCTTAAGAGGCCTGAGCGAGGCTTCCGGGACACTGCTGCTGCTGCTGCTGCTGCTCTACTGAGTGCTGGGTGGGCCGCTCTCTTTCCTGCCAACTCCATCTGGTCTAGGGGGCGGAGCCTGCACTCACCGCCACAGCTTAAGAGGCTTGAGGGAGGCTTCCGGGACACTGCTGCTGCTGCTGCAGGGAGTGCTGGGTGGGCCGCTCCCCTTCCTGTCAACTCCATTTGGCCTAGGGGGCGGAGCCTGTACTCACCGCCACAGCTTAAGAGGCTTGAGGGAGGCTTCCGGGACACTGCTGCTGCTGCTGCAGGGAGTGCTGGGTGGGCCGCTCCCTTTCCTGCCAACTCCATCTGGCCTAGGGGGCGGAGCCTGCACTCACCGACACAGCTTAAGAGGCCCGAGGGAGGCTTCCGGGACACTGCTGCTGCTGCTCTAGTGACTGCTGGGTGGGCCGCTCCCCTTCCTGCCAACTCCATCTGGCCTACGGGGCGTAGCCTGCACTCACCGCCACAGTGTTAGAGGCCTGAGGGAGGCTTCCGGGACACTGCTGCTGCTCTAGTGACTACTGGGTGGGCCGCTCCCTTTCCTGCCAACTCCATCTGGCCTAGGGGGCGGAGCCTGCACTCACCGCCACAGCTTAAGAGGCCTGAGGGAGGCTTCCGGGAAACTGCTGCTGCTGCTGCAGTGAGTGCTGGGTGGGCCGCTCCCTTTCCCGCCAACTCCATCTGGCCTAGGGGGCGGATCCTGCACTCACCCCCACAGCTTAAGAGGCCTGAGGGAGACTTCCGGGACACTGCTGCTGCTGCTCTAGTGAGTGCTGGGTGGGCCGCTCCCTTTCCCGCCAACTCCATCTTGCCTAGGGGGCGGAGCCTGCACTCACCGCCACAGCTTAAGAGGCCTGAGGGAGGCCTCTGGGACACTGCTGCTGCTGCTCTAGTGAGAGCTGGGTGGGCCGCTCCCTTTCCTGCCAACTCCATCTGGCCTAGGGGGCGGAGCCTGCACTCACCGCCACAGTGTTAGAGGCCTGAGGGAGGCTTCCGGGACACTGCTGCTGCTCTAGTGAGTGCTGGGTGGGCCGCTCCCTTTCCTGCCAACTCCATTTGGCCTACGGGGCGGAGCATGTACTCACCGCCACAGCTTAAAAGGCCAGAGGGAGGCTTCCAGGACACTGCTGCTGCTCTAGTGAGTGCTGGGTGGGCCGCTCCCTTTCCTGAGAACTCCATCTGGCCTAGGAGGTGGAGCCTGCACTCACCGCCACAGGATAAGAGGCCTGAGGGAGGCTTCCGGGACACTGCTGCTGCTGCTCTAATGAGTGC
Source organism: Podarcis vaucheri (assembly GCF_965113315.1). Taxonomy (NCBI): domain Eukaryota; kingdom Metazoa; phylum Chordata; class Lepidosauria; order Squamata; family Lacertidae; genus Podarcis; species Podarcis vaucheri. The sequence continues at coordinate 1,258,791 of NC_138757.1, read as the reverse complement.
TGGGTGGGCCGCTCCCTTTCCTGCCAACTCCATGTGGCCTCGGGGGCGGAGCCTGCACTCACCGCCACAGCTTAAGAGGCTTGAGGGAGGCTTCCGGGACACTGCTGCTGCTGCTGCTGCTCTACTGAGTGCTGGGTGGGCCGCTCCCTTTCCTGCCAACTCCATCTGGTCTAGGGGGCGGAGCCTGCACTCACCGCCACAGCTTAAGAGGGCTGAGGGAGGCCTCCGGGACACTGCAACTGCTCTAGTGAGTGATGGGTGGGACGTTCCCTTTCTGTCAACTCCATTTGGCCTAGGGGGCGGAGCCTGTACTCACCGCCACAGCTTAAGAGGCCTGAGGGAGGCCTCCGGGACACTGCTGCTGCTGCTGCAGTGAGTGCTGTGTGGGCCGCTCCCTTTCCTGCCAACTCCATCTGGCCTAGGGGGCGGAGCCTGCACTCACCGCCACAGCTTAAGAGGCCCGAGGGAGGCTTCCGGGACACTGCTGCTGCTGCTCTAGTGACTGTTGGGTGGGCCGCTCCCCTTCCTGCCAACTCCATCTGGCCTAGGGGGCGGAGCCTGCACTCACCGCCACAGTGTTAGAGGCCTGAGGGAGGCTTCCGGGACACTGCTGCTGCTCTAGTGAGTGCTGGGTGGGCCGCTCCCTTTCCTGCCAACTCCATTTGGCCTAGGGGGCGGAGCCTGCACTCACCGCCACAGGATAAGAGGCCTGAGCGAGGCTTCCGGGACACTGCTGCTGCTGCTCTACTGAGTGCTGGGTGGGCCGCTCCCTTTCCTGCCAACTCCATCTGGCCTAGGAGGTGGAGCCTGCACTCACCGCCACAGGATAAGAGGCCTGAGGGAGGCTTCCGGGACACTGCTGCTGCTGCTCTAATGAGTGCTGGGTGGGCCGCTCCCTTTCCTGCCAACTCCATGTGGCCTCGGGTGCGGAGCCTGCACTCACCGCCACAGCTTAAGAGGCTTGAGGGAGGCTTCCGGGACACTGCTGCTGCTGCTCTAATGAGTGCTGGGTGGGCCGCTCCCTTTCCTGCCAACTCCATCTGGTCTAGGGGGCGGAGCCTGCACTCACCGCCACAGCTTAAGAGGGCTGAGGGAGGCCTCCGGGACACTGCTACTGCTCTAGTGAGTGATGGGTGGGCCGCTCCCTTTCCTGCCAACTCCATCTGGCCTAGGGGGCGGAGCCTGCACTCACCGCCACAGCTTAAGAGGCCTGAGGGAGGCCTCCGGGACACTGCTGCTGCTGCTGCAGTGAGTGCTGTGTGGGCCGCTCGCTTTCCGGCCAACTCCATATGGCCTAGGGGGCGGAGCCTGCACTCACCGCCACAGCTTAAGAGGCCCGAGGGAGGCCTCCGGGACACTGCTGCTGCTGCTGCAGTGAGTGCTGTGTGGGCCGCTCCCCTTCCTGCCAACTCCATCTGGCCTAGGGGGCGGAGCCTGCACTCACCGCTACAGTGTTAGAGGCCTGAGGGAGGCTTCCGGGACACTGCTGCTGCTGCTGCTGCTCTAATGAGTGCTGGGTGGGCCGCTCCCTTTCCTGCCAACTCCATGTGGCCTCGGGGGCGGAGCCTGCACTCACCGCCACAGCTTAAGAGGCTTGAGGGAGGCTTCCGGGACACTGCTGCTGCTACTGCTGCTCTACTGAGTGCTGGGTGGGCCGCTCCCTTTCCTGCCAACTCCATCTGGTCTAGGGGGCGGAGCCTGCACTCACCGCCACAGCTTAAGAGGGCTGAGGGAGGCCTCCGGGACACTGCTACTGCTCTAGTGAGTGATGGGTGGGACGCTCCCCTTCCTGTCAACTCCATTTGGCCTAGGGGGCGGAGCCTGTACTCACCGCCACAGCTTAAGAGGCCTGAGGGAGGCCTCCGGGACACTGCTGCTGCTCTAGTGACTGCTGGGTGGGCCGCTCCCTTTCCTGCCAACTCCATTTGGCCTACGGGGCGGAGCATGTACTCACCGCCACAGCTTAAAAGGCCGGAGGGAGGCTTCCAGGACACTGCTGCTGCTCTAGTGAGTGCTGGGTGGGCCGCTCCCTTTCCTGCCAACTCCATGTGGCCTCGGGGGCGGAGCCTGCACTCACCGCCACAGCTTAAGAGGCCTGAGGGAGGCTTCCTGGACACTGCTGCTGCTGCTCTAATGAGTGCTGGGTGGGCCGCTCCCTTTCCTGCCAACTCCATGTGGCCTCGGGGGCGGAGCCTGCACTCACCGCCACAGCTTAAGAGGGCTGAGGGAGGCTTCCTGGACACTGCTGCTGCTGCTCTACTGAGTGCTGGGTGGGCCGCTCCCCTTCCTGCCAACTCCATGTGGCCTCGGGGGCGGAGCCTGCACTCACCGCCACAGCTTAAGAGGCTTGAGGGAGGCTTCCGGGACACTGCTGCTGCTGCTCTACTGAGTGCTGGGTGGGCCGCTCCCTTTCCTGCCAACTCCATCTGGTCTAGGGGGCGGAGCCTGCACTCACCGCCACAGCTTAAGAGGCCTGAGGGAGGCTTCCGGGACACTGCTGCTGCTGCTGCTCTAGTGAGTGCTGGGTGGGCCGCTCCCCTTTCCTGCCAACTCCATCTGGCCTATGGGGCGGAGCCTGTACTCACCGCCACAGCTTAAGAGGCCTGAGGGAGGCTTCCGGGACACTGCTGCTGCTGCTGCTCTAGTGAGTGCTGGGTGGGCCGCTCCCCTTTCCTGCCAACTCCATCTGGCCTAGGGGGCGGAGCCTGCACTCACCGCCACAGTGTTAGAGGCCTGAGGGAGGCTTCCGGGACACTGCTGCTGCTCTAGTGACTGCTGGGTGGGCCGCTCCCTTTCCTGCCAACTCCATTTGGCCTACGGGGCGGAGCCTGCACTCACCGCCACAGCTTAAGAGGCCCGAGGGAGGCTTCCGGGACACTGCTGCTGCTGCTGCTCTAGTGACTGCTGGGTGGGCCGCTCCCCTTCCTGCCAACTCCATCTGTCCTAGGGGGCGGAGCCTGCACTCACCGCCACAGTGTTAGAGGCCTGAGGGAGGCTTCCGGGACACTGCTGCTGCTCTAGTGAGTGCTGGGTGGGCCGCTCCCTTTCCTGCCAACTCCATTTGGCCTAGGGGGCGGAGCCTGCACTCACCGCCACAGCTTAAAAGGCCTGAGGGAGGCTTCCGGGACACTGCTGCTGCTCTAGTGAGTGCTGGGTGGGCCGCTCCCTTTCCTGCCAACTCCATGTGGCCTCGGGGGCGGAGCCTGCACTCACCGCCACAGCTTAAGAGGCTTGAGGGAGGCTTCCGGGACACTGCTGCTGCTGCTCTACTGAGTGCTGGGAGGGCCGCTCCCTTTCCTGCCAACTCCATCTGGTCTAGGGGGCGGAGCCTGCACTCACCGCCAAAGCTTAAGAGGGCTGAGGGAGGCCTCCGGGACACTGCTACTGCTCTAGTGAGTGATGGGTGGGACGCTCCCCTTCCTGTCAACTCCATTTGGCCTAGGGGGCTGAGCCTGTACTCACCGCCACAGCTTAAGAGGCCTGAGGGAGGCCTCCGGGACACTGCTGCTGCTGCTGCAGTGAGTGCTGTGTGGGCCGCTCGCTTTCCTGCCAACTCCATATGGCCTAGGGGGCGGAGCCTGCACTCACCGCCACAGCTTAAGAGGCCCGAGGGAGGCTTCCGGGACACTGCTGCTGCTGCTCTAGTGACTGCTGGGTGGGCCGCTCCCCTTCCTGCCAACTCCATCTGGCCTAGGGGGCGGAGCCTGCACTCACCACCACAGTGTTAGAGGCCTGAGGGAGGCTTCCGGGACACTGCTGCTGCTGCTCTAGTGAGTGCTGGGTGGGCCGCTCCCTTTCCTGAGAACTCCATCTGGCCTAGGAGGTGGAGCCTGCACTCACCGCCACAGGATAAGAGGCCTGAGGGAGGCTTCCGGGACACTGCTGCTGCTGCTCTAATGAGTGCTGGGTGGGCCGCTCCCTTTCCTGCCAACTCCATGTGGCCTCGGGGGCGGAGCCTGCACTCACCGCCACAGCTTAAGAGGCTTGAGGGAGGCTTCCGGGACACTGCTGCTGGTGCTGCTGCTCTACTGAGTGCTGGGTGGGCCGCTCCCTTTCCTGAGAACTCCATCTGGCCTAGGAGGTGGAGCCTGCACTCACCGCCACAGGATAAGAGGCCTGAGGGAGGCTTCCGGGACACTGCTGCTGCTGCTCTAATGAGTGCTGGGTGGGCCGCTCCCTTTCCTGCCAACTCCATGTGGCCTCGGGGGCGGAGCCTGCACTCACCGCCACAGCTTAAGAGGCTTGAGGGAGGCTTCCGGGACACTGCTGCTGCTGCTGCTGCTCTACTGAGTGCTGGGTGGGCCGCTCCCTTTCCTGCCAACTCCATCTGGTCTAGGGGGCGGAGCCTGCACTCACCGCCACAGCTTAAGAGGGCTGAGGGAGGCCTCCGGGACACTGCAACTGCTCTAGTGAGTGATGGGTGGGACGTTCCCTTTCTGTCAACTCCATTTGGCCTAGGGGGCGGAGCCTGTACTCACCGCCACAGCTTAAGAGGCCTGAGGGAGGCCTCCGGGACACTGCTGCTGCTGCTGCAGTGAGTGCTGTGTGGGCCGCTCCCTTTCCTGCCAACTCCATCTGGCCTAGGGGGCGGAGCCTGCACTCACCGCCACAGCTTAAGAGGCCCGAGGGAGGCTTCCGGGACACTGCTGCTGCTGCTCTAGTGACTGTTGGGTGGGCCGCTCCCCTTCCTGCCAACTCCATCTGGCCTAGGGGGCGGAGCCTGCACTCACCGCCACAGTGTTAGAGGCCTGAGGGAGGCTTCCGGGACACTGCTGCTGCTCTAGTGAGTGCTGGGTGGGCCGCACCCTTTCCTGCCAACTCCATTTGGCCTAGGGGGCGGAGCCTGCACTCACCGCCACAGGATAAGAGGCCTGAGCGAGGCTTCCGGGACACTGCTGCTGCTGCTCTACTGAGTGCTGGGTGGGCCGCTCCCTTTCCTGCCAACTCCATCTGGCCTAGGAGGTGGAGCCTGCACTCACCGCCACAGGATAAGAGGCCTGAGGGAGGCTTCCGGGACACTGCTGCTGCTGCTCTAATGAGTGCTGGGTGGGCCGCTCCCTTTCCTGCCAACTCCATGTGGCCTCGGGTGCGGAGCCTGCACTCACCGCCACAGCTTAAGAGGCTTGAGGGAGGCTTCCGGGACACTGCTGCTGCTGCTCTAATGAGTGCTGGGTGGGCCGCTCCCTTTCCTGCCAACTCCATCTGGTCTAGGGGGCGGAGCCTGCACTCACTGCCACAGCTTAAGAGGGCTGAGGGAGGCCTCCGGGACACTGCTACTGCTCTAGTGAGTGATGGGCGGGACGCTCCCCTTCCTGTCAACTCCATTTGGCCTAGGGGGCGGAGCCTGTACTCACCGCCACAGCTTAAGAGGCCTGAGGGAGGCCTCCGGGACACTGCTGCTGCTGCTGCAGTGAGTGCTGTGTGGGCCGCTCGCTTTCCGGCCAACTCCATATGGCCTAGGGGGCGGAGCCTGCACTCACCGCCACAGCTTAAGAGGCCCGAGGGAGGCCTCCGGGACACTGCTGCTGCTGCTGCAGTGAGTGCTGTGTGGGCCGCTCCCCTTCCTGCCAACTCCATCTGGCCTAGGGGGCGGAGCCTGCACTCACCGCTACAGTGTTAGAGGCCTGAGGGAGGCTTCCGGGACACTGCTGCTGCTGCTGCTGCTCTAATGAGTGCTGGGTGGGCCGCTCCCTTTCCTGCCAACTCCATGTGGCCTCGGCGGCGGAGCCTGCACTCACCGCCACAGCTTAAGAGGCTTGAGGGAGGCTTCCGGGACACTGCTGCTGCTACTGCTGCTCTACTGAGTGCTGGGTGGGCCGCTCCCTTTCCTGCCAACTCCATCTGGTCTAGGGGGCGGAGCCTGCACTCACCGCCACAGCTTAAGAGGGCTGAGGGAGGCCTCCGGGACACTGCTACTGCTCTAGTGAGTGATGGGTGGGACGCTCCCCTTCCTGTCAACTCCATTTGGCCTAGGGGGCGGAGCCTGTACTCACCGCCACAGCTTAAGAGGCCTGAGGGAGGCCTCCGGGACACTGCTGCTGCTCTAGTGACTGCTGGGTGGGCCGCTCCCTTTCCTGCCAACTCCATTTGGCCTACGGGGCAGAGCATGTACTCACCGCCACAGCTTAAAAGGCCGGAGGGAGGCTTCCAGGACACTGCTGCTGCTCTAGTGAGTGCTGGGTGGGCCGCTCCCTTTCCTGCCAACTCCATGTGGCCTCGGGGGCGGAGCCTGCACTCACCGCCACAGCTTAAGAGGCCTGAGGGAGGCTTCCGGGACACTGCTGCTGCTGCTCTAATGAGTGCTGGGTGGGCCGCTCCCTTTCCTGCCAACTCCATGTGGCCTCGGGGGCGGAGCCTGCACTCACCGCCACAGCTTAAGAGGCTTGAGGGAGGCTTCCGGGACACTGCTGCTGCTGCTCTACTGAGTGCTGGGTGGGCCGCTCCCTTTCCTGCCAACTCCATCTGGTCTAGGGGGCGGAGCCTGCACTCACCGCCACAGCTTAAGAGGGCTGAGGGAGGCTTCCAGGACACTGCTGCTGCTGCTGCTCTACTGAGTGCTGGGTGGGCCGCTCCCCTTCCTGCCAACTCCATGTGGCCTCGGGGGCGGAGCCTGCACTCACCGCCACAGCTTAAGAGGCTTGAGGGAGGCTTCCGGGACACTGCTGCTGCTGCTCTACTGAGTGCTGGGTGGGCCGCTCCCTTTCCTGCCAACTCCATCTGGTCTAGGGGGCGGAGCCTGCACTCACCGCCACAGCTTAAGAGGCCTGAGGGAGGCTTCCGGGACACTGCTGCTGCTGCTGCTCTAGTGAGTGCTGGGTGGGCCGCTCCCCTTTCCTGCCAACTCCATCTGGCCTATGGGGCGGAGCCTGTACTCACCGCCACAGCTTAAGAGGCCTGAGGGAGGCTTCCGGGACACTGCTGCTGCTGCTGCTCTAGTGAGTGCTGGGTGGGCCGCTCCCCTTTCCTGCCAACTCCATCTGGCCTAGGGGGCGGAGCCTGCACTCACCGCCACAGTGTTAGAGGCCTGAGGGAGGCTTCCGGGACACTGCTGCTGCTCTAGTGACTGCTGGGTGGGCCGCTCCCTTTCCTGCCAACTCCATTTGGCCTACGGGGCGGAGCCTGCACTCACCGCCACAGCTTAAGAGGCCCGAGGGAGGCTTCCGGGACACTGCTGCTGCTGCTGCTCTAGTGACTGCTGGGTGGGCCGCTCCCCTTCCTGCCAACTCCATCTGTCCTAGGGGGCGGAGCCTGCACTCACCGCCACAGTGTTAGAGGCCTGAGGGAGGCTTCCGGGACACTGCTGCTGCTCTAGTGAGTGCTGGGTGGGCCGCTCCCTTTCCTGCCAACTCCATTTGGCCTAGGGGGCGGAGCCTGCACTCACCGCCACAGCTTAAAAGGCCTGAGGGAGGCTTCCGGGACACTGCTGCTGCTCTAGTGAGTGCTGGGTGGGCCGCTCCCTTTCCTGCCAACTCCATGTGGCCTCGGGGGCGGAGCCTGCACTCACCGCCACAGCTTAAGAGGCTTGAGGGAGGCTTCCGGGACACTGCTGCTGCTGCTCTACTGAGTGCTGGGAGGGCCGCTCCCTTTCCTGCCAACTCCATCTGGTCTAGGGGGCGGAGCCTGCACTCACCGCCAAAGCTTAAGAGGGCTGAGGGAGGCCTCCGGGACACTGCTACTGCTCTAGTGAGTGATGGGTGGGACGCTCCCCTTCCTGTCAACTCCATTTGGCCTAGGGGGCGGAGCCTGTACTCACCGCCACAGCTTAAGAGGCCTGAGGGAGGCCTCCGGGACACTGCTGCTGCTGCTGCAGTGAGTGCTGTGTGGGCCGCTCGCTTTCCTGCCAACTCCATATGGCCTAGGGGGCGGAGCCTGCACTCACCGCCACAGCTTAAGAGGCCCGAGGGAGGCTTCCGGGACACTGCTGCTGCTGCTCTAGTGACTGCTGGGTGGGCCGCTCCCCTTCCTGCCAACTCCATCTGGCCTAGGGGGCGGAGCCTGCACTCACCACCACAGTGTTAGAGGCCTGAGGGAGGCTTCCGGGACACTGCTGCTGCTGCTCTAGTGAGTGCTGGGTGGGCCGCTCCCTTTCCTGAGAACTCCATCTGGCCTAGGAGGTGGAGCCTGCACTCACCGCCACAGGATAAGAGGCCTGAGGGAGGCTTCCGGGACACTGCTGCTGCTGCTCTAATGAGTGCTGGGTGGGCCGCTCCCTTTCCTGCCAACTCCATGTGGCCTCGGGGGCGGAGCCTGCACTCACCGCCACAGCTTAAGAGGCTTGAGGGAGGCTTCCGGGACACTGCTGCTGCTGCTGCTGCTCTACTGAGTGCTGGGTGGGCCGCTCCCTTTCCTGAGAACTCCATCTGGCCTAGGAGGTGGAGCCTGCACTCACCGCCACAGGATAAGAGGCCTGAGGGAGGCTTCCGGGACACTGCTGCTGCTGCTCTAAAGAGTGCTGGGTGGGCCGCTCCCTTTCCTGCCAACTCCATGTGGCCTCGGGGGCGGAGCCTGCACTCACCGCCACAGCTTAAGAGGCTTGAGGGAGGCTTCCGGGACACTGCTGCTGCTGCTGCTGCTCTACTGAGTGCTGGGTGGGCCGCTCCCTTTCCTGCCAACTCCATCTGGTCTAGGGGGCGGAGCCTGCACTCACCGCCACAGCTTAAGAGGCCTGAGGGAGGCTGCGGGACACTGCTGCTGCTGCTCTACTGAGTGCTGGGAGGGCCGCTCCCTTTCCTGCCAACTCCATCTGGTCTAGGGGGCGGAGCCTGCACTCACCGCCACAGCTTAAGAGGGCTGAGGGAGGCCTCCGGGACACTGCTACTGCTCTAGTGAGTGATGGGTGGGACGCTCCCCTTCCTGTCAACTCCATTTGGCCTAGGGGGCGGAGTCTGTACTCACCGCCACAGCTTAAGAGGCCTGAGGGAGGCCTCCGGGACACTGCTGCTGCTCTAGTGACTGCTGGGTGGGCCGCTCCCTTTCCTGCCAACTCCATTTGGCCTACGGGGCGGAGCATGTACTCACCGCCACAGCTTAAAAGGCCGGAGGGAGGCTTCCAGGACACTGCTGCTGCTCTAGTGAGTGCTGGGTGGGCCGCTCCCTTTCCTGCCAACTCCATTTGGCCTAGGGGGCGGAGCCTGCACTCACCGCCACAGCTTAAGAGGCCTGAGCGAGGCTTCCGGGACACTGCTGCTGCTGCTCTACTGAGTGCTGGGTGGGCCGCTCCCTTTCCTGAGAACTCCATCTGGCCTAGGAGGTGGAGCCTGCACTCACCGCCACAGGATAAGAGGCCTGAGGGAGGCTTCCGGGACACTGTTGCTGCTGCTCTAATGAGTGCTGGGTGGGCCGCTCCCTTTCCTGCCAACTCCATGTGGTCTCGGGGGCGGAGCCTGCACTCACCGCCACAGCTTAAGAGGCTTGAGGGAGGCTTCCGGGACACTGCTGCTGCTGCTCTACTGAGTGCTGGGTGGGCCGCTCCCTTTCCTGCCAACTCCATCTGGTCTAGGGGGCGGAGCCTGCACTCACCGCCACAGCTTAAGAGGGCTGAGGGAGGCCTCCGGGACACTGCTACTGCTCTAGTGAGTGATGGGTTGGACGCTCCCCTTCCTGTCAACTCCATTTGGCCTAGGGGGCGGAGCCTGTACTCACAGCCACAGCTTAAGAGGCCTGAGGGAGGCCTCCGGGACACTGCTGCTGCTGCTGCAGTGAGTGCTGTGTGGGCCGCTCCCTTTCCTGCAAACTCCATCTGGCCTAGGGGGCAGAGCCTGCACTCACCGCCACAGTGTTAGAGGCCTGAGGGAAGCTTCCGGGACACTGCTGCTGCTGTAGTAAGTGCTGGGTGGGCCGCTCCCTTTCCTGCCAACTCCATCTTGCCTAGGGGGCGGAGCCTGCACTCACCGCCACAGCTTAAGAGTCCTGAGGGAGGCTTCCGGGATACTGCTGCTGCTGCTGCTGCTCTAGTGAGTGCTGCGTGGGCCGCTCCCTTTCCTGCCAACTCCATCTGGCCTAGGGGGCGGAGCCTGCACTCACCGCCACAGCTTAAGAGGCCTGAGGGAGGCTTCCGGGATACTGCTGCTGCTGCTGCTGCTGCTCTAATGAGTGCTGGGTGGGCCGCTCCCCATCCTGCCAACTCCATCTGGCCTAGGGGGCGGAGCCTGCACTCACCGCCACAGCTTAAGAGGCCCGAGGGAGGCTTCCGGGACACTGCTGCTGCTGCTCTAGTGACTGCTGGGTGGGCCGCTCCCCTTCCTGCCAACTCCATCTGGCCTAGGGGGCGGAGCCTGCACTCACCGCCACAGTGTTAGAGGCCTGAGGGAGGCTTCCGGGACACTGCTGCTGCTCTAGTGACTGCTGGGTGGGCCGTTCCCTTTCCTGCCAACTTCATCTGGCACAGGGGGCGGAGCCTGCACTCACCGCCACAGCTTAAGAGGCCTGAGGGAGGCTTCCGGGACACTGCTGCTGCTCTAGTGAGTGCTGGGTGGGCCGCTCCCTTTCCTGCCAACTTCATCTGGCACAGGGGGCTGAGCCTGCACTCACCGCCACAGCTTAAGAGGCCTGAGGGAGGCTTCCGGGACACTGCTGCTGCTGCTCTACTGAGTGCTGGGTGAGCCGCTGCCTTTCTTGCCAACTCCATCTGGCCTAGGGTGCGGAGCTTGCACTCATCGTCACAGCTTAAGAGGCCTGAGGGAGGCTGTCAGGACACTGCTGCTGCTCTAGTGAGTGCTGGGTGGGCCGCTCCCTTTCCTGCCAACTTCATCTGCCACAGGGGGCGGAGCCTGCACTCACCGCCACAGCTTAAGAGGCCTGAGGGAGGCTTCCGGGACACTGCTGCTGCTCTAGTGAGTGCTGGGTGGGCCGCTCCCTTTCCTGCCAACTCCATCTGGCCTAGGGGGCTGAGCCTGCACTCACTGCCACAGCTTAAGAGGCCTGAGGGAGGCTTCCGGGACGCTGCTGCTGCTGCTCTACTGAGTGCTGGGTGGGCCGCTCCCTTTCCTGCCAACTCCATGTGGCCTCGGGGGCGGAGCCTGCACTCACCGCCACAGCTTAAGAGGCCTGAGGGAGGCTTCCGGGACACTGCTGCTGCTGCTCTAATGAGTGCTGGGTGGGCCGCTCCCTTTCCTGCCAACTCCATGTGGCCTCGGGGGCGGAGCCTGCACTCACCGCCACAGCTTAAGAGGCTTGAGGGAGGCTTCCGGGACACTGCTGCTGCTGCTCTACTGAGTGATGGGTGGGACGCTCCCCTTCCTGTCAACTCCATTTGGCCTAGGGGGCGGAGCCTGTACTCACCGCCACAGCTTAAGAGGCCTGAGGGAGGCCTCCGGGACAGTGCTGCTGCTGCTGCAGTGAGTGCTGTGTGGGCCGCTCCCTTTCCTGCCAACTCCATCTGGCCTAGGGGGCAGAGCCTGCACTCACCGCCACAGCTTAAGAGGCCCGAGGGAGGCTTCCGGGACACTGCTGCTGCTGCTCTAGTGACTGCTGGGTGGGCCGCTCCCCTTCCTGCCAACTCCATCTGGCCTAGGGGGCGGAGCCTGCACTCACCGCCACAGTGTTAGAGGCCTGAGGGAGGCTTCCGGGACACTGCTGCTGCTCTAGTGACTGCTGGGTGGGCCGCTCCCTTTCCTGCCAACTCCATTTGGCCTACGGGGCGGAGCATGTACTCACCGCCACAGCTTAAAAGGCCGGAGGGAGGCTTCCGGGACACTGCTGCTGCTCTAGTGAGTGCTGGGTGGGCCGCTCCCTTTCCTGCCAACTCCATCTGGCCTAGGGGGCTGAGCCTGCACTCACCGCCACAGCTTAAGAGGCCTGAGGGAGGCCTACGGGACACTGCTGCTGCTGCTGTCTAGTGAGTGCTGGGTGGGCCGCTCCCCTTCCTGTTAAACTCCATCTGGCCTAGGGGGCGGAGCCTGCAGTCACCGCCACAGCTTAAGACGCCTGAGGGAGGCCTCCGGGTTACTGCTTCTGCTGCTCTAGTGAGTGCTGGGTGGGCCGCTCCCTTTCCTGCCAACTCCATGTGGCCGCGGGGGCGGAGCCTGCACTCACCGCCACAGCTTAAGAGGCTTGAGGGAGGCTTCCGGGACACTGCTGCTGCTCTAGTGAGTGCTGGGGGGGGGCGCTCCCTTTCCTGCCAACTACATCTGGCCTAGGGGCGGAGCCTGCACTCACCGCCACAGCTTAAGAGGCCTGAGGGAGGCTTCCGGGACACTGATGCTGCTGCTCCTCTAGTGAGTGCTGGGTGGGCCGCTCCCTTTCCTGCCAACTCCATCTGGCCTAGGGGGCGGAGCCTGCACTCACCGCCACAGCTTAAGAGGCCTGAGGGAGGCTTCCGGGACACTGCTGCTGCTCTAATGAGTGCTGGGTGGGCCGCTCCCTTTCCTGCCAACTCCATCTGGCCTAGGGGGCGGAGCCTGCACTCACCGCCACAGCTTAAAAGGCCTGAGGGAGGCTTCCGGGACACTGCTGCTGCTCTAGTGACTGCTGGGTGGGCCGCTCCCTTTCCTGCCAACTCCATTTGGCCTACGGGGCGGAGCATGTACTCACCGCCACAGCTTAAGAGGCCTGAGGGAGGCTTCCGGGACACTGCTGCTGCTGCTCTAATGAGTGCTGGGTGGGCCGCTCCCTTTCCTGCCAACTCCATGTGGCCTCGGGGGCGGAGCCTGCACTCACCGCCACAGCTTAAGAGGGCTGAGGGAGGCCTCCGGGACACTGCTACTGCTCTAGTGAGTGATGGGTGGGACACTCCCCTTCCTGTCAACTCCATTTGGCCTAGGGGGCGGAGCCTGTACTCACCGCCACAGCTTAAGAGGCCTGAGGGAGGCCTCCGGGACAGTGCTGCTGCTGCTGCAGTGAGTGCTGTGTGGGCCGCTCCCTTTCCTGCCAACTCCATCTGGCCTAGGGGGCAGAGCCTGCACTCACCGCCACAGTGTTAGAGGCCTGAGGGAGGCTTCCGGGACACTGCTGCTGCTCTAGTGACTGCTGGGTGGGCCGCTCCCTTTCCTGCCAACTCCATTTGGCCTACGGGGCGGAGCATGTACTCACCGCCACAGCTTAAAAGGCCGGAGGGAGGCTTCCGGGACACTGCTGCTGCTCTAGTGAGTGCTGGGTGGGCCGCTCCCTTTCCTGCCAACTCCATCTGGCCTAGGGGGCTGAGCCTGCACTCACCGCCACAGCTTAAGAGGCCTGAGGGAGGCTTCCGGGAAACTGCTGCTGCTCTAGGGAGTGCTGGGTGGGCCGCTCCCTTTCCTGCCAACTCCATCTGGCCTAGGGGGCTGAGCCTGCACTCACCGCCACAGCTTAAGAGGCCTGAGGGAGGCCTACGGGACACTGCTGCTGCTCTAGGGAGTGCTGGGTGGGCCGCTCCCTTTCCTGCCAACTCCATCTGGCCTAGGGGGCGGATCCTGCGCTCACCGCCACAGCTTAAGAGGCCTGAGGGAGGCTTCCGGGAAACTGCTGCTGCTCTAGTGAGTGCTGGGTGGGCCGCTCCCTTTCCTGCCAACTCCATCTGGCCAAGGGGGCGGAGCCTGTACTCACCGCCACAGCTTAAGAGGTCTGAGGGAGGCCTCCGGGTTACTGCTTCTGCTGCTCTAGTGAGTGCTGGGTGGGCCGCTCCCTTTCCTGCCAACTCCATGTGGCTGCGGGGGCGGAGCCTGCACTCACCGCCACAGCTTAAGAGGCTTGAGGGAGGCTTCCGGGACACTGCTGCTGCTCTAATGAGTGCTGGGTGGGCCGCTCCCTTTCCTTCCAACTACATCTGGCCTAGGGGCGGAGCCTGCACTCACCGCCACAGCTTAAGAGGCCTGAGGGAGGCTTCCGGGACACTGATGCTGCTGCTCCTCTAGAGAGTGCTGGGTGGGCCGCTCCCTTTCCTGCCAACTCCATCTGGCCTAGGGGGCGGAGCCTGCACTCACCGCCACAGCTTAAGAGGCCTGAGGGAGGCTTCCGGGACACTGCTGCTGCTCTAATGAGTGCTGGGTGGGCCGCTCCCTTTCCTGCCAACTCCATCTGGCCTAGGGGGCGGAGCCTGCACTCACCGCCACAGCTTAAAAGGCCTGAGGGAGGCTTCCGGGACACTGCTGCTGCTCTAGGGAGTGCTGCGTGGGCCGCTCCCTTTCCTGCCAACTCCATCTGGCCTAGGGGGCGGATCCTGCGCTCACCGCCACAACTTAAGAGGCCTGAGGGAGGCCTACGGGACACTGCTGCTGCTGCTCTACTGAGTGCTGGGTGGGCCGCTCCCTTTCCCGCCAACTCCATCTGGCCTAGGGGGCGGATCCTGCACTTACCCCCACAGCTTAAGAGGCCCGAGGGAGGCTTCCGGGACACTGCTGCTGCTGCTGCTGCTGCTGCTCTAGTGAGTGCTGGGTGGGCCGCTCCCTTTCCTGCCAACTCCATGTGGCCGCGGGGGCGGAGCCTGCACTCACCGCCACAACTTAAGAGGCCTGAGGGAGGCTTCCGGGACACTACTGCTTCTGCTGCTGCTCTAGTGAGTGCTGGGTGGGCCGCTCCCCTTTCCTGCCAACTCCATCTGGCCTAGGGGGCGGAGCCTGCACTCACCGCCACAGCTTAAGAGGCCTGAGGGAGGCCTACGGGACACTGCTGCTGCTGCTGTCTAGTGAGTGCTGGGTGGGCCGCTCCCCTTCCTGTTAAACTCCATCTGGCCTAGAAGGCGGATCCTGCGCTCACCGCCACAGCTTAAGAGGCCTGAGGGAGGCTTCCGGGACACTGCTGCTGCTGCTCTAGTGAGTGCTGGGTGGGCCGCTCCCTTACCTGCCAACTCCATCTGGCCTTGGGGGCGGAGCCTGCACTCACCGCCACAGCTTAAGAGGCCTGAGGGAGGCTTCCGGGACACTGCAGCTGCTGCTCTAGTGAGTACTAGGTGGGCCGCACCCTTTCCTGCCAACCCCATCTGACCTAGGGGGCGGAGCTTGCACTCACCGCCACAGCGTAAGAGGCCTGAGGGAGGCTTCCGGGACACTTCTGCTACTCTACTGAGTGCTGGGTGGGCCTCTCCTCTTCCTGCCAACTCCATCTGGCCTAGGGGGCGGAGCCTGCACTCACCGCCACAGCGTAAGAGGCCTGAGGGAGTCTTCGGGGACACTGCGGCTGCTCTAGTGAGTGCTGGGTGGGCCGCACCCTTTCCTGCCATCTCCATCTGGCCTAGGGGGCGGAGCCTGCACTCACCGCCACAGCTTCAGATGCCTGAGGGAGGCTTCCGGGACACTGCTGCTGCTATTGCTCAAGTGAGTGCTTGGTGGGCCGCTCTCTTTCCTGCCAACTCCATCTGGCCTAGGGGGCGGAACCTGCACTCGCCCCCACAGCTTAAGAGTCCTGAGGGAGGCTTCCGGGACACTGCAGCTGCTGCTCTAGTGAGTGCTAGGTGGGCCGCACCCTTTCCTGCCAACCCCATCTGACCTAGGGGGCGGAGCTTGCACTCACCGCCACAGCGTAAGAGGCCTGAGGGAGGCTTCCGGGACACTGCAGCTGCTGCTCTACTGAGTGCTAGGTGGGCCGCACCCTTTCCTGCCAACCCCATCTGACCTAGGGGGCGGAGCTTGCACTCACCGCCACAGCGTAAGAGGCCTGAGGGAGGCTTCCGTGACACTTCTGCTACTCTTCTGAGTGCTGGGTGGGCCGCTCCCCTTCCTGCCAACCCCATCTGGCCTAGGGGGCGGAGCCTGCACTCACCGCCACAGCTTAAGAGTCCTGAGGGAGGCTTCCGGGACACTGCAGCTGCTGCTCTAGTGAGTGCTAGGTGGGCCACACCCTTTCCTGCCATCTCCATCTGGCCTAGGGGGCGGAGCCTGCACTCACCGCCACAGCTTAAGAGGCCTGAGCGAGGCTTCCGGGACACTGCTGCTGCTGCTCTACTGAGTGCTGGGTGGGCCGCTCCCTTTCCTGAGAACTCCATCTGGCCTATGGGGCAGAGCCTGCACTCACCGCCACAACTTAAAAGGCCTGAGGGAGGCTTCCGGGACACTGCTGCTGCTCTAGTGAGTGCTGGGTGGGCCGCACCCTTTCCTGCCATCTCCATCTGGCCTAGGGGGCGGAGCCTGCACTCACCGCCACAGCTTAAGAGGCCTGAGGGAGGCTTCCGGGACACTGCTGCTACTGCTGCTCTAGTGAATGCTGGGTGGGCCGCACCCTTTCCTGCCATCTCCATCTGGTTTAGGGGGCGGAGCCTGCACTCACCGCCACAGCTTAAGAGGCCTGAGGGAGGCTTCCGGGACACTGCTGCTGCTGCTGCTCTAATGAGTGCTGGGTGGGCCACTCCCTTTCCTGCCAACTCCATCTGGCCTAGGGGGCGGAGCCTGCACTCACCGCCACAGCTTAAAAGGCCTGAGGGAGGCTTCCTGGAAACTGCTGCTGCTGCACTAGTGAGTGCTGGGTGGGCCGCTCCCTTTCCTGCCAATTCCATCTGGCCTAGGGGGCGGAGCCTGCACTCACCACCACAGCTTAAAAGGCCTGAGGGAGGCTTCCGGGACACTTCTGCTGCTGGTGCTCTAGTGAGTGCTGGGTGGGCCGCTCCCTTTCCTGCCAACTCCATCTGGCCTAGGGGGCGGAGCCTGCACTCACCACCACAGCTTAAAAGGCCTGAGGGAGGCTTCCGGGACACTGCTGCTGCTGCTGCTGCTCTAGTGAGTGCTGGGTGGGCCGCTCGCTTTCCTGTCAACTCCATCTGGCCTAGGGGGTGGAGCCTGCACTCACCGCCACAGCTTAAGAGGCCTGAGGGAGACTTCCTGGACACTGCTGCTGTTGCTGCTCTACTGAGTGCTAGGTGGGCCGCTCCCTTTCCTGCCATCTCCATCTGGCCTAGGGGGCGGAGCCTGCACTCACCGCCACAGCTTAAGAGGGCTGAGGGAGGCTTCCGGGACACTGCTGCTGCTGCTCTCGTGTGTGCTGGGTGGGCCGCTCCCTTTCCTGCCAAATCCATCTGGCCTAGGAGGCAGAGCCTGCACTCACCACCATGTTTAAGAGGCCTGAGGGAGGCTTCCGGGACACTGCAGCTGCTGCTCTAGTGAGTGCTAGGTGCCCGCACCCTTTCCTGCCAACCCCATCTGACCTAGGGGGCGGAGCTTGCACTCACCGCCACAGCTTAAGAGGCCTGATTGGGGCTTCCGGGACACTGCTGCTGCTGTTCTAGTGAGTGCTGGGTGGGCCGCTTCCTTTCCTGCCAACTTCATCCGGCCTAGGGGGCGGAGCTTGCACTCACCGCCACAGCGTAAGAGGCCTGAGGGAGTCTTCGGGGACACTGCGGCTGCTCTAGTGAGTGCTGAGTGGGCCGCACCCTTTCCTGCCAACTCCATCTGGCCTAGGGGGCGGAGCTTGCACTCACCAGCACAGCTTAAGAGGCCTGAGGGAGGCTTCCGGGACACTGCTGCTGCTCTACTGAGTACTGGGTGGGCCGCTCCCTTTCCTGTCAACTCCATCTGGCCTAGGGGGCGGAGCCTGCACTCACCGCCACAGCTTAAGAGGCCTGAGGGAGGCTTCCGGGACACTTCTGCTGCTGCTGCACTAGTGAGTGGTAGGTGGGCCGCACCCTTTCCTGCCATCTCCATCTGGCCTAGGGGGCGGAGCCTGCACTCACCGCCACAGCTTAAGAGGCCTGAGGGAGGCTTCCGGGACACTGCTGCTGTTGCTGCTCTACTGAGTGGTAGGTGGGCCGCACCCTTTCCTGCCATCTCCATCTGGCCTAGGGGGCGGAGCCTGCACTCACCGCCACAGCTTAAGAGGGCTGAGGGAGGCTTCCGGGACACTGCTGCTGCTGCTGCTGCTGCTCTAGTGAGTGCTGGGTGGGCCGCTCGCCTTCCTGTCAACTCCATCTGGTCTAGGGGGCGGAGCCTGCACTCACCCCCACAGCTTAAGAGGGCTGTGGGAGGCTTCCGGGACACTTCTGCTGCTCTACTGAGTGCTGGGTGGGCCTCTCCCCTTCCTGCCAACTCCATCTGGCCTAGGGGGCGGAGCTTGTACTCACCGCCACAGCGTAAGAGGCCTGAGGGAGGCTTCCGGGACACTGCTGCTGCTACTGCTCTACTGAGTGCTGGGTGGGCCGCTCCCCTTCCTGCCAACTCCATCTAGCCTTGGGGGCGGAGCCTGGACTCACCGCCACCGCTTAAAAGGCCTGAGGGAGGCTTCCGGAACACTGCTGCTACTGCTCCAGTGAGTGCTGGGTGGACCGCCCCCTTTCCTGCCAACTCCATCGGGCCTAGGGGGCAGAACCTGCACTCACCCGCACAGCTTAAGAGGCCTGAGGGAGGCTTCCGGGACACTGCTGCTGCTGCTCTAGTGAGTGCTGGGTGGGCCGCTCCCTTTCCTGCCAACTCCATCTGGCCTAGGGGGCAGAGCCTGCACTCACCCCCACAGCTTAAGAGGCCTGAGGGAGGCTTCCGGGACACTGCTGCTGCTGCTGCTGCTGCTCTAGTGAGTGCTGGGTGGGCCGCTCCCTTTCCTGCCAATTGCATCTGGCCTAGGGGGCGGAGCCTGCACTCACCCCCACAGCTTAAGAGGCCTGAGGGAGGCTTCCGGGACACTGCTGCTGCTGCTGCTCTAGTGAGTGCTGGGTGGGCCGCTCCCTTTCCTGCCAACTCCATCTGGCCTAGGGGGCAGAGCCTGCACTCACCGCCACAGCCTAAGAGGCCCGAGGGAGGCTTCCGGGATACTGCTGCTGCTGCTGCTCTAGTGAGTGCTGGGTGGGCCGCTCCCTTTCCTGCCAATTGCATCTGGCCTAGGGGGCGGAGCCTGCACTCACCCCCACAGCTTAAGAGGCCTGAGGGAGGCTTCCGGGACGCTGCTGCTGCTCTAGTGAGTGCTGGGTGGGCCGCTCCCCTTCCTGCCATCTCCATCTGGCCTAGGGGGCAGAGCCTGCACTCACCCACACAGCTTAAGAGGCCTGAGGGAGGCTTCCGGGACACTGCTGCTGCTGCTCTAGTGAGTGCTGGGTGGGCCGCTCCCTTTCCTGCCAATTGCATCTGGCCTAGGGGGCGGAGCCTGCACTCACCCCCACAGCTTAAGAGGCCTGAGGGAGGCTTCCGGGACACTGCTGCTGCTGCTCTAGTGAGAGCTGGGTGGCCCGCTCCCTTTCCTGCCATCTCCATCTGGCCTAGGGGGCGGAGCCTGCACTCACCGCCACAGCTTAAGAGGCCTGAGGGAGGCCTCCGGGACACTGCTGCTGCTGCTGCTCTAGTGAGTGCTGGGTGGGCCGCTCCCCTTCCTGTCAACTCCATCTGGCCTAGGGGGCGGAGCCTGCACTCACCGCCACAGCTTAAGAGGCCTGAGGGAGGCTTCCGGGACACTGCTGCTGCTGCTCTAGTGAGTGCTGGGTGGGCCGCTCCCTTTCCTGCCAACTCCATCTGGCCTAGGGGGCGGAGCCTGCACTCACCGCCACAGCTTAAGAGGCCCGAGGGAGGCTTCCGGGACACTGCTGCTGCTGCACTAGTGACTGCTGGGTGGGCCGCTCCCCTTCCTGCCAACTCCATCTGGCCTAGGGGGCGGAGCATGAAATTACCGCCACAGCTTAAGAGGTCTGAGGGAGGCTTCCGGGACACTGCTGCTGCTGCTCTAGTGAGTGCTGGGTGGCCCGCTCCCCTTCCTGCCAACTCCATCTGGCCTAGGGGGCGGAGCCTGCACTCTCCGCCACAGCTTAAGAGGCCTGAGGGAGGCTTCCGGGACACTGCTGCTGCTGCTCTAGTGAGTGCTGGGTGGGCCGCTCCCTTTCCTGCCAATTGCATCTGGCCTAGGGGGCGGAGCCTGCACTCACCCCCACAGCTTAAGAGGCCTGAGGGAGGCTTCCGGGACACTGCTGCTGCTGCTGCTCTAGTGAGTGCTGGGTGGGCCGCTCCCTTTCCTGCCAACTCCATCTGGCCTAGGGGGCAGAGCCTGCACTCACCGCCACAGCCTAAGAGGCCCGAGGGAGGCTTCCGGGATACTGCTGCTGCTGCTGCTCTAGTGAGTGCTGGGTGGGCCGCTCCCTTTCCTGCCAATTGCATCTGGCCTAGGGGGCGGAGCCTGCACTCACCCCCACAGCTTAAGAGGCCTGAGGGAGGCTTCCGGGACGCTGCTGCTGCTCTAGTGAGTGCTGGGTGGGCCGCTCCCCTTCCTGCCATCTCCATCTGGCCTAGGGGGCAGAGCCTGCACTCACCCCCACAGCTTAAGAGGCCTGAGGGAGGCTTCCGGGACACTGCTGCTGCTGCTCTAGTGAGTGCTGGGTGGGCCGCTCCCTTTCCTGCCAATTGCATCTGGCCTAGGGGGCGGAGCCTGCACTCACCCCCACAGCTTAAGAGGCCTGAGGGAGGCTTCCGGGACACTGCTGCTGCTGCTCTAGTGAGAGCTGGGTGGCCCGCTCCCTTTCCTGCCATCTCCATCTGGCCTAGGGGGCGGAGCCTGCACTCACCGCCACAGCTTAAGAGGCCTGAGGGAGGCCTCCGGGACACTGCTGCTGCTGCTGCTCTAGTGAGTGCTGGGTGGGCCGCTCCCCTTCCTGTCAACTCCATCTGGCCTAGGGGGCGGAGCCTGCACTCACCGCCACAGCTTAAGAGGCCTGAGGGAGGCTTCCGGGACACTGCTGCTGCTGCTCTAGTGAGTGCTGGGTGGGCCGCTCCCTTTCCTGCCAACTCCATCTGGCCTAGGGGGCGGAGCCTGCACTCACCGCCACAGCTTAAGAGGCCCGAGGGAGGCTTCCGGGACACTGCTGCTGCTGCACTAGTGACTGCTGGGTGGGCCGCTCCCCTTCCTGCCAACTCCATCTGGCCTAGGGGGCGGAGCATGAAATTACCGCCACAGCTTAAGAGGTCTGAGGGAGGCTTCCGGGACACTGCTGCTGCTGCTCTAGTGAGTGCTGGGTGGCCCGCTCCCCTTCCTGCCAACTCCATCTGGCCTAGGGGGCGGAGCCTGCACTCTCCGCCACAGCTTAAGAGGCCTGAGGGAGGCTTCCGGGACACTGCTGCTGCTGCTCTAGTGAGTGCTGGGTGGGCCGCTCCCTTTCCTGCCAACTCCATCTGGTCTAGGCGGCGAAGCCTGCACTCACTGCAACAGCTTAAGAGGCCTGAGGGAGGCTTCCGGGACACTGCTGCTGCTCTAGTGAGTGCTGGGTGGGACACTCCCTTTCCTGCCAACTCCATCTGGTCTAGGCGGCGAAGCCTGCACTCACTGCCACAGCTTAAGAGGCCTGAGGGAGGCTTCCGGGACACTGCTGCTGCTCTAGTGAGTGCTGGGTGGGACACTCCCTTTCCTGCCAACTCCATCTGGTCTAGGCGGCGAAGCCTGCACTCA
This sequence comes from Podarcis vaucheri, assembly GCF_965113315.1. Taxonomy (NCBI): domain Eukaryota; kingdom Metazoa; phylum Chordata; class Lepidosauria; order Squamata; family Lacertidae; genus Podarcis; species Podarcis vaucheri. The sequence continues at coordinate 1,237,539 of NC_138757.1, read as the reverse complement.
CTGCCACAGCTTAAGAGGCCTGAGGGAGGCTTCCGGGACACTGCTGCTGCTCTAGTGAGTGCTGGGTGGGCCGCTCCGTTTCCTGCCAACTCCATCTGGCCTAGGGGGCGGAGCCTGCACTCACCCCCACAACTTAAGAGGCCTGAGGGAGGCCTCCGGGACACTGCTGCTGCTGCTGCTCTAGTGAGTGCTGGGTGGGCCTCTAGCCTTCCTGTCAACTCCATCTGGCCTAGGGGGCGGAGCCTAGCACTCACCGCCACAGCGTAAGAGGCCTGAGGGAGGCTTCGGGGACACTGCGGCTGCTCTAGTGAGAGCTGGGTGGGCCGCTCCCTTTCCTGCCATCTCCATCTGGCCTAGGGGGCGGAGCCTGCACTCACCGCCACAGCTTAAGAGGCCTGAGGGGGGCTTCCAGGACACTGCTGCTGCTGCTGCACTAGTGAGTGCTGGGTGGGCCGCTCCCCTTCCTGTCAACTCCATCTGGCCTAGGGGGCGGAGCCTGCACTCACCGCCACAGCTTAAGAGGCCCGAGGGAGGCTTCCGGGACACTGCTGCTGCTGCTCTAGTGACGGCTGGGTGGGCTGCTCCCCTTCCTGCCAACTCCATCTGGCCTAGGGGGCGGAGCCTGCACTCACCGCCACAGTGTTAGAGGCCTGAGGGAGGCCTCCGGGACACTGCTGCTGCTCTTGTGACTGCTGGGTGGGCCGCTCCCCTTCCTGCCAACTCCATCTGGCCTAGGGGGCGGAGCCTGCACTCACCGCCACAGCTAAAGAGGTCTGAGGGAGGCTTCCGGGACACTGCTGCTACTGCTCTACTTACTGCTTGGTGGGCCGCTCCCCTTCCTGTCAACTCCATCTGGCCTAGGGGGCGGAGCCTGCACTCACCGCCACAGCTTAAGAGGCCTGAGGGAGGCCTCCGGGACACTGCTGCTGCTGCTGTAGTGAGTGCTGTGTGGGCCGCTCCCCTTCCTGCCAACTCCATCTGGCCTAGGGGGCGGAGCATGAAATTACCGCCACAGCTAAAGAGGTCTGAGGGAGGCTTCCGGGACACTGCTGCTGCTACTGCTCTACTTACTGCTTGGTGGGCCGCTCCCCTTCCTGTCAACTCCATCTGGCCTAGGGGGCGGAGCCTGCACTCACCGCCACAGCTTAAGAGGCCTGAGGGAGGCTTCCGGGACACTGCTGCTGCTGCTCTAATGAATGCTGGGTGGGCCAATCCCTTCCTAGCAACTCCATCTGGTCTAGGCGGCGAAGCCTGCACTCACTGCCACAGCTTAAGAGGCCTGAGGGAGGCTTCCGGGACACTGCTGCTGCTCTAGTGAGTGCTGGGTGGGCCGCTCCGTTTCCTGCCAACTCCATCTGGCCTAGGGGGCGGAGCCTGCACTCACCCCCACAACTTAAGAGGCCTGAGGGAGGCCTCCGGGACACTGCTGCTGCTGCTGCTCTAGTGAGTGCTGGGTGGGCCTCTAGCCTTCCTGTCAACTCCATCTGGCCTAGGGGGCGGAGCCTAGCACTCACCGCCACAGCGTAAGAGGCCTGAGGGAGGCTTCGGGGACACTGCGGCTGCTCTAGTGAGAGCTGGGTGGGCCGCTCCCTTTCCTGCCATCTCCATCTGGCCTAGGGGGCGGAGCCTGCACTCACCGCCACAGCTTAAGAGGCCTGAGGGGGGCTTCCAGGACACTGCTGCTGCTGCTGCACTAGTGAGTGCTGGGTGGGCCGCTCCCCTTCCTGTCAACTCCATCTGGCCTAGGGGGCGGAGCCTGCACTCATCGCCACAGCTTAAGAGGCCTGAGGGAGGCCTCCGGGACACTGCTGCTGCTGCTGTAGTGAGTGCTGTGTGGGCCGCTCCCTTTCCTGCCAACTCCATCTGGCCTAGGGGGCGGAGCCTGCACTCACCGCCACAGCTTAAGAGGCCCGAGGGAGGCTTCCGGGACACTGCTGCTGCTGCTCTAGTGACGGCTGGGTGGGCTGCTCCCCTTCCTGCCAACTCCATCTGGCCTAGGGGGCGGAGCCTGCACTCACCGCCACAGTGTTAGAGGCCTGAGGGAGGCCTCCGGGACACTGCTGCTGCTCTTGTGACTGCTGGGTGGGCCGCTCCCCTTCCTGCCAACTCCATCTGGCCTAGGGGGCGGAGCCTGCACTCACCGCCACAGCTAAAGAGGTCTGAGGGAGGCTTCCGGGACACTGCTGCTACTGCTCTACTTACTGCTTGGTGGGCCGCTCCCCTTCCTGTCAACTCCATCTGGCCTAGGGGGCGGAGCCTGCACTCACCGCCACAGCTTAAGAGGCCTGAGGGAGGCCTCCGGGACACTGCTGCTGCTGCTGTAGTGAGTGCTGTGTGGGCCGCTCCCCTTCCTGCCAACTCCATCTGGCCTAGGGGGCGGAGCATGAAATTACCGCCACAGCTAAAGAGGTCTGAGGGAGGCTTCCGGGACACTGCTGCTGCTACTGCTCTACTTACTGCTTGGTGGGCCGCTCCCCTTCCTGTCAACTCCATCTGGCCTAGGGGGCGGAGCCTGCACTCACCGCCACAGCTTAAGAGGCCTGAGGGAGGCTTCCGGGACACTGCTGCTGCTGCTCTAATGAATGCTGGGTGGGCCAATCCCTTCCTAGCAACTCCATCTGGCCTAGGGGCGGAGCCTGCACTCACCGCCACAGCTTAAGAGGTCTGAGGGAGGCTTCCGGGACACTGCTGCTGCTCTCGTGAGTGCTGGGTGGGCCGCTCCCTTTCCTGCCAACTCCATCTGGCCTAGGGGTCGGAGCCTGCACTCACCGCCACAGCTTAAGAGGCCTGAGGGAGGCTTCCGGGACACTGCTGCGGCTGCTCTAGTGAATCTGTGTGGGCCGCTCCCTTTCCTGCCATCTCCATCTGGCCTAGGGGGTGGAGCCTGCACTCACCGCCACAGCTTAAGAGGCCTGAGGGGGGCTTCCAGGACACTGCTGCTGCTGCTGCACTAGTGAGTGCTGGGTGGGCCGCTCCCCTTCCTGTCAACTCCATCTGGCCTAGGGGGCGGAGCCTGCACTCATCGCCACAGCTTAAGAGGCCTGAGGGAGGCCTCCGGGACACTGCTGCTGCTGCTGTAGTGAGTGCTGTGTGGGCCGCTCCCTTTCCTGCCAACTCCATCTGGCCTAGGGGGCGGAGCCTGCACTCACCGCCACAGCTTAAGAGGCCCGAGGGAGGCTTCCGGGACACTGCTGCTGCTGCTCTAGTGACGGCTGGGTGGGCTGCTCCCCTTCCTGCCAACTCCATCTGGCCTAGGGGGCGGAGCCTGCACTCACCGCCACAGTGTTAGAGGCCTGAGGGAGGCTTCCGGGACACTGCTGCTGCTCTTGTGACTGCTGGGTGGGCCGCTCCCCTTCCTGCCAACTCCATCTGGCCTAGGGGGCGGAGCCTGCACTCACCGCCACAGCTAAAGAGGTCTGAGGGAGGCTTCCGGGACACTGCTGCTACTGCTCTACTTACTGCTTGGTGGGCCGCTCCCCTTCCTGTCAACTCCATCTGGCCTAGGGGGCGGAGCCTGCACTCACCGCCACAGCTTAAGAGGCCTGAGGGAGGCTTCCGGGACACTGCTGCTACTGCTCTACTTACTGCTTGGTGGGCTGCTCCCCTTCCTGCCAACTCCATCTGGCCTAGGGGGCGGAGCCTGCACTCACCGCCACAGTGTTAGAGGCCTGAGGGAGGCTTCCGGGACACTGCTGCTGCTCTTGTGACTGCTGGGTGGGCCGCTCCCCTTCCTGCCAACTCCATCTGGCCTAGGGGGCGGAGCCTGCACTCACCGCCACAGCTAAAGAGGTCTGAGGGAGGCTTCCGGGACACTGCTGCTACTGCTCTACTTACTGCTTGGTGGGCCGCTCCCTTTCCTGCCAACTCCATCTGGCCTAGGGGGCGGAGCCTGCACTCACCGCCACAGCTTAAGAGGCCTGAGGGAGGCTTCCGGGACACTGCTGCTGCTGTTCTAATGAATGCTGGGTGGGCCAATCCCTTCCTAGCAACTCCATCTGGCCTAGGGGCGGAGCCTGCACTCACCGCCACAGCTTAAGAGGCCTGAGGGAGGCGTCCGGGACACTGCTGCTGCTCTCGTGAGTGCTGGGTGGGCCGCTCCCTTTCCTGCCAACTCCATCTGGCCTAGGGGTCGGAGCCTGCACTCACCGCCACAGCTTAAGAGGCCTGAGGGAGGCTTCCGGGACACTGCTGCTGCTGCTCTAGTGAGTGCTGGGTGGGCCGCTCCCTTTCCTGCCATCTCCATCTGGCCTAGGGGGCGGAGCCTGCACTCACCGCCACAGCTTAAGAGGCCTGAGGGAGGCCTCCGGGACACTGCTGCTGCTGCTGCTCTAGTGAGTGCTGGGTGGGCCGCTCCCCTTCATGTCAACTCCATCTGGCCTAGGGGGCGGAGCCTGCACTCACCGCCACAGCTTAAGAGGCCTGAGGGAGGCCTCCGGGACACTGCTGCTGCTGCTGCTCTACTGAGTACTGGGTGGGCCGCTCCCTTTCCTGCCAACTCCCTCTGGCTTAGGGGGCGGAGCTTGCACTCACCACCACAAAGTAAGATGCCTGAGGGAGGCTTCCGGGACACTGCTGCTGCTGCTCTAATGAATGCTGGGTGGGCCACTCCCTTTCCTGCCAACTCCATCTGGCCTAGGGGGCGGAGCCTGCACTCAGCGCCACACCTTAAGAGGCCTGAGGGAGGCTTCCGGGACACTGCTGCTGCTGCTGTCTACTGAGTGCTGGGTGGGCCGCTCCCTTTCCTGCCAACTCCATCTGGCCTAGGGGGCGGAGCCTGCACGCACCGTCACAGCTTAAGAGGCCTGAGGGAGGCTTCCGGAACACTGCTGCTGCTGCTCTAGTGAGTGCTGGGTGGGCCGCTCCCCTTCCTGCCAACTCCATCTGGCCTAGGGGGCGGAGCCTGCACTCACCCCCACAGCTTAAGAGGCCTGAGGGAGGCTTCCGGGACACTGCTGCTACTCTAGTGAGTGCTGGGTGGGCCACTCCCTTTCCTGCCAACTCCATCTGGCTTAGGGGGCGGAGCTTGCACTCAGCGCCACACCTTAAGAGGCCTGAGGGAGGCTTCCGGAACACTGCTGCTGCTGCTGTCTACTGAGTGCTGGGTGGGCCGCTCCCTTTCCTGCCAACTCCATCTGGCCGAGGGGGCGGATCCTGCACTCACCGCCACAGCTTAAGAGGCCTGAGGGAGGCTTCCGGGACACTGCTGCTGCTGCTCTAGTGAGTGCTGGGTGGGCCGCTCCCTTCCCTGCCAACTCCATCTGGCCTAGGGGGCGGAGCCTGCACTCACTGCCACAGCTTAAGAGGCCTGAGGGAGGTTTCCGGGACACTGCTGCTGCTGCTGCTCTAGTGAGTGCTGGGTGGGCCGCTCCCTTCCCTGCCAACTCCATCTGGCCTAGGGGGCGGAGCTTGCACTCAGCGCCACACCTTAAGAGGCCTGAGGGAGGCTTCCGGAACACTGCTGCTGCTGCTGTCTACTGAGTGCTGGGTGGGCCGCTCCCTTTCCTGCCAACTCCATCTGGCCGAGGGGGCGGATCCTGCACTCACCGCCACAGCTTAAGAGGCCTGAGGGAGGCTTCCGGGACACTGCGGCTGCTCTAGTGAGTGCTGGGTGGGCCGCTCCCTTTCCTGCCAACTCCATCTGGCCTAGGGGGCGGAGCCTGCACTCACCGCCACAGCTTAAGAGGCCTGAGGTAGGCTTCCGGAACACTGCTGCTGCTGCTGCACTAGTGAGTGTTGGGTGGGCCGCTCCCTTTCCTGCCAACTCCATCTGGCCTAGGGGGCGGAGCCTGCACTCACCCCCACAGCTTAAGAGGCCTGAGGGAGGCTTCCGGGACACTGCTGCTGCTGGTGCTCTAGTGAGTGCTAGGTGGGCCGCTCCCTTTCCTGCCAACTCCATCTGGCCTAGGGGGCGGAGCCTGCACTCACCCCCACAGCTTAAGAGGCCTGAGGGAGGCTTCCGGGACACTGCTGCTACTCTAGTGAGTGCTGGGTGGGCCACTCCCTTTCCTGCCAACTCCATCTGGCCTAGGGGGCGGAGCCTGCACTCACCCCCACAACTTAAGAGGCCTGAGGGAGGCTTCCGGGACACTGCTGCTGCTGCTGCTGCTGCTCTAGTGAGTGCTGGGTGGGTCGCTCCCTTTCCTGCCAACTCCATCTGGCCTATGGGGCGGAACCTGCACTCACCGCCACAGCCTAAGAGGCCTGAGGAAGGCTTCCGGGACACTGCTGCTGCTGCTGCTCTAGTGAGTGCTGGGTGGGCCGCTCCCTTTCCTGCCAACTCCATCTGGCTTAGGGGGCGGAGCTTGCACTCACCACCACAAAGTAAGATGCCTGAGGGAGGCTTCCGGGACACTGCTGCTGCTGCTCTAGTGAGTGCTTGGTGGGCCGCTCCCCTTCCTGCCAACTCCATCTGGCCTAGGGGGCAGAGCATGAAATTACCGCCACAGCTTAAAAGGCCTGAGCGAGGCTTCCGGGACACTGCTGCTGCTGCTCTAATGAATGCTGGGTGGGCCACTCCCTTTCCTGCCAACTCCATCTGGCCTAGGGGGCGGAGCCTGCACTCAGCGCCACACCTTAAGAGGCCTGAGGGAGGCTTCCGGGACACTGCTGCTGCTGCTGTCTACTGAGTGCTGGGTGGGCCGCTCCCTTTCCTGCCAACTCCATCTGGAAAAGGGGGCGGAGCCTGCACGCACCGCCACAGCTTAAGAGGCCTGAGGGAGGCTTCCGGGACACTTCTGATGCTGCTCCTCTAGTGAGTGCTGGGTGGGCTGCTCCCTTTCCTGCCAACTCCATCTGGCCTAGGGGGCGGAGCCTGCACTCACCGTCACAGCTTAAGAGGCCTGAGGGAGGCTTCCGGAACACTGCTGCTGCTGCTCTAGTGAGTGCTGGGTGGGCCGCTCCCCTTCCTGCCAACTCCATCTGGCCTAGGGGGCGGAGCCTGCACTCACCCCCACAGCTTAAGAGGCCTGAGGGAGGCTTCCGGGACACTGCTGCTACTCTAGTGAGTGCTGGGTGGGCCACTCCCTTTCCTGCCAACTCCATCTGGCTTAGGGGGCGGAGCTTGCACTCAGCGCCACACCTTAAGAGGCCTGAGGGATGCTTCCGGAACACTGCTGCTGCTGCTGTCTACTGAGTGCTGGGTGGGCCGCTCCCTTTCCTGCCAACTCCATCTGGCCGAGGGGGCGGATCCTGCACTCACCGCCACAGCTTAAGAGGCCTGAGGGAGGCTTCCGGAACACTGCTGCTGCTGCTCTAGTGAGTGCTGGGTGGGCCGCTCCCTTCCCTGCCAACTCCATCTGGCCTAGGGGGCGGAGCCTGCACTCACTGCCACATCTTAAGAGGCCTGAGGGAGGTTTCCGGGACACTGCTGCTGCTCTAGTGAGTGCTAGGTGGGCCGCTCCCTTTCCTGCCAACTCCATCTGGCCTAGGGGGCGGAGCCTGCACTCACCCCCACAGCTTAAGAGGCCTGAGGGAGGCTTCCGGGACACTGCTGCTACTCTAGTGAGTGCTGGGTGGGCCACTCCCTTTCCTGCCAACTCCATCTGGCCTAGGGGGCGGAGCCTGCACTCACCCCCACAACTTAAGAGGCCTGAGGGAGGCTTCCGGGACACTGCTGCTGCTGCTGCTGCTGCTCTAGTGAGTGCTGGGTGGGTCGCTCCCTTTCCTGCCAACTCCATCTGGCCTATGGGGCGGAACCTGCACTCACCGCCACAGCTTAAGAGGCCTGAGGAAGGCTTCCGGGACACTGCTGCTGCTGCTGCTCTAGTGAGTGCTGGGTGGGCTGCTCCCTTTCCTGCTAACTCCATCTGGCCTAGGGGGCGGAGCCTGCACTCACCGTCACAGCTTAAGAGGCCTGAGGGAGGCTTCCGGAACACTGCTGCTGCTGCTCTAGTGAGTGCTGGGTGGGCCGCTCCCCTTCCTGCCAACTCCATCTGGCCTAGGGGGCGCAGCCTGCACTCACCGCCACAGCTTAAGAGGCCTGAGGAAGGCTTCCGGGACACTGCTGCTGCTGCTGCTCTAGTGAGTGCTGGGTGGGCCGCTCCCTTTCCTGCCAACTCCATCTGGCCTAGGGGGCGGAGCCTGCACTCACCGTCACAGCTTAAGAGGCCTGAGGGAGGCTTCCGGAACACTGCTGCTGCTGCTCTAGTGAGTGCTGGGTGGGCCGCTCCCCTTCCTGCCAACTCCATCTGGCCTAGGGGGCGCAGCCTGCACTCACCGCCACAGCTTAAGAGGCCTGAGGAAGGCTTCCGGGACACTGCTGCTGCTGCTGCTCTAGTGAGTGCTGGGTGGGCCGCTCCCCTTCCTGCCAACTACATCTGGCCTAGGGGGCGGAGCCTGCACTCACCGCCACAGCTTAAGAGGCTTGAGGGAGGCTTCCGGGACGCTGGTGCTGCTGCTCTACGGAGTGCTGGGTGGGCCGCTCCCTTTCCTGCCAACTCCATCTGGTCTAGGGGGCGGAGCCTGCACTTACCCCCACAGCTTAAGAGGCCTGAGGGAGGCTTCCGGGACACTGCTGCTGCTGCTGTCTACTGAGTGCTGGGTGGGCCGCTCCCTTTCCTGCCAACTCCATCTGGCCTAGGGGGCGGAGCCTGCACTCACCGCCACAGCTTAAGAGGCCTGAGGGAGGCTTCCGGAACACTGCTGCTGCTGCTCTAGTGAGTGCTGGGTGGGCCGCTCCCTTCCCTGCCAACTCCATCTGGCCTAGGGGGCGGAGCCTGCACTCACTGCCACAGCTTAAGAGGCCTGAGGGAGGCTTCCGGGACACTGCTGCTCCTCTAGTGAGTGCTGGGTGGGCCGCTCCCTTTCCTGCCAACTCCATCTGGCCTAGGGGGCGGAGCCTGCACTCACCGCCACATCTTAAGAGGCCTGAGGGAGGTTTCCGGGACACTGCTGCTGCTGCTGCTCTAGTGAGTGCTAGGTGGGCCGCTCCCTTTCCTGCCAACTCCATCTGGCCTAGGGGGCGGAGCCTGCACTCACCGCCACAGCTTAAGAGGCCTGAGGGAGGCTTCTGGGACACTACTGCTGCTGCTGCTCTAGTGAGTGCTGGGTGGGTCGCTCCCTTTCCTGCCAACTCCATCTGGCCTAGGGGGCGGAGCCTGCACTCACCGCCACAGCTTAAGAGGCCTGAGGGAGGCTTCCGGGACACTGCTGCTGCTGCTGCTCTAGTGAGTGCTGGGTGGGCCGCTCCCTTTCCTGCCAACTCCATCTGGCCTAGGGGGCGGAGCCTGCACTCACCGCCACAGCTTAAGAGGCCTGAGGGAGGCTTCCGGGAAACTGCTGCTGCTACTGCTGCTCTAGTGAGTGCTGGGTGGGCCGCTCCCTTTCCTGCCAACTCCATCTGGCCTCGGGGGCGGAGCCTGCACTCAACGCCACAGCTAATTGGCCTGAGGGAGGCTTCCGGGACACTGCTGCTGCTGCTCTACTGAGTGCTGGGTGGGCCTCTCCCCTTCCAGCCAACTCCATCTGGCCTAGGGGGCGGAGTCTGCACTCACCCCCACAGCTTAAGAGGCCTGAGGGAGGCTTCCGGGACACTTCTGCTGGTGTACTGAGTGCTGGGTGGGCCTCTCCCCTTCCAGCCAACTCCATCTGGTCTAGGCGGCGAAGCCTGCACTCACCGCCACAGCTTAAGAGGCCTGAGGGAGGCTTCCGGGACACTGCTGCTGCTCTCCTGAGTGCTGGGTGGGACACTCCCTTTCCTGCCAACTCCATCTTGCCTAGGGGGCGGAGCCTGCACTCACCCCCACAACTTAAGAGGCCTGAGGGAGGCTTCCGGGAAACTGCTGCTGCTGCAGTGAGTGCTGGGTGGGCCTCTCCCTTTCCTGCCAACTCCATCTGGTCTAGGGGGCGGAGCCTGCACTCACCGCCACAGTTTAAGAGGCCTGAGGGAGGCTTCCGGGACACTGCTGCTGCTGCTGCTCTAGTGAGTGCTGGGTGGGACACTCCCTTTCCTGCCAACTCCATCTGGTCTAGGGGGCGAAGCCTGCACTCACCGCCACAGTTTAAGAGGCCTGAGGGAGGCTTCCGGGACACTGCTGCTGCTCTCCTGAGTGCTGGGTGGGCCGCTCGCCTTCCTGCCAAGTCCATCTGGCCTAGGGGGCGGAGCCTGAACTTACCGCCACAGCTTAAGAGGCCTGAGGGAGGCTTCCGGGACACTGCTGCTGCTGCTGCTCTAGTGAGTGCTGGGTGGGCCACTCTCTTTCCTGCCAATTCCATCTGACCTAGGGGGCGGAGCCTGCACTCACCGCCACAGCTTAAGAGGCCTGAGGGAGGCTTCCGGGACACTGCTGCTGCTGCTGCTCTAGTGAGTGCTGGGTTGTCCGCTCCCCTTCCTGCCAACTCCATCTGGCCTAGGGGGCGGAGCTTGCACTCACCGCCACAACTTAAGAGGCCTGAGGGAGGCTTCTGGGACACTGCTGCTGCTCTAGTGAGTGCTGGGTGGGCCGCTCCCTTTCCTGCCAACTCCATCTGGCCTAGGGGGCGGAGCCTGCACTCACCGCCTCAGCGTAATAGGCCTGAGGGAGGCTTCTGGGACACTGCTGCTGCTCTAGTGAGTGCTGGGTGGGCCGCTCCCTTTCTTGCCAACTCCATCTGGCCTAGGGGGCGGAGTCTGCACTCACCGCCACAGCTTAAGAGGTCTCAGGGAGGCTTCCGGGACACTGCTACTGCTCTAGTGAGTACTGGGTGGGACGCTCCCTTTCCTGCCAACTCCATCTGGCCTAGGGGGCGGAGCCTGCACTCACCGCCACAGCTTAAGAGGCCTGCGGGAGGCTTCCGGGACACTGCTGCTGCTCTAGTGAGTGCTGGGTGGGCCGCTCCCTTTCCTGCCAACTCCATCTCGCCTAGGGGGCGGAGTCTGCACTCACCGCCACAGCTTAAGAGGTCTCAGGGAGGCTTCCGGGACACTGCTACTGCTCTAGTGAGTACTGGGTGGGCCGCTCCCTTTCCTGCCAACTCCATCTGGCCTAGGGGGCGGAGCCTGCAGGCACCGCCATAGCTTAAGAGGCCTGAGGGAGGCTTCCGGGAAACTGCTGCTGCTGCTCTAGTGAGTGCTGGGTGGGCCGCTCCCTTTCCTGCCAACTCCATCTGGCCTAGGGGGCGGAGCCTGCACTCACCGCCACAGCTTAAGAGGCCTGAGGGAGGCTTCCGGGACACTGCAGCTGCTGCTCTAGTGAGTGCTGGGTGGGCCGCTCCCTTTCCTGCCAACTGCATCTGGCCTAGGGGGCGGAGCCTGCACTCACCGCCACAGTGTTAGAGGCCTGAGGGAGGCTTCCGGGAAACTGCTGCTGCTGCTCTAGTGAGTGCTGGGTGGGCCGCTCCCTTTCCTGCCAACTCCATCTGGCCTAGGGGGCGGAGCCTGCACTCACCGCCACAGCTTAAGAGGCCTGAGGGAGGCTTCCGGGACACTGCTGCTGCTGCACTAGTGAGTGCTGGGTGGGCCGCTCCCTTTCCTGCCAACTCCATCTGGCCTAGGGGGCGGAGCCTGCACTCACCGCCACAACTTAAAAGGCCTGAGGGAGGCTTCCGGGACACTGCTGCTGCTGCTCTAGTGAGTGCTGGGTGGGCCGCTCCCTTTCCTGCCAACTCCATCTGGCCAAGGGGGCCGAGCCTGCGCTCACCGCCACAGCTTTAGAGGCCTGAGGGAGGCTTCCGGGAAACTACTGCTGCTGCTCTAGTGAGTGCTGGGTGGGCCGCTCCCTTTCCTGCTAACTCCATCTGGCCAAGGGGGCCGAGCCTGCGCTCACCGCCACAGCTTAAGAGGCCCGAGGGAGGCTTCCGGGAAACTGCTGCTGCTGCTCTAGTGAGTGCTGGGTGGGCCGCTCCCTTTCCTGCCAACTCCATCTGGCCAAGGGGGCCGAGCCTGCGCTCACCGCCACAGCTTTAGAGGCCTGAGGGAGGCTTCCGGAACACTGCTGCTGCTACTGCTCTAGTGAGTGCTGGGTGGGCAGCTCCCCTTCCTGCCAACTCCATCTTGCCTAGGGGGCGGAGCCTGCACTCACCGCCACAGCTTACGAGGCCTGAGGGAGACTTCCGGGACACTGCTGCTGCCCTACAGAGTGCTGGGTGGGCTGCTCCCTTTCCTGCCAACTCCATCTGGCCTAGGGGGCGGAGCCTGCACTCACCGCCACAACTTAAGAGGCCTCAGGGTGGCTTCCGGGACACTGCTGCTGCTACTGCTCTAGTGAGTGCTGGGTGGGCCGCTCCCTTTCCTGCCAACTCCATCTGGCCTCGGGGGCGGAGCCTTCACTCACCGCCACAGCTTTAGAGGCCTGAGGGAGGCTTCCGGAACACTGCTGCTGCTCTAGTGAGTGCTGGGTGGGCCGCTCCCTTTCCTGCCAACTCCATCTGGCCTCGGGGGCGGAGCCTTCACTCACCGCCACAGCTTGAGAGGCCTGAGGGAGGCTTCCGGAACACTGCTGCTGCTCTAGTGAGTGCTGGGTGGGCCGCTCCCTTTCCTGCCAACTCCATCTCGCGTAGGGGGCGGAGCCAGCACTCACCGCCACAGCTTGAGAGGCCTGAGGGAGGCTTCCGGAACACTGCTGCTGCTCTAGTGAGTGCTGGGTGGGCCGTTCCCTTTCCTGCCAACTCCATCTGGCCGAGGGGGCGGAGCCTGCACTCACTGCCACAGCTTAAGAGGCCTGAGGGAGGCTTCCGGGACACTGATGCTGCTGCTGCACTAGTGAGTGCTGGGTGGGCCGCTCCCTTTCCTGCCAACTCCATCTGGCCTAGGGGGCGGAGCCTTCACTCACCGCCACAGCTTAAGAGGCCTGAGGGAGGCTTCCGGGACACTGCTGCTGCTGCTCTAGTGAGTGCTGGGTGAGCCGCTGCCTTTCTTGCCAACTCCATCTGGCCTAGGGGGCGGAGCTTGCATTCACCTCCACAGCTTAAAAGGCCTGAGGGAGGCTTCCGGGACACTGCTGCTGCTAGTGCTCTAGTGAGTGCTGGGTGGGCCGCACCTTTTCCTGCCAACTCCATCTGGCCTCGGGGGCGGAGCCTGCACTCACCGCCACAGCTTAAGAGGCCTGAGGGAGGCTTCCGGGACACTGCTGCTGCTACTGCTCTAGTGAGTGCTGGGTGGGCAGCTCCCTTTCCTGCCAACTCCATCTGGCCTAGGGGGCGGAGCCTGCACTCACCGCCACAGCTTTAGAGGCCTGAGGGAGGCTTCCGGGACACTGCTGCTGCTGCTGCTCTAGTGAGTGCTGGGTGGGCCGCTCCCTTTCCTGCCAACTCCATCTGGCCCAGGGGGCGGAGCCTGCACTCACCGCCACAACTTAAAAGGCCTGAGGGAGGCTTCCGGAACACTGCTACTGCTGCTCTAGTGAGTGCTGGGTGGGCTGCTCCCTTTCCTGCCAACTCCATCTGTCCTAGGGGGCGGAGCGTGCACTCACCGCCACAACTTAAGAGGCCTCAGGGTGGCTTCCGGGACACTGCTGCTGCTACTGCTCTAGTGAGTGCTCGGTGGGCCGCTCCCCTTACTGCCAACTCCATCTGGCCTAGGGGGCGGAGCCTGCACTCACCGCCTCAGCTTAAGAGGCCTGAGGGAGGCTTCCGGGACACTGCGGCTGCTGCTCTAGTGAGTGCTGGGTGGGCCGTTCCCTTTCCTGCCAACTCCATCTGGCCGAGGGGGCGGAGCCTGCACTCACTGCCACAGCTTAAGAGGCCTGAGGGAGGCTTCCGGGACACTGCTGCTGCTGCTGCTCTAGTGAGTGCTGGGTGGGCCGCTCCCTTTCCTGCCAACTCCATCTGGCCTAGGAGGCGGACCCTGCACTCACCGCCACAGCTTAAGAGGCCCGAGGGAGGCTTCCGGGACACTGCTGCTTCTGCTCTAGTGAGTACTGGGTGGGCCGCTCCCTTTCCTGCCAACTCCATCTGGCCTAGGGGGCGGAGCCTGCACTCACCCCCACAGCTTAAGAGGCCTGAGGGAGGCTTCCGGGACACTGATGCTGCTCTAGTGAGTGCTGGGTGGGCCGCTGCCTTTCCTGCCAACTCCATCTGGCCTAGGGGGCGGAGCCTGCACTCACCCCCACAGCTTAAGAGGCCTGAGGGAGGCTTCCGGGACACTGCTGCTGCTCTAGTGAGTGCTGGGTGGGCCGCTCCCTTTCCCGCCAACTCCATCTCGCCTAGGGGGCGGAGCCTGCACTCACCCCCACAGCTTAAGAGGCCTGAGGGAGGCTTCCGGGTCACTGATGCTGCTCTAGTGAGTGCTGGGTGGGCCGCTGCCTTTCCTGCCAACTCCATCTGGCCTAGGGGGCGGAGCCTGCACTCACCCCCACAGCTTAAGAGGCCTGAGGGAGGCTTCTGGGACACTGCTGCTGCTGCACTAGTGAGTGCTGGCTGAGCCGCTGCCTTTCCTGCCAACTCCATCTGGCCTCGGGGGCGGAGCCTTCACTCACCGCCACAGCTTTAGAGGCCTGAGGGAGGCTTCCGGGACACTGCGGCTGCTGCTCTAGTGAGTTCTGGGTGGGCCGTTCCCTTTCCTGCCAACTCCATCTGGCCTAGGGGGCGGAGCCTGCACTCACCGCCACAGCTTAAGAGGCCCGAGGGAGGCTTCCGGGACACTGCTGCTTCTGCTCTAGTGAGTACTGGGTGGGCCGCTCCCTTTCCTGCCAACTCCATCTGGCCTAGGGGGCGGAGCCTGCACTCACCCCCACAGCTTAAGAGGCCTGAGGGAGGCTTCCGGGACACTGCTGCTGCTCTAGTGAGTGCTGGGTGGGCCACTCCGTTTCCTGCCAACACCATCTGGCATAGGGGGCGGAGCCAGCACTCACCGCCACAGCTTAAGAGGCCTGAGGGAGGCTTCTGGGACACTGATGCTGCTGCTGCTCTAGTGAGTGCTGGGTGGGCCGTTCCCTTTCCTGCCCACTCCATCTGGCCGAGGGGGCGGAGCCTGCACTCACTGCCACAGCTTAAGAGGCCTGAGGGAGGCTTCTGGGACACTGCTGCTGCTGCTGCTCTAGTGAGTGCTGGGTGGGCCGCTCCCTTTCCTGCCAACTCCATCTGGCCTAGGAGGCGGACCCTGCACTCACCGCCACAGCTTAAGAGGCCCGAGGGAGGCTTCCGGGACACTGCTGCTGCTGCTCTAGTGAGTGCTGGGTGGGCCGCTCCCTTTCCTGCGAACTCCATCTGGCCTAGGGGGCGGAGCCTGCACTCACCCCCACAGCTTAAGAGGCCTGAGGGAGGCTTCCGGGACACTGCTGCTGCTGCTCTAGTGAGTGCTGGGTGGGCCACTCCCTTTCCCGCCAACTCCATCTGGCCTAGGGGGCGGAGCCTGCACTCACCCCCACAGCTTAAGAGGCCTGAGGGAGGCTTCCGGGACACTGCTGCTGCTGCACTAGTGAGTGCTGGCTGAGCCGCTGCCTTTCCTGCCAACTCCATCTGGCCTAGGGGGCGGAGCCTGCACTCACTGCCACAGCTGAAGAGGCCTTAGGGGGGCTTCCGGGACACTGCTGCTGCTGCTCTAGTGAGTGATGGGTGGGCCGCTCCCTTTCCTGCCAACTCCATCTGGCCTCGGGGGCGGAGCCTTCACTCACCGCCACAGCTTTAGAGGCCTGAGGGAGGCTTCCGGAACACTGCTGCTGCCCTACAGAGTGCTGGGTGGGCCGCTCCCCTTACTGCCAACTCCATCTGGCCTAGGGGGCGGAGCCTGCACTCACCGCCACAGCTTAAGAGGCCTGAGGGAGGCTTCCGGGAAACTGCTGCTGCTGCTCTACAGAGTGCTGGGTGGGCCGCTCCCTTTCCTGCCAACTCCATCTGGCCTAGGGGGCGGAGCCTGCACTCACCACCACAGCGTAAGAGGCCTGAAAGAGGCTTCTGGGACAATGCTGCTGCTGCTGTACTAGTGAGTGCTGGGTGGGCCGCTCCCTTTCCTGCCAACTCCATCTGGCCTAGGGGGCGGAGCCTGCACTCACCGCCACAGCTTAAGAGGCCTGAGGGAGGCTTCCGGGACAATGCTGCTGCTGCTGTTCTAGTGAGTGCTGGGTGGTCCGCTCCCTTTCCTGTCAACTTCATCTGGCCTAGGGGGCGGAGCCTGCACCCACCGCCACAGCTTAAGAGGCCTGAGGGAGGCTTCCGGGACACTGCGGCTGCTGCTCTAGTGAGTGCTGGGTGGGCCGCTCCCTTTCCTGCCAACTCCATCTGGCCCAGGGGGCAGAGCCTGCACTCACCGCCACAGCTTAAGAGGCCCGAGGGAGGCTTCCGGGACACTGCTGCTTCTGCTCTAGTGAGTACTGGGTGGGCCGCTCCCTTTCCTGCCAACTCCATCTGGCCTAGGGGGCGGAGCCTGCACTCACCCCCACAGCTTAAGAGGCCTGAGGGAGGCTTCCGGGACACTGATGCTGCTCTAGTGAGTGCTGGTTGGGCCGCTGCCTTTCCTGCCAACTCCATCTGGCCTAGGGGGCGGAGCCTGCACTCACCCCCACAGCTTAAGAGGCCTGAGGGAGGCTTCCGGGACACTGCTGCTGCTGCTCTAGTGAGTGCTGGGTGGGCCGCTGCCTTTCCTGCCAACTCCATCTGGCCTGGGGGGCGGAGCCTGCACTCACTGCCACAGCTGAAGAGGCCTTAGGGAGGCTTCCGGGACACTGCTGCTGCTGCTCTAGTGAGTCCTGGGTGGGCCGCTCACTTTCCTGCCAACTCCATCTGGCCTAGGGGGCGGATCCTGCACTCACCGCCACAGCTTAAGAGGCCTCAGGGAGGCTTCCGAGACACTGCTGCTGCCCTACAGAGTGCTGGGTGGGCCGCTCCCCTTACTGCCAACTCCATCTGGCCGAGGGGGCGGAGCCTTCACTCACCGCCACAGCTTTAGAGGCCTGAGGGAGGCTTCCGGGACACTGCGGCTGCTGCTCTAGTGAGTGCTGGGTGGGCCGTTCCCTTTCCTGCCAACTCCATCTGGCCGAGGGGGCGGAGCCTGCACTCACCGCCTCAGCTTAAGAGGCCTGAGGGAGGCTTCCGGGACACTGCGGCTGCTGCTCTAGTGAGTGCTGGGTGGGCCGTTCCCTTTCCTGCCAACTCCATCTGGCCGAGGGGGCGGAGCCTGCACTCACCGCCTCAGCTTAAGAGGCCTGAGGGAGGCTTCCGGGACACTGCGGCTGCTGCTCTAGTGAGTGCTGGGTGGGCCGTTCCCTTTCCTGCCAACTCCATCTGGCCGAGGGGGCGGAGCCTGCACTCACTGCCACAGCTTAAGAGGCCTGAGGGAGGCTTCCGGGACACTGCGGCTGCTGCTGCTCTAGTGAGTGCTGGGTGGGCCGCTCCCTTTCCTGCCAACTCCATCTGGCCTAGGAGGCGGACCCTGCACTCACCGCCACAGCTTAAGAGGCCCGAGGGAGGCTTCCGGGACACTGCTGCTGCTGCTCTAGTGAGTGCTGGGTGGGCCGCTCCCTTTCCTGCGAACTCCATCTGGCCTAGGGGGCGGAGCCTGCACTCACCCCCACAGCTTAAGAGGCCTCAGGGAGGCTTCCGGGACACTGCTGCTGCTGCTCTAGTGAGTGCTGGGTGGGCCACTCCCTTTCCCGCCAACTCCATCTGGCCTAGGGGGCGGAGCCTGCATTCACCCCCACAGCTTAAGAGGCCTGAGGGAGGCTTCCGGGACACTGATGCTGCTCTAGTGAGTGCTGGGTGGGCCGCTGCCTTTCCTGCCAACTCCATCTGGCCTAGGGGGCGGAGCCTGCACTCACCCCCACAGCTTAAGAGGCCTGAGGGAGGCTTCCGGGACACTGATGCTGCACTAGTGAGTGCTGGCTGAGCCGCTGCCTTTCCTGCCAACTCCATCTGGCCTAGGGGGCGGAGCCTGCACTCACTGCCACAGCTGAAGAGGCCTTAGGGAGGCTTCCGGGACACTGCTGCCACTGCTCTAGTGAGTGCTGGGTGGGCCGCTTCCTTTCCTGCAAACTCCATCTCGCTTAGGGGGCGGAGCCTGCACTCACCGCCACAGCTTAAGAGGCCTGAGGGAGACTTCCGGGACACTGCTGCTGCCCTACAGAGTGCTGGGTGGGCCGCTCCCCTTACTGCCAACTCCATCTGGCCTAGGGGGCGGAGCCTGCACTCACCGCCACAGCTTAAGAGGCCTGAGGGAGGCTTCCGGGAAACTGCTGCTGCTGCTGCTCTAGTGAGTGCTGGGTGGGCCGCTCCCTTTCCTGCCAACTCCATCTGGCCCACGGGGCAGAGCCTGCACTCACCGCCACAGCTTAAGAGGCCTGAGGGAGGCTTCCGGAACACTGCTGCTGCTGCTGCTCTAGTGAGTGCTGGGTGGGCTGCTCCCTTTCCTGGCAACTCCATCTGGCCTAGGGGGCGGAGCCTGCACTCACCGCCACAGCTTAAGAGGCCTGAGGGAGGCTTCCGGGACACTGCTGCTGCTACTGCTCTACTGAGTGCTGGGTGGGCCGCTCACTTTCCTGCCAACTCCATCTGGCCGAGGGGGCGGAGCCTGCACTCACCGCCGCAGCTTAAGAGACCTGAGGGAGGCTTCCGGGACACTGCTGCTGCTACTGCTCTAGTGAGTGCTGGGTGGGCCGCTCCCTTTCCTGCCAACTCCATCTGGCCTAGGGGGCGGAGCCTGCACTCACCGCCACAGCTTAAGAGGCCTGAGGGAGACTTCCGGGACACTGCTGCTGCCCTACAGAGTGTTGGGTGGGCCGCTCCCCTTACTGCCAACTCCATCTGGCCGAGGGGGCGGAGCTTGCACTCACCGCCACAGCTTAAGAGGCCTCAGGGAGGCTTCCGGGACACTGCGGCTGCTGCTCTAGTAAGTGCTAGGTGGGCCGCTCCCTTTCCTGCCAACTCCATCTGGCCGAGGGGGCGGAGCCTGCACTCACCGCCACAGCTTAAGAGGCCTGAGGGAGACTTCCGGGACACTGCTGCTGCCCTACAGAGTGCTGGGTGGGCCGCTCCCTTTCCTGCCAACTCCATCTGGCCTAGGGGGCGGAGCCTGCACTCCCCGCCACAGCTTAAGAGGCCTGAGGGAGGCTTCCGGGACACTGCGGCTGCTGCTCTAGTAAGTGCTAGGTGGGCCGCTCCTTTTCCTGCCAACTCCATCTGGCCTAGGGGGCAGAGCCTGCACTCATCGTCACAGCTTAAGAGGCCTGAGGGAGGCTTCCGGGACACTGCTGCTGCTGCTCTAGTGAGTGCTGCGTGGGCCGCTCCCTTTCCTGCCAACTCCATCTGGCCTAGGGGGCGGAGCCTGCGCTCACCGCCACAGCTTAAGAGGCCTGAGGGAGGCTTTCAGGACACTGCTGCTGCTGCTCTAGTGAGTGCTGGGTGGGCCGCTCCCTTTCCTGCCAACTCCATCTGGCCTAGGAGGCGGACCCTGCACTCACCGCCACAGCTTAAGAGGCCCGAGGGAGGCTTCCGGGACACTGCTGCTTCTGCTCTAGTGAGTACTGGGTGGGCCGCTCCCTTTCCTGCCAACTCCATCTGGCCTAGGGGGCGGAGCCTGCACTCACCACCACAGCTTAAGAGGCCTGAGGGAGGCTTCCGGGACACTGATGCTGCTCTAGTGAGTGCTGGGTGGGCCGCTGCCTTTCCTGCCAACTCCATCTGGCCTAGGGGGCGGAGCCTGCACTCACCCCCACAGCTTAAGAGGCCTGAGGGAGGCTTCCGGGACACTGCTGCTGCTCTAGTGAGTGCTGGGTGGGCCGCTCCCTTTCCCGCCAACTCCATCTCGCCTAGGGGGCGGAGCCTGCACTCACCCCCACAGCTTAAGAGGCCTGAGGGAGGCTTCCGGGTCACTGATGCTGCTCTAGTGAGTGCTGGGTGGGCCGCTGCCTTTCCTGCCAACTCCATCTGGCCTAGGGGGCGGAGCCTGCACTCACCCCCACAGCTTAAGAGGCCTGAGGGAGGCTTCTGGGACACTGCTGCTGCTGCAGTAGTGAGTGCTGGCTGAGCCGCTGCCTTTCCTGCCAACTCCATCTGGCCTAGGGGGCGGAGCCTGCACTCACTGCCACAGTTTAAGAGGCCTGAGGGAGGCTTCCGGGACACTGCTGCTGCTGCTCTAGTGAGTCCTGGGTAGGCGGCTCACTTACCTGCCAACTCCATCTGGCCTAGGGGGCGGTTCCTGCACTCACCGCCAAAGCTTAAGAGGCCTCAGGGAGGCTTCCGGGACACTGCTGCTGCTGCTGCTGCTCTAGTGAGTGTTGGGTGGGCCGCTCCCCTTACTGCCAACTCCATCTGGCCTCGGGGGCGGAGCCTTCACTCACCGCCACAGCTTTAGAGGCCTGAGGGAGGCTTCCGGGACACTGCGGCTGCTGCTCTAGTGAGTTCTGGGTGGGCCGTTCCCTTTCCTGCCAACTCCATCTGGCCTAGGGGGCGGAGCCTGCACTCACCCCCACAGCTTAAGAGGCCTGAGGGAGGCTTCCGGGACACTGCTGCTGCTCTAGTGAGTGCTGGGTGGGCCACTCCGTTTCCTGCCAACACCATCTGGCATAGGGGGCGGAGCCAGCACTCACCGCCACAGCTTAAGAGGCCTGAGGGAGGCTTCTGGGACACTGATGCTGCTGCTGCTCTAGTGAGTGCTGGGTGGGCCGTTCCCTTTCCTGCCAACTCCATCTGGCCGAGGGGGCGGAGCCTGCACTCACTGCCACAGCTTAAGAGGCCTGAGGGAGGCTTCTGGGACACTGCTGCTGCTGCTGCTGCTGCTGCTGCTCTAGTGAGTGCTGGGTGGGCCGCTCCCTTTCCTGCCAACTCCATCTGGCCTAGGAGGCGGACCCTGCACTCACCGCCACAGCTTAAGAGGCCCGAGGGAGGCTTCCGGGACACTGCTGCTGCTGCTCTAGTGAGTGCTGGGTGGGCCGCT
This sequence comes from Podarcis vaucheri, assembly GCF_965113315.1. Lineage (NCBI taxonomy): Eukaryota > Metazoa > Chordata > Lepidosauria > Squamata > Lacertidae > Podarcis > Podarcis vaucheri. The sequence continues at coordinate 1,216,760 of NC_138757.1, read as the reverse complement.
CCCTTTCCTGCGAACTCCATCTGGCCTAGGGGGCGGAGCCTGCACTCACCCCCACAGCTTAAGAGGCCTGAGGGAGGCTTCCGGGACACTGCTGCTGCTGCTCTAGTGAGTGCTGGGTGGGCCACTCCCTTTCCCGCCAACTCCATCTGGCCTAGGGGGCGGAGCCTGCACTCACCCCCACAGCTTAAGAGGCCTGAGGGAGGCTTCCGGGACACTGCTGCTGCTGCACTAGTGAGTGCTGGCTGAGCCGCTGCCTTTCCTGCCAACTCCATCTGGCCTAGGGGGCGGAGCCTGCACTCACTGCCACAGCTGAAGAGGCCTTAGGGGGGCTTCCGGGACACTGCTGCTGCTGCTCTAGTGAGTGATGGGTGGGCCGCTCCCTTTCCTGCCAACTCCATCTGGCCTCGGGGGCGGAGCCTTCACTCACCGCCACAGCTTTAGAGGCCTGAGGGAGGCTTCCGGAACACTGCTGCTGCTGCTGCTCTAGTGAGTGATGGGTGGGCCGCTCCCCTTACTGCCAACTCCATCTGGCCTAGGGGGCGGAGCCTGCACTCACCGCCACAGCTTAAGAGGCCTGAGGGAGGCTTCCGGGACACTGCTGCTGCTGCTGCTCTAGTGAGTGATGGGTGGGCCGCTCCCCTTACTGCCAACTCCATCTGGCCTAGGGGGCGGAGCCTGCACTCACCACCACAGCGTAAGAGGCCTGAAAGAGGCTTCTGGGACAATGCTGCTGCTGCTGTACTAGTGAGTGCTGGGTGGGCCGCTCCCTTTCCTGCCAACTCCATCTGGCCTAGGGGGCGGAGCCTGCACTCACCGCCACAGCTTAAGAGGCCTGAGGGAGGCTTCCGGGACGCTGCGGCTGCTGCTCTAGTGAGTGCTGGGTGGGCCGCTCCCTTTCCTGCCAACTCCATCTGGCCCAGGGGGCAGAGCCTGCACTCACCGCCACAGCTTAAGAGGCCCGAGGGAGGCTTCCGGGACACTGCTGCTTCTGCTCTAGTGAGTACTGGGTGGGCCGCTCCCTTTCCTGCCAACTCCATCTGGCCTAGGGGGCGGAGCCTGCACTCACCCCCACAGCTTAAGAGGCCTGAGGGAGGCTTCCGGGACACTGATGCTGCTCTAGTGAGTGCTGGTTGGGCCGCTGCCTTTCCTGCCAACTCCATCTGGCCTAGGGGGCGGAGCCTGCACTCACCCCCACAGCTTAAGAGGCCTGAGGGAGGCTTCCGGGACACTGCTGCTGCTGCTCTAGTGAGTGCTGGGTGGGCCGCTGCCTTTCCTGCCAACTCCATCTGGCCTGGGGGGCGGAGCCTGCACTCACTGCCACAGCTGAAGAGGCCTTAGGGAGGCTTCCGGGACACTGCTGCTGCTGCTCTAGTGAGTCCTGGGTGGGCCGCTCACTTTCCTGCCAACTCCATCTGGCCTAGGGGGCGGATCCTGCACTCACCGCCACAGCTTAAGAGGCCTCAGGGAGGCTTCCGAGACACTGCTGCTGCCCTACAGAGTGCTGGGTGGGCCGCTCCCCTTACTGCCAACTCCATCTGGCCGAGGGGGCGGAGCCTTCACTCACCGCCACAGCTTTAGAGGCCTGAGGGAGGCTTCCGGGACACTGCGGCTGCTGCTCTAGTGAGTGCTGGGTGGGCCGTTCCCTTTCCTGCCAACTCCATCTGGCCGAGGGGGCGGAGCCTGCACTCACCGCCTCAGCTTAAGAGGCCTGAGGGAGGCTTCCGGGACACTGCGGCTGCTGCTCTAGTGAGTGCTGGGTGGGCCGTTCCCTTTCCTGCCAACTCCATCTGGCCGAGGGGGCGGAGCCTGCACTCACTGCCACAGCTTAAGAGGCCTGAGGGAGGCTTCCGGGACACTGCGGCTGCTGCTGCTCTAGTGAGTGCTGGGTGGGCCGCTCCCTTTCCTGCCAACTCCATCTGGCCTAGGAGGCGGACCCTGCACTCACCGCCACAGCTTAAGAGGCCCGAGGGAGGCTTCCGGGACACTGCTGCTGCTGCTCTAGTGAGTGCTGGGTGGGCCGCTCCCTTTCCTGCGAACTCCATCTGGCCTAGGGGGCGGAGCCTGCACTCACCCCCACAGCTTAAGAGGCCTCAGGGAGGCTTCCGGGACACTGCTGCTGCTGCTCTAGTGAGTGCTGGGTGGGCCACTCCCTTTCCCGCCAACTCCATCTGGCCTAGGGGGCGGAGCCTGCATTCACCCCCACAGCTTAAGAGGCCTGAGGGAGGCTTCCGGGACACTGATGCTGCTCTAGTGAGTGCTGGGTGGGCCGCTGCCTTTCCTGCCAACTCCATCTGGCCTAGGGGGCGGAGCCTGCACTCACCCCCACAGCTTAAGAGGCCTGAGGGAGGCTTCCGGGACACTGATGCTGCACTAGTGAGTGCTGGCTGAGCCGCTGCCTTTCCTGCCAACTCCATCTGGCCTAGGGGGCGGAGCCTGCACTCACTGCCACAGCTGAAGAGGCCTTAGGGAGGCTTCCGGGACACTGCTGCCACTGCTCTAGTGAGTGCTGGGTGGGCCGCTTCCTTTCCTGCAAACTCCATCTCGCTTAGGGGGCGGAGCCTGCACTCACCGCCACAGCTTAAGAGGCCTGAGGGAGACTTCCGGGACACTGCTGCTGCCCTACAGAGTGCTGGGTGGGCCGCTCCCCTTACTGCCAACTCCATCTGGCCTAGGGGGCGGAGCCTGCACTCACCGCCACAGCTTAAGAGGCCTGAGGGAGGCTTCCGGGAAACTGCTGCTGCTGCTGCTCTAGTGAGTGCTGGGTGGGCCGCTCCCTTTCCTGCCAACTCCATCTGGCCTAGGGGACGGAGCCTGCACTCACCACCACAGCGTAAGAGGCCTGAAAGAGGCTTTTGGGACACTGCTGCTGCTGTACTAGTGAGTGCTGGGTGGGCCGCTCCCTTTCCTGCCAACTCCATCTGGCCTAGGGGGCGGAGCCTGCACTCACCGCCACAGCTTAAGAGGCCTGAGGGAGGCTTCCGGGACAATGCTGCTGCTGCTGTTCTAGTGAGTGCTGGGTGGTCCGCTCCCTTTCCTGTCAACTTCATCTGGCCTAGGGGGCGGAGCCTGCACTCACCGCCACAGCTTAAGAGGCCTGAGGGAGGCTTCCGGGACACTGCGGCTGCTGCTCTAGTGAGTGCTGGGTGGGCCGCTCCCTTTCCTGCCAACTCCATCTGGCCCAGGGGGCAGAGCCTGCACTCACCGCCACAGCTTAAGAGGCCTGAGGGAGGCTTCCGGAACACTGCTGCTGCTGCTGCTCTAGTGAGTGCTGGGTGGGCCGCTCCCTTTCCTGCCAACTCCATCTGGCCTAGGGGGCAGAGCCTGCACTCACCGCCACAGCTTAAGAGGCCTGAGGGAGGCTTCCGGGACACTGCGGCTGCTGCTCTAGTGAGTGCTGGGTGGGCCGCTCCCTTTCCTGCCAACTCCATCTGGCCCACGGGGCAGAGCCTGCACTCACCGCCACAGCTTAAGAGGCCTGAGGGAGGCTTCCGGAACACTGCTGCTGCTGCTGCTCTAGTGAGTGCTGGGTGGGCTGCTCCCTTTCCTGGCAACTCCATCTGGCCTAGGGGGCGGAGCCTGCACTCACCGCCACAGCTTAAGAGGCCTGAGGGAGGCTTCCGGGACACTGCTGCTGCTACTGCTCTACTGAGTGCTGGGTGGGCCGCTCACTTTCCTGCCAACTCCATCTGGCCGAGGGGGCGGAGCCTGCACTCACCGCCACAGCTTAAGAGGCCTGAGGGAGGCTTCCGGGACACTGCTGCTGCTACTGCTCTAGTGAGTGCTGGGTGGGCCGCTCCCTTTCCTGCCAACTCCATCTGGCCTAGGGGGCGGAGCCTGCACTCACCGCCACAGCTTAAGAGGCCTGAGGGAGACTTCCGGGACACTGCTGCTGCCCTACAGAGTGTTGGGTGGGCCGCTCCCCTTACTGCCAACTCCATCTGGCCGAGGGGGCGGAGCTTGCACTCACCGCCACAGCTTAAGAGGCCTCAGGGAGGCTTCCGGGACACTGCGGCTGCTGCTCTAGTAAGTGCTAGGTGGGCCGCTCCCTTTCCTGCCAACTCCATCTGGCCGAGGGGGCGGAGCCTGCACTCACCGCCACAGCTTAAGAGGCCTGAGGGAGACTTCCGGGACACTGCTGCTGCCCTACAGAGTGTTGGGTGGGCCGCTCCCCTTACTGCCAACTCCATCTGGCCGAGGGGGCGGAGCCTGCACTCACCGCCACAGCTTAAGAGGCCTCAGGGAGGCTTCCGGGACACTGCGGCTGCTGCTCTAGTAAGTGCTAGGTGGGCCGCTCCCTTTCCTGCCAACTCCATCTGGCCGAGGGGGCGGAGCCTGCACTCACCGCCACAGCTTAAGAGGCCTCAGGGAGGCTTCCGGGACACTGCGGCTGCTGCTCTAGTAAGTGCTAGGTGGGCCGCTCCCTTTCCTGCCAACTCCATCTGGCCGAGGGGGCGGAGCCTGCACTCACCGCCACAGCTTAAGAGGCCTCAGGGAGGCTTCCGGGACACTGCGGCTGCTGCTCTAGTAAGTGCTAGGTGGGCCGCTCCCTTTCCTGCCAACTCCATCTGGCCGAGGGGGCGGAGCCTGCACTCACCGCCACAGCTTAAGAGGCCTCAGGGAGGCTTCCGGGACACTGCGGCTGCTGCTCTAGTAAGTGCTAGGTGGGCCGCTCCCTTTCCTGCCAACTCCATCTGGCCGAGGGGGCGGAGCCTGCACTCACCGCCACAGCTTAAGAGGCCTCAGGGAGGCTTCCGGGACACTGCGGCTGCTGCTCTAGTAAGTGCTAGGTGGGCCGCTCCCTTTCCTGCCAACTCCATCTGGCCGAGGGGGCGGAGCCTGCACTCACCGCCACAGCTTAAGAGGCCTCAGGGAGGCTTCCGGGACACTGCGGCTGCTGCTCTAGTAAGTGCTAGGTGGGCCGCTCCCTTTCCTGCCAACTCCATCTGGCCGAGGGGGCGGAGCCTGCACTCACCGCCACAGCTTAAGAGGCCTCAGGGAGGCTTCCGGGACACTGCGGCTGCTGCTCTAGTAAGTGCTGGGTGGGCCGCTCCCTTTCCTGCCAACTCCATCTGGCCTAGGGGGCGGAGCCTGCACTCCCCGCCACAGCTTAAGAGGCCTGAGGGAGGCTTCCGGGACACTGCGGCTGCTGCTCTAGTAAGTGCTAGGTGGGCCGCTCCTTTTCCTGCCAACTCCATCTGGCCTAGGGGGCAGAGCCTGCACTCATCGTCACAGCTTAAGAGGCCTGAGGGAGGCTTCCGGGACACTGCTGCTGCTGCTCTAGTGAGTGCTGCGTGGGCCGCTCCCTTTCCTGCCAACTCCATCTGGCCTAGGGGGCGGAGCCTGCACTCACCGCCACAGCTTAAAAGGCCTGAGGGAGGCTTCCTGGAAACTGCTGCTGCTGCTCTAGTGAGTGCTGGGTGGGCCGCTCCCTTTCCTGCCAACTCCATCTGGCCTAAGGGGCGGAGCCTGCACTCACCGCCTCAGCTTAAGAGGCCTGAGGGAGGCTTTCAGGACACTGCTGCTGCTGCTCTAGTGAGTGCTGGGTGGGCCGCTCCCTTTCCTGCCAACTCCATCTGGCCTAGGGGGCGGAGCCTGCACTCACCGCCACAGCTTAAAAGGCCTGAGGGAGACTTCCGGGACACTGCTGCTGCCCTACAGAGTGCTGGGTGGGCCGCTCCCTTTCCTGCCAACTCCATCTGGCCTAGGGGGCGGAGCCTGCACTCCCCGCCACAGCTTAAGAGGCCTCAGGGAGGCTTCCGGGACACTGCTGCTGCTCTAGTGAGTGCTGGGTGGGCCGCTCCCTTTCCTGCCAACTCCATCTGGCCTAGGGGGCGGAGCCTGCACTCACCGCCACAGCTTAAGAGGCCTCAGAGATGCTTCCGGGACACTGCTGCTGCTGCTCTAGTGAGTGCTGGGTGGGCCGCTCCCTTTCCTGCCAACTCCATCTGGCCTAGGGGGCGGAGCCTGCACTCACCGCCACAGCTTAAGAGGCCTCAGGGAGGCTTCCGGGACACTGCTGCTGCTGCTGCACTAGTGAGTGTTGGGTGGGCCGCTCCCTTTCCTGCCAACTCCATCTGGCCTAGGGGGCGGAGCCTGCACTCACCCCCACAGCTTAAGAGGCCTGAGCGAGGCTTCCGGGACACTGCTGCTGCTCTAGTGAGTGCTGGGTGGGCCGCTCCCTTTCCTGCCAACTCCATCTGGCCTAGGGGGCAGAGCCTGCGCTCATCGCCACAGCTTAAAAGGCCTGAGCGAGGCTTCCGGGACACTGCTGCTGCTCTAGTGAGTGCTGGGGGGGCCGCTCCCTTTCCTGCCAACTCCATCTGGCCTAGGGGGCGGAGCCTGCACTCACCGCCACAGCTTAAGAGGCCTCAGGGAGGCTTCCGGGACACTGCTGCTGCTGCTGCTCTAGTGAGTGCTGGGTGGGCCGCTCCCTTTCCTGCCAACTCCATCTGGCCTAGGGGGCAGAGCCTGCACTCACCGCCACAGCTTAAAAGGCCTGAGGGAGGCTTCCGGGACACTGCTGCTGCTCTAGTGAGTGCTGGGGGGGCCGCTCCCTTTCCTGCCAACTCCATCTGGCCTAGGGGGCGGAGCTTGCACTCACCGCCACAGCTTAAGAGGCCTGAGGGAGGCTTTCAGGACACTGCTGCTGCTCTAGTGAGTGCTGGGTGAGCCGCTGCTTTTCTTGCCAACTCCATCTGGCCTAGGGGGCGGAGCCTTCACTCACCGCCACAGCGTTATAGGCCTGAGGGAGGCTTCCGGGACACTGCTGCTGCTGCTGCTCTAGTGAGTGCTGGGTGGGCCGCTCCCTTTCCTGTCAACTCCATCTAGCCTAGGGGGCGGAGCCTTCACTCACTGCCACAGCTTAAGAGGCCTGAGGGAGGCTTCAGGGACACTGTTGCTGCTCTAGTGACTGCTGGGTGGGCCGTTCCCTTTCCTGCCAACTCCATCTGGCCTAGGGGGCGGAGCCTGCGCTCATCGCCACAGCTTAAAAGGCCTGAGGGAGGCTTCCTGTACAATGCTGCTGCTGCACTAGTGAGTGCTGGGTGGGCCGCTCCCTTTCCTGCCAACTCTATTTGTCCTAGGGGGCGGAGCCTGCACTCAGCGCCACAGCTTAAAAGGCCTGAGGGAGGCTTCCTGGAAACTGCTGCTGCTGCACTAGTGAGTGCTGGGTGGGCCGCTCCCTTTCCTGCCAACTCCATCTGGCCTAGGGGGCAGAGTCTGCACTCACCGCCACAGCTTAAGAGGCCTGAGGGAGGCTTCCGGGACACTGCTGTTGCTACACTAGTGAGTGCTGGGTGGGCCGCTCCCTTTCCTGCCAACTCCATCTGGCCTAGGGGGCGGAGCCTTCACTCACCGCCACAGCTTAAGAGGCCTGAGGGAGGCTTCCGAGACACTGCTGCTGCTACTGCTCTAGTGAGTGCTGGGTGGGCCGCTCCCTTTCCTGCCAACTCCATCTGGCCTAGGGGGCGGAGCCTGCACTCATCGCCTCAGCTTAAGAGGCCTGAGGGAGGCTTCCGGGACACTGCCGCTGCTCTAGTGAATGCTGGGTGGGCCGCTCCCTTTCCTGCCAACTCCATCTGGCCCAGGGGGCAGAGCCTGCACTCAACGCCACAGCTTAAGAGGCCTCAGGGAGGCTTCCGGGACACTGCTGCTGCTACTGCTGCTCTAGTGAGTGCTGGGTGGGCCGCTCCCTTTCCTGCCAACTCCATCTGGTCTAGGAGGTGGAGCCTGCACTCACCCCCACAGCTTAAAAGGCCTGAGGGAGGCTTCCGGGACACTGCTGCTGCTGCACTAGTGAGTGCTGGGTGAGCCGCTGCCTTTCTTGCCAACTCCATCTGGCCTAGGGGGCGGAGCCTTCACTCACTGCCACAGCTTAAGAGGCCTGAGTAAGGCTTCTGGGACACTGCTGCTGCTGCTCTAGTGAGTGCTGGGTGAGCCGCTGCCTTTCTTGCCAACTCCATCTGGCCTAGGGGGCGGAGCCTGCACTCACCGCCACAGCTTAAGAGGCCTGAGGGAGGCTTCCGGACACTGCTGCTGCTGCTGCTCTACAGAGTGCTCGGTGGGCCGCTCCCTTTCCTGCCAACTCCATCTGGCCTAGGGGACGGAGCTTGCACTCACCACCATGTTTAAGAGGCCTGAGGGTGGCTTCCGGTACACTGCTGCTACAGCTCTAGTGAGTGCTGGGTGGGCCGCTCCCTTTCCTGCCAACTCCATCTGGCCTAGGGGGCGGAGCCTGCACTCACCGCCACAGCTTAAGAGGCCTGAGGGAGGCTTCCGGGACACTGCTGCTGCTGCTGCTCTACTGAGTGCTGGGTGGGCCGCTCCCTTTCCTGCCAACTCCATCTGGCCAAGGGGGCGGAGCCTGCACTCACCGCCACAGCTTAAGAGGCCTGAGGGAGGCTTCCGGGACACTGCTGCTGCTGCTGCTGCTGCTCTAGTGAGTGCTGGGTGGGCCGCTCCCCTTACTGCCAACTCCATCTGGCCTAGGGGGCGGAGCTTGCACTCACCACCACAGCTGAAGAGGCCTGAGGGAGACTTCCGGGACACTGCTTCTGCCCTACAGATTGCTGGGTGGGCCGCTCCCCTTACTGCCAACTCCATCTGGCCTAGGGGGCGGAGCGTGCACTCACCGCCACAGCTTAAGAGGCCTGAGGGAGGCTTCCGGGACACTGCGGCTGCTGCTCTAGTGAGTGCTAGGTGGGCCGCTCCCTTTCCTGCCAACTCGATCTGGCCTAGGGGGCGGAGCCTGCACTCACTGCCACAGCTGAAGAGGCCTTAGGGAGGCTTCCGGGACACTGCTGCTGCTGCTGCTGCTGCTCTAGTGAGTGCTGGGTGAGCCGCTGCCTTTCTTGCCAACTCCATCTGGCCTAGGGGGCGGAGCCTGCACTCATCGTCACAGCTTAAGAGGCCTGAGGGAGACTTCCGGGACACTGCTGCTGCCCTACAGATTGCTGGGTGGGCCGCTCCCTTTCCTGCAAACTCCATCTGGCCTAGGGGGCGGAGCCTTCACTCACCGCCACAGCTTAAGAGGCCTGAGGGAGGCTTTTGGAACACTGCTGCTGCTCTAGTGAGTGCTGGGTGAGCCGCTCCCTTTCCTGCCAACTCTATCTGGCCTAGGGGGCGGAGCCTGCACTCACCGCCACAGCTTAAGAGGCCTGAGGGAGGCTTCCTGGAAACTGCTGCTGCTGCACTAGTGAGTGCTGGGTGGGCCGCTCCCTTTCCTGCCAACTCCATCTGGTCTAGGAGGTGGAGCCTGCACTCACCCCCACAGCTTAAAAGGCCTGAGGGAGGCTTCCGGGACACTGCTGCTGCTGCACTACTGAGTGCTGGGTGGGCCGCTCCCTTTCCTGCCAACTCCATCTGGCCTAGGGGGCGGAGCCTGAACTCACCGCTACAGCTTAAGAGGCCTGAGGGAGGCTTCCGGGACACTGCTGCTGCTGCTGCTGCTGCTGCTCTAGTGAGTGCTGCATGGGCCGCTCCCCTTACTGCCAACTCCATCTGGCCTAGGGGGCGGAGCTTGCACTCACCACCACAGCTTAAGAGGCCTGAGGGAGGCTTCCGGGACACTGCGGCTGCTGCTCTAATGAGTGCTGCATGGGCCGCTCCCTTTCCTGCCAACTCCGTCTGGTCTAGGAGGTGGAGCCTGCACTCACTGCCACAGCTTAAGAGGCCTGAGGGAGGCTTCCGGGACACTGCTGCTGCTGCTCTAGTGAGTGCTGCATGGGCCGCTCCCTTTCCTGCCAACTCCGTCTGGTCTAGGAGGTGGAGCCTGCACTCACTGCCACAGCTTAAGAGGCCTGAGGGAGGCTTCCGGGACACTGCTGCTGCTGCTGCTGCTCTAGTGAGTGCTGGGTGAGCCGCTCCCTTTCCTGCCAACTCCATCTGGCCTAGGGGGCGGAGCTTGCACTCACCGCCACAGCTTAAGAGGCCTCAGGGAGGCTTCCGGGACACTGCTGCTGCTGCTGCTCTAGTGAGTGCTGGGTGGGCCGCTCCGTTTCCTGCCAACTCCATCTGGCCTAGGGGGCGGAGCCTGCACTCACCGCCACAGCTTAAGAGGCCTCAGGGAGGCTTCCGGGACACTGCTGCTGCTGCTCTAGTGAGTGCTGGGTGGGCCGCTCCCTTTCCTGCCAACTCCATCTGGCCTAGGGGGCGGAGCCTGCACTCACCGCCACAGCTTAAGAGGCCTGAGGGAGGCTTCCGGGACACTGCTGCTGCTACTCTAGTGAGTGCTGGGTGAGCCGCTGCCTTTCTTGCCAACTCCATCTGGCCTAGGGGGCGGAGCCTTCACTCACTGCCACAGCTTATGAGGCCTGAGGGAGGCTTCTGGGACACTGCTGCTGCTCTAGTGAGTGCTGGGTGGGCCGCTCCCTTTCCTGCCAACTCCATCTGGCCTAGGGGGCGGAGCTTGCATTCACCGCCACAGCTTAAGAGTCCTGAGGGAGGCTTCCGGGACACTGCGGCTGCTCTAGTGAGTGCTGGGTGGGCCGCTCCCCTTACTGCCAACTCCATCTGGCCTAGGGGGCGGAGCTTGCACTCACCGCCACAGCTTAAGAGGCCTGAGGGAGGCTTCCGGGACACTGCGGCTGCTGCTCTAGTGAGTGCTGGGTGGGCCGCTCCCCTTACTGCCAACTCCTTCTGGCCTACGGGGCGGAGCTTGCACTCACCGCCACAGCTTAAGAGGCCTCAGGGAGGCTTCCGGGACACTGCGGCTGCTGCTCTAGTGAGTGCTGGGTGGGCCGCTCCCTTTCCTGCCAACTCCATCTGGCCTAGGGGGCGGAGCCTGCACTCATCGTCACAGCTTAAGAGGCCTGAGGGAGGCTTTCAGGACACTGCTGCTGCTGCTGCTCTAGTGAGTGCTGGGTGAGCCGCTGCCTTTCTTGCCAACTCCATCTGGCCTAGGGGGCGGAGCCTGAACTCACCGCTACAGCTTAAGAGGCCTGAGGGAGGCTTCCGGGACACTGCTGCTGCTGCTGCTGCTGCTCTAGTGAGTGCTGCATGGGCCGCTCCCCTTCCTGCCAATTCCATCTGGCCTAGGGGGCGGAGCTTGCACTCACCGCCACAGCTTAAGAGGCCTGAGGGAGGCTTCCGGGACACTGCGGCTGCTGCTCTAGTGAGTGCTGGGTGGGCCGCTCCCCTTACTGCCAACTCCTTCTGGCCTACGGGGCGGAGCTTGCACTCACCGCCACAGCTTAAGAGGCCTCAGGGAGGCTTCCGGGACACTGCGGCTGCTGCTCTAGTGAGTGCTGGGTGGGCCGCTCCCTTTCCTGCCAACTCTATTTGTCCTAGGGGGCGGAGCCTGCACTCAGCGCCACAGCTTAAAAGGCCTGAGGGAGGCTTCCTGGAAACTGCTGCTGCTGCACTAGTGAGTGCTGGGTGGGCCGCTCCCTTTCCTGCCAACTCCATCTGGCCTAGGGGGCAGAGTCTGCACTCACCGCCACAGCTTAAGAGGCCTGAGGGAGGCTTCCGGGACACTGCTGTTGCTGCACTAGTGAGTGCTGGGTGGGCCGCTCCCTTTCCTGCCAACTCCATCTGGCCTAGGGGGCGGAGCCTTCACTCACCGCCACAGCTTAAGAGGCCTGAGGGAGGCTTCCGAGACACTGCTGCTGCTACTGCTCTAGTGAGTGCTGGGTGGGCCGCTCCCTTTCCTGCCAACTCCATCTGGCCTAGGGGGCGGAGCCTGCACTCATCGCCTCAGCTTAAGAGGCCTGAGGGAGGCTTCCGGGACACTGCCGCTGCTCTAGTGAATGCTGGGTGGGCCGCTCCCTTTCCTGCCAACTCCATCTGGCCCAGGGGGCAGAGCCTGCACTCAACGCCACAGCTTAAGAGGCCTCAGGGAGGCTTCCGGGACACTGCTGCTGCTACTGCTGCTCTAGTGAGTGCTGGGTGGGCCGCTCCCTTTCCTGCCAACTCCATCTGGTCTAGGAGGTGGAGCCTGCACTCACCCCCACAGCTTAAAAGGCCTGAGGGAGGCTTCCGGGACACTGCTGCTGCTGCACTAGTGAGTGCTGGGTGAGCCGCTGCCTTTCTTGCCAACTCCATCTGGCCTAGGGGGCGGAGCCTTCACTCACTGCCACAGCTTAAGAGGCCTAAGTAAGGCTTCCGGGACACTGCTGCTGCTCTAGTGAGTGCTGGGTGGGCCGCTCCCTTTCCTGCCAACTCCATCTGGCCTAGGGGGCGGAGCCTGCACTCACCGCCACAGCTTAAGAGGCCTGAGGGAGGCTTCCGGGACACTGCTGCTGCTGCACTAGTGAGTGCTGGGTGAGCCGCTGCCTTTCTTGCCAACTCCATCTGGCCTAGGGGGCGGAGCCTGCACTCACCGCCACAGCTTAAGAGGCCTGAGGGAGGCTTCCGGGACACTGCTGCTGTTGCTGCTTCTCTAGTGAGGGCTGGGTGGGACGCTCCATTTCCTGCCAACTCTATCTGGCCTAGGGGGCGGAGCCTGCACTCACCGCCACAGCTTAAGAGGCCTGAGGGAGGCTTCCGGACACTGCTGCTGCTGCTGCTCTACAGAGTGCTCGGTGGGCCGCTCCCTTTCCTGCCAACTCCATCTGGCCTAGGGGACGGAGCTTGCACTCACCACCATGTTTAAGAGGCCTGAGGGTGGCTTCCGGTACACTGCTGCTACAGCTCTAGTGAGTGCTGGGTGGGCCGCTCCCTTTCCTGCCAACTCCATCTGGCCTAGGGGGCGGAGCCTGCACTCACCGCCACAGCTTAAGAGGCCTGAGGGAGGCTTCCGGGACACTGCTGCTGCTGCTGCTCTACTGAGTGCTGGGTGGGCCGCTCCCTTTCCTGCCAACTCCATCTGGCCAAGGGGGCGGAGCCTGCACTCACCGCCACAGCTTAAGAGGCCTGAGGGAGGCTTCCGGGACACTGCTGCTGCTGCTGCTGCTGCTCTAGTGAGTGCTGGGTGGGCCGCTCCCCTTACTGCCAACTCCATCTGGCCTAGGGGGCGGAGCTTGCACTCACCACCACAGCTGAAGAGGCCTGAGGGAGACTTCCGGGACACTGCTTCTGCCCTACAGATTGCTGGGTGGGCCGCTCCCCTTACTGCCAACTCCATCTGGCCTAGGGGGCGGAGCGTGCACTCACCGCCACAGCTTAAGAGGCCTGAGGGAGGCTTCCGGGACACTGCGGCTGCTGCTCTAGTGAGTGCTAGGTGGGCCGCTCCCTTTCCTGCCAACTCGATCTGGCCTAGGGGGCGGAGCCTGCACTCACTGCCACAGCTGAAGAGGCCTTAGGGAGGCTTCCGGGACACTGCTGCTGCTGCTGCTGCTGCTCTAGTGAGTGCTGGGTGAGCCGCTGCCTTTCTTGCCAACTCCATCTGGCCTAGGGGGCGGAGCCTGCACTCATCGTCACAGCTTAAGAGGCCTGAGGGAGACTTCCGGGACACTGCTGCTGCCCTACAGATTGCTGGGTGGGCCGCTCCCTTTCCTGCAAACTCCATCTGGCCTAGGGGGCGGAGCCTTCACTCACCGCCACAGCTTAAGAGGCCTGAGGGAGGCTTTTGGAACACTGCTGCTGCTCTAGTGAGTGCTGGGTGAGCCGCTCCCTTTCCTGCCAACTCTATCTGGCCTAGGGGGCGGAGCCTGCACTCACCGCCACAGCTTAAGAGGCCTGAGGGAGGCTTCCTGGAAACTGCTGCTGCTGCACTAGTGAGTGCTGGGTGGGCCGCTCCCTTTCCTGCCAACTCCATCTGGCCTAGGGGGCAGAGTCTGCACTCACCGCCACAGCTTAAGAGGCCTGAGGGAGGCTTCCGGGACACTGCTGTTGCTGCACTAGTGAGTGCTGAGTGAGCCGCTGCCTTTCTTGCCAACTCCATCTGGCCTAGGGGGCGGAGCCTTCACTCACTGCCACAGCTTAAGAGGCCTGAGGGAGGCTTCCGGGACACTGCTGCTGCTACTGCTCTAGTGAGTGCTGGGTGGGCCGCTCCCTTTCCTGCCAACTCCATCTGGTCTAGGAGGTGGAGCCTGCACTCACCCCCACAGCTTAAAAGGCCTGAGGGAGGCTTCCGGGACACTGCTGCTGCTGCACTACTGAGTGCTGGGTGGGCCGCTCCCTTTCCTGCCAACTCCATCTGGCCTAGGGGGCGGAGCCTGAACTCACCGCTACAGCTTAAGAGGCCTGAGGGAGGCTTCCGGGACACTGCTGCTGCTGCTGCTGCTGCTGCTCTAGTGAGTGCTGCATGGGCCGCTCCCCTTACTGCCAACTCCATCTGGCCTAGGGGGCGGAGCTTGCACTCACCACCACAGCTTAAGAGGCCTGAGGGAGGCTTCCGGGACACTGCGGCTGCTGCTCTAATGAGTGCTGCATGGGCCGCTCCCTTTCCTGCCAACTCCGTCTGGTCTAGGAGGTGGAGCCTGCACTCACTGCCACAGCTTAAGAGGCCTGAGGGAGGCTTCCGGGACACTGCTGCTGCTGCTCTAGTGAGTGCTGCATGGGCCGCTCCCTTTCCTGCCAACTCCGTCTGGTCTAGGAGGTGGAGCCTGCACTCACTGCCACAGCTTAAGAGGCCTGAGGGAGGCTTCCGGGACACTGCTGCTGCTGCTGCTGCTCTAGTGAGTGCTGGGTGAGCCGCTCCCTTTCCTGCCAACTCCATCTGGCCTAGGGGGCGGAGCTTGCACTCACCGCCACAGCTTAAGAGGCCTCAGGGAGGCTTCCGGGACACTGCTGCTGCTGCTGCTCTAGTGAGTGCTGGGTGGGCCGCTCCGTTTCCTGCCAACTCCATCTGGCCTAGGGGGCGGAGCCTGCACTCACCGCCACAGCTTAAGAGGCCTCAGGGAGGCTTCCGGGACACTGCTGCTGCTGCTCTAGTGAGTGCTGGGTGGGCCGCTCCCTTTCCTGCCAACTCCATCTGGCCTAGGGGGCGGAGCCTGCACTCACCGCCACAGCTTAAGAGGCCTGAGGGAGGCTTCCGGGACACTGCTGCTGCTACTCTAGTGAGTGCTGGGTGAGCCGCTGCCTTTCTTGCCAACTCCATCTGGCCTAGGGGGCGGAGCCTTCACTCACTGCCACAGCTTATGAGGCCTGAGGGAGGCTTCTGGGACACTGCTGCTGCTCTAGTGAGTGCTGGGTGGGCCGCTCCCTTTCCTGCCAACTCCATCTGGCCTAGGGGGCGGAGCTTGCATTCACCGCCACAGCTTAAGAGTCCTGAGGGAGGCTTCCGGGACACTGCGGCTGCTCTAGTGAGTGCTGGGTGGGCCGCTCCCCTTACTGCCAACTCCATCTGGCCTAGGGGGCGGAGCTTGCACTCACCGCCACAGCTTAAGAGGCCTGAGGGAGGCTTCCGGGACACTGCGGCTGCTGCTCTAGTGAGTGCTGGGTGGGCCGCTCCCCTTACTGCCAACTCCTTCTGGCCTACGGGGCGGAGCTTGCACTCACCGCCACAGCTTAAGAGGCCTCAGGGAGGCTTCCGGGACACTGCGGCTGCTGCTCTAGTGAGTGCTGGGTGGGCCGCTCCCTTTCCTGCCAACTCCATCTGGCCTAGGGGGCGGAGCCTGCACTCATCGTCACAGCTTAAGAGGCCTGAGGGAGGCTTTCAGGACACTGCTGCTGCTGCTGCTCTAGTGAGTGCTGGGTGAGCCGCTGCCTTTCTTGCCAACTCCATCTGGCCTAGGGGGCGGAGCCTGAACTCACCGCTACAGCTTAAGAGGCCTGAGGGAGGCTTCCGGGACACTGCTGCTGCTGCTGCTGCTGCTCTAGTGAGTGCTGCATGGGCCGCTCCCCTTCCAGCCAACTCCATCTGGCCTAGGGGGCGGAGCTTGCACTCACCGCCACAGCTTAAGAGGCCTGAGGGAGGCTTCCGGGACACTGCGGCTGCTGCTCTAGTGAGTGCTGGGTGGGCCGCTCCCCTTACTGCCAACTCCTTCTGGCCTACGGGGCGGAGCTTGCACTCACCGCCACAGCTTAAGAGGCCTCAGGGAGGCTTCCGGGACACTGCGGCTGCTGCTCTAGTGAGTGCTGGGTGGGCCGCTCCCTTTCCTGCCAACTCCATCTGGTCTAGGAGGTGGAGCCTGCACTCACCCCCACAGCTTAAGAGGCCTGAGGGAGGCTTTCAGGACACTGCTGCTGCTGCTGCTCTAGTGAGTGCTGGGTGGGCCGCTCCCTTTCCTGCCAACTCCATCTGGCCTAGGGGGCGGAGCCTGAACTCACCGCTACAGCTTAAGAGGCCTGAGGGAGGCTTCCGGGACACTGCTGCTGCTGCTGCTGCTGCTCTAGTGAGTGCTGCATGGGCCGCTCCCCTTCCTGCCAACTCCATCTGGCCTAGGGGGCGGAGCTTGCACTCACCACCACAGCTTAAGAGGCCTGAGGGAGGCTTCCGGGACACTGCGGCTGCTGCTCTAATGAGTGCTGCATGGGCCGCTCCCTTTCCTGCCAACTCCGTCTGGTCTAGGAGGTGGAGCCTGCACTCACTGCCACAGCTTAAGAGGCCTGAGGGAGGCTTCCGGGACACTGCTGCTGCTGCTCTAGTGAGTGCTGCATGGGCCGCTCCCTTTCCTGCCAACTCCGTCTGGTCTAGGAGGTGGAGCCTGCACTCACTGCCACAGCTTAAGAGGCCTGAGGGAGGCTTCCGGGACACTGCTGCTGCTGCTGCTGCTCTAGTGAGTGCTGGGTGAGCCGCTGCCTTTCTTGCCAACTCCATCTGGCCTAGGGGGCGGAGCCTGCACTCATCGTCACAGCTTAAGAGGCCTGAGAGAGGCTTTCAGGACACTGCTGCTGCTGCTGCTCTAGTGAGTGCTGGGTGAGCCGCTGCCTTTCTTGCCAACTCCATCTGGCCTAGGGGGCGGAGCTTGCACTCACCGCCACAGCTTAAGAGGCCTCAGGGAGGCTTCCGGGACACTGCTGCTGCTCTAGTGAGTGCTGGGTGGGCCGCTCCCTTTCCTGCCAACTCCATCTGGCCTAGGGGGCGGAGCTTGCACTCACCGCAACAGCTTAAGAGGCCTCAGGGAGGCTTCCGGGACACTGCTGCTGCTGCTGCTCTAGTGAGTGCTGGGTGGGCCGCTCCCTTTCCTGCCAACTCCATCTGGCCTAGGGGGCGGAGCTTGCACTCACCGCCACAGCTTAAGAGGCCTCAGGGAGGCTTCCGGGACACTGCTGCTGCTGCTCTAGTGAGTGCTGGGTGGGCCGCTCCCTTTCCTGCCAACTCCATCTGGCCTAGGGGGCGGAGCCTGCACTCACCGCCACAGCTTAAGAGGCCTGAGGGAGGCTTCCGGGACACTGCTGCTGCTACTCTAGTGAGTGCTGGGTGAGCCGCTGCCTTTCTTGCCAACTCCATCTGGCCTAGGGGGCGGAGCCTTCACTCACTGCCACCGCTTATGAGGCCTGAGGGAGGCTTCTGGGACACTGCTGCTGCTCTAGTGAGTGCTGGGTGGGCCGCTCCCTTTCCTGCCAACTCCATCTGGCCTAGGGGGCGGAGCTTGCACTCACCGCCACAGCTTAAGAGTCCTGAGGGAGGCTTCCGGGACACTGCGGCTGCTCTAGTGAGTGCTGGGTGGGCCGCTCCCCTTACTGCCAACTCCATCTGGCCTAGGGGGCGGAGCTTGCACTCACCGCCACAGCTTAAGAGGCCTGAGGGAGGCTTCCGGGACACTGCGGCTGCTGCTCTAGTGAGTGCTGGGTGGGCCGCTCCCCTTACTGCCAACTCCTTCTGGCCTACGGGGCGGAGCTTGCACTCACCGCCACAGCTTAAGAGGCCTCAGGGAGGCTTCCGGGACACTGCGGCTGCTGCTCTAGTGAGTGCTGGGTGGGCCGCTCCCTTTCCTGCCAACTCCATCTGGCCTAGGGGGCGGAGCCTGAACTCACCGCCACAGCTTCAGAGGCCTGAGGGAGGCTTGCGGTACACTGCTTCTGCTCTAGTGAGTGCTGGGTGGGCCGCTCCCTTTCCTGCCAACTCCATCTGGCCTAGGGGGCGGAGCCTGCACTCACCGCCACAGCTTAAGAGGCCTGAGGGAGGCTTCCGGGACACTGCTGCTGCTCTAGTGACTGCTGGGTGGGCCGTTCCCTTTCCTGCCAACTCCATCTGGCCTAGGGGGCGGAGCCTGCACTCACCGCCACAGCTTAAGAGGCCTGAGGGAGGCTTCCGGGACACTGCTGCTGCTGCTCTACTGAGTGCTAGGTTGGCTGCTCCCTTTCCTGCCAACTCCATTTGGCCTAGGGGGCGGAGCCTTCACTCACTGCCACAGCTTAAGAGGCCTGAGGGAGGCTTCCGGGACACTGCTGCTGCTACTGCTCTAGTGAGTGCTGGGTGGGCCGCTCCCTTTCCTGCCAACTCCATCTGGCCTAGGGGGCGGAGCCTGCACTCACCGCCTCAGATTAAGAGGCCTGAGTGAGGCTTCCGGGACACTGCTGCTGCTCTATTGAGTGCTGGGTGGGCCGCTCCCTTTCCTGCCAACTCCATCTGGCCTAGGGGGCGGAGCCTGCACTCACCGCCACAGCTTAAGAGGCCTGAGGGACGCTTCCGGGACACTGCTGCTGTACTAGTGAGTGCTGGGTGAGCCGCTGCCTTTCTTGCCAACTCCATCTGGCTTAGGGGGCGGAACCTCCACTCACCGACACAGCTTAAGAGGCCTGAGGGAGGCTTCCGGGACACTGCTGCTGCTCTAGTGAGTGCTGGGTGGGCCGCTCCCTTTCCTGCCAACTCCATCTGGCCTAGGGGGCGGAGCCTGCACTCACCGCCACAGCTTAAGAGGCCTGAGGGAGGCTTCCGGGAAACTGCTGCTGCTGCTGCTGCTCTACTGAGTGCTCGGTGGGCCGCTCCCTTTCCTGCCAACTCCATCTGGCCTAGGGGGCGGAGCTTGCACTCACCACCATGTTTAAGAGGCCTGAGGGAGGCTTCCGGGACACTGCTGCTGCTGCTCTACTGAGTGCTGGGTGGGCCGCTCCCTTTCCTGCCAACTCCATCTGGCCTAGGGGGCGGAGCCTGAACTCACCGCTACAGCTTAAGAGGCCTGAGGGAGGCTTCCGGGACACTGCTGCTGCTGCTGCTGCTGCTCTAGTGAGTGCTGCATGGGCCGCTCCCCTTACTGCCAACTCCATCTGGCCTAGGGGGCGGAGCTTGCACTCACCACCACAGCTTAAGAGGCCTGAGGGAGGCTTCCGGGACACTGCGGCTGCTGCTCTAATGAGTGCTGCATGGGCCGCTCCCTTTCCTGCCAACTCCGTCTGGTCTAGGAGGTGGAGCCTGCACTCACTGCCACAGCTTAAGAGGCCTGAGGGAGGCTTCCGGGACACTGCTGCTGCTGCTGCTGCTCTAGTGAGTGCTGGGTGAGCCGCTGCCTTTCTTGCCAACTCCATCTGGCCTAGGGGGCGGAGCCTGCACTCATCGTCACAGCTTAAGAGGCCTGAGGGAGGCTTTCAGGACACTGCTGCTGCTGCTGCTCTAGTGAGTGCTGGGTGAGCCGCTGCCTTTCTTGCCAACTCCATCTGGCCTAGGGGGCGGAGCTTGCACTCACCGCCACAGCTTAAGAGGCCTCAGGGAGGCTTCCGGGACACTGCTGCTGCTCTAGTGAGTGCTGGGTGGGCCGCTCCCTTTCCTGCCAACTCCATCTGGCCTAGGGGGCGGAGCTTGCACTCACCGCCACAGCTTAAGAGGCCTCAGGGAGGCTTCCGGGACACTGCTGCTGCTGCTGCTCTAGTGAGTGCTGGGTGGGCCGCTCCCTTTCCTGCCAACTCCATCTGGCCTAGGGGGCGGAGCCTGCACTCACCGCCACAGCTTAAGAGGCCTGAGGGAGGCTTCCGGGACACTGCTGCTGCTACTCTAGTGAGTGCTGGGTGAGCCGCTGCCTTTCTTGCCAACTCCATCTGGCCTAGGGGGCGGAGCCTTCACTCACTGCCACAGCTTATGAGGCCTGAGGGAGGCTTCTGGGACACTGCTGCTGCTCTAGTGAGTGCTGGGTGGGCCGCTCCCTTTCCTGCCAACTCCATCTGGCCTAGGGGGCGGAGCTTGCACTCACCGCCACAGCTTAAGAGTCCTGAGGGAGGCTTCCGGGACACTGCGGCTGCTCTAGTGAGTGCTGGGTGGGCCGCTCCCCTTACTGCCAACTCCATCTGGCCTAGGGGGCGGAGCTTGCACTCACCGCCACAGCTTAAGAGGCCTGAGGGAGGCTTCCGGGACACTGCGGCTGCTGCTCTAGTGAGTGCTGGGTGGGCCGCTCCCCTTACTGCCAACTCCTTCTGGCCTACGGGGCGGAGCTTGCACTCACCGCCACAGCTTAAGAGGCCTCAGGGAGGCTTCCGGGACACTGCGGCTGCTGCTCTAGTGAGTGCTGGGTGGGCCGCTCCCTTTCCTGCCAACTCCATCTGGCCTAGGGGGCGGAGCCTGAACTCACCGCCACAGCTTCAGAGGCCTGAGGGAGGCTTGCGGTACACTGCTTCTGCTCTAGTGAGTGCTGGGTGGGCCGCTCCCTTTCCTGCCAACTCCATCTGGCCTAGGGGGCGGAGCCTGCACTCACCGCCACAGCTTAAGAGGCCTGAGGGAGGCTTCCGGGACACTGCTGCTGCTCTAGTGACTGCTGGGTGGGCCGTTCCCTTTCCTGCCAACTCCATCTGGCCTAGGGGGCGGAGCCTGCACTCACCGCCACAGCTTAAGAGGCCTGAGGGAGGCTTCCGGGACACTGCTGCTGCTGCTCTACTGAGTGCTAGGTTGGCTGCTCCCTTTCCTGCCAACTCCATTTGGCCTAGGGGGCGGAGACTGCACTCAACGCCACAGCGTAAGAGACCTGAGGGAGGCTTCCGGGACACTGCTGCTGCTGCTGCTCTAGTGAGTGCTGGGTGGGCCGCTTCCTTTCCTGCCAACTCCAACTGGCCCAGGGGGTGGAGCCTGCACTCACCGCCACAGCGTAAGTGGCCTGAGGGAGGCCTCCGGGACACTGCTGCTGCTGCTGCTCTAGTGAGTGCTAGGTGGGCCGCTCACTTTCCTGCCAACTCCATCTGGCCTAGGGGGCGGAGCTTGCACTCACCGCCACAGTTTAAGAGGCCTGAGGGAGGCTTCCGGGACACTGCTGCTGCTCTACTGAGTGCTAGGTTGGCTGCTCCCTTTCCTGCCAACTCCATCTGGCTAAGGGGGCGGAGCCTGCACTCACCGCCACAGCTTAAGAGGCCTGAGGGAGGCTTCCGGGACACTGCTGCTGCTCTAGTGACTGCTGGGTGGGCCGTTCCCTTTCCTGCCAACTCCATCTGGCCTAGGGGGCGGAGCTTGCACTCACAGCCACAGCTTAAGAGGCCTGAGGGAGGCTTCCGGGACACTGCTGCTGCTGCTGCTCTAGTGAGTGCTGGGTGGGACACTCCCTTTCCTGCCAACTCCATCTGGCCTAGGGGGCGGAGCTTGCACTCACCGCCACAGTTTAAGAGGCCTGAGGGAGGCTTCCGGGACACTGCTGCTACTCTAGTGAGTGCTAGGTGGGCCGCTCCCTTTCCTGCCAACTCCATCTGGCCTAGGAGGCGGAGCCTGCACTCACCGCTACAGCTTAAGAGGCCTGAGGGAGGCTTCCGGGACACTGCTGCTGCTGCTGCTCTAGTGAGTGCTGGGTGGGACACTCCCTTTCCTGCCAACTCCATTTGGCCTAGGCGGCGGAGCCTGCACTCACCGCCACAGTTTAAGAGGCCTGAGGGAGGCCTCCGGGACACTGCTGCTGCTGCTGCTCTAGTGAGTGCTGGGTGGGCCGCTCCCTTTCCTGCCAACTCCATCTGGCCTAGGGGGCGGAGCCTGCACTCACCGCCACAGCTTAAGAGGCCTGAGGGAGGCCTCCGGGAAACTGCTGCTGCTACTGCTGCTCTAGTGAGTGCTGGGTGGGCCGCTCCCTTTCCTGCCAACTCCATCTGGTCTAGGGGGCGGAGCCTGCACTCACCGCCACAGCTTAAGAGGCCTGAGGGAGGCTTCCGGGACACTTCTGCTGCTCTACTGAGTGCTGGGTGGGCCTCTCCCCTTCCAGCCAACTCCATCTGGCCTAGGGGGCGGAGTCTGCACTCACCCCCACAGCTTAAGAGGCCTGAGGGAGGCTTCCGGGACACTTCTGCTGGTCTACTGAGTGCTGGGTGGGCCTCTCCCCTTCCAGCCAACTCCATCTGGCCTAGGGGCGGAGCCTGAACTTACCGCCACAGCTTAAAAGGCCTGAGGGAGGCTTCCGGGAAACTGCTGCTGCTACTGCTCTAGTGAGTGCTTGGTGGGCCGCTCCCTTTCCTGCCAACTCCATCTGGTCTAGGCGGCGAAGCCTGCACTCACCGCCACAGCTTAAGAGGCCTGAGGGAGGCTTCCGGGAAACTGCTGCTGCTCTAGTGAGTGCTGGGTGGGCCGCTCCCTTTCCTGCCAACTTCATCTGGCCAAAGGGGCAGAGCCTGCACTCACCGCCACAGCTTAAAAGGCCTGAGGGAGGCTTCCGGGACACTGCTGCTGCTCTCCTGAGTGCTGGGTGGGACACTCCCTTTCCTGCCAACTCCATCTGGCCTAGGGGGCGGAGCCTGCACTCACCGCCACAGCTTAAGAGGCCTGAGGGAGGCTTCCGGGAAACTGCTGCTGCTGCAGTGAGTGCTGGGTGGGCCTCTCCCTTTCCTGCCAACTCCATCTGGTCTAGGGGGCGGAGCCTGCACTCACCCCCACAACTTAAGAGGCCTGAGGGAGGCTTCCGGGACACTGCTGCTGCTGCTGCTCTAGTGAGTGCTGGGTGGGACACTCCCTTTCCTGCCAACTCCATCTGGTCTAGGGGGCGAAGCCTGCACTCACCGCCACAGTTTAAGAGGCCTGAGGGAGGCTTCCGGGACACTGCTGCTGCTCTCCTGAGTGCTGGGTGGGCCGCTCGCCTTCCTGCCAAGTCCATCTGGCCTAGGGGGCGGAGCCTGAACTTACCGCCACAGCTTAAAAGGCCTGAGGGAGGCTTCCGGGACACTGCTGCTGTACTAGTGAGTGCTGGGTGAGCCGCTGCCTTTCTTGCCAACTCCAGCTGGCTTAGGGGGCGGAACCTCCACTCACCGACACAGCTTAAGAGGCCTGAGGGAGGCTTCCGGGACACTGCTGCTGCTCTAGTGAGTGCTGGGTGGGCCGCTCCCTTTCCTGCCAACTCCATCTGGCCTAGGGGGCGGAGCCTGCACTCACCGCCACAGCTTAAGAGGCCTGAGGGAGGCATCCGGGACACTGCTGCTGCTGCTGCTGCTGCTCTACTGAGTGCTCGGTGGGCCGCTCCCTTTCCTGCCAACTCCATCTGGCCTAGGGGGCGGAGCTTGCACTCACCACCATGTTTAAGAGGCCTGAGGGAGGCTTCCGGGACACTGCTGCTGCTGCTCTACTGAGTGCTGGGTGGGCCGCTCCCTTTCCTGCCAACTCCATCTGGCCTAGGGGGCGGAGCCTGAACTCACCGCTACAGCTTAAGAGGCCTGAGGGAGGCTTCCGGGACACTGCTGCTGCTGCTCTACTGAGTGCTCGGTGGGCCGCTCCCTTTCCTGCCAACTCCATCTGGCCTAGGGGGCGGAGCTTGCACTCACCACCACAGCTTAAGAGGCCTGAGGGAGGCTTCCGGGACACTGCTGCTGCTGCTCTAGTGAGTGCTGCATGGGCCGCTCCCTTTCCTGCCAACTCCGTCTGGTCTAGGAGGTGGAGCCTGCACTCACTGCCACAGCTTAAGAGGCCTGAGGGAGGCTTCCGGGACACTGCTGCTGCTGCTGCTGCTCTAGTGAGTGCTGGGTGAGCCGCTGCCTTTCTTGCCAACTCCATCTGGCCTAGGGGGCGGAGCCTGCACTCATCGTCACAGCTTAAGAGGCCTGAGGGAGGCTTTCAGGACACTGCTGCTGCTGCTGCTCTAGTGAGTGCTGGGTGAGCCGCTGCCTTTCTTGCCAACTCCATCTGGCCTAGGGGGCGGAGCTTGCACTCACCGCCACAGCTTAAGAGGCCTGAGGGAGGCTTCCGGGACACTGCTGCTGCTCTAGTGAGTGCTGGGTGGGCCGCTCCCTTTCCTGCCAACTCCATCTGGCCTAGGGGGCGGAGCTTGCACTCACCGCCACAGCTTAAGAGGCCTCAGGGAGGCTTCCGGGACACTGCTGCTGCTGCTGCTCTAGTGAGTGCTGGGTGGGCCGCTCCCTTTCCTGCCAACTCCATCTGGCCTAGGGGGCGGAGCTTGCACTCACCGCCACAGCTTAAGAGGCCTCAGGGAGGCTTCCGGGACACTGCTGCTGCTGCTGCTCTAGTGAGTGCTGGGTGGGCCGCTCCGTTTCCTGCCAACTCCATCTGGCCTAGGGGGCGGAGCTTGCACTCACCGCCACAGCTTAAGAGGCCTCAGGGAGGCTTCCGGGACACTGCTGCTGCTGCTCTAGTGAGTGCTGGGTGGGCCGCTCCCTTTCCTGCCAACTCCATCTGGCCTAGGGGGCGGAGCCTGCACTCACCGCCACAGCTTAAGAGGCCTGAGGGAGGCTTCCGGGACACTGCTGCTGCTACTCTAGTGAGTGCTGGGTGAGCCGCTGCCTTTCTTGCCAACTCCATCTGGCCTAGGGGGCGGAGCCTTCACTCACTGCCACAGCTTATGAGGCCTGAGGGAGGCTTCTGGGACACTGCTGCTGCTCTAGTGAGTGCTGGGTGGGCCGCTCCCTTTCCTGCCAACTCCATCTGGCCTAGGGGGCGGAGCTTGCACTCACCGCCACAGCTTAAGAGTCCTGAGGGAGGCTTCCGGGACACTGCGGCTGCTCTAGTGAGTGCTGGGTGGGCCGCTCCCCTTACTGCCAACTCCATCTGGCCTAGGGGGCGGAGCTTGCACTCACCGCCACAGCTTAAGAGGCCTGAGGGAGGCTTCCGGGACACTGCGGCTGCTGCTCTAGTGAGTGCTGGGTGGGCCGCTCCCCTTACTGCCAACTCCTTCTGGCCTACGGGGCGGAGCTTGCACTCACCGCCACAGCTTAAGAGGCCTCAGGGAGGCTTCCGGGACACTGCGGCTGCTGCTCTAGTGAGTGCTGGGTGGGCCGCTCCCTTTCCTGCCAACTCCATCTGGCCTAGGGGGCGGAGCCTGAACTCACCGCCACAGCTTCAGAGGCCTGAGGGAGGCTTGCGGTACACTGCTTCTGCTCTAGTGAGTGCTGGGTGGGCCGCTCCCTTTCCTGCCAACTCCATCTGGCCTAGGGGGCGGAGCCTGCACTCACCGCCACAGCTTAAGAGGCCTGAGGGAGGCTTCCGGGACACTGCTGCTGCTGCTCTAGTGAGTGCTGGGTGGGCCGTTCCCTTTCCTGCCAACTCCATCTGGCCTAGGGGGCGGAGCCTGCACTCACCGCCACAGCTTAAGAGGCCTGAGGGAGGCTTCCGGGACACTGCTGCTGCTGCTCTACTGAGTGCTAGGTTGGCTGCTCCCTTTCCTGCCAACTCCATTTGGCCTAGGGGGCGGAGACTGCACTCAACGCCACAGCGTAAGAGACCTGAGGGAGGCTTCCGGGACACTGCTGCTGCTGCTGCTCTAGTGAGTGCTGGGTGGGCCGCTTCCTTTCCTGCCAACTCCAACTGGCCCAGGGGGTGGAGCCTGCACTCACCGCCACAGCGTAAGTGGCCTGAGGGAGGCCTCCGGGACACTGCTGCTGCTGCTGCTCTAGTGAGTGCTAGGTGGGCCGCTCACTTTCCTGCCAACTCCATCTGGCCTAGGGGGCGGAGCTTGCACTCACCGCCACAGTTTAAGAGGCCTGAGGGAGGCTTCCGGGACACTGCTGCTGCTCTAGTGAGTGCTAGGTGGGCCGCTCCCTTTCCTCCCAACTCCATCTGGCTAAGGGGGCGGAGCCTGCACTCACCGCCACAGCTTAAGAGGCCTGAGGGAGGCTTCCGGGACACTGCTGCTGCTCTAGTGACTGCTGGGTGGGCCGTTCCCTTTCCTGCCAACTCCATCTGGCCTAGGGGGCGGAGCTTGCACTCACAGCCACAGCTTAAGAGGCCTGAGGGAGGCTTCCGGGACACTGCTGCTGCTGCTGCTCTAGTGAGTGCTGGGTGGGACACTCCCTTTCCTGCCAACTCCATCTGGCCTAGGGGGCGGAGCTTGCACTCACCGCCACAGTTTAAGAGGCCTGAGGGAGGCTTCCGGGACACTGCTGCTACTCTAGTGAGTGCTAGGTGGGCCGCTCCCTTTCCTGCCAACTCCATCTGGCCTAGGGGGCGGAGCTTGCACTCACAGCCACAGCTTAAGAGGCCTGAGGGAGGCTTCCGGGACACTGCTGCTGCTGCTGGTCTAGTGAGTGCTGGGTGGGACACTCCCTTTCCTGCCAACTCCATCTGGCCTAGGGGGCGGAGCTTGAACTCACCGCCACAGTTTAAGAGGCCTGAGGGAGGCCTCCGGGACACTGCTGCTGCTGCTGCTCTAGTGAGTGCTGGGTGGGCCGCTCCCTTTCCTGCCAACTCCATCTGGCCTAGGGGGCGGAGCCTGCACTCACCGCCACAGCTTAAGAGGCCTGAGGGAGGCTTCCGGGATACTGCTGCTGCTCTAGTGAGTGCTGGGTGGGCCGCTCCCTTTCCTGCCAACTCCATCTGGCCTAGGGGGCGGAGCCTGCACTCACCGCCACAGCTTAAGAGGCCTGAGGGAGGCTTCCGGGAAACTGCTGCTGCTACTGCTGCTCTAGTGAGTGCTGGGTGGGCCGCTCCCTTTCCTGCCAACTCCATCTGGCCTCGGGGGCGGAGCCTGCACTCAACGCCACAGCTTAAGTGGCCTGAGGGAGGCTTCCGGAACACTGCTGCTGCTGCTCTAGTGAGTGCTAGGTGGGCCGCTCCCTTTCCTGCCAACTCCATCTGGTCTAGGGGGCGGAGCCTGCACTCACCGCCACAGCTTAAGAGGCCTGAGGGAGGCTTCCGGGACACTTCTGCTGCTCTACTGAGTGCTGGGTGGGCCTCTCCCCTTCCAGCCAACTCCATCTGGCCTAGGGGGCGGAGTCTGCACTCACCCCCACAGCTTAAGAGGCCTGAGGGAGGCTTCCGGGACACTTCTGCTGGTCTACTGAGTGCTGGGTGGGCCTCTCCCCTTCCAGCCAACTCCATCTGGCCTAGGGGCGGAGCCTGAACTTACCGCCACAGCTTAAAAGGCCTGAGGGAGGCTTCCGGGAAACTGCTGCTGCTACTGCTCTAGTGAGTGCTTGGTGGGCCGCTCCCTTTCCTGCCAACTCCATCTGGTCTAGGCGGCGAAGCCTGCACTCACCGCCACAGCTTAAGAGGCCTGAGGGAGGCTTCCGGGAAACTGCTGCTGCTGCTGCTCTAGTGAGTGCTGGGTGGGCCGCTCCCTTTCCTGCCAACTTCATCTGGCCAAAGGGGCAGAGCCTGCACTCACCGCCACAGCTTAAGAGGCCTGAGGGAGGCTTCCGGGACACTGCTGCTGCTCTCCTGAGTGCTGGGTGGGACACTCCCTTTCCTGCCAACTCCATCTGGCCTAGGGGGCGGAGCCTGCACTCACCGCCACAGCTTAAGAGGCCTGAGGGAGGCTTCCGGGAAACTGCTGCTGCTGCAGTGAGTGCTGGGTGGGCCTCTCCCTTTCCTGCCAACTCCATCTGGTCTAGGGGGCGGAGCCTGCACTCACCCCCACAACTTAAGAGGCCTGAGGGAGGCTTCCGGGACACTGCTGCTGCTGCTGCTCTAGTGAGTGCTGGGTGGGACACTCCCTTTCCTGCCAACTCCATCTGGTCTAGGGGGCGAAGCCTGCACTCACCGCCACAGTTTAAGAGGCCTGAGGGAGGCTTCCGGGACACTGCTGCTGCTCTCCTGAGTGCTGGGTGGGCCGCTCGCCTTCCTGCCAAGTCCATCTGGCCTAGGGGGCGGAGCCTGAACTTACCGCCACAGCTTAAGAGGCCTGAGGGAGGCTTCCGGGACACTGCTGCTGTACTAGTGAGTGCTGGGTGAGCCGCTGCCTTTCTTGCCAACTCCATCTGGCTTAGGGGGCGGAACCTCCACTCACCGACACAGCTTAAGAGGCCTGAGGGAGGCTTCCGGGACACTGCTGCTGCTCTAGTGAGTGCTGGGTGGGCCGCTCCCTTTCCTGCCAACTCCATCTGGCCTAGGGGGCGGAGCCTGCACTCACCGCCACAGCTTAAGAGGCCTGAGGGAGGCATCCGGGACACTGCTGCTGCTGCTGCTGCTGCTCTACTGAGTGCTCGGTGGGCCGCTCCCTTTCCTGCCAACTCCATCTGGCCTAGGGGGCGGAGCTTGCACTCACCACCATGTTTAAGAGGCCTGAGGGAGGCTTCCGGGACACTGCTGCTGCTGCTCTACTGAGTGCTGGGTGGGCCGCTCCCTTTCCTGCCAACTCCATCTGGCCTAGGGGGCGGAGCCTGAACTCACCGCTACAGCTTAAGAGGCCTGAGGGAGGCTTCCGGGACACTGCTGCTGCTGCTGCTGCTGCTGCTGCTCTAGTGAGTGCTGCATGGGCCGCTCCCCTTACTGCCAACTCCATCTGGCCTAGGGGGCGGAGCTTGCACTCACCACCACAGCTTAAGAGGCCTGAGGGAGGCTTCCGGGACACTGCTGCTGCTGCTCTAGTGAGTGCTGCATGGGCCGCTCCCTTTCCTGCCAACTCCGTCTGGTCTAGGAGGTGGAGCCTGCACTCACTGCCACAGCTTAAGAGGCCTGAGGGAGGCTTCCGGGACACTGCTGCTGCTGCTGCTGCTCTAGTGAGTGCTGGGTGAGCCGCTGCCTTTCTTGCCAACTCCATCTGGCCTAGGGGGCGGAGCCTTCACTCACTGCCACAGCTTATGAGGCCTGAGGGAGGCTTCTGGGACACTGCTGCTGCTCTAGTGAGTGCTGGGTGGGCCGCTCCCTTTCCTGCCAACTCCATCTGCCCTAGGGGGCGGAGCTTGCACTCACCGCCACAGCTTAAGAGTCCTGAGGGAGGCTTCCGGGACACTGCGGCTGCTCTAGTGAGTGCTGGGTGGGCCGCTCCCCTTACTGCCAACTCCATCTGGCCTAGGGGGCGGAGCTTGCACTCACCGCCACAGCTTAAGAGGCCTGAGGGAGGCTTCCGGGACACTGCGGCTGCTGCTCTAGTGAGTGCTGGGTGGGCCGCTCCCCTTACTGCCAACTCCTTCTGGCCTACGGGGCGGAGCTTGCACTCACCGCCACAGCTTAAGAGGCCTCAGGGAGGCTTCCGGGACACTGCGGCTGCTGCTCTAGTGAGTGCTGGGTGGGCCGCTCCCTTTCCTGCCAACTCCATCTGGCCTAGGGGGCGGAGCCTGAACTCACCGCCACAGCTTCAGAGGCCTGAGGGAGGCTTGCGGTACACTGCTGCTGCTGCTCTAGTGAGTGCTGGGTGGGCCGCTCCCTTTCCTGCCAACTCCATCTGGCCTAGGGGGCGGAGCCTGCACTCACCGCCACAGCTTAAGAGGCCTGAGGGAGGCTTCCGGGACACTGCTGCTGCTACTCTAGTGAGTGCTGGGTGAGCCGCTGCCTTTCTTGCCAACTCCATCTGGCCTAGGGGGCGGAGCCTTCACTCACTGCCACAGCTTATGAGGCCTGAGGGAGGCTTCTGGGACACTGCTGCTGCTCTAGTGAGTGCTGGGTGGGCCGCTCCCTTTCCTGCCAACTCCATCTGGCCTAGGGGGCGGACCTTGCACTCACCGCCACAGCTTAAGAGTCCTGAGGGAGGCTTCCGGGACACTGCGGCTGCTCTAGTGAGTGCTGGGTGGGCCGCTCCCCTTACTGCCAACTCCATCTGGCCTAGGGGGCGGAGCTTGCACTCACCGCCACAGCTTAAGAGGCCTGAGGGAGGCTTCCGGGACACTGCGGCTGCTGCTCTAGTGAGTGCTGGGTGGGCCGCTCCCCTTACTGCCAACTCCTTCTGGCCTACGGGGCGGAGCTTGCACTCACCGCCACAGCTTAAGAGGCCTCAGGGAGGCTTCCGGGACACTGCGGCTGCTGCTCTAGTGAGTGCTGGGTGGGCCGCTCCCTTTCCTGCCAACTCCATCTGGCCTAGGGGGCGGAGCCTGAACTCACCGCCACAGCTTCAGAGGCCTGAGGGAGGCTTGCGGTACACTGCTTCTGCTCTAGTGAGTGCTGGGTGGGCCGCTCCCTTTCCTGCCAACTCCATCTGGCCTAGGGGGCGGAGCCTGCACTCACCGCCACAGCTTAAGAGGCCTGAGGGAGGCTTCCGGGACACTGCTGCTGCTCTAGTGACTGCTGGGTGGGCCGTTCCCTTTCCTGCCAACTCCATCTGGCCTAGGGGGCGGAGCCTGCACTCACCGCCACAGCTTAAGAGGCCTGAGGGAGGCTTCCGGGACACTGCTGCTGCTGCTCTACTGAGTGCTAGGTTGGCTGCTCCCTTTCCTGCCAACTCCATTTGGCCTAGGGGGCGGAGACTGCACTCAACGCCACAGCGTAAGAGACCTGAGGGAGGCTTCCGGGACACTGCTGCTGCTGCTGCTCTAGTGAGTGCTGGGTGGGCCGCTTCCTTTCCTGCCAACTCCAACTGGCCCAGGGGGTGGAGCCTGCACTCACCGCCACAGCGTAAGTGGCCTGAGGGAGGCCTCCGGGACACTGCTGCTGCTGCTGCTCTAGTGAGTGCTAGGTGGGCCGCTCACTTTCCTGCCAACTCCATCTGGCCTAGGGGGCGGAGCTTGCACTCACCGCCACAGTTTAAGAGGCCTGAGGGAGGCTTCCGGGACACTGCTGCTGCTCTAGTGAGTGCTAGGTGGGCCGCTCCCTTTCCTGCCAACTCCATCTGGCTAAGGGGGCGGAGCCTGCACTCACCGCCACAGCTTAAGAGGCCTGAGGGAGGCTTCCGGGACACTGCTGCTGCTCTAGTGACTGCTGGGTGGGCCGTTCCCTTTCCTGCCAACTCCATCTGGCCTAGGGGGCGGAGCTTGCACTCACAGCCACAGCTTAAGAGGCCTGAGGGAGGCTTCCGGGACACTGCTGCTGCTGCTGCTTTAGTGAGTGCTGGGTGGGACACTCCCTTTCCTGCCAACTCCATCTGGCCTAGGGGGCGGAGCTTGCACTCACCGCCACAGTTTAAGAGGCCTGAGGGAGGCTTCCGGGACACTGCTGCTACTCTAGTGAGTGCTAGGTGGGCCGCTCCCTTTCCTGCCAACTCCATCTGGCCTAGGAGGCGGAGCCTGCACTCACTGCTACAGCTTAAGAGGCCTGAGGGAGGCTTCCGGGACACTGCTGCTGCTGCTGCTCTAGTGAGTGCTGGGTGGGACACTCCCTTTCCTGCCAACTCCATTTGGCCTAGGCGGCGGAGCCTGCACTCACCGCCACAGTTTAAGAGGCCTGAGGGAGGCCTCCGGGACACTGCTGCTGCTGCTGCTCTAGTGAGTGCTGGGTGGGCCGCTCCCTTTCCTGCCAACTCCATCTGGCCTAGGGGGCGGAGCCTGCACTCACCGCCACAGCTTAAGAGGCCTGAGGGAGGCTTCCGGGACACTGCTGCTGCTCTAGTGAGTGCTGGGTGGGCCGCTCCCTTTCCTGCCAACTCCATCTGGCCTAGGGGGCGGAGCCTGCACTCACCGCCACAGCTTAAGAGGCCTGAGGGAGGCTTCCGGGAAACTGCTGCTGCTACTGCTGCTCTAGTGAGTGCTGGGTGGGCCGCTCCCTTTCCTGCCAACTCCATCTGGCCTCGGGGGCGGAGCCTGCACTCAACGCCACAGCTTAAGTGGCCTGAGGGAGGCTTCCGGAACACTGCTGCTGCTGCTCTAGTGAGTGCTAGGTGGGCCGCTCCCTTTCCTGCCAACTCCATCTGGTCTAGGGGGCGGAGCCTGCACTCACCGCCACAGCTTAAGAGGCCTGAGGGAGGCTTCCGGGACACTTCTGCTG
Source organism: Podarcis vaucheri (assembly GCF_965113315.1). NCBI lineage: Eukaryota > Metazoa > Chordata > Lepidosauria > Squamata > Lacertidae > Podarcis > Podarcis vaucheri. Next base: position 1,185,034 of record NC_138757.1, on the reverse strand, counting down.
CTCTACTGAGTGCTGGGTGGGCCTCTCCCCTTCCAGCCAACTCCATCTGGCCTAGGGGGCGGAGTCTGCACTCACCCCCACAGCTTAAGAGGCCTGAGGGAGGCTTCCGGGACACTTCTGCTGGTCTACTGAGTGCTGGGTGGGCCTCTCCCCTTCCAGCCAACTCCATCTGGCCTAGGGGCGGAGCCTGAACTTACCGCCACAGCTTAAAAGGCCTGAGGGAGGCTTCCGGGAAACTGCTGCTACTGCTCTAGTGAGTGCTTGGTGGGCCGCTCCCTTTCCTGCCAACTTCATCTGGTCTAGGCGGCGAAGCCTGCACTCACCGCCACAGCTTAAGAGGCCTGAGGGAGGCTTCCGGGAAACTGCTGCTGCTCTAGTGAGTGCTGGGTGGGCCGCTCCCTTTCCTGCCAACTTCATCTGGCCAAAGGGGCAGAGCCTGCACTCACCGCCACAGCTTAAGAGGCCTGAGGGAGGCTTCCGGGACACTGCTGCTGCTCTCCTGAGTGCTGGGTGGGACACTCCCTTTCCTGCCAACTCCATCTGGCCTAGGGGGCGGAGCCTGCACTCACCGCCACAGCTTAAGAGGCCTGAGGGAGGCTTCCGGGAAACTGCTGCTGCTGCAGTGAGCGCTGGGTGGGCCTCTCCCTTTCCTGCCAACTCCATCTGGTCTAGGGGGCGGAGCCTGCACTCACCCCCACAACTTAAGAGGCCTGAGGGAGGCTTCCGGGACACTGCTGCTGCTGCTGCTCTATTGAGTGCTGGGTGGGACACTCCCTTTCCTGCCAACTCCATCTGGTCTAGGGGGCGAAGCCTGCACTCACCGCCACAGTTTAAGAGGCCTGAGGGAGGCTTCCGGGACACTGCTGCTGCTCTCCTGAGTGCTGGGTGGGCCGCTCGCCTTCCTGCCAAGTCCATCTGGCCTAGGGGGCGGAGCCTGAACTTACCGCCACAGCTTAAGAGGCCTGAGGGAGGCTTCCGGGACACTGCTGCTGCTGCTGCTCTAGTGAGTGCTGGGTGGGCCACTCTCTTTCCTGCCAATTCCATCTGACCTAGGGGGCAGAGCCTGCACTCACCGCCACTGCTTAAGAGGCCTGAGGGAGGCTTCCGGGACACTGCTGCTGCTGCTGCTCTAGTGAGTGCTGGGTTGTCCGCTCCCTTTCCTGCCAACTCCATCTGGCCTAGGGGGCGGTCTCTGCACTCACCGCCACAGCGTAATAGGCCTGAGGGAGGCTTCTGGGACACTGCTGCTGCTCTAGTAAGTGCTGGGTGGGCCGCTCCCTTTCCTGCCAACTCCATCTGGCGTAGGCGGCGGAGCCTGCACTCACCGCCACAGCGTAATAGGCCTGAGGGAGGCTTCTGGGACGCTGCTGCTGCTCTAGTGAGTGCTGGGTGGGCCGCTCCCATTCCTGCCAAATCCATCTGGCCTAGGGGGCGGAGTCTGCACTCACCGCCACAGCTTAAGAGGTCTCAGGGAGGCTTCCGGGACACTGCTACTGCTCTAGTGAGTACTGGGTGGGCCGCTCCCTTTCCTGCCAACTCCATCTGGCCTAGGGGGCGGAGCCTGCAGGCACCGCCACAGCTTAAGAGGCCTGAGGGAGGCTTCCGGGACACTGCTGCTGCTGCACTAGTGAGTGCTGGGTCGGCCGCTCCCTTTCCTGCCAACTCCATCTCGCCTAGGGGGCGGAGTCTGCACTCACCGCCACAGCTTAAGAGGTCTCAGGGAGGCTTCCGGGACACTGCTACTGCTCTAGTGAGTACTGGGTGGGCCGCTCCCTTTCCTGCCAACTCCATCTGGCCTAGGGGGCGGAGCCTGCACTCACCACCACAGCTTAAGAGGCCTGAGGGAGGCTTCCGGGAAACTGCTGCTGCTGCTCTAGTGAGTGCTGGGTGGGCCGCTCCCTTTCCTGCCAACTCCATCTGGCCTAGGGGGCGGAGCCTGCACTCACCGCCACAGCTTAAGAGGCCTGAGGGAGGCTTCCGGGAAACTGCTGCTACTGCTCTAGTGAGTACTGGGTGGGCCGCTCCCTTTCCTGCCAACTCCATCTGGCCTAGGGGGCGGAGCCTGTACTCACCGCCATAGCTTAAGAGGCCTGAGGGAGGCTTCCGGGAAACTGCTGCTGCTGCTCTAGTGAGTGCTGGGTGGGCCGCTCCCTTTCCTGGCAACTCCATCTGGCCTAGGGGGCGGAGCCTGTACTCACCGCGACAGCTTAAGAGGCCTGAGGGAGGCTTCCGGGACACTGCTGCTGCTGCTCTAGTGAGTGCTGGGTGGGCCGCTCCCTTTCCTGCCAACTCCATCTGGCCAAGGGGGCCGAGCCTGCGCTCACCGCCACAGCTTTAGAGGCCTGAGGGAGGCTTCCGGGAAACTGCTGCTGCTGCTCTAGTGAGTGCTGGGTGGGCCGTTCCCTTTCCTGCCAACTCCATCTTGCCTAGGGGGCGGAGCCTGCACTCACCGCCACAGCTTAAGAGGCCGGAGGGAGACTTCCGGGACACTGCTGCTGCCCTACAGAGTGCTGGGGGGCCCGCTCCTTTTCCTGCCAACTTCATCTGGCCTAGGGGGCGGAGCCTGCACTCACCGCCACAGCTTAAGAGGCCTGAGGGAGGCTTCCGGGAAACTGCTGCTGCTCTAGTGAGTGCAAGGTGGGCCGCTCCCTTTCCTGCCAACTCCATCTGGCCTAGGAGGCGGAGCCTGCACTCACCGCTACAGCTTAAGAGGCCTGAGGGAGGCTTCCGGGACACTGCTGCTGCTGCTGCTCTAGTGAGTGCTGGGTGGGACACTCCCTTTCCTGCCAACTCCATTTGGCCTAGGCGGCGGAGCCTGCACTCACCGCCACAGTTTAAGAGGCCTGAGGGAGGCTTCCGGGACACTGCTGCTGCTGCTGCTCTAGTGAGTGCTGGGTGGGACACTCCCTTTCCTGCCAACTCCATTTGGCCTAGGCGGCGGAGCCTGCACTCACCCCCACAGCTTAAAAGGCCTGAGGGAGGCTTCCGGGACACTGCTGCTGCTGCTGCTCTAGTGAGTACTGGGTGGGCCGCTCCCTTTCCTGCCAACTCCCTCCGGCCTAGGGGGCGGAGTCTGCACTCACCGCTACAGCCTAAGAGGCCTGAGGGAGGCTTCCGGGACACTGCTGCTGCTGCTGCTCTAGTGAGTGCTGGGTGGGACACTCCCTTTCCTGCCAACTCCATTTGGCCTAGGCGGCGGAGCCTGCACTCACCCCCACAGCTTAAAAGGCCTGAGGGAGGCTTCCGGGACACTGCTGCTGCTGCTGCTCTAGTGAGTACTGGGTGGGCCGCTCCCTTTCCTGCCAACTCCCTCCGGCCTAGGGGGCGGAGTCTGCACTCACCGCTACAGCCTAAGAGGCCTGAGGGAGGCTTCCGGGACACTGCTGCTGCTGCTGCTCTAGTGAGTGCTGGGTGGGACACTCCCTTTCCTGCCAACTCCATTTGGCCTAGGCGGCGGAGCCTGCACTCACCCCCACAGCTTAAAAGGCCTGAGGGAGGCTTCCGGGACACTGCTGCTGCTGCTCTCGTGAGTGCTGGGTGGGCCGCTCCCTTTCCTGCCAACTCCCTCCGGCCTAGGGGGCGGAGTCTGCACTCACCGCTACAGCCTAAGAGGCCTGAGGGAGGCTTCCGGGACACTGCTGCTGCTACTGCTCTAGTGAGTGCTGGGTGGGCCGCTCCCTTTCCTGCCAACTCCATCTGGCCTAGGGGGCGGAGCCTGCACTCACCGCCACAGCTTAAGAGACCTGAGGGAGGCTTCCGGGACACTGCTGCTGCTCTAGTGAGTGCTGGGTGGGCCGCTCCCTTTCCTGCCAACTCCATCTGGCCTAGGGGGCGGAGCCTGCACTCACCGCCACAGCTTAAGAGGCCTGAGGGAGGCTTCCGGGAAACTGCTGCTGCTACTGCTGCTCTAGTGAGTGCTGGGTGGGCCGCTCCCTTTCCTGCCAACTCCATCTGGCCTCGGGGGCGGAGCCTGCACTCAACGCCACAGCTTAAGTGGCCTGAGGGAGGCTTCCGGAACACTGCTGCTGCTGCTCTAGTGAGTGCTAGGTGGGCCGCTCCCTTTCCTGCCAACTCCATCTGGTCTAGGGGGCGGAGCCTGCACTCACCGCCACAGCTTAAGAGGCCTGAGGGAGGCTTCCGGGACACTTCTGCTGCTCTACTGAGTGCTGGGTGGGCCTCTCCCCTTCCAGCCAACTCCATCTGGCCTAGGGGGCGGAGTCTGCACTCACCCCCACAGCTTAAGAGGCCTGAGGGAGGCTTCCGGGACACTTCTGCTGGTCTACTGAGTGCTGGGTGGGCCTCTCCCCTTCCAGCCAACTCCATCTGGCCTAGGGGCGGAGCCTGAACTTACCGCCACAGCTTAAAAGGCCTGAGGGAGGCTTCCGGGAAACTGCTGCTGCTACTGCTCTAGTGAGTGCTTGGTGGGCCGCTCCCTTTCCTGCCAACTCCATCTGGTCTAGGCGGCGAAGCCTGCACTCACCGCCACAGCTTAAGAGGCCTGAGGGAGGCTTCCGGGAAACTGCTGCTGCTCTAGTGAGTGCTGGGTGGGCCGCTCCCTTTCCTGCCAACTTCATCTGGCCAAAGGGGCAGAGCCTGCACTCACCGCCACAGCTTAAGAGGCCTGAGGGAGGCTTCCGGGACACTGCTGCTGCTCTCCTGAGTGCTGGGTGGCACACTCTCTTTCCTGCCAACTCCATCTGGCCTAGGGGGCGGAGGCTGCACTCACCGCCACAGCTTAAGAGGCCTGAGGGAGGCTTCCGGGAAACTGCTGCTGCTGCAGTGAGTGCTGGGTGGGCCTCTCCCTTTCCTGCCAACTCCATCTGGTCTAGGGGGCGGAGCCTGCACTCACCCCCACAGCTTAAGAGGCCTGAGGGAGGCTTCCGGGACACTGCTGCTGCTGCTCTAGTGAGTGCTGGGTGGGCCGCTCGCCTTCCTGCCAAGTCCATCTGGCCTAGGGGGCGGAGCCTGAACTTACCGCCACTGCTTAAGAGGCCTGAGGGAGGCTTCCGGGACACTGCTGCTGCTGCTGCTCTAGTGAGTGCTGGGTTGTCCGCTCCCCTTCCTGCCAACTCCATCTGGCCTAGGGGGCGGAGCTTGCACTCACCGCCACAGCGTAATAGGCCTGAGGGAGGCTTCTGGGACACTGCTGCTGCTCTAGTAAGTGCTGGGTTGGCCGCTCCCTTTCCTGCCAACTCCATCTGGCGTAGGGGGCGGAGCCTGCACTCACCGCCACAGCGTAATAGGCCTGAGGGAGGCTTCTGGGACACTGCTGCTGCTCTCCTGAGTGCTGGGTGGGCCGCTCGCCTTCCTGCCAAGTCCATCTGGCCTAGGGGGCGGAGCCTGAACTTACCGCCACAGCTTAAGAGGCCTGAGGGAGGCTTCCGGGACACTGCTGCTGCTGCTGCTCTAGTGAGTGCTGGGTGGGCCACTCTCTTTCCTGCCAATTCCATCTGACCTAGGGGGCGGAGCCTGCACCCACCGCGACAGCTTAAGAGGCCTGAGGGAGGCTTCCGGGACACTGCTGCTGCTCTCCTGAGTGCTGGGTGGGACACTCCCTTTCCTGCCAACTCCATCTGGCCTAGGGGGCGGAGCCTGCACTCACCGCCACAGCTTAAGAGGCCTGAGGGAGGCTTCCGGGACACTGCTGCTGCTCTAGTGAGTGCTGGGTGGGCCGCTCCCTTTCCTGCCAACTCCATCTGGCCTAGGGGGCGGAGCCTGCACTCACCGCCACAGCTTAAGAGGCCTGAGGGAGGCTTCCGGGAAACTGCTGCTGCTACTGCTGCTCTAGTGAGTGCTGGGTGGGCCGCTCCCTTTCCTGCCAACTCCATCTGGCCTCGGGGGCGGAGCCTGCACTCAACGCCACAGCTTAAGTGGCCTGAGGGAGGCTTCCGGAACACTGCTGCTGCTGCTCTAGTGAGTGCTAGGTGGGTCGCTCCCTTTCCTGCCAACTCCATCTGGTCTAGGGGGCGGAGCCTGCACTCACCGCCACAGCTTAAGAGGCCTGAGGGAGGCTTCCGGGACACTTCTGCTACTCTACTGAGTGCTGGGTGGGCCTCTCCCCTTCCAGCCAACTCCATCTGGCCTAGGGGGCGGAGTCTGCACTCACCCCCACAGCTTAAGAGGCCTGAGGGAGGCTTCCGGGACACTTCTGCTGGTCTACTGAGTGCTGGGTGGGCCTCTCCCCTTCCAGCCAACTCCATCTGGCCTAGGGGCGGAGCCTGAACTTACCGCCACAGCTTAAAAGGCCTGAGGGAGGCTTCCGGGAAACTGCTGCTGCTACTGCTCTAGTGAGTGCTTGGTGGGCCGCTCCCTTTCCTGCCAACTCCATCTGGTCTAGGCGGCGAAGCCTGCACTCACCGCCACAGCTTAAGAGGCCTGAGGGAGGCTTCCGGGAAACTGCTGCTGCTCTAGTGAGTGCTGGGTGGGCCGCTCCCTTTCCTGCCAACTTCATCTGGCCAAAGGGGCAGAGCCTGCACTCACCGCCACAGCTTAAGAGGCCTGAGGGAGGCTTCCGGGACACTGCTGCTGCTCTCCTGAGTGCTGGGTGGGACACTCCCTTTCCTGCCAACTCCATCTGGCCTAGGGGGCGGAGCCTGCACTCACCGCCACAGCTTAAGAGGCCTGAGGGAGGCTTCCGGGAAACTGCTGCTGCTGCAGTGAGTGCTGGGTGGGCCTCTCCCTTTCCTGCCAACTCCATCTGGTCTAGGGGGCGGAGCCTGCACTCACCCCCACAACTTAAGAGGCCTGAGGGAGGCTTCCGGGACACTGCTGCTGCTGCTGCTCTAGTGAGTGCTGGGTGGGCCTCTCCCTTTCCTGCCAACTCCATCTGGTCTAGGGGGCGAAGCCTGCACTCACCGCCACAGTTTAAGAGGCCTGAGGGAGGCTTCCGGGACACTGCTGCTGCTCTCCTGAGTGCTGGGTGGGCCGCTCGCCTTCCTGCCAAGTCCATCTGGCCTAGGGGGCGGAGCTTGAACTTACCGCCACAGCTTAAGAGGCCTGAGGGAGGCTTCCGGGACACTGCTGCTGCTGCTGCTCTAGTGAGTGCTGGGTGGGCCACTCTCTTTCCTGCCAATTCCATCTGACCTAGGGGGCGGAGCCTGCACTCACCGCCACTGCTTAAGAGGCCTGAGGGAGGCTTCCGGGACACTGCTGCTGCTGCTGCTCTAGTGAGTGCTGGGTTGTCCGCTCCCCTTCCTGCCAACTCCATCTGGCCTAGGGGGCGGAGCTTGCACTCACCGCCACAGCGTAATAGGCCTGAGGGAGGCTTCTGGGACACTGCTGCTGCTCTAGTGAGTGCTGGGTGGGCCGCTCCCATTCCTGCCAAATCCATCTGGCCTAGGGGGCGGAGTCTGCACTCACCGCCACAGCTTAAGAGGTCTCAGGGAGGCTTCCGGGACACTGCTACTGCTCTAGTGAGTACTGGGTGGGCCGCTCCCTTTCCTGCCAACTCCATCTGGCCTAGGGGGCGGAGCCTGCAGGCACCGCCACAGCTTAAGAGGCCTGAGGGAGGCTTCCGGGACACTGCTGCTGCTGCACTAGTGAGTGCTGGGTCGGCCGCTCCCTTTCCTGCCAACTCCATCTCGCCTAGGGGGCGGAGTCTGCACTCACCGCCACAGCTTAAGAGGTCTCAGGGAGGCTTCCGGGACACTGCTACTGCTCTAGTGAGTACTGGGTGGGCCGCTCCCTTTCCTGCCAACTCCATCTGGCCTAGGGGGCGGAGCCTGCACTCACCACCACAGCTTAAGAGGCCTGAGGGAGGCTTCCGGGAAACTGCTGCTGCTGCTCTAGTGAGTGCTGGGTGGGCCGCTCCCTTTCCTGCCAACTCCATCTGGCCTAGGGGGCGGAGCCTGCACTCACCGCCACAGCTTAAGAGGCCTGAGGGAGGCTTCCGGGAAACTGCTGCTACTGCTCTAGTGAGTACTGGGTGGGCCGCTCCCTTTCCTGCCAACTCCATCTGGCCTAGGGGGCGGAGCCTGCAGGCACCGCCATAGCTTAAGAGGCCTGAGGGAGGCTTCCGGGAAACTGCTGCTGCTGCTCTAGTGAGTGCTGGGTGGGCCGCTCCCTTTCCTGGCAACTCCATCTGGCCTAGGCGGCGGAGCCCGCACTCACCGCCACAGTTTAAGAGGCCTGAGGGAGGCCTCCGGGACACTGCTGCTGCTGCTGCTCTAGTGAGTGCTGGGTGGGCCGCTCCCTTTCCTGCCAACTCCATCTGGCCTAGGGGGCGGAGCCTGCACTCACCGCCACAGCTTAAGAGGCCTGAGGGAGGCTTCCGGGACACTTCTGCTGCTGCTGCTCTAGTGAGTGCTGGGTGGGCCACTCCCTTTCCTGCCAACTCCATCTGGCCTAGGGGGCGGAGCCTGCACTCACCGCCACAGCTTAAGAGGCCTGAGGGAGGCTTCCGGGAAACTGCTGCTGCTACTGCTGCTCTAGTGAGTGCTGGGTGGGCCGCTCCCTTTCCTGCCAACTCCATCTGGCCTCGGGGGCGGAGCCTGCACTCAACGCCACAGCTTAAGTGGCCTGAGGGAGGCTTCCGGAACACTGCTGCTGCTGCTCTAGTGAGTGCTAGGTGGGTCGCTCCCTTTCCTGCCAACTCCATCTGGTCTAGGGGGCGGAGCCTGCACTCACCGCCACAGCTTAAGTGGCCTGAGGGAGGCTTCCGGGACACTGCTGCTGCTCTAGTGAGTGCTGGGTGGGCCGCTCCCTTTCCTGCCAACTCCATCTGGCCTAGGGGGCGGAGCCTGCACTCACCGCCACAGCTTAAGAGGCCTGAGGGAGGCTTCCGGGAAACTGCTGCTGCTACTGCTGCTCTAGTGAGTGCTGGGTGGGCCGCTCCCTTTCCTGCCAACTCCATCTGGCCTCGGGGGCGGAGCCTGCACTCAACGCCACAGCTTAAGTGGCCTGAGGGAGGCTTCCGGAACACTGCTGCTGCTGCTCTAGTGAGTGCTAGGTGGGTCGCTCCCTTTCCTGCCAACTCCATCTGGTCTAGGGGGCGGAGCCTGCACTCACCGCCACAGCTTAAGAGGCCTGAGGGAGGCTTCCGGGACACTTCTGCTGCTCTACTGAGTGCTGGGTGGGCCTCTCCCCTTCCAGCCAACTCCATCTGGCCTAGGGGGCGGAGTCTGCACTCACCCCCACAGCTTAAGAGGCCTGAGGGAGGCTTCCGGGACACTTCTGCTGGTCTACTGAGTGCTGGGTGGGCCTCTCCCCTTCCAGCCAACTCCATCTGGCCTAGGGGCGGAGCCTGAACTTACCGCCACAGCTTAAAAGGCCTGAGGGAGGCTTCCGGGAAACTGCTGCTGCTACTGCTCTAGTGAGTGCTTGGTGGGCCGCTCCCTTTCCTGCCAACTCCATCTGGTCTAGGCGGCGAAGCCTGCACTCACCGCCACAGCTTAAGAGGCCTGAGGGAGGCTTCCGGGAAACTGCTGCTGCTCTAGTGAGTGCTGGGTGGGACACTCCCTTTCCTGCCAACTCCATCTGGCCTAGGGGGCGGAGCCTGCACTCACCGCCACAGCTTAAGAGGCCTGAGGGAGGCTTCCGGGAAACTGCTGCTGCTCTAGTGAGTGCTGGGTGGGCCGCTCCCTTTCCTGCCAACTTCATCTGGCCAAAGGGGCAGAGCCTGCACTCACCGCCACAGCTTAAGAGGCCTGAGGGAGGCTTCCGGGACACTGCTGCTGCTCTCCTGAGTGCTGGGTGGGACACTCCCTTTCCTGCCAACTCCATCTGGCCTAGGGGGCGGAGCCTGCACTCACCGCCACAGCTTAAGAGGCCTGAGGGAGGCTTCCGGGAAACTGCTGCTGCTGCAGTGAGTGCTGGGTGGGCCTCTCCCTTTCCTGCCAACTCCATCTGGTCTAGGGGGCGGAGCCTGCACTCACCCCCACAACTTAAGAGGCCTGAGGGAGGCTTCCGGGACACTGCTGCTGCTGCTGCTCTAGTGAGTGCTGGGTGGGACACTCCCTTTCCTGCCAACTCCATCTGGTCTAGGGGGCGAAGCCTGCACTCACCGCCACAGTTTAAGAGGCCTGAGGGAGGCTTCCGGGACACTGCTGCTGCTCTCCTGAGTGCTGGGTGGGCCGCTCGCCTTCCTGCCAAGTCCATCTGGCCTAGGGGGCGGAGCCTGAACTTACCGCCACAGCTTAAGAGGCCTGAGGGAGGCTTCCGGGACACTGCTGCTGCTGCTGCTCTAGTGAGTGCTGGGTGGGCCACTCTCTTTCCTGCCAATTCCATCTGACCTAGGGGGCGGAGCCTGCACTCACCGCCACTGCTTAAGAGGCCTGAGGGAGGCTTCCGGGACACTGCTGCTGCTGCTGCTCTAGTGAGTGCTGGGTTGTCCGCTCCCCTTCCTGCCAACTCCATCTGGCCTAGGGGGCGGAGCTTGCACTCTCCGCCACAGCGTAATAGGCCTGAGGGAGGCTTCTGGGACACTGCTGCTGCTCTAGTAAGTGCTGGGTGGGCCGCTCCCTTTCCTGCCAACTCCATCTGGCGTAGGGGGCGGAGCCTGCACTCACCGCCACAGCGTAATAGGCCTGAGGGAGGCTTCTGGGACACTGCTGCTGCTCTAGTGAGTGCTGGGTGGGCCGCTCCCATTCCTGCCAAATCCATCTGGCCTAGGGGGCGGAGTCTGCACTCACCGCCACAGCTTAAGAGGTCTCAGGGAGGCTTCCGGGACACTGCTACTGCTCTAGTGAGTACTGGGTGGGCCGCTCCCTTTCCTGCCAACTCCATCTGGCCTAGGGGGCGGAGCCTGCAGGCACCGCCACAGCTTAAGAGGCCTGAGGGAGGCTTCCGGGACACTGCTGCTGCTGCACTAGTGAGTGCTGGGTCGGCCGCTCCCTTTCCTGCCAACTCCATCTCGCCTAGGGGGCGGAGTCTGCACTCACCGCCACAGCTTAAGAGGTCTCAGGGAGGCTTCCGGGACACTGCTACTGCTCTAGTGAGTACTGGGTGGGCCGCTCCCTTTCCTGCCAACTCCATCTGGCCTAGGGGGCGGAGCCTGCACTCACCACCACAGCTTAAGAGGCCTGAGGGAGGCTTCCGGGAAACTGCTGCTGCTGCTCTAGTGAGTGCTGGGTGGGCCGCTCCCTTTCCTGCCAACTCCATCTGGCCTAGGGGGCGGAGCCTGCACTCACCGCCACAGCTTAAGAGGCCTGAGGGAGGCTTCCGGGAAACTGCTGCTACTGCTCTAGTGAGTACTGGGTGGGCCGCTCCCTTTCCTGCCAACTCCATCTGGCCTAGGGGGCGGAGCCTGCAGGCACCGCCATAGCTTAAGAGGCCTGAGGGAGGCTTCCGGGAAACTGCTGCTGCTGCTCTAGTGAGTGCTGGGTGGGCCGCTCCCTTTCCTGGCAACTCCATCTGGCCTAGGGGGCGGAGCCTGTACTCACCGCGACAGCTTAAGAGGCCTGAGGGAGGCTTCCGGGACACTGCTGCTGCTGCTCTAGTGAGTGCTGGGTGGGCCGCTCCCTTTCCTGCCAACTCCATCTGGCCAAGGGGGCCGAGCCTGCACTCAGCGCCACAGCTTAAGAGGCCTGAGGGAGGCTTCCGGGAAACTGCTGCTGCTGCTCTAGTGAGTGCTGGGTGGGCCGTTCCCTTTCCTGCCAACTCCATCTTGCCTAGGGGGCGGAGCCTGCACTCACCGCCACAGCTTAAGAGGCCGGAGGGAGACTTCCGGGACACTGCTGCTGCCCTACAGAGTGCTGGGGGGCCCGCTCCTTTTCCTGCCAACTTCATCTGGCCTAGGGGGCGGAGCCTGCACTCACCGCCACAGCTTAAGAGGCCTGAGGGAGGCTTCCGGGAAACTGCTGCTGCTCTAGTGAGTGCAAGGTGGGCCGCTCCCTTTCCTGCCAACTCCATCTGGCCTAGGGGGCAGAGCCTGCACTCACCGCCACAGCTTAAGAGGCCTGAGGGAGACTTCCGGGACAATGCTGCTGCCCTACAGAGTGCTGGGTGGGCTGCACCCTTTCCTGCCAACTTCATCTGGCCTAGGGGGCGGAGCCTGCGCTCACCGCCACAACTTAAGAGGCCTGAAGGAGGCTTCCGGGAAACTGCTGCTGCTCTAGTGAGTGCAAGGTGGGCCGCTCCCTTTCCTGCCAACTCCATCTGGCCTCGGGGGCGGAGCCTTCACTCACCGCCACAGCTTAAGAGGGCTGAGGGAGGCTTCCGGGACACTGCTGCTGCTCTAGTGAGTGCTGGGTGGGCCGCTCCCTTTCCTGCCAACTCCATCTCGCCTAGGGGGCGGAGCCTGCACTCACCGCCACAGCTTAAGAGGCCTGAGGGAGGCTTCCGGGACACTGCTGCTGCTCTAGTGAGTGCTGGGTGGGCCGCTCCCTTTCCTGCCAACTCCATCTCGCCTAGGGGGCGGAGCCTGCACTCACCGCCACAGCTTAAAAGGCCTGAGGGAGGCTTCCGGGACACTGATGCTGCTGCTGCACTAGTGAGTGCTGGGTGGGCCGCTCCCTTTCCTCCCAACTCCATCTGGCCTAGGGGGCGGAGCCTTCACTCACCGCCACAGCTTAAGAGGCCTGAGGGAGGCTTCCGGGACGCTGCTGCTGCTGCTGCTGCTCTAGTGAGTGCTGGGTGGGCCGTTCCCTTTCCTGCCAACTCCATCTGGCCTAGGGGGCGGAGCCTGCACTCACTGCCACAGCTTAAGAGGCCTGAGGGAGGCTTCCGGGACACTGCTGCTGCTACTGCTCTAGTGAGTGCTGGGTGGGCCGCACCTTTTCCTGCCAACTCCATCTGGCCTAGGGGGCGGAGCCTTCACTCACCGCCACAGCTTAAGAGGCCTGAGGGAGGCTTCCGGGACGCTGCTGCTGCTGCTGCTGCTCTAGTGAGTGCTGGGTGGGCCGTTCCCTTTCCTGCCAACTCCATCTGGCCTAGGGGGCGGAGCCTGCACTCACCGCCACAGCTTAAGAGGCCTGAGGGAGACTTCTGGGACACTGCTGCTGCTGCTCTAGTGAGTGCTGGGTGGGCTGCTCCCTTTCCTGCCAACTCCATCTGGCCTAGGGGGCGGAGCCTGCACTCACCGCCAGAACTTAAAAGGTCTGAGGGAGGCTTCCGGGACACTGCGGCTGCTGCTCTAGTGAGTGCTGGGTGGGCCGTTCCCTTTCCTGCCAACTCCATCTGGCCGAGGGGGCGGAGCCTGCACTCACTGCCACAGCTTAAGAGGCCTGAGGGAGGCTTCCGGGACACTGATGCTGCTCTAGTGAGTGCTGGGTGGGCCGCTCCCTTTCCTGCCAACTCCATCTGGCCTAGGGGGCGGAGCCTGCACTCACCGCCACAACTTAAGAGGCCTCAGGGTGGCTTCCCCGACACTGCTGCTGCTACTGCTCTAGTGAGTGCTGGGTGGGCCGCTCCCTTTCCTGCCAACTCTATCTGGCCCAGGGGGCGGAGCCTGCACTCACGGCCACAGCTTAAGAGGCCTGAGGGGGGCTTCCGGGACACTGCTGCTGCTGCACTAGTGAGTGCTTGGTGCGCCGCACCCTTTCCTGCCAACTCCATCTGGCCTAGGGGGCGGAGCCTGCACTCACCCCCACAGCTTAAGAGGCCTGAGGGAGGCTTCCGGGACACTGATGCTGCTCTAGTGAGTGCTGGGTGGGCCGCTCCCTTTACTGCGAACTCCATCTGGCCTAGGGGGCGGAGCCTGCACTCACCCCCACAGCTTAAGAGGCCTGAGGGAGGCTTCCGGGACACTGATGCTGCTCTAGTGAGTGCTGGGTGGGCCGCTGCCTTTCCTGCCAACTCCATCTGGCCTAGGGGGCGGAGCCTGCACTCACCGCCACAGCTTAAGAGGCCTGAGGGAGGCTTCCGGGACACTGCTGCTGCTGCTCTACAGAGTGCTGGGTGGGCCGCTCCCTTTCCTGCCAACTCCATCTGGCCTAGGGGGCGGAGCCTGCACTCACCACCACAGCGTAAGAGGCCTGAAAGAGGCTTCTGGGACACTGCTGCTGCTGTACTAGTGAGTGCTGGGTGGGCCGCTCCCTTTCCTGCCAACTCCATCTGGCCTAGGGGGCGGAGCCTGCACTCACCGCCACAGCTTAAGAGGCCTGAGGGAGGCTTCCGGGACAATGCTGCTGCTGCTGTTCTAGTGAGTGCTGGGTGGTCCGCTCCCTTTCCTGTCAACTTCATCTGGCCTAGGGGGCGGAGCCTGCACTCACCGCCACAGCTTAAGAGGCCTGAGGGAGGCTTCCGGAACACTGCTGCTGCTGCTGCTCTAGTGAGTGCTGGGTGGGCCGCTCCCTTTCCTGCCAACTCCATCTGGCCCAGGGGGCAGAGCCTGCACTCACCGCCACAGCTTAAGAGGCCTGAGGGAGGCTTCCGGGACACTGCGGCTGCTGCTCTAGTGAGTGCTGGGTGGGCCGCTCCCTTTCCTGCCAACTCCATCTGGCCCAGGGGGCAGAGCCTGCACTCACCGCCACAGCTTAAGAGGCCTGAGGGAGGCTTCCGGAACACTGCTGCTGCTGCTGCTCTAGTGAGTGCTGGGTGGGCCGCTCCCTTTCCTGCCAACTCCATCTGGCCTAGGGGGCAGAGCCTGCACTCACCGCCACAGCTTAAGAGGCCTGAGGGAGGCTTCCGGGACACTGCGGCTGCTGCTCTAGTGAGTGCTGGGTGGGCCGCTCCCTTTCCTGCCAACTCCATCTGGCACAGGGGGCAGAGCCTGCACTCACCGCCACAGCTTAAGAGGCCTGAGGGAGGCTTCCCGAACATTGCTGCTGCTGCTGCTCTAGTGAGTGCTGGGTGGGCTGCTCCCTTTCCTGGCAACTCCATCTGGCCGAGGGGGCGGAGCCTGCACTCACCGCCACAGCTTAAGAGGCCTGAGGGAGGCTTCCGGGACACTGCGGCTGCTGCTCTAGTAAGTGCTAGGTGGGCCGCTCCTTTTCCTGCCAACTCCATCTGGCCTAGGGGGCAGAGCCTGCACTCATCGTCACAGCTTAAGAGGCCTGAGGGAGGCTTCCGGGACACTGCTGCTGCTGCTCTAGTGAGTGCTGCGTGGGCCGCTCCCTTTCCTGCCAACTCCATCTGGCCTAGGGGGCGGAGCCTGCACTCACCGCCACAGCTTAAGAGGCCTCAGGGAGGCTTCCGGGACACTGCTGCTGCTGCTCTAGTGAGTGCTGGGTGGGCCGCTCCCTTTCCTGCCAACTCTATCTGGCCTAGGGGGCGGAACCTGCACTCACCGCCACAGCTTAAAAGGCCTGAGGGAGGCTTCCTGGAAACTGCTGCTGCTGCTCTAGTGAGTGCTGGGTGGGCCGCTCCCTTTCCTGCCAACTCTATCTGGCCTAGGGGGCGGAGCCTGCACTCACCGCCACAGCTTAAGAGGCCTGAGGGAGGCTTCCGGGACACTGCTGTTGCTGCACTAGTGAGTGCTGGGTGGGCCGCTCCCTTTCCTGCCAACTCCATCTGGCCTAGGGGGCGGAGCCTGCACTCATCGCCTCAGCTTAAGAGGCCTGAGGGAGGCTTCCGGGACACTGCTACTACTCTACTGAGTGCTGGGTGGACCGCTCCCTTTCCTGCCAACTCCATCTGGCCTAGGGGGCGGAGCCTGCACTCACCCCCACAGCTTAAGAGGCCTGAGGGAGGCTTCCGGGACACTGATGCTGCTCTAGTGAGTGCTGGGTGGGCCGCTCCCTTTCCTGCCAACTCCATCTGGCCTAGGGGGCGGAGCCTGCACTCATCGCCTCAGCTTAAGAGGCCTGAGGGAGGCTTCCGGGACACTGCTACTACTCTACTGAGTGCTGGGTGGGCCGCTCCCCTTACTGCCAACTCCATCTGGCCTAGGGGGCGGAGCCTGCACTCACCGCCACAGCTTAAGAGGCCTGAGGGAGGCTTCCGGGAAACTGCTGCTGCTGCTCTACAGAGTGCTGGGTGGGCCGCTCCCTTTCCTGCCAACTCCATCTGGCCTAGGGGGCGGAGCCTGCACTCACCACCACAGCGTAAGAGGCCTGAAAGAGGCTTCTGGGACACTGCTGCTGCTGTACTAGTGAGTGCTGGGTGGGCCGCTCCCTTTCCTGCCAACTCCATCTGGCCTAGGGGGCGGAGCCTGCACTCACCGCCACAGCTTAAGAGGCCTGAGGGAGGCTTCCGGGACAATGCTGCTGCTGCTGTTCTAGTGAGTGCTGGGTGGTCCGCTCCCTTTCCTGTCAACTTCATCTGGCCTAGGGGGCGGAGCCTGCACTCACCGCCACAGCTTAAGAGGCCTGAGGGAGGCTTCCGGAACACTGCTGCTGCTGCTGCTCTAGTGAGTGCTGGGTGGGCCGCTCCCTTTCCTGCCAACTCCATCTGGCCCAGGGGGCAGAGCCTGCACTCACCGCCACAGCTTAAGAGGCCTGAGGGAGGCTTCCGGGACACTGCGGCTGCTGCTCTAGTGAGTGCTGGGTGGGCCGCTCCCTTTCCTGCCAACTCCATCTGGCCCAGGGGGCAGAGTCTGCACTCACCGCCACAGCTTAAGAGGCCTGAGGGAGGCTTCCGGAACACTGCTGCTGCTGCTGCTCTAGTGAGTGCTGGGTGGGCCGCTCCCATTCCTGCCAACTCCATCTGGCCTAGGGGGCAGAGCCTGCACTCACCGCCACAGCTTAAGAGGCCTGAGGGAGGCTTCCGGGACACTGCGGCTGCTGCTCTAGTGAGTGCTGGGTGGGCCGCTCCCTTTCCTGCCAACTCCATCTGGCCCAGGGGGCAGAGCCTGCACTCACCGCCACAGCTTAAGAGGCCTGAGGGAGGCTTCCGGGACACTGCGGCTGCTGCTCTAGTGAGTGCTGGGTGGGCCGCTCCCTTTCCTGCCAACTCCATCTGGCCCAGGGGGCAGAGCCTGCACTCACCGCCACAGCTTAAGAGGCCTGAGGGAGGCTTCCGGAACACTGCTGCTGCTGCTGCTCTAGTGAGTGCTGGGTGGGCCGCTCCCTTTCCTGCCAACTCCATCTGGCCTAGGGGGCAGAGCCTGCACTCACCGCCACAGCTTAAGAGGCCTGAGGGAGGCTTCCGGGACACTGCGGCTGCTGCTCTAGTGAGTGCTGGGTGGGCCGCTCCCTTTCCTGCCAACTCCATCTGGCCCAGGGGGCAGAGCCTGCACTCACCGCCACAGCTTAAGAGGCCTGAGGGAGGCTTCCCGAACATTGCTGCTGCTGCTGCTCTAGTGAGTGCTGGGTGGGCTGCTCCCTTTCCTGGCAACTCCATCTGGCCGAGGGGGTGGAGCCTGCACTCACCGCCACAGCTTAAGAGGCCTGAGGGAGGCTTCCGGGACACTGCGGCTGCTGCTCTAGTAAGTGCTAGGTGGGCCGCTCCTTTTCCTGCCAACTCCATCTGGCCTAGGGGGCAGAGCCTGCACTCATCGTCACAGCTTAAGAGGCCTGAGGGAGGCTTCCGGGACACTGCTGCTGCTGCTCTAGTGAGTGCTGGGTGGGCCGCTCCCTTTCCTGCCAACTCCATCTGGCCGAGGGGGCGGAGCCTGCACTCACCGCCACAGCTTAAGAGGCCTGAGGGAGACTTCCGGGACACTGCTGCTGCCCTACAGAGTGCTGGGTGGGCCGCTCCCTTTCCTGCCAACTCCATCTGGCCTAGGGGGCGGAGCCTGCACTCCCTGCCACAGCTTAAGAGGCCTGAGGGAGGCTTCCGGGACACTGCGGCTGCTGCTCTAGTAAGTGCTAGGTGGGCCGCTCCTTTTCCTGCCAACTCCATCTGGCCCAGGGGGCAGAGCCTGCACTCACCGCCACAACTTAAAAGGCCTGAGGGAGGCTTCCGGGACACTGCTGCTGCTGCTCTAGTGAGTGTTGCGTGGGCCGCTCCCTTTCCTGCCAACTCCATCTGGCCGAGGGGGCGGAGCCTGCACTCACCGCCACAGCTTAAGAGGCCTGAGGGAGACTTCCGGGACACTGCTGCTGCCCTACAGAGTGCTGGGTGGGCCGCTCCCTTTCCTGCCAACTCCATCTGGCCTAGGGGGCGGAGCCTGCACTCACCGCCACAGCTTAAGAGGCCTCAGGGAGGCTTCCGGGACACTGCTGCTGCTCTAGTGAGTGCTGGGTGGGCCGCTCCGTTTCCTGCCAACTCCATCTGGCACAGGGGGCGGAGCCTGCACTCACCGCCACAGCTTAAGAGGCCTCAGAGATGCTTCCGGGACACTGCTGCTGCTGCTCTAGTGAGTGCTGGGTGGGCCGCTCCCTTTCCTGCCAACTCCATCTGGCCTAGGGGGCGGAGCCTGCACTCACCGCCACAGCTTAAGAGGCCTCAGGGAGGCTTCCGGGACACTGCTGCTGCTCTAGTGAGTGCTGGGTGGGCCGCTCCCTTTCCTGCCAACTCCATCTGGCCTAGGGGGCGGAGCCTGCACTCACCGCCACAGCTTAAGAGGCCTCAGGGAGGCTTCCGGGACACTGCTGCTGCTCTAGTGAGTGCTGGGTGGGCCGCTCCCTTTCCTGCCAACTCCATCTGGCCTAGGGGGCGGAGCCTGCACTCACCGCCACAGCTTAAGAGGCCTCAGGGAGGCTTCCGGGACACTGCTGCTGCTCTAGTGAGTGCTGGGTGGGCCGCTCCCTTTCCTGCCAACTCCATCTGGCCTAGGGGGCGGAGCCTGCACTCACCGCCACAGCTTAAGAGGCCTCAGGGAGGCTTCCGGGACACTGCTGCTGCTCTAGTGAGTGCTGGGTGGGCCGCTCCCTTTCCTGCCAACTCTATCTGGCCTAGGGGGCGGAGCCTGCACTCACCGCCACAGCTTAAAAGGCCTGAGGGAGGCTTCCTGGAAACTGCTGCTGCTGCTCTAGTGAGTGCTGGGTGGGCCGCTCCCTTTCCTGCCAACTCTATCTGGCCTAGGGGGCGGAGCCTGCACTCACCGCCTCAGCTTAAGAGGCCTGAGGGAGGCTTTCAGGACACTGCTGCTGCTGCACTAGTGAGTGCTGGGTGAGCCGCTGCTTTTCTTGCCAACTCCATCTGGCCTAGGGGGCGGAGCCTTCACTCACCGCCACAGCGTTATAGGCCTGAGGGAGGCTTCCGGGACACTGCTGCTGCTCCTGCTCTAGTGAGTGCTGGGTGGGCCGTTCCCTTTCCTGCCAACTCCATCTGGCCTAGGGGGCGGAGCCTGCGCTCATCGCCACAGCTTAAAAGGCCTGAGGGAGGCTTCCTGGACACTGCTGCTGCTGCACTAGTGAGTGCTGGGTGGGCCGCTCCCTTTCCTGCCAACTCTATTTGGCCTAGGGGGTGGAGCCTGCACTAAGCGCCACAGCTTAAAAGGCCTGAGGGAGGCTTCCGGGACACTGCTGTTGCTGCACTAGTGAGTGCTGGGTGGGCCGCTCCCTTTCCTGCCAACTCCATCTGGCCTAGGGGGCAGAGTCTGCACTCACCGCCACAGCTTAAGAGGCCTGAGGGAGGCTTCCGGGACACTGCTGTTGCTGCACTAGTGAGTGCTGGGTGGGCCGCTCCCTTTCCTGCCAACTCCATCTGGCCTAGGGGGCAGAGTCTGCACTCACCGCCACAGCTTAAGAGGCCTGAGGGAGGCTTCCGGGACACTGCTGTTGCTGCACTAGTGAGTGCTGGGTGGGCCGCTCCCTTTCCTGCCAACTCCATCTGGCCTAGGGGGCGGAGCCTTCACTCACCGCCACAGCTTAAGAGGCCTCAGAGATGCTTCCGGGACACTGCTGCTGCTGCTCTAGTGAGTGCTGGGTGGGCCGCTCCCTTTCCTGCCAACTCCATCTGGCCTAGGGGGCGGAGCCTTCACTCACCGCCACAGCTTAAGAGGCCTCAGGGAGGCTTCCGGAACACTGCTGCTGCTTCTGCTCTAGTGAGTGCTGGGTGGGCCGCTCCCTTTCCTGCCAACTCCATCTGGCCTAGGGGGCAGAGTCTGCACTCACCGCCACAGCTTAAGAGGCCTTAGGGAGGCTTCCGGGACACTGCTGTTGCTGCACTAGTGAGTGCTGGGTGGGCCGCTCCCTTTCCTGCCAACTCCATCTGGCCTAGGGGGCGGAGCCTGCACTCATCGCCTCAGCTTAAGAGGCCTGAGGGAGGCTTCCGGGACACTGCCGCTGCTCTAGTGAGTGCTGGGTGGGCCGCTCCCTTTCTTGCCAACTCCATCTGGCCTAGGGGGCAGAGTCTGCACTCACCGCCACAGCTTAAGAGGCCTGAGGGAGGCTTCCTGGAAACTGCTGCTGCTGCTCTAGTGAGTGCTGGGTGGGCCGCTCCCTTTCCTGCCAACTCCATCTGGCCTAGGGGGCGGAGCCTGCACTCACCGCCACAGCTTAAGAGGCCTGAGGGAGGCTTCCGGGACACTGATGCTGCTGCTGCTTCTCTAGTGAGGGCTGGGTGGGCCGCTCCCTTTCCTGCCAACTCTATCTGGCCTAGGGGGCGGAGCCTGCACTCACCGCCACAGCTTAAGAGGCCTGAGGGAGGCTTCCGGGACACTGATGCTGCTGCTGCTTCTCTAGTGAGTGCTGGGTGGGCCGTTCCCTTTCCTGCCAACTCCATCTGGCCTAGGGGGCAGAGCCTGTACTCACCGCTACAGCTTAAGAGGCCTGAGGGAGGCTTCCGGGACACTGCTGCTGCTGCTGCTCTAGTCAGTGCTGGGGGGGCCGCTCCCTTTCCCGCCAACTCCATCTGGCCTAGGGGGCGGAGCCTGCACTCACTGCCACAGCTTAAGAGGCCTGAGGGAGGCTTCCGGGACACTGATGCTGCTGCTGCTTCTCTAGTGAGTGCTGGGTGGGCCGCTCCCTTTCCTGCCAACTCCATCTGGCCTAGGGGGCAGAGCCTGTACTCACCGCCACAGCTTAAGAGGCCTGAGGGAGGCTTCCGGGACACTGATGCTGCTGCTGCTTCTCTAGTGAGTGCTGGGTGGGCCGCTCCCTTTCCTGCCAACTCCATCTGGCCTAGGGGGCGGAGCCTGCACTCACCGCCACAGCTTAAGAGGCCTGAGGGAGGCTTCCGGGACACTGATCCTGCTGCTGCTTCTCTAGTGAGGGCTGGGTGGGCCGCTCCCTTTCCTGCCAACTCTATCTGGCCTAGGGGGCGGAGCCTGCACTCACCGCCACAGCTTAAGAGGCCCGAGGGAGGCTTCCGGGACACTGCTGCTGCTGCTGCTGCTCTAGTGAGTGCTGGGTGGGCCGCTCCCTTTCCTGCCAACTCCATCTGGCCTAGGGGGCAGAGCCTGCACTCACCGCCACAGCTTAAGAGGCCTGAGGGAGGCTTCCGGGACACTGATGCTGCTGCTGCTTCTCTAGTGAGGGCTGGGTGGGCTGCTCCCTTTCCTGCCAACTCCATCCGGCCTAGGGGGCGGAGCCTGCACTCACCGCCACAGCTTAAGAGGCCTGAGGGAGACTTCCGGGACACTGCTGTTGCTGCACTAGTGAGTGCTGGGTGGGCCGCTCCCTTTCCTGCCAACTCCATCTGGCCTAGGGGGCGGAGCCTGCACTCACCGCCACAGCTTAAGAGGCCTGAGGGAGGCTTCCGGGACACTGCTGCTGCTGCTGCTCTAGTGAGTGCTGGGTGGACCGCCCCCTTTCTTGCCAACTCCATCTGGCCTAGGGGGCGGAGCCTGCACTCACCGCCACAGCTTAAGAGGCCTGAGGGAGGCATCCGGGACACTGCTGCTGTTGCTGCTTCTCTAGTGAGGGCTGGGTGGGCCGCTCCCTTTCCTGCCAACTCCATCTGGCCTAGGGGACGGAGCCTGCACTCACCGCCACAGCTTAAGAGGCCTGAGGGAGGCTTCCGGGACACTGCTGCTGCTGCTGCTCTAGTGAGTGCTGGGTGGGCCGCTCCCTTTCCTGCCAACTACATCTGGCCTCGGGGGCGGAGCCTGCACTCACCGCCACAGCTTAAGAGGCCTGAGGGAGGCTTCCGGGACACTGATGCTGCTGCTCCTCTAGTGAGTGCTGGGTGGGCCGCTCCCTTTCCTGCCAACTCCATCTGGCCTAGGGGGCGGAGCCTGCA
Source organism: Podarcis vaucheri (assembly GCF_965113315.1). Taxonomy (NCBI): domain Eukaryota; kingdom Metazoa; phylum Chordata; class Lepidosauria; order Squamata; family Lacertidae; genus Podarcis; species Podarcis vaucheri. The sequence continues at coordinate 1,163,149 of NC_138757.1, read as the reverse complement.
CTCACCGCCACAGCTTAAGAGGCCTGAGGGAGGCTTCTGGGACACTGCTGCTGCTGCTCTAGTGAGTGCTGGGTGGGCCGCTCCCTTTCCTGCCAACTCCATCTGGCCTAGGGGTCGGAGCCTGCACTCACCGCCACAGCTTAAGAGGCCTGAGGGAGGCTTCCGGGACACTGCTGCTACAGCTCTAGTGAGTGCTGGGTGGGCCGCTCTCTTTCCTGCCAACTCCATCTGGCCAAGGGGGCGGAGCCTGCACTCACCGCCACAGCTTAAGAGGCCTGAGGGAGGCTTCCGGTACACTGCTGCTGCTGCTCTAGTGAGTGCTGGGTGGGCCGCTCCCTTTCCTGCCAACTCCATCTGGCCAAGGGGGCGGAGCCTGCACTCACCGCCACAGCTTAAGAGGCCTGAGGGAGGCTTCCGGGACACTGCTGCTGCTGCTCTAGTGAGTGCTGGGTGGGCCGCTCCCCTTACTGCCAACTCCATCTGGCCTAGGGGGCGGAGCTTGCACTCACCGCCACAGCTTAAGAGGCCTGAGGGAGGCTTTTGGAACACTGCTGCTGCTCTAGTGAGTGCTGGGTGGGACGCTCCCTTTCCTGCCAACTCCATCTGGCCTAAGGGGCGGAGCCTGCATTCACCCCCACAGCTTAAGAGGCCTGAGGGAGGCTTTCAGGACACTGCTGCTGCTCTAGTGAGTGCTGGGTGGGCCGCTCCCTTTCCTGCCAACTCCATCTGGCCTTGGGGGCGGAGCCTTCACTCACCACCACAGCTTAAGAGGCCTGAGGGAGGCTTCCGGGACACTGCTGCTGCTACTGCTCTAGTGAGTGCTGGGTGGGCCGCTCCCTTTCCTGCCAACTCCATCTGGCCTAGGGGGCGGAGCCTGCACTCACCGCCACAGCTTAAGAGGCCTGAGGGAGGCTTCCGGGACACTGCTGCTGCTGCTCTAGTGAGTGCTGGGTGGGCCGCTCCCTTTCCCGCCAACTCCATCTGGCCTAGGGGGCGGAGCCTGCATTCACCCCCACAGCTTAAGAGGCCTGAGGGAGGCTTCCGGGACACTGCTACTACTCTACTGAGTGCTGGGTGGACCGCTCCCTTTCCTGCCAACTCCATCTGGCCTAGGGGGCGGAGCCTGCATTCACCCCCACAGCTTAAGAGGCCTGAGGGAGGCTTTCAGGACACTGCTGCTGCTCTAGTGAGTGCTGGGTGGGCCGCTCCCTTTCCCGCCAACTCCATCTGGCCTAGGGGGCGGAGCCTGCATTCACCCCCACAGCTTAAGAGGCCTGGGGGAGGCTTCCGGGACACTGATGCTGCTCTAGTGAGTGCTGGGTGGGCCGCTGCCTTTCCTGCCAACTCCATCTGGCCTAGGGGGCGGAGCCTGCCCTCACCCCCACAGCTTAAGAGGCCTGAGGGAGGCTTCTGGGACACTGCTGCTGCTGCTCTAGTGAGTGCTGGGTGGGCCGCTCCCTTTCCTGCCAACTCCATCTGGCCTCGGGGGCGGAGCCTTCACTCACCGCCACAGCTTTAGAGGCCTGAGGGAGGCTTCCGGAACACTGCTGCTGCCACTGCTCTAGTGAGTGCTGGGTGGGCCGCTCCCTTTCCTGCAAACTCCATCTCGCTTAGGGGGCGGAGCCTGCACTCACCGCCACAGCTTAAGAGGCCTGAGGGAGACTTCCGGGACACTGCTGCTGCTGCTGCTCTATTGAGTGCTGGGTGGGCCGCTCCCTTTCCTGCCAACTCCATCTGGCCTAGGGGGCGGAGCCTGCACTCACCGCCACAGCTTAAAAGGCCTGAGGGAGGCTTTCAGGACACTGCTGCTGCTGCACTAGTGACTGCTGGGTGGGCCGCTCCCTTTCCTGCCAACTCTATCTGGCCTAGGGGGCGGAGCCTGCACTCACCGCCACAGCTTAAAAGGCCTGAGGGAGGCTTCCTGGAAACTGCTGCTGCTGCACTAATGAGTGCTGGGTGAGCCGCTGCTTTTCTTGCCAACTCCATCTGGCCTAGGGGGCGGAGCCTTCACTCACCGCCACAGCGTTATAGGCCTGAGGGAGGCTTCCGGGACACTGCTGCTGCTCCTGCTCTAGTGAGTGCTGGGTGGGCCGTTCCCTTTCCTGCCAACTCCATCTGGCCTAGGGGGCGGAGCCTGCGCTCATCGCCACAGCTTAAAAGGCCTGAGGGAGGCTTCCTGGACACTGCTGCTGCTGCACTAGTGAGTGCTGGGTGGGCCGCTCCCTTTCCTGCCAACTCTATTTGGCCTAGGGGGCGGAGCCTGCACTCAGCGCCACAGCTTAAAAGGCCTGAGGGAGGCTTCCTGGAAACTGCTGCTGCTGCTCTAGTGAGTGCTGGGTGGGCCGCTCCCTTTCCTGCCAACTCCATCTGGCCTAGGGGGCAGAGTCTGCACTCACCGCCACAGCTTAAGAGGCCTGAGGGAGGCTTCCGGGACACTGCTGCTGCTGCACTAGTGAGTGCTGGGTGGGCCGCTCCCTTTCCTGCCAACTCCATCTGGCCTAGGGGGCGGAGCTTGCACTCACCGCCACAGCTTAAGAGGCCTGAGGGAGGCTTCCTGGAAACTGCTGCTGCTGCACTAGTGAGTGCTGGGTGGGCCGCTCCCTTTCCTGCCAACTCTATTTGGCCTAGGGGGCGGAGCCTGCACTCAGCGCCACAGCTTAAAAGGCCTGAGGGAGGCTTCCGGGACACTGCTGTTGCTGCACTAGTGAGTGCTGGGTGGGCCGCTCCCTTTCCTGCCAACTCCATCTGGCCTAGGGGGCGGAGCCTTCACTCACCGCCACAGCTTAAGAGGCCTGAGGGAGGCTTCCGGGACACTGCTGTTGCTGCACTAGTGAGTGCTGGGTGGGCCGCTCCCTTTCCTGCCAACTCCATCTGGCCTAGGGGGCGGAGCTTGCACTCACCGCCACAGCTTAAGAGGCCTGAGGGAGGCTTCCTGGAAACTGCTGCTGCTGCACTAGTGAGTGCTGGGTGGGCCGCTCCCTTTCCTGCCAACTCCATCTGGCCTAGGGGGCAGAGTCTGCACTCACCGCCACAGCTTAAGAGGCCTGAGGGAGGCTTCCGGGACACTGCTGTTGCTGCACTAGTGAGTGCTGGGTGGGCCGCTCCCTTTCCTGCCAACTCCATCTGGCCTAGGGGGCGGAGCCTTCACTCACCACCACAGCTTAAGAGGCCTGAGGGAGGCTTCCGGGACACTGCTGCTGCTACTGCTCTAGTGAGTGCTGGGTGGGCCGCTCCCTTTCCTGCCAACTCCATCTGGCCTAGGGGGCGGAGCCTGCACTCACCGCCACAGCTTAAGAGGCCTGAGGGAGGCTTCCGGGACACTGCTGCTGCTGCACTAGTGAGTGCTGGGTGAGCCGCTCCCTTTCCTGCCAACTCCATCTGGCCTAGGGGGCAGAGTCTGCACTCACCGCCACAGCTTAAGAGGCCTGAGGGAGGCTTCCGGGACACTGCTGTTGCTGCACTAGTGAGTGCTGGGTGGGCCGCTCCCTTTCCTGCCAACTCCATCTGGCCTAGGGGGCGGAGCCTGCACTCATCGCCTCAGCTTAAGAGGCCTGAGGGAGGCTTCCGGGACACTGCCGCTGCTCTAGTGAGTGCTGGGTGGGCCGCTCCCTTTCTTGCCAACTCCATCTGGCCTAGGGGGCAGAGTCTGCACTCACCGCCACAGCTTAAGAGGCCTGAGGGAGGCTTCCTGGAAACTGCTGCTGCTGCACTAGTGAGTGCTGGGTGGGCCGCTCCCTTTCCTGCCAACTCCATCTGGCCTAGGGGGCGAAGCCTGCACTCACCGCCACAACTTAAAAGGCCTGAGGGAGGCTTCCGGGACACTGCTGCTGCTGCTCTAGTGAGTGCTGGGTGGGCCGCTCCCTTTCCTGCCAACTCCATCTGTCCTAGGGGGCGGAGCCTGCACTCACCGCCTCAGCTTAAGAGGCCTGAGGGAGGCTTCCGGGACACTGCCGCTGCTCTAGTGAGTGCTGGGTGGGCCGCTCCCTTTCCTGCCAACTCCATCTGGCCTAGGGGGCGGAGCCTGCACTCACCGCCACAGCTTAAGAGGCCTGAGGGAGGCTTCCGGGACACTGCTGCTGCCACTGCTCTAGTGAGTGCTGGGTGGGCCGCTCCCTTTCCTGCAAACTCCATCTCGCTTAGGGGGCGGAGCCTGCACTCACCGCCACAGCTTAAGAGGCCTGAGGGAGACTTCCGGGACACTGCTGCTGCTGCTGCTCTATTGAGTGCTGGGTGGGCCGCTCCCTTTCCTGCCAACTCCATCTGGCCTAGGGGGCGGAGCCTGCACTCACCGCCACAGCTTAAAAGGCCTGAGGGAGGCTTTCAGGACACTGCTGCTGCTGCACTAGTGACTGCTGGGTGGGCCGCTCCCTTTCCTGCCAACTCTATCTGGCCTAGGGGGCGGAGCCTGCACTCACCGCCACAGCTTAAAAGGCCTGAGGGAGGCTTCCTGGAAACTGCTGCTGCTGCACTAATGAGTGCTGGGTGAGCCGCTGCTTTTCTTGCCAACTCCATCTGGCCTAGGGGGCGGAGCCTTCACTCACCGCCACAGCGTTATAGGCCTGAGGGAGGCTTCCGGGACACTGCTGCTGCTCCTGCTCTAGTGAGTGCTGGGTGGGCCGTTCCCTTTCCTGCCAACTCCATCTGGCCTAGGGGGCGGAGTCTGCACTCACCGCCACAGCTTAAGAGGCCTGAGGGAGGCTTCCTGGACACTGCTGTTGCTGCACTAGTGAGTGCTGGGTGGGCCGCTCCCTTTCCTGCCAACTCCATCTGGCCTAGGGGGCGGAGCTTGCACTCACCGCCACAGCTTAAGAGGCCTGAGGGAGGCTTCCTGGAAACTGCTGCTGCTGCACTAGTGAGTGCTGGGTGGGCCGCTCCCTTTCCTGCCAACTCTATTTGGCCTAGGGGGCGGAGCCTGCACTCAGCGCCACAGCTTAAAAGGCCTGAGGGAGGCTTCCTGGAAACTGCTGCTGCTGCTCTAGTGAGTGCTGGGTGGGCCGCTCCCTTTCCTGCCAACTCCATCTGGCCTAGGGGGCAGAGTCTGCACTCACCGCCACAGCTTAAGAGGCCTGAGGGAGGCTTCCGGGACACTGCTGTTGCTGCACTAGTGAGTGCTGGGTGGGCCGCTCCCTTTCCTGCCAACTCCATCTGGCCTAGGGGGCAGAGTCTGCACTCACCGCCACAGCTTAAGAGGCCTGAGGGAGGCTTCCGGGACACTGCTGTTGCTGCACTAGTGAGTGCTGGGTGGGCCGCTCCCTTTCCTGCCAACTCCATCTGGCCTAGGGGGCGGAGCCTTCACTCACCACCACAGCTTAAGAGGCCTGAGGGAGGCTTCCGGGACACTGCTGCTGCTACTGCTCTAGTGAGTGCTGGGTGGGCCGCTCCCTTTCCTGCCAACTCCATCTGGCCTAGGGGGCGGAGCCTGCACTCACCGCCACAGCTTACGAGGCCTGAGGGAGGCTTCCGGGACACTGCTGCTGCTGCACTAGTGAGTGCTGGGTGAGCCGCTCCCTTTCCTGCCAACTCCATCTGGCCTAGGGGGCAGAGTCTGCACTCACCGCCACAGCTTAAGAGGCCTGAGGGAGGCTTCCGGGACACTTCTGTTGCTGCACTAGTGAGTGCTGGGTGGGCCGCTCCCTTTCCTGCCAACTCCATCTGGCCTAGGGGGCGGAGCCTGCACTCATCGCCTCAGCTTAAGAGGCCTGAGGGAGGCTTCCGGGACACTGCCGCTGCTCTAGTGAGTGCTGGGTGGGCCGCTCCCTTTCTTGCCAACTCCATCTGGCCTAGGGGGCAGAGTCTGCACTCACCGCCACAGCTTAAGAGGCCTGAGGGAGGCTTCCGGGACACTGCTGCTGCTGCTCTAGTGAGTGCTGGGTGGGCCGCTCCCTTTCCTGCCAACTCCATCTGTCCTAGGGGGCGGAGCCTGCACTCACCGCCTCAGCTTAAGAGGCCTGAGGGAGGCTTCCGGGACACTGCCGCTGCTCTAGTGAGTGCTGGGTGGGCCGCTCCCTTTCCTGCCAACTCCATCTGGCCTAGGGGGCGGAGCCTGCACTCACCGCCACAGCTTAAGAGGCCTGAGGGAGGCTTCCGGGACACTGCTGCTGCTGCACTAGTGAGTGCTGGGTGAGCCGCTGCCTTTCTTGCCAACTCCATCTGGCCTAGGGGGCGGAGCCTGCACTCACCGCCACAGCTTAAGAGGCCTGAGGGAGGCATCCGGGACACTGCTGCTGTTGCTGCTTCTCTAGTGAGGGCTGGGTGGGCCGCTCCCTTTCCTGCCAACTCTATCTGGCCTAGGGGGCGGAGCCTGCATTCACCCCCACAGCTTAAGAGGCCTGAGGGAGGCTTCCGGGACACTGCCGCTGCTCTAGTGAGTGCTGGGTGGGCCGCTCCCTTTCCTGCCAACTCCATCTGGCCTAGGGGGCGGAGCCTGCACTCACCGCCACAGCTTAAGAGGCCTGAGGGAGGCTTCCGGGACACTGCTGCTGCTGCACTAGTGAGTGCTGGGTGAGCCGCTGCCTTTCTTGCCAACTCCATCTGGCCTAGGGGGCGGAGCCTGCACTCACCGCCACAGCTTAAGAGGCCTGAGGGAGGCATCCGGGACACTGCTGCTGTTGCTGCTTCTCTAGTGAGGGCTGGGTGGGCCGCTCCCTTTCCTGCCAACTCTATCTGGCCTAGGGGGCGGAGCCTGCACTCACCGCTACAGCTTAAGAGGCCTGAGGGAGCAAATTGGTACAAACAACTTTGGTTTCCCAGGCCCGCAGATCTTCAGTCCCTGCGGTTCTACAGGCTGTACCATTACCAACAACCCCAGCTGAAGAATCAGAACAATCAACAAGTGAAGATATGGCAGCTGGGGGATCCAACATTCTCCTAGAGGAAATGCTACAACAATTTGCAATTTTGAACAAAAAAGTGGATGACCAAACTGCAAAAATTGACTTAGCCACATCCTCAATTACCAAACTTTCTGAACAGGTGGCTAAGCATTCACAAGATATTGGAAACCTAAAGGACGTTGTATCCGAAAATTGAAAATTGGCCGAGGCTGCGAATGAAAAAGTAGAAGCAGTAACTAAAGAAGTGGAGGAATTGAAAGGAGAGGTAAGGCCGCTCCATAAACATATTACTGACCAGCAGGCCTATCTGTCTTTGGTGGAACTGCGAAACAGGGAAAATAATTTGAGATTACGCTCTATCCCAGAGATTGAGAAAGAGGACTTGACTGGCTTTTTAACAGCAGAATTTTCTAAATTCTGGGGTATAAACGAAGATACAGACTTCAAAATAACAACTGCATTCAGATTGGGAAGGGCTGCCGGGAAGGACAGACCTAGAGACTGTTTGATTATTTTAAGGACTAAGCAGGAGAGAGACAAGATACTCGACCTACATTTTAATAAAGCACTTGTGATCCAGGACAGAAGAGCACAAATTTACAAGGATATTCCTAAACAATTACTGGATCTAAGATCTAACTACACTGACCTAGCTGGACTTTTGAGAGGTAACGGAATACCCTACAGGTGGGAGTTTCCACAAGGCCTCTCATTCAAATACAAAGGAAAGAAGATAAAAATCAAAACGAAAAAGGATAGCCAGAAGTTCCTACACGACCACGGAGAAGACTTGCAGAAAGGAGCGGCAGCTATTTGGCCACCACCAGAGTCAGGAAAAGAGTTACCACCCTCGGATTTGGACAAAAAAGAAGACACCCAACAAGAGTAACAACAGATTGACACAGGATGTCTCTGCAGCTGTATAGTTGGAACATTAACGGCGCGAATTCCCCAGAAAAACGCAAAAGGATCTTCCATATCCTAAAGAAAGAGAATTTGGATATAATTTGCTTGCAAGAAACCCATGTGACCAGGTCACACAGGAAGGTGTTAACAAATAAAAGATTAGGCCAAGAATTTATTTCATCAGATAGAGTCAAGAAGAGAGGCGTGGTGATTTACGCCAAAGAGAATCTATCACCAAAATTTTTGTTTAAAGATGAACAAGGAAGAATCCTGGCTATTGAAATTTCGACCCAAGGAGAAAAAGTTTTGATATTAGGAATCTATGCACCAAATGAGGGGAAATCAGAATTTTATAAGAAGCTGCATGAGACACTACTGGACTATCTGGACTATTCCAACATCATTATGATGGGAGATATGAATGGGGTCGTCTCTACTTTGATGGATAAGTCACAGAATCAGAATCTGACTAAAGATGGAAGACTACCAAAAACTTTCTTTGAACTAACTGACAATATGGACCTAATTGATTTATGGAGGACGAGAAACCCCCTAGGTAAAGAAGGAACTTTCTTTTCTGAGGCCCACCTGTCATGGACAAGAATCGACCAAATCTGGGCAACTAGAGGGCTGGCACCTAAGACTACAAAAATAGAAATCTGCCCAAAGACTTGCTCCGACCATAACACTCTGAAAATGGAAATGAGATTTACTACTGCCGACTCCTTCAGATGGAAAATGAATGACAACCTGTTAAGAGATCAAGAGATCGTAAAGAAGGCCCAAAAAACTCTAAAGGATTATTTTGAAATTAACTTGAATACCTCGGTGGAAAAAAGAATTATCTGGGACGCAAGCAAAGCTGTTATGAGAGGGTTTCTGATACAACAGAATACAATCAAGAAAAAACTTTGGAATAGTAAAAAAGACAAGATATTGGAGAAGATAAGTGATGGAGAGAAAAAATTAAGAGTGAATCCAAAATCAAAAGAGACTTTAAGAGAAATCAAATTTCACCAGTCACAATATGCGAAATTGATTAACCAAGAAGTGGAATGGAAAATCAAACAAATGAAACAAAGATCTTTTGAATCTGCGAACAAATGTGGGAAACTGCTCGCTTGGCAGTTGAAAAAGAGACAAAAATTAAATTATGTCACCAACTTAGAAGTTGAAGGGAAAAACATTCAGAAACCGGGAGAAATTAGAAGGTGTTTCCAGAAATACTTTAAAAAACTGTACACACAAGAATCCGAGGAAGCAACTGAGATAGAACAATTCTTGAAAGATAACGGCCTACCAAAATTATCTCAAGAGAAGAGATCAATCTTGAATTGTAAAATAACACAACAGGAAATCGAGGATGCCATTCAGAATATGCAACTAGGCAAATCTCCGGGCCCTGATGGACTCACCTCCAAGTACTACAGGATTTTAAAAGACTATTTGATACAACCATTAATGGAGGTTTGCAACCATTATGGGGGGAGGGAGGGCACCAGATACGTGGAAAGAAGCATTCATCACACTGATACCTAAAGTGGAAACTGAAAAGACTCAACTCAAGAACTACCGCCCCATCTCACTCCTAAACGTGGATTACAAAATATTTGCGGATGTTTTGGCTAATAGATTTAAAAAAGTACTAAATGAAGTAATCCATAAGGACCAAGCAGGCTTTCTCCCAGGTAGACATTTGTATGATAATACCAGGAACATTATCGATATTCTGGAACTTTTACAAACAAATATTAACACCAAAGCAGTGTTAATTTTTATTGATGCGGAGAAGGCCTTTGACAACATTTCTTGGAAATTTATGAAGAAAAACTTGGAAGGGATGGGAGTGGGAAGGGGGTTTGAGAATGGAATAGAGGCAATCTATTCAGAACAAAAAGCTAAGTTGATAGTGAACAATGTGGTGACAGAAGAACTTCATATTGAAAAAGGAACACGCCAGGGGTGCCCCCTATCCCCTCTGTTGTTTATTTCAGTCCTGGAGGTTTTGCTGAATATGATAAGGGAGGATCGGCAGGTACAAGGAATACGGGTCGGAGCGAAACAATATAAACTGAAAGCATTTGCAGATGACTTGGTTTTAACATTACAGGAGCCAGAACCTAGTACAAAAAGAGTTTTGGAATTGATTCAGAAATTTGGTCGGGTGGCGGGTTTTAAGCTGAACAAACAAAAAACTAAGGTGTTAGGGAAAAACTTGACGGTTACTGAAACAGAGGGGTTTCAGAAGGAAACAGAACTAAATATTGTTAAAAAAGTGAAATACCTGGGGGTCAATCTGTCCTCCAAGAATTTGAATTTATTTAAAGATAATTATGAAAAATGTTGGTCAGAAGTTTAAAAAGATCTAGAAATCTGGTCAAGATTGAAACTATCCTTGTTAGGCCGAATTGCAGCTATAAAAATGAACGTTTTGCCAAAAATGTTGTTTTTGTTCCAGGCCTTGCAGATTGTGGACAGAGTGGATTGTTTCGGAAAGTGGCAGAAGGATATTTCTAAATTTGTCTGGCAGGGCAAAAAGCCCCAAATAAAGTTTAAAATACTAACTGATGCAAAGGAGAGAGGGGGGTTTGCCCTGCCGGACTTAAGGTTATACTATGAAGCTGCGGCCTTCTGCTGGATGAAAGATTGGATTTTATTGGAAAACACTGATGTCCTAGATCTGGAAGGCTTTAATAATTCGTTAGGTTGGCATGCGTATTTGTGGTATGACAAGGGGAAAACACATGGAATGTTTAAAAACCATATTGTCAGAAAAGCAATATTTATGGTCTGGAAAAAATACAAAGACTTATTGGAAAGTAAAACCCCGAGGTGGATTTCACCAATAGAGGCCAAAGCTCGGAAAACATCCAATATGGAGGCATATTGGCCGAAATATTGGGAAATAATAGAAAACATTGGAGGTAATTGGAGGCTGCAGAGCTTTGAAAAATTAAAGGATAAGGTGCAAAATTGGCTACATTATGCCCAAATTAATGAGGTTTTTAAGCTAGATAAAAAAATAGGATTCCAGGTGGAAAAATCGAAACTTGAGACAGAGTTGTTAGAACCAAAGACCAAGGTAATATCGAGAATGTACAACTTGCTGCTTAAATGGAACACTCAGGATGAGACAGTTAAATCAGCCATGATAAAATGGGCTCAAGACATTGGTTACAATATTATGTCTGAGGACTGGGAAAGGTTATGGACCACCGGTATGAAGTTTACGGCATGTAATGCCTTGAAAGAAAACATTATGAAAATGGTATACAGGTGGTACATGACCCCAGTCAAGCTCGCTAAGATATACCATTTGTCTGATAATAAATGTTGGAAATGCAAGGAGGCTGAAGGGACATTCTTTCACCTCTGGTGGACTTGTCCAAGATTGAAGGCCTTTTGGGAAATGATCTATAACGAGTTAAAAAAGGTGTTTAAGTACACCTTTCCCAAGAAACCAGAGGCCTTCCTTCTGGGCATTGTCGGCCAGAAGGTGTTAAAAAAGGATAGAACTTTTTTTATGTATGCTACAACTGCAGCAAGAATTCTTATCGCCAAGCATTGGAAGACCCAAGATTTGCCCACACTGGAGGAGTGGCAGACGCAATTGATGAACTACATGGAACTGGCCGAGATGACTGCAAGAATCCGAGACCTGGGAGAAGAGGCAATGGAGGAGGACTGGAAAAAATTTAAAGACTATTTGCAAAAGTATTATAAGCTGTATGAAACATAAGACGTCGTATGATTTGGAACGTTAGCCCCAGCAATGAAATTTAATTATCTATGAAATTGCTAACATTTGTGAAAGAATCAAAGTTTAAATGGGTAAAAATGATATCATGTTATATTTTTAGAGTAAATGGAGAATAAGAGATTTAAACTTAAATTGCAACTGAAAATATAAAGAAACACACGAAATAAGGGTATAATTTGCTGATGACTTTATTATCAAGAATGCATTATGCGGGAGATGTGGGGAAGTCCAATGGAAATTTGAAATAAGCTGTTGAAATGGATGTGATTTTCTGTTCTTTTTTCTTTTTTTCTTCTATTCTGCTTTTCTTTCTGTTCTTTCTGTAATTTGGAAAAATGTAATAAAAATTATTATAAAAAAAAAAAAAGAGGCCTGAGGGAGGCTTCCGGACACTGCTGCTGCTGCTGCTCTACTGAGTGCTCGGTGGGCCGCTCCCTTTCCTGCCAACTCCATCTGGCCTAGGGGACGGAGCTTGCACTCACCACCATGTTTAAGAGGCCTGAGGGAGGCATCCGGGACACTGCTGCTTCTGCTGCTGCTCTAGTGAGTGCTGGGTGGGCCACTCCCTTTCCTGCCAACTCCATCCGGCCTAGGGGGCGGAGCCTGCACTCACCGCCACAGCTTAAGAGGCCTGAGGGAGGCTTCCGGGACACTGCCGCTGCTCTAGTGAGTGCTGGGTGGGCCGCTCCCTTTCCTGCCAACTCCATCTGGCCTAGGGGGCGGAGCCTGCACTCACCGCCACAGCTTAAGAGGCCTGAGGGAGGCTTCCGGGACACTGCTGCTGCTGCTGCTCTAGTGAGTGCTGGGTGGACCGCCCCCTTTCTTGCCAACTCCATCTGGCCTAGGGGACGGAGCCTGCACTCACCGCCACAGCTTAAGAGGCCTGAGGGAGGCTTCCGGGACACTGCTGCTGCTGCTGCACTAGTGAGTGCTGGGTGGGCCGCTCCCTTTCCTGCCAACTCCATCTGGCCGAGGGGGCGGAGCCTGCACTCACCGCCACAGCTTAAGAGGCCTGAGGGAGGCTTCCGGGACACTGCTGCTGCTGCTGCTGCTCTACTGAGTGCTCGGTGGGCCGCTCCCCTTACTGCCAACTCCATCTGGCCTAGGGGGCGGAGCCTGCACTCACCGCCACAGCTTAAGAGGCCTGAGGGAGGCTTCCGGGACACTGCTGCTGCTGCTGCTGCTCTAGTGAGTGCTCGGTGGGCCGCTCCCTTTCCTGCCAACTCCATCTGGCCTAGGGGGCGGAGCCTGCACTCACCGCCACAGCTTAAGAGGCCTGAGGGAGGCTTCCGGGACACTGCTGCTGCTGCTGCTCTACTGAGTGCTGGGTGGGCCGCTCCCTTTCCTGCCAACTCCATCTGGCCAAGGGGGCGGAGCCTGCACTCACCGCCACAGCTTAAGAGGCCTGAGGGAGGCTTCCGGGACACTGCTGCTGCTGCTGCTGCTCTAGTGAGTGCTGGGTGGGCCGCTCCCCTTACTGCCAACTCCATCTGGCCTAGGGGGCGGAGCTTGCACTCACCACCACAGCTGAAGAGGCCTGAGGGAGGCTTTCAGGACACTGCTGCTGCTCTAGTGAGTGCTGGGTGGGCCGCTCCCCTTACTGCCAACTCCATCTGGCCTAGGGGGCGGAGCCTGCACTCACCGCCACAGCTTAAAAGGCCTGAGGGAGGCTTTTGGAACACTGCTGCTGCTCTAGTGAGTGCTGGGTGAGCCGCTGCCTTTCTTGCCAACTCCATCTGGCCTAGGGGGCGGAGCCTGTACTCACCGCCACAGCTTAAGAGGCCTGAGGGAGGCTTTCAGGACACTGCTGCTGCTCTAGTGAGTGCTGGGTGGGCCGTTCCCTTTCCTGCCAACTTCATCTGGCACAGGGGGCGGAGCCTGCACTCACCGCCACAGCTTAAGAGGCCTGAGGGAGGCTTCCGGGACACTGCTGCTGCACTAGTGAGTGCTGGGTGGGCCGCTCCCTTTCCTGCCAACTCTATCTGGCCTAGGGGGCGGAGCCTGCACTCACCGCCACAGCTTAAAAGGCCTGAGGGAGGCTTCCTGGAAACTGCTGCTGCTGCACTAGTGAGTGCTGGGTGGGCCGCTCCCTTTCCTGCCAACTCCATCTGGCCTAGGGGGCAGAGTCTGCACTCACCGCCACAGCTTAAGAGGCCTGAGGGAGGCTTCCGGGACACTGCTGTTGCTGCACTAGTGAGTGCTGAGTGAGCCGCTGCCTTTCTTGCCAACTCCATCTGGCCTAGGGGGCGGAGCCTTCACTCACTGCCACAGCTTAAGAGGCCTGAGGGAGGCTTCCGGGACACTGCTGCTGCTACTGCTCTAGTGAGTGCTGGGTGGGCCGCTCCCTTTCCTGCCAACTCCATCTGGCCTAGGGGGCGGAGCCTGCACTCACCGCCTCAGATTAAGAGGCCTGAGTGAGGCTTCCGGGACACTGCTGCTGCTCTAGTGAGTGCTGGGTGGGCCGCTCCCTTTCCTGCCAACTCCATCTGGCCTAGGGGGCGGAGCCTGCACTCACCGCCACAGCTTAAGAGGCCTGAGGGACGCTTCCGGGACACTGCTGCTGTACTAGTGAGTGCTGGGTGAGCCGCTGCCTTTCTTGCCAACTCCATCTGGCTTAGGGGGCGGAATCTCCACTCACCGACACAGCTTAAGAGGCCTGAGGGAGGCTTCCGGGACACTGCTGCTGCTCTAGTGAGTGCTGGGTGGGCCGCTCCCTTTCCTGCCAACTCCATCTGGCCTAGGGGGCGGAGCCTGCACTCACCGCCACAGCTTAAGAGGCCTGAGGGAGGCATCCGGGACACTGCTGCTGCTGCTGCTGCTCTACTGAGTGCTCGGTGGGCCGCTCCCTTTCCTGCCAACTCCATCTGGCCTAGGGGGCGGAGCTTGCACTCACCACCATGTTTAAGAGGCCTGAGGGAGGCTTCCGGTACACTGCTGCTACAGCTCTAGTGAGTGCTGGGTAGGCCGCTCCCTTTCTTGCCAACTCCATCTGGCCTAGGGGGCGGAGCCTGCACTCACCGCCACAGCTTAAGAGGCCTGAGGGAGGCTTCCGGTACACTGCTGCTGCTGCTCTACTGAGTGCTGGGTGGGCCGCTCCCTTTCCTGCCAACTCCATCTGGCCTAAGGGGCGGAGCCTGAACTCACCGCTACAGCTTAAGAGGCCTGAGGGAGACTTCCGGGACACTGCTGCTACTGCTCTAGTGAGTGCTGGGTGGGCCGCTCCCTTTCCTGCCAACTCCATCTGGCCTAGGGGGCGGAGCCTGCACTCACCACCACAGCTTAAGAGGCCTGAGGGAGGCTTCCGGGACACTGCTGCTGCTGCTCTAGTGAGTGCTGGGTGGGCCGCTCCCTTTCCTGCCAACTCCATCTGGCCTAGGGGGCGGAGCCTGCACTCACCCCCACAGCTTAAGAGGCCTGAGGGAGGCGTCCGGGACACTGCTGCTGCTACAGCTCAAGTGAGTGCTGGGTGAGCCGCTCCCTTTCCTGCCAACTCGATCTGGCCTAGGGGGCGGAGCCTGCACTCACCACCACAGCTTAAGAGGCCTGAGGGAGGCGTCCGGGACACTGCTGCTGCTGCTGCTCTAGTGAGTGCTGGGTGAGCCGCTGCCTTTCTTGCCAACTCCACCTGGCCTAGGGGGCGGAGCCTGCACTCATCGTCACAGCTTAAGAGGCCTGAGGGAGGCTTTCAGGACACTGCTGCTGCTGCTGCTCTAGTGAGTGCTGGGTGAGCCGCTGCCTTTCTTGCCAACTCCATCTGGCTTAGGGGGTGGAACCTCCACTCAACGCCACAGCTTAAGAGGCCTGAGGGAGGCTTCCGGGACACTGCTGCTGCTCTAGTGAGTGCTGGGTGGGCCGCTCCCTTTCGTGCCAACTCCATCTGGCCTAGGGGGCGGAGCTTGCACTCACCGCCACAGCTTAAGAGGCCTCAGGGAGGCTTCCGGGACACTGCTGCTGCTGCTGCTCTAGTGAGTGATGGGTGGGCCGCTCCCTTTCCTGCCAACTCCATCTGGCCTAGGGGGCGGAGCTTGCACTCACCGCCACAGCTTAAGAGGCCTCAGGGAGGCTTCCGGGACACTGCTGCTGCTGCTGCTCTAGTGAGTGCTGGGTGGGCCGCTCCCTTTCCTGCCAACTCCATCTGGCCTAGGGGGCGGAGCTTGCACTCACCGCCACAGCTTAAGAGGCCTCAGGGAGGCTTCCGGGACACTGCTGCTGCTGCTGCTCTAGTGAGTGCTGGGTGGGCCGCTCCCTTTCCTGCCAACTCCATCTGGCCTAGGGGGCGGAGCCTGCACTCACCGCCACAGCTTAAGAGGCCTGAGGGAGGCTTCTGGGACACTGCTGCTGCTGCTCTACCGAGTGCTGGGTGGGCCGCTCCCTTTCCTGCCAACTCCATCTGGACTAAGGGGCGGAGCCTGAACTCACCGCTACAGCTTAAGAGGCCTGAGGGAGGCTTCCGGGACACTGCTGCTGCTGCTGGTCTAGTGAGTGCTGGGTGGGCCGCTCCCTTTCCTGCCAACTCTATCTGGCCTGGGGGGCGGAGCCTGCACTCACCGCCACAGCTTAAGATGCCTGAGGGAGGCTTCCGGGACACTGCTGCTGCTGCTGCACTAGTGAGTGCTTGGTGCGCCGCACCCTTTCCTGCCAACTCCATCTGGCCTAGGGGGCGGAGCCTGCACTCACCGCCACAGCTTAAGAGGCCTGAGGGAGGCTTCTGGGACACTGCTGCTGCTGCTCTAGTGAGTGCTGGGTGGGCCGCTCCCTTTCCTGCCAACTCCATCTGGCCTAGGGGGCGGAGCCTGCCCTCACCGCCACAACTTAAAAGGCCTGAGGGAGGCTTCTGGGACACTGCTGCTGCTGCTGCTCTCGTGAGTGCTGGGTGGGACGCTCCCTTTCCTGCCAACTCCATCTGGCCTAGGGGGCGGAGCCTGCACTCACCGCCACAGCTTAAGAGGCCTGAGGGAGGCTTCCGGGACACTTCTGCTGCTGCTGCTCTGGTGAGTGCTGGGTGGGACGCTCCCTTTCCTGCCAACTCCATCTGGCCTAGGGGGCGGAGCCTGCACTCATCGGCACAGCTTAAGAGGCCTGAGGGAGGCTTCCGGGACACTTCTGCTGCTGCTGCTCTAGTGAGTGCTGGGTGGGCCGCTCCCTTTCCTGCCAACTCCATCTGGCCTAGGGGGCGGAGCCTGCACTCACCGCTACAGCTTAAGAGGCCTGAGGGAGGCTTCTGGGACACTGCTGCTGCTGCTGCTGCTGCTGCACTAGTGAGTGTTGGGTGGGCCGCTCCCTTTCCTGCCAACTCCATCTGGCCTAGGGGGCGGAGCCTGCACTCACCGCCACAGCTTAAGAGGCCTCAGGGAGGCTTCCGGGACACTGCGGCTGCTGCTCTAGTAAGTGCTAGGTGGGCCGCTCCCTTTCCTGCCAACTCCATCTGGCCGAGGGGGCGGTGCCTGCACTCACCGCCACAGCTTAAGAGGCCTGAGGGAGGCTTCCGGGACAATGCTGCTGCCCTACAGAGTGCTAGGTGGGCCGCTCCCTTTCCTGCCAACTCCATCTGGCCGAGGGGGCGGTGCCTGCACTCACCGCCACAGCTTAAGAGGCCTGAGGGAGACTTCCGGGACAATGCTGCTGCCCTACAGAGTGCTGGGTGGGCCGCTCCCTTTCCTGCCAACTCCATCTGGCCTAGGGGGCGGAGCCTGCACTCCCCGCCACAGCTTAAGAGGCCTGAGGGAGGCTTCCGGGACACTGCGGCTGCTGCTCTAGTAAGTGCTAGGTGGGCCGCTCCTTTTCCTGCCAACTCCCTCCGGCCTAGGGGGCGGAGTCTGCACTCACCGCTACAGCCTAAGAGGCCTGAGGGAGGCTTCCGGGACACTGATGCTGCTGCTCCTCTAGTGAGTGCTGGGTGGGCTGCTCCCTTTCCTGCCAACTACATTTGGCCTAGGGGGCGGAGCCTGCACTCACTGCCACAGCTTAAGAGGCCTGAGGGAGGCTTCCGGGACACTGCTGCTGCTGCACTAGTGAGTGCTGGGTGGGCCGCTCCCTTTCCTGCCAACTCCATCTGGCCTGGGGGGCGGAGCCTGCACTCACCACCACAGCTTAAGAGGCCTGAGGGAGGCTTCCGGGACACTGCTGCTGCTGCTCTAGTGAGTGCTGGGTGGTCCGCTCCCTTTCCTGCCAACTACATCTGGCCTAGGGGGCGGAGCCTGCACTCACCGCCACAGCTTAAGAGGCCTGAGGGAGGCTTCCGGAACACTGCTGCTGCTGCTGCACTAGTGAGTGCTGGGTGGGCCGCTCCCTTTCCTGCCAACTCCATTTGGCCTAGAGGGCGGAGCCTGCACTCACTCCCACAGCTTAAGAGGCCTGAGGGAGGCTTCCGGGACACCGCTGCTGCTGCACTAGTGAGTGCTGGGTGGGCCGCTCCCCTTCCTGCCAACTCCATCTGGCCTGGGGGGCGGAGCCTGCACTCACCACCACAGCTTAAGAGGCCTGAGGGAGGCTTCCGGGACACTGCTGCTGCTGCTGCTCTAGTGAGTGCTGGGTGGGCCGCTCCCTTTCCTGCCAACTCCATTTGGCCTAGGGGGCGGAGCCTGCACTCACTGCCACAGCTTAAGAGGCCTGAGGGAGGCTTCCGGGACACTGCTGCTGCTGCACTAGTGAGTGCTGGGTGGGCCGCTCCCTTTCCTGCCAAGTCCATCTGGCCTGGGGGGCGGAGCCTGCACTCACCACCACAGCTTAAGAGGCCTGAGGGAGGCTTCCGGGACACTGCTGCTGCTGCTCTAGTGAGTGCTGGGTGGGCCGCTCCCTTTCCTGCCAACTACATCTGGCCTAGGGGGCGGAGCCTGCACTCACCGCCACAGCTTAAGAGGCCTGAGGGAGGCTTCCGGGACACTGCTACTACTCTAGTGAGTGATGGGTGGGCCGCTCCCTTTCCTGCCAACTCCATCTGGCTTAGGGGGCGGAGCCTGCACTCACCACCACAGCTTAAGAGGCCTGAGGGAGGCTTCCGGGACACTGCTGCTGCTGCACTAGTGAGTGCTGGGTGGGCCGCTCCCTTTCCTGCCAACTCCATCTGGCCTAGGGGGCGGAGCCTGCACTCACCGCCACAGCTTAAGTTGCCTGAGGGAGGCTTCCGGGACACTGCTGCTGCTGCTCTAGTGAGTGCTGGATGGGCCGCTTCCTTTCCTGGCAATTCAATCTGGCCCAGGGGGCGGAGCCTGCACTCACCGCCACAGCTTGAGAGCCTCCATCAAGTCCTCTGGGACACTGCTGCTGCTGCTCTAGTGAGTGCTGGGTGGGCCGTTCCCTTTCCTGCCAACTCCATCTGGCCTAGGGGGCGGAGCCTGCACTCAGCGCCACAGCTTAAGAGGCCTGAGGGAGGCTTCCGGGACACTGCTGCTGCTACTCTAGTGAGTGCTGGGTGGGCCGCTCCCCTTCCTGCCAACTCCATCTGGCCCAGGGGGCGGAGCCTGCACTCACTGCCACAGGTGAAGAGGCTTGAGGGAGGCTTCCGGGACACTTCTGCTGCTGCTCTAGTGAGTGCTGGATGGGCCGCTTCCTTTCCTGCCAATTCAATCTGGCCCAGGGGGCGGAGCCTGCACTCACCGCCACAGCTTGAGAGCCTCCATCAAGTCCTCTGGGACACTGCTGCTGCTTCTCTAGTGAGTGCTGGGTGGGCCGTTCCCTTTCCTGCCAACTCCATCTGGCCTAGGGGGCGGAGCCTGCACTCACCGCCACAGCTTAAGAGGCCGGAGGGAGGCTTCCGGGACACTGCTGCTGCTACAGCTCAAGTGAGCGCTGGGTGGGCCGCTCCCTTTCCTGCCAAGTCCATCTGGCCTAGGTGGCGGAGTTTGCACTCACCGCCACAGCTTAAGAGGCCGGAGGGAGGCTTCCGGGACACTGCTGCTGCTGCACTGGTGAGTGCTGGGTGGGCCGCTCCCTTTCCTGCCAACTCCATCTGGCCTCGGGGACGGAGCCTGCACTCACCGCCACAGCTTAAGAGGCCTGAGGGGGGCTTCCGGGACAATGCTGCTGCTGCTGCTGCTCTAGTGAGAGCTGGGTGGACCACTCCCTTTCCTGCCAACTCCATCCGGCCAAGGGGGCGGAGTCTGCACTCACCGCCACAGCTTGAGGGCCTCCATCAAGGCCTCCGGGACACTGCTGCTGCTTCTCTAGTGAGTGCTGGGTGGGCCGCTCCCTTTCCCTCCAACTCCATCTGACCTAGGGGGCGGAGCCTGCACTCACCGCTACAGCCTAAGAGGCCTGAGGGAGGCTTCCGGGACACTGCTGCTGCTGCTCTAGTGAGTGCTGGATGGGCTGCTCCCTTTCCTGCCAACTACATCTGGCCTAGGGAGCGGTGCCTGCACTCACCGCCACAGCTTAAGAGGCCTGAGGGAGGCTTCCGGGACACTGATGCTGCTGCTGCTCTAGTGAGTGCTGGGTGGGCCGCTCCCTCTATTGCCAACTCTATCTGGCCTGGGGGGCGGAGCCTGCACTCACCGCCACAGATTAAGAGGGCTGAGGGAGGCTTCCGGGACACTGATGCTGCTGCTGCTCTAGTGAGTGCTGGGTGGGCCGCTCCCTTTCCTGCCAACTCCATCTGGCCTAGGGGGCGGAGCCTGCACTCACCCCCACAGCTTAAGAGGCCTGAGGGAGGCTTCCGGAACACTGCTGCTGCTGCTGCTCTAGTGAGTTCTGGGTGGGCCGCTCCCTTTCCTGCTAACTCCATCCGCCCTATGGGGCGGAACTTGCACTCACCGCCACAGCTTGAGGGCCTCCATCAAGGCCTCCGGGACACTGCTGTTGCTGCTCTAGTGAGTGCTGGGTGGGCCGCTCCCTTTCCTGCCAACTCCATCTGGCCTAGGGGGCGGAGCCTGCACTCAGCGCCACAGCTTAAGAGGCCTGAGGGAGGCTTCCGGGACACTGCTGCTGCTGCTCTAGTGAGTGCTGGGTGGGCTGCTCCCTTTCCTGCCAACTCCATCTGGCCTGGGGGGCGGAGCCTGCACTCACCCCCACAGCTTCAGATGCCTGAGGGAGGCTTCCGGGACACTGCTGCTGCTGCTCTAGTGAGTGCTGGGTGGGCCGCTCCCTTTCATGCCAACTACATCTGGCCTAGGGGGCGGAACCTGCACTCACCACCACAGCTTAAAAGGACTGAGGGAGGCTTCTGGGACACTGCTGCTGCTGTTCTAGTGAGTGCTGGGTGGGCCGCTCCCTTTCCTGCCAACTACATCTGGCCTAGGGGGCGGAGCCTTCACTCACCGCCACAGCTTCAGATCCCTGAGGGAGGCTTCCGGGACACTGCTGCTGCTGCTCTAGTGAGTGCTGGGTGGGCCGCTCCCTTTCCTGCCAACTACATCTGGCCTAGGGGGCGGAGCCTGCACTCACCGCCACAGCTTAAGAGGCCTGAGGGAGGCTTCCGGTACACTGCTACTGCTATAGTGAGTGCTGGGTGGGCCGCTCCCTTTCCTGCCAACTCCATCTGGCCGAGGGGGCAGAGCTTGCACTCACCGCCACAACTTAAGAGGCCTGAGGGAGGCTTCCGGGACACTGCTGCTACTGCTCTAGTGAGTGCTAGGTGGGCCGCTCCCTTTCCTGCCAACTCCATCCGGCCTAGGGGGCGGAGTCTGGACTCACCGCTACAGCTTAAGAGGCCTGATTGGGGCTTCCGGGACACTGCTGCTGCTGTTCTAGTGAGTGCTGGGTGGGCCGCTCCCTTTCCTGCCAACTCCATCTGGCCTAGGGGGAGGAACCTGCACTCACCGCCACAGCTTAAGAGGCCTGAGGGAGGCGTCCGGGACACTGCTGCTGCTCTAGTGAGTGCTGGGTGGGCCGCTCCCTTTCCTGCCAACTCCATCTGGCCTAGGGGGCGGAGCTTGCACTCACCGCCACAGCTTAAGAGGCCTGAGGGAGGCTTCCGGGACACTTCTGCTGCTGCTGCTCCAGTGAGTGCTGGGTGGGCCGCTCCCTTTCCTGCCAACTCCATCTGGCCTAGGGGCGGAGCCTGCACTCACCACCACAGCTTAAGAGGCCTGAGGGAGGCTTCTGGGACACTGCTGCTACTGCTCTAGTGAGTGTTAGGTGGGCCGTTCCCTTTCCTGCCAACTACATCTGGCCTAGGGG
This sequence comes from Podarcis vaucheri, assembly GCF_965113315.1. Classification (NCBI taxonomy): domain Eukaryota; kingdom Metazoa; phylum Chordata; class Lepidosauria; order Squamata; family Lacertidae; genus Podarcis; species Podarcis vaucheri. Next base: position 1,141,537 of record NC_138757.1, on the reverse strand, counting down.
CGGAGCCTGCACTCACCACCACAGCTTAAGAGGCCTGAGGGAGGCTTCCGGGACACTGCTGCTGCTGCACTAGTGAGTGCTGGGAGGGCCGCTCCCTTTCCTGCCAACTCCATCCGTCCTAGGGGGCGGAGTCTGCACTCACCGCCACAGCTTAAGAGGCCTGATTGGGGCTTCCGGGACACTGCTGCTGCTGTTCTAGTGAGTGCTGGGTGGGCCGCTCCCTTTCCTGCCAACTCCATCTGGCCTAGGGACAGAGCCTGCACTCACCGCCACAGCTTAAAAGGCCTGAGGGAGGCTTCCAGGACACTGCTGCTGCTCTAGTGAGTACTGGGTGGGCTGCTCCCTTTCCTGCCAACTCCATCTGGCATGGGGGGGCGGAGCCTGCACTCACCACCACAGCTTAAGAGGCCTGAGGGACGCTTCCGGGACACTGCTGCTGCTGCTGCTCTAGTGAGTGCTGGGTGGTCCGCTCCCTTTCCTGCCAACTACATTTGGCCTAGGGGGCGGAGCCTGCACTCACTGCCACAGCTTAAGAGGCCTGAGGGAGGCTTCCGGGACACTGCTGCTGCTGCACTAGTGAGTGCTGGGTGGGCCGCTCCCTTTCCTGCCAACTCCATCTGGCCTGGGGGGCGGAGCCTGCACTCACCACCACAGCTTAAGAGGCCTGAGGGAGGCTTCCGGGACACTGCTGCTGCTGCTCTAGTGAGTGCTGGGTGGTCCGCTCCCTTTCCTGCCAACTACATCTGGCCTAGGGGGCGGAGCCTGCACTCACCGCCACAGCTTAAGAGGCCTGAGGGAGGCTTCCGGAACACTGCTGCTGCTGCTGCACTAGTGAGTGCTGGGTGGGCCGCTCCCTTTCCTGCCAACTCCATTTGGCCTAGAGGGCGGAGCCTGCACTCACTCCCACAGCTTAAGAGGCCTGAGGGAGGCTTCCGGGACACCGCTGCTGCTGCACTAGTGAGTGCTGGGTGGGCCGCTCCCCTTCCTGCCAACTCCATCTGGCCTGGGGGGCGGAGCCTGCACTCACCACCACAGCTTAAGAGGCCTGAGGGAGGCTTCCGGGACACTGCTGCTGCTGCTGCTCTAGTGAGTGCTGGGTGGGCCGCTCCCTTTCCTGCCAACTCCATTTGGCCTAGGGGGCGGAGCCTGCACTCACTGCCACAGCTTAAGAGGCCTGAGGGAGGCTTCTGGGACACTGCTGCTGCTGCACTAGTGAGTGCTGGGTGGGCCGCTCCCTTTCCTGCCAACTCCATCTGGCCTGGGGGGCGGAGCCTGCACTCACCACCACAGCTTAAGAGGCCTGAGGGAGGCTTCCGGGACACTGCTGCTGCTGCTCTAGTGAGTGCTGGGTGGGCCGCTCCCTTTCCTGCCAACTACATCTGGCCTAGGGGGCGGAGCCTGCACTCACCGCCACAGCTTAAGAGGCCTGAGGGAGGCTTCCGGGACACTGCTACTACTCTAGTGAGTGATGGGTGGGCCGCTCCCTTTCCTGCCAACTCCATCTGGCTTAGGGGGCGGAGCCTGCACTCACCACCACAGCTTAAGAGGCCTGAGGGAGGCTTCCGGGACACTGCTGCTGCTGCACTAGTGAGTGCTGGGTGGGCCGCTCCCTTTCCTGCCAACTCCATCTGGCCTAGGGGGCGGAGCCTGCACTCACCGCCACAGCTTAAGTTGCCTGAGGGAGGCTTCCGGGACACTGCTGCTGCTGCTCTAGTGAGTGCTGGATGGGCCGCTTCCTTTCCTGGCAATTCAATCTGGCCCAGGGGGCGGAGCCTGCACTCACCGCCACAGCTTGAGAGCCTCCATCAAGTCCTCTGGGACACTGCTGCTGCTGCTCTAGTGAGTGCTGGGTGGGCCGTTCCTTTTCCTGCCAACTCCATCTGGCCTAGGGGGCGGAGCCTGCACTCACCGCTACAGCCTAAGAGGCCTGAGGGAGGCTTCCGGGACACTGCTGCTGCTGCTCTAGTGAGTGCTGGATGGGCTGCTCCCTTTCCTGCCAACTACATCTGGCCTAGGGAGCGGTGCCTGCACTCACCGCCACAGCTTAAGAGGCCTGAGGGAGGCTTCCGGGACACTGATGCTGCTGCTGCTCTAGTGAGTGCTGGGTGGGCCGCTCCCTCTATTGCCAACTCTATCTGGCCTGGGGGGCGGAGCCTGCACTCACCGCCACAGATTAAGAGGGCTGAGGGAGGCTTCCGGGACACTGATGCTGCTGCTGCTCTAGTGAGTGCTGGGTGGGCCGCTCCCTTTCCTGCCAACTCCATCTGGCCTAGGGGGCGGAGCCTGCACTCACCCCCACAGCTTAAGAGGCCTGAGGGAGGCTTCCGGAACACTGCTGCTGCTGCTGCTCTAGTGAGTTCTGGGTGGGCCGCTCCCTTTCCTGCTAACTCTATCCGCCCTATGGGGCGGAACTTGCACTCACCGCCACAGCTTGAGGGCCTCCATCAAGGCCTCCGGGACACTGCTGTTGCTGCTCTAGTGAGTGCTGGGTGGGCCGCTCCCTTTCCTGCCAACTCCATCTGGCCTAGGGGGCGGAGCCTGCACTCAGCGCCACAGCTTAAGAGGCCTGAGGGAGGCTTCCGGGACACTGCTGCTGCTGCTCTAGTGAGTGCTGGGTGGGCTGCTCCCTTTCCTGCCAACTCCATCTGGCCTGGGGGGCGGAACCTGCACTCACCACCACAGCTTAAAAGGACTGAGGGAGGTTTCTGGGACACTGCTGCTGCTGTTCTAGTGAGTGCTGGGTGGGCCGCTCCCTTTCCTGCCAACTACATCTGGCCTAGGGGGCGGAGCCTTCACTCACCGCCACAGCTTCAGATCCCTGAGGGAGGCTTCCGGGACACTGTTGCTGCTGCTGCTCTAGTGAGTGCTGGATGGGCTGCTCCCTTTCCTGCCAACTACATCTGGCCTAGGGAGCGGTGCCTGCACTCACCGCCACAGCTTAAGAGGCCTGAGGGAGGCCTCCGGGACACTGTTGCTGCTGCTGCTCTAGTGAGTGCTGGATGGGCTGCTCCCTTTCCTGCCAACTACATCTGGCCTAGGGAGCGGTGCCTGCACTCACCGCCACAGCTTAAGAGGCCTGAGGGAGGCTTCCGGGACACTGATGCTGCTGCTGCTCTAGTGAGTGGTGGGTGGGCCGCTCCCTCTATTGCCAACTCTATCTGGCCTGGGGGGCGGAGCCTGCACTCACCGCCACAGATTAAGAGGGCTGAGGGAGGCTTCCGGGACACTGATGCTGCTGCTGCTCTAGTGAGTGCTGGGTGGGCCGCTCCCTTTCCTGCCAACTCCATCTGGCCTAGGGGGCGGAGCCTGCACTCACCCCCACAGCTTAAGAGGCCTGAGGGAGGCTTCCGGAACACTGCTGCTGCTGCTGCTCTAGTGAGTTCTGGGTGGGCCGCTCCCTTTCCTGCTAACTCTATCCGCCCTATGGGGCGGAACTTGCACTCACCGCCACAGCTTGAGGGCCTCCATCAAGGCCTCCGGGACACTGCTGTTGCTGCTCTAGTGAGTGCTGGGTGGGCCGCTCCCTTTCCTGCCAACTCCATCTGGCCTAGGGGGCGGAGCCTGCACTCAGCGCCACAGCTTAAGAGGCCTGAGGGAGGCTTCCGGGACACTGCTGCTGCTGCTCTAGTGAGTGCTGGGTGGGCTGCTCCCTTTCCTGCCAACTCCATCTGGCCTGGGGGGCGGAACCTGCACTCACCACCACAGCTTAAAAGGACTGAGGGAGGTTTCTGGGACACTGCTGCTGCTGCTCTAGTGAGTGCTGGGTGGGCCGCTCCCTTTCCTGCCAACTACATCTGGCCTAGGGGGCGGAGCCTGCACTCACCGCCACAGCTTAAGAGGCCTGAGGGAGGCTTCCGGTACACTGCTACTGCTATAGTGAGTGCTGGGTGGGCCGCTCCCTTTCCTGCCAACTCCATCTGGCCGAGGGGGCAGAGCTTGCACTCACCGCCACAACTTAAGAGGCCTGAGGGAGGCTTCCGGGACACTGCTGCTGCTGCTCTAGTGAGTGCTGGGTGGGCCGCTCCCTTTCCTGCCAACTCCATCCGGCCTAGGGGGCGGAGTCTGGACTCACCGCTACAGCTTAAGAGGCCTGATTGGGGCTTCCGGGACACTGCTGCTGCTGTTCTAGTGAGTGCTGGGTGGGCCGCTCCCTTTCCTGCCAACTCCATCTGGCCTAGGGGGAGGAACCTGCACTCACCGCCACAGCTTAAGAGGCCTGAGGGAGGCGTCCGGGACACTGCTGCTGCTGCTGCTCCAGTGAGTGCTGGGTGGGCCGCTCCCTTTCCTGCCAACTCCATCTGGCCTAGGGGCGGAGCCTGCACTCACCACCACAGCTTAAGAGGCCTGAGGGAGGCTTCTGGGACACTGCTGCTACTGCTCTAGTGAGTGTTAGGTGGGCCGTTCCCTTTCCTGCCAACTACATCTGGCCTAGGGGCGGAGCCTGCACTCACCACCACAGCTTAAGAGGCCTGAGGGAGGCTTCCGGGACACTGCTGCTGCTGCACTAGTGAGTGCTGGGAGGGCCGCTCCCTTTCCTGCCAACTCCATCCGTCCTAGGGGGCGGAGTCTGCACTCACCGCCACAGCTTAAGAGGCCTGATTGGGGCTTCCGGGACACTGCTGCTGCTGTTCTAGTGAGTGCTGGGTGGGCCGCTCCCTTTCCTGCCAACTCCATCTGGCCTAGGGACAGAGCCTGCACTCACCGCCACAGCTTAAAAGGCCTGAGGGAGGCTTCCAGGACACTGCTGCTGCTCTAGTGAGTGCTGGGTGGTCCGCTCCCTTTCCTGCCAACTCCATCTGGCCCAGGGGGCGGAGCCTGCATTCACCGCCACAGCTTAAGAGGCCTGAGGGAGGCCTCCGGGACACTGTTGCTGCTGCTGCTCTAGTGAGTGTTGGGTGGGCCGCTCCCCTTCCTGCCAACTCCATCTGGCCTAGAGGGCGGAGCCTGCACTCACCGCCACAGCTTACAAGGCCTGAGGGAGGCTTCCGGGACACTGTTGCTGCTGCTGCTCTAGTGAGTGCTGGGAGGGCCGCTCCCTTTCCTTCCAACTCCCTCCGGCCTAGGGGGCGGAGTCTGCACTCACCGCTACAGCCTAAGAGGCCTGAGGGAGGCTTCCGGGACACTGATGCTGCTGCTCCTCTAGTGAGTGCTGGGTGGGCCGCTCCCTTTCCTGCCAACTCCATCCGCCCTATAGGGCGGAACTTGCACTCACCGCCACAGCTTGTGGGCCTCCATCAAGGCCTCCGGGACACTGCTGTTGCTGCTCTAGTGAGTGCTGGGTGGGCCGCTCCCTTTCCTGCCAACTCCATCCGGCCTAGGGGGCGGAGTCTGCACTCACCGCCACAGCTTAAAAGGCCTGAGGGAGGCTTCCAGGACACTGCTGCTGGTCTAGTGAGTGCTGGGTGGTCCGCTCCCTTTCCTGCCAACTACATCTGGCCTAGGGGGCGGAGCCTGCACTCACCGCCACAGCTTAAGAGGCCTGAGGGAGGCTTCCGGGACACTGATGCTGCTGCTCCTCTAGTGAGTGCTGGGTGGGCCGCTCCCTTTCCTGCCAACTCCATCCGCCCTATAGGGCGGAACTTGCACTCACCGCCACAGCTTGTGGGCCTCCATCAAGGCCTACGGGACACTGCTGTTGCTGCTCTAGTGAGTGCTGGGTGGGCCGCTCCCTTTCTTGCCAACTCCATCTGGCCTAGGGGGCTGAGTCTGCACTCACCGCCACAGCTTAAGAGGCCTGAGGGAGGCTTCCGGGACACTGCTACTGCTCTAGTGAGTACTGGGTGGGCCGCTCCCTTTCCTGCCAACTCCATCTGGCATGGGGGGCGGAGTCTGCACTCACCGCTACAGCTTAAGAGGCCTGATTGGGGCTTCCGGGACACTGCTGCTTCTGCTGCTGCACTAGTGAGTGCTGGGAGGGCCGCTCCCTTTCCTGCCAACTCCATCTGGCCTAGGGACAGAGCCTGCACTCACCGCCACAGCTTAAAAGGCCTGAGGGGGGCTTCCGGGACACTGCTGATGCTGCACTAGTGAGTGCTGGGTGGGCCGCTCCCTTTCCTGCCAACTCCATCTGGCCTCGGGGGCGGAGCCTGCACTCACCGCCACAGCTTAAAAGGCCTGAGGGAGGCTTCCGGGACACTGCTGCTACTGCTCTAGTGAGTGCTAGGTGGGCCGCTCCCTTTCCTGCCAACTACATCTGGCCTAGGGGCGGAGCCTGCACTCACCACCACAGCTTAAGAGGCCTGAGGGAGGCTTCTGGGACACTGCTGCTGCTGCTCTAGTGAGTGTTAGGTGGGCCGTTCCCTTTCCTGCCAACTACATCTGGCCTAGGGGCGGAGCCTGCACTCACCACCACAGCTTAAGAGGCCTGAGGGAGGCTTCCGGAACACTGCTGCTGCTGCACTAGTGAGTTCTGGGAGGGCCGCTCCCTTTCCTGCCAACTCCATCTGGCCTAGGGGGCGGAGCCTGCACTCACCGCCACAGCTTGAGGGCCTCCATCAAGGCGTCCGGGACACTGCTGCTGCTGCTCTCGTGAGTGCTGGGTGGGCCGCTCCCTTTCCTGCCAACTCCATCCGGCCTAGGGGGCGGAGTCTGCACTCACCGCTACAGCTTAAGAGGCCTGATTGGGGCTTCCGGGACACTGCTGCTGCTGTTCTAGTGAGTGCTGGGTGGGCCGCTCCCTTTCCTGCCAACTCCATCTGGCCTAGGGACAGAGCCTGCACTCACCGCCACAGCTTAAAAGGCCTGAGGGAGGCTTCCAGGACACTGCTGCTGCTCTAGTGAGTGCTGGGTGGTCCGCTCCCTTTCCTGCCAACTACATCTGGCTTAGGGGGCGGAGCCTGCACTCACCGCCACAGCTTAAGAGGCCTGAGGGAGGCCTCCGGGACACTGTTGCTGCTGCTGCTCTAGTGAGTGTTGGGTGGGCCGCTCCCCTTCCTGCCAACTCCATCTGGCCTAGAGGGCGGAGCCTGCACTCACCGCCACAGCTTACAAGGCCTGAGGGAGGCTTCCGGGACACTGTTGCTGCTGCTGCTCTAGTGAGTGCTGGGAGGGCCGCTCCCTTTCCTGCCAACTCCCTCCGGCCTAGGGGGCGGAGTCTGCACTCACCGCTACAGCCTAAGAGGCCTGAGGGAGGCTTCCGGGACACTGATGCGGCTGCTCCTCTAGTGAGTGCTGGGTGGGCCGCTCCCTTTCCTGCCAACTCCATCCGCCCTATAGGGCGGAACTTGCACTCACCGCCACAGCTTCAGATCCCTGAGGGAGGCTTCCGGGACACTGATGCTGCTGCTCTAGTGAGTGCTGGGTGGGCCGCTCCCTTTCTTGCCAACTCCATCTGGCCTAGGGGGCTGAGTCTGCACTCACCGCCACAGCTTAAGAGGCCTGAGGGAGGCTTCCGGGACACTGCTACTGCTCTAGTGAGTACTGGGTGGGCCGCTCCCTTTCCTGCCAACTCCATCTGGCATGGGGGGCGGAGCCTGCACTCACCGCCACAGCTTAAAAGGCCTGAGGGAGGCTTACGGGACACTGCTGCTGCTGTTCTAGTGAGTGCTGGGTGGGCCGCTCCCTTTCCTGCCAACTCCATCCGGCCTAGGGGGCGGAGCCTGCACTCACCGCCAAAGCTTAAGAGGCCTGAGGGAGGCTTCCGGGACACTGCTGCTGCTGCTGCACTAATGAGTGATGGGTGGGGCGCTTCCTTTCCTGCCAACTCCATCTGGCCTAGAAGTCGGAGCCTGCACTCACCGCCAAAGCTTAAGAGTCCTGAGGGAGGCTTCCGGAACACTGCTGCTGCTGCACTAGTGAGTGCTGGGTGGGCCGCTCCCTTTCCTGCCAACTCCATCCGTCCTAGGGGGCGGAGTCTGCACTCACCGCCACAACTTAAGAGGCCTGAGGGAGGCTTCCGGGACACTGCTGCTACTGCTCTAGTGAGTGCTAGGTGGGCCGCTCCCTTTCCTGCCAACTACATCTGGCCTAGGGGCGGAGCTTGCACTCACCACCACAGCTTAAGAGGACTGAGGGAGGCTTCTGGGACACTGCTGCTGCTGCACTAGTGAGTGCTGGGAGGGCCGCTCCCTTTCCTGCCAACTCCATCTGGCCTAGGGGGCGGAGTCTGCACTCACCGCTACAGCTTAAGAGGCCTGATTGGGGCTTCCGGGACACTGCTGCTGCTGCACTAGTGAGTGCTGGGAGGGCCGCTCCCTTCCCTGCCAACTCCATCTGGCCTAGGGACAGAGCCTGCACTCACCGCCACAGCTTAAAAGGCCTGAGGGGGGCTTCCGGGACACTGCTGCTGCTGCACTAGTGAGTGCTGGGAGGGCCGCTCCCTTTCCTGCCAACTCCATCTGGCCTAGGGACAGAGCCTGCACTCACCGCCACAGCTTAAAAGGCCTGAGGGGGGCTTCCGGGACACTGCTGATGCTGCACTAGTGAGTGCTGGGTGGGCCGCTCCCTTTCCTGCCAACTCCATCTGGCCTCGGGGGCGGAGCCTGCACTCACCCCCACAGCTTAAGAGGCCTGAGGGAGGCTTCCGGGACACTGCTGCTACTGCTCTAGTGAGTGCTGGGTGGGCCGCTCCCTTTCCTGCCAACTACATCTGGCCTAGGGGCGGAGCCTGCACTCACCACCACAGCTTAAGAGGCCTGAGGGAGGCTTCTGGGACACTGCTGCTACTGCTCTAGTGAGTGTTAGGTGGGCCGTTCCCTTTCCTGCCAACTACATCTGGCCTAGGGGCGGAGCCTGCACTCACCACCACAGCTTAAGAGGCCTGAGGGAGGCTTCTGGGACACTGCTGCTGCTGCACTAGTGAGTGCTGGGAGGGTCGCTCCCTTTCCTGCCAACTCCATCCGGCCTAGGGGGCGGAGTCTGCACTCACCGCTACAGCTTAAGAGGCCTGATTGGGGCTTCCGGGACACTGCTGCTGCTGTTCTAGTGAGTGCTGGGTGGGCAGCTCCCTTTCCTGCCAACTCCATCTGCCCTAGGGACAGAGCCTGCACTCACCGCCACAGCTTAAAAGGCCTGAGGGAGGCTTCCGGAACACTGCTGCTGCTCTAGTGAGTGCTGGGTGGGCCGCTCCCTTTCCTGCCAACTCCATCTGGCCTAGGGGGCGGAGCCTGCACTCACCGCCACAGCTTAAAAGGCCTGAGGGAGGCTTCCAGGACACTGCTGCTGCTCTAGTGAGTGCTGGGTGGGCCGCTCCCTTTCCTGCCAACTCCATCTGGCCTAGGGGGCGGAGCATGCACTCATCGCCACAGCTTAAAAGGCCTGAGGAAGGCTTCCGGGATACTGCTGCTGATGCTGATCTAGTTAGTGCTGGGTGGGCCGCTCCGTTTCCTGCCATCTCCATCTGCCCTGGCTGCGGAGTCTGCACTCACCGCCACAGCTTAAGAGGCCTGAGGAAGGCTTCCGGGACACTGCTGCTGCTGCTGCACTAATGAGTGATGGGTGGGGCGCTTCCTTTCCTGCCAACTCCATCTGGCCTAGAAGGCGGAGCCTGCACTCACCGCCAAAGCTTAAGAGTCCTGAGGGAGGCTTCCGGAACACTGCTGCTGCTGCACTAGTGAGTGCTGGGAGGGCCGCTCCCTTTCCCGCCAACTCCATCTGGCCTAGGGGGCGGAGCCTGCACTCACCGCCACAGCTTAAGAGGCCTGAGGGAGGCTTCCGGGACACTGCTGCTGCTGTTTTAGTGAGTGCTGGGTGGGCCGCTCCCTTTCCTGCCAACTCCATCTGGCCTGGGGGGCGGAGCCTGCACTCACCGCCGTAGCTTAAAAGGCCTCAGGGAGGCTTCCGGGACACTGCTGCTGCTGTTTTAGTGAGTGCTTGGTGGGCCGCTCCCTTTCCTGCCAACTCCATCTGGCCTAGGGGGCGGAACCTGCACTCACCGCCACAGCTTAAAAGGCCTGACGGAGGCTTCTGGGACACTGCTGCTGCTGTTCTAGTGAGTGCTGGGTGGGCCGCTCCCTTTCCTGCCAACTCCATCTGGCCTAGGGGGCGGAGCCTGCACTCACCCCCACAGCTTAAGAGGCCTGAGGGAGGCTTCCGGAACACTGCTGCTGCTCTAGTGAGTGCTGGGTGGGCCGCTCCCTTTCCTGCCAGCTCCATCTGGCCGAGGGGGCAGAGCTTGCACTCACCGCCACAACTTAAGAGGCCTGAGGGAGGCTTCCGGGACACTGCTGCTGCTGCTGCTCTAGTGAGTGCTGGGTGGACCGCTCCCTTTCCTTCCAACTCCATCTGGCCTAGGGGGCGGAGCCTGCACTCACCGCCACAGCTTAAAAGGCCTGAGGGAGGCTTCCGGAACACTGCTGCTGCTGCACTAGTGAGTGCTGGGAGGGCCGCTCCCTTTCCTGCCAACTCCATCTGGTCTAGGGGGCGGAGCCTGCACTCACCGCCACAGCTTGAAAGGCCTGAGGGAGGCTTCCGGGACACTGCTGCTACTGCTCTAGTGAGTGCTAGGTGTGCCGCTCCCTTTCCTGCCAACTACATCTGGCCTAGGGGCGGAGCTTGCACTCACCACCACAGCTTAAGAGGGCTGAGGGAGGCTTCTGGGACACTGCTGTTGCTGCACTAGGGAGTGCTGGGAGGGCCGCTCCCTTTCCTGCCAACTCCATCTGGCCTAGGGGGCGGAGTCTGCACTCACCGCTACAGCTTAAGAGGCCTGATTGGGGCTTCCGGGACACTGCTGCTGCTGTTCTAGTGAGTGCTGGGTGGGCCGCTCCCTTTCCTTCCAACTCCATCTGGCCTAGGGACAGAGCCTGCACTCACCGCCACAGCTTAAAAGGCCTGAGGGAGGCTTCCGGGACACTGCTGCTGCTGCTGCTCTAGTGAGTGCTGGGTGGACCGCTCCCTTTCCTGCCAACTCCATCTGGCCTAGGGACAGAGCCTGCACTCACCGCCACAGCTTAAAAGGCCTGAGGGAGGCTTCCGGAACACTGCTGCTGCTGCTGCTCTAGTGAGTGCTGGGTGGGCCGCTCCCTTTCCTGCCAACTCCATCTGGTCTAGGGGGCGGAGCCTGCACTCACCGCCACAGCTTGAAAGGCCTGAGGGAGGCTTCCGGGACACTGCTGCTACTGCTCTAGTGAGTGCTGGGTGGGCCGCTCCCTTTCCTGCCAACTCCATCTGGCCTAGGGGGCGGAGTCTGCACTCACCGCTACACCTTAAGAGGCCTGATTGGGGCTTCCGGGACACTGCTGCTACTGCTCTAGTGAGTGCTAGGTGGGCCGCTCCCTTTCCTGCCAACTCCATCCGGCCTAGGGGGCGGAGTCTGCACTCACCGCTACAGCTTAAAAGGCCTGAGGGAGGCTTTCAGGACACTGCTGCTGCTCTAGTGAGTGCTGGGTGGGCCGCTCCCTTTCCTGCCTACTCCATCTGGCCTAGGGGGCGGAGCCTGCACTCACCGCCACAGCTTGAGGGCCTCCATCAAGGCCTCCGGGACACTGCTGTTGCTGCTCTAGTGAGTGCTGGGTGGGCCGCTCCCTTTCCTGCCAACTCCATCTGGCCTAGGGGGCGGTCTCTGCACTCACCGCCATAGCTTAAGAGTCTTGAGAGGCCTGATTGGGGCTTCCGGGATACTGCTGCTGATGCTGATCTAGTTAGTGCTGGGTGGGCCGCTCCGTTTCCTGCCATCTCCATCTGCCCTGGGGGCGGAGTTTGCACTCACCGCCACAGCTTAAGAGGCCTGAGGGAGGCTTCCGGGACACTGCTGCTGCACTAATGAGTGATGGGTGGGGCGCTTCCTTTCCTGCCAACTCCATGTGGCCTAGAAGGCGGAGCCTGCACTCACCGCCACAGCTTAAGAGGCCTGAGGGAGGCTTCTGGGACACTGCTGCTGCACTAGTGAGTGCTGGGTGGGCCGCTCCCTTTCCTGCCAACTCTATCCGTCCTAGGGGGCGGAGTCTGCACTCACCGCCACAGCTTGAGGGCCTCCATCAAGGCCTCCGGGACACTGCTGCTGCTGCTCTCGTGAGTGCTGGGTGGGCCGCTCCCTTTCCTGCCAACTCCCTCCGGCCTAGGGGGCGTAGTCTGCACTCACCGCTACAGCCTAAGAGGCCTGAGGGAGGCTTCCGGGACACTTCTGCTGCTGCTCCTCTAGTGAGTGCTGGGTGGGCTGCTCCCTTTCCTGCCAACTCCATCTGGCCTAGGGGGCGGAGCCTGCACTCACCGCCACAGCTTAAGAGGCCTGAGGGAGGCTTCCGGGACACTGCTGCTGCTGCTGTAGTGAGTGCTGGGTGGGCCGCTCTCTTTCCTGCCAACTCCATCTGGCCTAGGGGGCGGAGCCTGCACTCACCGCCACAGCTTAAGAGGCCTGAGGGAGGCTTCCGAGACACTGATGCTGCTGCTGCTCTAGTGAGTTCTGGGTGGGCCGCTCCCCTTCCTGCCAACTCCATCTGGCCTAGGAGGCGGATCCTGCAGTCACCGCCACAGCCTAAAAGGCCTGAGAGAGGCTTCCGGGACACTGCTGCTGCTGCTCTAGTGAGTGCTGGGTGGGCCGCTCCCTTTCCTGCCAAGTCCATCTGGCCTGGGGGGCGGAGCCTGCACTCACCACCACAGCTTAAGAGGCCTGAGGGAGGCTTCCGGGACACTGCTGCTGCTGCTCTAGTGAGTGCTGGGTGGGCCGCTCCCTTTCCTGCCAACTACATCTGGCCTAGGGGGCGGAGCCTGCACTCACCGCCACAGCTTAAGAGGCCTGAGGGAGGCTTCCGGGACACTGCTACTACTCTAGTGAGTGATGGGTGGGCCGCTCCCTTTCCTGCCAACTCCATCTGGCTTAGGGGGCGGAGCCTGCACTCACCACCACAGCTTAAGAGGCCTGAGGGAGGCTTCCGGGACACTGCTGCTGCTGCACTAGTGAGTGCTGGGTGGGCCGCTCCCTTTCCTGCCAACTCCATCTGGCCTAGGGGGCGGAGCCTGCACTCACCGCCACAGCTTAAGTTGCCTGAGGGAGGCTTCCGGGACACTGCTGCTGCTGCTCTAGTGAGTGCTGGATGGGCCGCTTCCTTTCCTGGCAATTCAATCTGGCCCAGGGGGCGGAGCCTGCACTCACCGCCACAGCTTGAGAGCCTCCATCAAGTCCTCTGGGACACTGCTGCTGCTGCTCTAGTGAGTGCTGGGTGGGCCGTTCCCTTTCCTGCCAACTCCATCTGGCCTAGGGGGCGGAGCCTGCACTCAGCGCCACAGCTTAAGAGGCCTGAGGGAGGCTTCCGGGACACTGCTGCTGCTACTCTAGTGAGTGCTGGGTGGGCCGCTCCCCTTCCTGCCAACTCCATCTGGCCCAGGGGGCGGAGCCTGCACTCACTGCCACAGGTGAAGAGGCTTGAGGGAGGCTTCCGGGACACTTCTGCTGCTGCTCTAGTGAGTGCTGGATGGGCCGCTTCCTTTCCTGCCAATTCAATCTGGCCCAGGGGGCGGAGCCTGCACTCACCGCCACAGCTTGAGAGCCTCCATCAAGTCCTCTGGGACACTGCTGCTGCTTCTCTAGTGAGTGCTGGGTGGGCCGTTCCCTTTCCTGCCAACTCCATCTGGCCTAGGGGGCGGAGCCTGCACTCACCGCCACAGCTTAAGAGGCCGGAGGGAGGCTTCCGGGACACTGCTGCTGCTACAGCTCAAGTGAGCGCTGGGTGGGCCGCTCCCTTTCCTGCCAAGTCCATCTGGCCTAGGTGGCGGAGTTTGCACTCACCGCCACAGCTTAAGAGGCCGGAGGGAGGCTTCCGGGACACTGCTGCTGCTGCACTGGTGAGTGCTGGGTGGGCCGCTCCCTTTCCTGCCAACTCCATCTGGCCTCGGGGACGGAGCCTGCACTCACCGCCACAGCTTAAGAGGCCTGAGGGGGGCTTCCGGGACAATGCTGCTGCTGCTGCTGCTCTAGTGAGAGCTGGGTGGACCACTCCCTTTCCTGCCAACTCCATCCGGCCAAGGGGGCGGAGTCTGCACTCACCGCCACAGCTTGAGGGCCTCCATCAAGGCCTCCGGGACACTGCTGCTGCTTCTCTAGTGAGTGCTGGGTGGGCCGCTCCCTTTCCCTCCAACTCCATCTGACCTAGGGGGCGGAGCCTGCACTCACCGCTACAGCCTAAGAGGCCTGAGGGAGGCTTCCGGGACACTGCTGCTGCTGCTCTAGTGAGTGCTGGATGGGCTGCTCCCTTTCCTGCCAACTACATCTGGCCTAGGGAGCGGTGCCTGCACTCACCGCCACAGCTTAAGAGGCCTGAGGGAGGCTTCCGGGACACTGATGCTGCTGCTGCTCTAGTGAGTGCTGGGTGGGCCGCTCCCTCTATTGCCAACTCTATCTGGCCTGGGGGGCGGAGCCTGCACTCACCGCCACAGATTAAGAGGGCTGAGGGAGGCTTCCGGGACACTGATGCTGCTGCTGCTCTAGTGAGTGCTGGGTGGGCCGCTCCCTTTCCTGCCAACTCCATCTGGCCTAGGGGGCGGAGCCTGCACTCACCCCCACAGCTTAAGAGGCCTGAGGGAGGCTTCCGGAACACTGCTGCTGCTGCTGCTCTAGTGAGTGTTAGGTGGGCCGCTCCCTTTCCTGCTAACTCCATCCGCCCTATGGGGCGGAACTTGCACTCACCGCCACAGCTTGAGGGCCTCCATCAAGGCCTCCGGGACACTGCTGTTGCTGCTCTAGTGAGTGCTGGGTGGGCCGCTCCCTTTCCTGCCAACTCCATCTGGCCTAGGGGGCGGAGCCTGCACTCAGCGCCACAGCTTAAGAGGCCTGAGGGAGGCTTCCGGGACACTGCTGCTGCTGCTCTAGTGAGTGCTGGGTGGGCTGCTCCCTTTCCTGCCAACTCCATCTGGCCTGGGGGGCGGAGCCTGCACTCACCCCCACAGCTTCAGATGCCTGAGGGAGGCTTCCGGGACACTGCTGCTGCTGCTCTAGTGAGTGCTGGGTGGGCCGCTCCCTTTCATGCCAACTACATCTGGCCTAGGGGGCGGAACCTGCACTCACCACCACAGCTTAAAAGGACTGAGGGAGGCTTCTGGGACACTGCTGCTGCTGTTCTAGTGAGTGCTGGGTGGGCCGCTCCCTTTCCTGCCAACTACATCTGGCCTAGGGGGCGGAGCCTTCACTCACCGCCACAGCTTCAGATCCCTGAGGGAGGCTTCCGGGACACTGCTGCTGCTGCTCTAGTGAGTGCTGGGTGGGCCGCTCCCTTTCCTGCCAACTACATCTGGCCTAGGGGGCGGAGCCTGCACTCACCGCCACAGCTTAAGAGGCCTGAGGGAGGCTTCCGGTACACTGCTACTGCTATAGTGAGTGCTGGGTGGGCCGCTCCCTTTCCTGCCAACTCCATCTGGCCGAGGGGGCAGAGCTTGCACTCACCGCCACAACTTAAGAGGCCTGAGGGAGGCTTCCGGGACACTGCTGCTACTGCTCTAGTGAGTGCTAGGTGGGCCGCTCCCTTTCCTGCCAACTCCATCCGGCCTAGGGGGCGGAGTCTGGACTCACCGCTACAGCTTAAGAGGCCTGATTGGGGCTTCCGGGACACTGCTGCTGCTGTTCTAGTGAGTGCTGGGTGGGCCGCTCCCTTTCCTGCCAACTCCATCTGGCCTAGGGGGAGGAACCTGCACTCACCGCCACAGCTTAAGAGGCCTGAGGGAGGCGTCCGGGACACTGCTGCTGCTCTAGTGAGTGCTGGGTGGGCCGCTCCCTTTCCTGCCAACTCCATCTGGCCTAGGGGGCGGAGCTTGCACTCACCGCCACAGCTTAAGAGGCCTGAGGGAGGCTTCCGGGACACTTCTGCTGCTGCTGCTCCAGTGAGTGCTGGGTGGGCCGCTCCCTTTCCTGCCAACTCCATCTGGCCTAGGGGCGGAGCCTGCACTCACCACCACAGCTTAAGAGGCCTGAGGGAGGCTTCTGGGACACTGCTGCTACTGCTCTAGTGAGTGTTAGGTGGGCCGTTCCCTTTCCTGCCAACTACATCTGGCCTAGGGGCGGAGCCTGCACTCACCACCACAGCTTAAGAGGCCTGAGGGAGGCTTCCGGGACACTGCTGCTGCTGCACTAGTGAGTGCTGGGAGGGCCGCTCCCTTTCCTGCCAACTCCATCCGTCCTAGGGGGCGGAGTCTGCACTCACCGCCACAGCTTAAGAGGCCTGATTGGGGCTTCCGGGACACTGCTGCTGCTGTTCTAGTGAGTGCTGGGTGGGCCGCTCCCTTTCCTGCCAACTCCATCTGGCCTAGGGACAGAGCCTGCACTCACCGCCACAGCTTAAAAGGCCTGAGGGAGGCTTCCAGGACACTGCTGCTGCTCTAGTGAGTACTGGGTGGGCTGCTCCCTTTCCTGCCAACTCCATCTGGCATGGGGGGGCGGAGCCTGCACTCACCACCACAGCTTAAGAGGCCTGAGGGACGCTTCCGGGACACTGCTGCTGCTGCTGCTCTAGTGAGTGCTGGGTGGTCCGCTCCCTTTCCTGCCAACTACATTTGGCCTAGGGGGCGGAGCCTGCACTCACTGCCACAGCTTAAGAGGCCTGAGGGAGGCTTCCGGGACACTGCTGCTGCTGCACTAGTGAGTGCTGGGTGGGCCGCTCCCTTTCCTGCCAACTCCATCTGGCCTGGGGGGCGGAGCCTGCACTCACCACCACAGCTTAAGAGGCCTGAGGGAGGCTTCCGGGACACTGCTGCTGCTGCTCTAGTGAGTGCTGGGTGGTCCGCTCCCTTTCCTGCCAACTACATCTGGCCTAGGGGGCGGAGCCTGCACTCACCGCCACAGCTTAAGAGGCCTGAGGGAGGCTTCCGGAACACTGCTGCTGCTGCTGCACTAGTGAGTGCTGGGTGGGCCGCTCCCTTTCCTGCCAACTCCATTTGGCCTAGAGGGCGGAGCCTGCACTCACTCCCACAGCTTAAGAGGCCTGAGGGAGGCTTCCGGGACACCGCTGCTGCTGCACTAGTGAGTGCTGGGTGGGCCGCTCCCCTTCCTGCCAACTCCATCTGGCCTGGGGGGCGGAGCCTGCACTCACCACCACAGCTTAAGAGGCCTGAGGGAGGCTTCCGGGACACTGCTGCTGCTGCTGCTCTAGTGAGTGCTGGGTGGGCCGCTCCCTTTCCTGCCAACTCCATTTGGCCTAGGGGGCGGAGCCTGCACTCACTGCCACAGCTTAAGAGGCCTGAGGGAGGCTTCTGGGACACTGCTGCTGCTGCACTAGTGAGTGCTGGGTGGGCCGCTCCCTTTCCTGCCAACTCCATCTGGCCTGGGGGGCGGAGCCTGCACTCACCACCACAGCTTAAGAGGCCTGAGGGAGGCTTCCGGGACACTGCTGCTGCTGCTCTAGTGAGTGCTGGGTGGGCCGCTCCCTTTCCTGCCAACTACATCTGGCCTAGGGGGCGGAGCCTGCACTCACCGCCACAGCTTAAGAGGCCTGAGGGAGGCTTCCGGGACACTGCTACTACTCTAGTGAGTGATGGGTGGGCCGCTCCCTTTCCTGCCAACTCCATCTGGCTTAGGGGGCGGAGCCTGCACTCACCACCACAGCTTAAGAGGCCTGAGGGAGGCTTCCGGGACACTGCTGCTGCTGCACTAGTGAGTGCTGGGTGGGCCGCTCCCTTTCCTGCCAACTCCATCTGGCCTAGGGGGCGGAGCCTGCACTCACCGCCACAGCTTAAGTTGCCTGAGGGAGGCTTCCGGGACACTGCTGCTGCTGCTCTAGTGAGTGCTGGATGGGCCGCTTCCTTTCCTGGCAATTCAATCTGGCCCAGGGGGCGGAGCCTGCACTCACCGCCACAGCTTGAGAGCCTCCATCAAGTCCTCTGGGACACTGCTGCTGCTGCTCTAGTGAGTGCTGGGTGGGCCGTTCCTTTTCCTGCCAACTCCATCTGGCCTAGGGGGCGGAGCCTGCACTCACCGCTACAGCCTAAGAGGCCTGAGGGAGGCTTCCGGGACACTGCTGCTGCTGCTCTAGTGAGTGCTGGATGGGCTGCTCCCTTTCCTGCCAACTACATCTGGCCTAGGGAGCGGTGCCTGCACTCACCGCCACAGCTTAAGAGGCCTGAGGGAGGCTTCCGGGACACTGATGCTGCTGCTGCTCTAGTGAGTGCTGGGTGGGCCGCTCCCTCTATTGCCAACTCTATCTGGCCTGGGGGGCGGAGCCTGCACTCACCGCCACAGATTAAGAGGGCTGAGGGAGGCTTCCGGGACACTGATGCTGCTGCTGCTCTAGTGAGTGCTGGGTGGGCCGCTCCCTTTCCTGCCAACTCCATCTGGCCTAGGGGGCGGAGCCTGCACTCACCCCCACAGCTTAAGAGGCCTGAGGGAGGCTTCCGGAACACTGCTGCTGCTGCTGCTCTAGTGAGTTCTGGGTGGGCCGCTCCCTTTCCTGCTAACTCTATCCGCCCTATGGGGCGGAACTTGCACTCACCGCCACAGCTTGAGGGCCTCCATCAAGGCCTCCGGGACACTGCTGTTGCTGCTCTAGTGAGTGCTGGGTGGGCCGCTCCCTTTCCTGCCAACTCCATCTGGCCTAGGGGGCGGAGCCTGCACTCAGCGCCACAGCTTAAGAGGCCTGAGGGAGGCTTCCGGGACACTGCTGCTGCTGCTCTAGTGAGTGCTGGGTGGGCTGCTCCCTTTCCTGCCAACTCCATCTGGCCTGGGGGGCGGAACCTGCACTCACCACCACAGCTTAAAAGGACTGAGGGAGGTTTCTGGGACACTGCTGCTGCTGTTCTAGTGAGTGCTGGGTGGGCCGCTCCCTTTCCTGCCAACTACATCTGGCCTAGGGGGCGGAGCCTTCACTCACCGCCACAGCTTCAGATCCCTGAGGGAGGCTTCCGGGACACTGCTGCTGCTGCTCTAGTGAGTGCTGGGTGGGCCGCTCCCTTTCCTGCCAACTACATCTGGCCTAGGGGGCGGAGCCTGCACTCACCGCCACAGCTTAAGAGGCCTGAGGGAGGCTTCCGGTACACTGCTACTGCTATAGTGAGTGCTGGGTGGGCCGCTCCCTTTCCTGCCAACTCCATCTGGCCGAGGGGGCAGAGCTTGCACTCACCGCCACAACTTAAGAGGCCTGAGGGAGGCTTCCGGGACACTGCTGCTGCTGCTCTAGTGAGTGCTGGGTGGGCCGCTCCCTTTCCTGCCAACTCCATCCGGCCTAGGGGGCGGAGTCTGGACTCACCGCTACAGCTTAAGAGGCCTGATTGGGGCTTCCGGGACACTGCTGCTGCTGTTCTAGTGAGTGCTGGGTGGGCCGCTCCCTTTCCTGCCAACTCCATCTGGCCTAGGGGGAGGAACCTGCACTCACCGCCACAGCTTAAGAGGCCTGAGGGAGGCGTCCGGGACACTGCTGCTGCTGCTGCTCCAGTGAGTGCTGGGTGGGCCGCTCCCTTTCCTGCCAACTCCATCTGGCCTAGGGGCGGAGCCTGCACTCACCACCACAGCTTAAGAGGCCTGAGGGAGGCTTCTGGGACACTGCTGCTACTGCTCTAGTGAGTGTTAGGTGGGCCGTTCCCTTTCCTGCCAACTACATCTGGCCTAGGGGCGGAGCCTGCACTCACCACCACAGCTTAAGAGGCCTGAGGGAGGCTTCCGGGACACTGCTGCTGCTGCACTAGTGAGTGCTGGGAGGGCCGCTCCCTTTCCTGCCAACTCCATCCGTCCTAGGGGGCGGAGTCTGCACTCACCGCCACAGCTTAAGAGGCCTGATTGGGGCTTCCGGGACACTGCTGCTGCTGTTCTAGTGAGTGCTGGGTGGGCCGCTCCCTTTCCTGCCAACTCCATCTGGCCTAGGGACAGAGCCTGCACTCACCGCCACAGCTTAAAAGGCCTGAGGGAGGCTTCCAGGACACTGCTGCTGCTCTAGTGAGTGCTGGGTGGTCCGCTCCCTTTCCTGCCAACTCCATCTGGCCCAGGGGGCGGAGCCTGCATTCACCGCCACAGCTTAAGAGGCCTGAGGGAGGCCTCCGGGACACTGTTGCTGCTGCTGCTCTAGTGAGTGTTGGGTGGGCCGCTCCCCTTCCTGCCAACTCCATCTGGCCTAGAGGGCGGAGCCTGCACTCACCGCCACAGCTTACAAGGCCTGAGGGAGGCTTCCGGGACACTGTTGCTGCTGCTGCTCTAGTGAGTGCTGGGAGGGCCGCTCCCTTTCCTTCCAACTCCCTCCGGCCTAGGGGGCGGAGTCTGCACTCACCGCTACAGCCTAAGAGGCCTGAGGGAGGCTTCCGGGACACTGATGCTGCTGCTCCTCTAGTGAGTGCTGGGTGGGCCGCTCCCTTTCCTGCCAACTCCATCCGCCCTATAGGGCGGAACTTGCACTCACCGCCACAGCTTGTGGGCCTCCATCAAGGCCTCCGGGACACTGCTGTTGCTGCTCTAGTGAGTGCTGGGTGGGCCGCTCCCTTTCCTGCCAACTCCATCCGGCCTAGGGGGCGGAGTCTGCACTCACCGCCACAGCTTAAAAGGCCTGAGGGAGGCTTCCAGGACACTGCTGCTGGTCTAGTGAGTGCTGGGTGGTCCGCTCCCTTTCCTGCCAACTACATCTGGCCTAGGGGGCGGAGCCTGCACTCACCGCCACAGCTTAAGAGGCCTGAGGGAGGCTTCCGGGACACTGATGCTGCTGCTCCTCTAGTGAGTGCTGGGTGGGCCGCTCCCTTTCCTGCCAACTCCATCCGCCCTATAGGGCGGAACTTGCACTCACCGCCACAGCTTGTGGGCCTCCATCAAGGCCTACGGGACACTGCTGTTGCTGCTCTAGTGAGTGCTGGGTGGGCCGCTCCCTTTCTTGCCAACTCCATCTGGCCTAGGGGGCTGAGTCTGCACTCACCGCCACAGCTTAAGAGGCCTGAGGGAGGCTTCCGGGACACTGCTACTGCTCTAGTGAGTACTGGGTGGGCCGCTCCCTTTCCTCCCAACTCCATCTGGCATGGGGGGCGGAGTCTGCACTCACCGCTACAGCTTAAGAGGCCTGATTGGGGCTTCCGGGACACTGCTGCTTCTGCTGCTGCACTAGTGAGTGCTGGGAGGGCCGCTCCCTTTCCTGCCAACTCCATCTGGCCTAGGGACAGAGCCTGCACTCACCGCCACAGCTTAAAAGGCCTGAGGGGGGCTTCCGGGACACTGCTGATGCTGCACTAGTGAGTGCTGGGTGGGCCGCTCCCTTTCCTGCCAACTCCATCTGGCCTCGGGGGCGGAGCCTGCACTCACCGCCACAGCTTAAAAGGCCTGAGGGAGGCTTCCGGGACACTGCTGCTACTGCTCTAGTGAGTGCTAGGTGGGCCGCTCCCTTTCCTGCCAACTACATCTGGCCTAGGGGCGGAGCCTGCACTCACCACCACAGCTTAAGAGGCCTGAGGGAGGCTTCTGGGACACTGCTGCTGCTGCTCTAGTGAGTGTTAGGTGGGCCGTTCCCTTTCCTGCCAACTACATCTGGCCTAGGGGCGGAGCCTGCACTCACCACCACAGCTTAAGAGGCCTGAGGGAGGCTTCTGGGACACTGCTGCTGCACTAGTGAGTGCTGGGAGGGCCGCTCCCTTTCCTGCCAACTCCATCCGTCCTAGGGGGCGGAGTCTGCACTCACCGCCACAGCTTGAGGGCCTCCATCAAGGCGTCCGGGACACTGCTGCTGCTGCTCTCGTGAGTGCTGGGTGGGCCGCTCCCTTTCCTGCCAACTCCATCCGGCCTAGGGGGCGGAGTCTGCACTCACCGCTACAGCTTAAGAGGCCTGATTGGGGCTTCCGGGACACTGCTGCTGCTGTTCTAGTGAGTGCTGGGTGGGCCGCTCCCTTTCCTGCCAACTCCATCTGGCCTAGGGACAGAGCCTGCACTCACCGCCACAGCTTAAAAGGCCTGAGGGAGGCTTCCGGAACACTGCTGCTGCTGCACTAGTGAGTTCTGGGAGGGCCGCTCCCTTTCCTGCCAACTCCATCTGGCCTAGGGGGCGGAGCCTGCACTCACCGCCACAGCTTGAGGGCCTCCATCAAGGCGTCCGGGACACTGCTGCTGCTGCTCTCGTGAGTGCTGGGTGGGCCGCTCCCTTTCCTGCCAACTCCATCCGGCCTAGGGGGCGGAGTCTGCACTCACCGCTACAGCTTAAGAGGCCTGATTGGGGCTTCCGGGACACTGCTGCTGCTGTTCTAGTGAGTGCTGGGTGGGCCGCTCCCTTTCCTGCCAACTCCATCTGGCCTAGGGACAGAGCCTGCACTCACCGCCACAGCTTAAAAGGCCTGAGGGAGGCTTCCAGGACACTGCTGCTGCTCTAGTGAGTGCTGGGTGGTCCGCTCCCTTTCCTGCCAACTACATCTGGCTTAGGGGGCGGAGCCTGCACTCACCGCCACAGCTTAAGAGGCCTGAGGGAGGCCTCCGGGACACTGTTGCTGCTGCTGCTCTAGTGAGTGTTGGGTGGGCCGCTCCCCTTCCTGCCAACTCCATCTGGCCTAGAGGGCGGAGCCTGCACTCACCGCCACAGCTTACAAGGCCTGAGGGAGGCTTCCGGGACACTGTTGCTGCTGCTGCTCTAGTGAGTGCTGGGAGGGCCGCTCCCTTTCCTGCCAACTCCCTCCGGCCTAGGGGGCGGAGTCTGCACTCACCGCTACAGCCTAAGAGGCCTGAGGGAGGCTTCCGGGACACTGATGCGGCTGCTCCTCTAGTGAGTGCTGGGTGGGCCGCTCCCTTTCCTGCCAACTCCATCCGCCCTATAGGGCGGAACTTGCACTCACCGCCACAGCTTCAGATCCCTGAGGGAGGCTTCCGGGACACTGATGCTGCTGCTCTAGTGAGTGCTGGGTGGGCCGCTCCCTTTCTTGCCAACTCCATCTGGCCTAGGGGGCTGAGTCTGCACTCACCGCCACAGCTTAAGAGGCCTGAGGGAGGCTTCCGGGACACTGCTACTGCTCTAGTGAGTACTGGGTGGGCCGCTCCCTTTCCTGCCAACTCCATCTGGCATGGGGGGCGGAGCCTGCACTCACCGCCACAGCTTAAAAGGCCTGAGGGAGGCTTACGGGACACTGCTGCTGCTGTTCTAGTGAGTGCTGGGTGGGCCGCTCCCTTTCCTGCCAACTCCATCCGGCCTAGGGGGCGGAGCCTGCACTCACCGCCAAAGCTTAAGAGGCCTGAGGGAGGCTTCCGGGACACTGCTGCTGCTGCTGCACTAATGAGTGATGGGTGGGGCGCTTCCTTTCCTGCCAACTCCATCTGGCCTAGAAGTCGGAGCCTGCACTCACCGCCAAAGCTTAAGAGTCCTGAGGGAGGCTTCCGGAACACTGCTGCTGCTGCACTAGTGAGTGCTGGGTGGGCCGCTCCCTTTCCTGCCAACTCCATCCGTCCTAGGGGGCGGAGTCTGCACTCACCGCCACAACTTAAGAGGCCTGAGGGAGGCTTCCGGGACACTGCTGCTACTGCTCTAGTGAGTGCTAGGTGGGCCGCTCCCTTTCCTGCCAACTACATCTGGCCTAGGGGCGGAGCTTGCACTCACCACCACAGCTTAAGAGGACTGAGGGAGGCTTCTGGGACACTGCTGCTGCTGCACTAGTGAGTGCTGGGAGGGCCGCTCCCTTTCCTGCCAACTCCATCTGGCCTAGGGGGCGGAGTCTGCACTCACCGCTACAGCTTAAGAGGCCTGATTGGGGCTTCCGGGACACTGCTGCTGCTGCACTAGTGAGTGCTGGGAGGGCCGCTCCCTTTCCTGCCAACTCCATCTGGCCTAGGGACAGAGCCTGCACTCACCGCCACAGCTTAAAAGGCCTGAGGGGGGCTTCCGGGACACTGCTGCTGCTGCACTAGTGAGTGCTGGGAGGGCCGCTCCCTTTCCTGCCAACTCCATCTGGCCTAGGGACAGAGCCTGCACTCACCGCCACAGCTTAAAAGGCCTGAGGGGGGCTTCCGGGACACTGCTGATGCTGCTCTAGTGAGTGCTGGGTGGGCCGCTCCCTTTCCTGCCAACTCCATCTGGCCTCGGGGGCGGAGCCTGCACTCACCCCCACAGCTTAAGAGGCCTGAGGGAGGCTTCCGGGACACTGCTGCTACTGCTCTAGTGAGTGCTGGGTGGGCCGCTCCCTTTCCTGCCAACTACATCTGGCCTAGGGGCGGAGCCTGCACTCACCACCACAGCTTAAGAGGCCTGAGGGAGGCTTCTGGGACACTGCTGCTACTGCTCTAGTGAGTGTTAGGTGGGCCGTTCCCTTTCCTGCCAACTACATCTGGCCTAGGGGCGGAGCCTGCACTCACCACCACAGCTTAAGAGGCCTGAGGGAGGCTTCTGGGACACTGCTGCTGCTGCACTAGTGAGTGCTGGGAGGGTCGCTCCCTTTCCTGCCAACTCCATCCGTCCTAGGGGGCGGAGTCTGCACTCACCGCCACAGCTTGAGGGCCTCCATCAAGGCGTCCGGGACACTGCTGCTGCTGCTCTCGTGAGTGCTGGGTGGGCCGCTCCCTTTCCTGCCAACTCCATCCGGCCTAGGGGGCGGAGTCTGCACTCACCGCTACAGCTTAAGAGGCCTGATTGGGGCTTCCGGGACACTGCTGCTGCTGTTCTAGTGAGTGCTGGGTGGGCAGCTCCCTTTCCTGCCAACTCCATCTGCCCTAGGGACAGAGCCTGCACTCACCGCCACAGCTTAAAAGGCCTGAGGGAGGCTTCCGGAACACTGCTGCTGCTCTAGTGAGTGCTGGGTGGGCCGCTCCCTTTCCTGCCAACTCCATCTGGCCTAGGGGGCGGAGCCTGCACTCACCGCCACAGCTTAAAAGGCCTGAGGGAGGCTTCCAGGACACTGCTGCTGCTCTAGTGAGTGCTGGGTGGGCCGCTCCCTTTCCTGCCAACTCCATCTGGCCTAGGGGGCGGAGCCTGCACTCATCGCCACAGCTTAAAAGGCCTGAGGAAGGCTTCCGGGATACTGCTGCTGATGCTGATCTAGTTAGTGCTGGGTGGGCCGCTCCGTTTCCTGCCATCTCCATCTGCCCTGGCTGCGGAGTCTGCACTCACCGCCACAGCTTAAGAGGCCTGAGGAAGGCTTCCGGGACACTGCTGCTGCTGCTGCACTAATGAGTGATGGGTGGGGCGCTTCCTTTCCTGCCAACTCCATCTGGCCTAGAAGGCGGAGCCTGCACTCACCGCCAAAGCTTAAGAGTCCTGAGGGAGGCTTCCGGAACACTGCTGCTGCTGCACTAGTGAGTGCTGGGAGGGCCGCTCCCTTTCCCGCCAACTCCATCTGGCCTAGGGGGCGGAGCCTGCACTCACCGCCACAGCTTAAGAGGCCTGAGGGAGGCTTCCGGGACACTGCTGCTGCTGTTTTAGTGAGTGCTGGGTGGGCCGCTCCCTTTCCTGCCAACTCCATCTGGCCTGGGGGGCGGAGCCTGCACTCACCGCCGTAGCTTAAAAGGCCTCAGGGAGGCTTCCGGGACACTGCTGCTGCTGTTTTAGTGAGTGCTTGGTGGGCCGCTCTCTTTCCTGCCAACTCCATCTGGCCTAGGGGGCGGAACCTGCACTCACCGCCACAGCTTAAAAGGCCTGACGGAGGCTTCTGGGACACTGCTGCTGCTGTTCTAGTGAGTGCTGGGTGGGCCGCTCCCTTTCCTGCCAACTCCATCTGGCCTAGGGGGCGGAGCCTGCACTCACCCCCACAGCTTAAGAGGCCTGAGGGAGGCTTCCGGAACACTGCTGCTGCTCTAGTGAGTGCTGGGTGGGCCGCTCCCTTTCCTGCCAGCTCCATCTGGCCGAGGGGGCAGAGCTTGCACTCACCGCCACAACTTAAGAGGCCTGAGGGAGGCTTCCGGGACACTGCTGCTGCTGCTGCTCTAGTGAGTGCTGGGTGGACCGCTCCCTTTCCTTCCAACTCCATCTGGCCTAGGGGGCGGAGCCTGCACTCACCGCCACAGCTTAAAAGGCCTGAGGGAGGCTTCCGGAACACTGCTGCTGCTGCACTAGTGAGTGCTGGGAGGGCCGCTCCCTTTCCTGCCAACTCCATCTGGTCTAGGGGGCGGAGCCTGCACTCACCGCCACAGCTTGAAAGGCCTGAGGGAGGCTTCCGGGACACTGCTGCTACTGCTCTAGTGAGTGCTAGGTGTGCCCCTCCCTTTCCTGCCAACTACATCTGGCCTAGGGGCGGAGCTTGCACTCACCACCACAGCTTAAGAGGGCTGAGGGAGGCTTCTGGGACACTGCTGTTGCTGCACTAGGGAGTGCTGGGAGGGCCGCTCCCTTTCCTGCCAACTCCATCTGGCCTAGGGGGCGGAGTCTGCACTCACCGCTACAGCTTAAGAGGCCTGATTGGGGCTTCCGGGACACTGCTGCTGCTGTTCTAGTGAGTGCTGGGTGGGCCGCTCCCTTTCCTTCCAACTCCATCTGGCCTAGGGACAGAGCCTGCACTCACCGCCACAGCTTAAAAGGCCTGAGGGAGGCTTCCGGGACACTGCTGCTGCTGCTGCTCTAGTGAGTGCTGGGTGGACCGCTCCCTTTCCTGCCAACTCCATCTGGCCTAGGGACAGAGCCTGCACTCACCGCCACAGCTTAAAAGGCCTGAGGGAGGCTTCCGGAACACTGCTGCTGCTGCTGCTCTAGTGAGTGCTGGGTGGGCCGCTCCCTTTCCTGCCAACTCCATCTGGTCTAGGGGGCGGAGCCTGCACTCACCGCCACAGCTTGAAAGGCCTGAGGGAGGCTTCCGGGACACTGCTGCTACTGCTCTAGTGAGTGCTGGGTGGGCCGCTCCCTTTCCTGCCAACTCCATCTGGCCTAGGGGGCGGAGTCTGCACTCACCGCTACACCTTAAGAGGCCTGATTGGGGCTTCCGGGACACTGCTGCTACTGCTCTAGTGAGTGCTAGGTGGGCCGCTCCCTTTCCTGCCAACTCCATCCGGCCTAGGGGGCGGAGTCTGCACTCACCGCTACAGCTTAAAAGGCCTGAGGGAGGCTTTCAGGACACTGCTGCTGCTCTAGTGAGTGCTGGGTGGGCCGCTCCCTTTCCTGCCTACTCCATCTGGCCTAGGGGGCGGAGCCTGCACTCACCGCCACAGCTTGAGGGCCTCCATCAAGGCCTCCGGGACACTGCTGTTGCTGCTCTAGTGAGTGCTGGGTGGGCCGCTCCCTTTCCTGCCAACTCCATCTGGCCTAGGGGGCGGTCTCTGCACTCACCGCCATAGCTTAAGAGTCTTGAGAGGCCTGATTGGGGCTTCCGGGATACTGCTGCTGATGCTGATCTAGTTAGTGCTGGGTGGGCCGCTCCGTTTCCTGCCATCTCCATCTGCCCTGGGGGCGGAGTTTGCACTCACCGCCACAGCTTAAGAGGCCTGAGGGAGGCTTCCGGGACACTGCTGCTGCACTAATGAGTGATGGGTGGGGCGCTTCCTTTCCTGCCAACTCCATGTGGCCTAGAAGGCGGAGCCTGCACTCACCGCCACAGCTTAAGAGGCCTGAGGGAGGCTTCTGGGACACTGCTGCTGCACTAGTGAGTGCTGGGTGGGCCGCTCCCTTTCCTGCCAACTCTATCCGTCCTAGGGGGCGGAGTCTGCACTCACCGCCACAGCTTGAGGGCCTCCATCAAGGCCTCCGGGACACTGCTGCTGCTGCTCTCGTGAGTGCTGGGTGGGCCGCTCCCTTTCCTGCCAACTCCCTCCGGCCTAGGGGGCGTAGTCTGCACTCACCGCTACAGCCTAAGAGGCCTGAGGGAGGCTTCCGGGACACTTCTGCTGCTGCTCCTCTAGTGAGTGCTGGGTGGGCTGCTCCCTTTCCTGCCAACTCCATCTGGCCTAGGGGGCGGAGCCTGCACTCACCGCCACAGCTTAAGAGGCCTGAGGGAGGCTTCCGGGACACTGCTGCTGCTGCTGTAGTGAGTGCTGGGTGGGCCGCTCTCTTTCCTGCCAACTCCATCTGGCCTAGGGGGCGGAGCCTGCACTCACCGCCACAGCTTAAGAGGCCTGAGGGAGGCTTCCGAGACACTGATGCTGCTGCTGCTCTAGTGAGTTCTGGGTGGGCCGCTCCCCTTCCTGCCAACTCTATCTGGCCTGGGGGGGCGGAGCCTGCACTCACCGCCACAGCTTAAGAGGCCTGAGGGAGGCTTCCGGGACACTGCTGCTGCTCTAGTGAGTTCTGGGTGGGCCGCTCCCTTTCCTGCCAACTCCATCTGGCCTAGGGGGCGGAGCCTGCACTCACCCCCACAGCTTAAGAGGCCTGAGGGAGGCTTCCGGGACACTGCTGCTGCTGCTCTAGTGAGTGCTGGGTGGGCCGCTCCCCTTACTGCCAACTCCATCCGGCCTAGGGGGCGGAACCTGCACTCATCGCCACAGCTTAAAAGGCCTAAGGAAGGCTTCCGGGATACTGCTGCTGCTGCTGCTCTAGTGAGTGCTGGGAGGGCCGCTCCCTTTCCTGCCAACTCCATCCGTCCTAGGGGGCGGAGCCTGCACTCACCGCCAAAGCTTAAGAGTCCTGAGGGAGGCTTCCGAGACACTGATGCTGCTGCTCCTCTGGTGAGTGCTGGGTGGGCCGCTCCCTCTATTGCCATCTCTATCTGGCCTGGGGGGCGGAGCCTGCACTCACCGCCACAGATTAAGAGGCCTGAGGGAGGCTTCCGGGACACTGCTGCTGCTGCTCTAGTGAGTTCTGGGTGGGCCGCTCCCTTTCCTGCCAACTCCATCCGCCCTATGGGTCGGAACTTGCACTCACCGCCTTGAGGGCCTCCATCAAGGCCTCCGGGACACTGCTGTTGCTGCTCTAGTGAGTGCTGGGTGGGCCGCTCCCTTTCCTGCCAACTCCATCTGGCCTCGGGGGCAGAACCTGCACTCACCGCCACAGCTTAAGCGTCCTGAGGGAGGCTTCCGGGACACTGCTGCTGCTGCTGTAGTGAGTGCTTGGTGCGCCACTCCCTTTCCTGCCAACTCCATCTGGCCTAGGGGGCGGAGCCTGCACTCACCGCCACAGCTTAAGAGGCCTGAGGGAGGCTTCCGGGACACTGCTACTGCTCTAGTGAGTACTGGGTGGGCCGCTCCCTTTCCTGCCAACTCCATCTGGCCTAGGGGGCGGAGCCTGCACTCACCCCCACAGCTTAAGAGGCCTGAGGGAGGCTTCCGGAACACTGCTGCTGCTCTAGTGAGTGCTGGGTGGGCCGCTCCCTTTCCTGCCAACTCCATCTGGCCGAGGGGGCAGAGCTTGCACTCACCGCCACAACTTAAGAGGCCTGAGGGAGGCTTCCGGGACACTGCTGCTACTGCTCTAGCGAGTGCTGGGTGGGCCGCTCCCTTTCCTGCCAACTCCATCTGGCCTAGGGGGCGGAGCTTGCACTCACCACCACAGCTTAAGAGGGCTGAGGGAGGCTTCTGGGACACTGCTGCTGCTGCACTAGGGAGTGCTGGGAGGGCCGCTCCCTTTCCTGCCAACTCCATCTGGCCTAGGGGGCGGAGTCTGCACTCACCGCCACAGCTTAAAAGGCCTGAGGGAGGCTTCCGGGACACTGCTGCTGCTGCTGCTCTAGTGAGTGCTGGGTGGACCGCTCCCTTTCCTTCCAACTCCATCTGGCCTAGGGGGAGGAGCCTGCACTCACCGCCACAGCTTAAGAGGCCTGATTGGGGCTTCCGGGACACTGCTGCTGCTGTTCTAGTGAGTGCTGGGTGGGCCGCTCCCTTTCCTGCCAACTCCATCTGGCCTAGGGACAGAGCCTGCACTCACCGCCACAGCTTAAAAGGCCTGAGGGAGGCTTCCGGGACACTGCTGCTGCTGCTGCTCTAGTGAGTGCTGGGTGGACCGCTCCCTTTCCTTCCAACTCCATCTGGCCTAGGGGGCGGAGCCTGCACTCACCGCCACAGCTTAAAAGGCCTGAGGGAGGCTTCCGGGACACTGCTGCTGCTCCTGCTCTAGTGAGTGCTGGGTGGGCCGTTCCCTTTCCTGCCAACTCCATCTGGCCTAGGGGGCGGAGCCTGCGCTCATCGCCACAGCTTAAAAGGCCTGAGGGAGGTTTCCGGAACACTGCTGCTGCTGCACTAGTGAGTGCTGGGAGGGCCGCTCCCTTTCCTGCCAACTCCATCTGGTCTAGGGGGCGGAGCCTGCACTCACCGCCACAGCTTAAGAGGCTTGAGGGAGGCTTCCGGGACACTGCTGCTGCTGCACTAGTGAGTGATGGGTGGGCTGCTCCCTTTCCTGCCAACTCCATCTGGTCTAGGGGGCGGAGCCTGCACTCACCGCCACAGCTTAAGAGGCCTGAGGGAGGCTTCCGGGACACTGCTGCTACTGCTCTAGTGAGTGCTAGGTGGGCCGCTCCCTTTCCTGTCAACTCCATTTGGCCTAGGGGGCGGAGTCTGCACTCACCGCTACAGCTTAAGAGGCCTGATTGGGGCTTCCGGGACACTGCTGCTACTGCTCTAGTGAGTGCTAGGTGGGCAGCTCCCTTTCCTGCCAACTCCATCCAGCCTAGGGGGCGGAGTCTGCACTCACCGCTACAGCTTAAAAGGCCTGAGGGAGGCTTTCAGGACACTGCTGCTGCTCTAGTGAGTGCTGGGTGGGCCGCTCCCTTTCCTGCCAACTCCATCTGGCCTAGGGGGCGGAGGCTGCACTCACCGCCACAGCTTGAGGGCCTCCATCAAGGCCTCCGGGACACTGCTGTTGCTGCTCTAGTGAGTGCTGGGTGGGCCGCTCCCTTTCCTGCCAACTCCATCTGGCCTAGGGGGTTGAGCCTGCACTCATCGCCACAGCTTAAAAGGCCTAAGGAAGGCTTCCGGGATACTGCTGCTGATGCTGATCTAGTTAGTGCTGGGTGGGCCGCTCCGTTTCCTGCCATCTCCATCTGCCCTGGGGGCGGAGTCTGCACTCACCGCCACAGCTTAAGAGGCCTGAGGGAGGCTTCCCGGACACGGCTGCTGCTGCTGCACTAGTGAGTGCTGGGAGGGCCGCTCCCTTTCCTGCCAATTCCATCCGTCCTAGGGGGCGGAGTCTGCACTCACCGCCACAGCTTGAGGGCCTCCATCAAGGCCTCCGGGACACTGCTGCTGCTGCTCTCGTGAGTGCTGGGTGGGCCGCTCCCTTTCCTGTCAACTCCATTTGGCCTAGGGGGCGGAGTCTGCACTCACCGCCACAGCTTAAGAGGCCTGAGGGAGGCTTCCGAGACACTGCTGCTGCTGCTGCTCTAGTGAGTTCTGGGTGGGCCGCTCCCTTTCCTGCCAACTCCATCCGCCCTATGGGGCGGAACTTGCACTCACCGCCACAGCTTAAGAGGCCTGAGGGAGGCTTCCGGGACACTGCTACTGCTCTAGTTAGTGCTGGGTGGGCCGCTCCCTTTCCTGCCAACTCCATCTGGCATGGGGGGCGGAGCCTGCACTCACCGCCACAGCTTAAAAGGCCTCAGGGAGGCTTCCGGGACACTGCTACTGCTCTAGTTAGTGCTGGGTGGGCTGCTCCCTTTCCTGCCAACTCCATCTGGCCTAGGGGGCGGAGCCTGCACTCACCGCCACAGCTTAAGAGGCCTGAGGGAGGCTTCCGGGACACTGCTGCTGCTGCTGCTGTAGTGAGTGCTGGGTGGGCCGCTCCCCTTACTGCCAACTCCATCCGGCCTAGGGGGCGGAACCTGCACTCATCGCCACAGCTTAAAAGGCCTAAGGAAGGCTTCCGGGATACTGCTGCTGCTGCTGCTCTAGTGAGTGCTGGGAGGGCCGCTCCCTTTCCTGCCAACTCCATCCGTCCTAGGGGGCGGAGTCTGCATTCACCGCCACAGCTTGAGGGCCTCCATCAAGGCCTCCGAGACACTGCTGCTGCTGCTCTCGTGAGTGCTGGGTGGGCCGCTCCCTTTCCTGCCAACTACCTCCGGCCTAGGGGGCGTAGTCTGCACTCACCGCTACAGCCTAAGAGGCCTGAGGGAGGCTTCCGGGACACTTCTGCTGCTGCTCCTCTAGTGAGTGCTGGGTGGGCTGCTCCCTTTCCTGCCAACTCCATCTGGCCTAGGGGGCGGAGCCTGCACTCACCGCCACAGCTTAAGAGGCCTGAGGGAGGCTTCCGGGACACTGCTGCTGCTGCTGTAGTGAGTGCTGGGAGGGCCGCTCCCTTTCCTGCCAATTCCATCCGTCCTAGGGGGCGGAGTCTGCACTCACCGCCACAGCTTGAGGGCCTCCATCAAGGCCTCCGGGACACTGCTGCTGCTGCTCTCGTGAGTGCTGGGTGGGCCGCTCCCTTTCCTGTCAACTCCATTTGGCCTAGGGGGCGGAGTCTGCACTCACCGCCACAGCTTAAGAGGCCTGAGGGAGGCTTCCGAGACACTGCTGCTGCTGCTGCTCTAGTGAGTTCTGGGTGGGCCGCTCCCTTTCCTGCCAACTCCATCCGCCCTATGGGGCGGAACTTGCACTCACCGCCACAGCTTAAGAGGCCTGAGGGAGGCTTCCGGGACACTGCTACTGCTCTAGTTAGTGCTGGGTGGGCCGCTCCCTTTCCTGCCAACTCCATCTGGCATGGGGGGCGGAGCCTGCACTCACCGCCACAGCTTAAAAGGCCTCAGGGAGGCTTCCGGGACACTGCTACTGCTCTAGTTAGTGCTGGGTGGGCCGCTCCTTTTCCTGCCAACTCCATCTGGCCTAGGGGGCGGAGCTTGCACTCACCACCACAGCTTAAGAGGGCTGAGGGAGGCTTCTGGGACACTGCTGCTGCTGCACTAGGGAGTGCTGGGAGGGCCGCTCCCTTTCCTGCCAACTCCATCTGGCCTAGGGGGCGGAGTCTGCACTCACCGCCACAGCTTAAAAGGCCTGAGGGAGGCTTCCGGAACACTGCTGCTGCTGCTGCTCTAGTGAGTGCTGGGTGGACCGCTCCCTTTCCTTCCAACTCCATCTGGCCTAGGGGGAGGAGCCTGCACTCACCGCCACAGCTTAAGAGGCCTGATTGGGGCTTCCGGGACACTGCTGCTGCTGTTCTAGTGAGTGCTGGGTGGGCCGCTCCCTTTCCTGCCAACTCCATCTGGCCTAGGGACAGAGCCTGCACTCACCGCCACAGCTTAAAAGGCCTGAGGGAGGCTTCCGGGACACTGCTGCTGCTGCTGCTCTAGTGAGTGCTGGGTGGACCGCTCCCTTTCCTTCCAACTCCATCTGGCCTAGGGGGAGGAGCCTGCACTCACCGCCACAGCTTAAAAGGCCTGAGGGAGGTTTCCGGAACACTGCTGCTGCTGCACTAGTGAGTGATGGGTGGGCTGCTCCCTTTCCTGCCAACTCCATCTGGTCTAGGGGGCGGAGCCTGCACTCACCGCCACAGCTTAAGAGGCCTGAGGGAGGCTTCCGGGACACTGCTGCTACTGCTCTAGTGAGTGCTAGGTGGGCCGCTCCCTTTCCTGTCAACTCCATTTGGCCTAGGGGGCGGAGTCTGCACTCACCGCTACAGCTTAAGAGGCCTGATTGGGGCTTCCGGGACACTGCTGCTACTGCTCTAGTGAGTGCTAGGTGGGCCGCTCCCTTTCCTGCCAACTCCATCTGGCCTAGGGGGCGGAGTCTGCACTCACCGCTACAGCTTAAAAGGCCTGAGGGAGGCTTTCAGGACACTGCTGCTGCTCTAGTGAGTGCTGGGTGGGCCGCTCCCTTTCCTGCCAACTCCATCTGGCCTAGGGGGCGGAGGCTGCACTCACCGCCACAGCTTGAGGGCCTCCATCAAGGCCTCCGGGACACTGCTGTTGCTGCTCTAGTGAGTGCTGGGTGGGCCGCTCCCTTTCCTGCCAACTCCATCTGGCCTAGGGGGTTGAGCCTGCACTCATCGCCACAGCTTAAAAGGCCTAAGGAAGGCTTCCGGGATACTGCTGCTGATGCTGATCTAGTTAGTGCTGGGTGGGCCGCTCCGTTTCCTGCCATCTCCATCTGCCCTGGGGGCGGAGTCTGCACTCACCGCCACAGCTTAAGAGGCCTGAGGGAGGCTTCCGGGACACGGCTGCTGCTGCTGCACTAGTGAGTGCTGGGAGGGCCGCTCCCTTTCCTGCCAATTCCATCCGTCCTAGGGGGCGGAGTCTGCACTCACCGCCACAGCTTGAGGGCCTCCATCAAGGCCTCCGGGACACTGCTGCTGCTGCTCTCGTGAGTGCTGGGTGGGCCGCTCCCTTTCCTGTCAACTCCATTTGGCCTAGGGGGCGGAGTCTGCACTCACCGCCACAGCTTAAGAGGCCTGAGGGAGGCTTCCGAGACACTGCTGCTGCTGCTGCTCTAGTGAGTTCTGGGTGGGCCGCTCCCTTTCCTGCCAACTCCATCCGCCCTATGGGGCGGAACTTGCACTCACCGCCACAGCTTAAGAGGCCTGAGGGAGGCTTCCGGGACACTGCTACTGCTCTAGTTAGTGCTGGGTGGGCCGCTCCCTTTCCTGCCAACTCCATCTGGCATGGGGGCGGAGCCTGCACTCACCGCCACAGCTTAAAAGGCCTCAGGGAGGCTTCCGGGACACTGCTACTGCTCTAGTTAGTGCTGGGTGGGCTGCTCCCTTTCCTGCCAACTCCATCTGGCCTAGGGGGCGGAGCCTGCACTCACCGCCACAGCTTAAGAGGCCTGAGGGAGGCTTCCGGGACACTGCTGCTGCTGCTGCTGTAGTGAGTGCTGGGTGGGCCGCTCCCCTTACTGCCAACTCCATCCGGCCTAGGGGGCGGAACCTGCACTCATCGCCACAGCTTAAAAGGCCTAAGGAAGGCTTCCGGGATACTGCTGCTGCTGCTGCTCTAGTGAGTGCTGGGAGGGCCGCTCCCTTTCCTGCCAACTCCATCCGTCCTAGGGGGCGGAGTCTGCATTCACCGCCACAGCTTGAGGGCCTCCATCAAGGCCTCCGGGACACTGCTGCTGCTGCTCTCGTGAGTGCTGGGTGGGCCGCTCCCTTTCCTGCCAACTCCCTCCGGCCTAGGGGGCGTAGTCTGCACTCACCGCTACAGCCTAAGAGGCCTGAGGGAGGCTTCCGGGACACTTCTGCTGCTGCTCCTCTAGTGAGTGCTGGGTGGGCTGCTCCCTTTCCTGCCAACTCCATCTGGCCTAGGGGGCGGAGCCTGCACTCACCGCCACAGCTTAAGAGGCCTGAGGGAGGCTTCCGGGACACTGCTGCTGCTGCTGTAGTGAGTGCTGGGTGGGCCGCTCTCTTTCCTGCCAACTCCATCTGGCCTAGGGGGCGGAGCCTGCACTCACCGCCACAGCTTAAGAGGCCTCAGGGAGGCTTCCGGGACACTGCTGCTGCTCTAGTGAGTGCTGGGTGGGCCGCTCCCTTTCCTGCCAACTCCATCTGGCATGGGGGGCGGAGCCTGCACTCATCGCCACAGCTTAAAAGGCCTCAGGGAGGCTTCCGGGACACTGCTACTGCTCTAGTTAGTGCTGGGTGGGCTGCTCCCTTTCCTGCCAACTCCATCTGGCCTAGGGGGCGGAGCCTGCACTCACCGCCACAGCTTAAGAGGCCTGAGGGAGGCTTCCGGGACACTGCTGCTGCTGCTGCTGTAGTGAGTGCTGGGTGGGCCGCTCCCCTTACTGCCAACTCCATCCGGCCTAGGGGGCGGAACCTGCACTCATCGCCACAGCTTAAAAGGCCTAAGGAAGGCTTCCGGGATACTGCTGCTGCTGCTCTAGTGAGTGCTGGGTGGGCCGCTCCGTTTCCTGCCATCTCCATCTGCCCTGGGGGCGGAGCCTGCACTCACCGCCAAAGCTTAAGAGTCCTGAGGGAGGCTTCCGGGACACTGATGCTGCTGCTCCTCTAGTGAGTGCTGTGTGGGCCGCTCCCTCTATTGCCATCTCTATCTGGCCTGGGGGGCGGAGCCTGCACTCACCGCCACAGATTAAGAGGCCTGAGGGAGGCTTCCGGGACACTGCTGCTGCTGCTCTAGTGAGTTCTGGGTGGGCCGCTCTCTTTCCTGCCAACTCCATCCGCCCTATGGGTCGGAACTTGCACTCACCGCCACAGCTTGAGGGCCTCCATCAAGGCCTCCGGGACACTGCTGTTGCTGCTCTAGTGAGTGCTGGGTGGGCCGCTCCCTTTCCTGCCAACTCCATCTGGCCTCGGGGGCAGAACCTGCACTCACCGCCACAGCTTAAGCGTCCTGAGGGAGGCTTCCGGGACACTGCTGCTGCTGCTGTAGTGAGTGCTTGGTGCGCCACTCCCTTTCCTGCCAACTCCATCTGGCCTAGGGGGCGGAGCCTGCACTCACCGCCACAGCTTAAGAGGCCTGAGGGAGGCTTCCGGGACACTGCTACTGCTCTAGTGAGTACTGGGTGGGCCGCTCCCTTTCCTGCCAACTCCATCTGGCCTAGGGGGCGGAGCCTGCACTCACCCCCACAGCTTAAGAGGCCTGAGGGAGGCTTCCGGAACACTGCTGCTGCTCTAGTGAGTGCTGGGTGGGCCGCTCCCTTTCCTGCCAACTCCATCTGGCCGAGGGGGCAGAGCTTGAACTCACCGCCACAACTTAAGAGGCCTGAGGGAGGCTTCCGGGACACTGCTGCTACTGCTCTAGCGAGTGCTGGGTGGGCCGCTCCCTTTCCTGCCAACTCCATCTGGCCTAGGGGGCGGAGCTTGCACTCACCACCACAGCTTAAGAGGGCTGAGGGAGGCTTCTGGGACACTGCTGCTGCTGCACTAGGGAGTGCTGGGAGGGCCGCTCCCTTTCCTGCCAACTCCATCTGGCCTAGGGGGCGGAGTCTGCACTCACCGCTACAGCTTAAGAGGCCTGATTGGGGCTTCCGGGACACTGCTGCTGCTGTTCTAGTGAGTGCTGGGTGGGCCGCTCCCTTTCCTGCCAACTCCATCTGGCCTAGGGACAGAGCCTGCACTCACCGCCACAGCTTAAAAGGCCTGAGGGAGGCTTCCGGGACACTGCTGCTGCTGCTGCTCTAGTGAGTGCTGGGTGGACCGCTCCCTTTCCTTCCAACTCCATCTGGCCTAGGGGGCGGAGCCTGCACTCACCGCCACAGCTTAAAAGGCCTGAGGGAGGTTTCCGGAACCCTGCTGCTGCTGCACTAGTGAGTGCTGGGAGGGCCGCTCCCTTTCCTGCCAACTCCATCTGGTCTAGGGGGCGGAGCCTGCACTCACCGCCACAGCTTGAGAGGCTTGAGGGAGGCTTCCGGGACACTGCTGCTGCTGCACTAGTGAGTGATGGGTGGGCTGCTCCCTTTCCTGCCAACTCCATCTGGTCTAGGGGGCGGAGCCTGCACTCACCGCCACAGCTTAAGAGGCCTGAGGGAGGCTTCCGGGACACTGCTGCTACTGCTCTAGTGAGTGCTAGGTGGGCCGCTCCCTTTCCTGTCAACTCCATTTGGCCTAGGGGGCGGAGTCTGCACTCACCGCTACAGCTTAAGAGGCCTGATTGGGGCTTCCGGGACACTGCTGCTACTGCTCTAGTGAGTGCTAGGTGGGCAGCTCCCTTTCCTGCCAAGTCCATCCGGCCTAGGGGGCGGAGTCTGCACTCACCGCTACAGCTGAAAAGGCCTGAGGGAGGCTTTCAGGACACTGCTGCTGCTCTAGTGAGTGCTGGGTGGGCCGCTCCCTTTCCTGCCAACTCCATCTGGCCTAGGGGGCGGAGTCTGCACTCACCGCCACAGCTTGAGGGCCTCCATCAAGGCCTCCGGGACACTGCTGCTGCTGCTCTCGTGAGTGCTGGGTGGGCCGCTCCCTTTCCTGCCAACTCCCTCCGGCCTAGGGGGCGTAGTCTGCACTCACCGCTACAGCCTAAGAGGCCTGAGGGAGGCTTCCGGGACACTGCTGCTGCTGCTGCTCTAGTGAGTGCTGGGTGGGCTGCTCCCTTTCCTGCCAACTCCATCTGGCCTAGGGGGCGGAGCCTGCACTCACCGCCACAGCTTAAGAGGCCTGAGGGAGGCTTCCGAGACACTGCTTCTGCTGCTGCTCTAGTGAGTGCTGGGTGGGCTGCTCCCTTTCCTGCCAACTCCATCCGCCCTATGGGGCGGAACTTGCACTCACCGCCACAGCTTAAGAGGCCTGAGGGAGGCTTCCGGGACACTGCTACTGCTCTAGTTAGTGCTGGGTGGGCCGCTCCCTTTCCTGCCAACTCCATCTGGCATGGGGGGCGGAGCCTGCACTCACCGCCACAGTTTAAGAGGCCTGAGGGAGGCTTCCGGGACACTGCTGCTGCTCTCCTGAGTGCTGGGTGGGCCGCTCCCTTTCCTGCCAACTCCATCCGGCCTAGGGGGCGGAACCTGCACTCATCGCCACAGCTTAAAAGGCCTAAGGAAGGCTTCCGGGATACTGCTGCTGCTGCTGCTCTAGTGAGTGCTGGGAGGGCCGCTCCCTTTCCTGCCAACTCCATCCGTCCTAGGGGGCGGAGTCTGCACTCACCGCCACAGCTTGAGGGCCTCCATCAAGGCCTCCGGGACACTGCTGCTGCTGCTCTCGTGAGTGCTGGGTGGGCCGCTCCCTTTCCTGCCAACTCCCTCCGGCCTAGGAGGCGGAGTCTGCACTCACCGCTACAGCCTAAGAGGCCTGAGGGAGGCTTCCGGGACACTGATGCTGCTGCTCCTCTAGTGAGTGCTGGGTGGGCCGCTCCCTCTATTGCCATCTCTATCTGGCCTGGGGGGCGGAGCCTGCACTCACCGCCACAGATTAAGAGGCCTGAGGGAGGCTTCCGGGACACTGCTGCTGCTGCTGTAGTGAGTGCTTGGTGGGCCGCTCCCTTTCCTGCCAACTCCATCCGCCCTATGGGGCGGA
The DNA here is from genome assembly GCF_965113315.1 of Podarcis vaucheri. Classification (NCBI taxonomy): domain Eukaryota; kingdom Metazoa; phylum Chordata; class Lepidosauria; order Squamata; family Lacertidae; genus Podarcis; species Podarcis vaucheri. Next base: position 1,103,018 of record NC_138757.1, on the reverse strand, counting down.
ACTTGCACTCACCGCCACAGCTTGAGGGCCTCCATCAAGGCCTCCGGGACACTGCTGTTGCTGCTCTAGTGAGTGCTGGGTGGGCCGCTCCCTTTCCTGCCAACTCCCTCCGGCCTAGGGGGCGGAGTCTGCACTCACCGCCACAGCTTAAGCGTCCTGAGGGAGGCTTCCGGAACACTGCTGCTGCTGCACTAGTGAGTGCTGGGTGGGCCTCTCCCTTTCCTGCCAACTCCATCTGGTCTAGGGGGCGGAGCCTGCACTCACCGCCACAGGTGAAGAGGCCTGAGGGAGGCTTCCGGGACACTGCTGCTGCTGCTGTAGTGAGTGATTGGTGCGCCACTCCCTTTCCTGCCAACTCCATCTGCCCTAGGGGGCGGAGCCTGCACTCACCGCCACAGCTTAAGAGGCCTGAGGGAGGCTTCCGGGACACTGCTACTGCTCTAGTGAGTACTGGGTGGGCCGCTCCCTTTCCTGCCAACTCCATCTGGCATGGGGGGCGGAGCCTGCACTCACCGCCACAGCTTAAAAGGCCTCAGGGAGGCTTCCGGGACACTGCTACTGCTCTAGTTAGTGCTGGGTGGGCCGCTCCCTTTCCTGCCAACTCCATTTGGCCTCGGGGGCGGAGCCTGCACTCACTGCCACAGCTTAAAAGGCCTGAGGGAGGCTTCTGGGACACTGCTGCTGCTGCTGTAGTGAGTGCTGGGTGGGCCGCTCCCCTTCCTGCCAACTCCATCTGGCCTAGGGGGCGGAGCCTGCACTCACCACCACAGCTTAAGAGGCTTGAGGGAGGCTTACGGGACACTGCTGCTGCTGTTCTAGTGAGTGCTAGGTGGGCCGTTCCTTTTCCTGCCAACTACATCTGGCCTAGGGGCGGAGCCTGCACTCACCCCCACAGCTTAAGAGGCCTGAGGGAGGCTTCCGGGACACTGATGCTGCTGCTGCTCTAGTGAGTGCTGGGTGGGCCGCTCCCTTTCCTGCCAACTCCATCTGGCTTAGGGGGCGGAGCCTGCACTCACCGCCACATCTTAAGAGGCCTGAGGGAGGCTTCTGGGACACTGATGCTGCTGCTGCTCTAGTGAGTGCTGGGTGGGCCGCTCCCTCTATTGCCAACTCTATCTGGCCTGGGGGGCGGAGCCTGCACTCACCGCAACAGATTAAGAGGCCTGAGGGAGTTCTCCGCAACAGTGCTGCTGCTGCTCTAGTGAGTTCTGGGTGGGCCGCTCCCTTTCCTGCCAACTCCATGTGGCCTAGGGGGCGAAGCCTGCCCTCACCGCTACAGCCTAAGAGGCCTGAGGGAGGCTTCCGGGAAACTGCTGCTGGTGCTCTAGTGAGTGCTGGGTGGGCCGCTCCCTTTCCTGCCAACTCCATCTGGCTTAGGGGGCGGAACCTGCACTCACCGCCACAGCTTGATAGGCCTGAGGGAGGCTTCTGGGACACTGCTGCTGCTGCTGCTCTAGTGAGTGCTGGGTGGACCGCTCCCTTTCCTTCCAAATCCATCTGGCCTAGGGGGCGGAGCCTGCACTCACCGCCACAGCTTAAGCGTCCTGAGGGAGGCTTCCGGAACACTGCTGCTGCTGCACTAGTGAGTGCTGGGTGGGCCGCTCCCTTTCCTGCCAACTCAATCCGGCCTAGGGGGCGGAGCCTGCACTCACCACCACAGCTTAAGAGGCCTGATTGGGGCTTCCGGGACACTGCTGCTGCTGTTCTAGTGAGTGCTGGGTGGTCCGCTCCCTTTCCTGCCAACTCCATCTGGCCTAGGGGGCGGAGCCTGCACTCACCGCCACAGCTTGATAGGCCTGAGGGAGGCTTCTGGGACACTGCTGCTGCTGCTGCTCTAGTGAGTGCTGGGTGGACCGCTCCCTTTCCTTCCAAATCCATCTGGCCTAGGGGGCGGAGCCTGCACTCACCGCCACAGCTTAAGCGTCCTGAGGGAGGCTTCCGGAACACTGCTGCTGCTGCACTAGTGAGTGCTGGGAGTGCCGCTCCATTTCCTGCCAACTCCATCTGGCCTCGGGGGCGGAGCCTGCACTCACCGCCACAGCTTAAAAGGCCTGAGGGGGGCTTCCGGGACACTGCTGATGCTGCACTAGTGAGTGCTGGGTGGGCCGCTCCCTTTCCTGCCAACTCCATCTGGCCTCGGGGGCGGAGCCTGCACTCACCGCCATAGCTTAAGAGGCCTGAGGGAGGCTTACGGGACACTGCTGCTGTTCTAGTGAGTGCTGGGTGGGCCGCTCCCTTTCCTGCCAACTCCATCTGGCCTAGGGGGCGGAGCCTGCACTCACCGCCACAGCTTAAGAGGCCTCAGGGAGGCTTCCGGGACACTGCTGCTGCTCTAGTGAGTGTTGGGTGGGCCGCTCCCTTTCCTGCCAACTCCATCTGGCCTAGGTGGTGGAGTCTGCACTCACCGCCACAGCTTACAAGGCCTGAGGGAGGCTTCTGGGACACTGCTGCTACTGCTCTAGTGAGTGCTAGGTGGGCTGTTCCCTTTCCTGCCAACTCCATCTGGCCTGGGGGGCGGAGCCTGCACTCACCGCCACAGCTTAAGAGGCCTGAGGGAGGCTTCCGGGACACTGCTGCTGCTGCTGCTCTAGTGAGTGCTGGGTGGGCCGCTCCCTTTCCTGCCAACTCCATCTGGCCTGGGGGGCGGAGCCTGCTCTCACCGCTACAGCTTAAGAGGCGTCAGGGAGGCTTCCGGGACACTGCTGATGCTGCACTAGTGAGTGATGGGTGGGGCGCTTCCTTTCCTGCCAACTCCATCCGTCCTAGGGGGCGGAGTCTGCACTCACCGCCACAGCTTGAGGGCCTCCATCAAGGCCTCCGGGACACTGCTGCTGCTGCTCTCGTGAGTGCTGGGTGGGCCGCTCCCTTTCCTGCCAACTCCATCTGGCCTAGGGACAGAGCCTGCACTCACCGCCACAGCTTAAAAGGCCTGAGGGGGGCTTCCGGGACACTGCTGCTGCTGCTCTAGTGAGTGCTGGGAGGGCCGCTCCCTTTCCTGCCAACTCCATCTGGCCTAGGGGGCGGAGCCTGCGCTCACCGCCACAGCTTAAGAGGCCTCAGGGAGGCTTCCGGGACACTGCTGATGCTGCACTAGTGGGTGATGTGTGGGGCACTTCCTTTCCTGCCAACTCCATCTGGCCTAGAAGGCGGAGCCTGCACTCACCGCCACAGCTTGAGGGCCTCCATCAAGGCCTCCGGGACACTGCTGCTGCTGCTCTCGTGAGTGCTGGGTGGGCCGCTCCCTTTCCTGCCAACTCCCTCTGGCCTAGGGGGCGGAGTCTGCACTCACCGCTACAGCCTAAGAGGCCTGAGGGAGGCTTCCGGGACACTGATGCTCCTGCTGCTATAGTGAGTGCTGGGTGGGCCGCTCCCTTTCCCGCCAACTCTATCTGGCCTGGGGGGCGGAGCCTTCACTCACCGCCACAGATTAAGAGGCCTGAGGGAGGCCTCCGCGACAGTGCTGCTGCTGCTCTAGTGAATTCTGGGTGGGCCGCTCCCTTTCCTGCCAACTCCATGTGGCCTAGGGGGCGAAGCCTGCACTCACCGCTACAGCCTAAGAGGCCTGAGGGAGGCTTCCGGGACACTGCTGCTGCTGCTGCACTAGTGAGTGCTGGGTGGGCCGCTCCCTTTCCTGCCAACTCCATCTGGCTTAGGGGGCGGAGCCTGCACTCACCGCCACAGCTTAAGAGGCCTGAGGGAGGCTTCCGGGACACTGATGCTGCTGCTACTCTAGTGAGTGCTGGGTGGGCCGCTCCCCTTACTGCCAACTCCATCCGGCCTAGGGGGCGGAACCTGCACTCATCGCCACAGCTTAAAAGGCCTGAGGGAGGCTTCCGGGAAACTGCTGCTGCTCTAGTGAGTGCTGGGTGGGCCGCTCCTTTTCCTGCCAACTCCATCTGGCCGGGGGGGCGGAGCCTGCACTCACCGCCACAGCTTAAGAGGCCTGAGGGAGGCTTCCGGGACACTGCTACTGCTCTAGTGAGTACTAGGTGGGCCGCTCCCTTTCCCGCCAACTCCATCTGGCCTAGGGGGCGGAGCCTGCACTCACCGCCACAGCTTAAGAGGCCTGAGGGGGGCTTCCGGAACACTGCTGCTGCTGCTGTAGTGAGTGATGGGTTGGCCACTCCCTTTCCTGCCAACTCCATCCGGCCTAGGGGGCGGAGTCTACACTCACCGCCACAGCTTGAGGGCCTCCATCAAGGCCTCCGGGACACTGCTGCTGTTTTAGTGAGTGCTGGGTGGGCCGCTCCCTTTCCTGCCAACTCCATCCGGCCTAGGGGGCGGAGCCTGCACTCACCGCTACAGCCTAAGAGGCCTGAGGGAGGCTTCCGGGAAACTGCTGCTGCTGCTGCTGCTGCTCTAGTGAGTGCTGGGTGGGCCGCTCCCTCTATTGCCAACTCCATCTGGCCTGGGGGCGGAGCCTGCACTCACCGCCACAGCTTAAGAGGCCTGAGGGAGGCCTCCGCGACAGTGCTACTGCTGCTCTAGTGAGTGCTGGGTGGGCCGCTCCCTTTCCTGCCAACTCCATGTGGCCTAGGGGGCGGAGCCTGCACTCACCGCCACAGCTTGAGGGCCTCCATCAAGGCCTCCGGGACACTATTGTTTCTTGCTTTGCTTCTTTTTTATTATTCTGTTAAGTTATTATATAGTTTGTATTTTGCATTTTAAGGGGAAGGGTCAGGGCTTCCTGGGAGTGGGCCTCATCCGATAGAATGGCTAGGGCTGGTTCCACAGGGGGGAATGTATTGGGACACCCGATCTCAGTGATCACGGCAGGAAGAGGAGTTACGCTAAGACCAGACCATGTCGTTACCGAGGAGGCAGAGTTAGTCGTTGTTTGAGGACTATCCCTGCCTCCAGGTCTGGTCCTGACCAGAAGGATACTGGAATCAGCAAGGGAAACCCACATGACCTGAAAGTGTTGCTGTGCAATGCCAGGTCAATGATGAATAAAACCACTGCCATCCATGACCTGATTGTGCATGGAGGATTTGACCTGGCATGTGTGACAGAGACCTGGTTGGATGAAGCAGATGGGCCTGTCCTTGCCGCTTTCCCACCAGGTTTCTCTTACGCACAGCAACCCAGGTCATGTGGGCGGGGAGGGGGGGGTTGCAGTGATTTTTAGGAAGTCATTAGTCTGCACCAGGCGTCCTGTTGGGAAGACCCAGTTCTCTGAGTGCATGTTCTGGAAGTTGGGCAATAGGGGCAGTACAGGATTCCTATTGGTGTACCGACCTCCCCGCTGCACCAAGGATTCCCTGCCCGAGCTGCTTCAGGTCGTGGCGGATATGCTCCTGGAGACACCTAGCTTGGTTGTCCTGGGGGATTTTAACATCCATGCTGACATGACCTTACAAGGGGCTGCTCGGGACTTCGTGGAAAGCATGGCCTCCATGGGGCTGTCCCTGAATAAGTTTGGCCCAACCCATAGCCACGGACATGCCTTAGACTTGGTGTTTACCTCTACGGATGTTGGTGATCTGACACTAATTAAAAGTGAAACAAAAGAAGTGCCATGGTCAGATCACTTCCTGGTGCAACATGACTTCTCCACGACCCATCCCCTCTGCAGGGAGGTGGGACCGATTGGGATGGTCCGCCCCCGCTGCTTAATGGATCCAACTGGTTTCCAGAGAGTGGTAGGGGATGTTTTATCCCAAGTTGATGGCCTCTCAGCTGATTCCCTGGTGGCCCGCTGGAATGTGGAGTTAACCAGGGCTATTGACTGTCTGACTCCGAAGCGCCCTCTCCGATTGCATGGAGCCCAGACAGCCCCGTGGTTTTCCCTGGAGCTGAGGGTGATGAAACAATCGTTGAGACGGCTAGAGTGCTGGTGGCGGAAAACTCATTCTGAATCAGACCGGACACGGGCTAGAGCTCAACGTCGAGCCTACCAAGTGGCAATGGTGACGGCGAAGAGGGCCTTCTTCACCGCCTCCATTGCATCTGCAGAAAACAGCAGCAGGAGACTTTTTCAGGTGGTTCGCAATCTATCGGAACCACCTGCACCACTGGGGCCTGGTAGGGACCCCAAGATCTCCTGCAATGCTTTTGCAAAGTTTTTTGCAGATAAAGTCGCTCAGATTCAGAAGGAGGTAGACTCCACCGTGGGAGCAGGGCCAGGGTGGGAGAGTGCTGGAGTTCTGTCTAGTTCTGTTATATGGGATCAGTTCCAATCTGTTACCTCCGAGGATGTGGACAGGCTGCTTGGACAAGTGAAACCGACCACCTGTCTCCTTGATCCTTGCCCATCCTGGCTAATAAAAGCGAGCCGGGAAGGGCTGGGCGATGGGCTCTGAGGGGTGGTGAATGCTTCCCTCTGTGAGGGAGCCTTCCCAGACCCGCTGAAAGAGGCGGTCATTAAACCGCTTCTTAAAAAAAAATCTTAAGACCCAATCAATTTGGCTAACTATCGCCCAGTCTCAAATCTTCCATTCTTGGGCAAGGTGATTGAGCGGGTGGTTGCCGAACAACTCCAAGCACGCCTGGAGGATGCGGACCATTTGGATCCCTTCCAATCGGGATTCAGGCCTCACCATGGGACTGAAACTGCCTTGGTCACGCTGGTTGATGATCTCCGGCGGGCTAGGGACAAAGTCAAGAGCTGTTTCCTAGTTCTGCTGGATCTCTCAGCGGCCTTTCACACCATCAACCATAACATCGTTCTGGACCGTCTTGAGGGGCTGGAAGCTGGGGGCACTGTTATATGGTGGTTCCGCTCCTTTCTCCTGGGCCGTGTCCAGAAAGTGGTGTTGGGGGATGTGTGTTCAGACCCCTGGCCTCTCACTTGTGGGGTGCCTCAGGGTTCCATCCTCTCCCCCATGCTTTTTAATATCTATATGAAGCTGCTGGGAGAGATCATCAGGGGGGTTGGGCTGGGTGTTCATCAGTATGCAGATGACACCCAGCTCTACCTCTCCTTTAAATCAGAGCCAGTGAAGGCGGTGAAGGTCCTGTGTGAGTGCCTGGAGGCGGTTGGAGGATGGATGGCGGCTTACAGATTGAGGTTGAATCCTGACAAGACTGAAGTACTGTTTTTGGGGGACGGGGTGGGTGTGGGGGATTCCCTGGTCCTGAATGGGGTAACTGTGCCCCTGAAGGACCAGGGGCGCAGCCTGGGAGTCATTTTGGACTCACAGTTGTCCATGGAGGCACAGGTTAATTCTGTTTCCAGGGCAGCTGTCTACCAGCTCCACCTGGTACGCAGGCGAAGACCCTACCTGCCCGCAGACTGTCTCGCCAGAGTGGTGCATGCTCTAGTTATCTCCCACTTGGACTACTGCAATGCGCTCTACATGGGGCTACCTTTGAAGGTGACCCAGAAACTGCAATTAATCCAGAATGCAGCAGCTAGACTGGTGACTGGGAGTGGCCGCCGGGACCATATAACACCGGTTCTGAGAGATCTGCATTGGCTCCCAGTACGTTTCCGAGCACAATTCAAAGTGTTGGTGCTGGAGACTTCCGGGGTGGTGCCTCCGGCAATGGCGGACTCCCTCTGAACTGGAGGGACTAGCTCCGCATGAAACGGATCTTTTCCGCTGCGGCGTAGCGGGGACCCTTCTGGAAATCACAGGCGGATGAAGCCTGTGACCGTGGGACTCGGCGGGCACCCTTAGCGCCCCCCCAACCCACAAAGGAACCCATAAACGGGCTCCGAAGTGAAGAGGGGGAAGTGGCGCGGTGCTGTGAGTTAATTCCTTTTTCTGTGGAGCGAAGCCGCATAGCCGTTGCCGGAGAGCGCTGCCTTTTTCCTGGGACAATTTGGCATCTAAAATAACCAACCGTGAGTACTGGAACATTAAATATTTGGACTTTAAATAAGAACTGGCGAAATAAAAGGAATTTGGACTTTAAAATTAACCCTAATTTGGTACTGAAACGGGAAGGTTTAAACAGGAAGTCACCCTTCCGTTTCCTTGTAGTCAGAACAAAGCAAAGACAACGCAAACTAGAGCCTTAAAAATCACTTTTAAAGGAGGTCGGAGCTAAGCAGTATAAATTGACAGCATTTGCAGATGATTTGGTTTTGACGTTACAGGAGCCAGAATCTAGTACTAAAAGAGTATTAGAATTAATTCAAGAGTTTGGTCAGGTGGCAGGATTCAAATTGAACAAACTAAAAACTAAGGTTTTGGAGAAAAATTTAACATCGATAGAAAGAGAGAAGTTTCAGAATGAAACAGGTTTGACTGTGGTTAAGAAAGTGAAATACTTGGGGATTAACATGACAGCTAAAAATGGAAATTTCTTTAAGGATAATTATGAAAAATGTTGGACGGAAGTTAAAAAAGATCTAGAAATTTGGTCAAATTTGAAGCTTTCCTTGTTAGGCCGAATTGCTGTTATAAAGATGAATGTATTGCCAAGAATGTTATTTTTGTTTCAATCATTGCAAATTTTGGACAAAATAGACTGTTTCAAGAAGTGGCAGAGAGCCATTTCTAGATTTGTCTGGCAGGGCAAGAAGCCCAGAATAAATTTTAAAATATTAACTGATGCAAAGGACAGAGGTGGATTTGCCCTGCCAGACCTTAAACTCTATTATGAATCAGCGGCATTTTGCTGGCTGAAAGAATGGCTGCTTCTTGAGAACACAGACATTTTGGATTTAGAAGGTTTTAATAACGTTTTTGGGTGGCATGCATATTTGTGGTATGACAAGGTTAAAGCTCATAAAGCATTTAAAAATCATATTGTTAGAAGAGCATTGTTTAATGTCTGGATAAGATATAAGGATTTATTGGAAAATAAAACCCCAAGGTGGCTGTCACCGATGGAAGCAAAAGCCCAGAAAAAGCTCAATATGGAGGTCAAATGGCCAAAGTATTGGGAAATCTTGGAACAAGAAGGAGATAAATTGAAACTGCAGAGTTTTGAGAAACTAAAAAACAAAGTGAGAGATTGGCTCCATTATTACCAGATAATGGAGGCTTACAACCAGGATAAAAGAATTGGTTTCCAGGTGGAAAAATCTAAATTGGAAACAGAACTGTTAGAACCTAAAGCTAAGATTTTGTCAAAAATGTATAACTTGCTGTTGAAATGGAATACTCAGGATGAAACGGTTAAATCGGTCATGATTAAATGGGCACAAGATGTTGGTCATAATATTATGTTTGCTGACTGGGAACAGTTGTGGACCACCGGAATGAAATTTACGGCATGTAATGCCTTGAGAGAAAATATTATGAAAATGATATATAGGTGGTACATGACTCCAGTCAAGCTTGCAAAAATCTATCATTTCCCGATAATAAGTGTTGGAAATGTAAAGAAATTGAAGGTACATTCTTTCACCTTTGGTGGACGTGCCCAAGGATTAAGGCTTTCTGGGAGATGATGGGGGCAGATGTTATAGGCGAAGGGGATCGAGATACGGATATGCTCGTACCCCTTCCAATCTGCGCCCCATCCCGAGAGACGAGGGTAGGGTGAGCAAGGATTACTCACCTCCTTCACTGGTGTTGTGCAATGCCAGGTCTATAGGCAACAAAACCGCTACCCTGCGAGATTTCTTTATCTCGCAGGGGGTTGACCTGGCTTGTGTGACGGAGACCTGGGTGCGCGAAGGGGTAACTGTTACCTTACGAGAGATGGCGCCCCCGGGTTTCTCCGTCCTCCACCAGTCACGGACTGTGGGCCGGGGGGGAGGGGTGGCAGTATTAATCTGGGAAGATTGTTCTTTCAGGGCTCTACCATCGCCATCGATCCCCGGCATTGAATGTGTTGGCCTAGTGTGGGGCTCCGAGGAGAGCTTGGCTGTCTGGCTGGTGTACCGGCCACCTAGCGCACCAGCAGCCACCCTGTCAGGCCTGCTGGAGGCGGTAGCCGGCTGGGCCTTGGAGTTCCCTAACCTATTGGTATTGGGAGACTTCAACTTCCACGCTGATGCCACTCCCTCCTCACAGGCTCTGGACCTGGTGTCTTCCATGGCGACACTAGGGGTCTCCCAGTTTGTTTCGGGCCCCACACATCAAGCAGGCCACACGCTGGATTTGATCTTTAGCGCCGGTATAGATGTGATCATGTCTCCTTCAATGAAGGTGCCATGGTCTGATCACTACGCTCTGAAAGCCAGGATTGACTTTCCACCCCCACCCTGCTTAGGTGGCGAGCCGATTTGGGCTCGCCCGCAGAGGCTGATGGACCCTGATAGATTCCGTCAAGCCTTGCGGGACCTTGCTCCCCCTGGCGACTCACTGACTGAGCTTGTTGAGGGCTGGAATACCCAGCTCCTGGCAGCCATCGATGAGATCGCACCTAAGCGCCCTCTGCGACCCCGCAGAAACCGGGCTCCCTGGTTTACCGAGGAGCTTCGGAAAATGAAGCGGGACCTCAGACGGCTAGAGCGAGTATGGCGGGGTGCCCGTGACGGAGCCTCAAGAACATCTTATAGGGTTTTTATGAAAACCTATGAGATGGCAGTGAAGGCCGCTAAGAAGTCTTACTTCTCGACCTCCATTGCATCCGCTAGCTCTCGCCCGGCGCAATTATTTAGTATAATTCGGTCTTTAACGTCCCTTGAAGGACAGCCAAATTTAAATAACAATCTGACACACAGCTGTGAGGCATTTGCGAGCTTTTTTGCAGAGAAGGTCCTGTTGCTCCGCCATGACCTCCCTGCCAATTTGGATACAATAAAGGAACTGGAGGCCCCTCGACTGTCCTCGGGTCCAGTATTGGACCACTTTGACCGGATATCTCCAGCCGATGTGGAGAGATTCCTCCAAGCTGGAAATCCCACCACCTGTCCTCTTGACCCGTGCCCGTCATGGCTGATTAGAGCGTGTCCAGACGAGGTGCGGGCCCCCCTGGGGGATATCATCAATTTGTCCCTTGGCACCGGGATATTCCCAGGGGAACTGAAGGAGGCGGTGGTGCGTCCGCTCTTAAAGAAAACATCATTAGATCCCTCAGATCTATCCAATTACCGCCCGGTCTCGAATCTTCCATTCCTGGGTAAGGTGATTGAGAGAGCGGTTGCTGAACAGCTTGGTAGGTTTCTGGATGAAACATCTGCTTTGGATCCATTCCAGTCCGGCTTCCGCGCTGGTCATGGGACCGAGACGGCTCTGGTCGCCCTAACAGATGATCTCCGCAGGCAGCTGGATCGAGGCGGGTCGGGGCTGCTGATTCTTCTAGATCTGTCAGCAGCCTTTGACATGGTCGATCACGAACTCCTGGACCACCGCCTTGCCGACGTGGGGATCCAGGGCACAGTCCTTCAATGGCTGCGCTCGTTTCTCTCTGGTCGGGGACAGAGGGTGGCGCTTGGGGGGGAATTCTCATCGCGCCACTCCTTGGTGTGTGGAGTGCCTCAGGGTGCGATTCTCTCCCCGATGCTTTTTAACATCTTTATGCGCCCCCTCGCCCAGCTTGTCCGGAGTTTTGGGCTGGGTTGCCATCAGTATGCTGATGACACCCAACTCTATCTGTTGATGGATGGCCATCCTGACTCGGCCCCAGACACACTGACCAGATGTCTGGAAGCTGTGGCTGGATGGTTACGTGGGAGCCGGTTGAAGTTAAATCCTTCGAAGACAGAGGTCCTCTGGCTGGGGCGGGACAATATGGGATTGAGGGGGCAACTCCCATCTCTTGCGGGGGTGCAATTAGTGCCAGCACCGTCCGTTAAGAGTTTGGGTGTAATCTTCGATACCTCCCTCTCTATGGAGGCGCAGATTACAGCTATAACAAAGGCGGCATTTTTTCATCTCCGCCAAGCTAAGCAGTTGGCCCCTTATCTCTCTCGCCCTGACCTAGCCACTGTGATCCATGCGACGGTCACCTCCAGACTGGATTATTGTAACTCGCTCTACGTGGGGCTGCCCTTGAGACTGACCCAGAAACTCCAGCGGGTGCAGAATGCCGCGGCGAGACTCCTTATGGGGTCTTCGCTGCGAGATCACATTCACCCGGTACTATACCAGCTGCACTGGCTCCCGGTGGAGTACAGGATCAGGTTTAAGGTGCTGGTTTTAACCTTTAAAGCCCTATACAGCCTAGGACCCTCGTACCTACGGGACCGCCTCTCCTGGTATGCCCCACAGAGAAACATACGGTCTGCAAATAATAACATCCTCAAGGTCCCAGGCCTCAGAGAGGTTAGGCTGGCCTCAACTAGAGCCAGGGCCTTCTCGGCTGCGGCTCCAATCTGGTGGAATGCTCTGTCACAAGAGACTAGGGCCCTGCGGGACCTGACATCTTTCCGCAGGGCCTGCAAGACAGAGTTGTTCCGCCAGGCCTTTGGTCAGGGCACAGCCTGACTCCCTCCTCTGGCAACCTGCACAGAATTTTGCTTAACTGGTTGCCTTCAATTTGATTTAATTAATTTTTATAATGAAATATTTTTAGATTGTGTAACTATTTTACTGTTTGATTATCTGATTGTTGTTAGCCGCCCTGAGCCCGGCTTCGGCTGGGGAGGGCGGGATATAAATAAAATTTATTATTATTATTATTATTATTATTATTATTATTATTATTATTATTATTATTATATATAATGAATTGAAAAAGGTATTTAAATATACCTTCCTGACTTCCGGAGGTGGCGCGAAACGAGTAATGGCGGTCCTCTTTGCGCAGCGAAGAGGGGCTCCGCAGAAAAGGGTCGTTCGCTACGGCAAAGCGACGACCCATTAAGTTAAACCACGAGCAGAGTGAGCTCGTGGCCGTGGGATCCGGCGGGCACCCAGAGCGACCCCCAAAACGAAGAAGGGACCCCGTAAGGGGCTCCGGAAGCGCGGAGGGGAAGCGGTGCTGTGGATTCATCGCTCTTTCTGCGGGAGTGAAGCCGCGCGGCTGTTACGGATGAGCGCCGACCTTTCTTCCTTTACATTGGATTACAAATCAACTACTCGTGAGTAAGATTTATTTGAGATTGGATTACAAATTTATGAATTCGGCTGAAAGCGGGAGACGAGAAAAAGGAAGTCCGTCTCCCGGTGGTGCTTAGTGATCAAAGGCAAAGGAACTGACAAGCTGGAAGCAGTACAAAAGGGTCTTCAAAGGAGAGACAGCATACGTCTAGAGAAGTCGGAAACTGAAGGGAAAGGCAAGTTATCTTTATTTTCTTGCTAGTGGGTTTACTCTGTTTGGGGATTTTCTCCTCTGCTGGACTTTTAAAAAACTTTAAAGACTTGAAAACCCCTAGTCCCGGACTTGCAGCGGGCAAAAGGTTGTTTTGCGGATACACTTACAAAACTGAAACGGATACTTAGAGGCATTACTGGTGGATACAATTAACCAACTGTATTTTGCACCTTTTAAGAAACTATTGTGGCAATATTGAGAGGGCTCTGCCAGAGGGAAAAGGTCTTCTCTAAAGACTATGGTTAATTTATTTAACTGCAGGAACTTTAATGGCGACTGAAACTTTGTTTCTTCTTTCATGAACTGAACAATACTCCCTCTAGTGGAGTTTGGGATTTACAATTTCCTGAGAACCAACTTTGTTTTGTCTCTCTGTGGTCTTGTTATTCACTCTGAGGCCTGTCTTTCCCATGGAACTTTTGACAGTTTGACCTTGAATCCAAAGACAGGTGTGGAATGAGCGACCGAGTAAAAACAAGAGCTGCGTCGAAAGCAGGGAAAGGCAAATTGGTACAAACAACTTTGGTTTCCCAGGCTCGCAGATCTTCAGTCCCTGCGGTTCTACAGGCTGTACCATCACCAACAACCCCAGCTGAAGAAGCTGAACAGTTAACAAGTGAAGATATGGCAGCTGGGGGATCTAACACTCTCTTAGAGGAAATGTTACAACAATTTGCAATTTTGAATAAAAAAGTGGATGATCAAACTGCAAAAATTGACTTAGCCACATCTTCAATTACCAAACTCTCTGAACAGGTGGCTAAGCATTCACAAGATATTGGAAATCTAAAGGACGCTGCATCTGAAAATCGAAAATTGGCCGAGGCTGCGAATGAAAAAGCAGAAGCAGCAACTAAAGAAGTGGAGGAACTGAAAGGAGAGGTAAGGCCGCTCCATAAACATATTACTGACCAGCAGGCCTACCTGTCTTTGGTGGAACTGCGAAACAGGGAAAATAATTTGAGATTACGCTCTATCCCAGAGATTGAGAAAGAGGACTTGATTGGCTTCTTAACAGCAGAATTTTCTAAATTCTGGGGTATAAACGAAGATACAGACTTTAAAATAACAACTGCATTCAGATTGGGAAGGGCTGCTGGGAAGGACAGACCTAGAGACTGTTTGATTATCTTAAGGACTAAGCAGGAGAGAGACAAGCTACTTGACCTACATTTTAACAAAGCACTTGAGATCCAGGACAGAAGAGCACAAATCTACAAGGATATTCCTAAACAATTACTGGATCTCAGATCTAACTACACTGACCTAGCTGGACTTTTGAGAGGTAACGGAATACCATACAGGTGGGAGTTTCCACAAGGCCTCTCATTCAAATACAAAGGAAAGAAGATAAAAATCAAAACGAAAGAGGACAGCCAGAAGTTCTTACACGACCACGGAGAAGACTTGCAGAAAGGAGTGGCAGCTATTTGGCCACCACCAGAGTCTGGAAAAGAGTTACCACCCTCGGATTTGGACAAAAAAGAAGACGCCCAATAAGAGTAACAACAGATTGATACAGGATGTCTCTGCAGCTGTATAGTTGGAACATTAATGGCGCGAACTCCCCAGAAAAACGCAAAAGGATCTTCCATATTCTAAAGAAAGAGAATTTGGACATAATTTGCTTGCAAGAAACCCATGTGACCAGGCTGCACAGGAAGGTGTTAATAAATAAAAGATTAGGCCAAGAATTCATCTCATCAGATAGAGTTAAGAAGAGAGGCGTGGTGATCTACGCCAAGGAGAATTTATCACCAAAATTTTTGTTTAAAGATGAACAAGGAAGAATCCTGGCTATTGAAATATCGACTCAAGGAGAGAAAGTTTTGATATTAGGAATTTATGCACCAAATGAGGGGAAATCAGAATTTTATAAGAAGCTGCATGAGACACTACTGGACTATCTGGACTATTCCAACATCATTATGATGGGAGATATGAATGGGGTCGTCTCTACTTTTATGGATAAGTCACAGAATCAGAATTTGACCAAAGACGGAAGACTACCAAAAACTTTCTTTGAACTAACTGACAATATGGACCTAATTGATTTATGGAGGACGAGAAACCCCCTAGGTAAAGAAGGAACTTTCTTTTCTGAGGCCCACCTGTCATGGACAAGAATCGACCAAATCTGGGCAACTAGAGGGCTGGCACCTAAGACTACAAAAATAGAAATCTGCCCAAAGACTTGCTCCGACCATAACGCTTTGAAAATGGAAATGAGATTTACTACTGCCGACTCCTTCAGATGGAAAATGAATGACAACCTGTTAAGAGATCAAGAGATTGTAAAGAAGGCCCAAAAAGCCTTAAAGGACTATTTTGAAATTAACTTGAATACCTCGGTGGAAAAAAGAATAATCTGGGACGCAAGCAAAGCTGTCATGAGAGGGTTCCTGATACAACAGAATACGATCAAGAAAAAATTTTGGAATGGTAAAAAAGACAAGATATTGGAGAAGATAAGAGATGGAGAGAAAAAAATAAGATTGAATCCAAAATCAAAAGAGACTTTAAGAGAAATCAAATTTCACCAGTCACAATATGCGAAATTGATTAACCAAGAAGTGGAATGGAAAATCAAACAAATGAAACAAAGATCTTTTGAATCTGCGAATAAATGTGGGAAACTGCTAGCTTGGCAGTTGAAAAAGAGACAAAAACTAAATTATGTTACCAACTTAGAAGTTGAAGGGAAAAACATTCAGAAACCGGGAGAAATTAGAAAGTGTTTCCAGAAATATTTTAAAAAACTGTATACACAAGGGTCCGAGGAAGCAATTGAGATAGAACAATTTTTGAAAGACAACGGCCTACCAAAACTATCTCAAGAGAAAAGATCAATCTTGAACTGCAAAATAACACAACAGGAAATCGAGGATGCCATTCAGAATATGCAACTAGGCAAATCTCCAGGCCCTGATGGACTCACCTCCAAGTACTACAGGATGTTAAAAGACTATTTGATACAACCATTAATGGAGGTTTGCAACCAGATTATGGGGGGAGGGAGGGCACCAGATACGTGGAAAGAAGCATTCATCACACTGATACCTAAAGTGGAAACTGAAAAGACTCAACTTAAGAACTACCGTCCCATCTCACTCCTAAATGTGGATTACAAAATATTTGCGGATATTTTGGCTAACAGATTTAAAAAAGTATTAAATGAAGTAATCCATAAGGACCAAGCAGGCTTTCTCCCAGGTAGACATTTGTTTGATAACACCAGGAACATTATCGATATTCTGGAACTTTTACAAACAAATATTAACACCAAAGCAGTGTTAATTTTTATTGATGCGGAGAAGGCCTTTGACAACATTTCTTGGAAATTTATGAAGAAAAACTTGGAAGGGATGGGAGTGGGAAGGGGGTTTGAGAATGGAATAGAAGCAATCTATTCAGAACAAAAAGCTAAGTTGATAGTGAACAATGTGGTGACAGAAGAACTTCATATTGAAAAAGGAACACGCCAGGGGTGCCCCCTATCCCCTTTATTGTTTATTTCAGTTCTGGAGGTTTTGCTGAATATGATAAGGGAGGATCGGCAGGTACAAGGAATACGGGTCGGAGCGAAACAATATAAACTGAAAGCATTTGCAGATGACTTGGTTTTAACACTACAGGAGCCAGAACCTAGTACAAAAAGAGTTTTGGAATTGATTCAGAAATTTGGTCGGGTGGCGGGTTTTAAGTTGAACAAACAAAAAACTAAGGTGTTAGGGAAAAACTTGACAGTTACGGAAACAGAGGGGTTTCAGAAGGAAACAGAACTAAACATTGTTAAAAAAGTGAAATATCTGGGGGTCAATCTGTCTTCTAAGAATTTGAATCTATTTAAAGATAATTATGAGAAATGTTGGTCAGAAGTTAAAAAAGATCTAGAAATTTGGTCAAGATTGAAACTATCCTTGTTAGGCCGAATTGCAGCTATAAAAATGAACGTTTTGCCAAAGATGTTGTTTTTGTTTCAAGCCTTGCAGGTTGTGGACAGAGTGGAATGTTTTGGAAAGTGGCAGAAGGACATTTCTAGGTTTGTCTGGCAGGGCAAAAAGCCCCGAATAAAGTTTAAAATACTAACTGATGCAAAGGAGAGAGGGGGGTTTGCCCTGCCAGACTTAAGGTTATATTATGAAGCTGCGGCCTTCTGCTGGATGAAAGATTGGATTCTATTAGAAAACACTGATGTCCTAGATCTGGAAGGCTTCAACAATTCGTTAGGTTGGCATGCGTATTTGTGGTATGACAAGGGGAAAACACATGGAATGTTTAAAAACCATATTGTCAGAAAAGCAATATATATGGTCTGGAAAAAATATAAAGACTTATTGGAAAGCAAAACTCCGAGGTGGATTTCACCAATAGAGGCCAAAGCTCGGAAAACACCCAATATGGAGGCATACTGGCCGAAATATTGGGAAATAATAGAAAACATTGGAGGTAATTGGAGGTTGCAGAGCTTTGAAAAATTAAAGGATAAGGTGCAAAATTGGCTACACTATGCCCAAATTAATGAGGTTTTTAAGCTAGATAAAAAAACAGGATTCCAGGTGGAAAAATCGAAACTTGAGACAGAGTTGTTAGAACCAAAGACCAAGTTATTATCGAGAATGTACAACTTGCTGCTTAAATGGAACACCCAGGATGAGATAGTTAAATCAGCAATGATAAAATGGGCTCAGGACATTGGTTATAATATCATGTCTGAAGATTGGGAGAGGTTATGGACCACCGGTATGAAATTTACTGCATGTAATGCTCTGAAAGAAAATATTATGAAAATGGTATACAGGTGGTACATGACCCCGGTCAAACTGGCTAAGATATACCATTTGTCCGATAATAAATGTTGGAAATGTAAGGAAGCTGAGGGGACATTCTTTCACCTCTGGTGGACTTGTCCAAGATTGAAGGCCTTCTGGGAAATGATCTATAACGAGTTAAAAAAGGTGTTTAAGTACACCTTTCCTAAGAAACCAGAGGCCTTCCTTCTGGGCATAGTCGGCCAGAAGGTGTTAAAAAAGGATAGAACTTTTTTTATGTATGCTACAACAGCAGCAAGAATTCTTATCGCCAAGCATTGGAAGACCCAAGATTTGCCCACACTGGAGGATTGGCAGACGCAATTGATGAACTACATGGAACTGGCCGAGATGACTGCAAGGATCCGAGACCTGGGAGAAGAGGCAATGGAGGAGGACTGGAAAAAATTTAAAGACTATCTGCAAAAGTATTATAAGTTGTATGAATCATAAGATGTCGTATGATTTGGAACGTTAGCCCCAGCAACGAAATTTAATTATCTATGAAATTGGACAACATCTATGAAAGAATCAAAGTTTAAATGGGTAAAAACGACATTATGTTACATTTTTAGAGTAAATGGAGAATAAGAGATTTAAACTTAAACTGCAATTGAAAATATAAAGAAACATATGAAATAAGGGTATAATTTGTTGATAACTTTATTATCAAGAATGCATTATGCGGGAGATGTGGGGAAGTCCAATGGAAATTTGAAATAAGTCCTTGAAATGGTCGTGATTTTCTGTTCTTTTTTTCCTTTCTTTTTTCTACTTTGTTCATTCTTTTGTTCTTTCTGTAATTTGGAAAAAATGCAATAAAAATTATTATAAAAAAAAAATAAATATACCTTCCTGAAGAAACCAGAGGCCTTTCTCCTGGGCATAGTCGGCCAATTGGTGTCAAAGAAGGATAGAACTTTTTTCATGTACGCTACAACAGCAGCAAGAATACTCATCGCAAAGTATTGGAAGACACAAGACCTACCCACTTTGGAAGAATGGCAGATGAAGCTGATTGACTGCATGGGACTTGCAGAAATGACTGGCAGAATCTGGGACCAGGGAGAAAAGTCGGCAGAAGAAGATTGGAAAAAAATTTAAGGACTATTTACAAAAATATTGTAAAATTAAGGAATGTTGAATGATGCTGGATTGAAATTAAGTGGTTTCAAGCTGTAACTATGATAAAACGACTTTCTTTCTGTAAGCAAGAATTTAAAGCTACAATAATTTAAGATGTTGAGATAAGGATTTGCTGTACAAACAACTCAAACTGGGTATACAAGAAAGGGAGGTATGAGGAGTCGGGGAAATAAGTCACAAGAAAATAAATTGTGAAATTTAAGTGTTTTTAATATTTTTATGTTTGTTTTTTTCTTTGGTTTGCAAAAAATTGGAAACTTTAATAAATATCTTTTTTTTTAAAAAAATCACTTTTAAAGGATCGACTTTCATCATTTAAAATCGCGGAACCCCCCTTCGGTAGCAGGAGAAGAAGGGGGACTTTTTCCTGAGCTGTTTAAACCTGCAGAAGTGAAGCTAAAGCAAAGTAATTTTCCACTGTCCTGACCCTGGAGCAGGGTGTCAGGATTGACGTTTGAAGCTCATTGACCAGAAATAAATGCTTTGACAGATAGTTAAAAGGAGAGAAACATTGTGATTCCATTGTTTCCTTTCGTCTTTTAAAAGAACAAATATGGACAAAATATCTTTAAAAAGAAACTTTGTTGCTATTGTTTTCAAGGAAAAGAACAACCAGAAGTTTTTCCCCCTAGAGGGGAACTGTGAAATTGTAACTAAATCCTGGGAACTTGCAGCTGCTACTGATTACAACTGTGGGAAAAGATTTGTGACCTTGTAGGACAATGCCTTCAGAAGCACTGTTGGGTGCTTTCTGTAAAATAAATGCCCTATTGGATCAGTTAAGTCAGAAGACGTTTTTTTATGACTAATGCGAACAGAACCTTTGAACAGGTAGTGGAAAATTATATGGAGCCCACCCAGGAACCAAAACAGGAGCGTACCATGACAGAACAACTGAAAGAAGAGGACCTTGCTGAATCTTGGGTGCCAGGGATGGAGGGACTTTTGGCCCAGCAGGAAAATGAGCCTTTGGATTTGACAAATGAACTTGGAAAAAACCAGATTTGGAAAGACAAAGTTTGGATTGACTTGGAAATGGGGGGTTGGACAGACCCCCCTATGCAGGGATGTTTGGACTTTCCGAGTCTGGCAATGGGCCGTCAGAGGTTTGGAGCTGTTGGGATTTCCAATTTTGGAGGGAATTTGAAACATGTCCTAAAATACCACATGGAGTCTAATCTGGACTATGGGAAAGGGGCTGATTTGTTGAAAAGGGTCAAAAACACTACCAAGCTGGAGTTCCCACGAGTGAAAGGAAAATATGAAGAAGAGCTGCAGAAGGGACATGGAAGAGATTTGAAGGTCTCGGATATAAGATCACCAGGTTAATGTGCCAGACTAATGGGATAAAAAGGACTGACAATCCTGGGACCGGGGGGAGGGGACGCTGGAAGAAGATTTTTTTTTTATTCTCTTTTTTATTATCAGAAATGTTTTATGAACGTTGTAAAAATGTTGAAATGAAATTACTTGGCTCTTGTAAGAATGTTTAAAGAACTAGGTAAAAAGGTAATGGTTATGAGAAGCTGGTAAAAATAAGATTTAATTTTTAAGTTTTAAGGTTTTTTATAAGATAAGATGAAAATAGAGCAAGGTAATGTAGTGACAGAATATTATGAATTATGGAAAGGATTTGCTGTGACAATTATTAATCAAGATACAAGAGATGGGAGGAGGAGGAGGCCACGGAAAGAAGGTAATGAAAGTGGAGAATTTGAAAATGATGTTTTTTTTCTGTTTTTGTTTTTTCCCCTCTGTAATTTTGTCTTTTTTTCTTTGTAATTTAAAAAAATCTTTTTTCAATAAATATCATTATAAAAAAAAACAAAAACAAAGTGTTGGTGCTGATCTTTAAAGCCCTAAACGGCCTCGGTCCAGTAGACCTGAAGGAGCGTCTCCACCCCCATCGTTCAGCCCGGACACTGAGATCCAGCGCCGAGGGCCTTCTGGCGATTCCCTCATTGTGAGAAGTAAGGTTACAGGGAACCAGGAAGAGGGCCTTCTCGGTAGTGACACCTGCCCTGTGGAACGCCCTCCCAGCAGATGTCAAGGCAATAAACAACTATTGTACTTTTAAAAGACAACTGAAGGCAGCCCTCTTTAGGGAAGTTTTTAATGTCTAATGCTGTATTGTTTTTAATATTCAGTTGGAAGCCGCCCAGAGTGGCCGGGGAAACCCAGCCAGATGGGCGGGGTACAAATAAATTATTATTATTATTATTATTATTATTATTATTATTATTATTATTATTACTTTATTATGCCACACCTAACTCACCGTCAAATCACACATCATAGCCAGGGGCACAGCCTGCACAAAATAAAAACTCAGATCCATGGCTTCTTGGACATTCTAGGCCGAAAAACATGCTTTTGAAGCACGAATCCTCATGGATCCTCACACTTTTTGCATTAGGCCAACCCTAATTCACCATCAAAACACACATCATAGCCAGGGGCACAGCCTGCACCACAAAAAACTCAGATCCATGCTTTCTTTGCCGTTTTAGGGCAAAAACGTGGTTTTGAAGCACGGGTCCTTCTGGATCCTCACGCTTTTTTCATTGGGACACCCCTACCTCACCATCAAATCACACATCATAGCCAGGGGCATAGCCTGCACCACAGAGAACTCGGATTCATGACTTCCTGTCTACTCTATGGCCCAAAAACGTGGTTTCGAAGCACGGACCCTCATGGATCATCTTGTTTTTTGCATTGCCCACCCCAAACCCACGGTCAAATCACACATCATAGCCAGGGTCACAGCCTGCACCACAAAAAAAGCAGATCCACGGC
This sequence comes from Podarcis vaucheri, assembly GCF_965113315.1. Classification (NCBI taxonomy): domain Eukaryota; kingdom Metazoa; phylum Chordata; class Lepidosauria; order Squamata; family Lacertidae; genus Podarcis; species Podarcis vaucheri. The sequence continues at coordinate 1,081,161 of NC_138757.1, read as the reverse complement.
TTCCTGGCCACTCCATGGCCCAAAAACGTGGTTTCGAAGCACGGATCCTCATGGATGATCTTGCTTTTTGCATTGAAATCACACATCGAAAACTCAGATCCACGGCTTCCTGGCCACTCCATGGCCCAAAAACATGGTTTCGAAGCACAGATTCTCAGGGATCATCATGTTTTTTGCTTTGGGCCACCTTTAACTCACCGTCAAATCACACGTCATAGCCAGGGGCACAGCCTGCACCACAAAAAGCACAGATCCACCGCTTCCTGGCTGCTCCATGGCCCAAAAATGTGGTTTCGAAGCACTGATACTCATGGATCCTCACACAGTTTGCATTGGGCCACCCCTAACTCACCGTCAAATCACACATTAAAGCCAGTGGCATAGCCTGCATAAAAAAAAATCTGGGATCCACAGCTTCCTGGCAACTCCATGGCCCAAAATCGTGGTTTCGAAGCACGGATCCTCATGGATCCTCACACTTTTTGCATTGGGCCACCCCTAATTCACCGTCAAATCACACGTCATAGCTAGGGGCACAGCCTGCACCACAAAAATCTAGGATCTACAGCTTCCTGGCTGCTCCATGGCCCAAAAACGTGATTTCGAAGCACTGATCCTCATGGATCCTCACGCTTTTTGCATTGGCCCCCCCAACTCCCCGTCAAATCACACGTCATAGCCAGGGGCACAGTCTGCATCCCCAAAAACTTGGATCCACAGCTTCCTGGAAACACCGTAGCCAAAAACGTGGTTTTGAAGCACGGATCCTCATGGATCCTCACACTTTTTGCATTGCCCCCCCCAACTCACTGTCAAATCACACATCATAACACAGCCTGCACCACAAAAAACACGGATCCATGGCTTCCTGGTCGCTCGATGGCCCAAAAACGTGGTTTCGAAGCACGGATCCTCATGGATCCTCACGCTTTTTGCATTGCCCCCCCCCCCAACACACCGTCAAATCACACGTCATAGTCAGGGGCAAAGCCTGCACCACAAAATACTTGGATCCACTGCTTCCTGGACACACCGTGGCACAAAAACATGGTTTCGAAGCACAGATCCTCTTGGATCCTGACACTTCTTGCATTGGGCCAACCCTAACTCACTGTCAAATCACACATCATAGCTAGGGTTACAGCCTGCACCACAAAAAACTAGGATCCACGGCTTCTTGGCCGCTGCATGGCCCAATAACGTGGTTTCGAAGCACGGATCCTTATGGATCCTTATGCTTTTTGCATTGGGCCAACCCTATGTTGTTTAGTCATTTAGTCGTGTCCCACTCTTCGTGACCCCATGGACCAGAGCACGCCAGGCACTTCTGTCTTCCACTGCCTCCCGCAGTTTGGTCAAACTCATGCTGGTAGCTTCAAGAACACTACCCAACCATCTCGTCCTCTGTTGTCCCCTTCTCCTTGTGTCCTCCATCTTTCAGCACATCAAGGTCTTTTCCAGGGAGTCTTCTCTTCTCATGAGGTGGCCAAAGTATTGGAGCCTCAGCTTCACGATTTGTCCTTCCAGTGAGCACTCAGGGCTGATTTCCTGAAGAATGGATAGGTTTGATCTTCTTGCAGTCCATGGGACTCTCAAGAGTCTCCTCCAGCACTATAATTCAAAAGCATCAATTCTTCGGCGATCAGCCTTCTTTATGGTCCAGCTCTCACTTCCATACATCACTACTGGGAAAACCATAGCTTTTACTATATGGACCTTTGTTGGCAAGGTGATGTCTCTGCTTTTCAAGATGCTGTCTAGGTTTGTCATTGCTTTTCTCCCAAGAAACAGGCGTCTTTTAATTTCGTGGCTGCTGTCACCATCAATACTAAAAGGAAAGGGAGTTCATGATGGCTGGGAGTTTGTTAAGAGGGAGATACTAAAAGCACAACGTCAGGCAATACCAATGAGACGGAAACATGGAAGGTGCCTAAAGAAGCCAGGGTGGCTATCTAAAGAACTTTTAACTGAATTAAGATTAAAAAAGGATGTGTACAAAAAATGGAAAAGGGGGGAAACCACCAAAGAGGAATTCAAACAAATAGCCAGCACGTGTAGACACAAAGTCAGAAAAGCTAAAGCACAGAATGAACTCAGGCTTGCTAGAGAGGTTAAAAGCAACAAAAAAGGCTTTTATGGGTATGTTCGTAGCAAAAGGAAGAACAAAGAAACAGTGGGGTCACTCAGAGGAGAAGATGGTGAAATGCAAACAGGGGACACAGAAAGGGCTGAACTCCTCAATGCCTTCTTTGCCTCAGTCTTCTCCGATAAAGAAAACAATGCCCGACCTGAAGAATTTGGAGCAAATGATTCAGCAAAGGAAACACAGCCCAGAATAACTAAGGAGATAGTACAAGAATATTTGGCTAGTTTAGATGTATTCAAGTCTCCAGGGCCAGATGAACTGCATCCAAGAGTATTAAAAGAACTGGCAGATGTGATCTCAGAACCACTGGCAGTCATCTTTGAGAATTCCTGGAGAACAGGCGAAGTCCCGGCAGACTGGAGGAGGGCAAATGTTGTCCCTATTTTCAAAAAGGGGAAAAGAGAGGACCCAAATAATTACCGCCCAGTCAGTCTGACATCAATAGCAGGGAAGATTCTGGAGCAGATCATTAAGCAAACAGTCTGTGAGCACCTAGAAAGGAATGCTGTGATCACCAATAGTCAGCATGGATTTCTGAAAAATAAGTCATGTCAGACTAACCTGATCTCGTTTTTTGACAGAATTACAAGCCTGGTAGATGAAGGGAACGCAGTGGATGTAGCCTACCTTGATTTCAGCAAGGCATTTGACAAGGTGCCCCATGATATTCTTGTAAAGAAGCTGGTAAAATGTGGTCTTGACTATGCTACCACTCAGTGGATTTGTAACTGGCTGACTGACCGAACCCAAAGGGTGCTCATCAATGGTTCCTCTTCATCCTGGAGAAGAGTGACTAGTGGGGTGCCACAGGGTTCTGTCTTGGGCCCGGTCTTATTCAACATCTTTATCAACGACTTGGATGATGGACTCAAGGGCATCCTGATCAAATTTGCAGATGACACCAAACTGGGAGGGGTGGCTAACACCCCAGAGGACAGGATCACACTTCAAAACGACCTTGACAGATTAGAGAACTGGGCAAAAACAAACAAGATGAATTTTAACAGGGAGAAATGTAAAGTATTGCACTTGGGCAAAAAAAATGAGAGGCACACATACAAGATGGGTGACACCTGGCTTGAGAGCAGTACATGTGAAAAGGATCTAGGAGTCTTGGTTGACCACAAACTTGACATGAGCCAACAGTGTGACGCGGCAGCTAAAAAAGCCAATGCAATTCTGGGCTGCATCAATAGGAGTATAGCATCTAGATCAAGGGAAGTAATAGTGCCACTGTATTCTGCTCTGGTCAGACCACACCTGGAGTACTGTGTCCAGTTCTGGGCACCACAGTTCAAGAAGGACACTGACAAACTGGAACGTGTCCAGAGGAGGGCAACCAAAATGGTCAAAGGCCTGGAAACGATGCCTTAGGAGGAACGGCTAAGGGAGCTGGGCATGTTTAGCCTGGAGAAGAGGAGGTTAAGGGGTGATATGATAGCCATGTTCAAATATATAAAAGGATGTCACATAGAGGAGGGAGAAAGGTTGTTTTCTGCTGCTCCGGAGAAGCGGACACGGAGCAATGGATCCAAACTACAAGAAAGAAGATTCCACCTAAACATTAGGAAGAACTTCCTGACAGTAAGAGCTGTTCGACAGTGGAATTTGCTGCCAAGGAGTGTGGTGGAGTCTCCTACTTTGGAGGTCTTTAAGCAGAGGCTTGACAACCATATGTCAGGAGTGCTCTGATGGTGTTTCCTGCTTGGCAGGGGGTTGGACTCGATGGCCCTTGTGGTCTCTTCCAACTCTATGATTCTATGATTCTAAGATTTCTATGATTCTATGAATCTGCAGTGATCATGGAGCCCAAGAAAGTAAAGTCTCTCACTGCCTCCATTTCTTCCCCTTCTATTTGCCAGGAGGTGATGGGACCAGTGGCCATGATCTTCGTTTTTTTGATGTTGAGCTTCAGACCATGTTTTGCGCTCTCCTCTTTCACCCTCAATAAAAGGTTCTTTAATTCCTCCTCACTTTCTGCCATCAAGGTTGTGTCATCTGCATATCTGAGGTTGTTGATATTTCTTCCGGCAATCTTCCGGCTAGGGATTCATCCAGCCCAGCCTTTCGCATGATGAATTCTGCATATAAGTTAAATAAGCAGGGAGACAATATACAGCCTTGTCGTACTCCTTTCCCAATTTTGAACCAATCAGTTGTTCTATATCCAGTTCTAACTGTAGCTTCTTGTCCCACATAGAGATTTCTCAGGAGACAGATGAGGTGATCAGGCACTCCCATTTCTTTAAGAACTTGCCATAGTTTGCTGTGGTCAACACAGTCAAAGGCTTTTTGCAATTTGGTCTCTGGTTCCTCTGCCCCTTCTAAATCCAGCTGGCACTTCTGGGAGTTCTCGGTCCACATACTGCTTAAGCCTGCCTTGTAGAATTTTAAGCATAACCTTGCTAGCGTGTGAAATGAGTGCAATTGTGCGGTAGTTGGAGCATTCTTTGGCACTGCCCTGTTAGGATATTTCCGTTCCACCTTAAAAGGGAGCAGGATGTTTGTGGCACAGCCTGCGTATTTCCTGTTCACAGGATGTTTATGTTATCTATTGCTTTCGTTTTCTCTCTCTCTATCTGAGACACTGTCGCAGGCAGTCATGTCTTTCTCTGTTCTGATCAACGCTGAATAAAGCTTGTAAATAATGCTCTCCTGAGTGCGACTTTTGGCTGTCCATTATCTGCTGATAAGAGTGTGCATGAGCTCTGGAATGTGGCAAGTTATTTTCTAGAAACTCATGTCGCTAATCGATGATACTGCGTGCCTACGGGAGATCGATGGACGTCCGGCTGACGGCTTGGGGCCATGATGGACTTTATCTCCCTGGCAGTATCCCAACAACAGGTTTCGTGCCCAGATTCACGGCACTTACAGGAGAGTAAGACTGCGACAGACTGCGTTGAAAGGTATGTGGAGGAAAAGCGAAAGTAAGGCTTTTCTGTTTGCCTTTGAACTCCCGCAGACAAATGGATCTGGGAGCCGCGCCAAAGGCTTCGTGATTAATGGGCTGCCGAGATAACAAGTCTCTGAAGTGAAATAGACTCACGGCTAAAATAAAAGGCTGGTATGGAGTTTTTCCAGTCTTCTGAGGCTGCTGAGTGCCCTAAGCTAAATGGGAACAATTATAAAACCTGGGCAAAATGGTGTGAGAGTTTGCTGCGTCAGTTTGGAGTGTGGCATACTGTGTGTGAGGCCCCTCCAGTTCCTCTGACAGATAGGTGGAAGGCCAAAAATTCGAAGGCGATAGACATAATAGTCTTGTCCGTCTCTCTGGAGGAAATTAAAACGTTAGCTGGCCACGTGACTGCACGTAAGATGTGGAATGCTTTGAAAATAGCCCACCAGCCAGTCATCCCAGCCCAGAGTTTGACTGCATCGGAGGTCCTGGCTGTTTCCCAGAATGCGAGTGAATGCAGGGATGCTGAGGGCACCGGTTGCAAGCTGCAGGGGGAGCTGACCGTCACGTCATCCCAGGCAGCATTCCAGCCTCTAGGGGGAGCCAAGGAGTCGGCAGCTGAGAGCTCTGTTTCTCATGGGAGCCAAGGTCATCGCCTTTGCAGAGGCCGGAAGGCCAGAGATAAACAGAGGCAGATGCCTGCAGATGGCCAGAAGCAGAGGGAGGGTGAAGAGCCCACGCCAGTGGAAAACAAGGTTTTGTTTGCTGGCACAGCTTCACCAAAGGCTAAAGGCACGTCTGGTGGCCAGGAGCAGGGGGGCAAGCTGCAAAAGCCCATGCCAGTGGAAAACAAGGTTTTGCTTGCTGGAAAAGCTGCTCCAAAAGCCAAAGCCAGGTTTGTTATTCATTCAGGGAGTACCCGCCATATTTCAAAGGACCGTTATCTCTTTATCTCCTTCAAACCTCAAGAAGGTGAGATCCACCTGGCTGACGGAAAGACGTTGCGAATCGCAGGAGAAGGGACTGTGAGACTGGCAAGTCTGCACACAACCATCAAAGGTGTACTTTATGTTCCAGGCGCTGCAGACAACTTGCTCAGTGTCCCACAGCTTACTGGGCGTGGTTTTGAGATTTCCTTCAAGAGAAGAAGAGTTTGGATTTGATATCCCGCCTTTCACTCCCCTTCAGGAGTCTCAAAGCGGCTAACATTCTCCTTTCCCTTCCTCCCCCACAACAAACACTCTGTGAGGTGAGTGGGGCTGAGAGACTTCAGAGAAGTGTGACTGGCCCAAGGTCACCCAGCAGCTGCATGTGGAGGAGCGGAGACACGAACCCGGTTTCCCAGATTACGTGACTACCGCTCTTAACCACTACACCACACTGGCTCTGTGACACTGAGCGTTTGTGTCATCAGAAAAGGCAAAGAGGACATTTTGCATGCAAAGTTTATGAATGGTTTGCTCTGTATAACTTATGACGACAGTGCTGTTGTGTCTAATGTTGATTCTTGTTGTGTTGCACAAACTAACAAAGTTCTTCATGCAGGATGCATTCACGATGCACACAGAAGGTTTTGTCACCTCTCTTGGAAGGCACTGGCCAAGATGCAGAGGTGGTTGAGGGTTTGAACATCAAACCCTGTAAGTTTCACATGAAATGTGTATCTTGTGCAGAGAACAAGGTGAAGGTTGCTCCAAAAGGCAAGGAGTCTAGCAGGCAGGCTTCCAAACCCTACCAGCTAGTGCACGCAGACCTGGTTGGTCCACTTGCGCCCTCTTTGGGAGGAGCAAGGTACTTCATGGTTCTAATTTATTCTTTTTCCAGGTACATTCATGTGTTTATGCTCGAGCAGAAATCGCAAGCGTTTCCAAAGTTCAAGGCATTCTGTGCTTGGTTGGAGAATGTTCACGGTAAACGTATTGGCTGACTCTTTACTGATCGGGGCGGGGAGTTCACTTCTCAGCAGTTTGAAGCTTTCCTGACTGAGAAAGGAATCCAGCATGACTTGTCAACGCCTAGATCACCATGGATGAATGGGCTTGCGGAGCGAGCAAATCAAACGTTGCTGCAAGGAATGAAAACCTTGTTGCATGATGCCAATCTCCCTGATAAGTTTTGGGGGGAGGCTCTGTCGAATTTTGTTTACACTTTTAATAGTAGATTGTCATCACCTATTGGTTGTACCCCCTATGAGAAGATGTTTGGTAAGAAACCCAACATCAAGCACATGAGAATCTTTGGTTCTGACATGTGGGTACACACCCCACAAAGCAACAAGCTTGGGAAGCGTGGGGCACATGGTTTGTTCATGGGGTACGAAAAAGGTGCATACAGGGTATGGATGACTGACTCTAAGTCCATTAAGTTCACAAAGAGTGTTGAGTACAATCCTAAGTGGGGGGAAAATGTGGGAATTTTCCAGAGTTACCCAGAGGAGGATGAAGGTGATGTCAAGGAAGCAGCTGAAGCTGAGGAAGCTGAGGATGACGATGATGATCAGAGTTCGGATTCCAGTTCAGTGGGCAGCGCTGCTGCTGGTGTCAGTGACAGTGATGACACAGCAGACTACAAGAGCTCAAAGGCCTCAGTCAGACCATCTGATACGTCTGACAATGAACTGGAAGAACCACTGTTCACCATTGGTCACTTTTCTCCTAAGAAAGAGGAGATGAGTCCAGAAGACTTGCGTCTAGTACGCAGATCTGAGAGAGCCACGAAGGGCAGACCTCCAAAGAGATTTGCTGATGAGTTTGCTAAGACGGCAACTGCTGTTCTTAGTAGCTCAGAGAAGGTGTGGGAACCTTCAAGCTTCAAAGAGGTTCAGGATGGTTCAGGTTCAGGAGTTTCTTTGGGATTCAGATGTAGACTGATCTTCTCCAATCCTCTGGCCACTGCTGAGTTTTCCAAACTTGCTGGCATATTGAGTGTAGCACCTTAATAGCATCATCTTTTTAAATTTTAAATAGTTCAGCTGGAATACCATCACTTCCACTGGCCTTGTTATTTGCAGTGCTTTCTAAGGCCCATTTGACTTCACTCTCCAGGATGTCTGGCTCAAGGTCAGCAACCACACTACCTGGGGTGTACGAGACATCCATATCTTTGCGTGGCAAGTCCCCTCCCCCATGTGAAATGAAGACACTGGACACAGTAATTAAGGTTAATGGGCATAAAAGGCCACAACTTTATTGATTACAGAATTGGAAGGTATTGGCCTTAGGCATTGGCTCCTATCGACTACCCCGCATGGGTACCGGGAAGGGTTGTCCACAAGCCGTGGGAGTCCTGTTGAAGTACGCCAACTAGGATCCCAACGGGTGTCACCGCTCTGGGGCGTGCCGGAGGCCCTTACCTCCCTAGGTTTCGGACAAGGCAATGCCCCCCGGAGTCCTCTACCGGACTACCCTTTTCTTTTGGGGAAGGTGATGGCGTTTCCTTCCCCCCTTTATTTGCATACCAATTAACCGCTGCCAATGCCTAACCGCCAACACCGAATAAGTTGTGACGTTTGCTACGAGGTAGGCGAAAAAACCAAAAGGCTCGAAGAGTGCCAACTTGGAAAAATTCCTACCAGGCCCCTTGCGGCGACCAACCGAAGTCCATAGCAAGGTCAAAGCTACCTTAAACCTAAGGGGTGGGTGGGATGGGAAAAAACCGCTCAGCTGGAAAGGGGCAAAGAGGGCGGTCCCCGGGCGTGCCTAGCCTTAAATAGGCTAGGGCCATGCCTCCCCGGTCCGCCGATTGGCGGGCCGTGTCGCCGACACGCCCGGGGATTCCCTAATCTCGCGGGGGCAAAGGCCAGCCCCCGCGTGGGATGTGGGAGGGATTTCTGCCCGCAACCCCCTCTCCTCCCAGGTCGGAAATGGCTTTGCGTGGCAAGTCCCCTCCCCCATGTGAAATGAAGACACTGGACACAGTAATTAAGGTTAATGGGCATAAAAGGCCACAACTTTATTGATTACAGAATTGGAAGGTATTGGCCTTAGGCATTGGCTCCTATCGACTACCCGGCATGGGGACCGGGAAGGGTTGTCCACAAGCCGTGGGAGTCCTGTTGAAGTACACCAACTAGGATCCCAACGGGTGTCACTGCTCTGGGGCGTGCCGGAGGCCCTACCTCTCCAGGCTTCGGACAAGGCCACGCCCCCCGGAGTCCTCTACCGGACTACCCTTTTCTTTTGGGGAAGGTGATGGCGTTTCCTTCCCCCCTTTATTTGCATACCAATTGACCCCTGCCAATGCCTAACCTCCACTCGAGCAGAGCTCGCCGCCAATACCTTCAAGCCTGTAACCAATTCCTAATCCCTGCTATGATGTCCCCCAACCAGATATCGTTTCCCACGTCAGATAGATGCACGCCATCCCATCTGTAGAGGGCCTCGTTGCTGTACTGGATGCCGGGGTGGCCGATGACACACCCGCCCAGAGCCGCCACTCTACGCTCAACGGCCCGCTGCAAGACCTTTCTTGCTTTATTGATTCCAACTGGGCTCACACAATCCCTCCACGTCCTCCTCTCAAGCAACGAGGACCACAAAATAGTCATGTTTGGGTAAACCACCATCAATTCAGCAAAGTCGTCAAAAATGTTCCATCTCAAGTCAATAGCTTTGCGGTACGCCAGGTCATTTCCCCCCAACTGGATAACCAGGGCATCAGGTGGGCCCTCGGAGGCAGCTCTCGCCATCACAGCTGGCTTGAATTCGCACCAACGCATGCCTCTTCTTGCCATCCAGGTCAGCTGGACACCCGTTGGTAAGTTCAAGTTTTTACCCAGCCCGGAACTCATTGCCCGATGCCTGGCCCAATGCACAATACTATGGCCTACCAGCCAGATGCGTACCCCTCGGCATTCTGAAAGGGGAATAGACAGGGAGAGCGAGGTCAGGCGTGCACCCACTAGTCATAAATTCCCTGTTATGTAAGCTCTGAATGCATTTGATTTCCAGCGGCCCAGATCCTTTATCCTCTCTGCGGAGAGCCCGAGATGCACAGCCGTGGTTGCAGCACCGATCCGAAAAGAGTGAGCCGCAAATTCGGCCGCGGGCAGCCCGCATGCAGCCAAAGCCCTTCGCATCACCCAAGTAAACTGGTGCCTGGCCAAAGGCGAGCCATCGGCATGAATTAAGAGGGGGCCTGGGCCACTGGGCCTTAGATAAAGAAAACGCCTCGTATCCCTAACCGGGCATGGGCCCGGGCCTTGCACTGCAGGTAACCTTAGAAGGGCCCCCCTCCCCTGCTGGTCGGTCTTGGAGCTCCGAATTTGGACTATAAGCTCGTTAGTTGACAGGGTCAGATCACTTAAGAGGATACCCCTCCGGGCGTGGAAAGCCCCACCGTCACAAACCACTTCCCCTACGCGAAGGGCCCCAAAGAAGGCTATCGAGTAAGTGGCCGAGAATAGGCGAGCCTCGTATTTTGACCAGCATATGGCACGTAATTTTTTGTGTATCTGGGTCAGAATGTCAAAAGTTAAGGGCCTTCTCCCGTCAGAGCTAGGTGGTTGCTGACGGCGCCACCCTTCTAGAGCCTTACGCACTATAAATTTAGCACACGGGTCGGTGTCGAAAAAGGTTTTGCAAAAATATGAAATTCCTGCGGACTGGATATTGAGAGTCTTAGGAGCCCTGCCCAGTTCCTTCAGGTGGGCCAAATAGTGGAGGACCTCCCTCGACGAGGGAACAGAGTTGCGTTTTGCCTTGGGAAACTTATTGCGGAACTTTAGGAAGTCGGCCCACGCTTTTTTGTAAGATCTCATTGTGGAAGGGGCGACTGCACCGAATACTCCCTTCAACACTTCTTCCTCCCAAGACTCCAGAGATGCTCCGGGAAAGGCATCGATGACTGTTCCGCATCCGGCGCTAACAATCGGAAGCGCTCCATCTGAAAGCGAGACAGAGCATCCGCGATGTCATTATTAATGCCGGGTACGAATTTGGCTGAGAAATAAATATTGTTCTCCAGACACAGGAGGACGAGGGACCGCAACAAGTTTCCCACCCTAGCGGAGCGCGTGGACTGTCTGGATAGGACCGCTACTACTGCCTGGTTATCTGTGTTGAAACATACCCTATGATTGCGAAACTGCTCTGCCTAGAGGTGGACTGCCACTAGGATCGGGAAAAATTCCAAAAATGTGAGGTCCCGAGAAATGGGCTGGCCCTGCCAGTCTTCCGGCCACTTTTTTGCACACCACTGGCCCCTGAAATAAACTCCGAACCCCAGGGACCCTGCTGCATCTGACTGGACTTGGAAGTCAGCATTGAGTGCCATGGAATCCTGCCATAGGGATATGCCGTTATAACTATCAAGGAATTGCAGCCAGACTTCCAAATCTGCCTTGACTTCTTTAGAGAGGCGAACCCTATGCTGTGGTGCCCGGAGACCTGCCGACAGTCTGGCCAACCGGCCACAGAAAGGTCGACCCGGCGCCACTACCCTGCAAGCGAAATTTAAGTGACCTAGCAGGGATTGAATTTGCCTTAGTGTAACCTTCTTTAGCGGCAAGAGCTGTTGTATCTCTTCCTTAAGGGCTAACAATTTTTCCCGCGGCAGTCTGGACGTTTGGGCTACGGTGTCTAACTCAATGCCTAGATATACCAATGAAGTGGATGGACCCTCTGTCTTTTCTGCGGCTAGTGGCACACCCAGATCACCTGCCAGGGCTGTGAAGGCCTCCAGGAGGGCGGAGCACCGCTGCCTGTTGTCTGCCACCAAAATAAAATCATCAAGGTAACGCGAGACGCCCGACGACCCTGTCCTAAGGCGTAGGGCCCAATCCAGAAATGTACTAAATGACTCGAAAGCTGAGCAGGCCATGGAGCAACCCATGGGCATTGCTTTGTCAATGAAATACGCCCCCTCGAATCTAAAGCCCAGCCAACGGAAGTCCGCTGGATGGACGGGAAGAAGGCGAAACGCTGACTCAATGTCACATTTGGCAAGGAGCGCCCCCTGCCCAAATTTGCGAATCATTTTTACTGCATGGTCGAAGGAGGCGTATTTCACTGTACAAAGCTCCTGGGGAATCGCGTCATTGACCGAGCCCCCCCTTGGGTAAGAGAGGTTGTGGATCATGCGGAATTCCCCTGGGGTCTTTTTTGGTACAATGCCTAAGGGGGATAGATGAAGTCCTTCTACTGGAGGCTCGGCAAAGGGACCTGCTACCCTACCCGCACTGATTTCTTTCTCTATCTTTTTCCTAACTATCTCTGGCCTTTCCCTGACTGATTTTTGATTTTGTGGGTCCCCAGAGTTAGGGGGGAAAGACACCGGGATTCTGAAACCTGTGGAAAACTCCTCCCAAAGATACTGCGCAGCTTTCCGATCGGGATATTGATCCAGCAGGGTTCTGAGGGGCTGAAGGCGGATGGGGGAGAAGGCTAAGCCACGATGCAAATTACTGGCGGCTACCGGGCCCTTGGTGGGAGGATCTGGGGGCGCCCCTATTGTTGCTGTGGGAGAACCCCCGGCCCCCACGAAAGGGCTGCTGTTTGTTCTTGAAGCACGAAGAGGCGGGGTGGTTGCCCCAGCACCGCTCGCATTCGTGAAGATACTTACAGGAGGATCGCGAGCATACACCCCTGTTGTACTCCCAGCAGTGGCGGCGCCGTTTCGCCTCCGTCTTACCCGCCTTGGCTGCATCCTGGTTTTTCTTTTCGATGTAAGGGTTGACGTCCTCACCCCAGTAATTAGGATCTGTTAGATCCCATCGCGTGGAAGGCAGGAGAGAAGCGTTTCTACGGAAATTCTCATCATATGTTAAGGCGGCATTTTCTCCCGCAGGCGCGTGCGCCCTCCTCACGTGGGCCAGATAGGCAACCAAATCCATGGAACGCCGCGGATAAGCCGCGCAAACGACACCCATGAATACCTGGTAGCCATCCAGCCAATTCTCAAAGGTGCACTCTGCCCTAGGCGTCCTATACCTCCACTTACCGTAGTAGCGCCTCCTTTCACCTTTACCCGTTATCCTAGTAGGGGGGAGAAGGGTAAACATGTCCACATAGTCACCATTGAGGATCTTAGTCCTCTTCTTCTGTGACAAATGGTTCCCCAGTATAAAATCAGTGGATTGATTAGTGGCAACTTTTACATCCTCCACTAATGCCCCATCTTTCCATTCTAGCACACCATTAAAGGACTTACGATGGGAATTGGCCCTCCTTTCATGCGCCCAAAGTGGGATCCCATGATTCCCTTCCCCCAGGCCCCAGTAGCTATCCATGGGGCCCTCACCATCCGAATCCAAGGATGACGTACCTGAGTCGTCCTCAGTCTCGGACTGCCTACTTCTTTTCTTCTTCGAAGAGGTGTGCTTTTTCTTGGATTTCCTCTTCCCTCCTTGCGCCTCGACGTTGGGTGGGTTCACACTGGCGGCTGCCTGAATGCCTTGAGGTTGCACATGCTCCTCCTCCAAGGCGGAGCCCGCGCTGTCATCGGTAGAGCTGTGCTGTGGCTGCTGCTCCTGAAACACACTAGGAATGTCTACAACCTGTGAAACAGCGTTGCTGCTGGCACCCGTGGCCGTAGCCTTCCCCTTGCCAGTACCCTTTGCTGGAGCCTTTCCCTTGCCATTGCTTTGGTTGGCTTTCCTAGCAATGGCTGCCTGGGCACAGGTATTAGGGCGGCCTACGTTCCCCACATCCGACTGGTTGCTAACCCCTGCACCGACTGGGATGACCTGCTGACCCTGACCGCAGGGCGGAGTATCGGGTATCACGTCTTGTGATGGTTCTGGGGCCGGAAGGGCAACCGGCCCCTTGGGCCTACATTGTCTGTAAAAGGTTTCAAAGGCCATGAAAAATTGGGCGAAGGCTTGGGGGTCGCACGGCATGGCCAGCATCTGAGTGCCCCCACTGCCAGTGAGAGGTGCCATCTGATTACTGGAAGTGGATGGCTGCTGGTCCCCGCCTGAAGCCATCACTTATGGTAAAGCGGCTGGTATTATTCACCTAACTATATGGAGACGCCTACCTAGGCAGACCGTGTACCTACACCAGTACAATATATCCTATGCTAGGTTAAAAACCACCACCAACCACTGGCAACAATCAGCCGCTCAGCCAAAAGCTGCGCCTAGCTCACAGTATTGTCTACACTGCCTTGGCACAACATTGAATCTGGCTAGGCAGGATGCCCTAGCTCAGTATTATCCACACTGACCCGCTGTTCCTAATCTGCGGAACTGGGTACCCAAGTTCAGTATTATCAGCACTGGCTAAGGTTCTACTTAAAATTGGAAATGCTGGCTGTGACAAATTAGACAATCTCCACCATGACTAGCTGTAACTTTACTCTTTAGGAGTTAACAGCACCTATTCCAATAATACGTACGCCGGTTGCTGTAACTCAAATCCAAAACGCTAGCTCAGCACCAGAGGCCCAATGAATAAAAGAATTAAATTTTCCTATCTACTGAATATGCTAATATTAGTTTTCACTATATCTAGAATTGTGTTCCTATCCAATAGGCACAAATTATAATTTCCCAAAAATCAAATTAATGAAGGCAACACAAATCCCAGCAAGAGGACCTTATCTGTTGAAGGCTATCGGTTCAACTTGTAGAAGGAATGAGAGGGCTTAGTAGCCACTGCCAAGAATCACCACTAAACCAGGCTCTGTGCCCCCTCCGCAAAATCACGTAGAGTTATTTACAGCACTCCGGATTGCAGGCCCGAATAATCTCCACTATACCCGGCCCCGCGCCACAACAGGACAAATTACACTAAAATTATTTCCAGCACTCAGCACTTTTGCCCCCCAGACAGATGAGAACCATTAAATCCAATCAATTAACACCGGATGCTTTCTGACTTACTGTCAAAGCGATGTGCAACTAAAAGCCCTAAAGGAAAGGAAAGTAACAAACCGCGTACGCAAGGTCTGGCTGAACTGTGAGAAAGCCTTGCTTGCCAATCACAGCTTGCTTGTGCCGCTACCTCCGCTATCCCCAAGAGTACCGTGTTATCGTTCAGAATATTCCTGCCGGCGCTCGCCACACCTAAAATGGCCGCCCGGGCCTCAAAAGTGACCTTCCTAAGATGGCGCCTGTCAGGGGTTCAGGAGCAGAGACGCAGAGAAGGGAGGAGACAGAGAGCGAGGGGGAGGAATACGAAGGAAGGATGAGTGGGGATGACGACCCGAGATCACCGAGCCTGTCCAGTGAGTCCGAGGATTCCCAGAAGGGAGCGCCAGCGGTCAGAGCAAGGGGGGGGAAGCAGGGGGACACCCCAGGAAGAAGGGTCCAGAGAGGGATCAGAGAGCAGCAGTTGGAGATCGGGACCCACGTGCCCAGCCGGGAGCAGCGGGGAGAAAGGGGACCAGACATCGGGTTCCGGAGGCTTTCAGCAGGAGGGAGGGCATGAGTCAGGAGTAGTCACGCCCACCCCGGGAGCGACGAAACGATCAAGAGGAAGGTAGAGAGTTGGGCGCACGCGCCAAGTTCAAATGCAGCGGAAGCTGGCGCAGTAAGCAGCCCGGAGAGTGAGCCAGGTCCCAAAGCCCGCCGCAAGGAGGCGGAAGGGTCAGGGGGGTCCGCGTCAGAAGAGAGTAGGAAAGAAGAGACCACGGGGGGCAGAAGGACCCAGAGACGGAAGGAAAGGCGCAGGAGGTGGAGCAAGGCTAGGGTATTAAGCTGGTGTGCTAGAGGCGGAGACTCAGACGGGTCTTCGCCGGTCTGACATAGAAGACGTGGGGCTGCACATTGCAGTTTGGAAATGGAACCTGTAACCCAATAAAGACTCTTTTAACATGAACGCTGGCTAACGTGGTCCTATGTGAGCTGGGACTGGGTAGCAGCCCTGACAGTAAGACCCGTCTCAACATAGCTTCGGACACCTGAAACCTCGCAGCGGAGGCAGAAGCAGCGAGAGGAGGAGATTGGTGTTTGGGAGCAAGCTCACAAAGGTTGGCAGAGATGACGGAAGCAGAAAAAATTTCAGCGCTGCAACAGGCAGTGACCCAATTGAACGCAGAGGTACTGGCATCCAAGAAAAGGGAGCAGGATGCTGCGGCCGCCTACAGAGATCTCCACGCCAGGTTTGAAGCGTTGGTTAAGCAAGGGCAACCGGGACCCAGACCGGAGGGGGTTGGGTTGGCACGGAGAGCAGGAGGGCTTGTGGCTCACTTCGATGGGAATTTGCAACAGTACCCCAATTTTCGAGCAGACGTAATGTGCGCACTGCAACTGCTGGCAAAAGACTTTAGAGATGAGGAAGAGAAAGTGGGCTTTATACTGTCCCATTTGCATGGGGATGCTAAAGCGTGGCTGCGCAATTTGTGGAGGGATAAAGATCCGGCGCTTCAGAGTGCAGATGCCTTTATCAAAGCGATGGATGCGTGTTTTTTATCTACCATTGACGTGGATCTTGCTCGACGGGAGATACATGGACTGAGACAAGGGAGGGCGAGCGTACGGCAGTATCACGCCCGCTTTTTTGCGCTGGTCAGTGCCTTGGAATGGGACCGGGATTCACCTCCAGTCAGAGACCTGTTCTGGGAGGGTCTGAGCAGTGCTGTTAAGGACGAAATTGCGAGGGGGGAGAGGCCCCGGAGCACGCAGGAGGTGGTCCAAAGGGCGCTGACTGTGGGGGTGAGGCTGGAAGAACGTCCATGGTGCAGAGACGAAGGGCGTGGAGGGCGCGAAGCAGCGAGAAGTTTCTCTTTCGTTCCCAGGGAAGCAGCGCGTGCGCAATCCACACCTCCGCCAGGAGGGGGAGTGGAACCTATGGAGGTGGGAGGCGCCAGGGCTCAGTCAGCTACCAGAGCCCCAGCACCGGGAGCAGTCAAGACTAAGCCTCCTAGAGGGAACCGGAAGTGTTACATCTGCGACAGCCCTCAACACTTGGCGAGAGAGTGTCCCCAGAGGAACTCCAAGCACACTGCAGCCTCCGCAACGGTGATAGCAGCCACGCAGCACAGCGAACCCCAGCAGGGAAACGACGATGTCTGGCTGGAGGCAGAGGCACTGGGGCCCAGCCAGACGAATCAGTGAAGCAGTCCCCAGCGATCTTGCAACCCACAGACCCCCTCCCACCCAAACCAGTAGTGCAGCTCACCGCATCTCTCCAGCTACCCGATGGCATCACTATAGACGTGCCACTTTCTGTGGATTCTGGAAGTAACGCAGACTTTATAGCGCAGGATTTTGTGGAGCAGCACGCTATACAGCTACTGCCTGCCACTCTGCCCCTGCAAGTCGTCACAGTGGATGGCAGAGAGTTGCTGGGGGGGCAGGTGGTGAAGCAGACGCCGCCAATGGTGATGCGACTTGGTAACCACAGGGAAGTCATCAGTTTTAATGTCACCCGACTGTCGGACACGCCCATTGTGTTGGGCATGAGTTGGCTGGACAGGCACAGTCCGACACTGGCTTGGTACCAGCGACAGCTGATCTTCGGCTCTTCTTATTGTGCCGAGCACTGCATCCTGCCCAGACAGGAGGGAGAGGAGGAGGAATCACAGCTGCAGTTGGGAACGTTGCAAGCAGTCCCCCACAAATACGCAGACTTTCTGGAGGTCTTCTGCGAGAAGGAGGCAGACAAGCTACCCCCTCACAGGCAGTATGACTGCAAGATTGACCTCCTACCAGGGGCGACGCTGCCGAAAGGGAAGCTGTATTCCATGTCTGAGGACGAACTACAGGAACTCAAACAGTTCATAGATCACAATTTGGAGCGCGGTTTCATCCGGGAGTCCAAGGCAGTGGGGGGCAGTCCTGTTTTCTTCGTGAAGAAGAAAGACACGCCCCAAAAAAGACTTGTAGTTGATTTTCGCCTCTTGAACAAGATGACCAAGCCCTCTGATTTCCCCATGCCCAGGATTGACGACCTCCTAGCGACGGTGCGCAAGGGACGCGTGTTCACCAAGTTGGACCTGTGAGGGGCGTACAATCTCATCCGCATGAGGGAAGGCGATGAGTGGAAGACAGCCATGTTCACGCCTCTGGGCACCTACGAATACAGAGTGATGCCGTTTGGATTGCAAAACGGTTCTCACTGTTTTCAAGCTTTCATGCATCATGTGTTGGCGGGACTCCTCTACAAGAAGTGCGTCTGCTTCCTGGATGACATCCTGATATTCTCCGAATCGCAGCAAGCACATGACCAAGACGTTCGGGAGGTGCTGAAGAGGCTGCAGCAGCATAGACTGTACGCCAAACTGGAGAAGTGCCAGTTCGACACGACGGAGGTGGATTTCTTGGGCTACAAGTTGTCGGACAAGGGGCTAGCCATGGACAGCGCCAAGGTTCGCGCGGTGTTGGATTGGAAGAGCCCGCGCAACCGGAAGGAGGTCCAGCGGTTTGTGGGCTTCGCCAACTTCTATCGCAAGTTTATCAAGGGGTTCGCGATGCAGACGGCGGCTATTACGGACACGCTAAGCTCCAAGAAAAAGAAATTCATCTGGACGGAGCAGGCGGAGCAGTCCTTTCAAGCACTCAAGCGTCTCTTCGCGTTGGAAGAGCAACTGCTGCATATCGACCCCAGCAGACCGATGCGGGTAGAGACAGACGCGTCCGATAGAGCCGTGGGAGCTGTCCTGCTGCAGAGAGACCCGCAGGGGGTCTGGAGGCCGGGAGCGTTCTACTCCAGAAAGCTCAGCAAGTCGGAGCAGAACTACACCATCTGGGACAGGGAGTTGCTGGCCATTCATGCAGCGTTCAAAGCGTGGAGGCATTTCCTGATCGGAGCCAAGCACACAGTGCAAGTCTGCACGGACCACAAGAATCTGGAGCACTGGCGCACGGCGCAGTTCCTGAACCAGAGGCAGATACGTTGGGCAGAGTTCTTTGCTGACTTCGATTTCCGAATAGAGTACGTCCCAGGCGACACCAACATCATGGCGGATGCACTATTCCGAAAACCGCAATACCTCGAAGTGGCGACGCCAGCGGCAGCCATGCACATCTTCGCGCCAACAGCGTGGGCGTGCGCTTCAGCCACAGTAGACCTGGATGCGGTGCGGCGGGCGTTGCAGGACGACTCATTCGCGCAGGCGAAGATGGCCGAGGTGCACAAGGGCACGGCGAAGAGCGACGAGTTCCAGATGCGAGACGGCTTGCTCTTACGTAAAGGGGCCATCTACGTGCCGGGAGACGAACTTCGCGCCAAGGTACTGCAACAGTTGCACGACGCACCCACGGCCGGACACTTTGGCACAGAAAAAACGGTGGAATTAGTCGCAAGGGACTTTTGGTGGCCCAGACTGAGAGGGGAGGTCGCGGACTATGTCGCGAGGTGCGACACCTGCCAGAGGGCCAAGACGGTGCACAAACCACCGGCGGGACTGCTGGAACCGCTGCAAACGCCGTTTGAACCGTGGGAGAGGGTGGCCCTGGACTTTGTCACGGATCTACCCAGCTCGAGAGGCAAGACAGCTGTACTAGTGGTGGTGGACTTGTTCACCAAGATGGCACATTTCATACCGTGTGCGAAGGTGGCCACGGCGGAACAAACAGCCAAACTGTTCATAGATCACGTGTTCAAAGTGCACGGTCTGCCGCGGTCTATACTGTCCGACCGCGGACGCCAGTTCATCTCGAATTTCTGGCAGAAGCTGATGGGCTTCCTGAACGTCAAGATCAACCTGACATCAGCGAGACACCCGCAGACCAACGGGCAAGCGGAGAGGGTCAATGCCATCATGCAGCAGTACCTGAGATGCTATGCCAATCAACAGCCTGCGACGTGGGTGGATTACCTGCTGCTCGCCGAGTTCGCCTACAACAACACGAAGCACGTGTCCACAGGGGTGACGCCGTTCTTCGCCAACAATGGGAGGAATCCCAGAACCTTCCCGGGACTGGAGAGAGTGGGGGAAGGAGAACCGCAGACGGCGGACGCTTTCGCGTCTGAGTTGCAGGAGGTCCACGATCAACTCCGACGGCAGCTGGAGCTAGCGAAGCACGCATACAAGGTGCAAGCTGACAAGCACAGGCGGGTTGGCGAAGAGATCCGAGTGGGAGACTGGGTCTGGTTGGCAGCCCACGCAGTGCCGACCAGATCGTTAGCCAAGAAGAAGTTGGGGCACAAGCAACTCGGTCCATACCAAGTCGAAGCACAGATCAACCCAGTAGCTTTCCGGCTGGTGCTGCCGGAGGGTTCCAGGATGCATCCGGTGTTCCACAGGTCGGTGCTTACTCCCTACAAGGCACCTCACAGATTCCAGGAACCAGGAACAGCACCGAGTCCGTCTCAGGAGCGGACGGAGGCGGGGAGATTGCCACAGCAGGACCCCATCAACGAATTCACGGAGATTTTGGACTCCAGATGGGGGGAAGAGGGAGTAGAATACCTCCTAGCCAGAGAGGGCACCCGGGCCAGTGCTAATAGCTGGGTGCCAGACTACGCTTTGGAGGAACCCCTGCTCAAGGACGAGTTTCATGCCCTTTTCCCACACAGACCCATGCCAGCAGGCTTCTTCGACGACTGGTTGTTCACGCCCACACTTTCCTCCAGCACGTTCCATGGATTCGACTCGGACGGGGAGCCCGCACCGGGCACCCGTTCCCCAGAGGGGTCACCGGAGGGTTCGGCGTCAGACACCTCGTATTGGTGGGACGATCGACCAGAGGAGCAGTGGCGTCGGAGGTGGCTGGAGATGCCAGGTCGAGCGACCGACGCAGAGACTGACATGGACGTGTTCGGGGAGGATCTTGGGTTCGAGCACGGCGGCACTGAAATGGAGGCGGAGCAGATCAACGTTGACGAACGCGAGGAGGAAGACTCGGAGGTCTTCAGTTGGCGGCCAGCGACGGGGAGCGAACTGTATCCGGCATTCACTCCCGTGATGATGGAGCACCCAGCACCCACACCTGAAAGCGGGGAGGGGGGAAGGGGGGGCTTCGAGGGGGGGATGGATGTCAGGGGTTCAGGAGCAGAGACGCAGAGAAGGGAGGAGACAGAGAGCGAGGGGGAGGAATACGAAGGAAGGATGAGTGGGGATGACGACCCGAGATCACCGAGCCTGTCCAGTGAGTCCGAGGATTCCCAGAAGGGAGCGCCAGCGGTCAGAGCAAGGGGGGGAAGCAGGGGGACACCCCAGGAAGAAGGGTCCAGAGAGGGATCAGAGAGCAGCAGTTGGAGATCGGGACCCACGTGCCCAGCCAGGAGCAGCGGGGAGAAAGGGGACCAGACATCAGGTTCCGGAGGCTTTCAGCAGGAGGGAGGGCATGAGTCAGGAGTAGTCACGCCCACCTCCGGGAGCGACGAAACGATCAAGAGGAAGGTAGAGAGTTGGGCGCGCGCGCCAAGTTCAAATGCAGCGGAAGCTGGCGCAGTAAGCAGCCCGGAGAGTGAGCCAGGTCCCAAAGCCCGCCGCAAGGAGGCGGAAGGGTCAGGGGGGTCCGTGTCAGAAGAGAGTAGGAAAGAAGAGACCACGGGGGGCAGAAGGACCCAGAGACGGAGGGAAAGGCGCAGGAGGTGGAGCAAGGCTAGGGTATTAAGCTGGTGTGCTAGAGGCGGAGACTCAGACGGGTCTTCGCCGGTCTGACATAGAAGACGTGGGGCTGCACATTGCAGTTTGGAAATGGAACCTGTAACCCAATAAAGACTCTTTTAACGTGAACGCTGGCTAACGTGGTCCTATGTGAGCTGGGACTGGGTAGCAGCCCTGACAGCGCCCATGGTCTTCCCCTCGCCCCCAACAAAGATGGCCGCTTGCGCTACCACCACGTGTGCCCCAAAGATGGCACCGGTTCTCCGCCCTTAGCAAAGATGGCGCCGGTTCTCTACCCTAAGCAACGCCCTAAAAAGAAATGGAAGCCGCGGCTTCACCCACGCCTTGGAGGCAAGCGGTTGCTGTAGCAACCAGGCAAACCAACCTGGCAAGAAAGGCAAGGACGTTGGGGAGGAGAAAACGCAAGGGAAAAAATGCGATGCAAACCCGAAGGCTAAGAACCGGGGGGGGGGGCGGATTTTGCGCCGGGATGAACCGAGATCCCTTCAGCAAGCCCGGCGCCGAGGGGGAGAACAAGCCAGGGGACAGCTAAACAAGACAACCCGCGTGGAACCCAAGAACGTGCACACTGAAGGGGGAAACCAGAGCACCCGCGAGAAAAGCCGGGAAAGACAATGAAACCCAAGCGCCCGAGAGACAAGCCGAAAAGAGAACAAGTACCACCGCTAGCACGTGATCCTACGACCCGTGCTAGAATGAAGGAGCGGGAGGTGGCAGCGAACCGGGGCGCACCGCACCACGTATTTTACCAGTCCTGCTCTCCGGTCCCGACCGCGACGCTCCAGGAACTCCAAGTGATCCTCCGACGAATCCAAGAATGACTAGGTGAGTTCCGCACACAAGGCAATAAAGTGGACCGTTCCTACAGAGCCGCCCGAGCCTCCCAACCTTCTATCCGCCGGCAACCGCCCCGGCAACAGTGATTTCAGCTCCAGAGGAGACCGTGGTCTCCTTAGTGATTTAGCTCCGTAGGGTGAAGCCGAGCACGAGGCGGAAGGTGAGGCTCGCAGCGACTCGAAAAACAGCGACCGAAAAAACCGCTCAGCTGGAAAGGGGCAAAGAGGGCGGTCCCCGGGCGTGCCTAGCCTTAAATAGGCTAGGGCCACGCCTCCCCGGTCCGCCGATTGGCGGGCCGTGTCGCCGACACGCCCAGGGATTCCCTAATCTCGCGGGGGCAAAGGCCAGCCCCCACGTGGTATGTGGGTGGGATTTCTGCCCGCAACCCCCTCTCCTCCCAGGTCGGAAATGGCTTTCTGGTATAATTCCTCTGTGTATTCTTGCCACCTCTTCTTGATGTCTTCTGCTTCTGTTAGGTCCTTTCCACTTTTGTCCTTTATTATGGTAGTCTTTGTATGAAATGTTCCTTTCATTTCTCCGATTTTCTTGAACAGATCTCTGGTTCTTCCCATTCTGTTGTTTTCCTCTATTTCTTTGCATTGCTCGTTTAAGAAGGCCTTCTTGTCTCTCCTTGCTATTTTTTGGAAATCTGCATTCAATTTCCTGTATCTTTCACTATCTCCCTCGCATTTTGCTTGCCTTCTCTCCCCCGCTATTTGTAAGGCCACTTTGCTTTCTTGCATTTCCTTTTCATTGGGATGGTTTTCGTTGCTGCCTCCTGTATAATGTTGCGAGCCTCCATCCATAGTTCTTCAGGCACTCTGTCCACCAAATCTAAATCCTTAAACCTGTTCCTCACTTCCACTGTGTATTCATACGGGATTTGACTTAGATTGCATCTTACCGGCCCAGTGGTTTTTCCTACTTTCTTCAGTTTAAGCTTGAATTTTGCTATAAGAAGCTGATGATCTGAACCACAGTCAGCTCCAGGTCTTGTTTTTGCTGACTGTATAGAGCTTCTCCATCTTTGGCTGAAGAGAATATAATCAATCTGATTTTGATGCTGCCCATCTGGTGATGTCCATGTAGAGTCATTTCTTGTGTTGCTTGAAAAGCGTGATTGTGATGACCAGCTTGTTCTCTTGACAGAACCCTATTAGCCTTTGCCCTGCTTCGTTTTGATCTCCAAGGCCAAACTTGCCAGTTGTTCCTTTTATCTCTTGATTCCCTACTTTAGCATTCCAATCCCCTATAATGAGAAGAACATCCTTCTTTGGTGTCACTTCTATAAGGTGTTGTAAGTCTTCATAGAATTGCTCGATTTCAGTTTCTTCAGCACCAGTAGTTGGTGCATAAACTTGGATTACTGTGATGTTAAAAGGTCTGCCTTGGATTCGTATCGAGATCATTCTATCATTTTTGAGATTGCATCCCAGTACAGCTTTTGCCACTCTTTTGTTGACTATGAGGGCCACTCCATTTCTTTTACGGGATTCTTGCCCACAGTAGTAGATATGATGGTCATCCGAACTGAATTTGCCCATTCCCGTCCATTTTAGTTCACTGATGCCCAGGATGTCAATATTTATTCTTGCCATCTCATTTTTGACCACATCCAACTTACCCAGGTTCATGGTTCTTACGTTCCAGGTTCCTATGCAATATTTTTCTTTACAGCATTGGACTTTCCTTTCGCTTCCAGGCATATCCGCAACTGAGCGACCTTTCGTCTTTGGCCCAGCCACTTCATCAGCTCTGAATCTACTTGTACTTGTCCTCCGCTCTTCCTCAGTAGCATTCCTCTTCCTTGGACGCCTTCCGACCTGAGGGGCTCATCTTCCAGCGTCATAACATTTATATGTCTGTTGTCTTTGTCCATGGAGTTTTCTTGGCAGGGATACTGGAGTGGCTTGCCGGTTCCTGCTCCAGGTGGATCACGTTTGGTCAAAACTCTCCACTATGACCTGTCCATCTTGGGTGGCCTTGCATGGCATAGCTCATAGCTTCCCTGAGTTCCCACCTTAGAGCAGATTTATGCCACAAGGTGCCATAGGAAGGCACTGGACATAGTAAAAGATCCATCGCATCCTGGTCACTGTCTCTTCGAGCTCTTGCCGTCGGGACGGAGATACAGGACGATGAAGACAAGAATGAGCCGTCTTAAGAACAGCTTCTTCTCCAGAGCGATCTCGGCCCTGAATGGGAAGCCTGGACTTTGAAAGTCATCTAATCTCCCTTGCTGTATTATACTGTATTGTTTAATTAGTGTTTTTATGGAGCAGTCAAGTAATTTTGTTGTCCCCGAAGGGGGCAATGACAATAAAGATATTATTATATATTATATATTATTCAAGCCACTTCGCCACGGCAAGGCAGTGATCCATGAAGGGGGGGGGGTCTTTTTAGATGAGTCTAAAAAGCCCAGGACACAAATTTTCACGGCCCTCTAATGGCTATAGTGGCTGATTTACAGGTAGGTAGCCATGTTGGTCTGCCGTAGTTGAAACAAAATAAAAAAATGCCTTCCAGTAGCACCTTAGAGACCAACTAAGTTTGTTATTGGTATGAGCTTTCATGTGCATGCACACTTCTTCAGATACCATGCACACGGAAGCTCATACCAATAACAAACTTAGTTGGTCTCTAAGGTGCTACTGGAAGGCATTTTTTTATTTTGTTTGTTTGTTTGTTTTGTTTCATATTACAGATGTAGGAAATCTTTGGCCATCCAGATGTTGCTGAAGTATAGCTCCTGTCATTTCTGGCCATTGGCTAAGCTTGCTTGGCCTGATGGGAGTTGTTGCAGCTGAGCAACGTCTGGAGGGCCAAAGGTTCTGCATGCCTGCTATATAAGCATGGCGGTCCTTTGCACCTGGTCCTTTATTGGCACAGTTATCCCATTCAGGACCAGGGTGTTCACCACACCTGCCTGCCCCCTCTCCCCAAGAAACAGTCCATTGATTTCAGTGGATCTGCTCAAAGCTGAATTCAACACAACCCTATACATGCAAATTTGCTTCAGGAACATTCAAACCATTGAGCAAGGACAGCCCCAGTTAGAGCACATTGCAGTAATCTAGCATGGACTACAGTGGCCAGGCTATCCCTAGCCAGGAACAGCCGTAGTTGGCGAACCAGATGAAGCTGGTAAAAGGCACTCCTAGCCAGATACAGTGGTACCTCGGGTTACAGACGCTTCAGGTTACAGGCGCTTCAGGTTACGGACTCCGCTAACCCAGAAATAGTACCTCGGGTTAAGAACTTTGCTTCAGGATGAGAACAGAAATCGCGCGGCGGCGGGAGACCCCATTAGCTAACGTGGTACCTCAGGTTCAGGACAGTTTCAGGGTAAGAACAGACCTCCAGAACAAATTCAGTTCTTAACCCGAGCTACCACTGTAAGAAACTTGGGCTGTCTAGTGACAAAGATGTAGACTGTCTCGCCAGAGTGGTGCATGCTCTGGTTATCTCCCGCATGGTCTACTGCAATGCGCTCTATGTGGGGCTACCTTTGAAGGTGACCCAGAAACTACAACTAATCCAGAATGCGGCAGCTAGACTGGTGACTGGGAGTGGCTGCCGGGACCACATAACGCCGGTCCTGAAGGACCTACATTGGTTCCCAGTACGTTTCCGAGCACAATTCAAAGTGTTGGTGCTGACCTCGAAAGCCCTAAACAGCCCTGGCCCAGTATACCTGATGGAGCGCCTGCGTTTTGGAACGTTTCGGCTCCCGAACGTCGAAAACCCGGCACATTTCAAAACGATTGTGAGGCAAAGTAAGAGTCCATCAGTTCCTGAGGTGAAATTTTGGGGTGGGGAACGTCTGACCTCTGAGCACATCTTGCCCCCTCCCCAAGTCTTCCCCATTTGGTCCATGAGGCCATTCTCACATGCAGGTAAGGGGTGAGGCTTGACTGATAGGACATGGCTTTCCAAAGCTGCTTTCTTTGCACAGCCCTCAAAGCATGGGACTAGTTGTCAGGATCCTCTGAAGAAATGCAGAAACCAGGGACCCATTGCTAAGCAGGATGGCTCCCCCTTCATATCAGCGCAGAACATCCCATTCAGTTGGGCTGAGCCATGGCACTCCTGGCAGAGAGCCAATACTCAGTACTAAGTAGAATTGCCCATCCCTTCAGATCCTTCTAGGCACTAAAAAAGGAGGGAGAGGTTTCTTCCCTTCCCTGTGAAGCCCAAGCTTGCTGAGCTCTTCAAGAGAGAGGTGGGGGCTCCCGAAGGCTTCCCCTCCTTCCTTTAAGCCTGATCTCACTGCAGTCCTAAAAGGGGGAGACTCTCCAAGACTGTAGTGATATTAGGCTCTTTCCCTCCTCCCTTTTAGGCCTGATGCCTCTTTGTTGGTAGTGAAAGGGATTTTGACCCAAGATACAGATCCCAATAAGGATCTGGCACACGAAGTCCAAAAGTTTCCCACCTATTCAGCCTAGCTGGAGAGAGCCAACCTGAGGAAGCTGGCACAAGCTTCTATCTAGATGCTTCAAGAAATAGGGTGGGGGCCTGGCAGCGAAATAGAAATTCTAACAAGGCTGATGCGTCTGATAGCTAACCTAAAAAAAGCATCTAATTACTAAATATATATTCTTTTTCATGGCGCACATAGTTAAACTATGGAACTTGTTCCCACAAGAGACAGTGAAGGCCTCGAAACATCGATGGCTTTAAAAGAGCATTAGACACGTCCTTGGAGGAGAGGGCTATCAATGGCTACTAGCATTGATGGCTATGCTCTGCCTTCACAGTTGGAGGCAGAAATGCTTCTGAATACCAGTTGCTGGAAACCACAGGAGGGGAGAGGAAATGAGCAATGGGGACACCTTCTGTATCTGCGCTTCCCCACGCAGGGAACTTTGACACACTCCAGCGCTGGTTTGCTCAAACAGGTTATGCTTTCCCCCTTTGTTTTGACTTCATGGATGCTCTTCCTGCTACTCGTCTCCTAATGCCAAGGTCTCCAAGCAAGGGTTTGATAAACCCAGATCAAGCCATGCTCCTCCCTCATCCCTCCAGTTGGGCATTTCATTCCTGGCTCGAAGCACTTAACCGTTCCTCCAAGGAGCGCCTTTCAAGTAGGCTTTCAAGATGGGAGGAGTACAAGCATCAATGCTGCCCCAGGAAGAAGATCTGTATGGTAAATAGAAGCTTATGTATGGCTATTGATCTGGATCCTCTGTGTCAGCTGCAGGGAACCTTTGGCCCTCCAGATGTTGTTGGGTGACAACACCTGTTAGTCCCAGCAAGCATGGCCAGGGATTATGGGAGCTGTAGTTCCCCAGCATCTGGAGGGCCAAAGATCCCCTACACCTGCTGTATATATTCATACTACTTAGTAGTGCTGCGTATCTTAGGAAATCATTTTATGAGCCCGTCACTCAACCACCCAGTGGCGTAGCTAGCCGCTCAGGGGCCCAAGCCCAGGAGAGATGCGTGGCTCGGGCGCGCTTCTGGCCCCGCGGGAAGTGCTGCCCCCTGTGGTGTGGCACCCACCTCTTGGGATATCCTGGGAACAAGGCTTGAGTGGTAAAAATTAACTGCGCTCAGTGTTATTTTTCTAGAAAAAGAGGTGCCAGAACTCACCACGAACGCTTCCCTTGTTCTTTTACAATGGCAATGGCACCAACCTGAGAGGTGCCAGAACTCAGTTCCAGTGAGTTCTGGCTGGGGGGGAAAGCTGCACTATATTTTTTCCCTCTAAGGCTGGAGCTTCAATATGTGGCATGTGGGTGGGTGGGTACATTTTCTCCCTCACCTCAAGCAGCCCTGTTTGTGCTCTTGTTGTGCTACCATTATAGTTCCTGAAATGAGCTTGCAGTTGGCGTTCTGTTGATTGAATGCATATTGCAGGCGGATGCAGTGAAATTTGCAGCCGGGGTTAAGGGATTCCTATCAAAGCCAGATGTTTGGTGCGAAGAGGGCTTCTCTAAGGAGGTACCAGCTCTTCCAGTGGGAAGTGCAAACCATGCCATACGCCTTGTGTACTGTACTCAAAATGGTCTTGCAAGATCAGATCAAAATCCTACCTGGTCCAGCATTCTCCCTCTCCTTCCTTCTGTCTGTGTCCTTTTAAGCAGAGCAACGTTGGTCTACTCCCTGCTGCTGTGTTTCCCTTGGGGAGAAGCAGAAAAGGCTCCCTATCTCTATTCCCTATTGGTTCCCTGTATTCCAACCCTTTGAATCACATCATAGGTCATCCTTTGCTCCCCCTCCCTTTCCCCACTGTTTCAAGAATGACTTTTCCATTTTTGTTCCTAGATTATCCATGGGATAAATCCAATCAGAAATCAATACAAATAGACTTGGCAAAGTTTAAGGAACTGGATGCCTATGCACAGAAGGTATGCTGTCTCTTATTGTGATATATGCAGCAAGGAATTTGCTAGGCTGCTGAGGTTTTTAAGGTGCATTTGGAATTTGAGAGTGCTTTCAAGTGTCCTCTCCTGATAGGAGGCAATTACTTCTGTTCAGATGGAAGGTCCGAACTGGGAACATCATGAGTCACAAGACCCTGCTCCTGTTTTCCAGAAAACTAACACGGTGGAGCACCTATTCACATGCGCTGCACACACCATGCATTTAAAGAACACCAACTCCCCAAAAGAACTATGGGAGCTGTAGTTTTCCCCTCACAGAGCTACAAATCCTAGAACCCTTAACAAACCACAGGATTCTCTTTCTCTCTCTGTGCGTGCGTGAATTAAATGCATGTATATACACCCATATTTAGTTATTTTGCAGCATTGCTTTGCTTTAAAAATTCAGGAGATAGCTCCAAAGTCAATTCGGAGGAGAGCTAGCAATCATAGGCAATATGAAAGGGTTTGAACGACTCCTCTCTCTTTCACAATTCACTTTCGATCGTATTTAGACTACAGACTGAAATTGATTTGGTAGTTATTTCCTCTCCTCGGGGAGCTCCGAGTACTATACTTCTGTGAACAAGGCTAGCAGTCATTAACAGAAAATTCTCAGTGCCCTTGCCAAACCACAACTCCCAGGAATCTCGGGGGGGGGGGGCTCACCAGAATGAAACTGGCATAAAATTAATATACTGGTGCAGTAATCAGCCCTGGGTTTCCCCCAGTGCTGTCAAGTGACAACAGTAGGGCCGGCTCAGGATTCAGGGTTGCCTTGGTCCCTCCCTGCCCCCAGAATGCCCCCCCCCCAGTTGTACTTCCACCCACCCAAAGGTGCAATGGGCAGTGGCGAAGCTGCATGCTCTGGCACCAGGGGCGGAGAGCAGGCAGGCGTGTGTCCCGGGGGCGTGGCACATCGCCTGCGGGGGCGTGAAGATTGTAGAAATAACATGCCTGTGAACCCTGGAAAAAGGAAAGGTTAATCATGTGTCTCCCTTCAGAACAACTTCCCCCCCAGGGTACATTTTTGGCAAGTATAATAAATTCTTTGATCAATCAAGTAAAACACATACACTTAATCGACTAACTGTGCAATCCCAGTGAATTCAGCAAGAGACACTCTTGTAAGTGCACGCAGGATTGCACCCTAAAACTTCTTTAAACAAGTGGACTTAGGTAGAAGAAAGGAACTGGTACCCCCTCGTCCATATTAACTGCTTCCAAGTCTATTTACCTTCTGTGAAACAGGTGAATGTCAGGAATAGCGTGAAAAACCTGGTGGGTGTCTTGCTCCAAAAAGCCCACAGTGACCTGGAGAAAGTGCGAGCCATTTGGATGTGGATCTGCCACCATATAGGTAGGTGGGAGTACCACCTTTCTGCATACTTGAGTCCCCTTGCCTCTGACAACTTCCGGGATTAAAAGATCAGCCTTTGTCACTGCCCTGCGCCCATGAATCCAGCTCTGTAGCAGAGTTCTTTAGCAGACACCCAGTCCAGTGATTGCCAGCCAAGGAAGATGGATACGTAAGGTCATATCAAAGCAAGTTATATTCAGAGTAGACCGGCTGAAATCAAAGGATGTAAGTAACTCATGGACATTAAATTTAGTGGGTCTACTCCGAGCATGGCTTTTTTGCAGCTGTCTCGGGCATTTTCACCATTTCATAGCCAGTCATGTCAGCTCCATTTGCACAAAGGATTCTGGATTGTAACCTGTGCGGATCAGTGATTTGGTGTTTGGCTCACGCAGAGCTTGACTGGGATCTCTGTTCAGCCATGAATCTCAGAAGGGATCAGGAGGTGCTCATTGATAACAGAAATCACTGGGTTAAAGCTCACCGAAAGTGCCGCGGTAGCATTATTATCAATTTACGATGGGGTGGAAGGTTTGCAGGCTATGAAGGACTCGCTCACAAATTTATTGAAAGCTGCACGAATTATGATAGCTAGCAAGTGGAAGGGGCAAGCAGAATATAAAATGGAAAAATGGTATGAAGAGGTGTGGGATATATGAGGTGTGGGATTAATGATAAATGAACATGTGCCATTAAGGTAAGACGGGGAATATGCAGGAGGAATGATTTTGAGGAGATATGGAGGGTGTTTGTAGAATTTGTACTGTTACAACGGAAAGGGGTCAAACCATCGCTAGAGGTGTTGAAATTTTGGGAGGTTGGATAGTTACAATGGAATGGTCTCGCTGGTGGGGTGCACATTTTTATTCTTATTTATTTATTCTTATTACCTTGTCAAAATAAAGTAAAGGTCGCAGCACGGGAGGAGAGGAGGTGTCTCCCGACTCCTAACCCTTGCACCAGTGTGCATTTTTATTTGGCAACGAGACCCTGGGTCTACACAAAGCAGATTTACGAGTGCTTCCAGACTTTCTCTTTTGAGGTGCGATTCAATCACATATGGGCAACTTCATGTTGTGCAATCAAAAGTTCATTTGGAGCTCTTGCAAGACAAGCCACCCCACCCCCCAATCAGATTTTGGCAACCAGGAAAGATATCGAGAAACACAATGGAAAGTGTTGCAAAGTGTTGCCACCCCACAAGCAAATCAGAATGGGTGCTCATTGTCTTTATTTCTACAGAATATGATGTGGAAGGCTGCTATAACCTGGACAAGGTGTCATTTAAACCAGCTGATGTCCTTCAGTCAGGAAAGGCTATTTGCGGTGGATATGCTCGACTCTTTCAAGAAATGTGCAGGTAACTTCTGTTGGCTCCAGCCATCGTGGCAAGTGGTTGTTACTTGGCTGTAGCGATAGGAGATCTGGAGAGCCACAGGTTCCCCACCCCTTGCCCTAGGCAGCTATCTCCATGCTTAGGCGTGATCAACTCGCACGTGACAGCCCTCGGAAATAAGTAAATCAATAGATTCTAAGCAGAAAATGGCGGGAGAGAGCTGGAGAGTCCTCATGGCTCATGAGGAGACCCTCCCCAGAACCCAAAGAGGACTTCAGTGGGAGCGGAGGAAGCCCCAAAGAGAACGGAGGCACAGTGGGGCTTTGTTTAGGCTGCTCAGCCTCCCCACCTAGTAGCTGACACACGTCACAGCATGGCAGCTGCTGTTGCTTTTCCACAGGTCCTCCAGCCAGCTCCAGAGCTTCAACTCTAGTTGAAAAGAGTGTTGTGGGGAGAGAGAGCTGGAGAGCAGGAAAAAATGAGCTTTTTTTAGTGTGTGCTCCCTACTTACACAGGGACACGGGTGGCGCTGTGGTCTAAACCACTGAGCCTCTTGGGCTTGCCGATCAGAAGGTCGGCGGTTCAAATCCCCACGACGGGGTGAGCTCCCGTTGCTCGGTCCCAGATCCTGCCAACCTAGCAGTTCGAAAACATGCCAAAAAGTGCAGGTAGATAAATAGGTACCGCTCGGGCGGGAAGGTAAACGGCGTTTCCGTGCGCTGCTCTGGTTTCGGTGTTCTGTTGCGCCAGAGGCAGCTTTGTCAGGCTGGCCACATGACCCGCAAAAACTGTCTGCGGACAAACGCCGGCTCCCTCGGCCTGTAAAGTGAGATGAGTGCTGCAACCCCAGAGGTTGTCTGTGACTGGACTTAACTTTCAGGGGTCCTTTACCTTTACCTTTACCCTACTTACACAATTTTTGCTTATGTGCATGGGGTTCCGGAACATGACCCACCATGTAAGTGGAGGAATGCCCACACTGTGAATGATCCTGAAGCAAACTTGCATATATAGGGCTGCATTGAATTGAGTAGATCCACTGGAATCCATAGACTTAAAAATTACTTGAATTTAATGGGTCTCTTCCCTGTGTGACTTAGTTCCTCATCCATACTTACCTTTGCTCTGTGCTTTATAGGCACAGGTCCTGGCTTTCCAGGTCCGTGTCCAAATGTTGTTGTTGTTGTTTCATCCCAGGAAAACTTGTGTTTTCCTGCCAAATTGGAGCAAATGAGAATCTGTGGAGAACCTGATTGCTGTTTTCTCTGATCCAGCAAAATGAAGGATGGCCACTCCAGCCTATCAAAGCGGTGAAGGCAACCACTTGTCCTCTTGGTAGCAACACTGTTCCTGAATACCTTCCTTCCCCTCTCAGTATTGCAGGGATACAGTGCCAGTATTTGATAGGCAGCTGCAGCGTAAAGGGGAAGAGCGACCATGCCTGGAATGCTGTCCGCATTGATGGAAGGTGGCATCTCTTAGACTGCACCTGGGGAAGTGGCTCTGTGAATACTGCTTTTAGCAAGTTCACTTTCAGGTACGTTGTTAGGCAGACCAGGCAGAGCGTGGGACACACTGAGGGGATAGCAGAAGAAGAGGAGGAGTTTGGATTTGATATCCCGCTTTCTCACTACCCTAAGGAGTCTCAAAGCGGCCAACAATCTCCTTTCCCTTCCTCCCCCACAACAAACACTCTGTGAGGTGAGTGGGGCTGAGAGACTTCAGAGAAGTGTGACTAGCCCAAGGTCACCCAGCAGCTGCAGGTGGAGGAGCAGGGAAGCGAACCCGGTTCCCCAGATTACGAGTCCACCGCTCTTAACCACTACACCACACTGGCTCCCACAGTTAACTTCATTTGCTTTCAGGTGGTTTTGTTTTGCTTGGACCACTTGTCAGAGTTTGCAATTTGATGGCCGCAGGGCTGATTAATGTAAGCAAGTGCAATAAGAATGCTGCAGCTAGGTTGGTGACTGGGAGCGGCCGCCGAGACCATATAACACCGGCCCTGAAAGACCTACATTGGCTCCCAGTACATTTCCAAGCACAATTCAAAGTGTTGGTGCTGACCTCTAAAGCCCTAAATGGCCTCGGCCCAGTATACCTGAAGGAGTGTCTCCACCCCCATCCTTCAGCCTGAGGTCCAGCTCTGAGGGCCTTCTGGCAGTTCCCTCACTGTGAGAAGTGAGGTTACAGGGAACCAGGCCTTCTCAGTAGTGGCGCCCGCCCTGTGGAACGCCCTCCCATCAGATGTCAAGGAAATACAATAACTATCTGACTTTTAGAAGACTTCTGAAGGCAGCCCTGTTTAGGGAAGTTTTTCATGTTTGAAGTGTTATTCCGTGCAGAGTGGCTGTGGAGGCCCGGCCAGATGGGCGGGGGTATAAGTAATATTTCATTATTATTATTATTATTATTATTATTATTATTATTATTATTATTATTGTTATTATTATTATGCCATGGGCATGGAGTGTCCTGATGGCAGGGATAGATACCATCTATTTATCCTCTTTGAACAGTTCTGGAGTGTTGTGCTTATTCCGGGCTACATGTGTAAAATCTGGGGATTCTGGAGGCTGGATTGTTGCAACACAGCAGCTTCCTCAACCAGATGCCCTCCAGCTGCTCTGGATCACCACTCTGTTTGCCTGTCTGGCCCTGGTGCTGATTTAGGCATTATTATGAAATACTAGACTATTGCGCCTTCTCCTTTTGCAGGTACGATGAGTTTTACTTCCTTACTCACCCCGCTCTGTTTATTAAGAAGCACTTCCCTGAGGACCCCAAGTGGCAGCTTCTGAAACAGACGGTGACACTGGAGCATCAGCATGATCTGACTTAAATGCAGAAGGACTGACCGTCGCAGTCATAAGAACATCAACCACTGAAAATGGGTAAAGTCAATTAGAAGCATCTGTCTTGTTCCCTTTGATATCACAGTTACATCCACAATCAGCCTCATGTACAAGCTGTTACTGCAGTGTATATAACAGGGATGGAGAACCAGGGGCCCTTTCAGAGGTCCTGCACTACAACTTATCCAGAATGCGGCAGCTAGACTGGTGACTGGGAGCGGCCGCCCAGACCACAGAACTTGAAAGACCTACATTGGCTCCCAGTCCATTTCCGAGCACAATTCAAAGTGTTGGTGCTGACCTTGAAAGCCGCCTAAACGGCCTCGGTCCAGTAGACCTGAAGGAGCGTCTCCACCCCCATCGTTCTGCCCGGACACTGAGGTCCAGCGCCGAGGGCCTTCTGGCGGTTCCCTCACTGCGAGATGCCAAGTTACAGGGAACCAGGCAGAGGGCCTTCTCGGTAGTGGCTCCCGTCCTGTGGAACGCCCTCCCATCAGATGTCAAAGGAATAAACAACTATCTGATGTTTAGGGAAGTTTTTTAATGACTGATGTTTTAATGTATTTTTAAGCTCCTGTTGGAAGCCGTCCAGAGTGGCTGGGGAGACCTGGCTGGGCGGGCGGGCGGGCGGGGTATAAGTAATAAATTATGATGATGGTGATGATGATGATGTCCCATCATCCCTGACTATCATGTGGTTGATGGGACATAAGAATTCAGCAACATCTGGAGGAAATCAGATTGGCGAAGGCTGGTTTAGCACACCACCCCAGACTCTCAGCTGTGGTTAACGTTATAAAGTTATAGTGTTATTATAGAGTTGGAAGGGACCACAAGTGTCATTTTGCCTAACCCCCAGCAATGCAGGATTATTATTTTTGCCCCGTGTAAGGCTCAAACCCACGAGCCTGAGATTAAGAGTTTAAACAAGCTAGCTGGATGAGCCATGGTTTAAAGATGGCTTATCAAACCAATCAACCATGGTTAACAATAAGCATAGTTCATCAGATTTGGGTGAGGCAACAAGCTGTGGTTAAGCCTAACGAGGATGTAGTTTCCAAACTCTTCACCGCTTGTGTAGAGGGAGGAGGGGGGGGGAATGTGTGAGCCCAAGGCTTGCTTTGGCTCATTCCCAGCATACTAAACCATGGTTTCACTTGACATCTGAACTGGGTCTGTAAGTATTCCATGCTCTACCTTAGATACCTTTGTTTGCCCCTATTGCTGATTTAGATAGTGTTGCTAAATACTGCACTATTGACCTCTCTTTTTCAGGTACCATGTGATTTACTTCCTCAACCACCCTGTTCTGATTATTAGCACTTCCCAGATGGCAGCTTCTGAAGCAGACTTCTGCACCTGCAGCAGCTTGAATGGAACCCGCCTACCGTGTAATTTACAGTACAGCAACACAAATCATTAGCATTTTATCCACCATATTCTTGAGACACCCTAATGTGGTCCTATCCATTCACTTAAAGTAGTAGCAGATGTTTTTTATATATAGCAAACAGTAAATAAAAAGGGTGCAATCCATAAATTGGTGCAAGCTTTTGGGGCTTGCCTTTGATTTCCCAGTGTGTTTGTAAATGCAATAAAGCTTCACTGTTCTCCGCCAAATGTGTCCTTGTGGTTTGTTCCTCTTGCTTGATTCAGTTGTTTAATATGTGGCAATCTAATAAATTTACAGTCGTATCTTGGATCCTGAACGCCTTGCAAGTCGAACGTTTTGGCTCCCAAAAGCTGCAAGCCCGGAAGTGAGTGTTCCGGTTTGCGAACGTTATTTGGAACCCGAACGTCCAACGCGGCCCAGGAGGCTTCCGATTGGAAGCCACGCCTTGGTTCCCAAACGTTTTGGAAGACGAACGGACTTCCAGAACGGATTCCGTTTGACTTCCGAGGTACGACTGGGCAGGAAATTGAAGCAATTAAATGCACAAATTGTCATCTCATCTGTCCTCCCAGTTGAACGACGTGGCCCAGGGAGAGAGGGAAAAATAGTGGAAGTGAACAGCTGGCTTCGCAAATGGTGTAAACAGGAACGGTTTGGATTCTTAGATCACGGACTGCAGTTTCTTGAAGATGGACTTCTGGCAAGCGATGGGCTGCACCTCACAACGGTTGGGAAGAATGTTTTTGCCAAAAATCTCAGAAACCTCATCAGGAGGGCTTTAAACTGACTAATGTGGGGGAGGGAGACAGTGCTCCTGAAGGTAGGAGTCTATCAATTGATGAAGATGATCATCCAAATGTCATAGACCAAATGGAGCAAACAGCACGCAGACCTAGTGGTGGGAGGAAAAAATCCTTAAATAAGAGACACGGGGGAATGATTAATGGACTTCAATGTCTGTACACTAATGCGCAAAGCATGGGAAATAAACAAGATGAGCTTGAGCTCTTGGTACAGCAAACTAAATATGACATAATAGGCATCACTGAAACCTGGTGGGATAAGTTCCACGATTGGAATGTAATAATGGAGGGATAAAATCTATTTCAGAGAAACAGACCAGACAAGAAAGGAGGAGGAGTGGCATTATATGTCAGGGATGTGTATACCTGTGAAGAGATCCAAGATTTAGAACCTCAAAGCCAAAGTGAGAGCATTTGGGTCAAAATCAAGGGAGAGAAGAATAACAGTGACCTCATTGTGGGAGTTTACTATAGATCCCGAAGCCAAACGGAGGACATAGATGATGCCTTCCTGGAACAGATGACCAAGCATGCAAAAGGAAGGGAGATAGTAGTAACGGGGGACTTCAATTACCCGGATATTTGTTGGATGTCAAACTCAGCCAAGAGCATAAGGTCAAACGGATTCCTCACTGGCCTTGCAGACAACTTCATTGTCCAGAAAGTGGGAGAAGCAACAAGAGGAACAGCCATTTTAGATCTGGTCCTAATCAATGTTGATGACCTGGTTAGTGGGGTAGAAGTGGAAGGATCATTAGGCGCGAGTGATCATGCTCTTCTGAAGTTTACTATACAGCGGAAAGGAGCAGCCAAGCATACTAGGACTCAATTTCTTGACTTTAAGAAAGCCGACTTCATAAAACTTAGGGAAGTGCTGGGTGAGATCCCATGGACAGTAATACTAAAAGGAAAGGGAGTTCATGATGGCTGGGAGTTTGTTAAGAGGGAGATAGTAAAAGCACAACGTCAGGCAATACCAATGAGACGGAAACATGGAAGGTGCCTGAAGAAGCCAGGGTGGCGATCTAAAGAACTTTTAACTGAGTTAAGATTAAAAAAGGATGTGTACAAAAAATGGAAAAGGGGGGAAACCACCAAAGAGTTATTCAAACAAATAGCCAGCACGTGTAGACTCAAAGTCAGAAAAGCTAAAGCACAGAATGAACTCAGGCTTGCTAGAGAGGTTAAAAGCAACAAAAAAGGCTTCTATGGGTATGTTCGTAGCAAAAGGGAGAACAAAGAAACAGTGGGGTCACTCAGAGGAGAAGATGGTGAAATGCAAACAGGGGACACAGAAAGGGCTGAACTCCTCAATGCCTTCTTTGCCTCAGTCTTCTCCGATAAAGAAAACAATGCCCGACCTGAAGAATTTGGAGCAAATGATTCAGCAGAGGAAACACAGCCCAGAATAACTAAGGAGATAGTACAAGAATACTTGGCTAGTTTAGATGTATTCAAGTCTCCAGGGCCAGATGAACTGCATCCAAGAGTATTAAAAGAACTGGCAGAGGTGATCTCAGAACCACTGGCAGTCATCTTTGAGAATTCCTGGAGAACAGGCGAAGTCCCGGCAGACTGGAGGAGGGCAAATGTTGTCCCTATTTTCAAAAAGGGGGAAAGAGAGGACCCAAATAATTACCGCCCAGTCAGTCTGACATCAATACCAGGGAAGATTCTGGAGCAGATCATTAAGCGAACAGTCTGTGAGCACCTAGAAAGGAATGCTGTGATCACCAATTGTGGTAAACTTCCGCCCCCAGCCACCCGCTCCTCCCTCACCTGTCTTTGCTCACCGGCCAGACCAGGTTTCTTGAGCAGGGCTGGCAGGCGTGTTTACTTTTTACAGAACAGGACAAAATAACAGCGGTAAGGCTGCCACCACTCCCTTTGTGCCGGGGAACCCAGAGCCACAACCCAGGGAGAAGGCTGTGCCCCGTTATTGCTGGTTATCCCCCCTCCACAAGCTGTATCCACAGACTTGCAGACAGAAATTCTATGGTAGAGCGCAACCAAGCGTAAGGCTAGGAATTAGCTTTTCCCCCGGAAAGGCACACAAACCAAAAACAGTTTCTGTCTTTAAAATTTATTTTAAAGGAGCATAAGAAAACATGCTAAAATAGCAGGCACTTCTTTAGTAAGTTACAGGCAAGAAAAAATAAGAACATTGTAAAATCTAACTAACTTACATACTCACAAAGCAAAGAGAGAATAGTTAGAGTCCTTTCAAAGTTCCGCATTCAGAGGCTTTCGCAATTCTCCATCACAAAGGACGTAAGGACAGCTACTTAGATGGAACATCAGCAGCCGGGCGATTTGCGGATTGCAGAGCACGCTTTCTCAGCCATTTCCCAGATCTTTTATCCCCGATTTGCACGTGGCGTCGGAACCCCCAAAACCAATCATAACTCCTGATTATTTTTAAATTCTCCAATGACCGGCTTGCGGGCTAATCAATCTAACTTCTGGCAGCTGGGCCAATTAAGAACCCAAGGCCTAAATCAAAGGGGTTCCTCCCTTCCGTGGAGTTTATGCAGATACACATTCCCAGGCAATCAAGGCCAGATAACATCACTGAGGGAATGCACATAACTTCGGACCCAGGTGTCAAACCTTCCATTAAATCAGGGGTTTCCTTTCCCATAATAAACCTTTCACACCCTGGGTGCCTGTTAGTCTGAGGTTAAAGGGTCAGAACTTATTTCCAATGGTCCTTGTGGCTTGTTGGCTACCCACAAGGCCTCACTCTCGTTGCTTGACCAAGGAATAGCTTCTAAACAAACACTAACTTTACTACACCAATAGTCAGCATGGATTTCTGAAAAATAAGTCATGTCAGACTAACCTGATCTCGTTTTTTGACAGAATTACAACGCAGTGGATGTAGCCTACCTTGATTTCAGCAAGGCATTTGACAAGGTGCCCCATGATATTCTTGTAAAGAAGCTGGTAAAATGCGGTCTTGACTCTGCTACCACTCAGTGGATTTGTAACTGGCTGACTGACCGAACCCAAAGGGTGCTCATCAATGGTTCCTCTTCATCCTGGAGAAGAGTGACTAGTGGGGTGCCACAGGGTTCTGTCTTGGGCCCGGTCTTATTCAACATCTTTATCAACAACTTGGATGATGGACTCAAGGGCATCCTGATCAAATTTGCAGATGACACCAAACTGGGAGGGGTGGCTAACACCCCAGAGGACAGGATCACACTTCAAAACGACCTTGACAGATCAGAGAACTGGGCAAAAACAAACAAGATGAATTTTAACAGGGGGAAATGTAAAGTACTGCACTTGGGCAAAAAAAATGAGAGGCACAAATACAAGATGGGTGACACCTGGCTTGAGAGCAGTACATGTGAAAAGGATCTAGGAGTCTTGGTTGACCACAAACTTGACATGAGCCAACAGTGTGACGTGGCAGCTAAAAAAGCCAATGCAATTCTGGGCCTCATCAATAGGAGTATAGCATCTAGATCAAGGGAAGTAATAGTGCCACTGTATTCTGCTCTGGTCAGACCACACCTGGAGTACTGTGTCCAGTTCTGGGCACCACAATTCAAGAAGGACCCTGACAAACTGGAACGTGTCCAGAGGAGGGCAACCAAAATGGTCAAAGGCCTGGAAACGATGCCTTATGAGGAACGGCTAAGGGAGCTGGGCATGTTTAGCTTGGAGAAGAGGAGGTTAAGGGGTGATATGATAGCCATGTTCAAATATATAAAAGGATGTCACATAGAGGAGGGAGAAAGGTTGTTTTCTGCTGCTTCAGAGAAGCGGACACGGAGCAATGGATCCAAACTACAAGAAAGAAGATTAGGAAGAACTTCCTGACAGTAAGAGCTGTTCGACAGTGGAATTTGCTGCCAAGGAGTGTGGTGGAGTCTCCTACTTTGGAGGTCTTTAAGCAGAGGCTTGACAACCATATGTCAGGAGTGCTCTGATGGTGTTTCCTGCTTGGCAGGGGGTTGGACTCGATGGCCCTTGTG
Source organism: Podarcis vaucheri (assembly GCF_965113315.1). Taxonomy (NCBI): domain Eukaryota; kingdom Metazoa; phylum Chordata; class Lepidosauria; order Squamata; family Lacertidae; genus Podarcis; species Podarcis vaucheri. Next base: position 1,040,717 of record NC_138757.1, on the reverse strand, counting down.
GTCTCTTCCCACTCTAGGATTCTATGATTCTATGATACAGCATGATCACATCTTACGCGCAGAGGCATATCTAGGGGTTCTCTATGTAGAGGTGAAGGGGGTAAGGTCCTGAAAACTGCTGGTACTTAAGGGTCTAAAACAGATACATTTTTACTTAGCTTTAACACACTTACAACTGTTATTTTATAGTGCAGAGCAACAGGGACAGAAGGAACCATGAGAGAAGCGATGACTGGCTTCACGGTTTTTCCCACATAATGGTTTTTTACACGGCACGCACACACATTGTGATTAATATTATGGCACTGTTACCATGCTGTGGACTTCAAACTTATTTCCTCACCCCCAAATGTATTGATACATTGCCCAGCCTTAAAGTATGTGTCAAATCAAATCAAATCAAATTTTATTAAACGGTCACAGACCAGATTAACTCGTACAGCTAGTCAGCGAAGCATAACCCCGGAAAAAACAAAGGACAATTTCAATAGAGATTAGGCCATAACAGGAATTTAAAATTAGACAACATACATAGAAGAAGAAGAAGAAGAAGAAGAAGAAGAAGAAGAAGAAGAAGAAGAAGAAGAAGAAGAAGAAGAAGAAGAAGAAGAAGAAGAGGAGTTTGGATTTGATATCCCGCCTTTCACTCCCCTTCAGGAGTCTCAAAGCGGCTAACATTCTCCTCTCCCTTCCTCCCCCACAACAAACACTCTGTGAGGTGAGTGGGGCTGGGAGACTTCAGAGAAGTGTGACTGGCCCAAGGTCACCCAGCAGCTGCATGTGGAGGAGCGGAGACGCGAACCCGGTTCCCCAGGTTACGTGACTACCGCTCTTAACCTCTACACCATACTGGCTCCTAAAAATTAAGTATTTGCCTTCGCCTGCATATTGACATTGGAAAGCTCTTGTTTCCTGCGCCTAATAGCGGCTACACAAAATTTGGCCACATTGGTTGTAATTTCAGGAACCTTATCTTCTACCAAGGCTCTCATACGTTGGAGTTCTGGTTCATTTTTACGCTTTTGTAGAACTGGGGCAATAAAGGTCAGGCGTAGATCCTCGTAGTAACTACAGTGCAGCAATACATGCAGACTTGTTTCCACTTCCGATGAGCCACATGGGCAAACGCGTGACGCATATGGTTTGCCCTCATATCTGCCTAGCAGCAGGGCAGAGGGCAGAACGTTAAATCTGGCCAGGGTAAAGGAGTGTCTGTACTTGGGTATTTGTAAATCAGCCAGATAATTTGCGGGTGAGAACCCTCTTCCAAAGTCTCTAATTGTGGCATGTTTATCCATTTTGCCCATATGACATTGCAGCTCTATGTCCCTAATGCGTTGAAGCACTTGGCTTCTGGCTCTCTCATATCCTGCCGCTATCAAGATCTGCGGGGAGAATCCCAAGCTTCTTATCTTTTCAAACAGGGAAGCTTTCCAGGTGGAGTGAAAGGTGTCTAAGAGTGTTAAAGGAGCCAAACCGGCCGGGGGAAAAATAAGTTTTAGCCAGTAGTGTATCTTTAGAATCCACAACCGCGCGTTAACGGGTGGTTGTCCAACTTCTAAGCGGACAGCTATATTAGATACACAGGGGGGGATCCCCAATAAACACCGATAGAATTTTGTTTGAAATGCCTCCATAGGCGCAAAATTTTTAAAACTGCAAACCTGGGATCCATAAGTGAGTTGTGGGAGTATTTTTGCAGCAAAAACCTGGGAGGCCGCCGGAACGTATTTACCCCCTTTCCCGTGAAAAAATCTTGTAAGGGCTTTATTGGCCCTTCCTGCGTTGGCAATGGCGTTTTTCATCTGTTGATGCCACGAGACCCTTTCCTGAAAAGTTATTCCCAGGTATTTGAAAGTTGCTACCTGGTCAATAGGTTGACCGTTAATTCTCCATTTGTGTTTCCTTCTTTTTTTTGAAAACACCATAATTTTAGATTTGCTGTAATTTATTGATAGTTGTTCCGCTTGACAATAGTCAGCAAGTGACCTCAAAAGCTTCCTCAAGCCAACGCAGGAAAAGGAGAGTAGGACTGCATCGTCCGCATACAGAAGCACCGGGAGGGGCATACCTGCCAGTTTGGGAGGGTGGGCATTTTCTTTCGCCATATTTACTGCTAGAGAGCTGATATAGAAATTAAATAGCGTTGGCGCGAGGACACATCCTTGTTTAACCCCATAAAGCGTTTGAATTTCTTTGGTTAGATGGCCTGACCGATCGCATCTTACCCTCACCCTGGTGTTTTCGTATAGTCCACGGATAAGGCGTAATAAGCGTTTATCTACGTTTGTAGCGCCAAGCTTTTCCCAGAGTCTGTCCCTTGGTATTAGATCAAAAGCCGATTTAAAATCCACAAATGCTGCATATAAAGACCCCCCTTTTCTAGAGTATTTATCTGCCAGGTGTTGAAGGGTAAGGGCCTGGTCTATGGTTGAACGCTTTGCTCTAAAACCAGCTTGAGCTTCTGATAGAATATGCTCTCTTTCCATCCACTCCACTAATTTATCACATAAATGAGCAGCGTACAGTTTGCTAATAATACTTAATAGACTGATTGGTCTATAGTTAGCTGGCTCAGTTCTGCTTCCTTTCTTGAATATTGGAATGATAATGGCTAAACCCCAGTCCTCGGGGATAATAGCCGCTTGATTTATACTAGTAAACAAGGCGGCTAGCACAGGGGCCCACCATTCAACATTTGCCTTAAGAATTTCTGGTGGGATATTGTCAGCACCCGGGGCTTTCCCTGATTTAAGAGATTGAATAAGGCCAGTAATTTCTTCTATGGTTACAGGGGGCCATTCCTTGCCAATTTCGCTTGAAGCAGGAAGCAGAACTGGGGCCAGTTGATTTGATGAATATAATGAAAGGAAATAGGCCTCCCATGCTCCAGCGGGTATAGAGTATTCGATTTCAATCGGGGAGTCTCTCCAGCTTTTTGCAATTATTTTCCAAAACGTGGCAGAATCTTTCCTTTGGGAGGCCTCCACTAGGCACTGCCATTCCTCCCTTTGCGCCTGGAGCTTTTTCTTGTTAATCAAAGCTTTATAGCTGCGTTTTAACTCAAACCAGTCTAATGGAAGCGAAGGTAAGTTCGCTAATCTATAGTTCCTGTACTTATCCAGCAGGAGGCGTTTCATAGCCATGCATTCTTGGTCAAACCAAGGTTTGGATTTATGAGAGTGTAGAGATTGCCATGGCGTTTTTTTGTTGGTCAGATAAGGTTGTAGAGACGAAATCAGTTCCCGGAACATGTCTAATCTAGCCTCAGGAGTTGGGGAATTAACAAGGTTCTCCTTTCTAGCAAGAAAAGTATCTGAGTGAAGTCTTTCCGATATTTCATCACTCAATTTGCTGGACCATTTAATGTGTGAGTATCTTAGCTCCATGTTTTCGAAACATGGGGCTACAAGTTTATCAGAGCATAATAAATCTTTCCTTACATCCAGTATTAAACAGAGCGGTAGATGGTCGCTGTCAACCCTCTCCACCACTTTACATTCCCGTGCTCTGCTCAGAAGGTTAGATGACACCAGGACGTAATCGATAGTGGAGGCTCCCATGTTGGATATAAATGTAAATTCCCCACTGGGTTCTCTGTCGACACGACCATTTAATACAGTCAGATCCAGATTGTTGGAAAAACGTAGAAGACATAGGCCTGCGTAGTTGCAGCCCTTGTCTTTTGAGAGCCTTGGGGGAATAGAATGGGCTTCTTCAGAAATGGGAGGTACGTCATGAAAATGAGCATATAACGCTTCGTCTGATTGGCCAATTCTGGCATTTAAATCCCCAGCCAGCAGCACTGCCGCTGCAGGAGTTTCATTCACTAGCTCATCGACATATGATTCTATCCTATGCCAGAGATTTTTAATAGGCTGCTTGCCTCTTTGGGGAGGGGCATATATATTAATCAAAAGAAGTGTGCAATATCTGCATTTCATTAATAATGCCATGGCCACACTGCTCAGAGGCTCCAGCTCGACGAAAGATGCTCTCAGCCTTGTGGATATTAGAATGCCTAGCCCACCCTTAACTCGTCCCCCTTTGTTGCTTGGTGAACCTGCGAGCGAAAATGAGGCAAAACCATTTACATCTAAATCCCCTGTTAGCCATGTCTCTTGCAGGAAGAGTATATCATGCTCTTGAATAAAGTTGACAAATGATTGGTCAGTCGCCTTATTGAGCCAACCAGCAATGTTCCATGATCAAAATTTAAGATTGGCTTTATCACAATCGAGTTTTTGTCAATTATTAGCTAACGTACTTTTAGGGTTTGTCGCTTTATGTATCGGTCGCCTATTGTCTTTGTATGGCGGGCTATCCAGCCGTTCTATGGTTTCAATAGGTGGATGCAAAGTGCTCACGTTTGTGAACACCGGGTCTTTATTGTGCATAAATTCCTTCTGTGGATATTCTGTTTTGGCCTGATTTTGGCCCAATTCTGTTTCATCTAGGTATCTCATTTTGTCCCATACGTCTGGTGGGGTCACCTTAGGGATATTTCTCCTTCGGGGGGGGTGATGGAGTGCTCTCCTTGAAGGGTGGCACTGTCTCTCTTGGTGGAAAGTTAATCTCCGCTTTAATCTGAAGGTTACGCGTTGTGGACTTTTTTTGGTCCCCCTTGATAACCTCGTTGCCTGAAGCTCTCTCGGTCAGCTTGTCTCTTAGCTTGTCTAGTCTTCCCAAGATGTCAGTTTGTAGTGGGAACGTCAAACTGGTGGGAACGTCCAGAATTGATCAATTAGGATATTTTCTTCCATAGTAAAGAGGGCCTCGCCTTTGCTTGCAAGGCAATGCGGGTTCTGTTTGTCAGGCCAGAGTTTTGAGAGTTGTTTCCCCTTTCTGAGATTTGCCTGCTTAGTTTTCAAAAGGGGGCTCAAAGGAGCCTTATTTTCAAAGAGCCTAAGTATTGTTGTCCGTGCTTTTAAAAAGGCAGGTCTTGACCTAAAAATGAACTTGGCCAGGTTCTGATCCCTAAAAGTGGTCAGTGCTCTCACTGAGTGACCATCATAATGTAGATATTCCACCGAGGTGATATCATTAGCATTAACCATTCCTGGCAGTATGTCATTTAGACGAGATACAAAGTTCATTATTCGCTGTTTCCCTGGAAGGAAGCCCTTAGGCTTCGGGAAGTTCGTGAGTACCAGTTTGGGGGGATTTAGGATCAAATTCCAATCTCTTTCCTGACTGGAGGCTTGCCAGGTCTGAAGGGGGGTATCATCTCTACTAAACGCTTCCTCTTCCCCGCTGTTCGATTTGCTTAGTGTTTTATTGCCTTCATAGGTAGAGGCCTCTACTTCCGCAGCATCAGGTTTATTAAAAAGTTGGTTATCCAGGGACTGAATTGTTACTTCTGCCTTCTCACTTGCTACTGGAGTCAGCCTTGGCGAGTCCTCCTTAGCCGGTTGCTGTATAACTATCTTTGTTTCTCTCTTTTTACCCTTCTTTTTGCTGCTCCGAGTGGTCGATTTATTTGGGGCCGAGGGAAGGAGTTTAAACAATTTCTGCCAATGGATGTTTCGATTACTGCAGGTGTACTTGGCTTTCCTTGTTGTTTTGATATTTTTACTTTTCTTCACTTTTACCCTTGAGTTATGTCTTTGCAGATTCTCCTTTATTACTGGTTTGTTCGTCCCCACTAGCTCAACTGTTTTATGTTCTTGTGACATATCATTTAATTTTATCTCCTTTGATTGAGGTGTGAAATTTTCTACTAACGTCAGCAGTAGCCCATTTGTTATTGTTAGATAATTTTTTATGTTGGCTAGATCAGTACTTATTGCTAGGGAATAATCCAAAGGGCGGCCGTCGCTCAATTCTGTTTGAGAGTATTTTGGAATAGGTATCTGGTTTTGATGGGTTGATGTAATTTCTTCTGTGAGCAGCTGTTCCTTAGTAATAGAGGTATTTCCCTCCTGAAGTTCCTCGGCTAAAGCTAGTTCTTGCGCTAGGCTGCATTGGGAGTTAATATTTCCAGTATCTTGACATATCTCTTTAAAATCAGACGTCCAATCAAGAACAGTAAGAGAGGGGGGTATTACTTCATCAAGAATTAACTCTTTTTGTGGACTCTTGCCCTCCTCCATCTTGGGAAAGTAATTTGTGATTTTGCTTTGTATTTTACCAGGGCCCGGGGGGCTGATTGCCGAGTCAGGCAATATACCCAACTCCTTATATGTTCTTCTAGTAAAAACCATGGTAGAAGTTGTCTTGATATAGAGAGAGGGCAGTTTGCCCCGGGTGTGGCTGCCTTAAATTGGGGGGCAAGTGGAGGTATCAATCTATATTCCCACCTGCTCTCTGCAGCAGCCTCCCGATGTGCTCATCAGCAGCCTCAATATATTTCTCTAATTTGAGTTCTCTGCTTTTAGATCTTGACAATTGTCTTAAGCCTGTAGTTTTCACCTCAAACATGTGACCAGCGCTGCAACCAGCTACTACACTTCCTCTTCAGCTGTGAAGGAGGAATGTTGTCCCCAGCTAGTTCACACAGCTCCCCAGTTGGGCGGGGGTCACTCAGTTCAGTTAACCCCCGAATCTCCAAGCTTTATCTTTCTCTGTGTTCAACAGGGCTGGGTGTTCAACACAGCTGGGTGTTACGGTCAGCAGTACGGACCGTTAGCAGTACGGTCTGTGTTCAACAGAGCTGGGTGTCTATGGGCCAGTCTCAAAGCAGGGCTCACAGTCGTATCTCTCCTTACCCTCCTTCTCCAAGCACTGTTGGTCGGGTAAGCAGTTCACAGTTCTGTCTTTAGACCTCTTCTCTCTCTGCTCTCAGTTCAGGCAACAGCGTTCTCTCCTCTCTGGCAGCCTTGACCGGGCAGCTGATAAGGAGGGAGGGAGCAGGCTGGGACGAGCTGAAGGCAAGCTGGAACAAGCTGAAGCTCGCAGAGCCAACAGGAGTTATAAAAAAGCTCAGAGTCTTTAAAATGTTTTCCGTTTGTTAAAAATTGGCATCCGGAGGGCAATTAAGATAAGGTTTTAAAAGAATAAAAATGAGCGCCAGAGAGCGTGACTTGCCTCGGCGCCATCTTCCCCCCAACAACCCCTAAAGTATGTGTGTGTGCTCTATGCAAAAATCACCATGCGGGAAAAACTGTGAAGCCAGCTAGTGCCTCAAAATTTAGCTGGTGCTCTATCACGATTTTGAAAACCAGGTAACATCTAGCCCTCCTCTCAACCCTTGTTATTCTTCGAAAAGAATTTGTCTAAGTTTGCTTAAGTAAGTGGCTTCAAAGTGTGGGTTTGGATTAAGAAAAGAGGAGAAATGATTCCCTACAACAGGTAACTTATCAGTTTTCGTGAAAGGTGTCAACTTTGAGAGAAAGCAGTATTATTTGTGATGGCTAAAAGGTAAAGGGACCCCTGACCGTTAGGTCCAGTCGCGGACGACTCTGCGGTTGCGCGCTCATCTCGCTCTATAGGCCGAGGGAGCCGGCATTTGTCCGCAGACAGTTTCTCCGGGTCATGTGGCCAGCATGACTAAGCCGCTTCTGGCGAACCAGAGCAGCGCACGGAAATGCCGTTTACCTTCCCGCCGGAGCGGTACCTATTTATCTACTTGTACTTTGATGTGCTTTTGAACTGCGAGGTTGGCAGGAGTAGGGACCGAGCAACGGGAGCTCACCCCGTCGCGGGGATTCGAACCGCCGACCTTCTGATCGGCAAGCCCAAGAGGCTCAGTGGTTTAGACCACAGCACCACCTGCGTCCCTACACAACACAAAATACTGTTGCTGTCTGTAGGTGGTTTTTTTTTACCTTATATTTTGGAAATGTACATCCAGGTTTTATTTCCTTTAAATTGGGGGGGGGGGCAAGAGAGTGGGGCCCTAAACTATAGCTTGTTTAGCTTACATGTAAATACGGCACTAGGGGCTGCCTGCCCTGCTCACTCTGCTAAGCCTAGACTAACCGATCCAATAGGAATCCAACCCCTCCGACAATCCAATATTGTGTCCTACATTTCTAAGCAGTGAAAAGTTCTGGAGCAGCAATACAGGGAGAAAGGGTACCAGGGGTAGGGGGGCTTGTAAACTGGCCACATATGGTTGATCTGTCTGGACTGAGATCAAGTCATACTCAAGCCACAAAGCTCTGTTTTGACGCTTCGTTCTTTGCTTGAATTCCCCAGAATTCCCCCTCGCTCTCTAAACCGAAAGCACAAGCACCCTCTAGAAATAATGTAATAGCTTAAGGAATCATTTACCTCGAGAGAAACAGAGACTCCTGCAGCAATACCCAATCTTCAAAGTTGAACAATCATCACCTGGACGTCCTCACTGAGCATCGACGCCAAAAGGTAAGCAGAGCATCCCGATTTGTTTGGGTCTCTTACAAAAACAGCATTTGTGAAATGAAACAACTGACTTCGCGAATGAGATATCTACTTAATGGTGACTGGCAAATTTTGCAGACTGGCATTCTAGGACAGTTGCCTTGGAGGAAACTTCTCTGTCACAAAATGACAGTACACTTCTCTACTTAATGAGGTCAAGGCGAACAAGTGAAATGTTGAGGGCTAGTCACTTGTGGGCTTATTTGCAAAGCTACGGTAGGCCCTGCATTATTTTCAGCATGGTGGCTAAGTTTTGATTTGTAGCCAGAAATTCCTAGAGGTCTTTCCTAAAGCAAAGACACATAGAATTGCGCTGTTCCTCTGTAAGAAAAAGAAATAATAATCTTTTGTTATAGTTTTATCTGTCTCCCAAATATGATGGGGGAAATTTATTCTGGGGCTCAGCACTAATACATGTTTCTTGTACTACGTGCAAAGGAGTTTCTCGATCATGCCCATTTTGGACTTTCTGAGGACTGAAAAACCCTGAATTTAAAGGGCAAAAGGCCCAGGAGAGCAATGGGGTGGGAAGTATCTCATCTGAAGGCCCATATATTCATGGGGAGACAGGGTGATGCAAATCTACTCTAGACTGCAAATTCTGCTCTGGTGCAGGCAAGTCCGAAGTTCATAGTGTGGACACAGCCAGCCTCCAAAGCTGCTTTAGGCTGCAATTCTAAACCCACTTGCCTGAGAGTAAGCCCCACCAAATTCAATCAGACTTACAGTTGTACCTTGGTAGTCAAACGGCTTGGCTCCCAAACGCCACAAATCCAGAAGTGAGTGTTCCAGTTTTTCGGAAGCCAAACGTCCGACGCGGCTTCCGCTTGAGTGCAGGAAGCTCCTGCAGCCAATCGGAAGCTGCGCCTTGGTTTTCAAATGGTTTTGGGAGGCGAATGGACTTCCGGAACGGATTAAGTTCGAGAAGCAAGGTACCACTGTATTGAAAACATAATGTCAGGGGATGGTTAGCTGCTTGTGCTTAAAATTGTGCCCCTTCAGAGTTTGTGCGACCCCACAAACCTCTGTGTGTGACAGAGCTCCTCAGACATGTCTGCTCTAGTCACTAGTAGAGTCTGACAGTGGCTGTCTGCGGAAGCGCTTCCAGCAAAGAAGTTCCTTAACGGAAACGCGTCTCCTGGACTCACGACGTGGCAGCTTCCGGCGAAGCATGGGTCTCCCTGCAGTTGCTTCTGACACCTCCCCGCTATTTTCGCTCGAAGTGTCTCTCACCCCTTTCTCTCCCCTGCTGCTTCCTGCCTGGGCTGCTGCGTCTCTCTCAGCATTACTGAGATCCTCCTCCAGAGACCCCGCACTCCCCCTGCTGGTCCCTGCTTTGGCTGTTGACTCTCTCCCAGTCTCTGGGAGCCTTACCACTTCCCTTTCCTCCGATGTCAGTTCCCTGACATCCACCTCCCCTCCAGGGCCCCCCTCTCCCCCGCCCCTACTCTCTCCTCTGGGCGGTGAGGAGCTGAAACCCCTAAAAGAATCCTCTTCATCTTCAGACGTCTCGAACAATTCCCTCCATCGGTCTTCGTTCCGACTCGCTGAATCCTCCTCCACCTCGGAATCAGCGAACCCCTCCAACTCTTCTTCGTCGTCGGTGGTGGCGAAGTATTCCCTCCGGAACCTCGCCACTGGCTGGGGTTTTCTAGGGAATCTCTGATGAAAAGTTTCAATCAAAACCTCGTCATCTACATCCTCTGCCCTGACCCAGGTGTTTTCCGACTCCGGCTCCCCTTCCCACATTACCAAATACTCTACTTGCTCTCCCCTCCACCTGGAATCGAGAATCTCCGCTACATGGTAGCTGTGTTCTTTTTCCTCCATAGCTGGTCCCCTATTGACCCTCCCCTCTCTGTCCCCTATATACGGTGACAGCAATGATCTGTGGAACACTGGGTGCAACTTCATGTGGTTCGGTAACCGGAGTCTGAAAGCCACTGGGTTGACCTGTTGCGTGACTTCAAATGGGCCCAGTCTTTTGGGTCTTAACTTCTTACAACCTCCTTTAAATGGTAACCCTTGGGTGGACAGCCACACCTGGTCCCCCACCCTAATGCTTTCCCCTTCCCTTCTGGTTTTGTCTGCCTGCCTCTTATATTCCTCCTTCGCCCTGTTTAAATTAAGTTGGAGCTGGCGATGGATCGCTTCCATTTCTTCAACGAACTGTTCTGCGGCAGGAACGCTCCAGTTCTCCCCCTCCCCCCCTGGGAAGGCTCGGGGATGACACCCGTGATTGGCCAAAAAAGGGCTCATCCCCGTGGACACGTTCTCTGCATTGTTATAGGCAAATTCTGCCAACGCCAGCTTCTCCACCCAATCATTCTCTCTGTCATTCACATAACACCTCAAATATTGCTGGAGGACACCATTAGCTCTTTCCGCCTGCCCATTGGTTTCTGGATGACGGGCAGTGGAAAAATTCACCTCTACATGCAATAAGCTCATGAGCTTCCTCCAGAACCTGGAAGTAAATTGTTTCCCTCGGTCCGAGACCACCCTCAAGGGGGCACCATGCAACCGAAACACATTTTCCACAAACAATTTAGCGGTTTCTTCTGCTGTGACCGCATGTGAGCAGGCTATAAATTGGGCCATCTTGGTTAACAGGTCTACCACAACCATAATGGCTGTCTTCCCTTTGGACCTGGGCAGATCAGTCATGAAATCTATTGCCACTGCCTCCCATGGTCTTTCCGGCGTGGGTAGTGGTTCTAATAAACCTGCCGGTGCCCGCCTCTCCCCCTTGGCTCGTTGACATCGGTCACACCCTCTCACATATTCACGCACATCTTCCCTGACCTTGGGCCACCAGAATTCCCTGGTAACCAGCCACATGGTTTTGTGTTGCCCAAAATGCCCTGCTGTGGGGCTATCGTGCAGTTGCTTGAGTACCTTTTCCCTCAATTCCCCTTCAGGTATGTATAACGCTCCCTTGTAGTACAACGCCCCATTTCTCTCCTCAAAACCCCCGGGTTTGTCTCCCTCCCTCCTGAGACCCCTGAGTTTGTCCTGGGCGTATTCATCCTGCACCGTTCCCTCTACCAGTTCCCTTTGCCCCACCAAAGCCGCCCCACACACCCAGCGGTCCTCGGGAATGACATGGGTCTCTTCGGGTGCACCCTCTCCCTCCAAATATTCAGGTTTGCGTGAGAGAGCGTCCGCCCTAACGTTCTCCGGGCCTGGTACGTAACAAATCTCAAAGTTAAATTTGGAGAACTCCTGGGCCCATCTCAACTGCCTTTGGTTGAGCACTCGCGCAGTTCTCCAATACTCTAGATTCTTATGGTCCGTGCACACTTGCACCTTCTGTTGTGCACCAATTAGTAGGTGCCTCCATCTCCGGAAGGCCTCATAAATCGCAAGAAGTTCCCGGTCGTACACCGTGTAGTTTCTCTCAGATTTGTTCAGCTTTCGCGAAAAGAAGGCACACGGTCGCCACTCTGACCCCTCCTTCCCCGGCTGCAGAAGAAGCACCGCCCCTATGGCTCTGTCAGAAGCGTCTGTTTCGACCCTCAGCTTTTTTTGTAAATCCACATGTAGAAGTTGTTCGTCAGAGGCGAAGGCCCTTTTCAGTTCCTCAAACGCTCGCTCCGCCTCCCCCGTCCAAACAAACTTCTTTTTGCTGCTGAGACAGTCCGTGATGGGCGCCGTCAGGTGGGCGAAGTTTCGGATGAACTTACGATAAAAGTTTCCAAACCCTAGGAACCTCTGCACATCCTTCTTGGTCTTGGGTGTTTTCCATTCCAGCACCGCTTGAACCTTGCCGGGGTCCATGGCCAACCCCTTGTCTGACAAGCGGTACCCCAGGAATTCCACCTCCTTGGTATGAAACTGACACTTCTCCAGTTTCACCCACAGTCTGTTGGCTTGCAGCCTGCTCAACACTTCTCTGACGTCTCTCACATGTTGCTCCTCATTCTCCGAATACACCAACACGTCATCTAAGAAGGCCACGCAATTCTTGTAGAGCAAAGGCCCCAGTACATGGTTCATAAAGGCTTGAAAGCACGCGGAGCCTGTTTGTAATCCAAAAGGCATAACGAGGTATTCAAATGCCCCCAAAGGGGTGAACATGGTGGTCTTCCATTCATCCCCTTTCCTTATACGTATCAGGTTGTACGCCCCCCTTAGGTCCAGCTTTGTAAAAATCTTTCCTTTTCGCACCCTGGTCAAAATATCATCAATCCTGGGCATAGGAAAAGCCGCCGGCTCTGTCACTGCATTTAGGGCCCGAAAGTCACATACCAGCCTCGGCTTGTCCGTGTTTTTTTTATCCACAAAAAACACTGGGCTACCCCCCGCTGCCTTGGACTCTCTGATGAAGCCTCTCTTCAGGTTCTTGTCAATGAACGCTCGCAACTCCTGCATCTCCCTGTCTGACATGGCATACAACCTGCCTACAGGAAGCTGTGCTCCAGGGAGTAAATTGATCTGGCAATCAAAGGGCCTATGCGGGGGTAGTTGGTCCGCTTCCTTCTCGCTGAACACGTCGCTGAGATCAGCATACTGTGGTGGCACCTTTCCCTTCTCCATTACTTCCGTCCCTGCTAGGGTGGCTTGGGCCCCTGCTGACCCCTTTTCCGCCCTGCAGTGTTCTAAGCAGTGTGCGGAACCGAAGGAAACCACTCTTTGATGCCAGCCCACCAGCGGATCATGTAGGGCTAGCCAGCTCATTCCCAAAATAATGGGAGCGCCTCCCAAGGTGGCCACATTAAACGCTATCAGTTCTGTGTGCCTTGCCACCCTCATTATCATTGGGACGGTCTGCAAGCTGACGCCTCCTCCCAACAGTTCCCTGCCATCGATCGTGGTCACCTGCAGGGGGTTGCTTAAAGGGATAGTCTGTATCTGGTGCTCAGCAGCAAACTCCTTGCTCATGAAATTGCAGGAGCTGCCTGAGTCCAACAGCGCCTTTATTTTTAGGGGGTGTCCATTTTGCAGCTCTAGCGACACTTCAATCACTAGAGCAGGTCGAGGGGCTTCTGGCACTGGCACTTGGGGAAGGGGCACTTTCACTGCTCTTTGGCCTGGCTGCAGTGCCCTGCTGGCAACCAGGCGTTGGCTTTTACCTGCTCCGTTTCTCCCTGCTCTTCCCCCTCAACAGCTCCCACCATCCCTTGCCATTCCTTCCTCTGGGGGCAGACTCTGGCAAAGTGGCCTGGCTGTTGGCAGAGATAGCATTTCCGGGCTCCCTTTCCCTCCTTCTTCGCCCCCTCACTGGGCTTTGAAACTGCGCGCGCGCGGGCTGTTCCGATTTCCATCGGCTCTGCCGGCGGGAAAGCTGGCTCAGGAATGTCTGGAATGCGTAACTCCTTCCAACGTTCCCCTCTCCCTTCCCGCCTCTCCAAGGCTCTTGCCTCCTGGCGCGCTCCAATGGTCAGCGCAGATTTGGTCAGCTGATCCATAGACACCGCCCTGGGGCTCCTGGCCAGCTCGTCTTTCACAGCTGAAGAAAGACCTTCTTCAAATAGCATCTGAATGGGTGCTGCCGATAAATCCCACCCCAATCTGTGAATCAGCATGGTAAATTCAGTCCAGTACTCACGGACAGATCTGCTTCCCTGCTTGCAAGCCATTAGCTGTCTGCGCACCACCCCTTCCTCAATATCGCTGGAAAACATGATATCCATTGCACGAAAGAATTTCATAGTGTCCTTTAGGATATCATTGTGCGTTGCCATCAGGGGTCGAACCCAGTCCCGCGCCCCCTTCTCAAGATGCCCAATTACGAACGCAACTCGCGATTCCTCATCAGGGAACTCATCAAACTGCACATTCAGAGCATATTGCATCTCAGTCCTAAAGGCATGGTAATCCTTGGGGTCCCCCCCAAACTTCTGCACCAATCCTGGTACCTTTCTGGGGAACTGAGTGGTTCTCCCCTTTTTGTCAGCATCCTGAGCCCTTCTCTCCTCGAGCCTCGCCGTCTGCAGCGCAAGTTGGACCTCCAGAGCTTGATACCTTTCTTCCAAGCTTGGACCAGCTCCAACCCCTGCCTCTCCGGTTCCGACTGGGTTGCTCATGATGCTTTCTCCTGCACAGGCAGCGTACAGAGACTGTCAGACTGCTGTCAGGGGATGGTTAGCTGCTTGTGCTTAAAATTGTGCCCCTTCAGAGTTTGTGCGACCCCACAAACCTCTGTGTGTGACAGAGCTCCTCAGACATGTCTGCTCTAGTCACTAGTAGAGTCTGACAGTGGCTGTCTGCGGAAGCGCTTCCAGCAAAGAAGTTCCTTAACGGAAACGCGTCTCCTGGACTCACGACGTGGCAGCTTCCGGCGAAGCATGGGTCTCCCTGCAGTTGCTTCTGACACCTCCCCGCTATTTTCGCTCGAAGTGTCTCTCACCCCTTTCTCTCCCCTGCTGCTTCCTGCCTGGGCTGCTGCGTCTCTCTCAGCATTACTGAGATCCTCCTCCAGAGACCCCGCACTCCCCCTGCTGGTCCCTGCTTTGGCTGTTGACTCTCTCCCAGTCTCTGGGAGCCTTACCACTTCCCTTTCCTCCGATGTCAGTTCCCTGACACATAATATCACAATTAAATTATATGAAAATGATATGAAGTGGAATTATGAATGATATATAACTTATACTTTTAGAAGATACCTGAAGGCAGCCCTGTTTAGGGAAGTTTTTAATGTTTGATGTTTTATTGTATTTTTAATATTTTGTTGGAAGCCTCCCAGAGTGGCTGGGGAAACCCAGCCAGATGGACGGGGTATAAGTAATAAATGATGATGATGAAAATAGTATAGGAATTAATACCAATAAATACTACACCCCATTCCCAGCAAAAAGAAGGACGCCCTAAAAACAAACTGAGCACACCTCTTATATCAATCGGCAATGGGAACAGGAGATGGACCTTTCCATTAATTATATGTGGGCAGATCCACATAAAACATAGACTATGAATTGCCGATATCTACCTGGCAGGGGAGGAAATGTGCAGTTGGGACTCCAGGGAACTTTGACACACTGCTGTGCTGTTTTGTCCAAACTGGTTCTGCTTTCACTTTTGTTTTGGCGCCGTAAGTGCTGTTCCTGTTACTCTTATCATAATGCCAAGGTCTCCATCCAAAGCAGAAATTGCGTGCACAAAAGTTGAAGCAACTTCTACGGAACAGAAACACAACGTGGCATTGTCTCATCGGTCTTGATCCATCAAGGGTGCTCTATTGTGTGCACGAAACATACCAGAGCTGCTGGGTGTGATGGCTATCAGGGCTTCAAGTAAAAGTAGTGATTATTTATTTCACCGCTGAGGGAGGGTGGCACTCTGCACATGCTCAGGCACTCACTCGTTTATTATGGCTTGAACCTGAGAGCTAAGTGGAACAGCCGTGCACAAAGGCAGCATACCTCTAACGTAAGAACATAAAAAGAGCCTGCTGGATCAGGCCAATGGCCCAACTATTCAAGCATCCTGTTCTCACAGAAGCTGAGCAGATGTGTGTGGAAAACCCATAAAAATAAAATATCAGGGACGGGCAATCTGTGGCCATACAGATGGTCTCAGCCAGCATGGCTAATGGTCAGGGATGGTGGGCATTGCAATATATGTTTTAATGTACATATTGTCTCATCCCAAGGATAACCATTTTGTAGCCTTTCAAGAGGAAAGGAGAACAAGGATCAACTCTGTCCCAGAAACAATCTGATGGGAAATCATAGAATCATAGAGTTGGAAGAGACCACCAGGGCCATCAGGTCCAACCCCCTGCCAAGCAGGAAACACCATCAGAGCACTCCTGACATATGGTTGTCAAGCCTCTGCTTAAAGACCTCCAAAGTAGGAGACTCCACCACACTCCTTGGCAGCAAATTCCACTGTCAAACAGCTCTTACTGTCAGGAAGTTCTTCCGAATGTTTAGGTGGAATCTTCTTTCTTGTAGTTTGGATCCATTGCTCCGTGTCCGCTTCTCTGGAGCAGCAGAAAACAACCTTTCTCCCTCCTCTATGTGACATCCTTTTATATATTTGAACATGGCTATCATATCACCCCTTAACCTCCTCTTCTCCAGGCTAAGCATGCCCAGCTCCCTTAACCGTTCCTCATAAGGCATCGTTTCCAGGCCTTTGACCATTTTGGTTGCCCTCCTCTGGACACGTTCCAGTTTGTCAGTGTCCTTCTTGAACTGTGGTGCCCAGAACTGGACACAGTACTCCAGGTGAGGTCTGACCAGAGCAGAATACAGTGGCATTATTACTTCCCTTGATCTAGATGCTATACTCCTATTGATGCAGCCCAGAATTGCATTGGCTTTTTTAGCTGCCGCGTCACACTGTTGGCTCATGTCAAGTTTGTGGTCAACCAAGACTCCTAGATCCTTTTCACATGTACTGCTCTCAAGCCAGGTGTCACCCATCTTGTATTTGTGCCTCTCATTTTTTTTGCCCAAGTGCAATACTTTACATTTCTCCCTGTTAAAATTCATCTTGTTTGTTTTGGCCCAGTTCTCTAATCTGTCAAGGTCGTTTTGAAGTGTGATCCTGTCCTCTGGGGTGTTAGCCACCCCTCCCAGTTTGGTGTCATCTGCAAATTTGATCAGGATGCCCTTGAGTCCCTCATCCAAGTCGTTGATAAAGATGTTGAATAAGACCGGGTCCAAGACAGAACCCTGTGGCACCCCACTAGTCACTCTTCTCCAGGATGAAGAGGAACCATTGATGAGCACTCTTTGGGTTCGGTCAGTCAGCCAGTTACAAATCCACTGAGTGGTAGCATAGTCAAGACCGCATTTTACCAGCTTCTTTACAAGAATATCATGGGGCACCTTGTCAAATGCCTTGCTGAAATCAAGGTAGGCTACATCCACTGCGTTCCCTTCATCTACCAGGCTTGTAATTCTGTCAAAAAACGAGATCAGGTTAGTCTGACATGACTTATTTTTCAGAAATCCATGCTGACTATTGGTGATCACAGCATTCCTTTCTAGGTGCGCACAGACTGTTTGCTTAATGATCTGCTCCAGAGTCTTCCCTGGTATTGATGTCAGACTGACTGGGCGGTACTGATGGACTTGATGCAGTTTAAGGAACTGGATGCCCATGTGTTGAAGGCATGCTGTCTCTTATTGTGATATATACAGTGTGGAATTATAGTCCTGTAAGGAAACTGCTAGAATGCTGAGGGTTTTTTTCATGTGGATTTGGAATTTGATAGTACAGTGGTACATTGGTTCTCGAATGTAATCCGTTCCGGAAGTCCATTCGACTTCCGAAATGTTCTAAAACCAAGGTGCGGCTTCCAATTGGCGCCGGCGCCCCGGAAACAATAGCCGACAGCCACATTGGGCATTCGGCTTTCGAAAAAAGTTTGCAAACCAAAGCATTTAACTTCTGGGTTTGCGGCGTTCGGGTTCCGATTTGTTCGTCAACTGAGCCATTTGAGACCCAAGGTTCCACTGTGCCTTCAAGTGTCCTCTCCGGATGGGAGGCAACTTCTTCTGTTCACATTGAAGGTCCCAATGGGGAACAATGTGGGTCACACAAGACCATGCTCCTGTCTTGCACATGTTCTAACACAATAGGGCACCTGTTTACAGGTGTACACCTGGGTACCCAAGAAAAAGGAAAGCTTAAGCATCTTTCAGAATACTTTTTACCCAGGGGCAAGTTTTTGCCAAATTTAAGAAATTAAGTGGTCAATCAGCTAAAACACATACATTTAATTGACCAGCTGTGCAACCCTGAGCAGTTTTACTCACTGAGTAGCCCCACTGAGTTCAGCAAGATTGACCCTCTTGTAAGTGCCTGTAAAAATGCCCCCCACATTTTCTTTAATCAATGTCAGGCTTAGAGAGAAAAAGGTAAAGGTAAAGGGACCCCTGACCATTAGGTCCAGTCGTGGCCGACTCTGGGGTTGCGACGCTCATCTCGCTTTATTGGCCGAGGGAGGCAGCGTACAGCTTCCAGGTCATGTGGGCAGCATGACTAA
Source organism: Podarcis vaucheri (assembly GCF_965113315.1). NCBI lineage: Eukaryota > Metazoa > Chordata > Lepidosauria > Squamata > Lacertidae > Podarcis > Podarcis vaucheri. The sequence goes on along the minus strand of NC_138757.1, from coordinate 1,022,431 downwards.
GCTGCTTCTGGCGAACCAGAGCAGCAGAACTATTACTTTAGCAAATAATAATTGCTGTTGTGCAAGAAACTGATTTCTGCAGTTATTGCTATACCATCTAATTGTAATCGTGACTGATAGCTTTTCAAATAAAGTTTCTCAAGACAAAAGCAAGAATGTCATGTTTAAATCCGTATTGTATTTTTTAAACATAGTTATAGTAAGTTGGGAACCCAAATCAAGCAGAAGCACGAGGGCCAACTTGTGTTTTTGGCAATCTTGTAAGGTAAAGTCAGGGAAGTGATTATGGCAGTCCTAGAAAGAGGTTTAAATGACACACATGACAACACTTTTATGCTAGGTAAGTTGCACATTGTGGTGTTATGTTGATCAAAAGAAATACTGCATGTAAAACACATTTCAAGTAGCATCTCATCATATTTCTTAACACTAAGAACTCCAAAGAAGAGAATAAAGTTAAAACATATGGCTTTTTCTTTTCATTTGTTGAGTGTGTGTGTGTGTGTGTTTGTGACAAGCATAATATGCTAAACTCTCATGAGTTTATTTTCGTAAGCTCATCTGATTTTGTTCCTCATATTGCTCACATGCAGGGCTCCAAACCCAGAAATAGCCCTAAAACGTCATATAGACGTCACAAAAAGGAGTGAAAAAAGGAGTGAACATGCGGTCCGCCAAGCTGCACAGAGGCCCGGAACTAAACCCTTACGCAAAACGAGGATTGCCTGTACCATACTCTGGACTTCTAAGCCAGTGGTTCCCAAACTTTCTGGGGCTGCTGCCCGCTTGGTTCCATAGACTCATCCCCAGTGCCTCCTACAGTCCCACTCTATAAAAAGCATTACAGGGGAACCTTGGTTGTTGAATACTTCGGAAGCCGAACAATTCAGAACCTGAACGCCGACAACCCGGAAGCGAATGCTTCCATTTTTGAATGCACCTCGGAAGTCGAACGGAACTCCATTTTTAAAAAAGAATTTGCCGATCGGCAATTGATCCTTGGTTGTCAAATGTTTCGGAAGTTGAACGGTCTTCCGGAACGGATTATGTTCGACAACCGAGGTTCCACTGTACAGTCGTACCTTGGAAGTTGAACGGAGTCCGTTCCAGAAGTCCATTTGACTTCTGAAACGTTTGGAAACCAAAGTGCGGCTTCTGATTGGCCTCAGGAAGCTCCTGCAGCCAATCAGAAGCCGTGGAAGCCCCACTGGACGTTCGGCTTCCAAAAGAAGGTTTGACTCCTGTCAGGGAACTGCCATCAGTTTCCGAGCGAGAGAGAGAGAGATCCAAAGGGATCCCAGAGAGCGTCCCGGGAGTGGGAGAGGCAGCCCATCTTCTGGGGAAGGGAATCAGCGTAGCTCCAGTGGAGAAGGGGGGCAGATGGGGGAATCGGCGAGGCGGTCCCATGACTCCTTGCTGGGGACCAGCGGGGAGAGGAAGAGTCCTCCGCTGCCTACGCCCTCCTTGCGCAGAAGGCTTTTGCGCAGAGAGAGTAGGAGGAGACTGGGTGTCAAAGAGCTTCTTTGCTGGAAGAAGTTTAAGAAACGCCCACTGACAAGATTCTGCCAGCGATTGAGACAGCCACGGGTGAGTGGCTGTGCGGACAGGAAAGGTTCACTCAGGCAACCCAGCCAGGTGTTTGCACCGGCTTACGCACGAGCAAGCCCTATAACCATTACAGCAATCCGTCAGTCCCTGACGTTGCTTGTGCGCAGCCCCGGAGAGAGGCAGCAAGATGAGCCAAACAGAGCCGGCCGGAGGGACAGAGCAAGAAGCCCTGGTGCGAGGTCTGGTCGAGAGGAACTGAGACCTGGAGGCGCATGTCGCTACCCTGACGGCGCGGCTGGAGGAGAGACAGGTTCAGGATGCACAGGTCAGAGCCACCCCGATAGGGAGGAAGGTTCAGGGGCTGGTACACAAGTTTGGTGGAAAGCCCCAAGACTACAATGCCTTCCGAATGGAAATTCAGTACGCTTTGGAATTGCAGAAAAATGACTTTGCTGATGACGGGGAGAGGGTGGCTTACATTGTGGGACATCTGCAGGATGGGGCGTGCGAATGGATCAGGCCCCTAATGGCGACGCAGAATGATGCATTGAAAGATCTTAAGAAATTCTACCAAGGGATGGACGCGATGTTCTCCAGCGAGGTGGAGCAAAGCGTGACGAGACGGGAGCTGATGGGGTGCAAGCAGGGGAGCCTGTCCGTCAGAAACTACTGGTCGCGTTTCGCGATGTTAGTCCACAAGCTCGGGTGGGATCTGGACTCTGAACCAATGCAAATGTTGTTTGAAGCGGGTTTGTCCCCCGAAGTGAAAGACGAGTTGTCCCGAGTGCCCCGCCTGCAGTCGATGGATGAACTCACAAAGACTGTGCTTGCGATCGGTGTACGCCAGGAAACGCGGGCTCAGGAGAAGCGGGAGATAAGGGCGGAACGTTTCCATGACAACCGCATTCCAGAGATGCCGAGGGAGCCTCAGGCAACCCAGCCAGGTGTTGGGACAAGCTTACGCACGAGCAACCCCTAGAACCATTACAACTCCCAAGGCATTCGGGAGCAGAGGTACAACAGTATCCAGAATAGTGGTTTGCATGACCAACTAAGGAAGATAATAACGCAATAAAATTCAAAACAGCAACGATCAATTGCACATTTATTCCAAATCCAGTTAAAACTATTTAGTTCAATTAAATCAGTAAAATCGATGAGCTTGATCGAGTGATACCAGTTTTTCAAATTCTGATAGTTATACCCCCAATGCCCCTCTTGCCTCCTAGCACCCTCTGGTTAATCCCACAGCCTGTGCCCACTCTGGGAACCCCTGTTCTAAGCAGTGAAACAATACAGGGGCGACAATACAGAAAGAAAGTGCTTTTTTAAAAAGCCAGTCCTTTTTTTAAAAAAAAAATGTTTAGGGGTACTCTCATTTTCCTAGGCATATTGAAATACTGCCCCGCAATGAGGCCAAACATAGATTCACAAGATGTTTAGGGGTATGCGTATGCCCCTCGCATCCCCTCAGGAAAAAAAGCACTGGGTAGGACAATATGCAGGCCACACCTGGGTGATCTTTCCTCCTGACGGAGTTCAAGCCACGTTAATCCCTCACTCCTCCCCTTTGGGACTTTATTCCTTGATTACACAAATGCAGAGTTCCCCGTTACTCTCCAAATTCACACTGCTATGCCGTTGTGATGGTGACACACCTTGGCTGTATACATTTCTTTCCCTAAGCAACCTCTATAAATAATATGATTGCTTGCATTTGCATTGTGAGAGAGAGATAAAGTTCAGCCTTTCTCCAACAAGGAAATGAAACAACTTACCTGTTTCTCCTAGGTGCACTGAGAAGTCTTCTCCAAGGGAGAAGAATCATTACCTGGATGTCCCTGCTGAGCATCTATGCCGAAAAGGTAACCAGAGCATCTTGATTTGTTTGGGCCTCTTACAAAAGCAGGGTTTGTGAAATGAAGCAACTGACTGGTCCATGGAGTGTCTATTTACCAGGAACTGGTAAGCCTGGCAGACCGGAATCCTAGGATAGTTAGGAAGCAGAAGCTCATTCCAGGCACAGCCCCTGGAGGGAACTTTTCAGGTCACAGAATAACAGTTCAGTGAATTCTCCAGAGTGTTTCTCTCCAGTTTTATACAAATGAACGGTGAGGGATGGATGGGAATGGCAAGAAAAGCAGGTAAGGGCAGTGGTGAGTTTATGCTCTCGGGCCCTTTTGGCAGGCCCTATTCATTCACCTTAATAAACCTGACTATGTCTGAAAATACAATGGATTTAAAAGCTGAATTAATATATCACATAGGTTATCTTTTTTCCTATTACAGTACTTTCCGCTTCTACTGAAAGAAATACAGAGATAGATAGAGATAGATAGAGATAGATAGATAGATAGATAGATAGATAGATAGATGAGAGAGAGAGAGAGAGAGAGAGAGAGAGATTTTTTTTCTGGGGGGACGCGGGGGGATGCATACCCCTAAACATTTTGTGAATCTAAGTTTGGCCTCATTGAGGGGCCGTGTTTAAATATGAGTAAGAAAATGAGAGTACCCCTAAACATTTTTAAAGAAAAAAAAGCACTGAATAGATAGATAGATAGATAGATAGATAGATAGATAGATAGATAGATAGACAGATAGTCTCCAGAACCAGACTCTGGGACAGACTACAGGGTACCAATATAGATAGAAAGCTTCTGCTCCTAATTCAGGCACTCCACGCAAACACGGCTCTTAGAGTCAGGTGTAGCCGCCTAGGACACCTAACGGACCCCATTAAAACCTTCAAAGGAGTCAGGCAAGGGTGCCTATTGGCCCCTCTACTATTCAATTTCTATTTAAATAATTTAGTATCTGCACTCCATGACTCAGAACTCCACCCTCCGAAGCTCGCAAATCAGCATGTTTCGGTCCTGCTATATGCCGATGAGGCGGTAATTCTATCTAGAACCCCCATTGGACTCAAAAGAGCACTAAGGAAGCTGGCAGCATACTGTGAAACTGAATGTCTCAAAAGCAACTATCAAAAGACCAAGATACTCGCTTTTGGGGGAAAACCAAAGCTTAGAAGCTGGGAACTCTAAGGCCATAAATTAGAACAAGTCACAAATTATAAGTATCTAGGAATGGTGGTACAGGCCTCAGGAACCAACAAACTTCACAGAAACTCCATCGGGAGCTCAGCGGAGAAAACCGCAAACTGTATCCTTAAATTTTTCAGAGCACAAGGGGGCTTCGTCATCCCCGCGGCTCTAAAATTATACAAGGCCAAAACTTTGGCACAGCTCCTTTATGGATCCTTTCTGGGCCCGCCTTCCTCTGCCCGCTTGAGAGAGTTCAATCCAAACTTCTTAGAGCTCTCCTACAAGTCCCCAGATGTGTCTCAAACGCATGGGTTAGACTAGAAACGGGGATGATGAGAGTGGAGGCTAGCATCTGCCTAACATCAATCTACAAATGGCTGACATTGAATCTGCTCCCCCGAGGGATAGTAGCCCCATTGATCCTCTGCGATCAATTCCAGTCAGGCTGGCAGACTGCAGTCCTGAGCACCCTCCGGAAACTGGGTTTTGCCCCTCCAGCCCTTCTAAGTCTGGGCTTGGGCCAGGCAAAAGCCACGGTCAGGCAAAGAATCTTAGACACCGAGAGACAACAGGACTGCGCAAGGTGCCCCGACTATAACATTTGAGAAATCGAGAAATATATAGCTGCACCGGCAGCATATCTCTTCTTTCTCGTATCTAAAAATGCAAGAAGAGCCTTTACACTCGCCAGAAGCTCGGCTCTGCCCTCGCCGGTCCTGGAAGGAGCCTTTAAAAAGTCCCATATGCTCAGAGTCTTTGCGCCTGTCCATTGGGAGAGATAGGAAGCCCAGAGCACTTGTTCTTTAGATGTCTCTTTTATGAAGAGGCATGTAGTAAGACCATTGATCCCCTGCTGGTGAGGCTTGCCAACCTCCCGGAAAAGCAAAAACTTGACCTTTTCCTGTTAGGCAAAGATCAGAAGACGACCTGGATGGCTGCCAGATTCTGTGTACAGATCTGTAGGCACAGACCATCTCCCAACTCAAACTAGTTCGTTATGAAAATCCCCAAACTCGGTTCCATGGGTGACTCTGGGTCAACTCCCTGCGATAGTTTATTGTTGTACATTGTTTTTAAATTTATTGTTGTACATTTTTTAATTCTCTGTTTTTCTTCTGTGACTGTACCCCCAAGTGCGTTTTATGAGCTGGTCTCCAACCGTAATAAATTAGATAGATAGATAGATAGATAGATAGATAGATAGATAGATAGATAGAAAACATGGACATGGGTACCTAAAGGAAGTCAGTGTGAGCAAGTGAAATGTTGAGGACTAGTAACTTGTGGCAGAGGCAGATCTAGGGCAGTGCAGCCAGTTCTGCCAAACTGGTCATCAAGCCAAGGGGGGCACTGCAGGGTGTCGCAACTATGATGTAGTGAATTGAGCAGAGCAGGTGGTGAGGCAGGGAGCTGCTGGATTTTGACCTTGCGCAGAGCGCCACTGAAATTTGAAAGATCAAAGTTCCCCCCACCTCACTTGTGGGCTGATTTGCAAAGCTACAATAGGCCCCACTGCATTTTCAGGACAGTGGCCTTTTTTTTAACCTATAACCACAATAATCAAGAATTTTTGTTCCAGTTGCTAGAACTGAGCTGAGGGGGTCTCCTTGTACCTCTTTCCTAAAGCAAAGACATGAAGGATCTCTCTCCATGAGAACCTACCCGGACCCTGAAATAAACATCAGAGGCCCTTCTTTGTGTGCCTCCCCCACGAGAGGGCCAAAGGGTGGCAACACAAGAACGGGCCTTATCTGCAGTGGCTCCCTGTTTGTGGAATGCTTGGCTGGCACCTTCATCATACACCTTTAGGCACCAGGCAAAAAAGGGAAATAGATTCAGGAGCAGTTGACACGAATAAGGAGTACCCAGTTCCCTTTTTCTCTCTAAGCCTGACATTGTTTAAAGAAAATGTGGGGGGCATTTTTACAGGCACTTACAAGAGGGTCAATCTTCCTGAACTCAGTGGGGCTACTCAGTGACTAAAACTGCTCAGGGTTGCACAGCTGGTCAATTAAATGTATGTGTTTTAGCTGATTGACCACTTAATTTCTTAAATTTGGCAAAAACTTGCCCCTGGGTAAAAAGTATTCTGAAAGATGCTTAAGCTTTCCTTTTTCTTGGGTACCCAGGTGTACACCTGTAAACAGGTGCCCTATTGTGTTAGAACATGTGCAAGACAGGAGCATGGTCTTGTGTGACCCACATTGTTCCCCATTGGGACCTTCAATGTGAACAGAAGAAGTTGCCTCCCATCCGGAGAGGACACTTGAAGGCACAGTGGAACCTTGGGTCTCAAATGGCTCAGTTGACGAACAAATCGGAACCCGAACGCCGCAAACCCAGAAGTTAAATGCTTTGGTTTGCAAACTTTTTTCGAAAGCCGAATGCCCAATGTGGCTGTCGGCTATTGTTTCCGGGGCGCCGGCGCCAATTGGAAGCCGCACCTTGGTTTTAGAACATTTCGGAAGTCGAATGGACTTCCGGAACGGATTACATTCGAGAACCAATGTACCACTGTACTATCAAATTCCAAATCCACATGAAAAAAACCCTCAGCATTCTAGCAGTTTCCTTACAGGACTATAATTCCACACTGTATATATCACAATAAGAGACAGCATGCCTTCAACACATGGGCATCCAGTTCCTTAAACTGCATCAAGTCCATCAGTACCGCCCAGTCAGTCTGACATCAATACCAGGGAAGACTCTGGAGCAGATCATTAAGCAAACAGTCTGTGCGCACCTAGAAAGGAATGCTGTGATCACCAATAGTCAGCATGGATTTCTGAAAAATAAGTCATGTCAGACTAACCTGATCTCGTTTTTTGACAGAATTACAAGCCTGGTAGATGAAGGGAACGCAGTGGATGTAGCCTACCTTGATTTCAGCAAGGCATTTGACAAGGTGCCCCATGATATTCTTGTAAAGAAGCTGGTAAAATGCGGTCTTGACTATCCTACCACTCAGTGGATTTGTAACTGGCTGACTGACCGAACCCAAAGAGTGCTCATCAATGGTTCCTCTTCATCCTGGAGAAGAGTGACTAGTGGGGTGCCACAGGGTTCTGTCTTGGACCCGGTCTTATTCAACATCTTTATCAACGACTTGGATGAGGGACTCAAGGGCATCCTGATCAAATTTGCAGATGACACCAAACTGAGAGGGGTGGCTAACACCCCAGAGGACAGGATCACACTTCAAAACGACCTTGACAGATTAGAGAACTGGGCCAAAACAAACAAGATGAATTTTAACAGGGAGAAATGTAAAGTATTGCACTTGGGCAAAAAAAAATGAGAGGCACAAATACAAGATGGGTGACACCTGGCTTGAGAGCAGTACATGTGAAAAGGATCTAGGAGTCTTGGTTGACCACAAACTTGACATGAGCCAACAGTGTGACGCGGCAGCTAAAAAAGCCAATGCAATTCTGGGCTGCATCAATAGGAGTATAGCATCTAGATCAAGGGAAGTAATAATGCCACTGTATTCTGCTCTGGTCAGACCTCACCTGGAGTACTGTGTCCAGTTCTGGGCACCACAATTCAAGAAGGACACTGACAAACTGGAACGTGTCCAGAGGAGGGCAACCAAAATGGTCAAAGGCCTGGAAACGATGCCTTATGAGGAACGGTTAAGGGAGCTGGGCATGCTTAGCCTGGAGAAGAGGAGGTTAAGGGGTGATATGATAGCCATGTTCAAATATATAAAAGGATGTCACATAGAGGAGGGAGAAAGGTTGTTTTCTGCTGCTCCAGAGAAGCGGACACGGAGCAATGGATCCAAACTACAAGAAAGAAGATTCCACCTAAACATTAGGAAGAACTTCCTGACAGTAAGAGCTGTTTGACAGTGGAATTTGCTGCCAAGGAGTGTGGTGGAGTCTCCTACTTTGGAGGTCTTTAAGCAGAGGCTTGACAACCATATGTCAGGAGTGCTCTGATGGTGTTTCCTGCTTGGCAGGGGGTTGGACCTGATGGCCCTGGTGGTCTCTTCCAACTCTATGATTCTATGATTTCCCATCAGATTGTTTCTGGGACAGAGTTGATCCTTGTTCTCCTTTCCTCTTGAAAGGCTACAAAATGGTTATCCTTGGGATGAGACAATATGTACATTAAAACATATATTGCAATGCCCACCATCCCTGACCATTAGCCATGCTGGCTGAGACCATCTGTATGGCCACAGATTGCCCGTCCCTGATATTTTATTTTTATGGGTTTTCCACACACATCTGCTCAGCTTCTGTGAGAACAGGATGCTTGAATAGTTGGGCCATTGGCCTGATCCAGCAGGCTCTTTTTATGTTCTTACGTTAGAGGTATGCTGCCTTTGTGCACGGCTGTTCCACTTAGCTCTCAGGTTCAAGCCATAATAAACGAGTGAGTGCCTGAGCATGTGCAGAGTGCCACCCTCCCTCAGCGGTGAAATAAATAATCACTACTTTTACTTGAAGCCCTGATAGCCATCACACCCAGCAGCTCTGTCAAAGCGGGCTGTCAAACCCTTGATGGATCAAGACCGATGAGACAATGCCACGTTGTGTTTCTGTTCCGTAGAAGTTCCTTCAACTTTTGTGCACGCAATTTCTGCTTTGGATGGAGACCTTGGCATTATGATAAGAGTAACAGGAACAGCACTTACGGCGCCAAAACAAAAGTGAAAGCAGAACCAGTTTGGACAAAACAGCACAGCAGTGTGTCAAAGTTCCCTGGAGTCCCAACTGCACATTTCCTCCCCTGCCAGGTAGATATCGGCAATTCATAGTCTATGTTTTATGTGGATCTGCCCACATATAATTAATGGAAAGGTCCATCTCCTGTTCCCATTGCCGATTGATATAAGAGGTGTGCTCAGTTTGTTTTTAGGGCGTCCTTCTTTTTGCTGGGAATGGGGTGTAGTATTTATTGCTATTAATTCCTATACTATTTTCATCATCATCATTTATTACTTATACCCCGTCCATCTGGCTGGGTTTCCCCAGCCACTCTGGGAGGCTTCCAACAAAATATTAAAAATACAATAAAACATCAAACATTAAAAACTTCCCTAAACAGGGCTGCCTTCAGGTATCTTCTAAAAGTATAAGTTATATATCATTCATAATTCCACTTCATATCATTTTCATATAATTTAATTGTGATATTATGTTTTCAATACAGTGGTACCTTGCTTCTCGAACTTAATCCGTTCCGGAAGTCCATTCGCCTCCCAAAACCATTTGAAAACCAAGGCGCAGCTTCCGATTGGCTGCAGGAGCTTCCTGCACTCAAGCGGAAGCCGCGTCGGACGTTTGGCTTCCGAAAAACTGGAACACTCACTTCTGGATTTGTGGCGTTTGGGAGCCAAGCCGTTTGACTACCAAGGTACAACTGTAAGTCTGATTGAATTTGGTGGGGCTTACTCTCAGGCAAGTGGGTTTAGAATTGCAGCCTAAAGCAGCTTTGGAGGCTGGCTGTGTCCACACTATGAACTTCGGACTTGCCTGCACCAGAGCAGAATTTGCAGTCTAGAGTAGATTTGCATCACCCTGTCTCCCCATGAATATATGGGCCTTCAGATGAGATACTTCCCACCCCATTGTTCTCCTGGGCCTTTTGCCCTTTAAATTCAGGGTTTTTCAGTCCTCAGAAAGTCCAAAATGGGCATGATCGAGAAACTCCTTTGCACGTAGTACAAGAAACATGTATTAGTGCTGAGCCCCAGAATAAATTTCCCCCATCATATTTGGGAGACAGATAAAACTATAACAAAAGATTATTATTTCTTTTTCTTACAGAGGAACAGCGCAATTCTATGTGTCTTTGCTTTAGGAAAGACCTCTAGGAATTTCTGGCTACAAATCAAAACTTAGCCACCATGCTGAAAATAATGCAGGGCCTACCGTAGCTTTGCAAATAAGCCCACAAGTGACTAGCCCTCAACATTTCACTTGTTCGCCTTGACCTCATTAAGTAGAGAAGTGTACTGTCATTTTGTGACAGAGAAGTTTCCTCCAAGGCAACTGTCCTAGAATGCCAGTCTGCAAAATTTGCCAGTCACCATTAAGTAGATATCTCATTCGCGAAGTCAGTTGTTTCATTTCACAAATGCTGTTTTTGTAAGAGACCCAAACAAATCGGGATGCTCTGCTTACCTTTTGGCGTCGATGCTCAGTGAGGACGTCCAGGTGATGATTGTTCAACTTTGAAGATTGGGTATTGCTGCAGGAGTCTCTGTTTCTCTCGAGGTAAATGATTCCTTAAGCTATTACATTATTTCTAGAGGGTGCTTGTGCTTTCGGTTTAGAGAGCGAGGGGGAATTCTGGGGAATTCAAGCAAAGAACGAAGCGTCAAAACAGAGCTTTGTGGCTTGAGTATGACTTGATCTCAGTCCAGACAGATCAACCATATGTGGCCAGTTTACAAGCCCCCCTACCCCTGGTACCCCTGGTAAAATGCGGTCTTGACTATGCTACCACTCAGTGGATTTGTAACTGGCTGACTGACCGAACCCAAAGGGTGCTCATCAATGGTTCCTCTTCATCCTGGAGAAGAGTGACTAGTGGGGTGCCACAGGGTTCTGTCTTGGGCCCGGTCTTATTCACCATCTTTATCAACGACTTGGATGATGGACTCAAGGGCATCCTGATCAAATTTGCAGATGACACCAAACTGGGAGGGGTGGCTAACACCCCAGAGGACAGGATCACACTTCAAAACGACCTTGACAGATTAGAGAACTGGGCAAAAACAAACAAGATGAATTTTAACAGGGAGAAATGTAAAGTATTGCACTTGGGCAAAAAAAATGAGAGGCACACATACAAGATGGGTGACACCTGGCTTGAGAGCAGTACATGTGAAAAGGATCTAGGAGTCTTGGTTGACCACAAACTTGACATGAGCCAACAGTGTGACGCGGCAGCTAAAAAAGCCAATGCAATTCTGGGCTGCATCAATAGGAGTATAGCATCTAGATCAAGGGAAGTAATAGTGCCACTGTATTCTGCTCTGGTCAGACCACACCTGGAGTACTGTGTCCAGTTCTGGGCACCACAATTCAAGAAGGACACTGACAAACTGGAACGTGTCCAGAGGAGGGCAACCAAAATGGTCAAAGGCCTGGAAACGATGCCTTATGAGGAACGGCTAAGGGAGCTGGGCATGTTTAGCCTGGAGAAGAGGAGGTTAAGGGGTGATATGATAGCCATGTTCAAATATATAAAAGGATGTCACATAGAGGAGGGAGAAAGGTTGTTTTCTGCTGCTCCAGAGAAGCGGACACGGAGCAATGGATCCAAACTACAAGAAAGAAGATTCCACCTAAACATTAGGAAGAACTTCCTGACAGTAAGAGCTGTTTGACAGTGGAATTTGCTGCCAAGGAGTGTGGTGGAGTCTCCTACTTTGGAGGTCTTTAAGCAGAGGCTTGACAACCATATGTCAGGAGTGCTCTGATGGTGTTTCCTGCTTGGCAGGGGGTTGGACCTGATGGCCCTGGTGGTCTCTTCCAACTCTATGATTCTATGATTTCCCATCAGATTGTTTCTGGGACAGAGTTGATCCTTGTTCTCCTTTCCTCTTGAAAGGCTACAAAATGGTTATCCTTGGGATGAGACAATATGTACATTAAAACATATATTGCAATGCCCACCATCCCTGACCATTAGCCATGCTGGCTGAGACCATCTGTATGGCCACAGATTGCCCGTCCCTGATATTTTATTTTTATGGGTTTTCCACACACATCTGCTCAGCTTCTGTGAGAACAGGATGCTTGAATAGTTGGGCCATTGGCCTGATCCAGCAGGCTCTTTTTATGTTCTTACGTTAGAGGTATGCTGCCTTTGTGCACGGCTGTTCCACTTAGCTCTCAGGTTCAAGCCATAATAAACGAGTGAGTGCCTGAGCATGTGCAGAGTGCCACCCTCCCTCAGCGGTGAAATAAATAATCACTACTTTTACTTGAAGCCCTGATAGCCATCACACCCAGCAGCTCTGGTATGTTTCGTGCACACAATAGAGCACCCTTGATGGATCAAGACCGATGAGACAATGCCACGTTGTGTTTCTGTTCCGTAGAAGTTGCTTCAACTTTTGTGCACGCAATTTCTGCTTTGGATGGAGACCTTGGCATTATGATAAGAGTAACAGGAACAGCACTTACGGCGCCAAAACAAAAGTGAAAGCAGAACAAGTTTGGACAAAACAGCACAGCAGTGTGTCAAAGTTCCCTGGAGTCCCAACTGCACATTTCCTCCCCTGCCAGGTAGATATCGGCAATTCATAGTCTATGTTTTATGTGGATCTGCCCACATATAATTAATGGAAAGGTCCATCTCCTGTTCCCATTGCCGATTGATATAAGAGGTGTGCTCAGTTTGTTTTTAGGGCGTCCTTCTTTTTGCTGGGAATGGGGTGTAGTATTTATTGCTATTAATTCCTATACTATTTTCATCATCATCATTTATTACTTATACCCCGTCCATCTGGCTGGGTTTCCCCAGCCACTCTGGGAGGCTTCCAACAAAATATTAAAAATACAATAAAACATCAAACATTAAAAACTTCCCTAAACAGGGCTGCCTTCAGGTATCTTCTAAAAGTATAAGTTATATATCATTCATAATTCCACTTCATATCATTTTCATATAATTTAATTGTGATATTATGTTTTCAATACAGTGGTACCTTGCTTCTCGAACTTAATCCGTTCCGGAAGTCCATTCGCCTCCCAAAACCATTTGAAAACCAAGGTGCAGCTTCCGATTGGCTGCAGGAGCTTCCTGCACTCAAGCGGAAGGCGCGTCGGACGTTTGGCTTCCGAAAAACTGGAACACTCACTTCTGGATTTGTGGCGTTTGGGAGCCAAGCCGTTTGACTACCAAGGTACAACTGTAAGTCTGATTGAATTTGGTGGGGCTTACTCTCAGGCAAGTGGGTTTAGAATTGCAGCCTAAAGCAGCTTTGGAGGCTGGCTGTGTCCACACTATGAACTTCGGACTTGCCTGCACCAGAGCAGAATTTGCAGTCTAGAGTAGATTTGCATCACCCTGTCTCCCCATGAATATATGGGCCTTCAGATGAGATACTTCCCACCCCATTGTTCTCCTGGGCCTTTTGCCCTTTAAATTCAGGGTTTTTCAGTCCTCAGAAAGTCCAAAATGGGCATGATCGAGAAACTCCTTTGCACGTAGTACAAGAAACATGTATTAGTGCTGAGCCCCAGAATAAATTTCCCCCATCATATTTGGGAGACAGATAAAACTATAACAAAAGATTATTATTTCTTTTTCTTACAGAGGAACAGCGCAATTCTATGTGTCTTTGCTTTAGGAAAGACCTCTAGGAATTTCTGGCTACAAATCAAAACTTAGCCACCATGCTGAAAATAATGCAGGGCCTACCGTAGCTTTGCAAATAAGCCCACAAGTGACTAGCCCTCAACATTTCACTTGTTCGCCTTGACCTCATTAAGTAGAGAAGTGTACTGTCATTTTGTGACAGAGAAGTTTCCTCCAAGGCAACTGTCCTAGAATGCCAGTCTGCAAAATTTGCCAGTCACCATTAAGTAGATATCTCATTCGCGAAGTCAGTTGTTTCATTTCACAAATGCTGTTTTTGTAAGAGACCCAAACAAATCGGGATGCTCTGCTTACCTTTTGGCGTCGATGCTCAGTGAGGACGTCCAGGTGATGATTGTTCAACTTTGAAGATTGGGTATTGCTGCAGGAGTCTCTGTTTCTCTCGAGGTAAATGATTCCTTAAGCTATTACATTATTTCTAGAGGGTGCTTGTGCTTTCGGTTTAGAGAGCGAGGGGGAATTCTGGGGAATTCAAGCAAAGAACGAAGCGTCAAAACAGAGCTTTGTGGCTTGAGTATGACTTGATCTCAGTCCAGACAGATCAACCATATGTGGCCAGTTTACAAGCCCCCCTACCCCTGGTACCCCTGGTAAAATGCGGTCTTGACTATGCTACCACTCAGTGGATTTGTAACTGGCTGACTGACCGAACCCAAAGGGTGCTCATCAATGGTTCCTCTTCATCCTGGAGAAGAGTGACTAGTGGGGTGCCACAGGGTTCTGTCTTGGGCCCGGTCTTATTCACCATCTTTATCAACGACTTGGATGATGGACTCAAGGGCATCCTGATCAAATTTGCAGATGACACCAAACTGGGAGGGGTGGCTAACACCCCAGAGGACAGGATCACACTTCAAAACGACCTTGACAGATTAGAGAACTGGGCAAAAACAAACAAGATGAATTTTAACAGGGAGAAATGTAAAGTATTGCACTTGGGCAAAAAAAATGAGAGGCACACATACAAGATGGGTGACACCTGGCTTGAGAGCAGTACATGTGAAAAGGATCTAGGAGTCTTGGTTGACCACAAACTTGACATGAGCCAACAGTGTGACGCGGCAGCTAAAAAAGCCAATGCAATTCTGGGCTGCATCAATAGGAGTATAGCATCTAGATCAAGGGAAGTAATAGTGCCACTGTATTCTGCTCTGGTCAGACCACACCTGGAGTACTGTGTCCAGTTCTGGGCACCACAATTCAAGAAGGACACTGACAAACTGGAACGTGTCCAGAGGAGGGCAACCAAAATGGTCAAAGGCCTGGAAACGATGCCTTATGAGGAACGGCTAAGGGAGCTGGGCATGTTTAGCCTGGAGAAGAGGAGGTTAAGGGGTGATATGATAGCCATGTTCAAATATATAAAAGGATGTCACATAGAGGAGGGAGAAAGGTTGTTTTCTGCTGCTCCGGAGAAGCGGACACGGAGCAATGGATCCAAACTACAAGAAAGAAGATTCCACCTAAACATTCGGAAGAACTTCCTGACAGTAAGAGCTGTTCGACAGTGGAATTTGCTGCCAAGGAGTGTGGTGGAGTCTCCTACTTTGGAGGTCTTTAAGCAGAGGCTTGACAACCATATGTCAGGAGTGCTCTGATGGTGTTTCCTGCTTGGCAGGGGGTTGGACTCGATGGCCCTTGTGGTCTCTTCCAACTCTATGATTCTATGATTCTATGATTCTATGATTCTATGGTACCCTTTCTCCCTGTATTGCTGCTCCAGAACTTTTCACTGCTTAGAAATGTAGGACACAATATTGGATTGTCGGAGGGGTTGGATTCCTATTGGATCGGTTAGTCTAGGCTTAGCAGAGTGAGCAGGGCAGGCAGCCCCTAGTGCCGTATTTACATGTAAGCTAAACAAGCTATAGTTTAGGGCCCCACTCTCTTGCCCCCCCCCCCAATTTAAAGGAAATAAAACCTGGATGTACATTTCCAAAATATAAGGTAAAAAAAAACCAAAAACCTACAGACAGCAACAGTGTTTTGTGTTGTGTAGGGACGCGGGTGGTGCTGTGGTCTAAACCACTGAGCCTCTTGGGCTTGCCGATCAGAAGGTCGGCGGTTCGAATCCCCGCGACGGGGTGAGCTCCCGTTGCTCGGTCCCTACTCCTGCCAACCTCGCAGTTCAAAAGCACATCAAAGTACAAGTAGATAAATAGGTACCGCTCCGGCGGGAAGGTAAACGGCATTTCCGTGCGCTGCTCTGGTTCGCCAGAAGCGGCTTAGTCATGCTGGCCACATGACCCGGAGAAACTGTCTGCGGACAAATGCCGGCTCCCTCGGCCTATAGAGCGAGATGAGCGCGCAACCGCAGAGTCGTCCGCGACTGGACCTAACGGTCAGGGGTCCCTTTACCTTTTAGCCATCACAAATAATACTGCTTTCTCTCAAAGTTGACACCTTTCACGAAAACTGATAAGTTACCTGTTGTAGGGAATCATTTCTCCTCTTTTCTTAATCCAAACCCACACTTTGAAGCCACTTACTTAAGCAAACTTAGACAAATTCTTTTCGAAGAATAACAAGGGTTGAGAGGAGGGCTAGATGTTACCTGGTTTTCAAAATCGTGATAGAGCACCAGCTAAATTTTGAGGCACTAGCTGGCTTCACAGTTTTTCCCGCATGGTGATTTTTGCATAGAGCACACACACATACTTTAGGGGTTGTTGGGGGGAAGATGGCGCCGAGGCAAGTCACGCTCTCTGGCGCTCATTTTTATTCTTTTAAAACCTTATCTTAATTGCCCTCCGGATGCCAATTTTTAACAAACGGAAAACATTTTAAAGACTCTGAGCTTTTTTATAACTCCTGTTGGCTCTGCGAGCTTCAGCTTGTTCCAGCTTGCCTTCAGCTCGTCCCAGCCTGCTCCCTCCCTCCTTATCAGCTGCCCGGTCAAGGCTGCCAGAGAGGAGAGAACGCTGTTGCCTGAACTGAGAGCAGAGAGAGAAGAGGTCTAAAGACAGAACTGTGAACTGCTTACCCGACCAACAGTGCTTGGAGAAGGAGGGTAAGGAGAGATACGACTGTGAGCCCTGCTTTGAGACTGGCCCATAGACACCCAGCTCTGTTGAACACAGACCGTACTGCTAACGGTCCGTACTGCTGACCGTAACACCCAGCTGTGTTGAACACCCAGCCCTGTTGAACACAGAGAAAGATAAAGCTTGGAGATTCAGGGGTTAACTGAACTGAGTGACCCCCGCCCAACTGGGGAGCTGTGTGAACTAGCTGGGGACAACATTCCTCCTTCACAGCTGAAGAGGAAGTGTAGTAGCTGGTTGCAGCGCTGGTCACATGTTTGAGGTGAAAACTACAGGCTTAAGACAATTGTCAAGATCTAAAAGCAGAGAACTCAAATTAGAGAAATATATTGAGGCTGCTGATGAGCACATCGGGAGGCTGCTGCAGAGAGCAGGTGGGAATATAGATTGATACCTCCACTTGCCCCCCAATTTAAGGCAGCCACACCCGGGGCAAACTGCCCTCTCTCTATATCAAGACAACTTCTACCATGGTTTTTACTAGAAGAACATATAAGGAGTTGGGTATATTGCCTGACTCGGCAATCAGCCCCCCGGGCCCTGGTAAAATACAAAGCAAAATCACAAATTACTTTCCCAAGATGGAGGAGGGCAAGAGTCCACAAAAAGAGTTAATTCTTGATGAAGTAATACCCCCCTCTCTTACTGTTCTTGATTGGACGTCTGATTTTAAAGAGATATGTCAAGATACTGGAAATATTAACTCCCAATGCAGCCTAGCGCAAGAACTAGCTTTAGCCGAGGAACTTCAGGAGGGAAATACCTCTATTACTAAGGAACAGCTGCCCACAGAAGAAATTACATCAACCCATCAAAACCAGATACCTATTCCAAAATACTCTCAAACAGAATTGAGCGACGGCCGCCCTTTGGATTATTCCCTAGCAATAAGTACTGATCTAGCCAACATAAAAAATTATCTAACAATAACAAATGGGCTACTGCTGACGTTAGTAGAAAATTTCACACCTCAATCAAAGGAGATAAAATTAAATGATATGTCACAAGAACATAAAACAGTTGAGCTAGTGGGGACGAACAAACCAGTAATAAAGGAGAATCTGCAAAGACATAACTCAAGGGTAAAAGTGAAGAAAAGTAAAAATATCAAAACAACAAGGAAAGCCAAGTACACCTGCAGTAATCGAAACATCCATTGGCAGAAATTGTTTAAACTCCTTCCCTCGGCCCCAAATAAATCGACCACTCGGAGCAGCAAAAAGAAGGGTAAAAAGAGAGAAACAAAGATAGTTATACAGCAACCGGCTAAGGAGGACTCGCCAAGGCTGACTCCAGTAGCAAGTGAGAAGGCAGAAGTAACAATTCAGTCCCTGGATAACCAACTTTTTAATAAACCTGATGCTGCGGAAGTAGAGGCCTCTACCTATGAAGGCAATAAAACACTAAGCAAATCGAACAGCGGGGAAGAGGAAGCGTTTAGTAGAGATGATACCCCCCTTCAGACCTGGCAAGCCTCCAGTCAGGAAAGAGATTGGAATTTGATCCTAAATCCCCCCAAACTGGTACTCACGAACTTCCCGAAGCCTAAGGGCTTCCTTCCAGGGAAACAGCGAATAATGAACTTTGTATCTCGTCTAAATGACATACTGCCAGGAATGGTTAATGCTAATGATATCACCTCGGTGGAATATCTACATTATGATGGTCACTCAGTGAGAGCACTGACCACTTTTAGGGATCAGAACCTGGCCAAGTTCATTTTTAGGTCAAGACCTGCCTTTTTAAAAGCACGGACAACAATACTTAGGCTCTTTGAAAATAAGGCTCCTTTGAGCCCCCTTTTGAAAACTAAGCAGGCAAATCTCAGAAAGGGGAAACAACTCTCAAAACTCTGGCCTGACAAACAGAACCCGCATTGCCTTGCAAGCAAAGGCGAGGCCCTCTTTACTATGGAAGAAAATATCCTAATTGATCAATTCTGGACGTTCCCACCAGTTTGACGTTCCCACTACAAACTGACATCTTGGGAAGACTAGACAAGCTAAGAGACAAGCTGACCGAGAGAGCTTCAGGCAACGAGGTTATCAAGGGGGACCAAAAAAAGTCCACAACGCGTAACCTTCAGATTAAAGCGGAGATTAACTTTCCACCAAGAGAGACAGTGCCACCCTTCAAGGAGAGCACTCCATCACCCCCCCGAAGGAGAAATATCCCTAAGGTGACCCCACCAGACGTATGGGACAAAATGAGATACCTAGATGAAACAGAATTGGGCCAAAATCAGGCCAAAACAGAATATCCACAGAAGGAATTTATGCACAATAAAGACCCGGTGTTCACAAACGTGAGCACTTTGCATCCACCTATTGAAACCATAGAACGGCTGGATAGCCCGCCATACAAAGACAATAGGCGACCGATACATAAAGCGACAAACCCTAAAAGTATGTTAGCTAATAATTGACAAAAACTCGATTGTGATAAAGCCAATCTTAAATTTTGATCATGGAACATTGCTGGTTGGCTCAATAAGGCGACTGACCAATCATTTGTCAACTTTATTCAAGAGCATGATATACTCTTCCTGCAAGAGACATGGCTAACAGGGGATTTAGATGTAAATGGTTTTGCCTCATTTTCGCTCGCAGGTTCACCAAGCAACAAAGGGGGACGAGTTAAGGGTGGGCTAGGCATTCTAATATCCACAAGGCTGAGAGCATCTTTCGTCGAGCTGGAGCCTCTGAGCAGTGTGGCCATGGCATTATTAATGAAATGCAGATATTGCACACTTCTTTTGATTAATATATATGCCCCTCCCCAAAGAGGCAAGCAGCCTATTAAAAATCTCTGGCATAGGATAGAATCATATGTCGATGAGCTAGTGAATGAAACTCCTGCAGCGGCAGTGCTGCTGGCTGGGGATTTAAATGCCAGAATTGGCCAATCAGACGAAGCGTTATATGCTCATTTTCATGACGTACCTCCCATTTCTGAAGAAGCCCATTCTATTCCCCCAAGGCTCTCAAAAGACAAGGGCTGCAACTACGCAGGCCTATGTCTTCTACGTTTTTCCAACAATCTGGATCTGACTGTATTAAATGGTCGTGTCGACAGAGAACCCAGTGGGGAATTTACATTTATATCCAACATGGGAGCCTCCACTATCGATTACGTCCTGGTGTCATCTAACCTTCTGAGCAGAGCACGGGAATGTAAAGTGGTGGAGAGGGTTGACAGCGACCATCTACCGCTCTGTTTAATACTGGATGTAAGGAAAGATTTATTATGCTCTGATAAACTTGTAGCCCCATGTTTCGAAAACATGGAGCTAAGATACTCACACATTAAATGGTCCAGCAAATTGAGTGATGAAATATCGGAAAGACTTCACTCAGATACTTTTCTTGCTAGAAAGGAGAACCTTGTTAATTCCCCAACTCCTGAGGCTAGATTAGACATGTTCCGGGAACTGATTTCGTCTCTACAACCTTATCTGACCAACAAAAAAACGCCATGGCAATCTCTACACTCTCATAAATCCAAACCTTGGTTTGACCAAGAATGCATGGCTATGAAACGCCTCCTGCTGGATAAGTACAGGAACTATAGATTAGCGAACTTACCTTCGCTTCCATTAGACTGGTTTGAGTTAAAACGCAGCTATAAAGCTTTGATTAACAAGAAAAAGCTCCAGGCGCAAAGGGAGGAATGGCAGTGCCTAGTGGAGGCCTCCCAAAGGAAAGATTCTGCCACGTTTTGGAAAATAATTGCAAAAAGCTGGAGAGACTCCCCGATTGAAATCGAATACTCTATACCCGCTGGAGCATGGGAGGCCTATTTCCTTTCATTATATTCATCAAATCAACTGGCCCCAGTTCTGCTTCCTGCTTCAAGCGAAATTGGCAAGGAATGGCCCCCTGTAACCATAGAAGAAATTACTGGCCTTATTCAATCTCTTAAATCAGGGAAAGCCCCGGGTGCTGACAATATCCCACCAGAAATTCTTAAGGCAAATGTTGAATGGTGGGCCCCTGTGCTAGCCGCCTTGTTCACTAGTATAAATCAAGCGGCTATTATCCCCGAGGACTGGGGTTTAGCCATTATCATTCCAATATTCAAGAAAGGAAGCAGAACTGAGCCAGCTAACTATAGACCAATCAGTCTATTAAGTATTATTAGCAAACTGTACGCTGCTCATTTATGTGATAAATTAGTGGAGTGGATGGAAAGAGAGCATATTCTATCAGAAGCTCAAGCTGGTTTTAGAGCAAAGCGTTCAACCATAGACCAGGCCCTTACCCTTCAACACCTGGCAGATAAATACTCTAGAAAAGGGGGGTCTTTATATGCAGCATTTGTGGATTTTAAATCGGCTTTTGATCTAATACCAAGGGACAGACTCTGGGAAAAGCTTGGCGCTACAAACGTAGATAAACGCTTATTACGCCTTATCCGTGGACTATACGAAAACACCAGGGTGAGGGTAAGATGCGATCGGTCAGGCCATCTAACCAAAGAAATTCAAACGCTTTATGGGGTTAAACAAGGATGTGTCCTCGCGCCAACGCTATTTAATTTCTATATCAGCTCTCTAGCAGTAAATATGGCGAAAGAAAATGCCCACCCTCCCAAACTGGCAGGTATGCCCCTCCCGGTGCTTCTGTATGCGGACGATGCAGTCCTACTCTCCTTTTCCTGCGTTGGCTTGAGGAAGCTTTTGAGGTCACTTGCTGACTATTGTCAAGCGGAACAACTATCAATAAATTACAGCAAATCTAAAATTATGGTGTTTTCAAAAAAAAGAAGGAAACACAAATGGAGAATTAACGGTCAACCTATTGACCAGGTAGCAACTTTCAAATACCTGGGAATAACTTTTCAGGAAAGGGTCTCGTGGCATCAACAGATGAAAAACGCCATTGCCAACGCAGGAAGGGCCAATAAAGCCCTTACAAGATTTTTTCACGGGAAAGGGGGTAAATACGTTCCGGCGGCCTCCCAGGTTTTTGCTGCAAAAATACTCCCACAACTCACTTATGGATCCCAGGTTTGCAGTTTTAAAAATTTTGCGCCTATGGAGGCATTTCAAACAAAATTCTATCGGTGTTTATTGGGGATCCCCCCCTGTGTATCTAATATAGCTGTCCGCTTAGAAGTTGGACAACCACCCGTTAACGCGCGGTTGTGGATTCTAAAGATACACTACTGGCTAAAACTTATTTTTCCCCCGGCCGGTTTGGCTCCTTTAACACTCTTAGACACCTTTCACTCCACCTGGAAAGCTTCCCTGTTTGAAAAGATAAGAAGCTTGGGATTCTCCCCGCAGATCTTGATAGCGGCAGGATATGAGAGAGCCAGAAGCCAAGTGCTTCAACGCATTAGGGACATAGAGCTGCAATGTCATATGGGCAAAATGGATAAACATGCCACAATTAGAGACTTTGGAAGAGGGTTCTCACCCGCAAATTATCTGGCTGATTTACAAATACCCAAGTACAGACACTCCTTTACCCTGGCCAGATTTAACGTTCTGCCCTCTGCCCTGCTGCTAGGCAGATATGAGGGCAAACCATATGCGTCACGCGTTTGCCCATGTGGCTC
The DNA here is from genome assembly GCF_965113315.1 of Podarcis vaucheri. Classification (NCBI taxonomy): domain Eukaryota; kingdom Metazoa; phylum Chordata; class Lepidosauria; order Squamata; family Lacertidae; genus Podarcis; species Podarcis vaucheri. Next base: position 999,879 of record NC_138757.1, on the reverse strand, counting down.
ATCGGAAGTGGAAACAAGTCTGCATGTATTGCTGCACTGTAGTTACTACGAGGATCTACGCCTGACCTTTATTGCCCCAGTTCTACAAAAGCGTAAAAATGAACCAGAACTCCAACGTATGAGAGCCTTGGTAGAAGATAAGGTTCCTGAAATTACAACCAATGTGGCCAAATTTTGTGTAGCCGCTATTAGGCGCAGGAAACAAGAGCTTTCCAATGTCAATATGCAGGCGAAGGCAAATACTTAATTTTTAGGAGCCAGTATGGTGTAGAGGTTAAGAGCGGTAGTCACGTAACCTGGGGAACCGGGTTCGCGTCTCCGCTCCTCCACATGCAGCTGCTGGGTGACCTTGGGCCAGTCACACTTCTCTGAAGTCTCTCAGCCCCACTCACCTCACAGAGTGTTTGTTGTGGGGGAGGAAGGGAGAGGAGAATGTTAGCCGCTTTGAGACTCCTGAAGGGGAGTGAAAGGCGGGATATCAAATCCAAACTCTTCTTCTTCTTCTTCTTCTTCTTCTTCTTCTTCTTCTTCTTTGTCAGAGCTGCCACCAGGTCCCAGCTCACACAGGACCACGCTAGCCAACGTTCACTTTATAAGAGTCTTTATTGAGTTACAAGTTTCATGTCCGAACTGCAGCGTGCAGCTCTACACCTTCCATTCTAGGTCGACGAAGTCTCGTCTGACTCTCCGCCCCCTGTGCACCAGCTTAATACCCTAGCCTTGCTCCACCTCCTACGCCTCTCCCTGCGTCTCTGGGTCCCACTGCTCCTCCTAGTCTCCTCCCTCCTAGACTCCTCCGACGCTGAAGACCCCCCACTTCCTTCCTCCTCCTTTCGGCGGGCTTTGGGACCCGGCTCCCTCTCCGGGCTGCTTGCTGCGCCAGCTTCCTCTGCATTTGAACTTGGCGCGCGCGCCCAACTCCCTGCCTTCCTCTTAACCGTTGCCTCGCTCTCTGAGGAGGGCGTGACCACCCCTGACTCGTGCCCTCCCTCCTGCTGACAGCCTCCGGAACCCGATGCCTGGCTACCTTCCTCCCTGCTGCTCTCAGTCTTGAGCGTGGGTCCCGACTTCCAGCTGCTGCCGCTCTCAGTTATGAGCGTGGGTCCCGACTTCCAGCTGCTGCTCTCTGAATCTCCTCTGTTCCCTTCCTCCTGGGGTGTCCCCCCGGATCCCCCCCTTGCTCTGCTCACTGGGGCTCCCTTTTGGGAGTCCTCTGACTCACTGCTTAGGCTTGGAGATCTCGGGTCGTCATCATCACTCATTCTCCCTTCGGATTCCTCCCCCTCGCTCTCTGTTTCCTCCCTTCTCTGCGTCTCTGCTCCTGAACCCCTGACATCCATCCCCCCCTCGAAGCCCCCCCTTCCCCCCTCCCCGCTTTCAGGTGTGGGTGCTGGGTGCTCCATCATCACTGGAGGGAATGCCGGATACAGTTCGCTCCCCGTGGTTGGCCGCCAACTGAAGACCTCCGATTCTTCCTCCTCGCGGTCGTCGACGTTGACCTGTTCCGCTTCCATCTCTGTACCGCCGTGCTCGAACCCAAGGTCCTCCCCGAACACGTCCGTGTCAGTCTCTGCGTCGGTCGCTCGACCTGGCATCTCCAGCCACTTCCGGCGCCATTGCTCCTCTGGTCGATCGTCCCACCAATACGAGGTGTCTGACGCCGAACCCGCCGGTGATCCTTCTGGGGAACGGGTGCTCAGTGCGGGTTCCCCGTCCGAGTCGAATCCATGGAACGTGCTGGAAGAAAGTGTGGGCGTGAACAGCCAGTCGTCGAAGAAGCTCGCTGGCATGGGTCTGTGTGGGAAAAGGGCATGAAACTCGTCCTTGAGCAGGGGTTCCTCCAAAGCGTAGTCTGGCACCCAGCTATTGGCGCTGGCCCGGGTGCCCTCTCTGGCTAGGAGGTATTCGACTCCCTCTTCCCCCCATCTGGAGTCCAAAATCTCCGTGACCTCGTTGATGGGGTCCTGCTGCGCCACCCCCCGCGTCTCCGTCCGCTCCCGGAACGGACTCGGTGCCGTCCCGGGCTCCTGGAATCTGTGAGGTGCCTTGTAGGGAGTGAGCACCGACCTGTGGAACACCGGATGCATTCTGGAACCCTCCGGCAGCGCCAGCCGGAAAGCTACCGGGTTGATCTGTGCTTCGACTTGGTACGGACCAATTTGCTTGTGCCCCAACTTCTTCTTGGCTAGTGACCTGGTCGGCACTGCGTGGGCTGCCAACCAGACCCAGTCTCCTACGTGGATCTCTTCGCCAACCCGCCTGTGCTTGTCAGCTTGCACCTTGTAGGCGTGCTTAGCTAGCTCCAGCTGCCGTCTGAGTTGATCGTGGACCGCCTGCAACTCTGACGCGAACGCGTCCGCCGTCTGTGGTTCTCCTTCCCCCACTCTCTCCAGTCCCGGGAAGGTTCTGGGATTCCTCCCATTGTTGGCGAAGAACGGCGTCACCCCTGTGGACACGTGCTTCGTGTTGTTGTAAGCGAACTCGGCGAGCGGCAGGTAATCCACCCACGTCGCAGGCTGTTGATTGGCATAGCATCTCAGGTACTGCTGCATGATGGCATTGACCCTCTCTGCTTGCCCGTTGGTCTGCGGGTGTCTTGCCGATGCCAGATTGACCTTGACATGTAGAAAACCCATCAGCTTCTGCCAGAAATTCGAGATGAACTGGCGTCCGCGGTCGGACAGTATAGACCGCGGCAGACCATGCACTTTGAACACGTGATCTATGAACAGTTTGGCGGTTTGTTCCGCCGTGGCCACCTTCGCACACGGAATGAAATGTGCCATCTTGGTGAACAAGTCCACCACCACTAGTACAGCTGTCTTGCCCCTCGAGCTGGGTAAATCCGTGACAAAGTCTAGGGCCACCCTCTCCCACGGTTCAAACGGCGTTTGCAGCGGTTCTAACAGTCCCGCCGGCGGTCTGTGTACCGGCTTGGCCCTCTGGCAGGTGTCGCACCTCGCGACGTAGTCCGCGACCTCCCCTCTCAGCCTGGGCCACCAGAAGTCTCTCGCGACTAATTCCACCGTTTTTTCTGTGCCAAAGTGACCGGCCGTGGGTGCGTCGTGCAACTGTTGCAGTACCTTGGCTCGAAGTTCGTCTCCAGGCACATAGACGGCCCCTTTATGTAGGAGCAAGCCGTCCCGCACCTGGAACTCGTCTGTGTTAGCCGTGCCTCTGTGCACTTCTGCCATCTTCTCTTGCGCGAATGAGTCGTCCCGCAACGCACGCCGCACCGCATCCAGGTCTACCGTAGCTGAGGCACACGCCCACGCCGTTGGTGCGAAGATGTGCATGGCCGCCGCTGGCGTCACCTCTTCTAGGTATTGCGGTTTCCGGGACAGTGCATCCGCCATGATGTTGGTGTCTCCTGGGACGTACTCTATTCGGAAATCGAAGTCCGCAAAGAACTCTGCCCAACGTATCTGCCTCTGGTTCAGGAACTGCGCCGTGCGCCAGTGCTCCAGATTTTTGTGGTCCGTGCAAACCTGCACTGTATGCTTGGCGCCGATCAGGAAATGCCTCCACGCCTTGAACGCTGCATGAATGGCCAGCAACTCCCTGTCCCAGATGGTGTAGTTCTGCTCCGACTTGCTGAGCTTCCTGGAGTAGAACGCTCCCGGCCTCCAGACCCCCTGCGGGTCTCGCTGCAGCAGGACGGCTCCCACGGCTCTGTCTGACGCATCTGTCTCTACCCTCAACGGTTTACTGGGGTCGATATGCAGCAGTTGCTTTTCCGACGCGAAGAGACGCTTGAGCGCTTGAAAGGACTGCTCCGCCTGCTCCGTCCAGATGAATTTCTTTTTCTTGGAGCTGAGCGTGTCCGTAATGGCCGCCGTCTGCATCGCGAACCCCTTGATAAATTTGCGATAGAAGTTGGCAAAGCCGACAAACCGCTGTACCTCCTTCCGGTTTCGCGGGCTCTTCCAATCCAACACCGCGCGAACCTTGGTGCTGTCCATGGCTAGTCCCTTGTCCGACAACTTGTATCCCAGGAAATCCACCTCCGTCGTGTCGAACTGGCACTTCTCTAGCTTGGCGTACAGTCTATGTTGTTGCAACCTCCTCAGCACCTCCCTCACGTCTTGGTCGTGAGCTTGCTGCGATTCAGAGAATATCAGGATGTCATCCAGGAAGCAGACGCACTTCTTGTAGAGGAGCCCCGCCAATACGTGATGCATGAAAGCTTGAAAACAGTGAGAGCCATTTTGTAATCCAAAGGGCATAACTCTGTACTCGTAGGTGCCCAGGGGCGTGAACATGGCCGTTTTCCACTCATCGCCCTCCCGTATGCGGATGAGATTGTACGCCCCTCGTAGGTCCAACTTGGTGAACACGCGTCCCTTGCGCACCGTCGCGAGGAGGTCGTCAATCCTGGGCATGGGGTAATCAGACGGCTTGGTCATCTGGTTCAAGAGGCGGTAGTCCACAACGAGTCTTTTTTGGGGCGTGTCTTTCTTTTTCACGAAGAAAACGGGACTGCCCCCCACTGCCTTGGACTCTCTGATGAAGCCACGCTCCAGATTATGATCAATGAACTGTTTGAGTTCCTGCATTTCGTCCTCAGACATGGAGTATAGCCTCCCCTTAGGCAGCGTCGCCCCTGGCAGGAGGTCAATCTTGCAGTCATATGGCCGGTGAGGGGGTAGCTTGTCCGCCTCCTTCTCGCAGAAGACCTCCAAAAAGTCCGCGTATTTGTGGGGAACTGTGTGCAGCGTCCCCAACTGTAGTTGCGATTCTTCCTCTTCCCCCTCCCTTCTGGGTATAATGCAGTGTTCAGCGCAATAAGAAGAACCGAAGATCAGCTGTCTCTGGTACCACGCCAGTGTCGGACTGTGCCTGTCCAGCCAGCTCATGCCCAAGACGATGGGAGTGTCCGACAACTGAGTGACATTAAAGCTGATGACTTCTCTGTGGTTACCTAATCGCATCACCATTGGCGGCGTTTGCTGCACCACTTGCCCCCCTAGTAACTCTCTCCCATCCACCGTGACGACTTGCAGGGGCAGAGTGGCAGGCAGTAGCTGTATAGCGTGTCGCTTCACAAAATCCTGCGCCATAAAATCTGCATTACTCCCAGAGTCCACAGTGATCGGGACGTCTATTGTGAGTCCATTGGGCAGCTGGAGCGATGCGGTCAGTTGCACGACCGGTTTGGGCGGGAGGGGGTCTGTGGGTTGCAAGATCTCTGGGGACTGCTTCACTGATACGTCTGGCTGGGCCCCAGTACTTCCGTCTCCAGCCAGACATCGTCGTTTCCCTGCAGAGGTTCTTTGTGCTGTGTAGCTGTCTCCACTTTAGCAGCGGCTGCAGTGTGCTTCAGGCTCCTCTGGGGACACTCTTTCGCCAAGTGTTGCGGACTTTCGCAGATGTAGCACTTCCGGGTCCCTCTAGGAGTCTTAGATTTGCCTGCTCCTGGTGCTAGGGCTCTGGTTGCTGACTGAGCCCTGGCACCTCCCACCTCCATAGGTTCTGCTCCCCCTCCTGGCGGAGGCGTGGATTGCGCACGCTCTGCTTCTCTGGGAACGAAGGAAAAACTTCTCGCTGCTTCGCGCCCACTACGCCCCTCCTCCCTGGCCCATGGGCGTTCTTCTAGCCGCACTCCCGCAGATAGCGCCCTCTGGACCACCTCCTGCGTGCTCTTGGGTCTCTCCCCTCTCGCAATTTCGTCCTTAACTGGGTTGCTGAGACCCTCCCAGAAGAGATCTCTTACTGGAGGCGAATCTCGGTCCCATTCTAAAGCGCTGACGAGTGCGAAAAAGCGTGCGTGGTACTGTCGTACCGTGGCCCTGCCTTGTTTAAGTCCATGTATCTCCCGTCGCGCAAGATCCACATCTATGCTAGATAAAAAGCATGCATCCATCGCTTTGATGAAGGCATCCGCACTTTGAAGCGCTGGATCCTTATCCCTCCACAAATTGCGCAGCCAAGCTTTAGCATCTCCATGCAAATGGGATAGGATAAACCCCACCTTCTCTTCCTCATCTCTAAAGTCCTTTGCCAGCAGTTGCAGTGCACACAGTACATCTGCTCGAAAATTGGGGTACTGTTGCAGGTTCCCATCAAAATGCTGCACAAGACCGCCTGATCTCCTTGCCAACCCAACTCCCTCCGGCTTGGGTCCCGTTTGTACCTGCTTGGCAAACGCTTCAAACCTGGCTTGGAGATCTCTGTAGGCGAGCGCTGCTTCCTCCTCCCTCTTTCGGGATGCTAATATCTCTGTGTTTAATTGTGTCACTGCCTCTTGCAGATTTGCGATTCGCTGTTCAGCCGTCATGCCTGCCGATTTTGTGAGCTTGAGTCCAGGCACCCCTCTTCACCCCTCGCTGCGCCTTCTCCCGCTGCGGTGTTTCAGGCGCCTGGAACTTCTTTGTAGGGGAGACGAGACTTACTGTCAGAGCTGCCACCAGGTCCCAGCTCACACAGGACCACGCTAGCCAACGTTCACTTTATAAGAGTCTTTATTGAGTTACAAGTTTCATGTCCGAACTGCAGCGTGCAGCTCTACACCTTCCATTCTAGGTCGACGAAGTCTCGTCTGACTCTCCGCCCCCTGTGCACCAGCTTAATACCCTAGCCTTGCTCCACCTCCTACGCCTCTCCCTGCGTCTCTGGGTCCCACTGCTCCTCCTAGTCTCCTCCCTCCTAGACTCCTCCGACGCTGAAGACCCCCCACTTCCTTCCTCCTCCTTTCGGCGGGCTTTGGGACCCGGCTCCCTCTCCGGGCTGCTTGCTGCGCCAGCTTCCTCTGCATTTGAACTTGGCGCGCGCGCCCAACTCCCTGCCTTCCTCTTAACCGTTGCCTCGCTCTCTGAGGAGGGCGTGACCACCCCTGACTCGTGCCCTCCCTCCTGCTGACAGCCTCCGGAACCCGATGCCTGGCTACCTTCCTCCCTGCTGCTCTCAGTCTTGAGCGTGGGTCCCGACTTCCAGCTGCTGCCGCTCTCAGTTATGAGCGTGGGTCCCGACTTCCAGCTGCTGCTCTCTGAATCTCCTCTGTTCCCTTCCTCCTGGGGTGTCCCCCCGGATCCCCCCCTTGCTCTGCTCACTGGGGCTCCCTTTTGGGAGTCCTCTGACTCACTGCTTAGGCTTGGAGATCTCGGGTCGTCATCATCACTCATTCTCCCTTCGGATTCCTCCCCCTCGCTCTCTGTTTCCTCCCTTCTCTGCGTCTCTGCTCCTGAACCCCTGACATTCTTCTTCTTCTTCTTCTTCTTCTTCTTCTTCTTCTTCTTCTTCTTCTTCTTCTTCTTCTTCTATGTATGTTGTCTAATTTTAAATTCCTGTTATGGCCTAATCTCTATTGAAATTGTCCTTTGTTTTTTCCGGGGTTATGCTTCGCTGACTAGCTGTACGAGTTAATCTGGTCTGTGACCGTTTAATAAAATTTGATTTGATTTGATTTGACACATACTTTAAGGCTGGGCAATGTATCAATACATTTGGGGGTGAGGAAATAAGTTTGAAGTCCACAGCATGGTAACAGTGCCATAATATTAATCACAATGTGTGTGCGTGCCGTGTAAAAAAACCATTATGTGGGAAAAACCGTGAAGCCAGTCATCGCTTCTCTCATGGTTCCTTCTGTCCCTGTTGCTCTGCACTATAAAATAACAGTTGTAAGTGTGTTAAAGCTAAGTAAAAATGTATCTGTTTTAGACCCTTAAGTACCAGCAGTTTTCAGGACCTTACCCCCTTCACCTCTACATAGAGAACCCCTAGATATGCCTCTGCGCGTAAGATGTGATCATGCTGTATCATAGAATCATAGAATCCTAGAGTGGGAAGAGACCACAAGGGCCATCGAGTCCAACCCCCTGCCAAGCAGGAAACACCATCAGAGCACTCCTGACATATGGTTGTCAAGCCTCTGCTTAAAGACCTCCAAAGTAGGAGACTCCACCACACTCCTTGGCAGCAAATTCCACTGTCGAACAGCTCTTACTGTCAGGAAGTTCTTCCTAATCTTCTTTCTTGTAGTTTGGATCCATTGCTCCGTGTCCGCTTCTCTGAAGCAGCAGAAAACAACCTTTCTCCCTCCTCTATGTGACATCCTTTTATATATTTGAACATGGCTATCATATCACCCCTTAACCTCCTCTTCTCCAAGCTAAACATGCCCAGCTCCCTTAGCCGTTCCTCATCAGGCATCGTTTCCAGGCCTTTGACCATTTTGGTTGCCCTCCTCTGGACACGTTCCAGTTTGTCAGTGTCCTTCTTGAACTGTGGTGCCCAGAACTGGACACAGTGCTCCAGGTGAGGTCTGACCAGAGCAGAATACAGTGGCACTATTACTTCCCTTGATCTAGATGCTATACTCCTATTGATGAGGCCCAGAATTGCATTGGCTTTTTTAGCTGCCACGTCACACTGTTGGCTCATGTCAAGTTTGTGGTCAACCAAGACTCCTAGATCCTTTTCACATGTACTGCTCTCAAGCCAGGTGTCACCCATCTTGTATTTGTGCCTCTCATTTTTTTTGCCCAAGTGCAGTACTTTACATTTCCCCCTGTTAAAATTCATCTTGTTTGTTTTTGCCCAGTTCTCTGATCTGTCAAGGTCGTTTTGAAGTGTGATCCTGTCCTCTGGGGTGTTAGCCACCCCTCCCAGTTTGGTGTCATCTGCAAATTTGATCAGGATGCCCTTGAGTCCATCATCCAAGTTGTTGATAAAGATGTTGAATAAGACCGGGCCCAAGACAGAACCCTGTGGCACCCCACTAGTCACTCTTCTCCAGGATGAAGAGGAACCATTGATGAGCACCCTTTGGGTTCGGTCAGTCAGCCAGTTACAAATCCACTGAGTGGTAACAGAGTCAAGACCGCATTTTACCAGCTTCTTTACAAGAATATCATGGGGCACCTTGTCAAATGCCTTGCTGAAATCAAGGTAGGCTACATCCACTGCGTTGTAATTCTGTCAAAAAACGAGATCAGGTTAGTCTGACATGACTTATTTTTCAGAAATCCATGCTGACTATTGGTGTAGTAAAGTTAGTGTTTGTTTAGAAGCTATTCCTTGGTCAAGCAACGAGAGTGAGGCCTTGTGGGTAGCCAACAAGCCACAAGGACCATTGGAAATAAGTTCTGACCCTTTAACCTCAGACTAACAGGCACCCAGGGTGTGAAAGGTTTATTATGGGAAAGGAAACCCCTGATTTAATGGAAGGTTTGACACCTGGGTCCGAAGTTATGTGCATTCCCTCAGTGATGTTATCTGGCCTTGATTGCCTGGGAATGTGTATCTGCATAAACTCCACGGAAGGGAGGAACCCCTTTGATTTAGGCCTTGGGTTCTTAATTGGCCCAGCTGCCAGAAGTTAGATTGATTAGCCCGCAAGCCGGTCATTGGAGAATTTAAAAATAATCAGGAGTTATGATTGGTTTTGGGGGTTCCGACGCCACGTGCAAATCGGGGATAAAAGATCTGGGAAATGGCTGAGAAAGCGTGCTCTGCAATCCGCAAATCGCCCGGCTGCTGATGTTCCATCTAAGTAGCTGTCCTTACGTCCTTTGTGATGGAGAATTGCGAAAGCCTCTGAATGCGGAACTTTGAAAGGACTCTAACTATTCTCTCTTTGCTTTGTGAGTATGTAAGTTAGTTAGATTTTACAATGTTCTTATTTTTTCTTGCCTGTAACTTACTAAAGAAGTGCCTGCTATTTTAGCATGTTTTCTTATGCTCCTTTAAAATAAATTTTAAAGACAGAAACTGTTTTTGGTTTGTGTGCCTTTCCGGGGGAAAAGCTAATTCCTAGCCTTACGCTTGGTTGCGCTCTACCATAGAATTTCTGTCTGCAAGTCTGTGGATACAGCTTGTGGAGGGGGGATAACCAGCAATAACGGGGCACAGCCTTCTCCCTGGGTTGTGGCTCTGGGTTCCCCGGCACAAAGGGAGTGGTGGCAGCCTTACCGCTGTTATTTTGTCCTGTTCTGTAAAAAGTAAACACGCCTGCCAGCCCTGCTCAAGAAACCTGGTCTGGCCGGTGAGCAAAGACAGGTGAGGGAGGAGCGGGTGGCTGGGGGCGGAAGTTTACCACAATTGGTGATCACAGCATTCCTTTCTAGGTGCTCACAGACTGTTCGCTTAATGATCTGCTCCAGAATCTTCCCTGGTATTGATGTCAGACTGACTGGGCGGTAATTATTTGGGTCCTCTCTTTCCCCCTTTTTGAAAATAGGGACAACATTTGCCCTCCTCCAGTCTGCCGGGACTTCGCCTGTTCTCCAGGAATTCTCAAAGATGACTGCCAGTGGTTCTGAGATCACCTCTGCCAGTTCTTTTAATACTCTTGGATGCAGTTCATCTGGCCCTGGAGACTTGAATACATCTAAACTAGCCAAGTATTCTTGTACTATCTCCTTAGTTATTCTGGGCTGTGTTTCCTCTGCTGAATCATTTGCTCCAAATTCTTCAGGTCGGGCATTGTTTTCTTTATCGGAGAAGACTGAGGCAAAGAAGGCATTGAGGAGTTCAGCCCTTTCTGTGTCCCCTGTTTGCATTTCACCATCTTCTCCTCTGAGTGACCCCACTGTTTCTTTGTTCTTCCTTTTGCTACGAACATACCCATAGAAGCCTTTTTTGTTGCTTTTAACCTCTCTAGCAAGCCTGAGTTCATTCTGTGCTTTAGCTTTTCTGACTTTGAGTCTACACGTGCTGGCTATTTGTTTGAATAACTCTTTGGTGGTTTCCCCCCTTTTCCATTTTTTGTACACATCCTTTTTTAATCTTAACTCAGTTAAAAGTTCTTTAGATCGCCACCCTGGCTTCTTTAGGCACCTTCCATGTTTCCGTCTCATTGGTATTGCCTGACGTTGTGCTTTTACTATCTCCCTCTTAACAAACTCCCAGCCATCATGAACTCCCTTTCCTTTTAGTATTACTGTCCATGGGATCTCACCCAGCACTTCCCTAAGTTTTATGAAGTCGGCTTTCTTAAAGTCAAGAAATTGAGTCCTAGTATGCTTGGCTGCTCCTTTCCACTGTATAGTAAACTTCAGAAGAGCATGATCACTCGTGCCTAATGATCCTTCCACTTCTACCCCACTAACCAGGTCATCAACATTGATTAGGACCAGATCTAAAATGGCTGTTCCTCTTGTTGCTTCTCCCACTTTCTGGACAATGAAGTTGTCTGCAAGGCCAGTGAGGAATCCGTTTGACCTTATGCTCTTGGCTGAGTTTGACATCCAACAAATATCCGGGTAATTGAAGTCCCCCGTTACTACTATCTCCCTTCCTTTTGCATGCTTGGCGATCTGTTCCAGGAAGGCATCATCTATGTCCTCCGTTTGGCTTGGGGATCTATAGTAAACTCCCACAATGAGGTCACTGTTATTCTTCTCTCCCTTGATTTTGACCCAAATGCTCTCACTTTGGCTTTGAGGTTCTAAATCTTGGATCTCTTCACAGGTATACACATCCCTGACATATAATGCCACTCCTCCTCCTTTCTTGTCTGGTCTGTTTCTCTGAAATAGATTTTATCCCTCCATTATTACATTCCAATCGTGGAACTTATCCCACCAGGTTTCAGTGATGCCTATTATGTCATATTTAGTTTGCTGTACCAAGAGCTCAAGCTCATCTTGTTTATTTCCCATGCTTTGCGCATTAGTGTACAGACATTGAAGTCCATTAATCATTCCCCCGTGTCTCTTATTTAAGGATTTTTTCCTCCCACCACTAGGTCTGCGTGCTGTTTGCTCCATTTGGTCTATGACATTTGGATGATCATCTTCATCAATTGATAGACTCCTACCTTCAGAAGCACTGTCTCCCTCCCCCACATTAGTCAGTTTAAAGCCCTCCTGATGAGGTTTCTGAGATTTTTGGCAAAAACATTCTTCCCAACCGTTGTGAGGTGCAGCCCATCGCTTGCCAGAAGTCCATCTTCAAGAAACTGCAGTCCGTGATCTAAGAATCCAAACCGTTCCTGTTTACACCATTTGCGAAGCCAGCTGTTCACTTCCACTATTTTTCCCTCTCTCCCTGGGCCACGTCGTTCAACTGGGAGGACAGATGAGATGACAATTTGTGCATTTAATTGCTTCAATTTCCTGCCCAGTCGTACCTCGGAAGTCAAACTGAATCCGTTCTGGAAGTCCGTTCGTCTTCCAAAACGTTTGGGAACCAAGGCGTGGCTTCCAATCGGAAGCCTCCTGGGCCGCGTTGGACGTTCGGGTTCCAAATAACGTTCGCAAACCGGAACACTCACTTCCGGGCTTGCAGCTTTTGGGAGCCAAAACGTTCGACTTGCAAGGCGTTCAGGATCCAAGATACGACTGTAAATTTATTAGATTGCCACATATTAAACAACTGAATCAAGCAAGAGGAACAAACCACAAGGACACATTTGGCGGAGAACAGTGAAGCTTTATTGCATTTACAAACACACTGGGAAATCAAAGGCAAGCCCCAAAAGCTTGCACCAATTTATGGATTGTACCCTTTTTATTTACTGTTTGCTATATATAAAAAACATCTGCTACTACTTTAAGTGAATGGATAGGACCACATTAGGGTGTCTCAAGAATATGGTGGATAAAATGCTAATGATTTGTGTTGCTGTACTGTAAATTACACGGTAGGCGGGTTCCATTCAAGCTGCTGCAGGTGCAGAAGTCTGCTTCAGAAGCTGCCATCTGGGAAGTGCTAATAATCAGAACAGGGTGGTTGAGGAAGTAAATCACATGGTACCTGAAAAAGAGAGGTCAATAGTGCAGTATTTAGCAACACTATCTAAATCAGCAATAGGGGCAAACAAAGGTATCTAAGGTAGAGCATGGAATACTTACAGACCCAGTTCAGATGTCAAGTGAAACCATGGTTTAGTATGCTGGGAATGAGCCAAAGCAAGCCTTGGGCTCACACATTCCCCCCCCCTCCTCCCTCTACACAAGCGGTGAAGAGTTTGGAAACTACATCCTCGTTAGGCTTAACCACAGCTTGTTGCCTCACCCAAATCTGATGAACTATGCTTATTGTTAACCATGGTTGATTGGTTTGATAAGCCATCTTTAAACCATGGCTCATCCAGCTAGCTTGTTTAAACTCTTAATCTCAGGCTCGTGGGTTTGAGCCTCACACGGGGCAAAAATAATAATCCTGCATTGCTGGGGGTTAGGCAAAATGACACTTGTGGTCCCTTCCAACTCTATAATAACTCTATAACTTTATAACGTTAACCACAGCTGAGAGTCTGGGGTGGTGTGCTAAACCAGCCTTCGCCAATCTGATTTCCTCCAGATGTTGCTGAATTCTTATGTCCCATCAACCACATGATAGTCAGGGATGATGGGACATCATCATCATCACCATCATCATAATTTATTACTTATACCCCGCCCGCCCGCCCGCCCAGCCAGGTCTCCCCAGCCACTCTGGACGGCTTCCAACAGGAGCTTAAAAATACATTAAAACATCAGTCATTAAAAAACTTCCCTAAACATCAGATAGTTGTTTATTCCTTTGACATCTGATGGGAGGGCGTTCCACAGGACGGGAGCCACTACCGAGAAGGCCCTCTGCCTGGTTCCCTGTAACTTGGCATCTCGCAGTGAGGGAACCGCCAGAAGGCCCTCGGCGCTGGACCTCAGTGTCCGGGCAGAACGATGGGGGTGGAGACGCTCCTTCAGGTCTACTGGACCGAGGCCGTTTAGGCGGCTTTCAAGGTCAGCACCAACACTTTGAATTGTGCTCGGAAATGGACTGGGAGCCAATGTAGGTCTTTCAAGTTCTGTGGTCTGGGCGGCCGCTCCCAGTCACCAGTCTAGCTGCCGCATTCTGGATAAGTTGTAGTGCAGGACCTCTGAAAGGGCCTCTGGTTCTCCATCCCTGTTATATACACTGCAGTAACAGCTTGTACATGAGGCTGATTGTGGATGTAACTGTGATATCAAAGGGAACAAGACAGATGCTTCTAATTGACTTTACCCATTTTCAGTGGTTGATGTTCTTATGACTGCGACGGTCAGTCCTTCTGCATTTAAGTCAGATCATGCTGATGCTCCAGTGTCACCGTCTGTTTCAGAAGCTGCCACTTGGGGTCCTCAGGGAAGTGCTTCTTAATAAACAGAGCGGGGTGAGTAAGGAAGTAAAACTCATCGTACCTGCAAAAGGAGAAGGCGCAATAGTCTAGTATTTCATAATAATGCCTAAATCAGCACCAGGGCCAGACAGGCAAACAGAGTGGTGATCCAGAGCAGCTGGAGGGCATCTGGTTGAGGAAGCTGCTGTGTTGCAACAATCCAGCCTCCAGAATCCCCAGATTTTACACATGTAGCCCGGAATAAGCACAACACTCCAGAACTGTTCAAAGAGGATAAATAGATGGTATCTATCCCTGCCATCAGGACACTCCATGCCCATGGCATAATAATAATAACAATAATAATAATAATAATGAAATATTACTTATACCCCCGCCCATCTGGCCGGGCCTCCACAGCCACTCTGCACGGAATAACACTTCAAACATGAAAAACTTCCCTAAACAGGGCTGCCTTCAGAAGTCTTCTAAAAGTCAGATAGTTATTGTATTTCCTTGACATCTGATGGGAGGGCGTTCCACAGGGCGGGCGCCACTACTGAGAAGGCCTGGTTCCCTGTAACCTCACTTCTCACAGTGAGGGAACTGCCAGAAGGCCCTCAGAGCTGGACCTCAGGCTGAAGGATGGGGGTGGAGACACTCCTTCAGGTATACTGGGCCGAGGCCATTTAGGGCTTTAGAGGTCAGCACCAACACTTTGAATTGTGCTTGGAAATGTACTGGGAGCCAATGTAGGTCTTTCAGGGCCGGTGTTATATGGTCTCGGCGGCCGCTCCCAGTCACCAACCTAGCTGCAGCATTCTTATTGCACTTGCTTACATTAATCAGCCCTGCGGCCATCAAATTGCAAACTCTGACAAGTGGTCCAAGCAAAACAAAACCACCTGAAAGCAAATGAAGTTAACTGTGGGAGCCAGTGTGGTGTAGTGGTTAAGAGCGGTGGACTCGTAATCTGGGGAACCGGGTTCGCTTCCCTGCTCCTCCACCTGCAGCTGCTGGGTGACCTTGGGCTAGTCACACTTCTCTGAAGTCTCTCAGCCCCACTCACCTCACAGAGTGTTTGTTGTGGGGGAGGAAGGGAAAGGAGATTGTTGGCCGCTTTGAGACTCCTTAGGGTAGTGAGAAAGCGGGATATCAAATCCAAACTCCTCCTCTTCTTCTGCTATCCCCTCAGTGTGTCCCACGCTCTGCCTGGTCTGCCTAACAACGTACCTGAAAGTGAACTTGCTAAAAGCAGTATTCACAGAGCCACTTCCCCAGGTGCAGTCTAAGAGATGCCACCTTCCATCAATGCGGACAGCATTCCAGGCATGGTCGCTCTTCCCCTTTACGCTGCAGCTGCCTATCAAATACTGGCACTGTATCCCTGCAATACTGAGAGGGGAAGGAAGGTATTCAGGAACAGTGTTGCTACCAAGAGGACAAGTGGTTGCCTTCACCGCTTTGATAGGCTGGAGTGGCCGTCCTTCATTTTGCTGGATCAGAGAAAACAGCAATCAGGTTCTCCACAGATTCTCATTTGCTCCAATTTGGCAGGAAAACACAAGTTTTCCTGGGATGAAACAACAACAACAACATTTGGACACGGACCTGGAAAGCCAGGACCTGTGCCTATAAAGCACAGAGCAAAGGTAAGTATGGATGAGGAACTAAGTCACACAGGGAAGAGACCCATTAAATTCAAGTAATTTTTAAGTCTATGGATTCCAGTGGATCTACTCAATTCAATGCAGCCCTATATATGCAAGTTTGCTTCAGGATCATTCACAGTGTGGGCATTCCTCCACTTACATGGTGGGTCATGTTCCGGAACCCCATGCACATAAGCAAAAATTGTGTAAGTAGGGTAAAGGTAAAGGTAAAGGACCCCTGAAAGTTAAGTCCAGTCACAGACAACCTCTGGGGTTGCAGCACTCATCTCACTTTACAGGCCGAGGGAGCCGGCGTTTGTCCGCAGACAGTTTTTGCGGGTCATGTGGCCAGCCTGACAAAGCTGCCTCTGGCGCAACAGAACACCGAAACCAGAGCAGCGCACGGAAACGCCGTTTACCTTCCCGCCCGAGCGGTACCTATTTATCTACCTGCACTTTTTGGCATGTTTTCGAACTGCTAGGTTGGCAGGATCTGGGACCGAGCAACGGGAGCTCACCCCGTCGTGGGGATTTGAACCGCCGACCTTCTGATCGGCAAGCCCAAGAGGCTCAGTGGTTTAGACCACAGCGCCACCCGTGTCCCTGTGTAAGTAGGGAGCACACACTAAAAAAAGCTCATTTTTTCCTGCTCTCCAGCTCTCTCTCCCCACAACACTCTTTTCAACTAGAGTTGAAGCTCTGGAGCTGGCTGGAGGACCTGTGGAAAAGCAACAGCAGCTGCCATGCTGTGACGTGTGTCAGCTACTAGGTGGGGAGGCTGAGCAGCCTAAACAAAGCCCCACTGTGCCTCCGTTCTCTTTGGGGCTTCCTCCGCTCCCACTGAAGTCCTCTTTGGGTTCTGGGGAGGGTCTCCTCATGAGCCATGAGGACTCTCCAGCTCTCTCCCGCCATTTTCTGCTTAGAATCTATTGATTTACTTATTTCCGAGGGCTGTCACGTGCGAGTTGATCACGCCTAAGCATGGAGATAGCTGCCTAGGGCAAGGGGTGGGGAACCTGTGGCTCTCCAGATCTCCTATCGCTACAGCCAAGTAACAACCACTTGCCACGATGGCTGGAGCCAACAGAAGTTACCTGCACATTTCTTGAAAGAGTCGAGCATATCCACCGCAAATAGCCTTTCCTGACTGAAGGACATCAGCTGGTTTAAATGACACCTTGTCCAGGTTATAGCAGCCTTCCACATCATATTCTGTAGAAATAAAGACAATGAGCACCCATTCTGATTTGCTTGTGGGGTGGCAACACTTTGCAACACTTTCCATTGTGTTTCTCGATATCTTTCCTGGTTGCCAAAATCTGATTGGGGGGTGGGGTGGCTTGTCTTGCAAGAGCTCCAAATGAACTTTTGATTGCACAACATGAAGTTGCCCATATGTGATTGAATCGCACCTCAAAAGAGAAAGTCTGGAAGCACTCGTAAATCTGCTTTGTGTAGACCCAGGGTCTCGTTGCCAAATAAAAATGCACACTGGTGCAAGGGTTAGGAGTCGGGAGACACCTCCTCTCCTCCCGTGCTGCGACCTTTACTTTATTTTGACAAGGTAATAAGAATAAATAAATAAGAATAAAAATGTGCACCCCACCAGCGAGACCATTCCATTGTAACTATCCAACCTCCCAAAATTTCAACACCTCTAGCGATGGTTTGACCCCTTTCCGTTGTAACAGTACAAATTCTACAAACACCCTCCATATCTCCTCAAAATCATTCCTCCTGCATATTCCCCGTCTTACCTTAATGGCACATGTTCATTTATCATTAATCCCACACCTCATATATCCCACACCTCTTCATACCATTTTTCCATTTTATATTCTGCTTGCCCCTTCCACTTGCTAGCTATCATAATTCGTGCAGCTTTCAATAAATTTGTGAGCGAGTCCTTCATAGCCTGCAAACCTTCCACCCCATCGTAAATTGATAATAATGCTACCGCGGCACTTTCGGTGAGCTTTAACCCAGTGATTTCTGTTATCAATGAGCACCTCCTGATCCCTTCTGAGATTCATGGCTGAACAGAGATCCCAGTCAAGCTCTGCGTGAGCCAAACACCAAATCACTGATCCGCACAGGTTACAATCCAGAATCCTTTGTGCAAATGGAGCTGACATGACTGGCTATGAAATGGTGAAAATGCCCGAGACAGCTGCAAAAAAGCCATGCTCGGAGTAGACCCACTAAATTTAATGTCCATGAGTTACTTACATCCTTTGATTTCAGCCGGTCTACTCTGAATATAACTTGCTTTGATATGACCTTACGTATCCATCTTCCTTGGCTGGCAATCACTGGACTGGGTGTCTGCTAAAGAACTCTGCTACAGAGCTGGATTCATGGGCGCAGGGCAGTGACAAAGGCTGATCTTTTAATCCCGGAAGTTGTCAGAGGCAAGGGGACTCAAGTATGCAGAAAGGTGGTACTCCCACCTACCTATATGGTGGCAGATCCACATCCAAATGGCTCGCACTTTCTCCAGGTCACTGTGGGCTTTTTGGAGCAAGACACCCACCAGGTTTTTCACGCTATTCCTGACATTCACCTGTTTCACAGAAGGTAAATAGACTTGGAAGCAGTTAATATGGACGAGGGGGTACCAGTTCCTTTCTTCTACCTAAGTCCACTTGTTTAAAGAAGTTTTAGGGTGCAATCCTGCGTGCACTTACAAGAGTGTCTCTTGCTGAATTCACTGGGATTGCACAGTTAGTCGATTAAGTGTATGTGTTTTACTTGATTGATCAAAGAATTTATTATACTTGCCAAAAATGTACCCTGGGGGGGAAGTTGTTCTGAAGGGAGACACATGATTAACCTTTCCTTTTTCCAGGGTTCACAGGCATGTTATTTCTACAATCTTCACGCCCCCGCAGGCGATGTGCCACGCCCCCGGGACACACGCCTGCCTGCTCTCCGCCCCTGGTGCCAGAGCATGCAGCTTCGCCACTGCCCATTGCACCTTTGGGTGGGTGGAAGTACAACTGGGGGGGGGGCATTCTGGGGGCAGGGAGGGACCAAGGCAACCCTGAATCCTGAGCCGGCCCTACTGTTGTCACTTGACAGCACTGGGGGAAACCCAGGGCTGATTACTGCACCAGTATATTAATTTTATGCCAGTTTCATTCTGGTGAGCCCCCCCCCCCCGAGATTCCTGGGAGTTGTGGTTTGGCAAGGGCACTGAGAATTTTCTGTTAATGACTGCTAGCCTTGTTCACAGAAGTATAGTACTCGGAGCTCCCCGAGGAGAGGAAATAACTACCAAATCAATTTCAGTCTGTAGTCTAAATACGATCGAAAGTGAATTGTGAAAGAGAGAGGAGTCGTTCAAACCCTTTCATATTGCCTATGATTGCTAGCTCTCCTCCGAATTGACTTTGGAGCTATCTCCTGAATTTTTAAAGCAAAGCAATGCTGCAAAATAACTAAATATGGGTGTATATACATGCATTTAATTCACGCACGCACAGAGAGAGAAAGAGAATCCTGTGGTTTGTTAAGGGTTCTAGGATTTGTAGCTCTGTGAGGGGAAAACTACAGCTCCCATAGTTCTTTTGGGGAGTTGGTGTTCTTTAAATGCATGGTGTGTGCAGCGCATGTGAATAGGTGCTCCACCGTGTTAGTTTTCTGGAAAACAGGAGCAGGGTCTTGTGACTCATGATGTTCCCAGTTCGGACCTTCCATCTGAACAGAAGTAATTGCCTCCTATCAGGAGAGGACACTTGAAAGCACTCTCAAATTCCAAATGCACCTTAAAAACCTCAGCAGCCTAGCAAATTCCTTGCTGCATATATCACAATAAGAGACAGCATACCTTCTGTGCATAGGCATCCAGTTCCTTAAACTTTGCCAAGTCTATTTGTATTGATTTCTGATTGGATTTATCCCATGGATAATCTAGGAACAAAAATGGAAAAGTCATTCTTGAAACAGTGGGGAAAGGGAGGGGGAGCAAAGGATGACCTATGATGTGATTCAAAGGGTTGGAATACAGGGAACCAATAGGGAATAGAGATAGGGAGCCTTTTCTGCTTCTCCCCAAGGGAAACACAGCAGCAGGGAGTAGACCAACGTTGCTCTGCTTAAAAGGACACAGACAGAAGGAAGGAGAGGGAGAATGCTGGACCAGGTAGGATTTTGATCTGATCTTGCAAGACCATTTTGAGTACAGTACACAAGGCGTATGGCATGGTTTGCACTTCCCACTGGAAGAGCTGGTACCTCCTTAGAGAAGCCCTCTTCGCACCAAACATCTGGCTTTGATAGGAATCCCTTAACCCCGGCTGCAAATTTCACTGCATCCGCCTGCAATATGCATTCAATCAACAGAACGCCAACTGCAAGCTCATTTCAGGAACTATAATGGTAGCACAACAAGAGCACAAACAGGGCTGCTTGAGGTGAGGGAGAAAATGTACCCACCCACCCACATGCCACATATTGAAGCTCCAGCCTTAGAGGGAAAAAATATAGTGCAGCTTTCCCCCCCAGCCAGAACTCACTGGAACTGAGTTCTGGCACCTCTCAGGTTGGTGCCATTGCCATTGTAAAAGAACAAGGGAAGCGTTCGTGGTGAGTTCTGGCACCTCTTTTTCTAGAAAAATAACACTGAGCGCAGTTAATTTTTACCACTCAAGCCTTGTTCCCAGGATATCCCAAGAGGTGGGTGCCACACCACAGGGGGCAGCACTTCCCGCGGGGCCAGAAGCGCGCCCGAGCCACGCATCTCTCCTGGGCTTGGGCCCCTGAGCGGCTAGCTACGCCACTGGGTGGTTGAGTGACGGGCTCATAAAATGATTTCCTAAGATACGCAGCACTACTAAGTAGTATGAATATATACAGCAGGTGTAGGGGATCTTTGGCCCTCCAGATGCTGGGGAACTACAGCTCCCATAATCCCTGGCCATGCTTGCTGGGACTAACAGGTGTTGTCACCCAACAACATCTGGAGGGCCAAAGGTTCCCTGCAGCTGACACAGAGGATCCAGATCAATAGCCATACATAAGCTTCTATTTACCATACAGATCTTCTTCCTGGGGCAGCATTGATGCTTGTACTCCTCCCATCTTGAAAGCCTACTTGAAAGGCGCTCCTTGGAGGAACGGTTAAGTGCTTCGAGCCAGGAATGAAATGCCCAACTGGAGGGATGAGGGAGGAGCATGGCTTGATCTGGGTTTATCAAACCCTTGCTTGGAGACCTTGGCATTAGGAGACGAGTAGCAGGAAGAGCATCCATGAAGTCAAAACAAAGGGGGAAAGCATAACCTGTTTGAGCAAACCAGCGCTGGAGTGTGTCAAAGTTCCCTGCGTGGGGAAGCGCAGATACAGAAGGTGTCCCCATTGCTCATTTCCTCTCCCCTCCTGTGGTTTCCAGCAACTGGTATTCAGAAGCATTTCTGCCTCCAACTGTGAAGGCAGAGCATAGCCATCAATGCTAGTAGCCATTGATAGCCCTCTCCTCCAAGGACGTGTCTAATGCTCTTTTAAAGCCATCGATGTTTCGAGGCCTTCACTGTCTCTTGTGGGAACAAGTTCCATAGTTTAACTATGTGCGCCATGAAAAAGAATATATATTTAGTAATTAGATGCTTTTTTTAGGTTAGCTATCAGACGCATCAGCCTTGTTAGAATTTCTATTTCGCTGCCAGGCCCCCACCCTATTTCTTGAAGCATCTAGATAGAAGCTTGTGCCAGCTTCCTCAGGTTGGCTCTCTCCAGCTAGGCTGAATAGGTGGGAAACTTTTGGACTTCGTGTGCCAGATCCTTATTGGGATCTGTATCTTGGGTCAAAATCCCTTTCACTACCAACAAAGAGGCATCAGGCCTAAAAGGGAGGAGGGAAAGAGCCTAATATCACTACAGTCTTGGAGAGTCTCCCCCTTTTAGGACTGCAGTGAGATCAGGCTTAAAGGAAGGAGGGGAAGCCTTCGGGAGCCCCCACCTCTCTCTTGAAGAGCTCAGCAAGCTTGGGCTTCACAGGGAAGGGAAGAAACCTCTCCCTCCTTTTTTAGTGCCTAGAAGGATCTGAAGGGATGGGCAATTCTACTTAGTACTGAGTATTGGCTCTCTGCCAGGAGTGCCATGGCTCAGCCCAACTGAATGGGATGTTCTGCGCTGATATGAAGGGGGAGCCATCCTGCTTAGCAATGGGTCCCTGGTTTCTGCATTTCTTCAGAGGATCCTGACAACTAGTCCCATGCTTTGAGGGCTGTGCAAAGAAAGCAGCTTTGGAAAGCCATGTCCTATCAGTCAAGCCTCACCCCTTACCTGCATGTGAGAATGGCCTCATGGACCAAATGGGGAAGACTTGGGGAGGGGGCAAGATGTGCTCAGAGGTCAGACGTTCCCCACCCCAAAATTTCACCTCAGGAACTGATGGACTCTTACTTTGCCTCACAATCGTTTTGAAATGTGCCGGGTTTTCGACGTTCGGGAGCCGAAACGTTCCAAAACGCAGGCGCTCCATCAGGTATACTGGGCCAGGGCTGTTTAGGGCTTTCGAGGTCAGCACCAACACTTTGAATTGTGCTCGGAAACGTACTGGGAACCAATGTAGGTCCTTCAGGACCGGCGTTATGTGGTCCCGGCAGCCACTCCCAGTCACCAGTCTAGCTGCCGCATTCTGGATTAGTTGTAGTTTCTGGGTCACCTTCAAAGGTAGCCCCACATAGAGCGCATTGCAGTAGACCATGCGGGAGATAACCAGAGCATGCACCACTCTGGCGAGACAGTCTACATCTTTGTTACTAGACAGCCCAAGTTTCTTACAGTGGTAGCTCGGGTTAAGAACTGAATTTGTTCTGGAGGTCTGTTCTTACCCTGAAACTGTCCTGAACCTGAGGTACCACGTTAGCTAATGGGGTCTCCCGCCGCCGCGCGATTTCTGTTCTCATCCTGAAGCAAAGTTCTTAACCCGAGGTACTGTTTCTGGGTTAGCGGAGTCCGTAGCGGCTGCCCAGGAGGACTCCCCTGAGTGAGTGCTTGAGGGCCCTGCTCTTGCCATGTTACCATCTAACCTGAAGCGTCTGTAACCTGAAGCGTCTGTAACCCGAGGTACCACTGTATCTGGCTAGGAGTGCCTTTTACCAGCTTCATCTGGTTCGCCAACTACGGCTGTTCCTGGCTAGGGATAGCCTGGCCACTGTAGTCCATGCTAGATTACTGCAATGTGCTCTAACTGGGGCTCTTACTCCAGAGTGGGTTTAAGGAGGGCACTAAAGATTTTTGCGTCATATTGCCATTCTAATCATCTGTCTATCAACCACACCAAGTCCAAAGTACTGATATTTTCAAGGAGTCGAAAATTATATTCATGGAAATTGGAGGGCACGAAAATCGAACAAGTACATAAATTTAAATATTTAGGAATTTATTTTCAATATAATTTAGGGTGGAAAGCGCACGTTGAATATCTTCAAAACAAGACAAAAGCCCTAACACACTCCCTCCTCCGTTTTTTCTACTCTGAGGGGGCCTTATTCATCCCTGCAGCCTTGAAAGTGTATAGCATCAAAGTGATGGCCGCAATGGCCTATGCTGCACCTTTATGGGCTGCCTTTGCAAACCTCTCACCTTTAGAGTCGCTTCAAAGCCAATTCTTACGCCGACTTTAAAACTACCAACATGCGTAAGTAATGCGGCTATTCGCTTAGAAATGAAGATCCCCACAGTGGAGTTAGTTTTATGGAGGAGAGTTTTGATTTATTGGATATCCCTATGGCATAAACTCCCGAACCACTATCTCTTTCAATGCATGTGGCGGGATGACTTCACAAATTTGTGGTCAGGAAAAATCCATGCCAAATTGCTGTCCTATGAGATCTCGCCCACTGAATTGCTCAAACTGGATCTAAACATGGCAAAAAGGTGTATAAATCAAAGGCTGGATGATGCGGAGCTATACCAAAATTTCTTAGCTGGTGGTGGAGCCTGCTCGCCGTTAAATCTCGGCATAACCCCTATCTACCATGCTCCGTCCTACTTAACATCGCTTACGGCCGCATCTCACCGATATGCCTTCATTAGAGCTAGGTTCAATGTTTTTCCAACAAACGTGCTGAGACATAGATTCACTAAGGGCCAAGTCCCTTCAATGTGTGCTTGTGAAATGAAAACATCTGAATCTCTACATCATGTTATGTTTATCTGCCCTATGTACAGTTCAGCTCGTGCTAGTATACTAAACTCCATAATCCAGCCTATGGCTGACAAACCAGTAGACCTACAGTTTGCCTGGGTTCTTCAAGATGTGGATCCTTATATTACCCTACAGGTTGCTAAATTCCTAACAGCCGTCCTCTCGTACAAGAGACGGAATGGAATGTTAGCTGATTATTGATAGCTATAAGAATTTTCGATAATGACATCAGATATTGATTTTAGCGTAGGGTCTAAATTTTTAATCTTAATCTTAAATTTTCCTATTTGTCCTTGTGAGCTGTGAATTGTGTTATATTACTTGTGGCTTGTACGAGACCGCTGTTTTATTTGATTTGTTTTGTGTGTTGTGCTTTATGATGGGCATAATAGCCGAATAAACATTTTGACTTGACTAACTGGGGCTGTCCTTGCTCAATGGTTTGAATGTTCCTGAAGCAAATTTGCATGTATAGGGTTGTGTTGAATTCAGCTTTGAGCAGATCCACTGAAATCAATGGACTGTTTCTTGGGGAGAGGGGGCAGGCAGGTGTGGTGAACACCCTGGTCCTGAATGGGATAACTGTGCCAATAAAGGACCAGGTGCAAAGGACCGCCATGCTTATATAGCAGGCATGCAGAACCTTTGGCCCTCCAGACGTTGCTCAGCTGCAACAACTCCCATCAGGCCAAGCAAGCTTAGCCAATGGCCAGAAATGGCAGGAGCTATACTTCAGCAACATCTGGATGGCCAAAGATTTCCTACATCTGTAATATGAAACAAAACAAACAAACAAACAAAATAAAAAAATGCCTTCCAGTAGCACCTTAGAGACCAACTAAGTTTGTTATTGGTATGAGCTTCCGTGTGCATGGTATCTGAAGAAGTGTGCATGCACATGAAAGCTCATACCAATAACAAACTTAGTTGGTCTCTAAGGTGCTACTGGAAGGCATTTTTTTATTTTGTTTCAACTACGGCAGACCAACATGGCTACCTACCTGTAAATCAGCCACTATAGCCATTAGAGGGCCGTGAAAATTTGTGTCCCAGGCTTTTTAGACTCATCTAAAAAGACTCCTTATGAGGAACGGCTAAGGGAGCTGGGCATGTTTAGCCTGGAGAAGAGGAGGTTAAGGGGTGATATGATAGCCATGTTCAAATATATAAAAGGATGTCACATAGAGGAGGGAGAAAGGTTGTTTTCTGCTGCTCCAGAGAAGCGGACACGGAGCAATGGATCCAAACTACAAGAAAGAAGATTCCACCTAAACATTAGGAAGAACTTCCTGACAGTAAGAGCTGTTCGACAGTGGAATTTGCTGCCAAGGAGTGTGGTGGAGTCTCCTACTTTGGAGGTCTTTAAGCAGAGGCTTGACAACCATATGTCAGGAGTGCTCTGATGGTGTTTCCTGCTTGGCAGGGGGTTGGACTCGATGGCCCTTGTGGTCTCTTCCAACTCTATGATTCTATGATTCTATGATTCTATGATTCTATGGATCACTGCCTTGCCGTGGCGAAGGGGGTTGAATAATATATAATATATAATAATATCTTTATTGTCATTGCCCCCTTCGGGGACAACGAAATTACTTGACTGCTCCATAAAAACACTAATTAAACAATACAGTATAATACAGCAAGGGAGATTACCGTATTTTGCGCCCCATAGGACGCTCCGGCCCATAGGACGCACCTAGGGTTTTTTTGGGGGGGAAATAAAGGGGGGGAATAATTCCCCCCCACGTGCGGGGCTGGAAGAACCAGGTCGGGGAACAGTGGGAAGGCACGCTCTGCCTCCCCGCTGTCCCCCGAGCTTGTGGGGCTGGCGATGGGGAGAAGTGCGCAGTCCCGGCACGGCAGGCAGCTCTGTGCCGCCATAACCAGTGGGGCGGGACTTAGCGCCCCGCTCGGGATGGCGACGCACATCTGCCTGCAGTCCCGCCACGGCAGACAGCTCTGCGCCGCCATCCCCAGCGGGGCGGGACTTAGCGCCCCACTCCCGATGGCCGCGCAGAGCTGTGCTGAGCCGGGGACTGCAGGCAGCTCTGCGCAAGCCTCGGAGCCGGTCTCCCGAGGGTTGCACAGAGCTTCCTGAAGCCTGGAGAGCAAGAGGGGTCGCACCGACCCCTCTCGCTCTCCAGGCTTCAGCAAAAGCCTGCATTCGCCCCATAGGACGCACCCAGATTTCCCCTTCATTTTTGGAGGGGAAAAAGTGCGTCCTATAGGGCGAAAAATACGGTAGATGACTTTCAAAGTCCGGGCTTCCCATTCAGGGCCGAGATCGCTCTGGAGAAGAAGCTGTTCTTAAGACGGCTCGTTCTTGTCTTCATCGTCCTGTATCTCCGTCCCGACGGCAAGAGCTCGAAGAGACAGTGACCAGGATGCGATGGATCTTTTACTATGTCCAGTGCCTTCCTATGGCACCTTGTGGCATAAATCTGCTCTAAGGTGGGAACTCAGGGAAGCTATGAGCTATGCCATGCAGGGCCACCTAAGATGGACAGGTCATAGTGGAGAGTTTTGACCAAACGTGATCCACCTGGAGCAGGAACCGGCAAGCCACTCCAGTATCCCTGCCAAGAAAACTCCATGGACAAAGACAATAGGCATATAAATGTTATGACGCTGGAAGATGAGCCCCTCAGGTCGGAAGGCGTCCAAGGAAGAGGAATGCTACTGAGGAAGAGCGGAGGACAAGTACAAGTAGATTCAGAGCTGATGAAGTGGCTGGGCCAAAGACGAAAGGTCGCTCAGTTGCGGATATGCCTGGAAGCGAAAGGAAAGTCCAATGCTGCAAAGAAAAATATTGCATAGGAACCTGGAACGTAAGAACCATGAACCTTGGTAAGTTGGATGTGGTCAAAAATGAGATGGCAAGAATAAATATTGACATCCTGGGCATCAGTAAACTAAAATGGACGGGAATGGGCGAATTCAGTTTGGATGACCATCATATCTACTACTGTGGGCAAGAATCCCGTAAAAGAAATGGAGTGGCCCTCATAGTCAACAAAAGAGTGGCAAAAGCTGTACTGGGATGCAGTCTCAAAAATGATAGAATGATCTCGATACGAATCCAAGGCAGACCTTTTAACATCACAGTAATCCAAGTTTATGCACCAACTACTGGTGTTGAAGAAACTGAAATTGAGCAATTCTATGAAGACTTACAACACCTTATAGAAGTGACACCAAAGAAGGATGTTCTTCTCATTATAGGGGATTGGAATGCTAAAGTAGGGAATCAAGAGATAAAAGGAACAACTGGCAAGTTTGGCCTTGGAGATCAAAACGAAGCAGGGCAAAGGCTAATAGGGTTCTGTCAAGAGAACAAGCTGGTCATCACAATCACGCTTTTCAAGCAACACAAGAAATGACTCTACATGGACATCACCAGATGGGCAGCATCAAAATCAGATTGATTATATTCTCTTCAGCCAAAGATGGAGAAGCACTATACAGTCAGCAAAAACAAGACCTGGAGCTGACTGTGGCTCAGATCATCAGCTTCTTATAGCAAAATTCAAGCTTAAACTGAAGAAACTAGGAAAAACCACTGGGCCGGTAAGATGCAATCTAAATCAAATCCCGTATGAATACACAGTGGAAGTGAGGAACAGGTTTAAGGATTTAGATTTGGTGGACAGAGTGCCTGAAGAACTATGGATGGAGGCTCGCAACATTATACAGGAGGCAGCAACGAAAACCATCCCAATGAAAAGGAAATGCAAGAAAGCAAAGTGGCCTTACAAATAGCGGGGGAGAGAAGGCAAGCAAAATGCGAGGGAGATAGTGAAAGATACAGGAAATTGAATGCAGAATTCCAAAAAATAGCAAGGAGAGACAAGAAGGCCTTCTTAAACGAGCAATGCAAAGAAATAGAGGAAAACAACAGAATGGGAAGAACCAGAGATCTGTTCAAGAAAATCGGAGAAATGAAAGGAACATTTCGTACAAAGACTACCATAATAAAGGACAAAAGTGGAAAGGACCTAACAGAAGCAGAAGACATCAAGAAGAGGTGACAAGAATACACAGAGGAATTATACCAGAAAGATATGGCTGTCTCGTACACCCCAGGTAGTGTGGTTGCTGACCTTGAGCCAGACATCCTGGAGAGTGAAGTCAAATGGGCCTTAGAAAGCACTGCAAATAACAAGGCCAGTGGAAGTGATGGTATTCCAGCTGAACTATTTAAAATTTTAAAAGATGATGCTATTAAGGTGCTACAATCAATATGCCAGCAAGTTTGGAAAACTCAGCAGTGGCCAGAGGATTGGAGAAGATCAGTCTACATCTGAATCCCAAAGAAACTCCTGAACCTGAACCATCCTGAACCTCTTTGAAGCTTGAAGGTTCCCACACCTTCTCTGAGCTACTAAGAACAGCAGTTGCCGTCTTAGCAAACTCATCAGCAAATCTCTTTGGAGGTCTGCCCTTCGTGGCTCTCTCAGATCTGCGTACTAGACGCAAGTCTTCTGGACTCATCTCCTCTTTCTTAGGAGAAAAGTGACCAATGGTGAACAGTGGTTCTTCCAGTTCATTGTCAGACGTATCAGATGGTCTGACTGAGGCCTTTGCGCTCTTGAGGTGAGGACTGCAGGGCCTGCTCGCTTCCAAGGCCTTCTCCAACTGGCCCAGGGGGCGTGGCCCAGGCCCTCTCTCCCGGCTATAAAGGGACTCCTGCTGCAGGGAAGCCTCGGACCATCGGCTGGGTGAGGACTGCAGGGCCTGCTCCCTTCCAGGGCCTTCTCCAACTGGCCCAGGGGGCGTGGCCCAGGCCCTTTCTCCCAGCTATAAAGGGACTCCTGCTGCAGGGAAGCCTCGGACCATCGGCTGGGTGAGGACTGCAGGGCCTGCTCCCTTCCAGGGCCTTTTCCAACTGGCCCAGGGGGCGTGGCCCAGGCCCTTTCTCCCAGCTATAAAGGGACTCCTGCTGCAGGGAGGCCTCGGACCATCGGCTGGGTAAGGACTGCAGGGCCTGCTCCCTTCCAGGGCCTTCTCCAACTGGCCCAGGGGGCGTGGCCCAAGCCCTTTCTCCCGGCTATAAGGGGACTCCTGCTGCAGGGAAGTCTCGGACCATCGGCTGGGTGAGGACTGCAGGGCCTGCTCCCTTCCAGGGCCTTTTCCAACTGGCCCAGGGGGCGTGGCCCAGGCCCTTTCTCCCAGCTATAAAGGGACTCCTGCTGCAGGGAAGTCTCGGACCATCGGCTGGGTGAGGACTGCAGGGCCTGCTCCCTTCCAGGGCCTTTTCCAACTGGCCCAGGGGGCGTGGCCCAGGCCCTCTCTCCCGGCTATAAAGGGACTCCTGCTGCAGGGAAGCCTCGGACCATCGGCTGGGTGAGGACTGCAGGGCCTGCTCCCTTCCAGGGCCTTCTCCAACTGGCCCAGGGGGCGTGGCCCAGGCCCTTTCTCCCAGCTATAAAGGGACTCCTGCTGCAGGGAAGCCTCGGACCATCGGCTGGGTGAGGACTGCAGGGCCTGCTCCCTTCCAGGGCCTTTTCCAACTGGCCCAGGGGGCGTGGCCCAGGCCCTTTCTCCCAGCTATAAAGGGACTCCTGCTGCAGGGAAGCCTCGGACCATCGGCTGGGTGAGGACTGCAGGGCCTGCTCCCTTTCAGGGCCTTTTCCAACTGGCCCAGGGGGCGTGGCCCAGGCCCTCTCTCCCGGCTATAAAGGGACTCCTGCTGCAGGGAAGCCTCGGACCATCGGCTGGGTGAGGACTGCAGGGCCTGCTCCCTTCCAGGGCCTTCTCCAACTGGCCCAGGGGGCGTGGCCCAGGCCCTTTCTCCCAGCTATAAAGGGACTCCTGCTGCAGGGAAGCCTCGGACCATCGGCTGGGTGAGGACTGCAGGGCCTGCTCCCTTCCAGGGCCTTTTCCAACTGGCCCAGGGGGCGTGGCCCAGGCCCTTTCTCCCAGCTATAAAGGGACTCCTGCTGCAGGGAAGCCTCGGACCATCGGCTGGGTGAGGACTGCAGGGCCTGCTCCCTTTCAGGGCCTTTTCCAACTGGCCCAGGGGGCGTGGCCCAGGCCCTTTCTCCCAGCTATAAAGGGACTCCTGCTGCAGGGAGGCCTCGGACCATCGGCTGGGTAAGGACTGCAGGGCCTGCTCCCTTCCAGGGCCTTCTCCAACTGGCCCAGGGGGCGTGGCCCAAGCCCTTTCTCCCGGCTATAAGGGGACTCCTGCTGCAGGGAAGTCTCGGACCATCGGCTGGGTGAGGACTGCAGGGCCTGCTCCCTTCCAGGGCCTTTTCCAACTGGCCCAGGGGGCGTGGCCCAGGCCCTTTCTCCCAGCTATAAAGGGACTCCTGCTGCAGGGAAGTCTCGGACCATCGGCTGGGTGAGGACTGCAGGGCCTGCTCCCTTCCAGGGCCTTTTCCAACTGGCCCAGGGGGCGTGGCCCAGGCCCTTTCTCCCAGCTATAAAGGGACTCCTGCTGCAGGGAAGTCTCGGACCATCGGCTGGGTGAGGACTGCAGGGCCTGCTCCCTTCCAGGGCCTTTTCCAACTGGCCCAGGGGGCGTGGCCCAGGCCCTCTCTCCCGGCTATAAAGGGACTCCTGCTGCAGGGAAGCCTCGGACCATCGGCTGGGTGAGGACTGCAGGGCCTGCTCCCTTCCAGGGCCTTCTCCAACTGGCCCAGGGGGCGTGGCCCAAGCCCTTTCTCCCGGCTATAAGGGGACTCCTGCTGCAGGGAAGCCTCGGACCATCGGCTGGGTGAGGACTGCAGGGCCTGCTCCCTTCCAGGGCCTTCTCCAACTGGCCCAGGGGGCGTGGCCCAGGCCCTTTCTCCCAGCTATAAAGGGACTCCTGCTGCAGGGAAGCCTCGGACCATCGGCTGGGTGAGGACTGCAGGGCCTGCTCCCTTCCAGGGCCTTTTCCAACTGGCCCAGGGGGCGTGGCCCAGGCCCTTTCTCCCAGCTATAAAGGGACTCCTGCTGCAGGGAAGCCTCGGACCATCGGCTGGGTGAGGACTGCAGGGCCTGCTCCCTTCCAGGGCCTTTTCCAACTGGCCCAGGGGGCGTGGCCCAGGCCCTCTCTCCCGGCTATAAAGGGACTCCTGCTGCAGGGAAGCCTCGGACCATCGGCTGGGTGAGGACTGCAGGGCCTGCTCCCTTCCAGGGCCTTCTCCAACTGGCCCAGGGGGCGTGGCCCAAGCCCTTTCTCCCGGCTATAAGGGGACTCCTGCTGCAGGGAAGCCTCGGACCATCGGCTGGGTGAGGACTGCAGGGCCTGCTCCCTTCCAGGGCCTTCTCCAACTGGCCCAGGGGGCGTGGCCCAGGCCCTTTCTCCCAGCTATAAAGGGACTCCTGCTGCAGGGAAGCCTCGGACCATCGGCTGTGTGAGGACTGCAGGGCCTGCTCCTTTCCAGGGCCTTTTCCAACTGGCCCAGGGGGCGTGGCCCAGGCCCTTTCTCCCAGCTATAAAGGGACTCCTGCTGCAGGGAAGCCTCGGACCATCGGCTGGGTGAGGACTGCAGGGCCTGCTCCCTTCCAGGGCCTTTTCCAACTGGCCCAGGGGGCGTGGCCCAGGCCCTTTCTCCCAGCTATAAAGGGACTCCTGCTGCAGGGAGGCCTCGGACCATCGGCTGGGTAAGGACTGCAGGGCCTGCTCCCTTCCAGGGCCTTCTCCAACTGGCCCAGGGGGCGTGGCCCAAGCCCTTTCTCCCGGCTATAAGGGGACTCCTGCTGCAGGGAAGTCTCGGACCATCGGCTGGGTGAGGACTGCAGGGCCTGCTCCCTTCCAGGGCCTTTTCCAACTGGCCAAGGGGGCGTGGCCCAGGCCCTTTCTCCCAGCTATAAAGGGACTCCTGCTGCAGGGAAGTCTCGGACCATCGGCTGGGTGAGGACTGCAGGGCCTGCTCCCTTCCAGGGCCTTTTCCAACTGGCCCAGGGGGCGTGGCCCAGGCCCTTTCTCCCAGCTATAAAGGGACTCCTGCTGCAGGGAAGCCTCGGACCATCGGCTGGGTGAGGACTGCAGGGCCTGCTCCCTTCCAGGGCCTTTTCCAACTGGCCCAGGGGGCGTGGCCCAGGCCCTTTCTCCCAGCTATAAAGGGACTCCTGCTGCAGGGAGGCCTCGGACCATCGGCTGGGTAAGGACTGCAGGGCCTGCTCCCTTCCAGGGCCTTCTCCAACTGGCCCAGGGGGCGTGGCCCAGGCCCTTTCTCCCAGCTATAAAGGGACTCCTGCTGCAGGGAGGCCTCGGACCATCGGCTGGGTAAGGACTGCAGGGCCTGCTCCCTTCCAGGGCCTTCTCCAACTGGCCCAGGGGGCGTGGCCCAAGCCCTTTCTCCCGGCTATAAGGGGACTCCTGCTGCAGGGAAGCCTCGGACCATCGGCTGGGTGAGGACTGCAGGGCCTGCTCCCTTCCAGGGCCTCTTCCAACTTGCCCAGGGGGCGTAGCCCAGGCCCTTATTTGGAACAAACTTTTGGGGAAGCTGGGAAGTGTTCTGCAATTGCTTCCCTGTTCCAAGTGGTTAATGTGTTTTAAAATGTCCTCAAGCAGTCGGTGGCAATTTAAATTTGTATTTCTTTTTTTCCTTTTTTCCTTTGTTGGGGGTGGGTGGGTGGGATGGATATTTGGTTGGGGGTTAATTTTAGTATAATTGTTCTGTTTTAGCTTTCTGTTGTTTTATTGGTTCTGTATAGTTTGTGATTTGTTTTTAAGGGGCGGGATCAGGGCTGCCTGGGAGTGAGGCCCCAGCCAACACGATGGCTGGGACAAGTTCCACAGGGGGGGAAGCACTGGGACATCCGATCTCGGTGATCATGGGCAGGAGGCGGAGTTACGCTAAGACCAGACCATGTCATTACCGAGGAGGCAGGTTTAGTCGTTGTTTGAAGACTATCCCTGCCTCCGGGTCTGGCCTTGACCGGATGGATACTGGAATCAACAGGGGAAACCCACATGACCTGAAAGTGTTGCTATGTAATGCCAGGTCAATGATGAATAAAACCACTGCCATCCATGACCTGATTGTGGATGGAGGATTTGACCTGGCATTTGTAACAGAGACTTGGTTGGATGAAGCAGATGGGCCTGTCCTTGCCGCTGCTTGTCCACCAGGTTTCTCTTACGCACAGCAACCCAGGTCATGTGGGCGGGGGGGGGGGGTTGCAGTGATTTTTAGGAAGTCATTAGTCTGCATCAGGCGTCCTGTTGGGAAGACCCAGTTTTCTGAGTGCATGTTCTGGAAGTTGGGCAATAGGGGCAGTACAGGATTACTTTTGGTGTACCGACCTCCCCGCTGCACCAAGGATTCCCTGTCCGAGCTGCTTCAGGTCGTGGCGGATGTTCTCCTGGAGACACCTAGTTTGGTTGTCCTAGGGAATTTTAACATCCACGTCAACACGACCTTACAAGGGGCCGCTCGGGACTTCGTGGAAAGCATGGCCTCCATGGGGCTGTCCCTGAATAAGTTGGGCCCAACTCATAGTCATGGACATGCCTTAGACCTGGTATTCACCTCTAGTGACGTGGGTGATCTGACACTAAGTAAAAGTGAAACCAAAGAAGTGCCATGGTCAGATCACTTCCTGGTGCAACTGGACTTCTCCGCAACCCTTCCCCTCTGCAGGGAGGTGGGACCAATTCGGATGGTCTGCCCCCGCCACTTAATGGATCCAAATGGTTTCCAGAGAGTGGTAGGGAATGCTTTATCCCATGTTGATGGACTTTCAGCTGATTCCCTGGTGGCCCGCTGGAATGTGGAGTTAACCAGGGCTATCGACTGTCTGGCTCCAAAGCGCCCTCTCCGATTGCATGGAGCCCGGACAGCCCCGTGGTTTTCTTCGGAGCTGAGGGCGATGAAACAATCGCTGAGACGGCTAGAGCGTTGGTGGCAGAAAACTCACTCCGAATCTGACCGGACACAGGTTAGAGCTCAACGTCGAGCCTACCAAGTGGCGATAGCGATGGCGAAGAAGACTTTCTTCACCACCTCTATTGCATCTGCAGAAAATAGTAGCAGGAGACTCTTTCAGGTGGTCCGCAATTTAACGGAACCACCTTTACCACCGGGGCCTTGTAAAGACCCCAAGATCTCCTGCAACGATTTTGCAAAGTTTTTTGCAGATAAAATCACTCATATTCGGAAGGAGCTAGACACCACCGTGGGAGCAGGGCTGGGGCGGGAGAGTGCTAGAGCCCTGTCTGGTCAAGTTGCATGGAATCAATTTCAATCCGTTACCCCCGAGGATGTGGACAGGCTGCTTGGACGCGTGAAACCAACCACCTGTCTCCTTGACCCTTGCCCATCCTGGCTAATAAAAGCAAGCCGGGAAGGGCTGGGTGATGGGCTCTGCGGGGTGGTGAATGCTTTCCTCTGTGAGGGAACATTCCCAGATCCGCTGAAAGAGGCGGTCATTAAACCGCTTCTTAAAAAACCATCTTTAGACCCGGCCAGTATGGCCAACTATCGCCCAGTCTCAAATCTTCCATTCTTGGGCAAGGTGATTGAGCGTGTGGTTGCTGAACAACTCCAGGCACGCCTGGAGGATGCGGACCATTTGGATCCCTTCCAATCAGGGTTCAGGCCTCAACATGGGACTGAAACTGCCTTGGTCGCACTGGTTTATGATCTCCGGCGAGCTAGGGACAAAGGTGAGATTTGTTTCCTAGTTCTGCTGGATCTCTCAGCGGCCTTTGATACAATCGACCATAACATCCTTCTGGACCGTCTTGAGGGGCTGGAAGCTGGGGGCACTGTTATATGGTGGTTTTGCTCCTTCCTCCTGCGCCGTGTACAGAAAGTGGTGGTGGGGGATGAGTGTTCAGACCCTTGGGCCCTCACTTGTGGGGTGACTCAGGGTTCCGTCCTCTCCCCCATGCTTTTTAACATCTATATGAAGCCGCTGGGAGAGATCATCAGGGGGTTTGGACTGGGTGTCCATCAATATGCAGATGATACCCAGCTCTACCTCTCTTTCAAATCAGAACCAGTGAAGGCGGTGAAGGTCCTGTGTGAGTGCCTGGAGGCGGTTGGAGGATGGATGGCGGCTAATGGATTGAAGTTGAATCCTGACAAGACAGAAGTACTGTTTTTGGGGGACAGGGGGCGGGCTGGTGTGGAGGACTCCCTGGTCCTGAATAGGGTAACTGTGCCCCTGAAGGACCAGGTGCGTAGCCTGGGAGTCATTTTGGACTCACAGCTGTCCATGGAGGCGCAGGTCAATTCTGTATCCAGGGCAGCTGTCTACCAACTCCACCTGGTATGCAGGCTGAGACCCTACCTGCCCGCGGACTGTCTCGCCAGAGTGGTGCATGCTCTAGTTATCTCCCGCTTGGACTACTGCAATGCACTCTACGTGGGGCTACCTTTGAAGGTGACTCGGAAGCTACAACTAATCCAGAATGCGGCAGCTAGGCTGGTGACTGGGGGCGGCTGGCGAGACCACATAACACTGGTCTTGAAAGACCTACATTGGCTCCCAGTACATTTCCGAGCACAATTCAAAGTGCTGGTGTTGACCTTTAAAGCCCTAAACGGCTTCGGCCCAGTATACCTGAAGGAGCGTCTCCACCCCCATCATTCTGCCCGGACGCTGAGGTCCAGCGCCGAGGGCCTTCTGGCGGTTCCCTCATTGCGAGAAGCAAAGCTACAGGGAACCAGGCAGAGGGCCTTTTCGGTAGTGGCGCCCGCCCTGTGGAACGCTCTCCCATCAGATGTCAAAATGATAAACAACTACCTGACATTCAGAAGACATCTTAAGGCAGCCCTGTTCAGGGAAGTTTTTAATGTATGATATTTTAGTGTTTTTTGGTTTTTATGGAAGCCGCCCAGAGTGGCTGGGGAAACCCAGCCAGATGGGCGGGGTACAAATAATAAATTATTATTATTATTATTATTATTATTATTATTATTGTAGTCTGCTGTGTCATCACTGTCACTGACACCAGCAGCAGCGCCGCCCACTGAACTGGAATCCGAACTCTGATCATCATCATCATCCTCAGCTTCCTCAGCTTTAGCTGCTTCCTTGACATCACCTTCATCCTCCTCTGGGTAACTCTGGAAAATTCCCACATTTCCCCCCCACTTAGGATTGTACTCAACACTCTTTGTGAACTTAATGGACTTAGAGTCAGTCATCCATACCCTGTATGCACCTTTTTCGTACCCCATGAACAAACCATGTGCCCCACGCTTCCCAAGCTTGTTGCTTTGTGGGGTGTGTACCCACATGTCAGAACCAAAGATTCTCATGTGCTTGATGTTGGGTTTCTTACCAAACATCTTCTCATAGGGGGTACAACCAATAGGTGATGACAATCTGCGATTAAAAGTGTAAGCAAAATTCGACAGAGCCTCCCCCCAATACTTATCAGGGAGATTGGCATCATGCAACAAGGTTTTCACACCTTGCAGCAACGTTTGATTTGCTCGCTCCGCCAATACGTTTACCGTGAACATTCTCCAACCAAGCACAGAATGCCTTGAACTTCGGAAACGCTTGCGATTTCTGCTCGAGCATAAACACATGAATGTACCTGGAAAAAGAATCAATTAAAACCATGAAGTACCTTGCTCCACCCAAAGAGGGAGCAAGTGGACCAACCAGGTCTGCGTGCACTAGCTGGTAGGGTTTGGAAGCCTGTCTGCTAGACTCCTTGCCTTTTGGAGCAACCTTCACCTTGTTCTCTGCACAAGATACACATTTCATGTGAAACTTACAGGGTTTGATGTCCAAACCCTCAACCATCTCTGGCATCTTGGCCAGTGCCTTCCAAGAGAGGTGACAAAACCTTCTGTGTGCATCGTGAATGCATCCTGCATGAAGAACTTTGTTAGTTTGTGCAACACAACAAGAATCAACATTAGACACAACAGCACTGTCGTCATAAGTTATACAGAACAAACCAGCCATAAACTTTGCATGCAAAATGTCCTCTTTGCCTTTTCTGATGACACAAACGCTCCTCTTGAAGGAAATCTCAAAACCACGCCCAGCAAGCTGTGGGACACTGAGCAAGTTGTCTGCAGCGCCTGGAACATAAAGTACATCTTTGATGGTTGTGCGCAGACTTGCCAGTCTAACAGTCCCTTCTCCTGCGATTCGCAACGTCTTTCCGTCAGCCAGGTGGATCTCACCTTCTTGAGGTTTGAAGGAGATAAAGAGATAGCAGTCCTTTGAAATATGGCGGGTACTCCCTGAATCAATAACAAACCTGGCTTTGGCTTTTGGAGCAGCTTTTCATAGAATCATAGAATCATAGAATCATAGAGTTGGAAGAGACCACAAGGGCCATCGAGTCCAACCCCCTGCCAAGCAGGAAACACCATCAGAGCACTCCTGACATATGGTTGTCAAGCCTCTGCTTAAAGACCTCCAAAGTAGGAGACTCCACCACACTCCTTGGCAGCAAATTCCACTGTCGAACAGCTCTTACTGTCAGGAACTTCTTCCTAATGTTTAGGTGGAATCTTCTTTCTTGTAGTTTGGATCCATTGCTCCGTGTCCGCTTCTCCGGAGCAGCAGAAAACAACCTTTCTCCCTCCTCTATGTGACATCCTTTTATATATTTGAACATGGCTATCATATCACCCCTTAACCTCCTCTTCTCCAGGCTAAACATGCCCAGCTCCCTTAGCCGTTCCTCATAAGGCATCGTTTCCAGGCCTTTGACCATTTTGGTTGCCCTCCTCTGGACACGTTCCAGTTTGTCAGTGTCCTTCTTGAATTGTGGTGCCCAGAACTGGACACAGTACTCCAGGTGTGGTCTGACCAGAGCAGAATACAGTGGCACTATTACTTCCCTTGATCTAGATGCTATACTCCTATTGATGCAGCCCAGAATTGCATTGGCTTTTTTAGCTGCCGCGTCACACTGTTGGCTCATGTCAAGTTTGTGGTCAACCAAGACTCCTAGATCCTTTTCACATGTACTGCTCTCAAGCCAGGTGTCCCCCATCTTGTATTTGTGCCTCTCATTTTTTTTGCCCAAGTGCAATACTTTACATTTCTCCCTGTTAAAATTCATCTTGTTTGTTTTTGCCCAGTTCTCTAATCTGTCAAGGTCGTTTTGAAGTGTGATCCTGTCCTCTGGGGTGTTAGCCACCCCTCCCAGTTTGGTGTCATCTGCAAATTTGATCAGGATGCCCTTGAGTCCATCATCCAAGTCGTTGATAAAGATGTTGAATAAGACCGGGCCCAAGACAGAACCCTGTGGCACCCCACTAGTCACTCTTTTCCAGGATGAAGAGGAACCATTGATGAGCACCCTTTGGGTTCGGTCAGCCAGCCAGTTACAAATCCACTGAGTGGTAGCATAGTCAAGACCGCATTTTACCAGCTTCTTTACAAGAATATCATGGGGCACCTTGTCAAATGCCTTGCTGAAATCAAGGTAGGCTACATCCACTGCGTTCCCTTCATCTACCAGGCTTGTAATTCTGTCAAAAAACGAGATCAGGTTAGTCTGACATGACTTATTTTTCAGAAATCCATGCTGACTATTGGTGATCACAGCATTCCTTTCTAGGTGCTCACAGACTGTTTGCTTAATGATCTGCTCCAGAATCTTCCCTGCTATTGATGTCAGACTGACTGGGCGGTAATTATTTGGGTCCTCTCTTTTCCCCTTTTTGAAAATAGGGACAACATTTGCCCTCCTCCAGTCTGCCGGGACTTCGCCTGTTCTCCAGGAATTTTCAAAGATGACTGCCAGTGGTTCTGAGATCACATCTGCCAGTTCTTTTAATACTCTTGGATGCAGTTCATCTGGCCCTGGAGACTTGAATACATCTAAACTAGCCAAATATTCTTGTACTATCTCCTTAGTTATTCTGGGCTGTGTTTCCTTTGCTGAATCATTTGCTCCAAATTCTTCAGGTCGGGCATTGTTTTCTTTATTGGAGAAGACTGAGGCAAAGAAGGCATTGAGTAGTTCAGCCCTTTCTGTGTCCCCTGTTTGCATTTCACCATCTTCTCCTCTGAGTGACCCCATTGTTTCTTTGTTCTTCCTTTTGCTACGAACATACCCATAAAAGCCTTTTTTGTTGCTTTTAACCTCTCTAGCAAGCCTGAGTTCATTTTCCAGCAAGCAAAACCTTGTTTTCCACCGGCGTGGGCTTTTGCAGCTTGCCCCCCTGCTCCTGGCCATCAGACGTGCCTTTAGCCTTTGGTGAAGCTGTGCCAGCAAACAAAACCTTGTTTTCCACTGGCATGGGCTTTTGCAGCTTGCCCCCCTGCTCCTGGCCATCAGACTTGCCTTTAGCCTTTGGTGAAGCTGTGCCAGCAAACAAAGCCTTGTTTTCCACTGGCATGGGCTTTTGCAGCTTGCCCCCCTGCTCCTGGCCATCAGACTTGCCTTTAGCCTTTGGTGAAGCTGTGCCAGCAAACAAAGCCTTGTTTTCCACCGGCGTGGGCTTTTGCAGCTTGCCCCCCTGCTCCTGGCCATCAGACGTGCCTTTAGCCTTTGGTGAAGCTGTGCCAGCAAACAAAACCTTGTTTTCCACTGGCATGGGCTTTTGCAGCTTGCCCCCCTGCTCCTGGCCATCAGACTTGCCTTTAGCCTTTGGTGAAGCTGTGCCAGCAAACAAAGCCTTGTTTTCCACTGGCATGGGCTTTTGCAGCTTGCCCCCCTGCTCCTGGCCATCAGACTTGCCTTTAGCCTTTGGTGAAGCTGTGCCAGCAAGCAAAACCTTGTTTTCCACCGGCGTGGGCTTTTGCAGCTTGCCCCCCTGCTCCTGGCCATCAGACGTGCCTTTAGCCTTTGGTGAAGCTGTGCCAGCAAACAAAACCTTGTTTTCCACTGGCATGGGCTTTTGCAGCTTGCCCCCCTGCTCCTGGCCATCAGACTTGCCTTTAGCCTTTGGTGAAGCTGTGCCAGCAAACAAAGCCTTGTTTTCCACTGGCGTGGGCTCTTCACCCTCCCTCTGCTTCTGGCCATCTGCAGGCATCTGCCTCTGTTTATCTCTGGCCTTCCGGCCTCTGCAAAGGCGATGACCTTGGCTCCCATGAGAAACAGAGCTCTCAGCTGCCGACTCCTTGGCTCCCCCTGGAGGCTGGAATGCTGCCTGGGATGACGTGACGGTCAGCTCCCCCTGCAGCTTGCAACCGGTGCCCTCAGCATCCCTGCATTCACTCGCATTCTGGGAAACAGCCAGGACCTCCGATGCAGTCAAACTCTGGGCTGGGATGACTGGCTGGTGGGCTATTTTCAAAGCATTCCACATCTTACGTGCAGTCACGTGGCCAGCTAACGTTTTAATTTCCTCCAGAGAGACGGACAAGACTATTATGTCTATCGCCTTTGAATTTTTGGCCTTCCATCTATCTGTCAGAGGAACTGGAGGGGCCTCACACACAGTATGCCACACTCCAAACTGACGCAGCAAACTCTCACACCATTTTGCCCAGGTTTTATAATTGTTCCCATTTAGCTTAGGGCACTCAGCAGCCTCAGAAGACTGGAAAAACTCCATACCAGCTTTTTATTTTAGCCGTGAGTCTATTTCACTTCAGAGACTTGTTATCTCAGCAGCCCATTAATCACGAAGCCTTTGGCGCGGCTCCCAGATCCATTTGTCTGCGGGAGTTCAAAGG
Source organism: Podarcis vaucheri (assembly GCF_965113315.1). Classification (NCBI taxonomy): domain Eukaryota; kingdom Metazoa; phylum Chordata; class Lepidosauria; order Squamata; family Lacertidae; genus Podarcis; species Podarcis vaucheri. The sequence goes on along the minus strand of NC_138757.1, from coordinate 959,497 downwards.
CAAACAGAAAAGCCTTACTTTCGCTTTTCCTCCACATACCTTTCAACGCAGTCTGTCGCAGTCTTACTCTCCTGTAAGTGCCGTGAATCTGGGCACGAAACCTGTTGTTGGGATACTGCCAGGGAGATAAAGTCCATCATGGCCCCAAGCCGTCAGCCGGACGTCCATCGATCTCCCGTAGGCACGCAGTATCATCGATTAGCGACATGAGTTTCTAGAAAATAACTTGCCACATTCCAGAGCTCATGCACACTCTTATCAGCAGATAATGCACAGCCAAAAGTCGCACTCAGGAGAGCATTATTTACAAGCTTTATTCAGCGTTGATCAGAACAGAGAAAGACATGACTGCCTGCGACAGTGTCTCAGATAGAGAGAGAGAAAACGAAAGCAATAGATAACATAAACATCCTGTGAACAGGAAATACGCAGGCTGTGCCACAAACATCCTGCTCCCTTTTAAGGTGGAACGGAAATATCCTAACAGGGCAGTGCCAAAGAATGCTCCAACTACCGCACAATTGCACTCATTTCACACGCTAGCAAGGTTATGCTTAAAATTCTACAAGGCAGGCTTAAGCAGTATGTGGACCGAGAACTCCCAGAAGTGCCAGCTGGATATAGAAGGGGCAGAGGAACCAGAGACCAAATTGCAAAAAGCCTTTGACTGTGTTGACCACAGCAAACTATGGCAAGTTCTTAAAGAAATGGGAGTGCCTGATCACCTCATCTGTCTCCTGAGAAATCTCTATGTGGGACAAGAAGCTACAGTTAGAACTGGATATAGAACAACTGATTGGTTCAAAATTGGGAAAGGAGTACGACAAGGCTGTATATTGTCTCCCTGCTTATTTAACTTATATGCAGAATTCATCATGCGAAAGGCTGGGCTGGATGAATCCCTAGCCGGAAGATTGCCGGAAGAAATATCAACAACCTCAGATATGCAGATGACACAACCTTGATGGCAGAAAGTGAGGAGGAATTAAAGAACCTTTTATTGAGGGTGAAAGAGGAGAGCGCAAAACATGGTTTGAAGCTCAACATCAAAAAAACGAAGATCATGGCCACTGGTCCCATCACCTCCTGGCAAATAGAAGGGGAAGAAATGGAGGCAGTGAGAGACTTTACTTTCTTGGGCTCCATGATCACTGCAGATGGTGACAGCAGCCACGAAATTAAAAGACGCCTGCTTCTTGGGAGAAAAGCAATGACAAACCTAGACAGCATCTTGAAAAGCAGAGACATCACCTTGCCAACAAAGGTCCATATAGTAAAAGCTATGGTTTTCCCTGTAGTGATGTATGGAAGTGAGAGCTGGACCATAAAGAAGGCTGATCGCCGAAGAATTGATGCTTTTGAATTAAAGTGCTGGAGGAGACTCTTGAGAGTCCCATGGACTGCAAGAAGATCAAACCTATCCATTCTTAAGGAAATCAGCCCTGAGTGCTCACTGGAAGGACAAATCGTGAAGCTGAGGCTCCAATACTTTGGCCACCTCATGAGAAGAGAAGACTCCCTGGAAAAGACCTTGATGTGCTGAAAGATGGAGGACACAAGAAGAAGGGGACAACAGAGGACAAGATGGTTGGGTAGTGTTCTTGAAGCTACCAGCATGAGCTTGACCAAACTGCGGGAGGCAGTGGAAGACAGAAGTGCCTGGCATGCTCTGGTCCATGGGGTCACGAAGAGTCGGACACGACTAAACGACTAAACAACATAGGGTTGGCCCAACCAATAGTAATAGTGCCACTGTATTCTGCTCTGGTCAGACCTCACCTGGAGTATTGTGTCCAGTTCTGGGCACCACAATTCAAGAAGGACACTGACAAACTGGAACGTGTCCAGAGGAGGGCAACCAAAATGGTCAAAGGCCTGGAAACGATGCCTTATGAGGAACGGCTAAGGGAGCTGGGCATGTTTAGCCTGGAGAAGAGGAGGTTAAGCCATGTTCAAATATATAAAAGGATGTCACATAGAGGAGGGAGAAAGGTTGTTTTCTGCTGCTCCAGAGAAGCGGACACGGAGCAATGGATCCAAACTACAAGAAAGAAGATTCCACCTAAACATTAGGAAGAACTTCCTGACAGTAAGAGCTGTTCGACAGTGGAATTTGCTGCCAAGGAGTGTGGTGGAGTCTCCTACTTTGGAGGTCTTTAAGCAGAGGCTTGACAACCATATGTCAGGAGTGCTCTGATGGTGTTTCCTGCTTGGCAGGGGGTTGGACTCGATGGCCCTTGTGGTCTCTTCCAACTCTATGATTCTATGATTCTTCTATGATTCTATGATTCTTCAATGCAAAAAGCATGAGGATCCATAAGGATCCGTGCTTCGAAACCACGTTATTGGGCCATGCAGCGGCCAAGAAGCCGTGGATCCTAGTTTTTTGTGGTGCAGGCTGTAACCCTAGCTATGATGTGTGATTTGACAGTGAGTTAGGGTTGGCCCAATGCAAGAAGTGCCAGGATCCAAGAGGATCTGTGCTTCGAAACCAAGTTTTTGTGCCACGGTGTGTTCAGGAAGCAGTGGATCCAAGTATTTTGTGGTGCAGGCTTTGCCCCTGACTATGACGTGTGATTTGACGGTGTGTTGGGGGGGGCCCAATGCAAAAAGCGTGAGGATCCATGAGGATCCGTGCTTCGAAACCACGTTTTTGGGCCATCGAGCGACCAGGAAGCCATGGATCCGTGTTTTTTGTGGTGCAGGCTGTGTTATGATGTGTGATTTGACAGTGAGTTGGGGGGGGGGCAATGCAAAAAGTGTGAGGATCCATGAGGATCCGTGCTTCAAAACCACGTTTTGGGGCTACGGTGTTTCCAGGAAGCTGTGGATCCAAGTTTTTGGGGATGCAGACTGTGCCCCTGGCTATGACGTGTGATTTGACGGGGAGTTGGGGGGGCCAATGCAAAAAGCGTGAGGATCCATGAGGATCAGTGCTTCGAAATCACGTTTTTGGGCCATGGAGCAGCCAGGAAGCTGTAGATCCTAGATTTTTGTGGTGCAGGCTGTGCCCCTGGCTATGACGTGTGATTTGACGGTGAATTAGGGGTGGCCCAATGCAAAAAGTGTGAGGATCCATGAGGACCCGTGCTTCGAAACCACGATTTTGGGCCATGGAGTTGCCAGGAAGCTGTGGATCCCAGATTTTTTTTATGCAGGCTATGCCACTGGCTTTAATGTGTGATTTGACGGTGAGTTAGGGGTGGCCCAATGCAAACTGTGTGAGGATCCATGAGTATCAGTGCTTCGAAACCACATTTTTGGGCCATGGAGCAGCCAGGAAGCGGTGGATCTGTGCTTTTTGTGGTGCAGGCTGTGCCCCTGGCTATGACGTGTGATTTGACGGTGAGTTAAAGGTGGCCCAAAGCAAAAAACATGATGATCCCTGAGAATCTGTGCTTTGAAACCATGTTTTTGGGCCATGGAGTGGCCAGGAAGCCGTGGATCCGCTTTTTTGTGGTGCAGGCTGTGACCCTGGCTATGATGTGTGATTTGACCGTGGGTTTGGGATGGGCAATGCAAAAAACAAGATGATCCATGAGGGTCCGTGCTTCGAAACCACGTTTTTGGGCCATAGAGTAGCCAGGAAGCCATGAATCCGAGTTCTCTGTGGTGCAGGCTATGCCCCTGGCTATGATGTGTGATTTGATGGTGAGGTAGGGGTGTCCCAATGAAAAAAGTGTGAGGATCCAGAAGGACCCGTGCTTCAAAACCACGTTTTTGCCCTAAAACGGCAAAGAAAGCATGGATCTGAGTTTTTTGTGGTGCAGGCTGTGCCCCTGGCTATGATGTGTGTTTTGACGGTGAGTTAGGTTTGGCCCATTGCAAAAAGCGTGAGGATCCATGAGGATCAGTGCTTCAAAGCCATGTTTTGGGGCCATGTTTTGGCCAGGAAGCCGTGGATCCATGTTTTTTGTGGTGCTGGCTGTGCCCCCGGCAATGATGTGTGATTTGCTGGTGAGTTAGGTTTGGCCCAATGCAAAAAGCGTGAGGATCCATGAGGATCCATTCTTTGAAACCATGTTTTTGTGCCTAGAATGGCGAGGAACTTGTGGATCTGAGTTTTTGTTGTACAGGCTGTGCTCTTGGCTATGATTTGTGATTTCACTGTGAGTTTGGGATGGCCAATGCAAAAAGCAAGATGAACCATGAGGGTCCGTGCTTCGAAACCCTGTTTTTGGCTATGATATGTAATTGATGAGGAGTTTTGGTTCTCCCAATGCAAAAAGCGTGAGGATCCATGAGGATCCGTGCTTCAAAACCATGTTTTTGGGCCACGGTATGAACAGGAAGCGGGGGATACTAGAGTTTTGTGGTGCAGGCTGTGCCCCTGGGTATGATGTTTGTTTTGATGGTGAATTAGGGTTGGCCTAATGCAAAAAGTGTGAGGATCCATGAGGATTCGTGCTTCAAAAGCATGTTTTTCGGCCTAGAATGTCCAAGAAGCCATGGATCTGAGTTTTTATTTTGTGCAGGCTGTGCCCCTGGCTATGATGTGTGATTTGACGGTGAGTTAGGTGTGGCATAATAAAGTAATAATAATAATAATAATAATAATAATAATAATAATAATAATAATAATAATTTATTTGTACCCCGCCCATCTGGCTGGGTTTCCCCGGCCACTCTGGGTGGCTTCCAACTGAATATTAAAAACAATACAGCATTAGACATTAAAAACTTCCCTAAAAAGGGCTGCCTTCAGTTGTCTTTTAAAAGTAAAATAGTTGTTAGGGACTTCCGGAGGCGGCGCCAGCGGTAATGGCGGATTCCCTCTGAACTGGAGGGAGAGCTCCGCAGAAATCGGGTCCACCGCTGCAGCGAAAGCGGAGGACCCTCAAAAAACCCGCAGGCGGGAGAAGCCTGGGGCCGTGGGACTCAGCGGACACGTTTTGCGCACCCCCCGAACTGTCAAAGAAGCTCTGTAAAGAGCTTCAGAGCTGAGCGGGGGTTTCGTGCTGTGTTGTGAGTCGATCGCTACTTCTGCGGAGTGAAGCTGCACAGCAGTTACCGGAGAGCGCTGACCTTTTTCCTGTGAAATTCCAACTGAAACATCTACCCGTGAGTAAGAACTGGGGAACTTGGAAAAGATCAAAGAATAAGAACTGACATAAATGAGCTTTGAATTTGACTTTGACTTTGATCTTTGACGCTATTATGGAATTTGGTTCCGAAACCGGCAAAGTGTAAACAGGAAGCCCGCTTTGCCGATCCTGTAAATAGTTTGAAAGCAAGGGACAAAGAAGCTTTGAACCTGTGCTGGTCCCGGGGGGAAAGGTACTAATACCGTATCCGAAGTTCAGTCCAGAGTCACTAGCAGGGTAGACGATCACTAGATGAGACGCGAGGTTCGAAACAGGGAGCCGGGCGGGGGAGCAGGAACGCTGGTAGAGCAGAAGCAGGGAGCCAGGCGGGGAACAGGAACACTGGTGGGTCAGCAGCGGGCAGCCGGGCGAGGAACAGGAACACCGGAGAGTCAGGAGCAGGAAGCCGGGCGAGGAACAGGCACACCGGGAGTGCAGATCTAGGTCTGGGTAAAGCAGGTACTCCACAACGACGTTGCTCCCGCAACCTGGGACCGGGCTGCCTGACCTTTATCTTCTTCTAAGGCCGGGGGCGGTCCTGGCCCCCAGGAGCCCCGCCTCTCCTGGCCTTAAGGCGAGCACTCCTCCTGGGAGAGACCAGTTCCCTTCGCCTCTCTGCCCTAAGCCTCTGCAGTTCAGGAGAGGCCGAAGGGTTACTGGGCCCCGGGGGAGGCTCACCTGTAGCCACTGAGTCTTCCAGCACCTCTGGGGCCAGAATGGTCTCACCTGGTGCCTGCCCCTGAGGATCTGGCACAGGTGCAGGCTCCTCAGCATCTAGGCCTTGCCCCAGTTCAGCCGGCCCTGGAGGCGGGGACTCCTGTGCAGGCTGGGATTCCTCCGGTTCACTCTCAGACTCGAAATCCCAGGCCATCACACCATCCCCCTCCCAGGCCCCCCCCATTCAACTGAGGGTCCGGACCCGGTTTGTTGGGGTACGCCGCATGAAACTATCGGAGGCAGGCGGGCGCGTGGACGTTGGCCGGTGGTTCCCAGGAACGGTCCTCCGGCCCATACCCATTCCAGTCTATGAGATACTGCAGCTTTCCCCTGCGGTATCAGGAGTCCAGAATGCGTTCCACCTCGTACTCAGGCTCTCCCTGAACCAAAACTGGCTGCGGTCGGGGACGGTTCGGGTGGAACTCGTCGGGTGGGGCCACCGGACTCAGAAGGGACCTGTGGAATACCGGGTGAACCTTCAGGGTTGCTGGCAACCGGAGACGGAATGCCACAGGCGAGACCTGGTTCACGATAGGGAACGGGCCGGTGAAACGGGCGTCCAGCTTCCGCGAAGGTCGAGAAGGGTGGAGGTGGCGAGTGGAGAGCCATACCAGGTCACCGACGTGGAGTTCCGGCCCCACCTGGCGGTGGCGGTCGGCCTGGACCTTGTACGCCTCCTTGGCCTGGCACAGCTGCTCCATTAACAGCTGTTGCTGGGACTGGAGCTCCTGAAGCCACTCTGTCACCGCAGGGACCGCAGATGCCGGCAGCACATCCGGAAACAACCGTGGATGAAAACCGTAGCTGGCCTGGAACGGGGTCTGCTGGGTGGACGCATTCACCGCGTTGTTATAAGCGAACTCCGCCAAGGCTAGGTGGTCGACCCAGTCATCCTGCTGGTAGCTGCAGTAACACCGGAGGTACTGATCCACTACAAAGTCCAGAGAAACTGTGTGCCAAGGACGTGGTGGAACCGGCAACGGCTGAAGAAGGCCAGGGGGTCGCCCGGTAGGCCCCTTGGCCCGCCTGCAGACATCACAACCAGCGACGTAGCGAGCCACGTCAGCCTTCAGACGGGGCCACCAAAACTCACGGCTTACCAGATGGGTGGTCCGATACCGCCCAAAGTGCCCCGCTGCTGGAGCATCATGGGTCATCCGGAGAACCTCAGCCCGCAGCGGCCCTGGTGGGATGTACAGACGCCCGTGGTGCAGCAGAAGACCCTGATGCAAGACCAGCCCTGGATACTGAGGGCATGACCCTTCGGCCAGTTCCTGGGCCCAAGCGTCGACCCGCTGCTGTTCCCGCACCCGAGCCTGCAGTGGCTCAACCTCCTGGGTGGCCAGGAATGCAGCTGGTGGTAGGATCGTTGTGGGTACTGCTTGCTGTACCGTGTCTGCGTTGTCTTCAGGTTTCCGGGACAGGGCATCCGCCTTCTGGTTTTGGGAGCTAGGGATGTAGCGGATCCGGAACTGGAACCGGGAAAAGAACAACGCCCACCGGATCTGCCTTTGGTTCAGCTTGCGGGTGGTCTGGAGGTACTCCAGGTTCCGGTGGTCGGTTCTCACCTCCACCGGGTGTCGAGCCCCCTCAAGATGGTGGCGCCAAACCTCAAAGGCCACCTTGATGGCCAGTAGTTCCCGCTCCCACACGGTATAGTTACGCTCCGCTGGGAGGAGCTGGCGGGAATAGTAGGCGCAGGGTAAGAGTGGCACTTCCGGTCCGCACTGCTGAGACAAGACGGCACCGAGAGCCGTACTGGAGGCGTCAGTCTCTACCACAAAGGGTCGAGAAGGATCCGGATGTTGCAAGATTGGCGCTCTCTGGAAACAGGCCTTCAACCCTTGAAATGCCTCCTCTGCCTCTTTGTCCCAGGAAAACGGCGTCTTGGGGCGCAGTAGCCGGGTCAACGGGGTGGTGCGATGAGCATAATCCGCAATGAAGGTCCGGTAATAGTTGGCGAACCCCAGGAACCGCTGTAGGTCCTTGCGGTTCCGAGGAGCCGCCCATTCTCGAACCGCTGCCACCTTCCCAGGATCCATCTGCACCCCACCTGGTGAGAGTCGGTGACCCAGGAAGTCCACTGACCGCTGATGGAACTCGCACTTGCTGAGCTTCGCATACAGACGGTGCTCGCGCAGGCGCTGCAGCACGGTCCGGACATGACCCTCGTGGCACGCCGGGTCACGGGAGTAAACCAGAATGTCATCCAAGTACACCACCACGTACTTGTCTAGCAAGTCCTGGAACACGTGGTTGATGTACCGTTGGAACACAGCAGGCGCGTTGCACAAACCGAAGGGCATGACTAGGTATTCGAACTGCCCGTACCAGGTCCCGAATGCTGTCTTCTACTCATCCCCAGCTCGGATCCGAATCAAATTGTAGGCACCCCGGAGGTCTAGCTTGGTGAACACCTGCGCCCCTTGCACCCGCTCCAGTAACTCCGAAATAAGGGGCAAGGGGTACCGGTCTGGGATGGTAATTTTATTCAGGGCCCGGTAATCATGGCAAAGGCGGAGCTCCCCACATTTCTTTTTAACAAAGAGCACTGGCGCAGCAGTGGGCGAGGTAGAAGGCCTAATGAACCCACGCTCCAGGTTCTTGCGCAAGAAGTCCTGCAAAGTCTCGCGCTCTGGCTCTGTTAAAGAGTATAAGCGACTCACCGGTAGGGGCGCTCCGGGCTGGAGGTCTATGCCGCAGTCAAAGGACCGATGCGGCGGCAGCTGGTCTGCTCTCCGTTCCTCGAACACGTTGTGATAGTCCCGGTACTCAGCGGGGGGCGTTGCAGCAGCCTCCTCAGTGGGCGCAGCTGCTAGCATCTCAGTCTCAGCAGAAGAACTTGGGTCTGGGAAGTGTACAGTCCGTTTGACCCAGTCAATCTGCACATTGTGAGCCTCCAGCCAGTCCATCCCAAGCACCAGGGGGAACCGGGGCATGGAGGCAATATCCAAAGTTCGTATCTCACGGTGGTGCTGGAGGCACAGGACCAGGGGCTGGGTCTCCTGAGTAACAGCACCCGAACGCAGGAGCCGTCCGTCGATTGCCTCCACCTGTACCGGTTCTGGCTTGTTCCGAAGTGGCACCCGATGATGGGTAGCAAAAGCAGCGTCCATATAGGAGCGGGTTGCCCCCGAATCCACTAGAGCATGGGTAAGAATCCAGGGTCCACCTGGAGGGTATAGACGTACCGGAACCATAAGGTGTTGTAGTTCAATTGGTGCGGCCCCTTTCTGTGCTCTTTGGGACCCCAGGTAGCCAGGGCCATCAGCTACTGGGGTTGACGGTTTCCCTTGTGGCTGGCGTTTCTCAGGACAGGACCGGGCATAGTGTCCGCTTCCGCCACAATAGAGACATAGATTCCCCTCCCGACGCCGCGACTTCTCTGTGGGGGAGAGGCGTGGCCGCACTGCCCCAAGCTGCATAGGTTCCTCCAATGACTCAGCTGTGCCTGTGGGGCTGCTGGTAGAAACTGGTGCCGAGAACTGGAAGTGCCGGCGACCCCGGGCCTGACGACGATCCTCCAACCGGTCGTCTATTTGTAGACTCCGTTGAATGAGAGTGTCTAGCGTGGTGGGGCGTTCCATAGTGGCCAGCCGGTCCAGTATCTCGTCTGAAAGCCCCTCGAGAAACTGGTCCCGAAGAGCAGAGTCATTCCAGGTCAAGTCCTGTGCCAGCAGCCGGAATTCCGTGGTGTATGCGGCCACCGTGGACTTGCCCTGTTTCAACCGCCGAATCGCCCGGTTGGCTTGACTCCCCTTCTGGGGGTTGCCGAACGTGGCCTCCAACAGATTGCAAAACCCCACATAGTCCGCCAGCAAAGGGGAGTCCTGCCTGAGCAGCGGCAACGCCCACTTGGCCGCCTGGTCTTTTAACAAACTAATCAAAAAGTGCACCTTGGTGCGGTCGTCAGGGAAGTTCCGGGCGCGCCCCTGAATGTACAGCTTGGCCTGGGCAAGAAACATGGGAAAGCTGGCTGGGGCCCCATCAAATTTCTCAGGCAAGGCCACTGGGTACTTGCCAGGAGCCGGGAGGGCGTCCAACCACTGCTGAAGTGCCGTAACCGCGTTACTGAGCTGCTGCACGGTGTGCGTCAAGGCCTGGTTCTCCTGGGCTATTGCCAACAGTCTAGCCGCTTGGTCGGCCATGGCCTCTGACTCTTCCCGAACGCACCCCAACAAAGAGGGAGTGCGGGTGTGGCGGGAGCAAACTGTGCTGGTCCCGGGGGGAAAGGTACTAATACCGTATCCGAAGTTCAGTCCAGAGTCACTAGCAGGGTAGACGATCACTAGATGAGACGCGAGGTCCGAAACAGGGAGCCGGGCGGGGGAGCAGGAACGCTGGTAGGGCAGCAGCAGGAAGCCAGGCGGGTAACAGGAACACTGGTAGAGCAGAAGCAGGGAGCCAGGCGGGGAACAGGAACACTGGTGGGTCAGCAGCGGGCAGCTGGGCGAGGAACAGGAACACCGGAGAGTCAGGAACAGGAAGCCGGGCGAGGAACAGGCACACCGGGAGTGCAGATCTAGGTCTGGGTAAAGCAGGTACTCCACAACGACGTTGCTCCCGCAACCTGGGACCGGGCTGCCTGACCTTTATCTTCTTCTAAGGCCGGGGGCGGTCCCGGCCCCCAGGAGCCCCGCCTCTCCTGGCCTTAAGGCGAGCACTCCTCCTGGGAGAGACCAGTTCCCTTCGCCTCTCAGCCCTAAGCCTCTGCAGTTCAGGAGAGGCCGAAGGGTTACTGGGCCCCGGGGGAGGCTCACCTGTAGCCACTGAGTCCTCCAGCACCTCTGGGGCCAGAATGGTCTCACCTGGTGCCTGCCCCTGAGGATCTGGCACAGGTGCAGGCTCCTCAGCATCTAGGCCTTGCCCCAGTTCAGCCGGCCCTGGAGGCGGGGACTCCTGTGCCGGCTGGGATTCCTCCGGTTCACTCTCAGACTCGGAATCCCAGGCCATCACAGAACCAAAGAATTTGACTGATCGTAAAGAGCTAAATTTCACTGCTTGGCAAACGACCCCCCCCCCCCATAAGCTGGGAAAGGGGGAAAAACCACCACTCAATCTTTGATATTGGACTGCCTTAAATAACTTAAAGGTCATTCTGAGCTTTTACAGATATTGTAATTTTCACTGTGGATTTCTGCAAGAGACTGGCAAGAGACTGGTAACTTTTTAAAGGATACATCTGAGTCCATAACTGTTTCTATTGGTATAACATTTGGGAAGTTTACTGTTTAACAATCATCACATTGAAACATTTTGCTACTCTGCTCCCCTAGAGGAACTTTGTGTCATTGCTGGGGATTTTCCACTGCAGCTGTTCTGTAATGGTTAGCCTGGGAGTGGTGTGAACTGTGTGAATGACCTTGACTTTCAGAGGCTAAGTAATGGATCAGGATAAACAACAAGACAAGATGCTTGAGAAGGCTCAAGAGAAAGCGACAAGAGCTAAAACTAGACAACAGCAGCAATTACAGGTACAGCAACAACAATCATACAGAAGAGCATCTGTTGCAGGACTTTCTAACCCACAAGCTACAGAAAGAGAAGAATCAAAAGGAGCAGGAACGGATTCTATGACACTGGATAAGATTCTCTCAGCTATACAAAATTTGACAGCTAAGATTGATTTAAATACTTCAACCATCAATGATCTTGGGCAGAAGGTGAATGATGTGGGACAGAAAGTGAACATTAACACCCAGGCTATTGACAAGTTGTTGCAGGAATCCAAGGAGACAAAGAAGACAGCAGAGGAAGCGAAAGAGAGGATTTTGGCGGTGGAGAAGAAGATACCGCCAATAAATAGAAGATTGGATGATTATAAGGCACAATTCTCTCTGATTGAACTTAAAGAGAAACAGACTAATTTGAGAATAAGGGCGGTCCCAGAATCAGAAGAAGGGGAATTAATTGAATTTCTTACATCGGAATTTGAAGACTTCTGGGACCTGGATCCACAAAAGGAAGAATTTAAGATAGTGAGTGCCTTCCGACTGGGAAGGGTAAAAAGGAAAAACAGAGCAAGAGATTGTCTGATTTCTTTAAGGTCAAAGGAAGAAAGAGATAAAATCTTGAATCTCCACTATCAGAAAGCACTTGTGATAGAAAGTGAGAGAATTGAAATCTTTAAAGATATCCCAAAATACTTACTGGATCTCAGAGCTGACTACGCAGACTTAGTAGGCCTACTAAGGAAAAGCAACATTCCGTTTAGGTGGGAATTTCCACAAGGCCTCTCATTTACATTCAAAGGAAAGAAAATAAGGATAAGATCAAAGGAAGATAAAGTGAGCTTCTTGAGAGATTTTGGTGAGGACCTGCGGAAAGAGGCCAGAACAAAAGAAGTACCAGGAGTGGGACCAATTGATTTGGGAAGACACCCCTTGGGGTTGGATCAACTAGAGAAAGAGACACAACCGTCAGAACAAGAGCAACTCTTAGGAGCGGTTGGAGGAACCCTACAGTAACCACAACATGTCTCTACAGATGTTAACCTGGAATATCAGGGGTTTGAATTCCCCCAGTAAGAGGAAGAGAATTTTTCACATTTTAAAAAAGGAACAATTAGATTTGCTTTGCTTGCAAGAAACATATATAATAAGACTCCACAGGAATCTGCTGATAAATAAACGACTAGGTCAAGAATTTATTTCATCAGACAAAGTTAAAAAAAGAGGAGTTGTGATATATGCAAAAGAAAAATTATCACCAAAATTTCTCCTTAAAGATGAACATGGACGATATGTAGCAATTGAAATACAATTTCAAGGAGAGAAAATATTAATAATAGGAGTCTATGCACCTAATGAGGGGAAATCAGAATTCTATAAGAAACTCCACGAGACTTTGTTGGACTACATGGACCAAAATATCATTTTGATGGGAGACATGAACGGTGTTGTGTCGACAAATATGGATAAATCTGAAAGACAGTTAATTACAAAAGATAGAAGACAATCAAAGACTTTTTTTGAAATGACAGACAATATGGATTTGATTGATATTTGGAGAACTAAAAACCCCCTAGGCAGAGAGGGGACTTTTTTCTCTGAAACCCACTTGACTTGGACACGAATTGACCAAATTTGGATCACAAGAGGGATGGCACCTAAGATTCGAAAGGTGGAAATCTGTCCAAAAACCTGCTCCGACCATAACCCTGTGAAAATGGAAATGAAACTAACACTGATTGGTTCCTTCAGATGGAGAATGAATGACACCTTGTTTAGAGATCCAGAAATTATTAAAAAGGCCCAAAAAACTATAAAAGATTATGTTGAAATAAATTTGAAGACTACGGTGGAAAAGAGAGGAATCTGGGACGCAAGTAAAGCTGTAATGAGAGGTTTTTTGATTCAGCAAAATGCTATAAAGAGAAGACTTCAAGAGAACAGAAAAGGAAAGATTCTAGAGAAAATAAAAGAAGGAGAGAAGAGATTAAGGTCTAAACCTAAGTCACAGGAGGTTTTGCGAGAAATTAAATCATATCAAGCACAATATCTGAAAATGGTTAACCAGGACATAGAATGGAAGATCAAACAGATGAGACAAAAAACCTTTGAATCGGCTAATAAGTGTGGAAAGCTGCTAGCTTGGCAGCTGAAGAAAAGACAAAAAATAAATACTGTGACTAATCTTGAAGTAAATGGAAGGAACATACAAAACCCAAAGGAAATTAAAGATTGTTTCCAGAGATACTTTAAACAATTGTACGCACAAGGGCCACAGAATGAGATCAAGATTGAGAAATTTTTAGAAACAAATGGACTACAAAAAATATCTCAAGAGAACAAACTAATTTTGAATGAAAAAATCTCTGAACAGGAGGTTGAAGGTGCCATAAAGAATTTGCAACGAGGCAAGTCTCCAGGCCCGGATGGACTATCCTCCAAATACTACAAAGTTTTGAAAGACTTTTAAACTCAACCCTTAATGGAGGTTTGCAATGAAATTATGGAGGGGAAAAGAGCGCCGGAATCGTGGAAAGAGGCCTATATCACACTAATACCGAAAAATGAGTCTGAAAAGACACAACTGAAGAATTACCGCCCTATATCCCTACTTAATGTGGATTATAAAATTTTTGCTGACATTTTGGCTAAAAGACTGAAAAAAGTTTTAGTTGAAATGATACACAAGGACCAAGTTGGCTTTCTTCCAGGCAGATATATGTCAATTAATACAAGGAATCTGATCGACATTTTGGAAAAATTGCAAGTTAATATAAATACAAAAGCTGTTTTGATATTTATTCATGCGGAGAAAGCCTTTGATAATATTTCTTGGAGCTTTATGAAGAAAAATCTGCAAGGGATGGGGGTGGGAGAAAGGTTTGGAAATGGTATAGGTGCGATTTATTCAGAACAAAAGGCAAAATTAATAGTGAATAATGCAGTTACAGAAGAAGTTAAGATAGAGAAAGGGACACGACAAGGCTGCCCAATTTCCCCCCTGCTTTTTATTTCAGTCCTGGAGGTCTTGCTGAACATGATTAGAAGGGACCAACAGATTCAGGGTATACAGGTCGGAGTTAAACAATATAAACTTAAAGCATATGCAGATGACCTAGTATTGACATTACAGGAGCCAATTCCCAGTACTAACAGAGCTTTGGAAATAATACAAGAATTTGGTCAGGTGGCAGGTTTTAAATTGAATAAATCGAAAACAATGGTCTTGGAGAAGAATCTGACATCGATTGAGAAGGAAAGGTTTCAGAGAGAAACAGGTTTATCATTTGTAAAAAAAGTGAAATACCTAGGGGTGAATATGACTTCAAAAAATGTTAACTTATTTAAAGATAACTACGAGAAGTGTTGGTCGGAAGTGAAAAAAGATCTTGAAATTTGGACAAATCTGAAGCTTTCCTTATTGGGTAGAATTGCGGTTATCAAAATGAATGTATTGCCAAGAATGTTATTTTTGTTTCAGACGTTACAAATCATTGACAAGATGGACTGTTTCAAGAAGTGGCAAAAAGAAATCTCTAGATTTGTCTGGCAGGGCAAAAAGCCCAGAATAAAATACAAAATCCTTACTGATACTAAGAATAGAGGGGGGTTTGCCCTGCCGGACTTTAAGTTATATTATGAAGCAGCAGCTTTTTGCTGGCTGAAGGAATGGCTACTTCTTGAGAACACTGACATTTTGGATTTAGAGGGTTTTGATAATGCTTTTGGGTGGCATGCATATTTGTGGTATGATAAGGTTAAAGCTCATAAAGGTTTTAAAAATCATATTGTCAGGAAAGCACTATTTAATGTCTGGACGAGGTACAAACATTTGTTGAAAAGCAAGACTCCTAGGTGGTTGTCGCCAATGGAGGCCAAAGCTGTGAAAAAGCTTAACATGGAATCTAAATGGCCAAGATATTCCGAAATTTTGGAACAAGAAGGGGACAGGTTGAAATTGCAGAGTTATGAGAAACTTAAGAATAAGGTGCGGGATTGGTTACATTACTTTCAAATAAGAGAGGCCTACAATTTGGACAGGAAAAATGGCTTCCAGATGGAAAAATCAAAGTTGGAAACAGAATTGTTAGAACCCAAAGCTAAGATATTGTCGAGAATGTATGATTTGCTGTTGAAATGGAATACGGAGGATGAAACGGTTAAATCGGCTATGATAAAATGGGCACAAGACATTGGTCATAATATTATGTTTGCAGACTGGGAACGGTTGTGGACCACCGGTATGAAATTTACGGCATGTAATGCCTTAAGAGAAAATATTATGAAAATGATTTATAGGTGGTACATGACACCAGTCAAGCTTGCAAAAATCTATCATTTGCCCGACAATAAATGTTGGAAATGTAAAGAAACTGAAGGAACATTCTTTCACCTTTGGTGGACGTGCCCAAGGATTAAGGCATTCTGGGAAATGATCTATATTGAACTGAAAAAGGTATTTAAGTACACTTTTCTGAAGAAACCAGAGGCCTTTCTCCTGGGCATAGTCGGCCAATTGATGCCAAAGAAGGATAGAACTTTTTTTATGTATGCTACAGCAGCAGCAAGAATACTTATAGCAAAGCATTGGAAGACGCAAGACCTACCCACCTTGGAAGAGTGGCAGATGCAACTGATAGACTATATGGAACTGGCAGAGATGACCGGCAGAATCCAAGATCAAGGAGAGGAGCAGATGGAAGAGGACTGGAAGAAGTTTAAAGTTTATCTACAAAAATATTGTAAAATTTATGAATGTTGAAGGCTCTGAAAATGAAATGAAGAGGTTCTAGCGATTAAGATAAATAAGATTATAAAGGGAGGGATAAAGGTTTAAAATGAATAATGAACGATCTTGCTGAACTAATCTTTAAAGTAGAATACAAGAAGGGAAGGCAGGTGGAAGTAAAGAGAATAAGGTTTTGAAAGTTATTAATATAAAAGAGTGTTCTTTTTTATGCTAAATTCTTTTCTTTGTATTTTTCTATTTTTTGTTTGTTTCTTTGTTTGGATTTTTGATGTTTGCTGTTTGTTTTTTCTGATTTTTGTTGATTTTTGTTGATGTCAACCTTTTGGAAAATTTTAATAAAATATTATTATAAAAAAAAAGTACAATAGTTGTTTATTGCCTTGACATCTGCTGGGAGGGCGTTCCACAGGGCAGGTGTCACTACCGAGAAGGCCCTCTTCCTGGTTCCCTGTAACCTTACTTCTCGCAATGAGGGAATCGCCAGAAGGCCCTCGGCGCTGGATCTCAGTGATGGGGGTGGAGACGCTCCTTCAGGTATACAGGACCGAGGCCGTTTAGGGCTTTAAAGGTCAGCACCAACACTGTTTTTTTTTTTATAATGATATTTATTGAAAAAATAATTTTTACAATTACAAAGAAAAAAAGACAAAATTACAGAGGGAAAAAAACAAAAACAGAAAAATAAAATAAAACCATCATTTTCAAATTCTCCACTTTCATTACCTTCTTTCCGTAACCTCCTCCTCCTCCCATCTCTTGTATCTTGATTAATAATTGTCACAGCAAATCCTTTCCATAATTCATAATATTCTGTCACTACATTACCTTGCTCTATTTTCATCTTATCTTATAAAAAACCTTAAAACTTAAAACTTAAATCAGTGTTTCCCAACCGGTGTTCCGCGGCACACTAGTGTGCCGCGAGACGTTGCCTGGTGTGCCGTGGGAGGGAGGCGGGCGAGTCGGGCGGCGAGAGGCGGGGCGGCGGCGGCGAGGAGAGGCCGCCCAGCGCGGGGCTCTCGCCGTCTGCCTGCCTGGCTGCCTGCGTGGCGCTGACGTCACGGGGCTGTAACGTGCCCCACATAGGCACACGCGGGGCGGCGAGCGAGCGAGCTCCCACATCCCATCGCCGCTCGCTTCGGCCGGCCTACTGGGCTGTCACAGGCGGAAGGCCTGCGCATGCGCGAAGTTTTCGCCCCTTCGGGATTGCCTTCACGCCTTCCTCCTCCCGGGTCCTTGAGAGCGCGGGAAGCGGCAGCGCGAGACCGGTGTTGAGCCTGGTAGGTATTGCGCTTGCCAAGGCAGTCATTTGGGAAATGAAAACTTGCAAAGCAAGCAACCAGTTCAATCTGAAGTACGTGTATGCTTAATATCCTGTATCTGAAACCTGTTCTGCCCCCTCCCCCACACTTGGTGCCATTTTCATCTACACATGCAGCAGAGTAAGGTGACCCAGAATAGTACCAATTCAGATGGCAGATGGGAGAATGACAGTGCTGAATGCTTTCCCATGTAGAACAGTCCCTGCAAATAAAAACCTAGCATATTTGGAAGAGGGATGCTAGCCTAACCATTACCTTTTATGCTGTTACTATTTTTTTAATTTTTTTTACATAAGTAAAAAGTGACCTTTCCCCATCTGGCATGGTGGTGTGCCTCGAGATTTTTTTCATGAAACAAGTGTGCCTTTGCCCAAAAAAGGTTGGGAAACACTGACTTAAATCTTATTTTTACCAGCTTCTCATAACCATTACCTTTTTACCTAGTTCTTTAAACATTCTTACAAGAGCCAAGTAATTTCATTTCAACATTTTTACAACGTTCATAAAACATTTCTGATAATAAAAAAGAGGGGAAAAAACACCAATCTTCTTCCAGCGTCCCCTCCCCCCGGTCCCGGGATTGCCAGTCCTTTTTATCCCATTAGTCTGGCACATTAACCTGGTGATCTTATATCCGAGACCTTCAAATCTCTTCCATGTCCCTTCCGCAGCTCTTCTTCATATTTTCCTTTCACTCGTGGGAACTCCAGCTTGGTAGTGTTTTTGACCCTTTTCAACAAATCAGCCCCTTTCCCATAGTCCAGATTAGACTCCATGTGGTATTTTAGGACATGTTTCAAATTCCCTCCAAAATTGGAAATCCCAACAGCTCCAAACCTCTGACGGCCCATTGCCAGACTCGGAAAGTCCAAACATCCCTGCATAGGGGGGTCAGTCCAACCCCCCATTTCCAAGTCAATCCAAACTTTGTCTTTCCAAATCTGGTTTTTTCCAAGTTCATTTGTCAAATCCAAAGGCTCATTTTCCTGCTGGGCCAAAAGTCCCTCCATCCCTGGCGCCCAAGATTCAGCAAGGTCCTCTTCTTTCAGTTGTTCTGTCATGGTACGCTCCTGTTTTGGTTCCTGGGTGGGCTCCATATAATTTTCCACTACCTGTTCAAAGGTTCTGGCCGCATTAGTCATAAAAAACGTCTTCTGACTTAACTGATCCAATAGGGCATTTATTTTACAGAAAGCACCCAACAGTGCTTCTGAAGGCATTGTCCTACAAGGTCACAAATCTTTTCCCATAGTTGTAATCAGTAGCAGCTGCAAGTTCCCAGAATTTAGTTACAATTTCACAGTTCCCCTCTAGGGGGAAAAACTTCTGGTTGTTCTTTTCCTTGAAAACAATAGCAATAAAGTTTCTTTTAAAAGATATTTTGTCCATATTTGTTCTTTTAAAAGACGAAAGGAAACAATGGAATCACAATGTTTCTCTCCTTTTAACTATCTGTCAAAGCATTTATTTCTGGTCAATGAGCTTCAAACATCAAATCTGACACCCCGCTCCAGGGTCAGGACAGTGGAAAATTACTTTGCTTTAGCTTCACTTCTGCAGGTTTAAACAGCTCAGGAAAAAGTCCCCCTTCTTCTCCTGCTACCGAAGGGGGGTTCCGCGATTTTAAATGATGAAAGTCGATCCTTTAAAAGTGATTTTTTTTTAAAAAAAAGAAGAAGATATTTATTAAAGTTTCCAATTTTTTGCAAACAAAAGAAAAAAACAAACATAAAAATATTAAAAACACTTAAATTTCACAATTTATTTTCTTGTGACTTATTTCCCCGACTCCTCATACCTCCCTTTCTTGTATACCCAGTTTGAGTTGTTTGTACAGCAAATCCTTATCTCAACATCTTAAATTATTGTAGCTTTAAATTCTTGCTTACAGAAAGAAAGTCGTTTTATCATAGTTACAGCTTGAAACCACTTAATTTCAATCCAGCATCATTCAACATTCCTTAATTTTACAATATTTTTGTAAATAGTCCTTAAATTTTTTTCCAATCTTCTTCTGCCGACTTTTCTCCCTGGTCCCAGATTCTGCCAGTCATTTCTGCAAGTCCCATGCAGTCAATCAGCTTCATCTGCCATTCTTCCAAAGTGGGTAGGTCTTGTGTCTTCCAATACTTTGCGATGAGTATTCTTGCTGCTGTTGTAGCGTACATGAAAAAAGTTCTATCCTTCTTTGACACCAATTGGCCGACTATGCCCAGGAGAAAGGCCTCTGGTTTCTTCAGGAAGGTATATTTAAATACCTTTTTCAATTCATTATATATCATCTCCCAGAAAGCCTTAATCCTTGGGCACGTCCACCAAAGGTGAAAGAATGTACCTTCAGTTTCTTTACATTTCCAACACTTATTATTGGGCAAATGATAGATTTTTGCAAGCTTGACTGGAGTCATGTACCACCTATATATCATTTTCATAATATTTTCTCTCAAGGCATTACATGCCGTAAATTTCATTCCGGTGGTCCACAACTGTTCCCAGTCAGCAAACATAATATTATGACCAACATCTTGTGCCCATTTAATCATGACCGATTTAACCGTTTCATCCTGAGTATTCCATTTCAACAGCAAGTTATACATTTTTGACAAAATCTTAGCTTTAGGTTCTAACAGTTCTGTTTCCAATTTAGATTTTTCCACCTGGAAACCAATTCTTTTATCCTGGTTGTAAGCCTCCATTATCTGGTAATAATGGAGCCAATCTCTCACTTTGTTTTTTAGTTTCTCAAAACTCTGCAGTTTCAATTTATCTCCTTCTTGTTCCAAGATTTCCCAATACTTTGGCCATTTGACCTCCATATTGAGCTTTTTCTGGGCTTTTGCTTCCATCGGTGACAGCCACCTTGGGGTTTTATTTTCCAATAAATCCTTATATCTTATCCAGACATTAAACAATGCTCTTCTAACAATATGATTTTTAAATGCTTTATGAGCTTTAACCTTGTCATACCACAAATATGCATGCCACCCAAAAACGTTATTAAAACCTTCTAAATCCAAAATGTCTGTGTTCTCAAGAAGCAGCCATTCTTTCAGCCAGCAAAATGCCGCTGATTCATAATAGAGTTTAAGGTCTGGCAGGGCAAATCCACCTCTGTCCTTTGCATCAGTTAATATTTTAAAATTTATTCTGGGCTTCTTGCCCTGCCAGACAAATCTAGAAATGGCTCTCTGCCACTTCTTGAAACAGTCTATTTTGTCCAAAATTTGCAATGATTGAAACAAAAATAACATTCTTGGCAATACATTCATCTTTATAACAGCAATTCGGCCTAACAAGGAAAGCTTCAAATTTGACCAAATTTCTAGATCTTTTTTAACTTCCGTCCAACATTTTTCATAATTATCCTTAAAGAAATTTCCATTTTTAGCTGTCATGTTAATCCCCAAGTATTTCACTTTCTTAACCACAGTCAAACCTGTTTCATTCTGAAACTTCTCTCTTTCTATCGATGTTAAATTTTTCTCCAAAACCTTAGTTTTTAGTTTGTTCAATTTGAATCCTGCCACCTGACCAAACTCTTGAATTAATTCTAATACTCTTTTAGTACTAGATTCTGGCTCCTGTAACGTCAAAACCAAATCATCTGCAAATGCTGTCAATTTATACTGCTGAGCTCCGACCTCCTTTAAAAGTGATTTTTAAGGCTCTAGTTTGCGTTGTCTTTGCTTTGTTCTGACTACAAGGAAACGGAAGGGTGACTTCCTGTTTAAACCTTCCCGTTTCAGTACCAAATTAGGGTTAATTTTAAAGTCCAAATTCCTTTTATTTCGCCAGTTCTTATTTAAAGTCCAAATATTTAATGTTCCAGTACTCACGGTTGGTTATGTTAGATGCCAAATTGTCCCAGGAAAAAGGCAGCGCTCTCCGGCAACGGCTATGCGGCTTCGCTCCACAGAAAAAGCAATTAACTCACAGCACCGTGCCACTTCCCCCTCTTCACTTCGGAGCCCGTTTATGGGTTCCTTTGTGGGTTGGGGGGGCGCTAAGGGTGCCCGCCGAGTCCCACGGTCACAGGCTTCATCCGCCTGTGATTTCCAGAAGGGTCCCCGCTACGCCGCAGCGGAAAAGATCCGTTTCATGCGGAGCTAGTCCCTCCAGTTCAGAGGGAGTCCGCCATTGCCGGAGGCACCACCCCGGAAGTCTCCAGCACCAACACTTTGAATTGTGCTCGGAAACGTACTGGGAGCCAATGCAGACCTCTCAGAACCGGTGTTATATGGTCCCGGCGGCCACTCCCAGTCACCAGTCTAGCTGCCGCATTCTGGATTAATTGCAGTTTCTGGGTCACCTTCAAAGGTAGCCCCACGTAGAGCGCATTGCAGTAGACCATGCGGGAGATAACCAGAGCATCCACCACTCTGGTGAGACAGTCCGCGGGCAGGTAGGGTCTTCGCCTGCAAACCAGGTGGAGCTGGTACACAGCTGCCCTGGAAACAGAATTAACCTGTGCCTCCATGGACAGCTGTGATTCCAGAATGACTCCCAGGCTGCGCACCTGGTCCTTCAGGGGCACAGTTACCCCATTCAGGACCAGGGAATCCCCCACACCCACCCGCCCCGTCCCCCAAAAACAGTACTTCTGTCTTGTCATGATTCAACCTCAATCTGTTAGCCGCCATCCATCCTCCAACTGCCTCCAGGCACTCACACAGGAACTTCACTGCCTTCACTGGTTCTGATTTAAAGGAGAGGTAGAGCTGGGTGTCATCTGCATACTGATGAACACCCAGTCCAAACTCCCTGATGATCTCTCCCAGCAGCTTCATATAGATATTAAAAAGCATGGGGGAGAGGATGGAACCCTGAGGCACCCCACAAGTGAGAGCCCAGGGGTCTGAACACTCGTCCCCCAACACCACTTTCTGGACACGGCCCAGGAGAAAGGAGCGGAACCACCATATAACAGTGCCCCCAGCTTCCAGCCCCTCAAGACGGCCCAGAAGGATGTTATGGTTGATGGTGTGAAAGGCCGCTGAGAGATCCAGCAGAACTAGGAAACAGCTCTCGCCTTTGTCCCTAGCCCACCGGAGATCATCAACCAGCGTGACCAAGGCAGTTTCAGTCCCATGGTGAGGCCTGAATCCCGATTGGAAGGGATCCAAATGGTCCGCATCCTCCAAGCGTGCTTGGAGTTGTTCGGCAACCACCCGCTCAATCACCTTGCCCAAGAATGGAAGATTTGAGACTGGGCGATAGTTAGCCAAATTGATTGGGTCTAAAGAAGTTTTTTTAAGAAGCGGTTTAATGACCGCCTCTTTCAGTGGGTCTGGGAAGGCTCCCTCACAGAGGGAAGCATTCACCACCCCTCAGAGCCCATCGCCCAGCCCTTCCCGGCTCGCTTTTATTAGCCAGGATGGGCAAGGATCAAGGAGACAGGTGGTCGGTTTCACTTGTCCAAGCAGCCTGTCCACATCCTCGGAGGTAACAGATTGGAACTGATCCCATATAACAGGACTAGACAGAACTCCAGCACTCTCCCACCCTGGCCCTGCTCCCACGGTGGAGTCTACCTCCTTCTGAATATGAGCGACTTTATCTGCAAAAAACTTTGCAAAAGCATTGCAGGAGATCTTGGGGTCCCTACCAGGCCCCAGTGGTGCAGGTGGTTCCGATAGATTGCGAACCACCTGAAAAAGTCTCCTGCTGCTGTTTTCTGCAGATGCAATGGAGGCGGTGAAGAAGGCCCTCTTCGCCGTCACCATTGCCACTTGGTAGGCTCGACGTTGAGCTCTAGCCCGTGTCCGGTCTGATTCAGAATGAGTTTTCCGCCACCAGCACTCTAGCCGTCTCAACGATTGTTTCATCACCCTCAGCTCCAGGGAAAACCACGGGGCTGTCTGGGCTCCATGCAATCGGAGAGGGCGCTTCGGAGTCAGACAGTCAATAGCCCTGGTTAACTCCACATTCCAGCGGGCCACCAGGGAATCAGCTGAGAGGCCATCAACTTGGGATAAAACATCCCCTACCACTCTCTGGAAACCAGTTGGATCCATTAAGCAGCGGGGGCGGACCATCCCAATCGGTCCCACCTCCCTGCAGAGGGGATGGGTCGTGGAGAAGTCATGTTGCACCAGGAAGTGATCTGACCATGGCACTTCTTTTGTTTCACTTTTAATTAGTGTCAGATCACCAACATCCGTAGAGGTAAACACCAAGCCTAAGGCATGTCCGTGGCTATGAGTTGGGCCAAACTTATTCAGGGACAGCCCCATGGAGGCCATGCTTTCCACGAAGTCCCAAGCGGCCCCTTGTAAGGTCATGTCGGCATGGATGTTAAAATCCCCCAGGACAACCAAGCTAGGTGTCTCCAGGAGCATATCCGCCATGACCTGAAGCAGCTCGGGCAGGGAATCCTTGGTGCAGCGGGGAGGTCGGTACACCAATAGGAATCCTGTACTGCCCCTATTGCCCAACTTCCAGAACATGCACTCAGAGAACTGGGTCTTCCCAACAGGACGCCTGGTGCAGACTAATGACTTCCTAAAAATCACTGCAACCCCCCCTCCCCGCCCACATGACCTGGGTTGCTGTGCGTAAGAGAAACCTGGTGGGAAAGCGGCAAGGACAGGCCCATCTGCTTCATCCAACCAGGTCTCTGTCACACATGCCAGGTCAAATCCTCCATCCACAATCAGGTCGTGGATGGCAGTGGTTTTATTCATCATTGACCTGGCATTGCACAGCAACACTTTCAGGTCATGTGGGTTTCCCTTGCTGATTCCAGTATCCTTCTGGTCAGGACCAGACCTGGAGGCAGGGATAGTCCTCAAACAATGACTAACTCTGCCTCCTCAGTAATGACATGGTCTGGTCTTAGCGTAACTCCTCTTCCTGCCGTGATCACTGAGATCGGGTGTCCCAATACATTCCCCCCTGTGGAACCTGCCCCAGCCATTCTATTGGCTGAGGCCCACTCCCAGGCAGCCCTGACCCTTCCCCTTAAAAAGCAAAACACAAACTATATAATAACTTAACAGAATAATAAAAAGAAGCAAAGCAAGAAACAATAGTGCTAAAATTAAACTACTCCCCAGCCTGACTAAATACTTATCCAACCCCAAGCAGAAATAAAACAATAAAATTATAGAATATTATAAACAACAACCACCACCATTTAAAGTGCAGCAAATTAAAAGCACTTAAAACATTTAAAAACATTTTGTCACTTGCTGCAGGCAGCTGCATAGGCCTCTAAACTGTGGTGGTGAGTGCAGGCTCCGCCCCCTGGGCCAGATGGAGTTGGCAGGAAAGGGAGCGGCCCACCCAGCACTCACTAGTGCAGCAGCAGCAGTGTCCCGGAAGCCTCCCTCAGGCCTCTTAAACTGTGGCGGTGAATGCAGGCTTCGCCCCCTACACCAGATGGAGTTGGCAGGAAAGGGAGTGTCCCACGCAGCACTCACTAGAGCAGCAGCAGTGTCCCAGAAGCCTCCCTCAGGCCTCTTAAGTTGTGGGGGTGAGTGCAGGCTCCGCCCCCTAGGCCAGATGGAGTTGGCAGGAAAGGGAGCGGCCCACCCAGCACTCACTAGAGCAGCAGCAGTGTCCCAGAAGCCTCCCTCAGGCCTCTTAAGTTGTGGGGGTGAGTGCAGGCTCCGCCCCCTAGGCCAGATGGAGTTGGCAGGAAAGGGAGCGGCCCACCCAGCACTCACTAGAACAGCAGCAGCAGTGTCCCGGAAGCCCCAATCAGGCCTCTTAAGCTGTGGCGGTGAGTGCAGGCTCCGCCCCCTAGGCCAGATGGAGTTGGCAGGAAACGGAGCGGCCCACCCAGCACTCACTAGAGCAGCAGCAGCAGCAGTGTCCCGGAAGCCTCCCTCAGGCCTTTTAATCTGTGGCGGTGAGTGCAGGCTCCGCCCCCTAGGCCAGATGGAGTTGGCAGGAAGGGGAGCGGCCCACCCAGCACTCAGTAGAGCAGCAGCAGTGTCCCGGAAGCCTCCCTCAGGCCTCTTTTTTTTTAAAAAAAAATGATATTTATTGAAACAAAAATTTTTAAAATCACACAGAAAAAAGACAAAATTACAAAAAAGAAAAAAACAGAAGCATAAGAAGAAAAATAAAAAATAAAACCATCGCTTTCAAATTCTCCAATTTCCGTTACCTTCTTTCCATGACCTCCTCCTCCTCCCATCTCTTGTATCTTGATTAATAATTATCACAGCAAATCCTTTCCATAATTCATAATATTTTATCATTACGTTACCTTACTCTATTATCATCTTGTCTTATAAAAACGACCTTAGAGCTTAAAACTTAAATATTTTTTACCAACTTCTCATAACCATTACCTTTTTGCCAAATTCTTTAAACATTTTTACAAGAGCCAAGTAAATTCATTTCAACATTTTCCCAACATTCATAAAACATTTCTAGTAATAGTAATATAAAAAAATACAATAAAATAAAAGCAATCCAATCTTCTTCCAGCGTCCCCTCCCCCCGGTCCCGGGATTGTCAGTCTTTTTTTTGTCCCATTAGTCTGGCACATTAACCTGGTGCTCTCATATCCAAGGCCTTAAAATCTCTTCCATGTCCCTTTCGCAGCTCTTCTTCATATTTTCCTTTCACTCGCGGGAACTCCAGCTTAATAGTGTTTTTGACCCTTTTCAACAAATCAGCCCCTTTCCCATAGTCCAGATTAGACTCCATGTGGTATTTTAGGACATGTTTCAAATTCCCTCCAAAATTGGAAATCCCAACAGCTCCAAACCTCTGACGGCCCATTGCCAGACTCGGAAAGTCCAAACATCCCTGCATAGGGGGGTCTATCCAACCCCCCATTTCCAAGTCAATCCAAACTTTGTCTTTCCAAATCTGGTTTTTTCCAAGTTCATTTGTCAAATCCAAAGGCTCATTTTCCTGCTGGGCCAAAAGTCCCTCCATCCCTGGCGCCCAAGATTCAGCAAGGTTCTCTTCTTTCAGTTGTTCTGTCATGGCACGCTCCTGTTTTGGTTCCTAAATGGGCTCCATGTACTTTTCCACTACCTGATCAAAGGTTCTGGCAGCATTAGTCATAAAAACCATCTTCTGACTTAACTGATCCAATAGGGCGTTTATGTTACAGAAAGCACCCAACAGTGCTTCTGAAGGCATTGTCCTGCAAGGTCACAAAATTCTTTCCCACAGTTGTAATCAGTAACAGCTGCAAGTTCCCAGGATTTAGTTACAATTTCATAGTTCCCCTCTAGGGGGAGAAACTTCTGATTGTTCTTTTCCTTGAAAACAATAGCAACAGAGTTTCTTCTTTAAGAAGCAGGAAGCTGAAGGCCTGGCTGGTAGCCAAGGGTCTGTGGGGTGCTGTACAAGAGCTCCCACAGCAAGCTGCACCCGGTGCAGCGGCAGCAGATGTAGCAGCTGCTCATGCCTCACAAAGGCGCAACCAGAAAGCCCTGGGAGCTATAGTGCTCAGTTTGGAGGGCTCACAGCTACCTTTGGTGGAAGGGCTTGAGACTGCTCATGAGGCCTACCGGGCACTAGAGAGAGTGCACCACAGGACCACAGCTGGGGCAAAGATCCACACCACTACAGTATATACAGTATACTACAGTATATCTACCCCCAGTAATTAACAATTCCGACCGCAATGAAAGGTGGTCTGAACTTTCGTCTTGGCTCCATGATCTTCAAACAACTAACCCAGGACTTCCCCAAATCCTCTTAGGCGACTTTAATGCAAGAATAGGTCCTAACGACGATGATATAGTATCTTCCGCAGCACTCCTGGACAACCCCCTGCAGCCCCCGTGGGGAAACAGATGCTCTCTTGATCCTATAACAAATGCGTCGGGGAGACTGATGGCCCAATTGGCCATGGAAAACGATCTCTGCATCGCGAATGGCAACATTACTCCCTTGTCCTCGCAGCAATTAACGTGTATCACTTCCCGGGGAACCAGTGTTGTCGACTACATTTTACTGACGCCGGAGCTATTCTCAATTTCTACAAAAATGGAAGTGGCTGAATATTTTGGTGGTGACCACCTTCCATTGACTCTATTGTTAAACCTAACAGAGCCACCTTCAGTCCCCTCAAACTATAGAACTATGGTACAAAGCCACCCTGTATACAAAACAAAGAAATGGACAAGCCTCAGCTCCTCTCTTGCCCTGGACATACAAAAATCATTCGATATGTCTACAGCTCCCTCTGATTCAATCCTGCCCGCTGATCAATACCAGAAATTACTTGATGCTTTCTCAGCAATTTACATAACCACCACCTCGCCTACTCACCAACGCCTTTTCTCTGAATCGCCTTGGTTTGACAAGGAATGTAAAGCTCTAAGAAGGCGAATTAGGAAAATGGTCAGAATCATCAAATCTTCCAACGACCCCCAAATTCGTGCAAAGCTCATAGATATTAAAAGGACATACAGAAACATGATTCACCGCAAGAAACAGCAGCACATCCTTGAGGCTTGGTCCACTCTTCGTTCGGCTGTAGAGAGGCATGACTCCCGCTCCTTCTGGCGCGTAGTTAGACCTTCGGCACCATTCAATCCAGCTACCCAGATTTCCGCTGATGAATGGATTGCCTATTATTCAACCAGTTTCGCTTCTTCAAATCTTCTTACAGATCTCCCTCAGTCCCCGTCGGACCTCTGTTCCTGCTCTCTTAGTCCCACTTCCTCAATAAACTTTACCTCAACTCGCATTTTCAACATCATAATGTCAATGCGAAGAAATAAGGCCCCTGGCCCAGACATGGTCCCGTTGGACCTTTTCCTGACTGATCCACTTTGGTGGAGCGAACACCTGACTCCTGTATTCACCGCTATCTCCTCCGCCCTAGACATCCCCGACTCCTGGAGAGAAGCTATAATAGTTCCGATCTTCAAAGGCGGCCAGCCAAACATCCCTAGGAACTATCGCCCCATCAGTTTATTATCCATCCCGGGGAAAATATTTGCCGCTGTTTTATTGGAGGAACTTCTCTCATGGGTCCAGGAGAGGAACATTCTACCGCTGGAACAGATTGGCTTCCGAAAGTCAGCGTCAACCATGGACCACTGTCTAACTCTCTATCACCTTGCCAGTAAATACACTGCTCCAAGGCAAGGCCACCTATTTGCCGCTTTCATGGACCTGGAGGCCGCCTTTGATTCCATTCCTAGGCAGAGATTATGGTCCAAACTTGCCCATCTGGGAATTGATCCGCACCTCCTCTCCCTAATTATTTCCCTTTATTCAAACACCACAGCCCGCGTCCGAAGTGGTCCCAACGGCTCCCTCACTACTCCATTTCCAACGGCCAAGGGCGTCCGACAAGGTTGTCTCCTGGCCCCTTTATTGTTTAATCTCTATCTTCACGATGCAATTTCCACTTTGAAGTTAGCATCTAAGTATCCTCCTCACTTAGCAGGTCACCCCGTTGCTTCCCTTTTCTATGCTGACGATGCCGTCATCTTATCCAGAACAGCTGCGGACCTAGCAAATGCAGTTAATGCATTTATCGCCTATTGTAAGGCGGAAGCTCTTAACATTAATTATAAAAAATCGAAAGTCCTCCACTTCACTCGTTCCCGCAAACTCAAGTTGGAGCCGCTTAAGATCACAGGTGGCTACTTAGAAAAGGTAAAAGCCTTTAAATATCTAGGCATAATATTCACCTATAATCTAACCTGGACCACCCATCTACAATCTGCCTTTCTCGCTGCAACCACGACCTCTAACGCCATTGTCCGATTTTACCATCAGAAGGGCGGCAAACATCTTCCAGCAGCAATTCAAATATTTAATGCCAAAGTTGTCCCCAAATTATTATATGGATGCGAAGTATGGACTACAGCAATATCAGGTAACTTGGATCGCCCACTTCATATGTTTCTGAGATCTCTTTCCGGCGTTCCGAGATGTGTCTCAGGTGCAGCCCTACGACTCGAGTTCGCCCAGCCCTCTACTGTTCAACGAGCATGGAGTTGAGCCATTTCCTACAGCTTCCACCTATTAGCATCGGATGCAAAAATTAGAGGTGGTTTTTCCAATCTGATCCTAAGAGACATTCATAATTCCCCTTGGAAAACAACAATTAACCTCAAATTCCGCTCTCTTCTCAATTTGAATTGTAAAACTGTTCTTAACTTAGAGTGTATCAGCCCAGCGGCCCTACCTCTAATCAAAAAGAAACTACAGCAACTTGACTTCTCTAACACAGCTTCCTATGCAAGAGGACCGTGTTCTGGCCTAGCCCTAGCTATTCCACCCCCTGAAGGGATCCCTCTATACTGCTTCACAATTTCTTCGGAGGCTAAGCGTAGGGCCTTTACCTGTGCCCGTCTCAACTGTTTTCCTACAGCAGTTCTGTCGGGTCGTTATTCCAGAGTTCCCATCGCAAATAGAACATGCACCTGTAATGACATGACCCTGGAGACTATGGAACATGTAATGCTCTTCTGTCCCAACTGGACAGATGAAAGATCTCGGTTTTTAACTCCCCTCGTGAATAAGCTTCATCTCCCAATTCAGCCTTGGATAGTGTCCCTCCTTTTGCAGGATTCTGATTGCTGGATTACCGAGATGACAGCTAACTTTCTGCTTAGTGTGATGAAGAGGAAAGCGGCACTAACTTCTTCCTTCTCACCACAGCTGTAGTTGATACGCCGCACGACCGAACGAAGTTCCAAGTAGCCTTATTGTACAAGGACAATCGAGTTAGGACATATCTGAGGAGCTGAAGGACCCTTTAACGGTCCTCCTCCAGCCTCAGCAGTTTTTTTTTCCCCTCTCTCTCTTTTTCTTTCTTCAAGTAACCGCCCAGGACGATATTTACCTTTACCTCCCCACCCCTATTTTATGTTGTTATTTCCATGTATATTATGCTATGGCCACACGGCTAATGCAATAAATCTAATAAATTGATCCACACCACTAGACGCTTGTTTGAGATGAAGCTCATGGAACTTTGAAGTGTCAGGCATAGCTCTAATGGCTTTAGCCCAAACGTAGCAGAGTTTTCCTGCACAGCGAAGAAGCTAGTCGAGGTGGAAATGACTAGTCAGCTAGACTCAGAATAACTATTTACAGGATTTATTAAAAGGAAAAATAAAACCAGCAGAGTTTCTGCATACAAAACAAAGCAAAATAAATCCTTTCTTTCTCTCTCTCTCTCTCTCTCATAACCATACACAGCACTTCTACTCCTACTCCTAACACACCTCACATCACACTGTGCTAGCCATCCTAGATAACAGAGTTGAGTGCTGGTCGTTAACCAATCAGAGTAAGTAGTTTCTAGGTCAAGCAGACCTGGGCTTTCTGCCAAGAGTAAATTGACACTGCCTTGAGTTAATTGTGTGAAGCCAGAATCTGTAAGTTTCCCATGAGAATCAATTAACAGAAACTGAACAGAAGCTGCGTCCAGGTGACAGCATCAGACAGCATGTGACTGAGATGCTCTCTGTTTTCAACCAGCTGAGGCTGTTGCAAGTTAACTTTTCTGAGGAACTGAAAGTTTATATTTTGCTCAGCTCTTTGGACAAAAGTTATGACAATTTGTGTCTAACTTTGGAGTCAATGAATCCTGCAGATCTTACGCTGCAGTACGTGACTGGACGTTTGTGTGACGAACAGGAACTCCGTGAGAAGAGAGGGCCGAGCTGGCACAGAGAGCCCTGCAGGTTGTAAGAGAGGGGGGGGGCCAGGCCAGCAGAAGACACGGTTCAGGCTTTTTCCACTCGTCAATGTTTTGTCTGTGGGTCAGTCAACCATCTGCGTCGATCCTGTCCGCAGAGAGTCAGAGAGGCCGGGCAGGATGTCTCCAAGGTCGCTTCCCATGGCAGTCAGCCAGGTTTCCATGGCAGCCAGTCCAGGAGAGGAGGCCAGCGTGGGAAAGCGAAGGGAGGAGGTGACTCAGGGAGTGAAGACGGTTCTTATCACCTAACTGCCTCCATGGCAACGCTACGGGACAACTCCAGTGAGGACAGAATGATGCGTTGGGTCATCGACTCAGGAGCCAGCCATCACCTGATGCCAGCGCCACCTAGTGGGGAAATGCTGGACTGCAGAGCTGTTTCAGCTGGGAAAACTGTTGTTTTTGCTGATGGGTCACAGAGGCTTTTATCTACCGTGGGAAATGTGTTTGTTTCTTTTTTACAGGCGGAGCTGGAAGTCTACGTTGTGCCAGAGATGCATTGTTGTCTTTTATCTGTACCTGCTCTTGTAAAGGAGGGTTATAAGGTTTGCTTTGAAAATGATGTCTGTTCCATTTCCAGGGGTGGGAGACAACTGGTCAGTGTTGCATGTCAGAACAACCTCTTTGTTCTGGAGACACCTCTGGAGGGTAAGGGAGACACCGAGACAGCACAGGCGAAGTGTGCTAATGTTCCCATTCATGATTCTTGTGTTCATTTGTGGCACAGAAGAATGTCGCACAGCAGTTTAGAAGATGTCCAGAAGTTGCCCCAATGCACTAAAGGTTGCAAACTGAAAGCATGTGGTAAATCCCTAGATTGTAGGGCATGCAGAAGGGCAAAGGTAAAAAGGTGCAGTTATCCCAGAAGGGAGAGGGTAACCACAAAACCTTTTGAGCTTGTAAACACAGACCTTTGTAGTCCCATGCCAAGGCCGAGTCTGGGCGGGGCCAGGTATGTGCTGACGCTGACAGATGATTTTAGCCAGAATGGCTGGTTCTTTTCGCTGAAGCAGCGAAGCGAGGCAGCGCAACTGATTAAAGACTGGGTTGTGGCGGTGGAACTACAGTTCTCCACCAAGGTTCAGGGGTTCAAGAGCGACCGAGGGGCAGAGTTTACTGGGTCTGCTCTGCAGAGTTTTTTCAGCCAGAAGGGAATACGTCACAGGGTGACGGGTGCTACTCCTCCTCAGGAGAGGGGCATGGCGGAGCACAAGAGTAGAACACTGGCTGCAGTTGCTGATGTTCTACTGTGTGACTCCGGTTTGCCTCAGAGTTTTTGGAGCGAAGCTTGGAGGGCGGCCAACTTTACGATGAATAGGTCCTATAACTCGGTTATAGGTGACGCACCGTTTTTCTTGTTGCACCGGAAAAAACCGCAAGTGCATTTCTTCCGTGTGTTTGGTTGCGAAGCCTGGGTGCTTGTGCCAAAGGCTCAACGGAAGGAAGGTGATCCGAGGTTCCAGAAAATGATCTTCTGTGGATATGAGCCTGCGACAAAGGGGTGGAGGTTTGCTGTCAGGGGTTCAGAGACAGAGGCACAGGTGAGGGGGGAGACGGAGAGCGATGGGGAAGAATCCCAGGACAGTGAGGAAGAGGATGACAATGACTTGAGGTCTTCCATGAGTCTCTCAAGTGAATCGGAGGATTCCCAGAAGGGGGCGCCCCTAGTCAGGCCAAGGGGGGTCACAGGGGGGACCTGCCAGGAGCAGGGAAGCAGCAGGGAAACCCCGAGTAGGAGTGGGAGATCGGGGCCGGCTTCCCAGCAGGAACGAAGTGAAGAGAGTGGAGTTCCCGGTGTGACACACGGAGCGGAGCAGGATGGAGACAGGGGAAGGAGATCGGGGCAGGACGTCCCGTCGGAAAAGGCGGAGAGTAGTACAGGGAGTAGTGTAAGTGTCAAGAGGAAGGTCAGGGGTAGCGAACGCGCGCCAAGTTCAAATGTGGAGGCGCGCGGAAATGGAGAGAGCCCGGAGGAGGAGCCTGGCCCCAAAGCACGAAGGAGGGGGGAACAGGCATCTGAGGAATCCGCTTCAGGAGAGAGCAGGAGGGAAGGAACCCAGGGGGGCAGAAAGACCCTGCGGAAAAGGAAAGACAGGAAGAGGTGGACTAGCACAAGCCTCTTAAGCTGGTGTAGGGGCGGGACTGATTCAGAGGGGACTTCAAATGTCTAGCCTAAGAGACGCGGGGCTGCGCGCTCCGGTTGTGGAACCAATAATGAACTGCAATAAACATCCTTGTATATAAGAAGAGCCTGGCGTTGGTCTTTTGTGAGCTGAGACCTGAGGCAGCCTCTGACATTTGCATATCCAGAAGGTGATCAGACCAAGCTTCTGATCAGCAAGCATGCTGAGTTCTGTGAACAGAATGGTTGGTCAAGACTCAATGAGAGTCCTGACGTTCTCTCAGAATGTCTGTCTGATTCTGAGGAGGAGGGAGAGCCAGAAGCTGAACCTGTTGCTGAGGACCAGGTCTCTGAACAGGGTCAAGAACAGGGTTGGGCATCTCCACAGGTTGTTAAAAGAGAGCCCAAGAGTGAGCATTCGTCTCCCGTTAGCATAGTGCAGAAGGCCTGAAGACGCAGTAAGTCAGAGGGGGAGTCTTCTGATGTAGGAGACACACTTGCTGGCCCCAGTGGGTCAGAAGGAGCACCTGAGACTGTGCTCAGACGTTCCACATGCACAACAAAGGGGGTGCCACCTGAGAGGTTTCAAGTCACCAGCACGTGGGTTGGTTTCGCGCAGTGCGAACCTGGGAGTTTTGAGGAGGTTCAACGGTTGCCTGACACAGATGCCAGAAAGCGGCAAGAGGCAATGGGTAGGGGGTTGAACTCAAATAGGTCTGTAGATGTGTGTTCACAGTTTCCCTCAGAATGCGAGACGAGAGGGGGTGTGAAGAGAATCAGAACTTACAGGGTTAAACAGTTCTGAGTGACGTCTCACATTCTGAGCCGTGGCTATGTTCACATATGGGAGTGGTTTCTCTGTGTGTGAGTCTTCTTTCGGTTTGACCGAGAGGCGAAAGATGTGCGCTATTTCGCCGGGATGATTTAAGATGTTTTGCTACACGATTAAAGACTGTTGGAGATAAGCAACAAGCCTGCGTACAGTCTGATTTATTACCCACACACTGCAACAGTTTCTACCGCTGCGGAGACTCTGCTGAGACCAAGCTACGAGAGGGCTAGGCACGGGAGCGCAGTGGCGCAGCAGAATGTGCCGGACGCCTAGGCCACATGAACTTAGAATCATAGAATCATAGAATCATAGAATCATAGAGTTGGAAGAGACCACAAGGGCCATCGAGTCCAACCCCCTGCCAAGCAGGAAACACCATCAGAGCACTCCTGACATATGGTTGTCAAGCCTCTGCTTAAAGACCTCCAAAGTAGGAGACTCCACCACACTCCTTGGCAGCAAATTCCACTGTCGAACAGCTCTTACTGTCAGGAAGTTCTTCCTAATGTTTAGGTGGAATCTTCTTTCTTGTAGTTTGGATCCATTGCTCCGTGTCCGCTTCTCTGGAGCAGCAGAAAACAACCTTTCTCCCTCCTCTATGTGACATCCTTTTATATATTTGAACATGGCTATCATATCACCCCTTAACCTCCTCTTCTCCAGGCTAAACATGCCCAGCTCCCTTAACTTGGCAGGAAAGGGAGCGGCCCACCCAGCACTCACTAGAGCAGCAGCAGCAGCAGCAGTGTCCCGGAAGCTTCCCTCAGGCCTCTTAAGCTGTGGCGGTGAGTGCAGGCTCCGCCCCCTAGGCCAGATGGAGTTGGCAGGAAAGGGAGCGGCCCACCCAGCACTCACTAGAGCAGCAGCAGCAGTGTCCCAGAAGCCTCCCTCAGGCCTCTTAAAATGTGGCGGTGAGTGGAGGCTCCGCCCCCTAGGCCAGATGGAGAAATATAGACCTGCATGCGCGCCGCTGCCCTCCGATCTGACAGCGGGCGGGAAGGTGAAGTTGAGACGGTGCGTGACTAACGCACGCACTGTCCCCATGCAACATCACAGCCAGTACAGCGCCCGCCACAGTGGGGAGTGTCAGGGCGCACAATGCGCCTCCTCCCCTCGCTAGTATCCGCCCCGGAGCCACGGCAAAGGTGTAAAAGAGCCACATGCGGCTCCGGAGCCGCGGGTTGCAGACCCCTGCCCTAGGCCAGATGGAGTTGACAAGAAAGGGAGCGGCCCACCCAGCACTCACTAGAGCAGAAGCAGCAGTGTCCCGGAGGCCTCCCTCAGGCCTCTTAAGCTGTGGCGGTGAGTGCAGGCTCCGCCCCTAGGCCAGATGGAGTTGGCAGGAAAGGGAGCGGCCCACCCAGCACTCACTAGAGCAGCAGCAGCAGCAGTGTCCCGGAGGCCTCCCTCAGGCCTCTTAAACTGTGGCGGTGAGTGCAGCCTCCGCCGCCTAGGCCAAATGGAGTTGGCAGGAAAGGGAGTGTCCCACCCAGCACTCACTAGAGCAGCAGCAGCAGCAGTGTCCCGGAAGCCTCCCTCAGGCCTCTTAAGCTGTAGCGGTGAGTGCAGGCTCCGCCTCCTAGGCCAGATGGAGTTGGCAGGAAAGGGAGCGGCCCACCTAGCACTCACTAGAGCAGCAGCAGTGTCCCGGAAGCCTCCCTCAGGCCTCTTAAACTGTGGCGGTGAGTGCAAGCTCTGCCCCCTAGGCCAGATGGAGTTGGCAGGAAAGGGAGTGTCCCACCCAGCACTCACTAGAGCAGCAGCAGCAGCAGTGTCCCGGAAGCCTCCCTCAGGCCTCTTAAGCTGTGGCTGTGAGTGCAAGCTCCGCCCCCTAGGCCAGATGGAGTTGGCAGGAAAGGGAACGGCCCACCCAGCAGTCACTAGAGCAGCAGCAGTGTCCCGGAAGCCTCCCTCAGGCCTCTTCAGCTGTGGCGGTGAGTGCAGGCTCCGCCCCCTTGGCCAGATGGAGTTGGCAGGAAAGGGAGCGGCCCACCTAGCACTCACTAGAGCAGCAGCAGTGTCCCGGAAGCCTCCCTCAGGCCTCTTAAACTGTGGCGGTGAGTGCAAGCTCCGCCCCCTAGGCCAGATGGAGTTGGCAGGAAAGTGAGCGGCCCACCTAGCACTCACTAGAGCAGCAGCAGCAGCAGTGTCCCCGAGGCCTCCCTCAGGCCACTTACGCTGTAGCGGTGAGTGCAGGCTCCACCCCCTGGGCCAGATGGAGTTGGCAGGAAAGGAAGCGGCCCACCCAGCACTCACTAGAGCAGCAGCAGCAGCAGTGTCCCGGAAGCCTCCCTCAGGTCTCTTACGCTGTGGCGTTGAGTGCAGGCTCCGCCCCCTAGGCCAAATGGAGTTGGCAGGAAAGGGAACAGCCAACCTAGCACTCACTAGAGCAGCAGCAGCAGTGTCCCGGAAGCCTCCCTCAGGCCTCTTAAGCTGTGGCGGTGAGTGCAGGCTCCGCCCCCTAGGCCAGATGGAGTTGGCAGGAAAGGGAACGGCCCACCCAGCAGTCACTAGAGCAGCAGCAGTGTCCCGGAAGC
Organism: Podarcis vaucheri; assembly: GCF_965113315.1. Taxonomy (NCBI): domain Eukaryota; kingdom Metazoa; phylum Chordata; class Lepidosauria; order Squamata; family Lacertidae; genus Podarcis; species Podarcis vaucheri. The sequence continues at coordinate 923,041 of NC_138757.1, read as the reverse complement.
CTCCCTCAGGCCTCTTAAGCTGTGGCGGTGAGTGCAGGCTCCGCCCCCTAGGCCAGATGGAGTTGGCAGGAAAGGGAGCGGCCCACCCAGCACTCACTAGAGCAGAAGCAGTGTACCGCAAGCCTCCCTCAGGCCTCTGAAGCTGTGGCGGTGAGTGCAGGCTCCGCCCCCTAGGCCAGATGGAGTTGGTAGGAAAGGGAGTCGCCCAACCAGCACTCACTAGAGCAGCAGCAGCAGCAGTGTCCCGGAAGCCTCCCTCAGGCCTTTTAAGCTGTGGCGGTGAGTGCAGGCTCCGCCCCCTAGGCCAGATGGAGTTGGCAGGAAAGGGAGCGGCCCACCCAGCACTCACTAGAGGAGCAGCAGCAGTGTCCCGGAAGCCTCCCTGAGGCCTCTTAAGCTGTGGCGGTGAGTGCAGGCTCCGCCCCCTTGGCCAGACGGAGTTGGCAGGAAAGGGAGCGGCCCACCCAGCTCTCACTAGAGCAGCAGCAGCAGCAGCAGTGTCCCGGAAGCCTCCCTCAGGAATCTTAAGCTGTAGCGGTGAGTGCAGGCTCCGCCCCCTAGGCCAGATGGAGTTGGCAGGAAAGGGAACAGCCCACCCAGCAGTCACTGGAGCAGCAGCAGTGTTCTGGAAGACTCCCTCAGGCCTCTTAAGTTGTGGCGGTGAGTGCAGGCTCCGCCCCATAATCCAGATGGAGTTGGCAGGAAGGGGAGCGGCCCACCCAGCACTCAGTAGAGTAGCAGCAGCAGCAGTGTCCCGGAAGCCTCCCTCAGGCCTCTTAAGCTGTGGTGGTGAGTGCAGGCTCCGCCCCCTAGGCCAGATGGAGTTGGCAGGAAAGAGAGCGGCCCACCCAGCACTCACTAGAGCAGAAGCAGCAGCAGCAGTGTCCCGCAAGCCTCCCTCAGGCCTCTTAAGCTGTGGCAGTGAGTGCAGGCTCCACCTCCTAGACCAGATGGAGTTGGCAGGAAAGGGAGCGGCCCACCCAGCACTCACTAGAGCAGCAGCAGTGTCCCGGAAGCCTCCCTCAGGCCTCTTAAGCTGTGGCGGTGAGTGCAAGCTCTGCCCCCTAGGCCAGATGGAGTTGGCAGGAAGGGGAGCGGCCCACCCATCACTCACTAGAGCAGTAGCAGTGTCCCGGAAGTCTCCCTCAGGCCTCTTAAGCTGTGGTGGTGAGTGCAAGCTCCGCCCCCTAGGCCAGATGGAGTTGGCAGGAAAGGGAGCGGCCCACCCAACACTCACTAGTGCTGCAGCAGGAGCAGTGTCCCGGAAGCCTCCCTCAGGCATCTGAAGCTGTAGCGGTGAGTTCAGGCTCCGCCCCCTAGGCCAGATGGAGTTGGCAGGAAAGGGAGCGGCCCACCCAGCACTCAGTAGAGCAGCAGCAGCAGCAGTGTCCCGGAAGCCTCCCTCAGGCCTCTTAAGCTGTGGTGGTGAGTGCAGGCTCCGCCCCCGAGGCCAGATGGAGTTGGCAGGAAAGGGAGCGGCCCACCCAGCACTCACTAGAGCAGCAGCAGCAGTGTCCCGGAAGCCTCCCTCAGGCCTCTTAAGCTGTGGCGGTGAGTGCAGGTTCTGCCCCCTAGGCCAGATGCAGTTGGCAGGAAAGGGGGCGGCCCACCCAGCACTCACTAGAGCAGCAGCAGCAGTGTCCCGGAAGCCTCCCTCCGGCCTCTTAAGCTGTGGCGGTGAGTGCAGGCTCTGCCCCCTAGGCCAGATGGAGTTGGCAGGAAAGGGAGCGGCCCACCCAGCACTCTGTAGAGCAGCAGCAGTGTTCCAGAAGCCTCCCTCAGGCCTCTTAAGCTGTGGCGGTGAGTGCAAGCTCCGCCCCCTAGGCCAGATGGAGTTGGCAGGAAAGGGAGCGGCCCACCCAGCACTCACTAGAGCAGCAGCAGCAGTGTCCCGGAATCCTCCCTCAGGCCTCTTAAGCTGTGGCGGTGAGTGCAGGCTCCGCCCCCTAGGCCAGATGGAGTTGGCAGGAAAGGGAGCGGCCTACCCAGCACTCACTAGAGCTGTAGCAGCAGTGTCCCGGAAGCCTCCCTCAGGCCTCTTAAGCTGTGGCGGTGAGTGCAAGCTCCGCCCCCTAGGCCAGATGGAGTTGGCAGGAAAGGGAGCGGCCCACCCAGCACTCAGTAGAGCTGTAGCAGCAGTGTCCCGGAAGCCTCCCTCAGGCCTCTTAAGCTGTGGCGGTGAGTGCAGGCTCCGCACCCTAGGCCAGATGGAGTTGGCAGGAAAGGGAGCGGCCCACCCAGCACTCACTAGAGCTGTAGCAGCAGTGTCCCGGAAGCCTCCCTCAGGCCTCTTAAACATGGTGGTGAGTGCAAGCTCCGCCCCCTAGGCCAGATGGAGTTGGCAGGAAAGGGAGCGGCCCACCCAGCACTCAGTAGAGCAGCAGCAGCAGTGTCCCGGAAGCCTCCCTCAGGCCTCTTAAGCTGTGGCGGTGAGTGCAGGCTCCGCCCCCTAGGCCAGATGGAGTTGGCAGGAAAGGGAGTGGCCCACCCAGCACTCACTAGAGCAGCAGCCGCAGTGTCCCAGAAGCCTCCCTGAGGCCTCTTAAGCTGTGGCGGTGAGTGCAAGCTCCGCCCCGTAGGCCAGATGGAGTTGGCAGTAAGGGGAGCGGCCCACCCAGCACTCACTAGAGCAGCAGCCGCAGTGTCCCGGAAGCCTCCCTCAGGCCTCTTAAGCTGTGGCGGTGAGTGCAAGCTCCGCCCCCTAGGCCAGATGGAGTTGGCAGGAAAGGCAGCGGCTCACCCAGCACTCACTAGAGTAGCAGCAGCAGTGTCCCGGAAGCCTCCCTCAGGCCTCTTAAGCTGTGGCGGTGAGTGCAGGCTCCGCCCCCTAGGCCAGATGGAGTTGGCAGTAAGGGGAGCGGCCCACCCAGCACTCACTAGAGCAGCAGCAGTGTCCCGGAAGCCTCCCTCAGGCCTCATAAGCTGTGGCAGTGAGTGAAGGCTCCGCCCCCTAGGCCAGATGGAGTTGGCAAGAAAGGCAGCGGCTCACCCAGCACTCACTAGAGTAGCAGCAGCAGTGTCCCGGAAGCCTCCCTCCGGCCTCTTAAGCTGTGGCGGTGAGTGCAGGCTCTGCCCCCTAGGCCAGATGGAGTTGGCAGGAAAGGGAGCGGCCCACCCAGCACTCTGTAGAGCAGCAGCAGTGTTCCAGAAGCCTCCCTCAGGCCTCTTAAGCTGTGGCGGTGAGTGCAAGCTCCGCCCCCTAGGCCAGATGGAGTTGGCAGGAAAGGGAGCGGCCCACCCAGCACTCACTAGAGCAGCAGCAGCAGTGTCCCGGAATCCTCCCTCAGGCCTCTTAAGCTGTGGCGGTGAGTGCAGGCTCCGCCCCCTAGGCCAGATGGAGTTGGCAGGAAAGGGAGCGGCCTACCCAGCACTCACTAGAGCTGTAGCAGCAGTGTCCCGGAAGCCTCCCTCAGGCCTCTTAAGCTGTGGCGGTGAGTGCAAGCTCCGCCCCCTAGGCCAGATGGAGTTGGCAGGAAAGGGAGCGGCCCACCCAGCACTCACTAGAGCAGCAGCAGCAGTGTCCCGGAATCCTCCCTCAGGCCTCTTAAGCTGTGGCGGTGAGTGCAGACTCCGCCCCCTAGGCCAGATGGAGTTGGCAGGAAAGGGAGCGGCCCACCCAGCACTCAGTAGAGCAGCAGCAGCAGCAGTGTCCCGGAAGCCTCCCTCAGGTCTCTTACGCTGTGGCGTTGAGTGCAGGCTCCGCCCCCTAGGCCAAATGGAGTTGGCAGGAAAGGGAACAGCCAACCTAGCACTCACTAGAGCAGCAGCAGCAGTGTCCCGGAAGCCTCCCTCAGGCCTCTTAAGCTGTGGCGGTGAGTGCAGGCTCCGCCCCCTAGGCCAGATGGAGTTGGCAGGAAAGGGAACGGCCCACCCAGCAGTCACTAGAGCAGCAGCAGTGTCCCGGAAGCCTCCCTCAGGCCTCTTAAGCTGTGGCGGTGAGTGCAGGCTCCGCCCCCTAGGCCAGATGGAGTTGGCAGGAAAGGGAGCGGCCCACCCAGCACTCACTAGAGCAGAAGCAGTGTACCGCAAGCCTCCCTCAGGCCTCTGAAGCTGTGGCGGTGAGTGCAGGCTCCGCCCCCTAGGCCAGATGGAGTTGGTAGGAAAGGGAGTCGCCCAACCAGCACTCACTAGAGCAGCAGCAGCAGCAGTGTCCCGGAAGCCTCCCTCAGGCCTTTTAAGCTGTGGCGGTGAGTGCAGGCTCCGCCCCCTAGGCCAGATGGAGTTGGCAGGAAAGGGAGCGGCCCACCCAGCACTCACTAGAGGAGCAGCAGCAGTGTCCCGGAAGCCTCCCTGAGGCCTCTTAAGCTGTGGCGGTGAGTGCAGGCTCCGCCCCCTTGGCCAGACGGAGTTGGCAGGAAAGGGAGCGGCCCACCCAGCTCTCACTAGAGCAGCAGCAGCAGTGTCCCGGAAGCCTCCCTCAGGAATCTTAAGCTGTAGCGGTGAGTGCAGGCTCCGCCCCCTTGGCCAGACGGAGTTGGCAGGAAAGGGAGCGGCCCACCCAGCACTCACTAGAGCAGCAGCAGCAGTGTCCCGGAAGCCTCCCTCAGGAATCTTAAGCTGTAGCGGTGAGTGCAGGCTCCGCCCCCTAGGCCAGATGGAGTTGGCAGGAAAGGGAACAGCCCACCCAGCAGTCACTGGAGCAGCAGCAGTGTTCTGGAAGACTCCCTCAGGCCTCTTAAGTTGTGGCGGTGAGTGCAGGCTCCGCCCCATAGGCCAGATGGAGTTGGCAGGAAGGGGAGCGGCCCACCCAGCACTCAGTAGAGTAGCAGCAGCAGCAGTGTCCCGGAAGCCTCCCTCAGGCCTCTTAAGCTGTGGCGGTGAGTGCAGGTTCTGCCCCCTAGGCCAGATGCAGTTGGCAGGAAAGGGGGCGGCCCACCCAGCACTCACTAGAGCAGCAGCAGCAGTGTCCCGGAAGCCTCCCTCCGGCCTCTTAAGCTGTGGCGGTGAGTGCAGGCTCTGCCCCCTAGGCCAGATGGAGTTGGCAGGAAAGGGAGCGGCCCACCCAGCACTCTGTAGAGCAGCAGCAGTGTTCCAGAAGCCTCCCTCAGGCCTCTTAAGCTGTGGCGGTGAGTGCAAGCTCCGCCCCCTAGGCCAGATGGAGTTGGCAGGAAAGGGAGCGGCCCACCCAGCACTCACTAGAGCAGCAGCAGCAGTGTCCCGGAATCCTCCCTCAGGCCTCTTAAGCTGTGGCGGTGAGTGCAGGCTCCGCCCCCTAGGCCAGATGGAGTTGGCAGGAAAGGGAGCGGCCTACCCAGCACTCACTAGAGCTGTAGCAGCAGTGTCCCGGAAGCCTCCCTCAGGCCTCTTAAGCTGTGGCGGTGAGTGCAAGCTCCGCCCCCTAGGCCAGATGGAGTTGGCAGGAAAGGGAGCGGCCCACCCAGCACTCAGTAGAGCTGTAGCAGCAGTGTCCCGGAAGCCTCCCTCAGGCCTCTTAAGCTGTGGCGGTGAGTGCAGGCTCCGCACCCTAGGCCAGATGGAGTTGGCAGGAAAGGGAGCGGCCCACCCAGCACTCACTAGAGCTGTAGCAGCAGTGTCCCGGAAGCCTCCCTCAGGCCTCTTAAACATGGTGGTGAGTGCAAGCTCCGCCCCCTAGGCCAGATGGAGTTGGCAGGAAAGGGAGCGGCCCACCCAGCACTCAGTAGAGCAGCAGCAGCAGTGTCCCGGAAGCCTCCCTCAGGCCTCTTAAGCTGTGGCGGTGAGTGCAGGCTCCGCCCCCTAGGCCAGATGGAGTTGGCAGGAAAGGGAGTGGCCCACCCAGCACTCACTAGAGCAGCAGCCGCAGTGTCCCGGAAGCCTCCCTGAGGCCTCTTAAGCTGTGGCGGTGAGTGCAAGCTCCGCCCCGTAGGCCAGATGGAGTTGGCAGTAAGGGGAGCGGCCCACCCAGCACTCACTAGAGCAGCAGCCGCAGTGTCCCGGAAGCCTCCCTCAGGCCTCTTAAGCTGTGGCGGTGAGTGCAAGCTCCGCCCCCTAGGCCAGATGGAGTTGGCAGGAAAGGCAGCGGCTCACCCAGCACTCACTAGAGTAGCAGCAGCAGTGTCCCGGAAGCCTCCCTCAGGCCTCTTAAGCTGTGGCGGTGAGTGCAGGCTCCGCCCCCTAGGCCAGATGGAGTTGGCAGTAAGGGGAGCGGCCCACCCAGCACTCACTAGAGCAGCAGCAGTGTCCCGGAAGCCTCCCTCAGGCCTCATAAGCTGTGGCAGTGAGTGAAGGCTCCGCCCCCTAGGCCAGATGGAGTTGGCAAGAAAGGCAGCGGCTCACCCAGCACTCACTAGAGTAGCAGCAGCAGTGTCCCGGAAGCCTCCCTCCGGCCTCTTAAGCTGTGGCGGTGAGTGCAGGCTCTGCCCCCTAGGCCAGATGGAGTTGGCAGGAAAGGGAGCGGCCCACCCAGCACTCTGTAGAGCAGCAGCAGTGTTCCAGAAGCCTCCCTCAGGCCTCTTAAGCTGTGGCGGTGAGTGCAAGCTCCGCCCCCTAGGCCAGATGGAGTTGGCAGGAAAGGGAGCGGCCCACCCAGCACTCACTAGAGCAGCAGCAGCAGTGTCCCGGAATCCTCCCTCAGGCCTCTTAAGCTGTGGCGGTGAGTGCAGGCTCCGCCCCCTAGGCCAGATGGAGTTGGCAGGAAAGGGAGCGGCCTACCCAGCACTCACTAGAGCTGTAGCAGCAGTGTCCCGGAAGCCTCCCTCAGGCCTCTTAAGCTGTGGCGGTGAGGGCAAGCTCCGCCCCCTAGGCCAGATGGAGTTGGCAGGAAAGGGAGCGGCCCACCCAGCACTCACTAGAGCAGCAGCAGCAGTGTCCCGGAATCCTCCCTCAGGCCTCTTAAGCTGTGGCGGTGAGTGCAGACTCCGCCCCCTAGGCCAGATGGAGTTGGCAGGAAAGGGAGCGGCCCACCCAGCACTCAGTAGAGCAGCAGCAGCAGCAGTGTCCCGGAAGCCTCCCTCAGGTCTCTTACGCTGTGGCGTTGAGTGCAGGCTCCGCCCCCTAGGCCAAATGGAGTTGGCAGGAAAGGGAACAGCCAACCTAGCACTCACTAGAGCAGCAGCAGCAGTGTCCCGGAAGCCTCCCTCAGGCCTCTTAAGCTGTGGCGGTGAGTGCAGGCTCCGCCCCCTAGGCCAGATGGAGTTGGCAGGAAAGGGAACGGCCCACCCAGCAGTCACTAGAGCAGCAGCAGTGTCCCGGAAGCCTCCCTCAGGCCTCTTAAGCTGTGGCGGTGAGTGCAGGCTCCGCCCCCTAGGCCAGATGGAGTTGGCAGGAAAGGGAGCGGCCCACCCAGCACTCACTAGAGCAGAAGCAGTGTACCGCAAGCCTCCCTCAGGCCTCTGAAGCTGTGGCGGTGAGTGCAGGCTCCGCCCCCTAGGCCAGATGGAGTTGGTAGGAAAGGGAGTCGCCCAACCAGCACTCACTAGAGCAGCAGCAGCAGCAGTGTCCCGGAAGCCTCCCTCAGGCCTTTTAAGCTGTGGCGGTGAGTGCAGGCTCCGCCCCCTAGGCCAGATGGAGTTGGCAGGAAAGGGAGCGGCCCACCCAGCACTCACTAGAGGAGCAGCAGCAGTGTCCCGGAAGCCTCCCTGAGGCCTCTTAAGCTGTGGCGGTGAGTGCAGGCTCCGCCCCCTTGGCCAGACGGAGTTGGCAGGAAAGGGAGCGGCCCACCCAGCTCTCACTAGAGCAGCAGCAGCAGTGTCCCGGAAGCCTCCCTCAGGAATCTTAAGCTGTAGCGGTGAGTGCAGGCTCCGCCCCCTTGGCCAGACGGAGTTGGCAGGAAAGGGAGCGGCCCACCCAGCACTCACTAGAGCAGCAGCAGCAGTGTCCCGGAAGCCTCCCTCAGGAATCTTAAGCTGTAGCGGTGAGTGCAGGCTCCGCCCCCTAGGCCAGATGGAGTTGGCAGGAAAGGGAACAGCCCACCCAGCAGTCACTGGAGCAGCAGCAGTGTTCTGGAAGACTCCCTCAGGCCTCTTAAGTTGTGGCGGTGAGTGCAGGCTCCGCCCCATAGGCCAGATGGAGTTGGCAGGAAGGGGAGCGGCCCACCCAGCACTCAGTAGAGTAGCAGCAGCAGCAGTGTCCCGGAAGCCTCCCTCAGGCCTCTTAAGCTGTGGCGGTGAGTGCAGGTTCTGCCCCCTAGGCCAGATGCAGTTGGCAGGAAAGGGGGCGGCCCACCCAGCACTCACTAGAGCAGCAGCAGCAGTGTCCCGGAAGCCTCCCTCCGGCCTCTTAAGCTGTGGCGGTGAGTGCAGGCTCTGCCCCCTAGGCCAGATGGAGTTGGCAGGAAAGGGAGCGGCCCACCCAGCACTCTGTAGAGCAGCAGCAGTGTTCCAGAAGCCTCCCTCAGGCCTCTTAAGCTGTGGCGGTGAGTGCAAGCTCCGCCCCCTAGGCCAGATGGAGTTGGCAGGAAAGGGAGCGGCCCACCCAGCACTCACTAGAGCAGCAGCAGCAGTGTCCCGGAATCCTCCCTCAGGCCTCTTAAGCTGTGGCGGTGAGTGCAGGCTCCGCCCCCTAGGCCAGATGGAGTTGGCAGGAAAGGGAGCGGCCTACCCAGCACTCACTAGAGCTGTAGCAGCAGTGTCCCGGAAGCCTCCCTCAGGCCTCTTAAGCTGTGGCGGTGAGTGCAGGCTCCGCCCCCTAGGCCAGATGGAGTTGGCAGGAAAGGGAGCGGCTCACCCAGCACTCAGTAGAGCAGCAGCAGCAGTGTCCCGGAAGCCTCCCTCAGGCCTCTTAAGCTGTGGCGGTGAGTGCAGGCTCCGCACCCTAGGCCAGATGGAGTTGGCAGGAAAGGGAGCGGCCCACCCAGCACTCACTAGAGCTGTAGCAGCAGTGTCCCGGAAGCCTCCCTCAGGCCTCTTAAACATGGTGGTGAGTGCAAGCTCCGCCCCCTAGGCCAGATGGAGTTGGCAGGAAAGGGAGCGGCCCACCCAGCACTCAGTAGAGCAGCAGTAGCAGTGTCCCGGAGGCCTCCCTCAGCCCTCTTAAGCTTTGGCGGTGAGTACAGGCTCCGCCCCCTAGGCCAGATGGAGTTGGCAGGAAAGGGAGCGGCCCACCCAGCACTCACTAGAGCAGCAGCCGCAGTGTCCCGGAAGCCTCCCTGAGGCCTCTTAAGCTGTGGCGGTGAGTGCAAGCTCCGCCCCGTAGGCCAGATGGAGTTGGCAGTAAGGGGAGCGGCCCACCCAGCACTCACTAGAGCAGCAGCCGCAGTGTCCCGGAAGCCTCCCTCAGGCCTCTTAAGCTGTGGCGGTGAGTGCAAGCTCCGCCCCCTAGGCCAGATGGAGTTGGCAGGAAAGGCAGCGGCTCACCCAGCACTCACTAGAGTAGCAGCAGCAGTGTCCCGGAAGCCTCCCTCAGGCCTCTTAAGCTGTGGCGGTGAGTGCAGGCTCCGCCCCCTAGGCCAGATGGAGTTGGCAGTAAGGGGAGCGGCCCACCCAGCACTCACTAGAGCAGCAGCAGTGTCCCGGAAGCCTCCCTCAGGCCTCATAAGCTGTGGCAGTGAGTGAAGGCTCCGCCCCCTAGGCCAGATGGAGTTGGCAAGAAAGGCAGCGGCTCACCCAGCACTCACTAGAGTAGCAGCAGCAGTGTCCCGGAAGCCTCCCTCCGGCCTCTTAAGCTGTGGCGGTGAGTGCAGGCTCTGCCCCCTAGGCCAGATGGAGTTGGCAGGAAAGGGAGCGGCCCACCCAGCACTCTGTAGAGCAGCAGCAGTGTTCCAGAAGCCTCCCTCAGGCCTCTTAAGCTGTGGCGGTGAGTGCAAGCTCCGCCCCCTAGGCCAGATGGAGTTGGCAGGAAAGGGAGCGGCCCACCCAGCAGTCACTAGAGCAGCAGCAGCAGTGTCCCGGAATCCTCCCTCAGGCCTCTTAAGCTGTGGCGGTGAGTGCAGGCTCCGCCCCCTAGGCCAGATGGAGTTGGCAGGAAAGGGAGCGGCCTACCCAGCACTCACTAGAGCTGTAGCAGCAGTGTCCCGGAAGCCTCCCTCAGGCCTCTTAAGCTGTGGCGGTGAGTGCAAGCTCCGCCCCCTAGGCCAGATGGAGTTGGCAGGAAAGGGAGCGGCCCACCCAGCACTCAGTAGAGCAGCAGCAGCAGTGTCCCGGAAGCCTCCCTCAGGCCTCTTAAGCTGTGGCGGTGAGTGCAGGCTCCGCACCCTAGGCCAGATGGAGTTGGCAGGAAAGGGAGCGGCCCACCCAGCACTCACTAGAGCTGTAGCAGCAGTGTCCCGGAAGCCTCCCTCAGGCCTCTTAAACATGGTGGTGAGTGCAAGCTCCGCCCCCTAGGCCAGATGGAGTTGGCAGGAAAGGGAGCGGCCCACCCAGCACTCAGTAGAGCAGCAGCAGCAGTGTCCCGGAAGCCTCCCTCAGGCCTCTTAAGCTGTGGCGGTGAGTGCAGGCTCCGCCCCCTAGGCCAGATGGAGTTGGCAGGAAAGGGAGCGGCCCACCCAGCACTCACTAGAGCAGCAGCCGCAGTGTCCCGGAAGCCTCCCTGAGGCCTCTTAAGCTGTGGCGGTGAGTGCAAGCTCCGCCCCGTAGGCCAGATGGAGTTGGCAGTAAGGGGAGCGGCCCACCCAGCACTCACTAGAGCAGCCGCAGTGTCCCGGAAGCCTCCCTCAGGACTCTTAAGCTGTGGCGGTGAGTGCAAGCTCCGCCCCCTAGGCCAGATGGAGTTGGCAGGAAAGGCAGCGGCTGACCCAGCACTCACTAGAGTAGCAGCAGCAGTGTCCCGGAAGCCTCCCTCAGGCCTCTTAAGCTGTGGCGGTGAGTGCAGGCTCCGCCCCCTAGGCCAGATGGAGTTGGCAGTAAGGGGAGCGGCCCACCCAGCACTCACTAGAGCAGCAGCAGTGTCCCGGAAGCCTCCCTCAGGCCTCATAAGCTGTGGCAGTGAGTGAAGGCTCCGCCCCCTAGGCCAGATGGAGTTGGCAAGAAAGGCAGCGGCTCACCCAGCACTCACTAGAGTAGCAGCAGCAGTGTCCCGGAAGCCTCCCTCAGGCCTCTTAAGCTGTGGCGGTGAGTGCAGGCTCCGCCCCCTAGGCCAGATGGAGTTGGCAGGAAAGGGAGCGTCCCACCCAGCACTCACTAGAGCAGCAGCAGCAGTGTCCCGGAAGCCTCCCTGAGGCCTCTTAAGCTGTGGCGGTGAGTGCAAGCTCCGCCCCCTAGGCCAGATGGAGTTGGCAGGAAAGGGAGCGGCCCACCCAGCACTCACTAGAGCAGCAGCAGCAGCAGTGTCCCGGAAGCCTCCCTGAGGCCTCTTAAGCTGTGGCGGTGAGTGCAAGCTCCGCCCCCTAGGCCAGATGGAGTTGGCAGGAAAGGGAGCGGCCCACCCAGCACTCACTAGAGCAGCAGCAGCAGCAGTGTCCCAGAAGCCTCCCTGAGGCCTCATAAGCTGTGGCGGTGAGTGCAAGCTCCGCCCCCTAGGCCAGATGCAGTTGGCAGGAAAGGGAGCGGCCCACCCAGCACTCACTAGAGCAGCAGCAGTGTCCCGGAAGCCTCCCTCAGGCCTCTTAAGCTGTGGCGTTGAGTGGAGGTTCCACCCCCTAAGCCAGATGGAGTTGGCAAGAAAGGCAGCGGCTCACCCAGCACTCACTAGAGCAGCAGCAGCAGCAGTGTCCCGGAAGCCTCCCGAAGGCCTCTTCAGCTGTGGCAGTGAGTGCAGGCTCCGCCCCCGAGGCCACATGGAGTTGGCAGGAAAGGGAGCGGCTCACCCAGCACTCTGTAGAGCAGCAGCAGTATTCCAGAAGCCTCCCTCAGGCCTCTTAAGCTGTGGCAGTGAGTGCAGGCTCCACCTCCTAGGCCAGATGGAGTTGGCAGGAAAGGGAGCGGCCCACCCAGCACTCACTAGAGCAGCAGCCGCAGTGTCCCGGAAGCCTCCCTGAGGCCTCTTAAGCTGTGGCGGTGAGTGCAGGCTCCGCCCCCTAGGCCAGATGGAGTTGGCAGGAAAGGGAGCGGCCCACCCAGCACTCAGTAGAGCAGCAGCAGCAGTGTCCCGGAAGCCTCCCTCAGGCCTCTTAAGCTGTGGCGGTGAGTGCAGGCTCCGCCCCCTAGGCCAGATGGAGTTGGCAGGAAAGGGAGCGGCCCACCCAGCACTCACTAGAGCAGCAGCCGCAGTGTCCCGGAAGCCTCCCTGAGGCCTCTTAAGCTGTGGCGGTGAGTGCAAGCTCCGCCCCGTAGGCCAGATGGAGTTGGCAGTAAGGGGAGCGGCCCACCCAGCACTCACTAGAGCAGCAGCCGCAGTGTCCCGGAAGCCTCCCTCAGGCCTCTTAAGCTGTGGCGGTGAGTGCAAGCTCCGCCCCCTAGGCCAGATGGAGTTGGCAGTAAGGGGAGCGGCCCACCCAGCACTCACTAGAGCAGCCGCAGTGTCCCGGAAGCCTCCCTCAGGCCTCTTAAGCTGTGGCGGTGAGTGCAAGCTCCGCCCCCTAGGCCAGATGGAGTTGGCAGTAAGGGGAGCGGCCCACCCAGCACTCACTAGAGCTGTAGCAGCAGCAGTGTTCCGGAAGCCTCCCTCAGGCCTCTTAAGCTGTAGCGGTGAGTTCAGGCTCCGCCCCCTAGGCCAGATGGAGTTGGCAGGAAAGGAAGCGGCCCACCCAGCACTCAGTAGAGCAGCAGCAGCAGCAGTGTCCCGGAAGCCTCCCTCAGGCCTCTTAAGCTGTGGTGGTGAGTGCAAGCTCCGCCCCCTAGGCCAGATGGAGTTGGCAGGAAAGGGAGCGGCCCACCCAGCACTCACTAGAGCTGTAGCAGCAGTGTACCGGAAGCCACCCTCAGGCCTCTTAAACATGGTGGTGAGTGCAAGCTCCGTCCCCTAGGCCAGATGGAGTTGGCAGGAAAGGGAGCGGCCCACCGAGCACTCTGTAGAGCAGCAGCAGCAGCAGTGTCCGGAAGCCTCCCTCAGGCCTCTTAAGCTGTGGCGGTGAGTGCAGGCTCCGCCCCCTAGGCCAGATGGAGTTGGCAAGAAAGGCAGCGGCTCACCCAGCACTCACTAGTGCAGCAGCAGCATTGTCCCGGAAGCCTCCCTCAGGCCTCTTAAGCTGTGGTGGTGAGTGCAGGCTCCGCCCCCTAGGCCAGATGGAGTTGGCAGTAAGGGGAGCGGCCCACCCAGCACTCACTAGAGCAGCAGCAGTGTCCCGGAAGCCTCCCTCAGGCCTCATAAGCTGTGGCAGTGAGTGAAGGCTCCGCCCCCTAGGCCAGATGGAGTTGGCAAGAAAGGCAGCGGCTCACCCAGCACTCACTAGAGTAGCAGCAGCAGTGTCCCGGAAGCCTCCCTCAGGCCTCTTAAGCTGTGGCGGTGAGTGCAGGCTCCGCCCCCTAGGCCAGATGGAGTTGGCAGGAAAGGGAGCGTCCCACCCAGCACTCACTAGAGCAGCAGCAGCAGTGTCCCGGAAGCCTCCCTCAGGCCTCTTAAGCTGTGGCGTTGAGTGGAGGTTCCACCCCCTAAGCCAGATGGAGTTGGCAAGAAAGGCAGCGGCTCACCCAGCACTCACTAGAGCAGCAGCAGCAGCAGTGTCCTGAAAGCCTCCCTCAGGCCTCTTAAGCTGTGACGATGAGTGCAGGCTCCGCCCCCTAGGCCAGATGGAGTTGGCAAGAAAGGCAGCGGCTCACCCAGCACTCACTAGAGCAGCAGCAGCAGCAGCAGTGTCCCGGAAGCCTCCCGAAGGCCTCTTCAGCTGTGGCAGTGAGTGCAGGCTCCGCCCCCGAGGCCACATGGAGTTGGCAGGAAAGGGAGCGGCTCACCCAGCACTCTGTAGAGCAGCAGCAGTATTCCAGAAGCCTCCCTCAGGCCTCTTAAGCTGTGGCAGTGAGTGCAGGCTCCACCTCCTAGGCCAGATGGAGTTGGCAGGAAAGGGAGCGGCCCACCCAGCACTCAGTAGAGCAGCAGCAGCAGTGTCCCGGAAGCCTCCCTCAGGCCTCTTAAGCTGTGGCGGTGAGTGCAGGCTCCGCCCCCTAGGCCAGATGGAGTTGGCAGGAAAGGGAGCGGCCCACCCAGCACTCACTAGAGCAGCAGCCGCAGTGTCCCGGAAGCCTCCCTGAGGCCTCTTAAGCTGTGGCGGTGAGTGCAAGCTCCGCCCCGTAGGCCAGATGGAGTTGGCAGTAAGGGGAGCGGCCCACCCAGCACTCACTAGAGCAGCAGCCGCAGTGTCCCGGAAGCCTCCCTCAGGCCTCTTAAGCTGTGGCGGTGAGTGCAAGCTCCGCCCCCTAGGCCAGATGGAGTTGGCAGTAAGGGGAGCGGCCCACCCAGCACTCACTAGAGCAGCCGCAGTGTCCCGGAAGCCTCCCTCAGGCCTCTTAAGCTGTGGCGGTGAGTGCAAGCTCCGCCCCCTAGGCCAGATGGAGTTGGCAGTAAGGGGAGCGGCCCACCCAGCACTCACTAGAGCTGTAGCAGCAGCAGTGTTCCGGAAGCCTCCCTCAGGCCTCTTAAGCTGTAGCGGTGAGTTCAGGCTCCGCCCCCTAGGCCAGATGGAGTTGGCAGGAAAGGAAGCGGCCCACCCAGCACTCAGTAGAGCAGCAGCAGCAGCAGTGTCCCGGAAGCCTCCCTCAGGCCTCTTAAGCTGTGGTGGTGAGTGCAAGCTCCGCCCCCTAGGCCAGATGGAGTTGGCAGGAAAGGGAGCGGCCCACCCAGCACTCAGTAGAGCAGCAGCAGCAGCAGCAGCAGTGTCCCGGAAGCCTCCCTCAGGCCTCTTAAGCTGTAGCGGTGAGTTCAGGCTCCGCCCCTTAGGCCAGATGGAGTTGGCAGGAAAGGGAGCGGCCCACCTAGCACTTACTAGAGCAGCAGCCGCAGTGTCCCGGAAGCCTCCCTGAGGCCTCTTAAGCTGTGGTGGTGAGTGCAAGCTCCGCCCCCTAGGCCAGATGGAGTTGGCAGGAAAGGGAGCGGCCCACCCAGCACTCACTAGAGCAGCAGCAGCAGCAGTGTCCCGGAAGCCTCCCTCAGGCCTCTTAAGCTGTGGCGGTGAGTGCAGGCTCCGCCCCCTAGGCCAGATGGAGTTGGCAGGAAAGGGAGCGGCCCACCCAGCACTCACTAGAGCAACAGCAGCAGAAGTGTCCCGGAAGCCTCCCTCAGGCCTCTTAAGCTGTGGCGGTGAGTGCAGGCTCCGCCCCCTAGGCCAGATGGAGTTGGCAGGAAAGGGAGCGGCCCACCCAGCACTCACTAGAGCAGCAGCAGCAGTGTCCCAGAAGCCTCCCTCAGGCCTCTTAAGCTGTGGCGGTGAGTGCAGGCTCCGCCCCCTAGGCCAGATGGAGTTGGCAGGAAAGGGTGCGGCGCACCAAGCACTCACTAGTGCAGCAGCAGCAGTGTCCCGGAAGCCTCCCTCAGGCCTCTTAAGCTGTGGCGGTGAGTGCAGGCTCTGCCCCCTAGGCCAGATGGAGTTGGCAGGAAAGGGAGCGGCCCACCCAGTACTCACTAGAGCAGCAGCAGCAGAAGTGTTCCGGAAGCCTCCCTCAGGCCTCTTAAGCTGTGGCGGTGAGTGCAGGCTCCGCCCCCTAGACCAGATGGAGTTGGCAGGAAAGGGAGCGGCCCACCCAGCACTCACTAGAGCAGCAGCAGCAGTGTCCCGGAAGCCTCCCTCAGGCCTCTTAAGCTGTGGCGGTGCCTGTAGGCTCCGCCCCCTAGGCCAGATGGAGTTGGCAGGAAGGGGAGCGGCCCACCCAGCACTCACTAGAGTAGCAGCAGCAGCAGCAGCAGTATCCCGGAAGCCTCCCTCAGGCCTCTTAAGCTGTGGCGGTGAGTGCAGGCTCCGCCCCCCAGGCCAGATAGAGTTGGCAATAGAGGGAGCGGCCCACCCAGCACTCACTAGTGCAGCAGCAGCAGTGTCCCGGAAGCCTCCCTCAGGCCTCTTAAGCTGTGGCGGTGAGTGCAGGCTCCGCCCCCCAGGCCAGATAGAGTTGGCAATAGAGGGAGCGGCCCACCCAGCACTCACTAGAGCAGCAGCAGCAGTGTCCCGGAAGCCTCCCTCAGGCCTCTTAAGCTGTGGCGGTGAGTGCAGGCTCCGCCCCCTAGGCCAGATGGAGTTGGCAGGAAAGGGAGCGTCCCACCCAGCACTCACTAGAGCAGCAGCAGCAGAAGTGTCCCGGAAGCCTCCCTCAGGCCTCTTAAGCTGTGGCGGTGAGTGCAGGCTCCGCCCCCTAGGCCAGATGGAGTTGGCAGGAAAGGGAGCGGCCCACCCAGCACTCACTAGAGCAGCAGCAGCAGAAGTGTCCCGGAAGCCTCCCTCAGGCCTCTTAAGCTGTGCCGATGAGTGCAGGCTCTGCCCCCTAGGCCAGATGGAGTTGGCAGGAAAGGGAGCGTCCCACCCAGCACTCACTAGAGCAGCAGCAGCAGAAGTGTCCCGGAAGCCTCCCTCAGGCCTCTTAAGCTGTGGCGGTGAGTGCAGGCTCCGCCCCCTAGACCAGATGGAGTTGGCAGGAAAGGGAGCGGCCCACCCAGCACTCACTAGTGCAGCAGCAGCAGTGTCCCGGAAGCCTCCCTCAGGCCTCTTAAGCTGTGGCGGTGAGTGCAGGCTCCGCCCCCCAGGCCAGATAGAGTTGGCAATAGAGGGAGCGGCCCACCCAGCACTCACTAGAGCAGCAGCAGCACCAGTGTCCCGGAAGCCTCCCTCAGGCCTCTTAAGCTGTGGCGGTGAGTGCAGGCTCTGCCCCCTAGGCCAGATGGAGTTGGCAGGAAAGGGAGCGGCCCACCCAGCACTCACTAGTGCAGCAGCAGCAGTGTCCCGGAAGCCTCCCTCAGGCCTCTTAGGCTGTAGCGGTGAGTGCAGACTCCGCCCCCTAGGCCAGATGGAGTTGGCAGGAAAGGGAGCCGCCCACCCAGCACTCACTTGAGCTGTAGCAGCAGCAGTGTCCAGGAAGTCTCCCTCAGGCCTTGTAAGCTGTGGCGGTGAGTGCAGACTCCGCCCCGAGGCCAGATGGAGTTGGCAGGAAAGGGAGCGGCCCACCCAGCACTCACTAGAGCAGCAGCAGTGTCCCGGAAGCCTCCCTCAGGCCTCATAAGCTGTGGCAGTGAGTGAAGGCTCCGCCCCCTAGGCCAGATGGAGTTGGCAAGAAAGGCAGCGGCTCACCCAGCACTCACTAGAGTAGCAGCAGCAGTGTCCCGGAAGCCTCCCTCAGGCCTCTTAAGCTGTGGCGGTGAGTGCAGGCTCCGCCCCCTAGGCCAGATGGAGTTGGCAGGAAAGGGAGCGTCCCACCCAGCACTCACTAGAGCAGCAGCAGCAGTGTCCCGGAAGCCTCCCTCAGGCCTCTTAAGCTGTGGCGTTGAGTGGAGGTTCCACCCCCTAAGCCAGATGGAGTTGGCAAGAAAGGCAGCGGCTCACCCAGCACTCACTAGAGCAGCAGCAGCAGCAGTGTCCTGAAAGCCTCCCTCAGGCCTCTTAAGCTGTGACGATGAGTGCAGGCTCCGCCCCCTAGGCCAGATGGAGTTGGCAAGAAAGGCAGCGGCTCACCCAGCACTCACTAGAGCAGCAGCAGCAGCAGCAGTGTCCCGGAAGCCTCCCGAAGGCCTCTTCAGCTGTGGCAGTGAGTGCAGGCTCCGCCCCCGAGGCCACATGGAGTTGGCAGGAAAGGGAGCGGCTCACCCAGCACTCTGTAGAGCAGCAGCAGTATTCCAGAAGCCTCCCTCAGGCCTCTTAAGCTGTGGCAGTGAGTGCAGGCTCCACCTCCTAGGCCAGATGGAGTTGGCAGGAAAGGGAGCGGCCCACCCAGCACTCAGTAGAGCAGCAGCAGCAGTGTCCCGGAAGCCTCCCTCAGGCCTCTTAAGCTGTGGCGGTGAGTGCAGGCTCCGCCCCCTAGGCCAGATGGAGTTGGCAGGAAAGGGAGCGGCCCACCCAGCACTCACTAGAGCAGCAGCCGCAGTGTCCCGGAAGCCTCCCTGAGGCCTCTTAAGCTGTGGCGGTGAGTGCAAGCTCCGCCCCGTAGGCCAGATGGAGTTGGCAGTAAGGGGAGCGGCCCACCCAGCACTCACTAGAGCAGCAGCCGCAGTGTCCCGGAAGCCTCCCTCAGGCCTCTTAAGCTGTGGCGGTGAGTGCAAGCTCCGCCCCCTAGGCCAGATGGAGTTGGCAGTAAGGGGAGCGGCCCACCCAGCACTCACTAGAGCAGCCGCAGTGTCCCGGAAGCCTCCCTCAGGCCTCTTAAGCTGTGGCGGTGAGTGCAAGCTCCGCCCCCTAGGCCAGATGGAGTTGGCAGTAAGGGGAGCGGCCCACCCAGCACTCACTAGAGCTGTAGCAGCAGCAGTGTTCCGGAAGCCTCCCTCAGGCCTCTTAAGCTGTAGCGGTGAGTTCAGGCTCCGCCCCCTAGGCCAGATGGAGTTGGCAGGAAAGGAAGCGGCCCACCCAGCACTCAGTAGAGCAGCAGCAGCAGCAGTGTCCCGGAAGCCTCCCTCAGGCCTCTTAAGCTGTGGTGGTGAGTGCAAGCTCCGCCCCCTAGGCCAGATGGAGTTGGCAGGAAAGGGAGCGGCCCACCCAGCACTCAGTAGAGCAGCAGCAGCAGCAGCAGCAGTGTCCCGGAAGCCTCCCTCAGGCCTCTTAAGCTGTAGCGGTGAGTTCAGGCTCCGCCCCTTAGGCCAGATGGAGTTGGCAGGAAAGGGAGCGGCCCACCTAGCACTTACTAGAGCAGCAGCCGCAGTGTCCCGGAAGCCTCCCTGAGGCCTCTTAAGCTGTGGTGGTGAGTGCAAGCTCCGCCCCCTAGGCCAGATGGAGTTGGCAGGAAAGGGAGCGGCCCACCCAGCACTCACTAGAGCAGCAGCAGCAGCAGTGTCCCGGAAGCCTCCCTCAGGCCTCTTAAGCTGTGGCGGTGAGTGCAGGCTCCGCCCCCTAGGCCAGATGGAGTTGGCAGGAAAGGGAGCGGCCCACCCAGCACTCACTAGAGCAGCAGCAGCAGAAGTGTCCCGGAAGCCTCCCTCAGGCCTCTTAAGCTGTGGCGGTGAGTGCAGGCTCCGCCCCCTAGGCCAGATGGAGTTGGCAGGAAAGGGAGCGGCCCACCCAGCACTCACTAGAGCAGCAGCAGCAGTGTCCCAGAAGCCTCCCTCAGGCCTCTTAAGCTGTGGCGGTGAGTGCAGGCTCCGCCCCCTAGGCCAGATGGAGTTGGCAGGAAAGGGTGCGGCGCACCAAGCACTCACTAGTGCAGCAGCAGCAGTGTCCCGGAAGCCTCCCTCAGGCCTCTTAAGCTGTGGCGGTGAGTGCAGGCTCTGCCCCCTAGGCCAGATGGAGTTGGCAGGAAAGGGAGCGGCCCACCCAGTACTCACTAGAGCAGCAGCAGCAGAAGTGTTCCGGAAGCCTCCCTCAGGCCTCTTAAGCTGTGGCGGTGAGTGCAGGCTCCGCCCCCTAGACCAGATGGAGTTGGCAGGAAAGGGAGCGGCCCACCCAGCACTCACTAGAGCAGCAGCAGCAGTGTCCCGGAAGCCTCCCTCAGGCCTCTTAAGCTGTGGCGGTGCCTGTAGGCTCCGCCCCCTAGGCCAGATGGAGTTGGCAGGAAGGGGAGCGGCCCACCCAGCACTCACTAGAGTAGCAGCAGCAGCAGCAGCAGTATCCCGGAAGCCTCCCTCAGGCCTCTTAAGCTGTGGCGGTGAGTGCAGGCTCCGCCCCCCAGGCCAGATAGAGTTGGCAATAGAGGGAGCGGCCCACCCAGCACTCACTAGTGCAGCAGCAGCAGTGTCCCGGAAGCCTCCCTCAGGCCTCTTAAGCTGTGGCGGTGAGTGCAGGCTCCGCCCCCCAGGCCAGATAGAGTTGGCAATAGAGGGAGCGGCCCACCCAGCACTCACTAGAGCAGCAGCAGCAGTGTCCCGGAAGCCTCCCTCAGGCCTCTTAAGCTGTGGCGGTGAGTGCAGGCTCCGCCCCCTAGGCCAGATGGAGTTGGCAGGAAAGGGAGCGTCCCACCCAGCACTCACTAGAGCAGCAGCAGCAGAAGTGTCCCGGAAGCCTCCCTCAGGCCTCTTAAGCTGTGGCGGTGAGTGCAGGCTCCGCCCCCTAGGCCAGATGGAGTTGGCAGGAAAGGGAGCGGCCCACCCAGCACTCACTAGAGCAGCAGCAGCAGAAGTGTCCCGGAAGCCTCCCTCAGGCCTCTTAAGCTGTGCCGATGAGTGCAGGCTCTGCCCCCTAGGCCAGATGGAGTTGGCAGGAAAGGGAGCGTCCCACCCAGCACTCACTAGAGCAGCAGCAGCAGAAGTGTCCCGGAAGCCTCCCTCAGGCCTCTTAAGCTGTGGCGGTGAGTGCAGGCTCCGCCCCCTAGACCAGATGGAGTTGGCAGGAAAGGGAGCGGCCCACCCAGCACTCACTAGTGCAGCAGCAGCAGTGTCCCGGAAGCCTCCCTCAGGCCTCTTAAGCTGTGGCGGTGAGTGCAGGCTCCGCCCCCCAGGCCAGATAGAGTTGGCAATAGAGGGAGCGGCCCACCCAGCACTCACTAGAGCAGCAGCAGCATCAGTGTCCCGGAAGCCTCCCTCAGGCCTCTTAAGCTGTGGCGGTGAGTGCAGGCTCTGCCCCCTAGGCCAGATGGAGTTGGCAGGAAAGGGAGCGGCCCACCCAGCACTCACTAGTGCAGCAGCAGCAGTGTCCCGGAAGCCTCCCTCAGGCCTCTTAGGCTGTAGCGGTGAGTGCAGACTCCGCCCCCTAGGCCAGATGGAGTTGGCAGGAAAGGGAGCCGCCCACCCAGCACTCACTTGAGCTGTAGCAGCAGCAGTGTCCAGGAAGTCTCCCTCAGGCCTTGTAAGCTGTGGCGGTGAGTGCAGACTCCGCCCCGAGGCCAGATGGAGTTGGCAGGAAAGGGAGCGGCCCACCCAGCACTCACTAGAGCAGTAGCAGTGTCCCGGAAGCCTCCCTCAGGCCTCTTAAGCTGTGGCGGTGAGTGCAGGCTCCGCCCCCTAGGCCAGATGGAGTTGGCAGGAAAGGGAGCGGCCCACCCAGTACTCACTAGAACAGTAGCAGTGTCCCGGAAGCCTCCCTCAGGCCTCTTAAGCTGTGGCGGTGAGTGCAGGCTCCGCCCCCTAGGCCAGATGGAGTTGGCAGGGAAGGGAGCGGCCCACCCAGCACTCACTAGAGCAGCAACAGCAGTGTCCCGGAGGCCTTGATGGAGGCCCTCAAGCTGTGGCGGTGAGTGCAAGTTCCGCCCCCCAGGCCAGATAGAGTTGGCAATAGAGGGAGCGGCCCACCCAGCACTCACTAGAGCAGCAGCAGCATCAGGGTCCCGGAAGCCTCCCTCAGGCCTCTTAAGCTGTGGCGGTGAGTGCAGGCTCCACCCCCTAGGCCAGATGGAGTTGGCAGGAAAGGGAGCAGCCCACCCAGCACTCACTAGAGCAGCAGCATCAGTGTCCCGGAAGCCTCCCTCAGGCCTCTTAGGCTGTAGCGGTGAGTGCAGACTCCGCCCCCTAGGCCGGAGGGAGTTAGCAGGAAAGGGAGCGGCCCACCCAGCACTCACGAGAGCAGCAGCAGCAGTGTCCCGGAAGCCTCCCTCAGGCCTCTTAAGCTATGGCGGTGAGTGCAGAGACCGCCCCCTAGGCCGGATGGAGTTGGCAGGAAAGGGAGCGGCCCACTCAGCACTCACTAGAGCAGAAGCAGCAGTGTCCCGGAGTCCTTGATGGAGGCCCTCAAGCTGTGGCGGTGAGTGCAGACTCCGCCCCCTTGGCCGGATGGAGTTGGCAGGAAAGGGAGTGGTCCACCCAGCTCTCACTAGAGCAGCAGCAGCAGCAGCATTGTCCCGGAAGCCCCCCTCAGGCCTCTTAAGCTGTGTCGGTGAGTGCAGACTCCGCCCCCTTGGCCGGATGGAGTTGGCAGGAAAGGGAGCGGCCCACCCAGCACTCACTAGAGCAGCAGCAGCAGAAGTGTCCCGGAAGCCTCCCTCAGGCCTCTTAAGCTGTGGCGGTGAGTGCAGGCTCCGCCCCCTAGGCCAGATGGAGTTGGCAGGAAAGGGAGCGGCCCCCCCAGCACTCACTAGAGCAGCAGCAGCATCAGTGTCCCGGAAGCCTCCCTCAGGCCTCTTAAGCTGTGGCGGTGAGTGCAGGCTCCGCCCCCTAGGCCAGATGGAGTTGGCAGGAAAGGGAGCAGCCCACCCAGCACTCACTAGAGGAGCAGCAGCATCAGTGTCCCGGAAGCCTCCCTCAGGCCTCTTAAGCTGTGGTGGTGAGTGCAGGCTCCGCCTTCTAGGCCAGATGGAGTTGGCAGGAAAGGAAGCGCCCCACCCATCACTCATTAGTGCAGTAGCAGCAGTGTCCCGGAAGCCCCCCTCAGGCCTCTTAGGCTGTAGCGGTGAGTGCAGACTCCGCCCCCTAGGCCGGATGTAGTTGGCAGGAAAGGGAGCGGCCCACCCAGCACTCACTAGTGCAGCAGCAGCAGCAGTGTCCCGGAAGCCTCCCTCAGGCCTCTTAGGCTGTAGCGTTGAGTGCAGACTCCGCCCCCTAGGCCACATGGAGTTGGCAGGAAAGGGAGCGGCCCACCCAGAACTCACTAGAGCAGCAGCAGCAACAGTGTCCCGGAGGCCTCCCTCAGGCCTCTTAATCTGTGGCGGTGAGTGAAGGCTCCGCCCCCCAGGCCAGATGGAGTTGGCAGGAAAGGGAGCGTCCCACCCAGCACTCACTAGAGCAGCAGCAGTGTTCCGGAAGCCTCCCTCAGGCCTCTTAAGCTGTGGCGGTGAGTGCAGGCTCCGCCCCCTAGACCAGATGGAGTTGGCAGGAAAGGGAGCGGCCCACCCAGCACTCACTAGTGCAGCAGCAGCAGTGTCCCGGAAGCCTCCCTCAGGCCTCTTAAGCTGTGGCGGTGAGTGCAGGCTCCGCCCCCCAGGCCAGATAGAGTTGGCAATAGAGGGAGCGGCCCACCCAGCACTCACTAGAGCAGCAGCAGCATCAGTGTCCCGGAAGCCTCCCTCAGGCATCTGAAGCTGTGGCGGTGAGTGCAGGCTCCGCGCCCTAGGCCAGATGTAGTTGGCAGGAAAGGGAGCGGACCACCCAGCACTCACTAGAGCAGCAGCAGCACTGTCGCGGAGGCCTCCCTCAGGCCTCTTAATCTGTGGCGGTGAGCGAAGGCTCCGCCCCCCAGGCCAGATAGAGTTGGCAATAGAGGGAGCGGCCCACCCAGCACTCACTAGAGCAGCAGCAGCATCAGTGTCCCGGAAGCCTCCCTCAGGCCTCTTAGGCTGTAGCGGTGAGTGCAGACTCCGCCCCCTAGGCCAGATGTAGTTGGCAGGAAAGGGAGCGGCCCACCCAGCACTCACGAGAGCAGCAGCAGCAGCAGTGTCCCGGAAGCCTCCCTCAGGCCTATAACACTGTGGCGGTGAGTGCAGACTCCGCCCCCTAGGACGGATGGAGTTGGCAGGAAAGGAAGCGCCCCACCCATCACTCACTAGTGCAGCATCAGCAGTGTCCCGGAAGCCTCCCTGAGGCCTCTTAAGCTGTAGCGGTGAGAGCAGGCTCCGCCCCCCAGGCCAGATGGAGTTGGCAGGAAAGGGAGCGGCCCACCCAGCACTCACTAGAGCAGCAGCAGCAGCAGTGTCCCGGAAGCCTCCCTCAGGCCTTTTAAGCTGTGGCGGTGAGTGCAGGCTCTGTCCCTAGGCCAGATGGAGTTGGCAGGAAAGGGAGCGGCCCACCCAGCACTCACGAGAGCAGCAGCAGCAGTGTCCTGGAGGCCTTGATGGAGGCCCTCAAGCTGTGGCGGTGAGTGCAGACTCCGCCCCCTAGGACGGATGGAGTTGGCAGGAAATGGAGCGGCCCTCCCAGCCCTCACTAGAGCAGCAGCAGCAGTGTCCCGGAAGCCTCCCTCAGGCCTCTTAAGCTGTGGCGGTGAGTGCAGGCTCCGCCCCCCAGGCCAGATGGAGTTGGCAGGAAAGGGAACAGCCCACCTAGCACTCACTAGAGCAGTAGCAGCAGTGTCCCAGAAGCCTCCCTCAGGCCTTGTAAGCTGTGGCGGTGAGTGCAGACTCCGCCACCTAGACCAGATGTAGTTGGCAGGAAAGGGAGCGGCCCACCCAACACTCACTAGTGCAGCAGCAGCAGCAGTGTCCCGGAAGCCTCCCTCAGGCCTTGTAAGCTGTGGGGGTGAGTGCAGGCTCCGCCCCCGAGGCCAGATGGAGTTGGCAGGAAAGGGAGCGGCCCTCCCAGCACTCACTAGTGCAGCAGCAGCAGTGTTCCGGAAGCCTCCCTCAGGACGCTTAAGCTGTGGCGGTGAGTGCAGGCTCCGCCCCCTAGGCCAGATGGATTTGGAAGGAAAGGGAGCGGCCCACCCAGCACTCACTAGAGCAGCAGCAGCAGCAGTGTCCCAGAAGCCTCCCTCAGGCCTATCAAGCTGTGGCGGTGAGTGCAGGCTCCGCCCCCTAGGCCAGATGGAGTTGGCAGGAAAGGGAGCGGACCACCCAGCACTCACTAGAACAGCAGCAGCAGTGTCCCGGAAGCCCAATCAGGCCTCTTAAGCTGTGGTGGTGAGTGCAGGCTCCGCCCCCTAGGCCGGATTGAGTTGGCAGGAAAGGGAGCGGCCCACCCAGCACTCACTAGTGCAGCAGCAGCAGTGTTCCGGAAGCCTCCCTCAGGACGCTTAAGCTGTGGCGGTGAGTGCAGGCTCCGCCCCCTAGGCCAGATGGATTTGGAAGGAAAGGGAGCCGCCCACCCAGCACTCACTTGAGCTGTAGCAGCAGCAGTGTCCAGGAAGTCTCCCTCAGGCCTCTTAAGCTGTGGCGGTGAGTGCAGGATCCGCCCCGTAGGCCAGATGGAGTTGGCAGGAAAGGGAGCGGCCCACCCAGTACTCACTAGAGCAGTAGCAGTGTCCCGGAAGCCTCCCTCAGGCCTCTTAAGCTCTGGCGGTGAGTGCAGGCTCCGCCCCCTAGGCCAGATGGAGTTGGCAGGAAAGGGAGCGGCCCACCCAACACTCACTAGAGCAGCAGCAGCAGTGTCCCGGAGGCCTTGATGGAGGCCCTCAAGCTGTGGCGGTGAGTGCAAGTTCCGCCCCCCAGGCCAGATAGAGTTGGCAATAGAGGGAGCGGCCCACCCAGCACTCACTAGAGCAGCAGCAGCAGTGTCCCGGAAGCCTCCCTCAGGCCTCTTAAGCTGTGGCGGTGAGTGCAGGCTCCGCCCCCTAGGCCAGATGGAGTTGGCAGGAAAGGGAGCAGCCCACCCAGCACTCACTAGAGCAGAAGCAGCAGTGTCCCGGAGTCCTTGATGGAGGCCCTCAAGCTGTGGCGGTGAGTGCAGGCTCCGCCCCCTTGGCCGGATGGAGTTGGCAGGAAAGGGAGTGGTCCACCCAGCTCTCACTAGAGCAGCAGCAGCAGCAGCATTGTCCCGGAAGCCCCCCTCAGGCCTCTTAAGCTGTGGCGGTGAGTGCAGGCTCCGCCCCCTGGGCCAGATGGAGTTGGCAGGAAAGGGAGTGGTCCACCCAGCTCTCACTAGAGCAGCAGCAGCAGCAGCATTGTCCCGGAAGCCCCCCTCAGGCCTCTTAAGCTGTGGCGGTGAGTGCAGACTCCGCCCCCTAGGCCAGATAGAGTTGGCAATAGAGGGAGCGGCCCACCCAGCACTCACTAGAGCAGCAGCAGCAGCAGTGTCCCGGAGGCCTCCCTCAGGCCACTTAAGCTGTGGGGGTGAGTGCAGGCTCCGCCCCCTAGGCCAGATGGAGTTGGCAGGAAAGGGAGCGGCCCACCCAGCACTCACTAGAGCAGCAGCAGTGTCCCGGAAGCCTCCCTCAGGCCTCTTAAGCTGTGGCGGTGAGTGCAGGCTCCGCCCCCCAGGCCAGATAGAGTTGGCAATAGAGGGAGCGGCCCACCCAGCACTCACTAGAGCAGCAGCAGCAGCAGTGTCCCGGAGGCCTCCCTCAGGCCACTTAAGCTGTGGGGGTGAGTGCAGGCTCCGCCCCCTAGGCCAGATGGAGTTGGCAGGAAAGGGAGCGGCCCACCCAACACTCACTAGTGCAGCAGCAGCAGCAGTGTCCCGGAAGCCTCCCTCAGGCCTCTTAAGCTGTGGCGGTGAGTGCAGGCTCCGCCCCCTAGGCCAGATGTAGTTGGCAGGAAAGGGAGCGGACCACCCAGCACTCACTAGAGCAGCAGCAGTGTCCCGGAAGCCTCCCTCCGGCCTCTTAAGCTGTGGCGGTGAGTGCAGGCTCCGCCCCCTAGACCAGATGGAGTTGGCAGGAAAGGGAGCGGCCCACCCAGCACTCACTAGAGCAGCAGCAGTGTTCCGGAAGCCTCCCTCAGGCCTCTTAAGCTGTGGCGGTGAGTGCAGGCTCCGCCCCCTAGACCAGATGGAGTTGGCAGGAAAGGGAGCGGCCCACCCAGCACTCACTAGTGCAGCAGCAGCAGTGTCCCGGAAGCCTCCCTCAGGCCTCTTAAGCTGTGGCGGTGAGTGCAGGCTCCGCCCCCCAGGCCATATAGAGTTGGCAATAGAGGGAGCGGCCCACCCAGCACTCACTAGAGCAGCAGCAGCATCAGTGTCCCGGAAGCCTCCCTCAGGCCTCTTAAGCTGTGGCGGTGAGTGCAGGCTCCGCCCCCTAGGCCAGATGGAGTTGGCAGGAAAGGGAGCAGCCCACCCAGCACTCACTAGAGCAGAAGCAGCAGTGTCCCGGAGTCCTTGATGGAGGCCCTCAAGCTGTGGCGGTGAGTGCAGACTCCGCCCCCTTGGCCGGATGGAGTTGGCAGGAAAGGGAGTGGTCCACCCAGCTCTCACTAGAGCAGCAGCAGCAGCAGCATTGTCCCGGAGGCCCCCCTCAGGCCTCTTAAGCTGTGGCGGTGAGTGCAGACTCCGCCCCCTTGGCCGGATGGAGTTGGCAGGAAAGGGAGCGGCCCACCCAGCACTCACTAGAGCAGCAGCAGTGTCCCGGAAGCCTCCCTCAGGCCTCTTAAGCTGTGGCGGTGAGTGCAGGCTCCGCCCCCCAGGCCAGATAGAGTTGGCAGGAAAGGGAGCGGCCCACCCAGCACTCACTAGAGAAGCAGCAGCAGTGTCCCAGAGGACTTGATGGAGGCTCTCAAGCTGTGGCGGTGAGTGCAGGCTCCGCCCCCTGGGCCAGATTGAATTGGCAGGAAAGGAAGCGGCCCATCCAGCACTCACTAGAGCAGCAGCAACAGTGTCCCGGAAGCCTCCCTGAGGCCTCTTATCCTGTGGCGGTGAGTGCAGGCTCCGCCGCTGGGCCAGATGGAGTTGGCAGGAAGGGGAGCGGCCCACCCAGCACTCACTAGAGTAGCAGCAGCAGTGTCCCGGAAGCCTCCCTGAGGCCTCTTCACCTGTGGCGGTGAGTGCAGGCTCCGCCCCCTAGGCCAGATGGAGTTGGCAGGAAAGGGAGCGGCCCACCCAGCACTCACTAGTGCAGCAGCAGCAGTGTCCCGGAAGCCTCCCTCAGGCCTCTTAAGCTGTGGCGGTGAGTGCAGGCTCCGCCCCCTAGGCCAGATGGAGTTGGCAGGAAAGGGAGCGGCCCACCCAACACTCACTAGTGCAGCAGCAGCAGCAGTGTCCCGGAAGCCTCCCTCAGGCATCTAAAGCTGTGGCGGTGAGTGCAGGCTCCGCGCCCTAGGCCAGATGTAGTTGGCAGGAAAGGGAGCGGACCACCCAGCACTCACTAGAGCAGCAGCAGCAGTGTCCCGGAAGCCTCCCTCCGGCCTCTTAAGCTGTGGCGGTGAGTGCAGGCTCCGCCCCCCAGGCCAGATAGAGTTGGCAGGAAAGGGAGCGGTCCACCCAGCACTCACTAGAGAAGCAGCAGCAGTGTCCCAGAGGACTTGATGGAGGCTCTCAAGCTGTGGCGGTGAGTGCAGGCTCCGCCCCCTGGGCCAGATTGAATTGGCAGGAAAGGAAGCGGCCCATCCAGCACTCACTAGAGCAGCAGCAACAGTGTCCCGGAAGCCTCCCTGAGGCCTCTTATCCTGTGGCGGTGAGTGCAGGCTCCGCCGCTGGGCCAGATGGAGTTGGCAGGAAGGGGAGCGGCCCACCCAGCACTCACTAGAGTAGCAGCAGCAGTGTCCCGGAAGCCTCCCTGAGGCCTCTTCACCTGTGGCGGTGAGTGCAGGCTCCGCCCCCTAGGCCAGATGGAGTTGGCAGGAAAGGGAGCGGCCCACCCAGCACTCACTAGAGCAGCAGCAGCATTGTCCCAGAGGACTTGATGGAGGCTCTCAAGCTGTGGCGGTGAGTGCAGGCTCCGCCCCCTAGGCCAGATGGAGTTGGCAGGAAAGGGAGCGGCCCACCCAACACTCACTAGTGCAGCAGCAGCAGCAGTGTCCCGGAAGCCTCCCTCAGGCATCTGAAGCTGTGGCGGTGAGTGCAGGCTCCGCGCCCTAGGCCAGATGTAGTTGGCAGGAAAGGGAGCGGACCACCCAGCACTCACTAGAGCAGCAGCAGTGTCCCAGAAGTCTCCCTCCGGCCTCTTAAGCTGTGGCGGTGAGTGCAGACTCCGCCACCTAGGCCAGATGGAGTTGGCAGGAAAGGGAGCGGCCCACCCAGCACTCACTTGAGCTGTAGCAGCAGCAGTGTCCAGGAAGTCTCCCTCAGGCCTTGTAAGCTGTGGCGGTGAGTACAGGCTCCGCCCCCTAGGCCAGATGAAATTGGCAGAAAGGGAGCAGCCCACCCAGCACTCACTTGAGCTGTAGCAGCAGCAGTGTCCCGGAAGCCTCCCTCAGGCCTTGTAAGCTGTGGCGGTGAGTGCAGGATCCGCCCCCTAGGCCAGATGGAGTTGGCAGGAAAGGGAGCGGCCCACCCAGCGCTCACTTGAGCTGTAGCAGCAGCAGTGTCCCGGAAGCCTCCCTCAGGACTCTTAAGCTGTAGCGGTGAGTGCAGGCTCCGCCCCCTAGGCCAGATGGAGTTGGCAGGAAAGGGAGCGGCCCACCCAGCACTCACTAGAGAAGCAGCAGCAGTGTCCCAGAGGACTTGATGGAGGCTCTCAAGCTGTGGCGGTGAGTGCAGGCTCCGACCCCTGGGCCAGATTGAATTGCCAGGAAAGGAAGCGGCCCATCCAGCACTCACTAGAGCAGCAGCAGCAGTGTCCCGGAAGCCTCCCTCAGGCCTTGTAAGCTGTGGCGGTGAGTGCAGGCTCCGCCCCCTAGGCCAGATGTAGTTGGCAGGAAAGGGAGTGGACCACCCAGCACTCACTAGAGCAGCAGCAGTGTCCCGGAAGCCTCCCTCAGGCCTCTTAAGCTGTGGTGGTGAGTGCAGGCTCCGCCCCCTAGGCCAGATGGAGTAGGCAGGAAAGGGAGCGGCCCACCCAGTACTCACTAGAGCAGCAGCAGCAACAGTGTCCCGGAGGCCTCCCTCAGGCCTCTTAAGCTGTGGCGGTGAGTGCAGGCTCCGCCCCCTAGGCCAGATGTAGTTGGCAGGAAAGGGAGCGGACCACCCAGCACTCACTAGAGCAGCAGCAGTGTCCCGGAAGCCTCCCTCAGGCCTCTTAAGCTGTGGTGGTGAGTGCAGGCTCCGCCCCCTAGGCCAGATGGAGTTGGCAGGAAAGGGAGCGGCCCAACCAGCACTCACTAGAGTAGCAGCAGCAGCAGTGTCCCGGAAGCCTCCCTCAGGCCTTTTAAACTGTGGTGGTGAGTGTAGGCTCCGCCCCCTAGGCCAGATGGAGTTGGCAGGAAAGGCAGCGGCCCACCCAGCACTCACTAGTGCAGCAGCAGCAGCAGTGTTCCGGAAGCCTCCCTCAGGCACCTGAAGCTGTGGCGGTGAGTGCAGGCTCCGCCCCCTAGGCCAGATGGAGTTGGCAGGAAAGGAAGCGGCCCATCCAGCACTCACTAGAGCAGCAGCAGCAGTGTCCCGGAAGCCTCCCTCAGGCATCTGAAGCTGTGGCGGTGAGTGCAGGCTCCGCCCCCTCGGCCAGATGGAGTTGGCAGGAAAGGGAGCGGCCCACCCAGCACTCACTAGTGCAGCAGCAGCAGTGTCCCGGAAGCCTCCCTCCGGCCTCTTAAGCTGTGGCGGTGAGTGCAGACTCCGCCACCTAGGCCAGATGGAGTTGGCGGGAAAGGGAGCAGCCCACCCAGCACTCACTTGAGCTGTAGCAGCAGCAGTGTCCCGGAAGCTTCCCTCAGGCCTTGTAAGCTGTGGCGGTGAGTGCAGGATCCGCCCCCTAGGCCAGATGGAGTTGGCAGGAAAGGGAGCGGCCCACGCAGCACTCACTAGTGCAGCAGCAGCAGCAGTGTCCCGGAAGCCCCCCTCAGGGATCTGAAGCTGTGGGGGTGAGTGCAGGCTCCGCCCCCTAGGCCAGATGGAGTTGGCGGGAAAGGGAACGGCCCACCTAGCCCTCACTAGAGCAGTACCAGCAGTGTCCCGGAAGCCTCCCTCAGGCCTCTTAAGCTGTGGCGGTGAGTGCAGGCTCCGCCCCCTAGGCCAGATGTAGTTGGCAGGAAAGGGAGCGGCCCACCCAGCACTCACTAGAGCAGCAGCAGCAGTGTTCCGGAAGCCCCCCTCAGGCATCTGAAGCTGTGGGGGTGAGTGCAGGCTCTGCCCCCTAGGCCAGATGGAGTTGGCAGGAAAGGGAGCGGCCCACCCAGCACTCACTAGAGCAGCAGCAGCAGTGTTCCGGAAGCCCCCCTCAGGCATCTGAAGCTGTGGGGGTGAGTGCAGGCTCTGCCCCCTAGGCCAGATGGAGTTGGCAGGAAAGGGAGCGGCCCACCCAGCACTCACTAGAGCAGCAGCAGCAGTGTCCCGGATGCCTCCCTCAGGCCTCTTAAGCTGTGCGGGTGAGTGCAGGTTCCGCCCCCTAGACCAGATGGAGTTGGCAGGAAAGGGAGCGGCCCACCCAGCACTCACTAGAGCAGCAGCAGCAGTGTTCCGGAAGCCTCCCTCAGGCCTCTTAAGCTGTGGCGTTGAATGCAGGCTCTGCCCCCTAGGCCAGATGGAGTTGGCAGGAAAGGGAGCGGCCCACCCAACACTCACTAGTGCAGCAGCAGCAGCAGTGTCCCGGAAGCCTCCCTGAGGTCTCTTCATCTGTGGCGGTGAGTGCAGGCTCCGCCGCTGGGCCAGATGGAGTTGGCAGGAAGGGGAGCGGCCCACCCAGCACTCACTAGAGTAGCAGCAGCAGTGTCCCGGAAGCCTCCCTGAGGCCTCTTCACCTGTGGCGGTGAGTGCAGGCTCCGCCCCTGGGCCAGATGGAGTTGGCAGGAAGGGGAGCGGCCCACCCAGCACTCACTAGAGCAACAGCAGCAGTGTCCCAGAGGACTTGATGGAGGCTCTCAAGCTGTGGCGGTGAGTGCAGGCTCCGCCCCCTAGGCCAGATGGAGTTGGCAGGAAAGGGAGCGGCCCACCCAACACTCACTAGTGCAGCAGCAGCAGCAGTGTCCCGGAAGCCTCCCTCAGGCATCTGAAGCTGTGGCGGTGAGTGCAGGCTCCGCCCCCTCGGCCAGATGGAGTTGGCAGGAAAGGGAACGGACTCACCCAGCACTCACTAGAGCAGCAGCAGCAGTGTCCCGGAAGCTTCCCTCAGGCCTTGTAAGCTGTGGCGGTGAGTGCAGGATCCGCCCCGTAGGCCAGATGTAGTTGGCAGGAAAGGGAGCGGCCCACCCAGCACTCACTAGAGCAGCAGCAGCAGTGTTCCGGAAGCCCCCCTCAGGCATCTGAAGCTGTGGGGGTGAGTGCAGGCTCCGCCCCCTAGGCCAGATGGAGTTGGCGGGAAAGGGAACGGCCCACCTAGCCCTCACTAGAGCAGTACCAGCCGTGTCCCGGAAGCCTCCCTCAGGCCTCTTAAGCTGTGCGGGTGAGTGCAGGTTCCGCCCCCTAGACCAGATGGAGTTGGCAGGAAAGGGAGCGGCCCACCCAGCACTCACTAGAGCAGCAGCAGCAGTGTTCCGGAAGCCTCCCTCAGGCCTCTTAAGCTGTGGCGTTGAATGCAGGCTCTGCCCCCTAGGCCAGATGGAGTTGGCAGGAAAGGGAGCGGCCCACCCAGCACTCACTAGTGCAGCAGCAGCAGCAGCAGCAGTATCCCGGAAGCCTCCCTCAGGCCTCTTAATCTGTGGCGGTGAGTGCAGGCTCCGCCCCCTAGGCCAGATGGAGTTGGCAGGAAAGGGAGCGGCCCACCCAGCACTCACTAGAGCAGCAGCAGCAGTGTCCCAGAAGCCTCCCTCAGGCCTCTTAAGCTGTGGCGGTCAGTGCAGGCTCTGCCCCCTAGGCCAGATGGAGTTGGCAGGAAAGGGAGCGGCCCACCCAGCACTCACTAGAGCAGCAGCAGCAGAAGGGTCCCAGAAGCCTCCCTCAGGCCTCTTAAGCTGTGGTGGTGAGTGCAGGCTCCGCCCCCTAGGCCAGATGGAGTTGGCAGGAAAGGGAGCGGCCCACCCAGCACTCACTAGAGCAGCAGCAGCAGTGTCCCGGAAGCCTCCCTCAGGCCTTTTAAGTTGTGGCGGTGAGTGCAGGCTCCGCCCCCTAGGCCAGATGGAGTTGGCAGGAAAGGGAGCGGCCCACCCAGCACTCACTAGAGCAGCAGCAGCAGTGTCCTGAAAGCCTCCCTCAGGCCTTTTAAGTTGTGGCGGTGAGTGCAGGCTCCGCCCCCTAGGCCAGATGGAGTTGGCAGGAAAGGGAGCGGCCCACCCAGCACTCACTAGAGCAGCAGCAGCAGTGTCCCGGAAGCCTCCCTCCGGCCTCTTAAGCTGTGGCGGTGAGTGCAGGCTCCGCCCCCCAGGCCAGATAGAGTTGGCAGGAAAGGGAGCGGTCCACCCAGCACTCACTAGAGAAGCAGCAGCAGTGTCCCAGAGGACTTGATGGAGGCTCTCAAGCTGTGGCGGTGAGTGCAGGCTCCGCCCCCTGGGCCAGATTGAATTGGCAGGAAAGGAAGCGGCCCATCCAGCACTCACTAGAGCAGCAGCAACAGTGTCCCGGAAGCCTCCCTGAGGCCTCTTATCCTGTGGCGGTGAGTGCAGGCTCCGCCGCTGGGCCAGATGGAGTTGGCAGGAAGGGGAGCGGCCCACCCAGCACTCACTAGAGTAGCAGCAGCAGTGTCCCGGAAGCCTCCCTGAGGCCTCTTCACCTGTGGCGGTGAGTGCAGGCTCCGCCCCCTAGGCCAGATGGAGTTGGCAGGAAAGGGAGCGGCCCACCCAGCACTCACTAGAGCAGCAGCAGCATTGTCCCAGAGGACTTGATGGAGGCTCTCAAGCTGTGGCGGTGAGTGCAGGCTCCGCCCCCTAGGCCAGATGGAGTTGGCAGGAAAGGGAGCGGCCCACCCAACACTCACTAGTGCAGCAGCAGCAGCAGTGTCCCGGAAGCCTCCCTCAGGCATCTGAAGCTGTGGCGGTGAGTGCAGGCTCCGCGCCCTAGGCCAGATGGAGTTGGCAGGAAAGGGAGCGGACCACCCAGCACTCACTAGAGCAGCAGCAGTGTCCCAGAAGTCTCCCTCCGGCCTCTTAAGCTGTGGCGGTGAGTGCAGACTCCGCCACCTAGGCCAGATGGAGTTGGCAGGAAAGGGAGCGGCCCACCCAGCACTCACTTGAGCTGTAGCAGCAGCAGTGTCCAGGAAGTCTCCCTCAGGCCTTGTAAGCTGTGGCGGTGAGTACAGGCTCCGCCCCCTAGGCCAGATGAAATTGGCAGGAAAGGGAGCAGCCCACCCAGCACTCACTTGAGCTGTAGCAGCAGCAGTGTCCCGGAAGCCTCCCTCAGGCCTTGTAAGCTGTGGCGGTGAGTGCAGGATCCGCCCCCTAGGCCAGATGGAGTTGGCAGGAAAGGGAGCGGCCCACCCAGCGCTCACTTGAGCTGTAGCAGCAGCAGTGTCCCGGAAGCCTCCCTCAGGACTCTTAAGCTGTAGCGGTGAGTGCAGGCTCCGCCCCCTAGGCCAGATGGAGTTGGCAGGAAAGGGAGCGGCCCACCCAGCACTCACTAGAGAAGCAGCAGCAGTGTCCCAGAGGACTTGATGGAGGCTCTCAAGCTGTGGCGGTGAGTGCAGGCTCCGACCCCTGGGCCAGATTGAATTGCCAGGAAAGGAAGCGGCCCATCCAGCACTCACTAGAGCAGCAGCAGCAGTGTCCCGGAAGCCTCCCTCAGGCCTTGTAAGCTGTGGCGGTGAGTGCAGGCTCCGCCCCCTAGGCCAGATGTAGTTGGCAGGAAAGGGAGTGGACCACCCAGCACTCACTAGAGCAGCAGCAGTGTCCCGGAAGCCTCCCTCAGGCCTCTTAAGCTGTGGTGGTGAGTGCAGGCTCCGCCCCCTAGGCCAGATGGAGTAGGCAGGAAAGGGAGCGGCCCACCCAGTACTCACTAGAGCAGCAGCAGCAACAGTGTCCCGGAGGCCTCCCTCAGGCCTCTTAAGCTGTGGCGGTGAGTGCAGGCTCCGCCCCCTAGGCCAGATGTAGTTGGCAGGAAAGGGAGCGGACCACCCAGCACTCACTAGAGCAGCAGCAGTGTCCCGGAAGCCTCCCTCAGGCCTCTTAAGCTGTGGTGGTGAGTGCAGGCTCCGCCCCCTAGGCCAGATGGAGTTGGCAGGAAAGGGAGCGGCCCAACCAGCACTCACTAGAGTAGCAGCAGCAGCAGTGTCCCGGAAGCCTCCCTCAGGCCTTTTAAACTGTGGTGGTGAGTGTAGGCTCCGCCCCCTAGGCCAGATGGAGTTGGCAGGAAAGGCAGCGGCCCACCCAGCACTCACTAGTGCAGCAGCAGCAGCAGTGTTCCGGAAGCCTCCCTCAGGCACCTGAAGCTGTGGCGGTGAGTGCAGGCTCCGCCCCCTAGGCCAGATGGAGTTGGCAGGAAAGGAAGCGGCCCATCCAGCACTCACTAGAGCAGCAGCAGCAGTGTCCCGGAAGCCTCCCTCAGGCATCTGAAGCTGTGGCGGTGAGTGCAGGCTCCGCCCCCTCGGCCAGATGGAGTTGGCAGGAAAGGGAGCGGCCCACCCAGCACTCACTAGTGCAGCAGCAGCAGTGTCCCGGAAGCCTCCCTCCGGCCTCTTAAGCTGTGGCGGTGAGTGCAGACTCCGCCACCTAGGCCAGATGGAGTTGGCGGGAAAGGGAGCAGCCCACCCAGCACTCACTTGAGCTGTAGCAGCAGCAGTGTCCCGGAAGCTTCCCTCAGGCCTTGTAAGCTGTGGCGGTGAGTGCAGGATCCGCCCCCTAGGCCAGATGGAGTTGGCAGGAAAGGGAGCGGCCCACGCAGCACTCACTAGTGCAGCAGCAGCAGCAGTGTCCCGGAAGCCCCCCTCAGGGATCTGAAGCTGTGGGGGTGAGTGCAGGCTCCGCCCCCTAGGCCAGATGGAGTTGGCGGGAAAGGGAACGGCCCACCTAGCCCTCACTAGAGCAGTACCAGCAGTGTCCCGGAAGCCTCCCTCAGGCCTCTTAAGCTGTGGCGGTGAGTGCAGGCTCCGCCCCCTAGGCCAGATGTAGTTGGCAGGAAAGGGAGCGGCCCACCCAGCACTCACTAGAGCAGCAGCAGCAGTGTTCCGGAAGCCCCCCTCAGGCATCTGAAGCTGTGGGGGTGAGTGCAGGCTCTGCCCCCTAGGCCAGATGGAGTTGGCAGGAAAGGGAGCGGCCCACCCAGCACTCACTAGAGCAGCAGCAGCAGTGTTCCGGAAGCCCCCCTCAGGCATCTGAAGCTGTGGGGGTGAGTGCAGGCTCTGCCCCCTAGGCCAGATGGAGTTGGCAGGAAAGGGAGCGGCCCACCCAGCACTCACTAGAGCAGCAGCAGCAGTGTCCCGGATGCCTCCCTCAGGCCTCTTAAGCTGTGCGGGTGAGTGCAGGTTCCGCCCCCTAGACCAGATGGAGTTGGCAGGAAAGGGAGCGGCCCACCCAGCACTCACTAGAGCAGCAGCAGCAGTGTTCCGGAAGCCTCCCTCAGGCCTCTTAAGCTGTGGCGTTGAATGCAGGCTCTGCCCCCTAGGCCAGATGGAGTTGGCAGGAAAGGGAGCGGCCCACCCAACACTCACTAGTGCAGCAGCAGCAGCAGTGTCCCGGAAGCCTCCCTGAGGTCTCTTCACCTGTGGCGGTGAGTGCAGGCTCCGCCGCTGGGCCAGATGGAGTTGGCAGGAAGGGGAGCGGCCCACCCAGCACTCACTAGAGTAGCAGCAGCAGTGTCCCGGAAGCCTCCCTGAGGCCTCTTCACCTGTGGCGGTGAGTGCAGGCTCCGCCCCTGGGCCAGATGGAGTTGGCAGGAAGGGGAGCGGCCCACCCAGCACTCACTAGAGCAACAGCAGCAGTGTCCCAGAGGACTTGATGGAGGCTCTCAAGCTGTGGCGGTGAGTGCAGGCTCCGCCCCCTAGGCCAGATGGAGTTGGCAGGAAAGGGAGCGGCCCACCCAACACTCACTAGTGCAGCAGCAGCAGCAGTGTCCCGGAAGCCTCCCTCAGGCATCTGAAGCTGTGGCGGTGAGTGCAGGCTCCGCCCCCTCGGCCAGATGGAGTTGGCAGGAAAGGGAACGGACTCACCCAGCACTCACTAGAGCAGCAGCAGCAGTGTCCCGGAAGCTTCCCTCAGGCCTTGTAAGCTGTGGCGGTGAGTGCAGGATCCGCCCCGTAGGCCAGATGTAGTTGGCAGGAAAGGGAGCGGCCCACCCAGCACTCACTAGAGCAGCAGCAGCAGTGTTCCGGAAGCCCCCCTCAGGCATCTGAAGCTGTGGGGGTGAGTGCAGGCTCCGCCCCCTAGGCCAGATGGAGTTGGCGGGAAAGGGAACGGCCCACCTAGCCCTCACTAGAGCAGTACCAGCCGTGTCCCGGAAGCCTCCCTCAGGCCTCTTAAGCTGTGCGGGTGAGTGCAGGTTCCGCCCCCTAGACCAGATGGAGTTGGCAGGAAAGGGAGCGGCCCACCCAGCACTCACTAGAGCAGCAGCAACAGTGTTCCGGAAGCCTCCCTCAGGCCTCTTAAGCTGTGGCGTTGAATGCAGGCTCTGCCCCCTAGGCCAGATGGAGTTGGCAGGAAAGGGAGCGGCCCACCCAGCACTCACTAGTGCAGCAGCAGCAGCAGCAGCAGTATCCCGGAAGCCTCCCTCAGGCCTCTTAATCTGTGGCGGTGAGTGCAGGCTCCGCCCCCTAGGCCAGATGGAGTTGGCAGGAAAGGGAGCGGCCCACCCAGCACTCACTAGAGCAGCAGCAGCAGTGTCCCAGAAGCCTCCCTCAGGCCTCTTAAGCTGTGGCGGTCAGTGCAGGCTCTGCCCCCTAGGCCAGATGGAGTTGGCAGGAAAGGGAGCGGCCCACCCAGCACTCACTAGAGCAGCAGCAGCAGAAGGGTCCCAGAAGCCTCCCTCAGGCCTCTTAAGCTGTGGTGGTGAGTGCAGGCTCCGCCCCCTAGGCCAGATGGAGTTGGCAGGAAAGGGAGCGGCCCACCCAGCACTCACTAGAGCAGCAGCAGCAGTGTCCCGGAAGCCTCCCTCAGGCCTTTTAAGTTGTGGCGGTGAGTGCAGGCTCCGCCCCCTAGGCCAGATGGAGTTGGCAGGAAAGGGAGCGGCCCACCCAGCACTCACTAGAGCAGCAGCAGCAGTGTCCTGAAAGCCTCCCTCAGGCCTTTTAAGTTGTGGCGGTGAGTGCAGGCTCCGCCCCCTAGGCCAGATGGAGTTGGCAGGAAAGGGAGCGGCCCACCCAGCACTCACTAGTGCAGCAGCAGCAGTGTCCTGAAAGCCTCCCTCAGGCCTTTTAAGCTGTGGCGGTGAGTGCAGGCTCCGCCCCCTAGGCCAGATGGAGTTGGCAGGAAAGGGAGCGGCCCACCCAGCACTCACTAGAGCAGCAGCAGCAGCAGTGTCCCGGAAGCCTCCCTCAGGCCTCTTAAGCTGTGGCGGTGAGTGCAGGCTCTGCCCCCTAGGCCAGATGGAGTTGGCAGGAAAGGGAGCGGCCCACCCAGCACTCACTAGAGCAGCAGCAGCAGCAGCAGCAGTATCCCGGAAGCCTCCCTCAGGCCTCTTAAGCTGTGGCGGTGAGTGCAGGCTCCGCCCCCTAGGCCAGATGGAGTTGGCAGGAAAGGGAGCGGCCCACCCAACACTCACTAGTGCTGCAGCAGGAGCAGTGTCCCGGAAGCCTCCCTCAGGCATCTGAAGCTGTGGCGGTGAGTGCAGGCTCCGCCCCCTAGACCAGATGGAGTTGGCAGGAAAGGGAGCGGCCCACCCAGCACTCACTAGAGCAGCAGCAGCAGAAGCAGCAGTATCCCGGAAGCCTCCCTCAGGCCTCTTAAGCTGTGGCGGTGAGTGCAGGCTCTGCCACCTAGGCCAGATGGAGTTGGCAGGAAAGGGAGCGGCCCACCCAGCACTCACTAGAGCAGCAGCAGCAGAAGCAGCAGTATCCCGGAAGCCTCCCTCAGGCCTCTTAAGCTGTGGCGGTGAGTGCAGGCTCCGCCCCCTAGGCCAGATGGAGTTGGCGGGAAAGGGAGCGGCCCACCCAGCACTCACTAGAGCAGCAGCAGCAGTGTACCGGAAGTCTCCCTCAGGCCTCTTAAGCTGTGGGGGTGAGTGCAGGCTCCGCCCCCTAGGCCAGATGGAGTTGGCAGGAAGGGGAGCGGCCCACCCAGTACTCACTAGAGCAGCAGCAGCAGCAGTATCCCGGAAGCCTCCCTCAGGCCTCTTAAGCTGTGGCGGTGAGTGCAGGCTCCGCCCCCTAGGCCAGATGGAGTTGGCAGGAAAGGGAGCGGCCCACCCAGCACTCACTAGAGCAGCAGCAGCAGCAGCAGCAGTATCCCGGAAGCCTCCCTCAGGCCTCTTAAGCTGTGGCGGTGAGTGCAGGCTCTGCCCCCTAGGCCAGATGGAGTTGGCAGGAAAGGGAGCGGCCCACCCAGCACTCACTAGAGCAGCAGCAGCAGTGTCCCAGAAGCCTCCCTCAAACCTCTTAAGCTGTGGCGGTGAGTGCAGGCTCCGCCCCTTAGGCCAGATGGAGTTGGCAGGAAAGGGAGCGGCCCACCCAGCACTCACTAGAGCAGCAGCAGCAGTGTCCCGGAAGCCTCCCTCAGGCCTTTTAAGCTGTGGCGGTGAGTGCAGGCTCCGCCCCGTATGCCAGATGGAGTTGGCAGGAAAGGGAGCGGCCCACCCAGCAATCACTAGAGCAGTAGCAGCAGCAGTGTTCCGGAAGCCTCCCTCAGGCCTCATAAGCTGTTGCGGTGAGTGCAGGCTCCGCCCCCTAGGCCAGATGGAGTTGGCAGGAAAGGGAGCGGCCCACCCAGCACTCACTAGAGCAGCAGCAGCAGTGTCCCGGAAGCCTCCCTCAGGCCTCTTAAGCTGTGGGGGTGAGTGCAGGCTCCGCCCCCTAGGCCAGATGGAGTTGGCAGGAAAGGGAGCGGCCCACCCAACACTCACTAGTGCAGCAGCAGCAGCAGTGTTCCGGAAGCCTACCTCAGGCCTCTTAAGCTGTGGCGGTGAGTGCAGGCTCCGCCCACTAGGCCAGATGGAGTTGGCAGGAAAGGGAGCGGCCCACCCAGCACTCACTAGAGCAGCAGCAGCAGCAGCAGTATCCCGGAAGCCTCCCTCAGGCCTCTTAAGCTGTGGCGGTGAGTGCAGGCTCTGCCCCCTAGGCCAGATGGAGTTGGCAGGAAAGGGAGCGGCCCACCCAGCACTCACTAGAGCAGCAGCATCAGTGTCCCAGAAGCCTCCCTCAGGCCTCTTAAGCTGTGGCGGTGAGTGCAGGCTCCGCCCCGTATGCCAGATGTAGTTGGCAGGAAAGGGAGCGGCCCACCCAGCAATCACTAGAGCAGCAGCAGCATCAGTGTCCCAGAAGCCTCCCTCAGGCCTCTTAAGCTGTGGCGGTGAGTGCAGGCTCCGCCCCCTAGGCCAGATGGAGTTGGCAGGAAAGGGAGCGGCCCACCCAGCACTCACTAGAGCAGCAGCAGCAGTGTTCCGGAAGCCTCCCTCAGGCCTCTTAAGCTGTGGCGGTGAGTGCAGGCTCCGCCCCCTAGGCCAGATGGAGTTGGCAGGAAAGGGAGCGGCCCACCCAGCACTCACTAGAGCAGCAGCAGCAGTGTTCCGGAAGCCTCCCTCAGGCCTCATAAGCTGTTGCGGTGAGTGCAGGCTCCGCCCCCTAGGCCAGATGGAGTTGGCAGGAAAGGGAGCGGCCCACCCAGCACTCACTAGAGCAGCAGCAGCAGTGTTCCGGAAGCCTCCCTCAGGCCTCAAAAGCTGTTGCGGTGAGTGCAGGCTCCGCCCCCTAGGCCAGATGGAGTTGGCAGGAAAGGGAGCGGCCCACCCAACACTCACTAGAGCAGCAGCAGCAGCAGTGTCCCGGAAGTCTCCCTCAGGCCTCTTAAGCTGTGGCGGTGAGTGCAGGCTCTGCCCCCTAGACCAGATGGAGTTGGCAGGAAAGGGAGCGGCCCACCCAGCACTCACTAGAACAGCAGCAGCATCAGTGTCCCGGAAGCCTCCCTCAGGCCTCTTAAGCTGTGGCGGTGAGTGCAGGCTCTGCCCCCTAGGCCAGATGGAGTTGGCAGGAAAGGGAGCGGCCCACCCAGCACTCACTAGTGCAGCAGCAGCAGCAGCAGCAGCAGTGTCCCAGAAGCCTCCCTCAGGCCTCTTAAGCTGTGGCGGTGAGTGCAGGCTCCGCCCCTTAGGCCAGATGGAGTTGGCAGGAAAGGGAGCGGCCCACCCAGCAATCACTAGAGCAGCAGCAGCATCAGTGTCCCAGAAGCCTCCCTCAGGCCTCTTAAGCTGTGGCGGTGAGTGCAGGCTCCGCCCCCTAGGCCAGATGGAGTTGGCAGGAAAGGGAGCGGCCCACCCAGCACTCACTAGAGCAGCAGCAGCAGTGTTCCGGAAGCCTCCCTCAGGCCTCATAAGCTGTTGCGGTGAGTGCAGGCTCCGCCCCCTAGGCCAGATGGAGTTGGCAGGAAAGGGAGCGGCCCACCCAGCACTCACTAGAGCAGCAGCAGCAGCAGCAGTATCCCGGAAGCCTCCCTCAGGCCTCTTAAGCTGTGGCGGTGAGTGCAGGCTCTGCCCCCTAGGCCAGATGGAGTTGGCAGGAAAGGGAGCGGCCCACCCAGCACTCACTAGTGCAGCAGCAGCAGCAGCAGCAGCAGTGTCCCGGAAGCCTCCCTCAGGCCTCTTAAGCTGCGGCGGTGAGTGCAGGCTCCGCCCCTTAGGCCAGATGGAGTTGGCAGGAAAGGGAGCGGCCCACCCAGCAATCACTAGAGCAGCAGCAGCATCAGTGTCCCAGAAGCCTCCCTCAGGCCTCTTAAGCTGTGGCGGTGAGTGCAGGCTCCGCCCCCTAGGCCAGATGGAGTTGGCAGGAAAGGGAGCGGCCCACCCAGCACTCACTAGAGCACCAGCAGCAGTGTCCCGGAAGCCTCCCTCAGGCCTCTTCACCTGTGGCGGTGAGTGCAGGCTCCGCCCCCTAGGCCAGATGGAGTTGGCAGGAAAGGGAGCGGCCCACCCAGCACTCACTAGTGCAGCAGCAGCAGTGTCCCGGAAGCCTCCCTCAGGCCTCTTAAGCTGTGGCGGTGAGTGCAGGCTCCGCCCCCCAGGCCAGATAGAGTTGGCAATAGAGGGAGCGGCCCACCCAGCACTCACTAGAGCAGCAGCAGCGGCAGTGTCCCGGAAGCCTCCCTCAGGCCTCTTAGGCTGTAGCGGTGAGTGCAGACTCCCCCCCCTAGGCCAGATGGAGTTGGCAGGAAAGGGAGCGGCCCACCCAGCACTCACTAGAGCAGCAGCAGTGTCCCAGAAGCCTCCCTCAGGCCTCTTAAGCTGTGGCGGTGAGTGCAGGCTCTGCCCCCTAGGCCAGATGGAGTTGGCAGGAAAGGGAGCGGCCCACCCAGCACTCACTAGAGCAGCAGCAGCAGCAGCAGCAGTGTCCCGGAAGCCTCCCTCAGGCCTCTTAAGCTGTGGCGGTGAGTGCAGGCTCTGCCCCCTAGGCCAGATGGAGTTGGCAGGAAAGGGAGCGGCCCACCCAACACTCACTAGTGCAGCAGCAGCAGAAGCAGCAGTATCCCGGAAGCCTCCCTCAGGCCTCTTAAGCTGTGGCAGTGAGTGCAGGCTCCGCCCCCTAGGCCAGATGGAGTTGGCGGGAAAGGGAGCGGCCCACCCAGCACTCACTAGAGCAGCAGCAGCAGTGTCCCGGAAGCCTCCCTCAGGCCTCTTAAGCTGTGGGGGTGAGTGCAGGCTCCGCCCCCTAGGCCAGATGGAGTTGGCAGGAAAGTGGGCGGTCCACCCAACACTCACTAGTGCTGCAGCAGGAGCAGTGTCCCGGAAGCCTCCCTCAGGCCTCTTAAGCTGTGGCGGTGAGTGCAGGCTCCGCCCCCTAGGCCAGATGGAGTTGGCAGGAAAGGGAGCGGCCCACCCAGCACTCACTAGAGCAGCAGCAGTTTCCCGGAAGCCTCCCTCAGGCCTCATAAGCTGTGGCGGTGAGTGCAGGCTCCGCCCCCTAGGCCAGATGGAGTTGGCTGGAAAGGGAGCGGCCCACCCAGCACTCACTAGAGCAGCAGCAGCAGTGTTCCGGAAGCCTCCCTCAGGCCTCTTAAGCTGTGGCGGTGAGTGCAGGCTCCGCCCCCTAGGCCAGATGGAGTTGGCGGGAAAGGGAGCGGCCCACCCAGCACTCACTAGAGCAGCAGCAGTTTCCCGGAAGCCTCCCTCAGGCCTCTTAAGCTGTGGCGGTGAGTGCAGGCTCCGCCCCTTAGGCCAGATGGAGTTGGCGGGAAAGGGAGCGGCCCACCCAGCACTCACTAGAGCAGCAGCAGCAGTGTTCCGGAAGCCTCCCTCAGGCCTCTTAAGCTGTGGCGGTGAGTGCAGGCTCCGCCCCCTAGGCCAGATGGAGTTGGCGGGAAAGGGAGCGGCCCACCCAGCACTCACTAGAATAGCAGCAGCAGTGTCCCGGAAGTCTCCCTCAGGCCTCTTAAGCTGTGGGGGTGAGTGCAGGCTCTGCCCCCTAGGCCAGATGGAGTTGGCAGGAAAGGGAGAGGCCCACCCAGCACTCACTAGAGCAGCAGCAGCAGTATCCCGGAAGCCTCCCTCAGGCCTCTTAAGCTGTGGCTCTGAGTGCAGGCTCTGCCCCCTAGGCCAGATGGAGTTGGCAGGAAAGCGAGCGGCCCACCCAACACTCACTAGTGCAGCAGCAGCAGCAGCAGCAGTGTCCCAGAAGCCTCCCTCAGGCCTCTTAAGCTGTGGCGGTGAGTGCAGGCTCCGCCCCTTAGGCCAGATGGAGTTGGCAGGAAAGGGAGCGGCCCACCCAGCACTCACTAGAGCAGCAGCAGTGTCCCGGAAGCCTCCCACAGGCCTCTTAAGCTGTGGCGGTGAGTGCAGGCTCCGCCCCGTATGCCAGATGTAGTTGGCAGGAAAGGGAGCGGCCCACCCAGCACTCACTAGAGCAGTAGCAGTATCCTGGAAGCCTCCCTCAGGCCTTTTAAGCTGTAGCGGTGAGTGCAGGCTCCGCCCCCTAGGCCAGATGGAGTTGGCAGGAAAGGGTGCGGCGCACCAAGCACTCACTAGTGCAGCAGCAGCAGTGTCCCGGAAGCCTCCCTCAGGCCTCTTAAGTTGTGGCGGTGAGTGCAGGCTCCGCCCCCTAGGCCAGATGGAGTTGGCAGGAAAGGGAGCGGCCCACCAAGCACTCACTAGTGCAGCAGCAGCAGTGTCCCGGAAGCCTCCCTCAGGCCTCTTAAGCTGTGGCGGTGAGTGCAGGCTCCGCCCCCTAGGCCAGATGGAGTTGGCAGGAAAGGGAGCGGCCCACCCAGCACTCACTAGAGCAGCAGCAGCAGCAGTATCCCGGAAGCCTCCCTCAGGCCTCTTAAGCTGTGGCGGTGAGTGCAGGCTCTGCCCCCTAGGCCAGATGGAGTTGGCAGGAAAGGGAGCGGCCCACCCAGCACTCACTAGTGCAGCAGCAGCAGCAGTATCCCGGAAGCCTCCCTCAGGCCTCTTAAGCTGTGGCGGTGAGTGCAGGCTCCGCCCCCTAGGCCAGATGGAGTTGGCAGGAAAGGGAGCGGCCCACCCAGCACTCACTAGTGCAGCAGCAGCAGCAGTGTCCCGGAAGCCTCCCTCAGGCCTCTTAAGCTGTGGCGGTGAGTGCAGGCTCCGCCCCCTAGGCCAGATGGAGTTGGCGGGAAAGGGAGCGGCCCACCCAGCACTCACTAGAGCAGCAGCAGCAGTGTCCCGGAAGTCTCCCTCAGGCCTCTTAAGCTGTGGGGGTGAGTGCAGGCTCCGCCCCCTAGGCCAGATGGAGTTGGCAGGAAAGGGA
Organism: Podarcis vaucheri; assembly: GCF_965113315.1. Classification (NCBI taxonomy): domain Eukaryota; kingdom Metazoa; phylum Chordata; class Lepidosauria; order Squamata; family Lacertidae; genus Podarcis; species Podarcis vaucheri. Next base: position 879,171 of record NC_138757.1, on the reverse strand, counting down.
GCGGCCCACCCAACACTCAGTAGTGCTGCAGCAGCAGCAGTATCCCGGAAGCCTCCCTCAGGCATCTGAAGCTGTGGCAGTGAGTGCAGGCTCCGCCCCCTAGGCCAGATGGAGTTGGCAGGAAAGGGAGCGGCCCACCCAGCACTCACTAGTGCAGCAGCAGCAGCAGCAGCAGTATCCCGGAAGCCTCCCTCAGGCCTCTTAAGCTGTGGCGGTGAGTGCAGGCTCCGCCCCCTAGGCCAGATGGAGTTGGCGGGAAAGGGAGCGGCCCACCCAGCACTCACTAGAGCAGCAGCAGCAGTGTCCCGGAAGCCTCCCTCAGGCATCTGAAGCTGTGGCGGTGAGTGCAGGCTCCGCCCCCTAGGCCAGATGTAGTTGGCAGGAAAAGGAGCGGCCCACCCAGCACTCACTAGAGCAGTAGCAGCAGTGTCCCAGAAGCCTCCCTCAGGCCTCATAAGCTGTTGCGGTGAGTGCAGGCTCCGCCCCCTAGGCCAGATGGAGTTGGCAGGAAAGGGAGCGGCCCACCCAGCACTCACTAGAGCAGCAGCAGCAGTGTTCCGGAAGCCTCCCTCAGGCCTCTTAAGCTGTCGCGGTGAATGCAGGCTCCGCCCCCTAGGCCAGATGGAGTTGGCGGGAAAGGGTGCGGCCCACCCAGCACTCACTAGAGCAGCAGCAGCAGTGTCCCGGAAGTCTCCCTCAGGCCTCTTAAGCTGTGGGGGTGAGTGCAGGCTCTGCCCCCTAGGCCAGATGGAGTTGGCAGGAAAGGGAGCGGCCCACCCAGCACTCACTAGAGCAGCAGCAGCAGCAGCAGCAGTATCCCGGAAGCCTCCCTCAGGCCTCTTAAGCTGTGGCGGTGAGTGCAGGCTCCGCCCCATAGGCCAGATGGAGTTGGCAGGAAAGGGAGCGGCCCACCCAGCACTCACTAGAGCAGCAGCAGCAGCAGCAGCAGTGTCCCGGAAGCCTCCCTCAAGCCTCTTAAGCTGTGGCGGTGAGTGCAGGCTCCGCCCCCGAGGCCACATGGAGTTGGCAGGAAAGGGAGCGGCCCACCCAGCACTCACTAGAGCAGCAGCAGCAGTGTCCCAGAAGCCTCCCTCAGGCCTCTTAAGCTGTGGCGGTGAGTGCAGGCTCCGCCCCCTAGGCCAGATGGAGTTGGCAGGAAAGGGAGCGGCCCACCCAGCACTCACTAGAGCAGCAGCAGCAGTGTCCCAGAAGCCTCCCTCAGGCCTCTTAAGCTGTGGCGGTGAGTGCAGGCTCCGCCCCCTAGGCCAGATGGAGTTGGCAGGAAAGGGAGCGGCCCACCCAGCACTCACTAGTGCAGCAGCAGCAGCAGCAGCAGCAGTGTCCCAGAAGCCTCCCTCAGGCCTCTTAAGCTGTGGCGGTGAGTGCAGGCTCCGCCCCTTAGGCCAGATGGAGTTGGCAGGAAAGGGAGCGGCCCACCCAGCAATCACTAGAGCAGCAGCAGCATCAGTGTCCCAGAAGCCTCCCTCAGGCCTCTTAAGCTGTGGCGGTGAGTGCAGGCTCCGCCCCCTAGGCCAGATGGAGTTGGCAGGAAAGGGAGCGGCCCACCCAGCACTCACTAGAGCAGCAGCAGCAGTGTTCCGGAAGCCTCCCTCAGGCCTCATAAGCTGTTGCGGTGAGTGCAGGCTCCGCCCCCTAGGCCAGATGGAGTTGGCAGGAAAGGGAGCGGCCCACCCAGCACTCACTAGAGCAGCAGCAGCAGCAGCAGTATCCCGGAAGCCTCCCTCAGGCCTCTTAAGCTGTGGCGGTGAGTGCAGGCTCTGCCCCCTAGGCCAGATGGAGTTGGCAGGAAAGGGAGCGGCCCACCCAGCACTCACTAGTGCAGCAGCAGCAGCAGCAGCAGCAGTGTCCCGGAAGCCTCCCTCAGGCCTCTTAAGCTGCGGCGGTGAGTGCAGGCTCCGCCCCTTAGGCCAGATGGAGTTGGCAGGAAAGGGAGCGGCCCACCCAGCAATCACTAGAGCAGCAGCAGCATCAGTGTCCCAGAAGCCTCCCTCAGGCCTCTTAAGCTGTGGCGGTGAGTGCAGGCTCCGCCCCCTAGGCCAGATGGAGTTGGCAGGAAAGGGAGCGGCCCACCCAGCACTCACTAGAGCACCAGCAGCAGTGTCCCGGAAGCCTCCCTCAGGCCTCTTCACCTGTGGCGGTGAGTGCAGGCTCCGCCCCCTAGACCAGATGGAGTTGGCAGGAAAGGGAGCGGCCCACCCAGCACTCACTAGTGCAGCAGCAGCAGTGTCCCGGAAGCCTCCCTCAGGCCTCTTAAGCTGTGGCGGTGAGTGCAGGCTCCGCCCCCCAGGCCAGATAGAGTTGGCAATAGAGGGAGCGGCCCACCCAGCACTCACTAGAGCAGCAGCAGCGGCAGTGTCCCGGAAGCCTCCCTCAGGCCTCTTAGGCTGTAGCGGTGAGTGCAGACTCCCCCCCCTAGGCCAGATGGAGTTGGCAGGAAAGGGAGCGGCCCACCCAGCACTCACTAGAGCAGCAGCAGTGTCCCAGAAGCCTCCCTCAGGCCTCTTAAGCTGTGGCGGTGAGTGCAGGCTCCGCCCCCTAGGCCAGATGGAGTTGGCAGGAAAGGGAGCGGCCCACCCAGTACTCACTAGAGCAGTAGCAGTGTCCCGGAAGCCTCCCTCAGGCCTCTTAAGCTGTGGCGGTGAGTACAGGCTCTGCCCCCTAGGCCAGATGGAGTTGGCAGGAAAGGGAGCGGCCCACCCAGCACTCACTAGAGCAGCAGCAGCAGCAGCAGCAGTATCCCGGAAGCCTCCCTCAGGCCTCTTAAGCTGTGGCGGTGAGTGCAGGCTCTGCCCCCTAGGCCAGATGGAGTTGGCAGGAAAGGGAGCGGCCCACGCAGCACTCACTAGAGCAGCAGCAGCAGCAGCAGCAGTGTCCCGGAAGCCTCCCTCAGGCCTCTTAAGCTGTGGCGGTGAGTGCAGGCTCTGCCCCCTAGGCCAGATGGAGTTGGCAGGAAAGGGAGCGGCCCACCCAACACTCACTAGTGCAGCAGCAGCAGAAGCAGCAGTATCCCGGAAGCCTCCCTCAGGCCTCTTAAGCTGTGGCAGTGAGTGCAGGCTCCGCCCCCTAGGCCAGATGGAGTTGGCGGGAAAGGGAGCGGCCCACCCAGCACTCACTAGAGCAGCAGCAGCAGTGTCCCGGAAGCCTCCCTCAGGCCTCTTAAGCTGTGGGGGTGAGTGCAGGCTCCGCCCCCTAGGCCAGATGGAGTTGGCAGGAAAGTGGGCGGTCCACCCAACACTCACTAGTGCTGCAGCAGGAGCAGTGTCCCGGAAGCCTCCCTCAGGCCTCTTAAGCTGTGGCGGTGAGTGCAGGCTCCGCCCCCTAGGCCAGATGGAGTTGGCAGGAAAGGGAGCGGCCCACCCAGCACTCACTAGAGCAGCAGCAGTTTCCCGGAAGCCTCCCTCAGGCCTCATAAGCTGTGGCGGTGAGTGCAGGCTCCGCCCCCTAGGCCAGATGGAGTTGGCTGGAAAGGGAGCGGCCCACCCAGCACTCACTAGAGCAGCAGCAGCAGTGTTCCGGAAGCCTCCCTCAGGCCTCTTAAGCTGTGGCGGTGAGTGCAGGCTCCGCCCCCTAGGCCAGATGGAGTTGGCGGGAAAGGGAGCGGCCCACCCAGCACTCACTAGAATAGCAGCAGCAGTGTCCCGGAAGTCTCCCTCAGGCCTCTTAAGCTGTGGGGGTGAGTGCAGGCTCTGCCCCCTAGGCCAGATGGAGTTGGCAGGAAAGGGAGAGGCCCACCCAGCACTCACTAGAGCAGCAGCAGCAGTATCCCGGAAGCCTCCCTCAGGCCTCTTAAGCTGTGGCTCTGAGTGCAGGCTCTGCCCCCTAGGCCAGATGGAGTTGGCAGAAAAGCGAGCGGCCCACCCAACACTCACTAGTGCAGCAGCAGCAGCAGCAGCAGTGTCCCAGAAGCCTCCCTCAGGCCTCTTAAGCTGTGGCGGTGAGTGCAGGCTCCGCCCCTTAGGCCAGATGGAGTTGGCAGGAAAGGGAGCGGCCCACCCAGCACTCACTAGAGCAGCAGCAGTGTCCCGGAAGCCTCCCACAGGCCTCTTAAGCTGTGGCGGTGAGTGCAGGCTCCGCCCCGTATGCCAGATGTAGTTGGCAGGAAAGGGAGCGGCCCACCCAGCACTCACTAGAGCAGCAGCAGTATCCCGGAAGCCTCCCTCAGGCCTCTTAAGCTATGGCGGTGAGTGCAGGCTCCGCCCCCTAGGCCAGATGGAGTTGGCAGGAACGGAGCGGCCCACCCAGCACTCACTAGAGCAGTAGCAGTATCCTGGAAGCCTCCCTCAGGCCTTTTAAGCTGTAGCGGTGAGTGCAGGCTCCGCCCCCTAGGCCAGATGGAGTTGGCAGGAAAGGGTGCGGCGCACCAAGCACTCACTAGTGCAGCAGCAGCAGTGTCCCGGAAGCCTCCCTCAGGCCTCTTAAGTTGTGGCGGTGAGTGCAGGCTCCGCCCCCTAGGCCAGATGGAGTTGGCAGGAAAGGGAGCGGCCCACCAAGCACTCACTAGAGCAGCAGCAGTGTCCCGGAAGCCTCCCTCAGGCCTCTTAAGCTGTGGCGGTGAGTGCAGGCTCCGCCCCCTAGGCCAGATGGAGTTGGCAGGAAAGGGAGCGGCCCACCCAACACTCACTAGTGCAGCAGCAGCAGCAGTGTCCCGGAAGCCCCCCTCAGGCCTCTTAAGCTGTGGGGGTGAGTGCAGGCTCCGCCCCCTAGGCCAGATGGAGTTGGCAGGAAAGGGAGCGGCCCACCCAGCACTCACTAGAGCAGCAGCAGCAGCAGTATCCCGGAAGCCTCCCTCAGGCCTCTTAAGCTGTGGCGGTGAGTGCAGGCTCTGCCCCCTAGGCCAGATGGAGTTGGCAGGAAAGGGAGCGGCCCACCCAGCACTCACTAATGCAGCAGCAGCAGCAGTATCCCGGAAGCCTCCCTCAGGCATCTGAAGCTGTGGCAGTGAGTGCAGGCTCCGCCCCCTAGGCCAGATGGAGTTGGCAGGAAAGGGAGCGGCCCACCCAGCACTCACTAGTGCAGCAGCAGCAGCAGTATCCCGGAAGCCTCCCTCAGGCCTCTTAAGCTGTGGCGGTGAGTGCAGGCTCCGCCCCCTAGGCCAGATGGAGTTGGCGGGAAAGGGAGCGGCCCACCCAGCACTCACTAGAGCAGCAGCAGCAGTGTCCCGGAAGTCTCCCTCAGGCCTCTTAAGCTGTGGGGGTGAGTGCAGGCTCCGCCCCCTAGGCCAGATGGAGTTGGCAGGAAAGGGAGCGGCCCACCCAACACTCAGTAGTGCTGCAGCAGCAGCAGTATCCCGGAAGCCTCCCTCAGGCATCTGAAGCTGTGGCAGTGAGTGCAGGCTCCGCCCCCTAGGCCAGATGGAGTTGGCAGGAAAGGGAGCGGCCCACCCAGCACTCACTAGTGCAGCAGCAGCAGCAGCAGCAGTATCCCGGAAGCCTCCCTCAAGCCTCTTAAGCTGTGGCGGTGAGTGCAGGCTCCGCCCCCTAGGCCAGATGGAGTTGGCGGGAAAGGGAGCGGCCCACCCAGCACTCACTAGAGCAGCAGCAGCAGTGTCCCGGAAGCCTCCCTCAGGCATCTGAAGCTGTGGCGGTGAGTGCAGGCTCCGCCCCCTAGGCCAGATGTAGTTGGCAGGAAAAGGAGCGGCCCACCCAGCACTCACTAGAGCAGTAGCAGCAGTGTCCCAGAAGCCTCCCTCAGGCCTCATAAGCTGTTGCGGTGAGTGCAGGCTCCGCCCCCTAGGCCAGATGGAGTTGGCAGGAAAGGGAGCGGCCCACCCAGCACTCACTAGAGCAGCAGCAGCAGTGTTCCGGAAGCCTCCCTCAGGCCTCTTAAGCTGTCGCGGTGAATGCAGGCTCCGCCCCCTAGGCCAGATGGAGTTGGCGGGAAAGGGTGCGGCCCACCCAGCACTCACTAGAGCAGCAGCAGCAGTGTCCCGGAAGTCTCCCTCAGGCCTCTTAAGCTGTGGGGGTGAGTGCAGGCTCTGCCCCCTAGGCCAGATGGAGTTGGCAGGAAAGGGAGCGGCCCACCCAGCACTCACTAGAGCAGCAGCAGCAGCAGCAGCAGTATCCCGGAAGCCTCCCTCAGGCCTCTTAAGCTGTGGCGGTGAGTGCAGGCTCCGCCCCATAGGCCAGATGGAGTTGGCAGGAAAGGGAGCGGCCCACCCAGCACTCACTAGAGCAGCAGCAGCAGCAGCAGCAGTGTCCCGGAAGCCTCCCTCAAGCCTCTTAAGCTGTGGCGGTGAGTGCAGGCTCCGCCCCCGAGGCCACATGGAGTTGGCAGGAAAGGGAGCGGCCCACCCAGCACTCACTAGAGCAGCAGCAGCAGTGTCCCAGAAGCCTCCCTCAGGCCTCTTAAGCTGTGGCGGTGAGTGCAGGCTCCGCCCCCTAGGCCAGATGGAGTTGGCAGGAAAGGGAGCGGCCCACCCAGCACTCACTAGAGCAGCAGCAGCAGTGTCCCAGAAGCCTCCCTCAGGCCTCTTAAGCTGTGGCGGTGAGTGCAGGCTCCGCCCCCTAGGCCAGATGGAGTTGGCAGGAAAGGGAGCGGCCCACCCAGCACTCACTAGTGCAGCAGCAGCAGCAGTGTCCCGGAAGCCCCCCTCAGGCCTCTTAAGCTGTGGCGGTGAGTGCAGGCTCCGCCCCCTAGGCCAGATGGAGTTCGCAGGAAAGGGAGCGGCCCACCCAGCACTCACTAGTGCAGCAGCAGCAGCAGTGTCCCAGAAGCCTCCCTCAGGCCTCTTAAGCTGTGGTGGTGAGTGCAGGCTCCGCCCCCTAGGCCAGATGGAGTTCGCAGGAAAGGGAGCGGCCCACCCAGCACTCACTAGAGCAGGAGCAGCAGTGTCCCGGAGGCCATGATGGAGGCCCTCAAGCTGTGGCGGTGAGTGCAGGCTCCGCCCCCTAGGCCAGATGGAGTTCGCAGGAAAGGGAGCGGCCCACCCAGCACTCACTAGAGCAGCAGCAGTGTCCCGGAAGCCTCCCTCAGGCCTCTTAAGCTGTGGCGGTGAGTGCAGGCTCCGCCCCCTAGGCCAGATGGAGTTGGCAGGAAAGGGAGCGGCCCACCCAGCACTCACTAGAGCAGCAGCAGTGTCCCGGAAGCCTCCCGCAGGCCTCTTAAGCTGTGGCGGTGAGTGCAGGCTCAGCCCCCTAGGCCAGATGGAGTTGGCAGGAAAGGGAGCGGCCCACCCAGCACTAACAAGAGCAGTAGCAGTGTCCCGGAAGCCTCCCTGAGGCCTTTTAAGCTGTGGCGGTGAGTGCAGGCTCCGCCCCCTAGGCCAGATGGAGTTGGCAGGAAAGGGAGCGACCCTCCCAGCACTCACTAGAGCAGCAGCAGTGTCCCGGAAGCCTCCCGCAGGACTCTTAAGCTGTGGCAGTGAGTGCAGGCTCCGCCCCCTAGGCCAGCTGGAGTTGGCAGGAAAGGGAGCGACCCTCCCAGCACTCACTAGAGCAGCAGCAGTGTCCCGGAAGCCTCCCTGAGGCCTTTTAAGCTGTGGCGGTGAGTGCAGGCTCCGCCCCCTAGGCCAGCTGGAGTTGGCAGGAAAGGGAGCGACCCTCCCAGCACTCACTAGAGCAGCAGCAGTGTCCCGGAAGCCTCCCTGAGGCCTTTTAAGCTGTGGCAGTGAGTGCAGGCTCCGCCCCCTAGGCCAGCTGGAGTTGGCAGGAAAGGGAGCGACCCTCCCAGCACTCACTAGAGCAGCAGCAGTGTCCCGGAAGCCTCCCTGAGGCCTTTTAAGCTGTGGCGGTGAGTGCAGGCTCCGCCCCCTAGGCCAGCTGGAGTTGGCAGGAAAGGGAGCGGCCCACCCAGCACTCCCTAGAGCAGCAGCAGCAACAGCAGTGTCCCGGAAGCCTCCCTCATACCTCTTAAGCTGTGGCGGTGAGTACAGGCTCCGCCCCCTAGGTCAGATGGAGTTGGCAGGAAAGGGAGCGGCCCACCCAGCACTCAGTAGAGCAGCAGCACCAGCGTCCCGGAAGCCTCCCTCAGGCCTCTTAAGCAGTGGCGGTGCGTGCAGGCTCCGCCCCCTTGGCCAGATGGAGTTGGTAGGAATGGGAGCGGCCCACCCAGCACTAACTAGAGCAGCAGCAGCAGAAGTGTCCCGGAAGCCTCCCTCAGGCCTCTTAAGCTGTGGCGGTGCGTGGAGGCTCCGCCCCCTGGGCCAGATGGAGTTGGCAGGAAAGGGAGCGGCCCACCCAGCACTCACTAGAGCAGTAGCAGCAGTGTCCCAGAAGCCTCCCTCAGGCCTCATAAGCTGTTGCGGTGAGTGCAGGCTCCGCCCCCTAGGCCAGATGGAGTTGGCAGGAAAGGGAGCGGCCCACCCAGCACTCACTAGAGCAGCAGCAGCAGTGTTCCGGAAGCCTCCCTCAGGCCTCTTAAGCTGTCGCGGTGAATGCAGGCTCCGCCCCCTAGGCCAGATGGAGTTGGCGGGAAAGGGTGCGGCCCACCCAGCACTCACTAGAGCAGCAGCAGCAGTGTCCCGGAAGTCTCCCTCAGGCCTCTTAAGCTGTGGGGGTGAGTGCAGGCTCTGCCCCCTAGGCCAGATGGAGTTGGCAGGAAAGGGAGCGGCCCACCCAGCACTCACTAGAGCAGCAGCAGCAGCAGCAGCAGTATCCCGGAAGCCTCCCTCAGGCCTCTTAAGCTCTGGCGGTGAGTGCAGGCTCCGCCCCATAGGCCAGATGGAGTTGGCAGGAAAGGGAGCGGCCCACCCAGCACTCACTAGAGCAGCAGCAGCAGCAGCAGCAGTGTCCCGGAAGCCTCCCTCAAGCCTCTTAAGCTGTGGCGGTGAGTGCAGGCTCCGCCCCCGAGGCCACATGGAGTTGGCAGGAAAGGGAGCAGCCCACCCAGCACTCACTAGAGCAGCAGCAGCAGTGTCCCAGAAGCCTCCCTCAGGCCTCTTAAGCTGTGGCGGTGAGTGCAGGCTCCGCCCCCTAGGCCAGATGGAGTTGGCAGGAAAGGGAGCGGCCCACCCAGCACTCACTAGAGCAGCAGCAGCAGTGTCCCAGAAGCCTCCCTCAGGCCTCTTAAGCTGTGGCGGTGAGTGCAGGCTCCGCCCCCTAGGCCAGATGGAGTTGGCAGGAAAGGGAGCGGCCCACCCAGCACTCACTAGAGCAGCAGCAGCAGTGTCCCAGAAGCCTCCCTCAGGCCTCTTAAGCTGTGGCGGTGAGTGCAGGCTCCGCCCCCTTGGCCAGATGGAGTTCGCAGGAAAGGGAGCGGCCCACCCAGCACTCACTAGTGCAGCAGCAGCAGCAGTGTCCCAGAAGCCTCCCTCAGGCCTCTTAAGCTGTGGTGGTGAGTGCAGGCTCCGCCCCCTAGGCCAGATGGAGTTCGCAGGAAAGGGAGCGGCCCACCCAGCACTCACTAGTGCAGCAGCAGTGTCCCGGAAGCCTCCCTCAGGCCTCTTAAGCTGTGGCGGTGAGTGCAGGCTCCGCCCCCTAGGCCAGATGGAGTTGGCAGGAAAGGGAGCGGCCCACCCAGCACTCACTAGAGCAGCAGCAGTGTCCCGGAAGCCTCCCGCAGGCCTCTTAAGCTGTGGCGGTGAGTGCAGGCTCCGCCCCCTAGGCCAGATGGAGTTGGCAGGAAAGGGAGCGGCCCACCCAGCACTAACAAGAGCAGTAGCAGTGTCCCGGAAGCCTCCCTGAGGCCTTTTAAGCTGTGGCGGTGAGTGCAGGCTCCGCCCCCTAGGCCAGCTGGAGTTGGCAGGAAAGGGAGCGACCCTCCCAGCACTCACTAGAGCAGCAGCAGTGTCCCGGAAGCCTCCCGCAGGACTCTTAAGCTGTGGCAGTGAGTGCAGGCTCCGCCCCCTAGGCCAGCTGGAGTTGGCAGGAAAGGGAGCGACCCTCCCAGCACTCACTAGAGCAGCAGCAGTGTCCCGGAAGCCTCCCTGAGGCCTTTTAAGCTGTGGCGGTGAGTGCAGGCTCCGCCCCCTAGGCCAGCTGGAGTTGGCAGGAAAGGGAGCGACCCTCCCAGCACTCACTAGAGCAGCAGCAGTGTCCCGGAAGCCTCCCTGAGGCCTTTTAAGCTGTGGCAGTGAGTGCAGGCTCCGCCCCCTAGCCAGCTGGAGTTGGCAGGAAAGGGAGCGACCCTCCCAGCACTCACTAGAGCAGCAGCAGTGTCCCGGAAGCCTCCCTGAGGCCTTTTAAGCTGTGGCGGTGAGTGCAGGCTCCGCCCCCTAGGCCAGCTGGAGTTGGCAGGAAAGGGAGCGGCCCACCCAGCACTCACTAGAGCAGCAGCAGCAACAGCAGTGTCCCGGAAGCCTCCCTCATACCTCTTAAGCTGTGGCGGTGAGTACAGGCTCCGCCCCCTAGGTCAGATGGAGTTGGCAGGAAAGGGAGCGGCCCACCCAGCACTCAGTAGAGCAGCAGCACCAGCGTCCCGGAAGCCTCCCTCAGGCCTCTTAAGCAGTGGCGGTGCGTGCAGGCTCCGCCCCCTTGGCCAGATGGAGTTGGTAGGAATGGGAGCGGCCCACCCAGCACTAACTAGAGCAGCAGCAGCAGAAGTGTCCCGGAAGCCTCCCTCAGGCCTCTTAAGCTGTGGCGGTGCGTGGAGGCTCCGCCCCCTGGGCCAGATGGAGTTGGCAGGAAAGGGAGCGGCCCACCAAGCACTCACTAGAGCAGCAGCAGCAGTGTCCCGGAAGCCTCCCTCAGGCCTCTTAAGCTGTGGGGGTGAGTGCAGGCTCCGCCCCCTAGGCCAGATGGAGTTGGCGGGAAAGGGAGCGGCCCACCCAGCACTCACTAGAGCAGCAGCAGCAGCAGTGTCCCAGAAGTCTCCCTCAGGCCTCTTAAGCTGTGCGGGTGAGTGCAGGCTCTGCCCCCTAGGCCAGATGGAGTTGGCTGGAAAGGGAGCGGCCCACCCAGCATTCACTAGAGCAGCAGCAGCAGTGTCCCGGAAGCCTCCCTCAGGCCTCTTAAGCTGTGGCGTTGAGTGCAGGCTCTGCCCCCTAGGCCAGATGGAGTTGGCAGGAAAGGGAGCGGCCCACCCAACACTCACTAGTGCAGCAGCAGCAGCAGTGTCCCGGAAGCCCCCCTCAGGCCTCTTAAGCTGTGGCCGTGAGTGCAGGCTCCGCCCCCTAGGCCAGATGGAGTTGGCAGGAAAGGGAGCGGCCCACCCAGCACTCACTAGAGGAGCAGCAGCATCAGTGTCCCGGAAGCCTCCCTCAGGCCTCTTAGGCTGTAGCGGTGAGTGCAGGCTCTGCCCCCTAGGCCAGATGGAGTTGGCAGGAAAGGGGGCGGTCCACCCAGCACTCACTAGAGCAGCAGCAGCAGTGTCCCGGAAGCCTCCCTCCGGCCTCTAAAGCTGTGCGGGTGAGTGCAGGCTCTGCCCCCTAGGCCAGATGGAGTTGGCAGGAAAGGGAGCGGCCCACCCAACACCCACTAGAGCAGCAGCAGCAGTGTCCCGGAAGCCCCCCTCAGGCCTCTTAAGCTGTGGCGGTGAGTGCAGGCTCCGCCCCCTAGGCCAGATGGAGTTGGCAGGAAAGGGAGCGGCCCACCTAGCCCTCACTAGAGCAGTAGCAGCAGTGTCCCAGAAGCCTCCCTCAGGCCTTTTAAGCTGTGGCGGTGAGTGCAGGCTCCGCCCCCTAGGCCAGATGGAGTTGGCAGGAAAGAGAGCGGCCCACCCAGCACTCACTAGAGCAGTAGCAGCAGTGTCCCGGAAGCCTCCCTCGGGCCTCTTAAGCTGTGGCGGTGAGTACAGGCTCCGCCCCCTAGGTCAAATGGAGTTGGCAGGAAAGGGGGCGGCCCACCCAGCACTCACTAGAGCAGCAGCAGCAGTGTCCCGGAAGCCTACCTGAGGCCTCTTAAGCTGTGCGGGTGAGAGCAGGCTCCGCCCTCTAGGCCAGATGGAGTTGGCAGGAAAGGGGGCGGCCCACCCAGCACTCACTAGAGCAGCAGCAGCAGTGTCCCGGAAGCCTCCCTCAGGCCTCTTAAGCTGTGGGGGTGAGTGCAGGCTCCGCCCCCTAGGCCAGATGGAGTTGGCGGGAAAGGGAGCGGCCCACCCAGCACTCACTAGAGCAGCAGCAGCAGTGTCCCGGAAGTCTCCCTCAGACCTCTTAAGCTGTGCGGCTGAGTGCAGGCTCTGCCCCCTAGGCCAGATGGAGTTGGCAGGAAAGGGAGCGGCCCACCCCACACTCACTAGTGCAGCAGCAGCAGTGTCCCGGAAGCCTCCCTCAGGCCTCTTAAGCTGTGGGGGTGAGTGCAGGCTCCGCCCCCTAGGCCAGATGGAGTTGGCAGGAAAGGGGGCGGTCCACCCAGCACTCACTAGAGCAGCAGCAGCAGTGTCCCGGAAGCCTCCCTCAGGCCTCTTAAGCTGTGGCGTTGAATGCAGGCTCTGCCCCCTAGGCCAGATGGAGTTGGCAGGAAAGGGAGCGGCCCACCCAACACTCACTAGTGCAGCAGCAGCAGCAGTGTCCCGGAAGCCCCCCTCAGGCCTCTTAAGCTGTGGCCGTGAGTGCAGGCTCCGCCCCCTAGGCCAGATGGAGTTGGCAGGGCTTCCGGTTCGGCGCCAGCGCTAATGGCTGCTCCCTCTCCGAGCTCCGGAGAGAGGACGGCTCTGCGAGTTCGGGTCTGACCCGCTACGGCAAGCGGGGGACCCCTAAAATCACAGGAACGGAGCCTGTGAACAAGGAGATTCGGTGGGCACCTGAAGCGCCCCCCTTTACCGCAGAAAGAGCCTTTTTAAAGGCTCCGGAACGACAACGGGGAGCGCGGTGCTGAGAATCGCTACCCAGCCCGCAGGGTGAAGCCGCGTCGCCATTAGTGGAGAGCGCCGATTCCCTTCCTGAATAATCTGGACAAAAAAGACCCGTGAGTAAGATTGAACCTCTATTCGTGCCAAAACTACTTGAAATTAGGCTGAAAACGGGAAAGGCGAAAATTAAGGAAGTCTGCCTTCCCCCGACTGCATGACAATTAAAGCAACGAAAGTTACTGAGCTGCATCCGTATGGGATATTGTTTTTAACTGCTTGAATCCGACATTTGGACGTTGACTATCCCCTCTAGCTTGCAGGGCAGAGGGGAGGAATAAGTGACTTTATAAGCTGCATGACCAACTTAAAGGAAAGGGAACTCTCTGCAGCCTTCAACCTTGCACAATCTGCTATTAGAACAAAGGAACACTGAACTGACTTTAGACTCTTGTGAAAGTAACAAAGTGGAAGTCTCATTGCTTATTTGATACAAAGTTTTGGGACTTTGTGGACACAATATATCAGGGAAGGCTGGGACTTTATCTATTGGGAAAGTGTTGCAATATACATATAGAAGCCTCCCGATAAATTTGCTTTTCAAATACTCCTTGCCTTTGTTTGCGGACATTTTGATTTGCTCCCTCTAGAGGGTAAATTAAAAGTTGCTACGCTTTGGGACAGTGGAATTTTCCTTTAGGAGAAGGCTCTCGTGGGAAACGACCTTGGGATATGAGTGGCCCAGCAGACGAGATAAGCACGAGAGCCAAGACAAGGCAATATCAACAACAGCTACAGCAACACAAGAAAAGAGGCTCGATCTCAGGCATAACTCCTACAGTGACAACAGGACAAGAAAAAGGTACAGCAGTCTCCATGGATGCAGTGTCGCAAGCCCTTCTTAAGATAAACCAGTCTCTGGAGAATCTAACAAAGCAGACGGCAGAAAATACCAAGAAACTGACAGAGAATTCACAGAAATTGACAGATTTAACAACAAGACTTGACCTGAATACAGAATCTATAAACAGGCTTACGCAAGAAAATTCTGCCACACGCCAAATTGCGGAGGAAGCCAGAACTATTGCTGGAGAGACCCAGGAAAAATTAGAACCGATTGCCAGGAAGGTCTATGACCACGACGCAACTCTGGCATTGTGGGAACTACAAAGAAAAGAAAGGAATTTGAAATTACGATCAATTCCAGAGGACGAAGGAGACAATCTTACGGACTTTTTAACGAAAGAGTTTGCTGATTCCTGGGAAGATCTAGAGGAAGACGAATTTAAAATCACAACAGCATTTAGACTGGGCAGAAGACAGAACAGAAAGGCGCCGAGAGACTGTCTGATTACCTTGAGATCGAAGGAGGAAAGAGACAAAATTCTAAGACTGCACTTTGAAAAGGCCTTACAAATTGGGAACTCACCGATACAGATCTTTAAAGACATTCCTAAACATATTTTGGACTTGAGAGCTTCTTATAAGGATTTGGTCTACCTGTTGAAGAAGAACACCATTCTCTTCAGGTGGGAATTTCCACAGGGACTGTCTTTTGACTATAGAGGGAAGAAGGTGAAAATAAAGACGATACAGGATAAAGACAGGTTCCTGCAAAGAAATCAGGAAGACTTACAGAAAGGAACTGTAGACCCAATTGCTGAGCAAAAGAGTGTAATAGACATCCTGAACCTTTCGTTTGGACAGAACCTTCCACCACCAACAGAGGAGGAACAACAACTGGGAGCTGTTGGAGGAATACCAGAAAAATAACAAGATGGCCCTGCAATTCCTTAGCTGGAATTGTAATGGGATGAACAGCCCTTTGAAGAGACGACAAATATTCCATATTTTGAACAGAGAACAACTGGACTTGATTTGCTTACAGGAAACTCATATAACCAGAGCACACAGGAGACTGCTTATGAATAAAAAATTGGGACAAGAATTTATTTCGTCGGACAAAGTGAAAAAAAGAGGAGTTGTGATTTATGTAAAAGAGAAGTGGGCTCCAAAAATGATGTTCAAAGATGAACAAGGAAGATATTTAGCGGTGGAGATTCAGGTACAAGGAGAAAAATTTTTGATAATTGGGATCTATGCGCCAAATGAAGGTAAAGCAGAATTCTTCAAAAAACTCCATGAAACTTTGACGGATTATTTGGAATACAATATGATAATTATGGGAGATATGAATGGTGTAGTTTCTACAAACATGGACAAGACACAAAGACTGACACTTACTAAAGAAGGGAGACTCCCGAAGACTTTCTTCGAAATGACTGAAAATATGGACTTAATAGACATTTGGAGAACAAGGAACCCTCTTGAAAGAGAGGGAACCTTTTTCTCCCATGCAAAGATGACCTGGACCAGAATCGACCAAATATGGGTTACTAGTGGAATGGCTCCGAAGATTAAGAAGGTAGAAATCTGCCCAAAAACCTGTTCCGACCATAACGCCGTGAAGATGGAAATGAAATCTACAACAACTGGTCAGTTTAGATGGAGAATGAATGACACCCTATTTCGAGATAGAGAGATCCACATGAAGGCCCAAAAAACTCTAAAGGACTATTTTGAAATCAATCTAAAGGGCGATGTGGAAAAAAGAGTGATCTGGGACGCAAGTAAAGCTGTGATGCGAGGATTTTTGATTCAACAAAACTCAATAAAGAAGAGAAAACAGAATGAGAAAAAGGAAAAAAATTTGGAAAAGATAAAAGAAGGAGAGAAAAAATTAAGATCAAAACCAAAGTCCCAGGAGATTTTGAGGGAGATTAAGTTGTATCAAACACAATATATGGAATTGATGAACCAAGAGATAGAATGGAAAATAAAGCAAATGAAACAAAAGACATTTGAGTCGGCAGACAAATGTGGTAAACTTCTGGCATGGCAACTTAAGAAAAGACAGAAATTAAATACAGTCACAAGTCTAGAAGTGGATGGAAAAAATATATCTAAACCCAACGAGATAAGAAATTGTTTTGTGAGTTATTTTAAAAAACTCTATTCCCAAGGATTACAAAATGAAGAGGACATAGATAAATTCCTTAATAAATATGGATTACAAAAAATCTCTCATCATAGCAAGGTGGAGCTAAACCAGAGAATAACAGAACAAGAGATAGAGGGTGCCATTCAGGATATGCAATTGGGCAAATCTCCAGGGCCAGACGGACTGACTTCCAGATATTACAAATCTTTAAAGGAATGGCTAATACAACCGTTAAAGGAAGTTTGTAACGAGATTTTAGAGGGAAAAAAGGCACCCGAATCGTGGAAAGAAGCATATATCTCACTCATACCAAAGACAGAGACTGAAAAGACTCAACTGAAGAACTACCGCCCAATTTCGTTATTGAATGTGGATTACAAAATTTTTGCAGACATTTTAGCAAAAAGATTTAAAAGAGTACTGATGGAGAAGATTCACAGAGACCAAGCAGGCTTTCTCCCAAAAAGACACCTCTCAGACAATGTTAGGAACATAATAGACATTTTGGAAAAGTTAGAGGTGAACATAAATGTCAGGGAACTGACATCAGAGGAAAGGGAGGTGGTAGGGCTCCCAAAGACTGGGAGAGAGCCAGCAGCTAAAGCAGGGACAAGGAGGGGGAGCGAGGGGTCTCTGGAGGAGGATCTCAGTAATGCTGAGAGAGACGCAGCAGCCCAGGCAGGAAACAGCAGGGGAGAGAAAGGGGTGAGAGACACTTCCAGCGAAAATAGCGGGGAGGTGTCAGAAGCAACTGCAGGGAGACCCTTGCTTCGCCGGAAGCTGCCACGTCGTGAGTCCAGGAGACGCGTTTCCGTTAAGGAACTTCTTTGCTGGAAGCGCTTCCGCAGGCAGCCACTGTCAGACTCTACTAGTGACTAGAGCAGACATGTCTGAGGAGCTCTGTCACACACAGAGGTTTGTGGGGCCGCACAAACTCTGAAGGGGCACTATTTTAAGCACAAGCAGCTAATCATCCCCTGACAGCAGTCTGACAGTCTCTGTACGCTGCCTGTGCAGGAGAAAGCATCATGAGCGACCCAGCCGGAGACGGAGCCGGAGGAGCAGGGGGTGGAGCTGGTCCAAGCTTGGAAGAAAGATACCGAGCGTTGGAGGTCCAACTTGCGCTGCAGACGGCGAGGCTCGAGGAGAGAAGGGCTCAGGATGCTGACAAAAAGGGGAGAACCACTCAGTTCCCCAGAAAGGTACCAGGATTGGTGCAGAAGTTTGGGGGGGACCCCAAGGATTACCATGCCTTTAGGACTGAGATGCAATATGCCCTGAATGTGCAGTTTGATGAGTTCCCTGATGAGGAATCGCGAGTCGCTTTCGTAATTGGGCATCTTGAGAAGGGGGCGCGGGACTGGGTTCGACCCCTGATGGCAACGCACAACGATATCCTAAAGGACACTATGAAATTCTTTCGTGCAATGGATATCATGTTTTCCAGCGATATTGAGGAAGGGGTGGTGCGCAGACAGCTAATGGCTTGCAAGCAGGGAAGCAGATCTGTCCGTGAGTACTGGACTGAATTTACCATGCTGATTCACAGATTGGGGTGGGATTTATCGGCAGCACCCATTCAGATGCTATTTGAAGAAGGTCTTTCTTCAGCTGTGAAAGACGAGCTGGCCAGGAGCCCCAGGGCGGTGTCTATGGATCAGCTGACCAAATCTGCGCTGACCATTGGAGCGCGCCAGGAGGCAAGAGCCTTGGAGAGGCGGGAAGGGAGAGGGGAACGTTGGAAGGAGTTACGCATTCCAGACATTCCTGAGCCAGCTTTCCCGCCGGCAGAGCCGATGGAAATCGGAACAGCCCGCGCGCGCGCAGTTTCAAAGCCCAGTGAGGGGGCGAAGAAGGAGGGAAAGGGAGCCCGGAAATGCTATCTCTGCCAACAGCCAGGCCACTTTGCCAGAGTCTGCCCCCAGAGGAAGGAATGGCAAGGGATGGTGGGAGCAGTTGAGGGGGAAGAGCAGGGAGAAACGGAGCAGGTAAAAGCCAACGCCTGGTTGCCAGAGTCAGGGCACTGCAGCCAGGCCAAAGAGCAGTGAAAGTGCCCGTGCCAGAAGCTCCTCGACCTGCTCTAGTGATTGAAGTGTCGCTAGAGCTGCAAAATGGACACCCCCTAAAAATAAAGGCGCTGTTGGACTCAGGCAGCTCCTGCAATTTTATGAGCAAGGAGTTTGCTGCTGAACATCAGATACAGACTATCCCTTTAAGCAACCCCCTGCAGGTGACCACGATCGATGGCAGGGAACTGTTGGGAGGAGGAGTCAGCTTGCAGACCGTCCCAATGATAATGAGGGTGGCAAGGCACACAGAACTGATAGCGTTTAATGTGGCCACCTTGGGAGGCGCTCCCATTATTTTGGGAATGAGCTGGCTAGCCTTACATGATCCGCTGGTGGGCTGGCATCAAAGAGTGGTTTCCTTCGGTTCAGCACATTGCTTAGAACACTGCAGGGGGGAAAAGGGGTCAGCAGAGGCCCAAGCCACCCTAGCAGGGACTGAAGTAATGGAGAAGGGGAAGGTGCCACCACAGTATGCTGATCTCAGCGACGTGTTCAGCGAGAAGGAAGCTGACCAACTACCCCCGCATAGGCCCTTTGATTGCCAGATCAATTTACTCCCTGGAGCACAGCTTCCTGTAGGCAAGTTGTATGCCATGTCAGACAGGGAAATGCAGGAGTTGCGAGCGTTCATTGACAAGAACCTTAAGAGAGGCTTCATCAGAGAGTCCAAGGCAGCGGGGGGTAGCCCAGTGTTTTTTGTAGATAAAAAAAACACGGACAAGCCGAGGCTGGTATGTGACTTTCGGCGCCTAAATGCAGTGACAGAGCCGGCGGCTTTTCCTATGCCCAGGATTGATGATATTTTGACCAGGGTGCGAAAAGGAAAGATTTTTACAAAGCTGGACCTAAGGGGGGCGTACAACCTGATACGTATAAGGAAAGGGGATGAATGGAAGACCACCATGTTCACCCCTTTGGGGGCATTTGAATACCTCGTTATGCCTTTTGGATTACAAACAGGCTCCGCGTGTTTTCAAGCCTTCATGAACCACGTACTGGGGCCTTTGCTCTACAAGAATTGCGTGGCCTTCTTAGATGACGTGTTGGTGTATTCGGAGAATGAGGAGCAACATGTGAGAGACGTCCGAGAAGTGTTGAGCAGGCTGCAGGCCAACAGACTGTGGGTGAAACTGGAGAAGTGTCAGTTTCATACCAAGGAGGTGGAATTCCTGGGGTACCGCTTGTCAGACAAGGGGTTGGCCATGGACCCCGGCAAGGTTCAAGCGGTGCTGGAATGGAAAACACCCAAGACCAAGAAGGATGTGCAGAGGTTCCTAGGGTTTGGAAACTTTTATCGTAAGTTCATCCGAAACTTCGCCCACCTGACGGCGCCCATCACGGACTGTCTCAGCAGTAAAAAGAAGTTTGTTTGGACGGGGGAGGCGGAGCGAGCGTTTGAGGAACTGAAAAGGGCCTTCGCCTCGGATGAACAACTTTTACATGTGGATTTACAAAAAAAGCTGAGGGTCGAAACAGACGCTTCTGACAGAGCCATAGGGGCGGTGCTTCTTCTGCAGCCAGGGAAGGAGGGGTCAGAGTGGCGACCGTGTGCCTTCTTTTCGCGAAAGCTGAACAAATCCGAGAGGAACTACACGGTGTACGACCGGGAACTTCTTGCGATTTATGAGGCCTTCCGGAGATGGAGGCACCTGCTAATTGGTGCACAACAGAAGGTGCAAGTGTGCACGGACCATAAGAATCTAGAGTATTGGAGAACTGCGCGAGTGCTCAACCAACGGCAGTTGAGATGGGCCCAGGAGTTCTCCAAATTTAACTTTGAGATTTGTTACGTACCAGGCCCGGAGAACGTTAGGGCGGACGCTCTCTCACGCAAACCTGAATATTTGGAGGGAGAGGGTGCACCCGAAGAGACCCATGTCATTCCCGAGGACCGCTGGGTGTGTGGGGCGGCATTGGTGGGGCAAAGGGAACTGGTAGAGGGAACGGTGCAGGATGAATACGCCCAGGACAAACTCAGGGGTCTCAGGAGGGAGGGAGACAAACCCGGGGGTTTTGAGGAGAGAGATGGGGCGTTGTACTACAAGGGAGCGTTATACATACCTGAAGGGGAATTGAGGGAAAAGGTACTCAAGCAACTGCACGATAGCCCCACAGCAGGGCATTTTGGGCAACACAAAACCATGTGGCTGGTTACCAGGGAATTCTGGTGGCCCAAGGTCAGGGAAGATGTGCGGGAATATGTGAGAGGGTGTGACCGATGCCAACGAGCCAAGGGGGAGAGGCAGGCACCGGCAGGTTTATTAGAACCACTACCCACGCCGGAAAGACCATGGGAGGCAGTGGCAATAGATTTCATGACTGATCTGCCCAGGTCCAAAGGGAAAACAGCCATCATGGTTGTGGTAGACCTGTTAACCAAGATGGCCCACTTTATAGCCTGCTCACATGCGGTCACAGCGGAAGAAACCGCTAAATTGTTTGTGGAAAATGTGTTTAGGCTGCATGGCGCCCCCTTGAGGGTGGTTTCTGACCGAGGGAAACAATTTACTTCCAGGTTCTGGAGGAAGCTCATGAGCTTATTGCATGTAGAGGTGAATTTCTCTACGGCCCGTCATCCAGAAACCAACGGGCAGGCGGAAAGAGCTAATGGTGTCCTCCAGCAATATTTGAGGTGTTATGTGAATGACAGAGAGAATGATTGGGTGGAGAAGCTGGCGTTGGCAGAATTTGCCTACAACAATGCAGAGAACGTGTCCACGGGGATGAGCCCTTTTTTGGCTAATCACGGGTGTCATCCCCGAGCCTTCCCAGGGGGGGAGGGGGAGAACTGGAGCGTTCCAGCCGCAGAACAGTTCGTTGAAGAAATGGAAGCGATCCATCGCCAGCTCCAACTTAATTTAAACAGGGCGAAGGAGGAATATAAGAGGCAGGCAGACAAAACCAGAAGGGAAGGGGAAAGCATTAGGGTGGGGGACCAGGTGTGGCTGTCCACCCAAGGGTTACCATTCAAAGGAGGTTGTAAGAAGTTAAGACCCAAAAGACTGGGCCCATTTGAAGTCACGCAACAGGTCAACCCAGTGGCTTTCAGACTCCGGTTACCGAACCACATGAAGTTGCACCCAGTGTTCCACAGGTCGTTGCTGTCACCGTATATAGGGGACAGAGAGGGGAGGGTCAATAGGGGACCAGCTATGGAGGAAAAAGAACACAGCTACCATGTAGCGGAGATTCTCGATTCCAGGTGGAAGGGAGAGCAAGTAGAGTATTTGGTAATGTGGGAAGGGGAGCCGGAGTCGGAAAACACCTGGGTCAGGGCAGAGGATGTAGATGACGAGGTTTTGATTGAAACTTTTCATCAGAGATTCCCTCGAAAACCCCAGCCAGTGGCGAGGTTCCGGAGGGAATACTTCGCCACCACCGACGAAGAAGAAGAGTTGGAGGGGTTCTCTGATTCCGAGGTGGAGGAGGATTCAGCGAGTCGGAACGAAGACCGATGGAGGGAAATGTTCGAGACGTCTGAAGATGAAGAGGATTCTTTTCGGGGTTTCAGCTCCTCACCGCCCAGAGGAGAGAGTAGGGGCGGGGGAGAAGGGGGCCCTGGAGGGGAGGTGGATGTCAGGGAACTGACATCAGAGGAAAGGGAGGTGGTAGGGCTCCCAAAGACTGGGAGAGAGCCAGCAGCTAAAGCAGGGACAAGGAGGGGGAGCGAGGGGTCTCTGGAGGAGGATCTCAGTAATGCTGAGAGAGACGCAGCAGCCCAGGCAGGAAACAGCAGGGGAGAGAAAGGGGTGAGAGACACTTCCAGCGAAAATAGCGGGGAGGTGTCAGAAGCAACTGCAGGGAGACCCTTGCTTCGCCGGAAGCTGCCACGTCGTGAGTCCAGGAGACGCGTTTCCGTTAAGGAACTTCTTTGCTGGAAGCGCTTCCGCAGGCAGCCACTGTCAGACTCTACTAGTGACTAGAGCAGACATGTCTGAGGAGCTCTGTCACACACAGAGGTTTGTGGGGCCGCACAAACTCTGAAGGGGCACTATTTTAAGCACAAGCAGCTAATCATCCCCTGACAATAAATACTAAAGCAGTTTTGATATTTGTGGATGCGGAGAAAGCCTTTGACAATATTTCGTGGAGTTTTATGAAAAAGAATCTTCATGGGATGGGGGTAGGACAAGGATTTGAGAATGGTATGGGTGCAATATATTCCGAACAAAAAGCTAAGTTGATTGTAAACAATGTAATAACTGAGGAACTTAAGATAGAAAAAGGAACACGACAGGGGTGCCCAATTTCCCCATTGCTTTTTATTTCGGTCCTGGAGGTGTTGCTGAACATGATTAGAGATGACCAGCAAGTTAAAGGTGTAAAGGTCGGAACCAAACACTATAAGTTAAGAGCGTTCGCAGATGACCTTGTATTGACCTTGCAGGAGCCAAACACTAGTACAAAAAGAGTGTTGGAAATAATCCAACAATTTGGGCAGGTAGCCGGATTTAAATTGAATAAACAAAAAACTAAAGTCTTAGGGAAAAACCTAACAGATATGGAAAAGAATAAGTTTCAAGAAGAGACAGGTCTGACGGTGGTTAAGAAGGTGAAATATCTAGGGGTTAATTTAACATCTAAAAACTTGAATCTGTATAAGGACAATTATGAAAAATGTTGGTCAGAAATTAAAAAAGATCTAGAAATATGGTCAAATTTGAGATTGTCAATGTTAGGCCGAATTGCAGTGATTAAGATGAATGTATTGCCTAGAATGTTATTTTTATTTCAAACTTTGCAGATTATTGACAAGATGGACTGTTTCAAGAGGTGGCAGAAAGACATTGCGAAATTTGTCTGGCAGGGCAAAAAGCCCAGAATAAAATATAAAATATTAACAGATGCAAAAGAAAGAGGGGGATTTGCCCTGCCGGACTTAAAATTGTACTATGAAGCAGCAGCATTCTGCTGGCTGAAAGAGTGGATGCTCCTCGAGAATACAGATATCTTGGACTTAGAAGGTTTCAATAATGCATTTGGCTGGCATGCATATCTATGGTATGACAAAATCAAAGTGCATAGTGCCTTTAAAAATCATATTGTAAGGAAAGCGTTGTTTAATGTTTGGATGAGATATAAAGATCTGTTGGAAAACAAAACCCCTAGATGGTTGTCACCCTTAGAGGCTAAGGCCCACAAGAAAGTTAATATGGAGGTCGGATGGCCAAAGTATTGTGAGATCTTAGAACAGGATGGAGAGAAACTGAAATTAAAGAGCCATGAAAAACTAAAACCCAAAGTACAAGATTGGCTCCACTATTATCAAATAATGGAGGTTTTCAAACAAGACAGGAAAATTGGCTTCCAGGTGGAAAAATCAAAACTTGAGACAGAATTGTTAGAACCCAATACTAAGAATTTGTCAAGAATGTATAACTTGCTGTTGAAATGGAATACACAAGACGAAACAGTTAAATCAGTTATGATTAAGTGGGCACAGGACATTGGTCATAATATTATGTCTGCTGACTGGGAAAGGTTGTGGAACACTGGTATTAAATTTACGGCATGTAGTGCTTTAAAGGAAAATGTTATGAAAATGGTCTATAGGTGGTACATGACCCCAGTTAAGCTAGCAAAAATTTACCATTTGCCTGATAACAAATGTTGGAAATGTAAGGAAACTGAAGGTACTTTTTATCATCTTTGGTGGACATGCCCGAAGATTAAGGCTTTCTGGGAGATGATATATAATGAAATGAAAAAGGTATTTAAATATACCTTCCTTAAGAAACCAGAGGCCTTTCTCTTGGGCATTGTCGGCCAATTGGTGCCAAAAAAGGATAGAACCTTTTTCATGTATGCAACAACAGCAGCAAGAATACTGATCGCAAAGTATTGGAAGACACAAGATTTACCCACCTTGGAAGAATGGCAGATGAAAGTGATTGACTATATGACATTGGCGGAAATGACAAGCAGAATTCGTGACCAGGGAAAGGAGACTGCGGAAGAAGATTGGAAGAAATTTAAGATTTATCTTAAGAACTATTATAAACTTGATGAAGCTTAGAATGTCGAGATTTTACAGAGAGAAAGGGTTGCAGTAATATAAGATCAGATTAAGAAAGGACTATGATGAATTAGGATGGGAAAAAACATTTATAAGTTGCTATAAAATTTGGACATGAGGATGCAGAAAGGGGAGGTATGGGGAAGTCCGAGGAAAGAAGTCTATGAAAGGACATTTTGAAATTATATTTGTTTGTTTGTCTGTCTTTCTTTTATGTTTGTTTGTTATAAAAACTTTTGTAAAACTAATAAAAATTTTATAAAAAAAAAAACAGATGGAGTTGGCAGGAAAGGGAGCGGCCCACCCAGCACTCACTAGAGGAGCAGCAGCATCAGTGTCCCGGAAGCCTCCCTCAGGCCTCTTAGGCTGTAGCGGTGAGTGCAGGCTCTGCCCCCTAGGCCAGATGGAGTTGGCAGGAAAGGGAGCGGCCCACCCAGCACTCACTAGAGCAGCAGCAGCAGTGTCCCAGAAGCCTCCCTCAGGCCTCTTAAGCTGTGGCGGTGAGTGCAGGCTCCGCCCCCTAGGCCAGATGGAGTTGGCAGGAAAGGGAGCGGCCCACCCAGCACTCACTAGAGCAGCAGCAGCAGTGTCCCGGAAGCCTCCCTCAGGCCTCTTAAGCTGTGGCGTTGAGTGCAGGCTCTGCCCCCTAGGCCAGATGGAGTTGGCAGGAAAGGGAGCGGCCCACCCAACACTCACTAGTGCAGCAGCAGCAGCAGTGTCCCCGAAGCCCCCCTCAGGCCTCTTAAGCTGTGGCCGTGAGTGCAGGCTCCGCCCCCTAGGCCAGATGGAGTTGGCAGGAAAGGGAGCGGCCCACCCAGCACTCACTAGAGGAGCAGCAGCATCAGTGTCCCGGAAGCCTCCCTCAGGCCTCTTAGGCTGTAGCGGTGAGTGCAGGCTCTGCCCCCTAGGCCAGATGGAGTTGGCAGGAAAGGGAGCGGCCCACCCAGCACTCACTAGAGCAGCAGCAGCAGTGTCCCAGAAGCCTCCCTCAGGCCTCTTAAGCTGTGGCGGTGAGTGCAGGCTCCGCCCCCTAGGCCAGATGGAGTTGGCAGGAAAGGGAGCGGCCCACCCAGCACTCACTAGAGCAGCAGCAGCAGTGTCCCGGAAGCCTCCCTCAGGCCTCTTAAGCTGTGGCGTTGAGTGCAGGCTCTGCCCCCTAGGCCAGATGGAGTTGGCAGGAAAGGGAGCGGCCCACCCAACACTCACTAGTGCAGCAGCAGCAGCAGTGTCCCCGAAGCCCCCCTCAGGCCTCTTAAGCTGTGGCCGTGAGTGCAGGCTCCGCCCCCTAGGCCAGATGGAGTTGGCAGGAAAGGGAGCGGCCCACCCAGCACTCACTAGAGGAGCAGCAGCATCAGTGTCCCGGAAGCCTCCCTCAGGCCTCTTAGGCTGTAGCGGTGAGTGCAGGCTCTGCCCCCTAGGCCAGATGGAGTTGGCAGGAAAGGGGGCGGTCCACCCAGCACTCACTAGAGCAGCAGCAGCAGTGTCCCGGAAGCCTCCCTCCGGCCTCTTAAGCTGTGCGGGTGAGTGCAGGCTCTGCCCCCTAGGCCAGATGGAGTTGGCAGGAAAGGGAGCGGCCCACCCAACACTCACTAGAGCAGCAGCAGCAGTGTCCCGGAAGCCTCCCTCAGGCCTTTTAAGCTGTGGCGGTGAGTGCAGGCTCCACCTCCTAGGCCAGATGGAGTTGGCAGGAAAGAGAGCGGCCCACCCAGCACTCACTAGAGCAGCAGCAGCAGTGTCCCGGAAGCCTCCCTCGGGCCTCTTAAGCTGTGGCGGTGAGTACAGGCTACGCCCCCTAGGCCAAATGGAGTTGGCAGGAAAGGGGGCGGCCCACCCAGCACTCACTAGAGCAGCAGCAGCAGTGTCCCGGAAGCCCCCCTCAGGCCTCTTAAGCTGTGGCGGTGAGTGCAGGCTCCGCCCCCTAGGCCAGATGGAGTTGGCAGGAAAGGGAGCGGCCCACCCAGCACTCACTAGAGCAGCAGCAGCAGTGTCCCGGAAGCCTCCCTCGGGCCTCTTAAGCTGTGGCGGTGAGTACAGGCTCCGCCCCCTAGGCCAAATGGAGTTGGCAGGAAAGGGGGCGGCCCACCCAGCACTCACTAGAGCAGCAGCAGCAGTGTCCCGGAAGCCTCCCTGAGGCCTCTTAAGCTGTGCGGGTGAGTGCAGGCTCCACCCCCTAGGCCAGATGGAGTTGGCAGGAAAGGGGGCGGCCCACCCAGCACTCACTAGAGCAGCAGCAGCAGTGTCCCGGAAGCCTCCCTCAGGCCTCTTAAGCTGTGGGGGTGAGTGCAGGCTCCGCCCCCTAGGCCAGATGGAGTTGGCGGGAAAGGGAGCGGCCCACCCAGCACTCACTAGAGCAGCAGCAGCAGTGTCCCGGAAGTCTCCCTCAGACCTCTTAAGCTGTGCGGCTGAGTGCAGGCTCTGCCCCCTAGGCCAGATGGAGTTGACAGGAAAGGGAGCGGCACACCCCACACTCACTAGTGCAGAAGCAGCAGTGTCCCGGAAGCCTCCCTCAGGCCTTTTAAGCTGTGGGGGTGAGTGCAGGCTCCGCCCCCTAGGCCAGATGGAGTTGGCAGGAAAGGGGGCGGTCCACCCAGCACTCACTAGAGCAGCAGCAGCAGTGTCCCGGAAGCCTCCCTCAGGCCTCTTAAGCTGTGGCGTTGAGTGCAGGCTCTGCCCCCTAGGCCAGATGGAGTTGGCAGGAAAGGGAGCGGCCCACCCAACACTCACTAGTGCAGCAGCAGCAGCAGTGTCCCGGAAGCCCCCCTCAGGCCTCTTAAGCTGTGGGGGTGAGTGCAGGCTCCGCCCCCTAGGCCAGATGGAGTTGGCAGGAAAGGGAGCGGCCCACCCAGCACTCACTAGAGCAGTAGCAGCAGTGTCCCGGAAGCCTCCCTCAGGCCTCTTAAGCTGTGGTGGTGAGTGCAGGCTCCGCCCCCTAGGCCAGATGGAGTTGGCAGGAAAGGGAGCGGCCCACCCAGCACTCACTAGAGCAGCAGCAGCAGTGTCCCAGAAGCCTCCCTCAGGCCTTTTAAGCTGTGGCGTTGAGTGCAGGCTCCGCCCCCTAGGCCAGATGGAGTTGGCAGGAAAGGGAGCGGCCCACCCAGCACTCACTAGAGCAGCAGCAGCAGTGTCCCAGAAGCCTCCCTCAGGCCTTTTAAGCTGTGGCGGTGAGTGCAGGCTCCGCCCCCTAGGCCAGATGGAGTTGGCAGGAAAGGGGGCGGTCCACCCAGCACTCACTAGAGCAGCAGCAGCAGTGTCCCGGAAGCCTCCCTCAGGCCTCTTAAGCTGTGGCGTTGAGTGCAGGCTCTGCCCCCTAGGCCAGATGGAGTTGGCAGGAAAGGGAGCGGCCCACCCAGCACTCACTAGAGCAGCATCAGTGTCCCGGAAGCCTCCCTCAGGCCTCTTAAGCTGTGGCGGTGAGTGCAGGCTCCGCCCCCTGTGCCAGATGGAGTTGGCAGGAAAGGGAGCGGCCCACACAACACTCACTAGTGCAGCAGCAGCAGCAGTGTTCCGGAAGCCTCCCTCAGGCCTCTTAAGCTGTAGCGGTGAGTTCAGGCTCCGCCCCCTAGGCCAGATGGAGTTGGCAGGAAAGGGAGCGGCCCACCCAGCACTCACTAGAGGAGCAGCAGCATCAGTGTCCCGGAAGCCTCCCTCAGGCCTCTTAGGCTGTAGCGGTGAGTGCAGGCTCTGCCCCCTAGGCCAGATGGAGTTGGCAGGAAAGGGAGCGGCCCACCCAGCACTCACTAGAGGAGCAGCATCAGTGTCCCGGAAGCCTCCCTCAGGCCTCTTACGCTGTGGGGGTGAGTGCAGGCTCCGCCCCCTAGGCCAGATGGAGTTGGCAGGAAAGGGGGCGGTCCACCCAGCACTCACTAGAGCAGCAGCAGCAGTGTCCCGGAAGCCTCCCTCAGGCCTCTTACGCTGTGGCGGTGAGTGCAGGCTCTGCCCCCTAGGCCAGATGGAGTTGGCAGGAAAGGGGGCGGTCCACCCAGCACTCACTAGAGCAGCAGCAGCAGTGTCCCGGAAGCCTCCCTCCGGCCTCTTAAGCTGTGCGGGTGAGTGCAGGCTCTGCCCCCTAGGCCAGATGGAGTTGGCAGGAAAGGGAGCGGCCCACCCAACACTCACTAGAGCAGCAGCAGCAGTGTCCCGGAAGCCTCCCTCAGGCCTCTTAAGCTGTGGCGGTGAGTGCAGGCTCCGCCCCCTAGGCCAGATGGAGTTGGCAGGAAAGGGAGCGGCCCACCCAGCACTCACTAGAGCAGTAGCAGCAGTGTCCCAGAAGCCTCCCTCAGGCCTTTTAAGCTGTGGCGGTGAGTGCAGGCTCCACCCCCTAGGCCAGATGGAGTTGGCAGGAAAGAGAGCGGCCCACCCAGCACTCACTAGAGCAGCAGCAGCAGTGTCCCGGAAGCCTCCCTCGGGCCTCTTAAGCTGTGGCGGTGAGTACAGGCTCCGCCCCCTAGGCCAAATGGAGTTGGCAGGAAAGGGGGCGGCCCACCCAGCACTCACTAGAGCAGCAGCAGCAGTGTCCCGGAAGCCCCCCTCAGGCCTCTTAAGCTGTGGCGGTGAGTGCAGGCTCCGCCCCCTAGGCCAGATGGAGTTGGCAGGAAAGGGAGCGGCCCACCCAGCACTCACTAGAGCAGCAGCAGCAGTGTCCCGGAAGCCTCCCTCGGGCCTCTTAAGCTGTGGCGGTGAGTACAGGCTCCGCCCCCTAGGCCAAATGGAGTTGGCAGGAAAGGGGGCGGCCCACCCAGCACTCACTAGAGCAGCAGCAGCAGTGTCCCGGAAGCCTCCCTGAGGCCTCTTAAGCTGTGCGGGTGAGTGCAGGCTCCGCCCCCTAGGCCAGATGGAGTTGGCAGGAAAGGGGGCGGCCCACCCAGCACTCACTAGAGCAGCAGCAGCAGTGTCCCGGAAGCCTCCCTCAGGCCTCTTAAGCTGTGGGGGTGAGTGCAGGCTCCGCCCCCTAGGCCAGATGGAGTTGGCGGGAAAGGGAGCGGCCCACCCAGCACTCACTAGAGCAGCAGCAGCAGTGTCCCGGAAGTCTCCCTCAGACCTCTTAAGCTGTGCGGCTGAGTGCAGGCTCTGCCCCCTAGGCCAGATGGAGTTGGCAGGAAAGGGAGCGGCCCACCCCACACTCACTAGTGCAGAAGCAGCAGTGTCCCGGAAGCCTCCCTCAGGCCTTTTAAGCTGTGGGGGTGAGTGCAGGCTCCGCCCCCTAGGCCAGATGGAGTTGGCAGGAAAGGGGGCGGTCCACCCAGCACTCACTAGAGCAGCAGCAGCAGTGTCCCGGAAGCCCCCCTCAGGCCTCTTAAGCTGTGGGGGTGAGTGCAGGCTCCGCCCCCTAGGCCAGATGGAGTTGGCAGGAAAGGGAGCGGCCCACCCAGCACTCACTAGAGCAGTAGCAGCAGTGTCCCGGAAGCCTCCCTCAGGCCTCTTAAGCTGTGGTGGTGAGTGCAGGCTCCGCCCCCTAGGCCAGATGGAGTTGGCAGGAAAGGGAGCGGCCCACCCAGCACTCACTAGAGCAGTAGCAGCAGCAGTGTCCCGGAAGCCTCCCTCAGGCCTTTTAAGCTGTGGCGTTGAGTGCAGGCTCCGCCCCCTAGGCCAGATGGAGTTGGCAGGAAAGGGAGCGGCCCACCCAGCACTCACTAGAGCAGCAGCAGCAGTGTCCCAGAAGCCTCCCTCAGGCCTTTTAAGCTGTGGCGGTGAGTGCAGGCTCCGCCCCCTAGGCCAGATGGAGTTGGCAGGAAAGGGGGCGGTCCACCCAGCACTCACTAGAGCAGCAGCAGCAGTGTCCCGGAAGCCTCCCTCAGGCCTCTTAAGCTGTGGCGTTGAGTGCAGGCTCTGCCCCCTAGGCCAGATGGAGTTGGCAGGAAAGGGAGCGGCCCACCCAGCACTCACTAGAGCAGCATCAGTGTCCCGGAAGCCTCCCTCAGGCCTCTTAAGCTGTGGCGGTGAGTGCAGGCTCCGCCCCCTGTGCCAGATGGAGTTGGCAGGAAAGGGAGCGGCCCACACAACACTCACTAGTGCAGCAGCAGCAGCAGTGTTCCGGAAGCCTCCCTCAGGCCTCTTAAGCTGTAGCGGTGAGTTCAGGCTCCGCCCCCTAGGCCAGATGGAGTTGGCAGGAAAGGGAGCGGCCCACCCAGCACTCACTAGAGGAGCAGCAGCATCAGTGTCCCGGAAGCCTCCCTCAGGCCTCTTAGGCTGTAGCGGTGAGTGCAGGCTCTGCCCCCTAGGCCAGATGGAGTTGGCAGGAAAGGGAGCGGCCCACCCAGCACTCACTAGAGGAGCAGCATCAGTGTCCCGGAAGCCTCCCTCAGGCCTCTTACGCTGTGGGGGTGAGTGCAGGCTCCGCCCCCTAGGCCAGATGGAGTTGGCAGGAAAGGGGGCGGTCCACCCAGCACTCACTAGAGCAGCAGCAGCAGTGTCCCGGAAGCCTCCCTCAGGCCTCTTAAGCTGTGGCGTTGAGTGCAGGCTCTGCCCCCTAGGCCAGATGGAGTTGGCAGGAAAGGGAGCGGCCCACCCAGCACTCACTAGAGCAGCATCAGTGTCCCGGAAGCCTCCCTCAGGCCTCTTAATCTGTGGCGGTGAGTGCAGGCTCCGCCCCCTGTGCCAGATGGAGTTGGCAGGAAAGGGAGCGGCCCACCCAACACTCACTAGTGCAGCAGCAGCAGCAGTGTTCCGGAAGCCTCCCTCAGGCCTCTTAAGCTGTAGCGGTGAGTTCAGGCTCCGCCCCCTAGGCCAGATGGAGTTGGCAGGAAAGGGAGCGGCCCACCCAGCACTCACTAGAGGAGCAGCAGCATCAGTGTCCCGGAAGCCTCCCTCAGGCCTCTTAGGCTGTAGCGGTGAGTGCAGGCTCTGCCCCCTAGGCCAGATGGAGTTGGCAGGAAAGGGAGCGGCCCACCCAGCACTCACTAGAGCAGCAGCAGCAGTGTCCCAGAAGCCTCCCTCAGGCCTCTTAAGCTGTAGCGGTGAGTTCAGGCTCCGCCCCCTAGGCCAGATGGAGTTGGCAGGAAAGGGAGCGGCCCACCCAGCACTCACTAGAGGAGCAGCAGCATCAGTGTCCCGGAAGCCTCCCTCAGGCCTCTTAGGCTGTAGCGGTGAGTGCAGGCTCTGCCCCCTAGGCCAGATGGAGTTGGCAGGAAAGGGAGCGGCCCACCCAGCACTCACTAGAGCAGCAGCAGCAGTGTCCCAGAAGCCTCCCTCAGGCCTCTTAAGCTGTGGCGTTGAGTGCAGGCTCTGCCCCCTAGGCCAGATGGAGTTGGCAGGAAAGGGAGCGGCCCACCCAGCACTCACTAGAGCAGCAGCAGCAGTGTCCTGGAAGCCTCCCTCAGGCCTCTTAAGCTGTGGCGTTGAGTGCAGGCTCTGCCCCCTAGGCCAGATGGAGTTGGCAGGAAAGGGAGCGGCCCACCCAGCACTCACTAGAGCAGCATCAGTGTCCCGGAAGCCTCCCTCAGGCCTCTTAAGCTGTGGGGGTGAGTGCAGGCTCCGCCCCCTAGGCCAGATGGAGTTGGCAGGAAAGGGGGCGGTCCACCCAGCACTCACTAGAGCAGCAGCAGCAGTGTCCCGGAAGCCTCCCTCAGGCCTCGTAAGCTGTGGCGTTGAGTGCAGGCTCTGCCCCCTAGGCCAGATGGAGTTGGCAGGAAAGGGAGCGGCCCACCCAGCACTCACTAGAGCAGCATCAGTGTCCCGGAAGCCTCCCTCAGGCCTCTTAATCTGTGGCGGTGAGTGCAGGCTCCGCCCCCTGTGCCAGATGGAGTTGGCAGGAAAGGGAGCGGCCCACCCAACACTCACTAGTGCAGCAGCAGCAGCAGTGTTCCGGAAGCCTCCCTCAGGCCTCTTAAGCTGTAGCGGTGAGTTCAGGCTCCGCCCCCTAGGCCAGATGGAGTTGGCAGGAAAGGGAGCGGCCCACCCAGCACTCACTAGAGGAGCAGCAGCATCAGTGTCCCGGAAGCCTCCCTCAGGCCTCTTAGGCTGTAGCGGTGAGTGCAGGCTCTGCCCCCTAGGCCAGATGGAGTTGGCAGGAAAGGGAGCGGCCCACCCAGCACTCACTAGAGCAGCAGCAGCAGTGTCCCAGAAGCCTCCCTCAGGCCTCTTAAGCTGTGGCGGTGAGTGCAGGCTCCGCCCCCTAGGCCAGATGGAGTTGGCAGGAAAGGGAGCGGCCCACCTAGCCCTCACTAGAGCAGTAGCAGCAGTGTCCCAGAAGCCTCCCTCAGGCCTCTTAAGCTGTGGCGGTGAGTGCAGGCTCCGCCCCCTAGGCCAGATGGAGTTGGCGGGAAAGGGAACGGCCCACCTAGCCCTCACTAGAGCAGTAGCAGCAGTGTCCCAGAAGCCTCCCTCAGGCCTTTTAAGCTGTGCGGGTGAGTGCAGGTTCTGCCCCCTAGGCCAGATGGAGTTGGCAGGAAAGGGGGCGGTCCACCCAGCACTCACTAGAGCAGCAGCAGCAGCAGCAGCAGTGTCCCGGAAGCCTCCCTCAGGCCTCTTAAGCTGTGCGGGTGAGTGCAGGCTCTGCCCCCTAGGCCAGATGGAGTTGGCAGGAAAGGGAGCGGCCCACCCAGCACTCACTAGAGCAGCAGCAGCAGTGTCCCGGAAGCCTCCCTCAGGCCTCTTAAGCTGTGGCGTTGAGTGCAGGCTCTGCCCCCTAGGCCAGATGGAGTTGGCAGGAAAGGGAGCGGCCCACCCAACACTCACTAGTGCAGCAGCAGCAGCAGTGTTCCGGAAGCCTCCCTCAGGCCTCTTAAGCTGTAGCGGTGAGTTCAGGCTCCGCCCCCTAGGCCAGATGGAGTTGGCGGGAAAGGGAGCGGCCCACCCAGCACTCACTAGAACAGCAGCAGCAGTGTCCCGGAAGTCTCCCTCAGGCCTATTAAGCTGTGACGGTGAGTGCAGGCTCCGCCCCCTAGGCCAGATGGAGTTGGCAGGAAAGGGAGTGGCCCACCCAGCACTCACTAGAGCAGCAGCAGCAGTGTCCCAGAAGCCTCCCTCAGGCCTCTTAAGCTGTGGCGGTGAGTGCAGGCTCCGCCCCCTAGGCCAGATGGAGTTGGCAGGAAAGGGAGCGGCCCACCCAGCACTCACTAGAGGAGCAGCAGCATCAGTGTCCCGGAAGCCTCCCTCAGGCCTCTTAAGCTGTGGCGGTGAGTGCAGGCTCCGCCCCCTAGGCCAGATGTAGTTGGCAGGAAAGGGAGCGGCCCACCCAGCACTCACTAGAGGAGCAGCAGCAGCAGTGTCCCGGAAGCCTCCCTCAGGCCTCTTAAGCTGTGGTGGTGAGTGCAGGCTCCGCCCCCTAGGCCAGATGGAGTTGGCAGGAAAGGGAGCGGCCCACCCAGCACTCACTAGAGCAGTAGCAGCAGTGTCCCGGAAGCCTCCCTCAGGCCTCTTAAGCTGTGGCGGTGAGTGCAGGCTCCGCCCCCTAGGCCAGATGGAGTTGGCAGGAAAGGGAGCGGCCCACCCAGCACTCACTAGAGCAGTAGCAGCAGTGTTCCGGAAGCCTCCCTCAGGCCTCTTAAGCTGTGGTGGTGAGTGCAGGCTCCGCCCCCTAGGCCAGATGGAGTTGGCAGGAAAGGGAGCGGCCCACCCAGCACTCACTAGAGCAGTAGCAGCAGTGTCCCGGAAGCCTCCCTCAGGCCTTTTAAGCTGTGGCGGTGAGTGCAGGCTCTGCCCCCTAGGCCAGATGGAGTTGGCAGGAAAGGGAGCGGCCCACCCAGCACTCACTAGAGCAGCAGCAGCAGTGTCCCGGAAGCCTCCCTCAGGCCTCTTAAGCTGTGGGGGTGAGTGCAGGCTCCGCCCCCTAGGCCAGATGGAGTTGGCAGGAAAGGGGGAGGTCCACCCAGCACTCACTAGAGCAGCAGCAGCAGTGTCCCGGAAGCCTCCCTCAGGCCTCTTAAGCTGTGGCGTTGAGTGCAGGCTCTGCCCCCTAGGCCAGATGGAGTTGGCAGGAAAGGGAGCGGCCCACCCAGCACTCACTAGAGCAGCATCAGTGTCCCGGAAGCCTCCCTCAGGCCTCTTAAGCTGTGGGGGTGAGTGCAGGCTCCGCCCCCTAGGCCAGATGGAGTTGGCAGGAAAGGGGGCGGTCCACCCAGCACTCACTAGAGCAGCATCAGTGTCCCGGAAGCCTCCCTCAGTCCTCTTAAGCTGTGGCGGTGTGTGCAGGCTCCGCCCCCTGTGCCAGATGGAGTTGGCAGGAAAGGGAGCGGCCCACCCAACACTCACTAGTGCAGCAGCAGCAGCAGTGTTCCGGAAGCCTCCCTCAGGCCTCTTAAGCTGTAGCGGTGAGTTCAGGCTCCGCCCCCTAGGCCAGATGGAGTTGGCAGGAAAGGGAGCGGCCCACCCAGCACTCACTAGAGCAGCAGCAGCAGTGTCCCAGAAGCCTCCCTCAGGCCTCTTAAGCTGTGGCGGTGAGTGCAGGCTCCGCCCCCTAGGCCAGATGGAGTTGGCAGGAAAGGGAGCGGCCCACCCAGCACTCACTAGAGCAGCATCAGTGTCCCGGAAGCCTCCCTCAGGCCTCTTAAGCTGTGGGGGTGAGTGCAGGCTCCGCCCCCTAGGCCAGATGGAGTTGGCAGGAAAGGGGGCGGTCCACCCAGCACTCACTAGAGCAGCATCAGTGTCCCGGAAGCCTCCCTCAGTCCTCTTAAGCTGTGGGGGTGAGTGCAGGCTCCGCCCCCTAGGCCAGATGGAGTTGGCAGGAAAGGGAGCGGCCCACCCAGCACTCACTAGAGCAGCATCAGTGTCCCGGAAGCCTCCCTCAGGCCTCTTAAGCTGTGGGGGTGAGTGCAGGCTCCGCCCCCTAGGCCAGATGGAGTTGGCAGGAAAGGGAGCGGCCCACCCAGCACTCACTAGAGCAGCATCAGTGTCCCGGAAGCCTCCCTCAGTCCTCTTAAGCTGTGGCGGTGTGTGCAGGCTCCGCCCCCTGTGCCAGATGGAGTTGGCAGGAAAGGGAGCGGCCCACCCAACACTCACTAGTGCAGCAGCAGCAGCAGTGTTCCGGAAGCCTCCCTCAGGCCTCTTAAGCTGTAGCGGTGAGTTCAGGCTCCGCCCCCTAGGCCAGATGGAGTTGGCAGGAAAGGGAGCGGCCCACCCAGCACTCACTAGAGCAGCAGCAGCAGTGTCCCAGAAGCCTCCCTCAGGCCTCTTAAGCTGTGGCGGTGAGTGCAGGCTCCACCCCCTAGGCCAGATGGAGTTGGCAGGAAAGGGAGCGGCCCACCCAGCACTCACTAGAGCAGCAGCAGCAGTGTCCTGGAAGCCTCCCTCAGGCCTCTTAAGCTGTGGCGTTGAGTGCAGGCTCTGCCCCCTAGGCCAGATGGAGTTGGCAGGAAAGGGAGCGGCCCACCCAGCACTCACTAGAGCAGCATCAGTGTCCCGGAAGCCTCCCTCAGGCCTCTTAAGCTGTGGGGGTGAGTGCAGGCTCCGCCCCCTAGGCCAGATGGAGTTGGCAGGAAAGGGGGCGGTCCACCCAGCACTCACTAGAGCAGCAGCAGCAGTGTCCCGGAAGCCTCCCTCAGGCCTCTTAAGCTGTGGCGTTGAGTGCAGGCTCTGCCCCCTAGGCCAGATGGAGTTGGCAGGAAAGGGAGCGGCCCACCCAGCACTCACTAGAGCAGCATCAGTGTCCCGGAAGCCTCCCTCAGGCCTCTTAATCTGTGGCGGTGAGTGCAGGCTCCGCCCCCTGTGCCAGATGGAGTTGGCAGGAAAGGGAGCGGCCCATCCAACACTCACTAGTGCAGCAGCAGCAGCAGTGTTCCGGAAGCCTCCCTCAGGCCTCTTAAGCTGTAGCGGTGAGTTCAGGCTCCGCCCCCTAGGCCAGATGGAGTTGGCAGGAAAGGGAGCGGCCCACCCAGCACTCACTAGAGGAGCAGCAGCATCAGTGTCCCGGAAGCCTCCCTCAGGCCTCTTAGGCTGTAGCGGTGAGTGCAGGCTCTGCCCCCTAGGCCAGATGGAGTTGGCAGGAAAGGGAGCGGCCCACCCAGCACTCACTAGAGCAGCAGCAGCAGTGTCCCAGAAGCCTCCCTCAGGCCTCTTAAGCTGTGGCGGTGAGTGCAGGCTCCGCCCCCTAGGCCAGATGGAGTTGGCAGGAAAGGGAGCGGCCCACCTAGCCCTCACTAGAGCAGTAGCAGCAGTGTCCCAGAAGCCTCCCTCAGGCCTCTTAAGCTGTGGCGGTGAGTGCAGGCTCCGCCCCCTAGGCCAGATGGAGTTGGCGGGAAAGGGAACGGCCCACCTAGCCCTCACTAGAGCAGTAGCAGCAGTGTCCCAGAAGCCTCCCTCAGGCCTTTTAAGCTGTGCGGGTGAGTGCAGGTTCTGCCCCCTAGGCCAGATGGAGTTGGCAGGAAAGGGGGCGGTCCACCCAGCACTCACTAGAGCAGCAGCAGCAGCAGCAGCAGTGTCCCGGAAGCCTCCCTCAGGCCTCTTAAGCTGTGCGGGTGAGTGCAGGCTCTGCCCCCTAGGCCAGATGGAGTTGGCAGGAAAGGGAGCGGCCCACCCAGCACTCACTAGAGCAGCAGCAGCAGTGTCCCGGAAGCCTCCCTCAGGCCTCTTAAGCTGTGGCGTTGAGTGCAGGCTCTGCCCCCTAGGCCAGATGGAGTTGGCAGGAAAGGGAGCGGCCCACCCAACACTCACTAGTGCAGCAGCAGCAGCAGTGTTCCGGAAGCCTCCCTCAGGCCTCTTAAGCTGTAGCGGTGAGTTCAGGCTCCGCCCCCTAGGCCAGATGGAGTTGGCGGGAAAGGGAGCGGCCCACCCAGCACTCACTAGAACAGCAGCAGCAGTGTCCCGGAAGTCTCCCTCAGGCCTATTAAGCTGTGGCGGTGAGTGCAGGCTCCGCCCCCTAGGCCAGATGGAGTTGGCAGGAAAGGGAGTGGCCCACCCAGCACTCACTAGAGCAGCAGCAGCAGTGTCCCAGAAGCCTCCCTCAGGCCTCTTAAGCTGTGGCGGTGAGTGCAGGCTCCGCCCCCTAGGCCAGATGGAGTTGGCAGGAAAGGGAGCGGCCCACCCAGCACTCACTAGAGGAGCAGCAGCATCAGTGTCCCGGAAGCCTCCCTCAGGCCTCTTAAGCTGTGGCGGTGAGTGCAGGCTCCGCCCCCTAGGCCAGATGTAGTTGGCAGGAAAGGGAGCGGCCCACCCAGCACTCACTAGAGGAGCAGCAGCAGCAGTGTCCCGGAAGCCTCCCTCAGGCCTCTTAAGCTGTGGTGGTGAGTGCAGGCTCCGCCCCCTAGGCCAGATGGAGTTGGCAGGAAAGGGAGCGGCCCACCCAGCACTCACTAGAGCAGTAGCAGCAGTGTCCCGGAAGCCTCCCTCAGGCCTTTTAAGCTGTGGCGGTGAGTGCAGGCTCTGCCCCCTAGGCCAGATGGAGTTGGCAGGAAAGGGAGCGGCCCACCCAGCACTCACTAGAGCAGCAGCAGCAGTGTCCCGGAAGCCTCCCTCAGGCCTCTTAAGCTGTGGCGGTGAGTGCAGGCTCCGCCCCCTAGGCCAGATGGAGTTGGCAGGAAAGGGGGAGGTCCACCCAGCACTCACTAGAGCAGCAGCAGCAGTGTCCCGGAAGCCTCCCTCAGGCCTCTTAAGCTGTGGCGGTGAGTGCAGGCTCCGCCCCCTAGGCCAGATGTAGTTGGCAGGAAAGGGAGCGGCCCACCCAGCACTCACTAGAGGAGCAGCAGCAGCAGTGTCCCGGAAGCCTCCCTCAGGCCTCTTAAGCTGTGGTGGTGAGTGCAGGCTCCGCCCCCTAGACCAGATGGAGTTGGCAGGAAAGGGAGCGGCCCACCCAGCACTCACTAGAGCAGTAGCAGCAGTGTCCCGGAAGCCTCCCTCAGGCCTTTTAAGCTGTGGCGGTGAGTGCAGGCTCTGCCCCCTAGGCCAGATGGAGTTGGCAGG
Source organism: Podarcis vaucheri (assembly GCF_965113315.1). Classification (NCBI taxonomy): domain Eukaryota; kingdom Metazoa; phylum Chordata; class Lepidosauria; order Squamata; family Lacertidae; genus Podarcis; species Podarcis vaucheri. The sequence continues at coordinate 841,574 of NC_138757.1, read as the reverse complement.
AAAGGGAGCGGCCCACCCAGCACTCACTAGAGCAGCAGCAGCAGTGTCCCGGAAGCCTCCCTCAGGCCTCTTAAGCTGTGGCGGTGAGTGCAGGCTCCGCCCCCTAGGCCAGATGGAGTTGGCAGGAAAGGGGGAGGTCCACCCAGCACTCACTAGAGCAGCAGCAGCAGTGTCCCGGAAGCCTCCCTCAGGCCTCTTAAGCTGTGGCGTTGAGTGCAGGCTCTGCCCCCTAGGCCAGATGGAGTTGGCAGGAAAGGGAGCGGCCCACCCAGCACTCACTAGAGCAGCATCAGTGTCCCGGAAGCCTCCCTCAGGCCTCTTAAGCTGTGGGGGTGAGTGCAGGCTCCGCCCCCTAGGCCAGATGGAGTTGGCAGGAAAGGGGGCGGTCCACCCAGCACTCACTAGAGCAGCATCAGTGTCCCGGAAGCCTCCCTCAGTCCTCTTAAGCTGTGGCGGTGTGTGCAGGCTCCGCCCCCTGTGCCAGATGGAGTTGGCAGGAAAGGGAGCGGCCCACCCAACACTCACTAGTGCAGCAGCAGCAGCAGTGTTCCGGAAGCCTCCCTCAGGCCTCTTAAGCTGTAGCGGTGAGTTCAGGCTCCGCCCCCTAGGCCAGATGGAGTTGGCAGGAAAGGGAGCGGCCCACCCAGCACTCACTAGAGCAGCAGCAGCAGTGTCCCAGAAGCCTCCCTCAGGCCTCTTAAGCTGTGGCGGTGAGTGCAGGCTCCGCCCCCTAGGCCAGATGGAGTTGGCAGGAAAGGGAGCGGCCCACCCAGCACTCACTAGAGGAGCAGCAGCAGCAGTGTCCCGGAAGCCTCCCTCAGGCCTCTTAAGCTGTGGCGGTGAGTGCAGGCTCCGCCCCTAGGCCAGATGTAGTTGGCAGGAAAGGGAGCGGCCCACCCAGCACTCACTAGAGCAGTAGCATCAGTGTCCCAGAAGCCTCCCTCAGGCCTCTTAAGCTGTGGCGGTGAGTGCAGGCTCCGCCCCCTAAGCCAGATAGAGTTGGCGGGAAAGGGAACGGCCCACCTAGCCCTCACTAGAGCAGCAGCAGCAGTGTCCCGGAAGCCTCCCTCAGGCCTCTTAAGCTGTGGCGGTGAGTGCAGGCTCCGCCCCCTAGGCCAGATGGAGTTGGCAGGAAAGGGAACGGCCCACCCAGCACTCACTAGAGCAGTAGCAGCAGTGTCCCAGAAGCCTCCCTCAGGCCTCTTAAGCTGTGGCGGTGAGTGCAGGCTCCGCCCCCTAGGCCAGATGGAGTTGGCGGGAAAGGGAACGGCCCACCTAGCCCTCACTAGAGCAGTAGCAGCAGTGTCCCAGAAGCCTCCCTCAGGCCTCTTAAGCTGTGGCGGTGAGTGCAGGCTCCGCCCCCTAGGCCAGATGGAGTTGGCAGGAAAGGGGGCGGTCCACCCAGCACTCACTAGAGCAGCAGCAGCAGCAGTGTCCCGGAAGCCTCCCTCAGGCCTCTTAAGCTGTGCGGGTGAGTGCAGGCTCTGCCCCCTAGGCCAGATGGAGTTGGCAGGAAAGGGAGCGGCCCACCCAGCACTCACTAGAGCAGCAGCAGCAGTGTCCCGGAAGCCTCCCTCAGGCCTCTTAAGCTGTGGCGTTGAGTGCAGGCTCTGCCCCCTAGGCCAGATGGAGTTGGCAGGAAAGGGAGCGGCCCACCCAACACTCACTAGTGCAGCAGCAGCAGCAGTGTTCCGGAAGCCTCCCTCAGGCCTCTTAAGCTGTAGCGGTGAGTTCAGGCTCCGCCCCCTAGGCCAGATGGAGTTGGTGGGAAAGGGAGCGGCCCACCCAGCACTCACTAGAACAGCAGCAGCAGTGTCCCGGAAGTCTCCCTCAGGCCTATTAAGCTGTGGCGGTGAGTGCAGGCTCCGCCCCCTAGGCCAGATGGAGTTGGCAGGAAAGGGAGCGGCCCACCCAGCACTCACTAGAGGAGCAGCAGCATCAGTGTCCCGGAAGCCTCCCTCAGGCCTCTTAAGCTGTGGCGGTGAGTGCAGGCTCCGCCCCCTAGGCCAGATGTAGTTGGCAGGAAAGGGAGCGGCCCACCCAGCACTCACTAGAGCAGTAGCAGCAGTGTTCCGGAAGCCTCCCTCAGGCCTCTTAAGCTGTGGTGGTGAGTGCAGGCTCCGCCCCCTAGGCCAGATGGAGTTGGCAGGAAAGGGAGCGGCCCACCCAGCACTCACTAGAGCAGTAGCAGCAGTGTCCCGGAAGCCTCCCTCAGGCCTCTTAAGCTGTGGCGGTGAGTGCAGGCTCCGCCCCCTAGGCCAGATGGAGTTGGCAGGAAAGGGAGCGGCCCACCCAGCACTCACTAGAGCAGTAGCAGCAGTGTTCCGGAAGCCTCCCTCAGGCCTCTTAAGCTGTGGTGGTGAGTGCAGGCTCCGCCCCCTAGGCCAGATGGAGTTGGCAGGAAAGGGAGCGGCCCACCCAGCACTCACTAGAGCAGCATCAGTGTCCCGGAAGCCTCCCTCCGGCCTCTTAAGCTGTGGCGGTGAGTGCAGGCTCCGCCCCCTGTGCCAGATGGAGTTGGCAGGAAAGGGAGCGGCCCACCCAACACTCACTAGTGCAGCAGCAGCAGCAGTGTTCCGGAAGCCTCCCTCAGGCCTCTTAAGCTGTATCGGTGAGTTCAGGCTCCGCCCCCTAGGCCAGATGGAGTTGGCAGGAAAGGGAGCGGCCCACCTAGCCCTCACTAGAGCAGTAGCAGCAGTGTCCCAGAAGCCTCCCTCAGGCCTCTTAAGCTGTGGCGGTGAGTGCAGGCTCCGCCCCCTAGGCCAGATGGAGTTGGCAGGAAAGGGGGCGGTCCACCCAGCACTCACTAGAGCAGCAGCAGCAGTGTCCCAGAAGCCTCCCTCAGGCCTCTTAAGCTGTGGCGGTGAGTGCAGGCTCCGCCCCCTAGGCCAGATGGAGTTGGCAGGAAAGGGAGCGGCCCACCCAGCACTCACTAGAGGAGCAGTAGCAGCAGTGTTCCGGAAGCCTCCCTCAGGCCTCTTAAGCTGTGGTGGTGAGTGCAGGCTCCGCCCCCTAGGCCAGATGGAGTTGGCAGGAAAGGGAGCGGCCCACCCAGCACTCACTAGAGCAGCATCAGTGTCCCGGAAGCCTCCCTCCGGCCTCTTAAGCTGTGGCGGTGAGTGCAGGCTCCGCCCCCTGTGCCAGATGGAGTTGGCAGGAAAGGGAGCGGCCCACCCAACACTCACTAGTGCAGCAGCAGCAGTGTTCCGGAAGCCTCCCTCAGGCCTCTTAAGCTGTAGCGGTGAGTTCAGGCTCCGCCCCCTAGGCCAGATGGAGTTGGCAGGAAAGGGAGCGGCCCACCTAGCCCTCACTAGAGCAGTAGCAGCAGTGTCCCAGAAGCCTCCCTCAGGCCTCTTAAGCTGTGGCGGTGAGTGCAGGCTCCGCCCCCTAGGCCAGATGGAGTTGGCAGGAAAGGGGGCGGTCCACCCAGCACTCACTAGAGCAGCAGCAGCAGCAGCAGCAGTGTCCCGGAAGCCTCCCTCAGGCCTCTTAAGCTGTGCGGGTGAGTGCAGGCTCTGCCCCCTAGGCCAGATGGAGTTGGCAGGAAAGGGAGCGGCCCACCCAGCACTCACTAGAGCAGCAGCAGCAGTGTCCCGGAAGCCTCCCTCAGGCCTCTTAAGCTGTGGCGTTGAGTGCAGGCTCTGCCCCCTAGGCCAGATGGAGTTGGCAGGAAAGGGAGCGGCCCACCCAACACTCACTAGTGCAGCAGCAGCAGCAGTGTTCCGGAAGCCTCCCTCAGGCCTCTTAAGCTGTAGCGGTGAGTGCAGGCTCCGCCCCCTAGGCCAGATGGAGTTGGCAGGAAAGGGAGCGGCCCACCCAGCACTCACTAGAGGAGCAGCAGCATCAGTGTCCCGGAAGCCTCCCTCAGGCCTCTTAAGCTGTGGCGGTGAGTGCAGGCTCCGCCCCCTAGGCCAGATGGAGTTGGCAGGAAAGGGAGCGGCCCACCCAGCACTCACTAGAGGAGCAGCAGCATCAGTGTCCCGGAAGCCTCCCTCAGGCCTCTTAAGCTGTGGCGGTGAGTGCAGGCTCTGCCCCCTAGGCCAGATGGAGTTGGCAGGAAAGGGAGCGGCCCACCCAGCACTCACTAGAGGAGCAGTAGCAGCAGTGTTCCGGAAGCCTCCCTCAGGCCTCTTAAGCTGTGGTGGTGAGTGCAGGCTCCGCCCCCTAGGCCAGATGGAGTTGGCAGGAAAGGGAGCGGCCCACCCAGCACTCACTAGAGCAGTAGCAGCAGTGTCCCGGAAGCCTCCCTCAGGCCTCTTAAGCTGTGGTGGTGAGTGCAGGCTCCGCCCCCTAGGCCAGATGGAGTTGGCAGGAAAGGGAGCGGCCCACCCAGCACTCACTAGAGCAGCATCAGTGTCCCGGAAGCCTCCCTCCGGCCTCTTAAGCTGTGGCGGTGAGTGCAGGCTCCGCCCCCTGTGCCAGATGGAGTTGGCAAGAAAGGGAGCGGCCCACCCAACACTCACTAGTGCAGCAGCAGCAGCAGTGTTCCGGAAGCCTCCCTCAGGCCTCTTAAGCTGTAGCGGTGAGTTCAGGCTCCGCCCCCTAGGCCAGATGGAGTTGGCAGGAAAGGGAGCGGCCCACCCAGTACTCACTAGAGGAGCAGCAGCATCAGTGTCCCGGAAGCCTCCCTCAGGCCTCTTAAGCTGTGGCGGTGAGTGCAGGCTCCGCCCCCTAGGCCAGATGTAGTTGGCAGGAAAGGGAGCGGCCCACCCAGCACTCACTAGAGCAGCAGCAGCAGTGTCCCAGAAGCCTCCCTCAGGCCTCTTAAGCTGTGGCGGTGAGTGCAGGCTCCGCCCCCTAGGCCAGATGGAGTTGGCAGGAAAGGGAGCGGCCCACCCAGCACTCACTAGAGGAGCAGCAGCATCAGTGTCCCGGAAGCCTCCCTCAGGCCTCTTAAGCTGTGGCGGTGAGTGCAGGCTCCGCCCCTAGGCCAGATGTAGTTGGCAGGAAAGGGAGCGGCCCACCCAGCACTCACTAGAGCAGTAGCATCAGTGTCCCAGAAGCCTCCCTCAGGCCTCTTAAGCTGTGGCGGTGAGTGCAGGCTCCGCCCCCTAGGCCAGATGGAGTTGGCGGGAAAGGGAACGGCCCACCTAGCCCTCACTAGAGCAGTAGCAGCAGCATCAGTGTCCCGGAAGCCTCCCTCAGGCCTCTTAAGCTGTGGCGGTGAGTGCAGGCTCCGCCCCCTAGGCCAGATGTAGTTGGCAGGAAAGGGAGCGGCCCACCCAGCACTCACTAGAGCAGCAGCAGCAGTGTCCCAGAAGCCTCCCTCAGGCCTCTTAAGCTGTGGCGGTGAGTGCAGGCTCCGCCCCCTAGGCCAGATGGAGTTGGCAGGAAAGGGAGCGGCCCACCCAGCACTCACTAGAGCAGTAGCAGCAGTGTCCCAGAAGCCTCCCTCAGGCCTCTTAAGCTGTGGCGGTGAGTGCAGGCTCCGCCCCCTAGGCCAGATGGAGTTGGCGGGAAAGGGAACGGCCCACCTAGCCCTCACTAGAGCAGTAGCAGCAGTGTCCCAGAAGCCTCCCTCAGGCCTTTTAAGCTGTGGCGGTGAGTGCAGGCTCTGCCCCCTAGGCCAGATGGAGTTGGCAGGAAAGGGAGCGGCCCACCCAGCACTCACTAGAGCAGCAGCAGCAGTGTCCCGGAAGCCTCCCTCAGGCCTCTTAAGCTGTGCGGGTGAGTGCAGGTTCTGCCCCCTAGGCCAGATGGAGTTGGCAGGAAAGGGGGCGGTCCACCCAGCACTCACTAGAGCAGCAGCAGCAGCAGCAGCAGTGTCCCGGAAGCCTCCCTCAGGCCTCTTAAGCTGTGCGGGTGAGTGCAGGCTCTGCCCCCTAGGCCAGATGGAGTTGGCAGGAAAGGGAGCGGCCCACCCAGCACTCACTAGAGCAGCAGCAGCAGCAGTGTCCTGGAAGCCTCCCTCAGGCCTCTTAAGCTGTGGCGTTGAGTGCAGGCTCTGCCCCCTAGGCCAGATGGAGTTGGCAGGAAAGGGAGCGGCCCACCCAACACTCACTAGTGCAGCAGGAGCAGCAGTGTTCCGGAAGCCTCCCTCAGGCCTCTTAAGCTGTAGCGGTGAGTTCAGGCTCCGCCCCCTAGGCCAGATGGAGTTGGCAGGAAAGGGAGCGGCCCACCCAGCACTCACTAGAGCAGCAGCAGTATCACGGACACCTCCCTCAGGCATCTGAAGCTGTGGCGGTGAGTGCAGGCTCCGCCCCCTAGGCCAGATGGAGTTGGCTGGAAAGGGAGCGGCCACCCAGCACTCACTAGAGCAGCAGCAGCAGCAGTGTCCCGGAAGCCTCCCTCAGGCCTCTTAAGCTGTGGCGTTGAGTGCAGGCTCTGCCCCCTAGGCCAGATGGAGTTGGCAGGAAAGGGAGCGGCCCACCCAACACTCACTAGTGCAGCAGCAGCAGCAGTGTTCTGGAAGCCTCCCTCAGGCCTCTTAAGCTGTAGCGGTGAGTTCAGGCTCCGCCCCCTAGGCCAGATGGAGTTGGCAGGAAAGGGAGCGGCCCACCCAACACTCACTAGTGCAGCAGCAGCAGCAGTGTCCCAGAAGCCTCCCTCAGGCCTCTTAAGCTGTGGCGGTGAGTGCAGGCTCCGCCCCCTAGGCCAGATGGAGTTGGCAGGAAAGGGAGCGGCCCACCCAGCACTCACTAGAGCAGTAGCAGCAGTGTCCCGGAAGCCTCCCTCAGCCCTCTTAAGCTGTGGCGGTGAGTGCAGGTTCCGCCCCCTAGGTCAGATGGAGTTGGCAGGAAAGTGAGCGGCCCACCCAGCACTCACTAGAGCAGCAGCAGAAGCAGTAGAGTCCCGGAAGCCTCCCTCAGGCCTCTTAAGCTGTGGGGGTCAGTGCAGGTTCCGCCCCCTAGGCCAGATGGAGTTGGCAGGAAAGGGAGCGGCCCACCCAGCACTCACTAGAGCAGCAGCAGTGTCCCAGAAGCCTCCCTCAGCCCTCTTAAGCTGTGGCGGTGAGTGCAGGTTCCGCCCCCTAGGCCAGATGGAGTTGGCAGGAAAGGGAGCGGCCCACCCAGCACTCACTAGAGCAGCAGCAGTGTCCCGGAAGTCTCCCTCAGGCCTCTTAAACATGGTGGTGAGTGCAGGCTCCGCCCCCTAGGCCAGATGGAGTTGGCAGGAAAGGGAGCGGACCACCCAGCACTCACTAGAGCAGCAGCAGTGTCCCGGAAGCCTCCCTCAGGCCTCTTAAGCTGTGGCGGTGAGTGCAGGCTCCGCCCCCTAGGCCAGATGGAGTTGGCAGGAAAGGGAGCGGCCCCCCCAGCACTCACTAGAGCAGCAGCAGTGTCCCAGAAGCCTCCCTCGGGCCTCTTAAGCTGTGGCGGTGAGTGCAGGCTCCGCCCCCTAGGCCAGATGGAGTTGGCAGGAAAGGGAGCGGACCACCCAGCACTCACTAGAGCAGCAGCAGTGTCCCGGAGGCCTCCCTCAGGCCTCTTAAGCTGTGGCGGTGAGTACAGGCTCCGCCCCCTAGGCCAGATGGAGTTGGCAGGAAAGGGAGCGGCCCACCCAGCACTCACTAGAGTAGCATCAGCAGCAGTGTCCCGGAAGCCTCCCTCAGCCCTCTTAAGCTGTGGCGGTGAGTGCAGGTTCCGCCCCCTAGGCCAGATGGAGTTGGCAGGAAAGGGAGCGGCCCACCCAGCACTCACTAGAGCAGCAGCAGTGTCCCGGAAGTCTCCCTCAGGCCTCTTAAACATGGTGGTGAGTGCAGGCTCCGCCCCCTAGGCCAGATGGAGTTGGCAGGAAAGGGAGCGGACCACCCAGCACTCACTAGAGCAGCAGCAGTGTCCCGGAAGCCTCCCTCAGGCCTCTTAAGCTGTGGCGGTGAGTGCAGGCTCCGCCCCCTAGGCCAGATGGAGTTGGCAGGAAAGGGAGCGGCCCCCCCAGCACTCACTAGAGCAGCAGCAGTGTCCCAGAAGCCTCCCTCGGGCCTCTTAAGCTGTGGCGGTGAGTGCAGGCTCCGCCCCCTAGGCCAGATGGAGTTGGCAGGAAAGGGAGCGGACCACCCAGCACTCACTAGAGCAGCAGCAGTGTCCCGGAGGCCTCCCTCAGTCCTCTTAAGCTGTGGCGGTGAGTACAGGCTCCGCCCCCTAGGCCAGATGGAGTTGGCAGGAAAGGGAGCGGCCCACCCAGCACTCACTAGAACAGCAGCAGCAGTGTCCCGGAAGTCTCCCTCAGGCCTATTAAGCTGTGGCGGTGAGTGCAGGCTCCGCCCCCTAGGCCAGATGGAGTTGGCAGGAAAGGGAGCGGCCCACCCAGCACTCACTAGAGGAGCAGCAGCATCAGTGTCCCGGAAGCCTCCCTCAGGCCTCTTAAGCTGTGGCGGTGAGTGCAGGCTCCGCCCCCTAGGCCAGATGTAGTTGGCAGGAAAGGGAGCGGCCCACCCAGCACTCACTAGAGCAGTAGCAGCAGTGTTCCGGAAGCCTCCCTCAGGCCTCTTAAGCTGTGGTGGTGAGTGCAGGCTCCGCCCCCTAGGCCAGATGGAGTTGGCAGGAAAGGGAGTGGCCCACCCAGCACTCACTAGAGCAGTAGCAGCAGTGTCCCGGAAGCCTCCCTCAGGCCTCTTAAGCTGTGGCGGTGAGTGCAGGCTCCGCCCCCTAGGCCAGATGGAGTTGGCAGGAAAGGGAGCGGCCCACCCAGCACTCACTAGAGCAGTAGCAGCAGTGTTCCGGAAGCCTCCCTCAGGCCTCTTAAGCTGTGGTGGTGAGTGCAGGCTCCGCCCCCTAGGCCAGATGGAGTTGGCAGGAAAGGGAGCGGCCCACCCAGCACTCACTAGAGCAGCATCAGTGTCCCGGAAGCCTCCCTCCGGCCTCTTAAGCTGTGGCGGTGAGTGCAGGCTCCGCCCCCTGTGCCAGATGGAGTTGGCAGGAAAGGGAGCGGCCCACCCAACACTCACTAGTGCAGCAGCAGCAGCAGTGTTCCGGAAGCCTCCCTCAGGCCTCTTAAGCTGTAGCGGTGAGTTCAGGCTCCGCCCCCTAGGCCAGATGGAGTTGGCAGGAAAGGGAGCGGCCCACCCAGCACTCACTAGAGGAGCAGCAGCATCAGTGTCCCGGAAGCCTCCCTCAGGCCTCTTAAGCTGTGGCAGTGAGTGCAGGCTCCGCCCCCTAGGCCAGATGTAGTTGGCAGGAAAGGGAGCGGCCCACCCAGCACTCACTAGAGCAGCAGCAGCAGTGTCCCAGAAGCCTCCCTCAGGCCTCTTAAGCTATGGCGGTGAGTGCAGGCTCCGCCCCCTAGGCCAGATGGAGTTGGCAGGAAAGGGAGCGGCCCACCCAGCACTCACTAGAGGAGCAGCAGCATCAGTGTCCCGGAAGCCTCCCTCAGGCCTCTTAAGCTGTGGCGGTGAGTGCAGGCTCCGCCCCTATGCCAGATGTAGTTGGCAGGAAAGGGAGCGGCCCACCCAGCACTCACTAGAGGAGCAGCAGCATCAGTGTCCCGGAAGCCTCCCTCAGGCCTCTTAAGCTGTGGCGGTGAGTGCAGGCTCCGCCCCCTAGGCCAGATGGAGTTGGCGGGAAAGGGAACGGCCCACCTAGCCCTCACTAGAGCAGTAGCAGCAGCATCAGTGTCCCGGAAGCCTCCCTCAGGCCTCTTAAGCTGTGGCGGTGAGTGCAGGCTCCGCCCCCTAGGCCAGATGTAGTTGGCAGGAAAGGGAGCGGCCCACCCAGCACTCACTAGAGCAGCAGCAGCAGTGTCCCAGAAGCCTCCCTCAGGCCTCTTAAGCTGTGGCGGTGAGTGCAGGCTCCGCCCCCTAGGCCAGATGGAGTTGGCAGGAAAGGGAGCGGCCCACCCAGCACTCACTAGAGGAGCAGCAGCATCAGTGTCCCGGAAGCCTCCCTCAGGCCTCTTAAGCTGTGGCGGTGAGTGCAGGCTCCGCCCCTAGGCCAGATGTAGTTGGCAGGAAAGGGAGCGGCCCACCCAGCACTCACTAGAGCAGTAGCAGCAGTGTCCCAGAAGCCTCCCTCAGGCCTCTTAAGCTGTGGCGGTGAGTGCAGGCTCCGCCCCCTAGGCCAGATGGAGTTGGCGGGAAAGGGAACGGCCCACCTAGCCCTCACTAGAGCAGTAGCAGCAGTGTCCCAGAAGCCTCCCTCAGGCCTTTTAAGCTGTGGCGGTGAGTGCAGGCTCTGCCCCCTAGGCCAGATGGAGTTGGCAGGAAAGGGAGCGGCCCACCCAGCACTCACTAGAGCAGCAGCAGCAGTGTCCCGGAAGCCTCCCTCAGGCCTCTTAAGCTGTGCGGGTGAGTGCAGGTTCTGCCCCCTAGGCCAGATGGAGTTGGCAGGAAAGGGGGCGGTCCACCCAGCACTCACTAGAGCAGCAGCAGCAGCAGCAGCAGTGTCCCGGAAGCCTCCCTCAGGCCTCTTAAGCTGTGCGGGTGAGTGCAGGCTCTGCCCCCTAGGCCAGATGGAGTTGGCAGGAAAGGGAGCGGCCCACCCAGCACTCACTAGAGCAGCAGCAGCAGCAGTGTCCTGGAAGCCTCCCTCAGGCCTCTTAAGCTGTGGCGTTGAGTGCAGGCTCTGCCCCCTAGGCCAGATGGAGTTGGCAGGAAAGGGAGCGGCCCACCCAGCACTCACTAGAGCAGCAGCAGTATCACGGACACCTCCCTCAGGCATCTGAAGCTGTGGCGGTGAGTGCAGGCTCCGCCCCCTAGGCCAGATGGAGTTGGCTGGAAAGGGAGCGGCCCACCCAGCACTCACTAGAGCAGCAGCAGCAGCAGTGTCCCGGAAGCCTCCCTCAGGCCTCTTAAGCTGTGGCGTTGAGTGCAGGCTCTGCCCCCTAGGCCAGATGGAGTTGGCAGGAAAGGGAGCGGCCCACCCAACACTCACTAGTGCAGCAGCAGCAGCAGTGTTCTGGAAGCCTCCCTCAGGCCTCTTAAGCTGTAGCGGTGAGTTCAGGCTCCGCCCCCTAGGCCAGATGGAGTTGGCAGGAAAGGGAGCGGCCCACCCAACACTCACTAGTGCAGCAGCAGCAGCAGTGTCCCAGAAGCCTCCCTCAGGCCTCTTAAGCTGTGGCGGTGAGTGCAGGCTCCGCCCCCTAGGCCAGATGGAGTTGGCTGGAAAGGGAGCGGCCCACCCAGCACTCACTAGAGTAGCATCAGCAGCAGTGTCCCGGAAGCCTCCCTCAGCCCTCTTAAGCTGTGGCGGTGAGTGCAGGTTCCGCCCCCTAGGTCAGATGGAGTTGGCAGGAAAGTGAGCGGCCCACCCAGCACTCACTAGAGCAGCAGCAGAAGCAGTAGAGTCCCGGAAGCCTCCCTCAGGCCTCTTAAGCTGTGGGGGTCAGTGCAGGTTCCGCCCCCTAGGCCAGATGGAGTTGGCAGGAAAGGGAGCGGCCCACCCAGCACTCACTAGAGCAGCAGCAGTGTCCCGGAAGTCTCCCTCAGGCCTCTTAAACATGGTGGTGAGTGCAGGCTCCGCCCCCTAGGCCAGATGGAGTTGGCAGGAAAGGGAGCGGCCCACCCAGCACTCACTAGAGTAGCATCAGCAGCAGTGTCCCGGAAGCCTCCCTCAGCCCTCTTAAGCTGTGGCGGTGAGTGCAGGTTCCGCCCCCTAGGCCAGATGGAGTTGGCAGGAAAGGGAGCGGCCCACCCAGCACTCACTAGAGCAGCAGCAGTGTCCCGGAAGTCTCCCTCAGGCCTCTTAAACATGGTGGTGAGTGCAGGCTCCGCCCCCTAGGCCAGATGGAGTTGGCAGGAAAGGGAGCGGACCACCCAGCACTCACTAGAGCAGCAGCAGTGTCCCGGAAGCCTCCCTCAGGCCTCTTAAGCTGTGGCGGTGAGTGCAGGCTCCGCCCCCTAGGCCAGATGGAGTTGGCAGGAAAGGGAGCGGCCCCCCCAGCACTCACTAGAGCAGCAGCAGTGTCCCAGAAGCCTCCCTCGGGCCTCTTAAGCTGTGGCGGTGAGTGCAGGCTCCGCCCCCTAGGCCAGATGGAGTTGGCAGGAAAGGGAGCGGACCACCCAGCACTCACTAGAGCAGCAGCAGTGTCCCGGAGGCCTCCCTCAGGCCTCTTAAGCTGTGGCGGTGAGTACAGGCTCTGCCCCCTAGGCCAAATGGAGTTGACAGGAAGGGGAGTGGCCCACCCATCACTCACTAGAGCAGTAGCAGTGTCCTGGAGGCCTCCCTCAGGCCTCTTAAGCTGTGGCGGTGAGTGAAGGCTCCGCCCCCTAGGCCAGATGGAGTTGGCAGGAAAGGGAGCGGCTGACCCAGCACTCACTAGAGCAGCAGCAGCAGCAGCAAAGAGCAAGATGATCCATAAGGATACGTGCTTCAAAAACATGTTTTTGGGCCATGGTATGGCCAGGAAGCCGTGGATCCATTTTGTTTGTCATACAGGCTGTGCCCCTGGCTATGACGTGTGATTTTTACGTTGAGTTATGGGTGGCCCAATGCCAAAAGCGTGAGGATCCATGAGGAGCCGTGCTTCGAAACCCCCTTTTTGGGTCTAGAAGGGCCAAGAAGCCATGGATCTGTGTTTTTTCTGGTGCAGGCTGTGCCCCTAGCTATGATGTGTAATTTGACGTTGAGTTTGGGTTGCCCCAATGCAAAAAACATGAGGATGTATGAGGATCCATGCTTCGAAACCACGTTTTTTGGGCCATGGTTTGGCCAGGAAGCCGTAGATTCTTGTTTTTTGTGGTGCAGGCTGTGCCCCTGGCTATGATGTGTGATTTGACGGTGAGTTTGGGTTGGCCCAATGTAAAAAGCGTGAGGATCCATGGGGATACGTGCTTCAAAAACATGTTTTTGGCCCACAGTATGACAAGGAAGTGGTGGATCCTAGTTTTTTGTGGTACAGGCTGTGCCCCTGGCTATGACGTGTGATTTTTACAGTGAGTTATGGGTGGCCCAGTGCAAAAAGCGTGAGGATCCATGAGGATCTATGCTTCGAAACCACGTTTTTGGGCTATGGAGTGGCGAGGAAGTTGTGGATCTGAGTTTTTTCTGGTGCAGGATGTGCCCATGGCCATGATGTTTGATCTGATGGTGACTTCGAGCTGATCTAGTGCAAAAACCATGAGGATCCATGAGGATCCGTGTTTTTTAACCATGTTTTTGCGCCATTGCGGCACCATGAAACAGTGGATGCGTGATTTGTTTGGTTCTGCCTACAGACTAAGATGTGGTCTGGAGTATCATGGTGTTTTTATTTTGTTTCAATATAAAAATCATATGAATTCATGAGGATCCATGCTGTGGATCCATGTTTTTGTGGTGCTGCAAAGTGTTGGATCCACGTTTTTTATAGTCCGGTCTGTATCCAGGTGTGATTTGACACTGGATTTGTTGGAGTTATTTTTTAAAAACTGGAGGATCCATGAGGATCCGTGTAGATCCGCCTTTAACCCAGTCCCCCTACAGAGTAAGACATGGCCTACAGTATCATGGTGTTTTTATTTAATTTGAATGAAAAAATCTCATGAATTCATGAGGATCCGTTTAAAATCAGCTGGATCCGCCTTTTACCCTTTTCCTGTGAGGACTCTGCCGCCCAATCACCGCCGTGCTCAAGTCCCGTATTCCCGCCTCGCTTTACTTCTGCCTCAGTCTAATCATATCGCGCAGCCGCAGTGTGTGAGCAAGGCATTTCCTAGATAACTCGGAAGTCTCGTCTCTAGAATGAGAACAATCATAGATTTCTAAGTCTATGCAGAGTCCGTAAGGAGACCGAGAAGCGGGAAGCAGAGCCGGAAGTGGCTCCGGGGTTCTTCCTAATACTGGTCTAAAATTTACTCTTTCCGGTCAGAGGCGGGACAGAAGGAGAGCGAGGCCACCTCCTAGGATGAGTATTTTCTGTTGGTGTGAGGGTTGGGAAGGAGTGAGAGAGCGCAGCTGACTGCCTCGGAGACTCCTGCCCGGAGAAGCAGGTAAGGGGCGGTGGTGAAGGGGGAGTACAAAAAAATCATCATCATAACAACAGTTAATTATCATGAATTATTGTTATGGGGTGCTGGTGCTTCTATTCTCCTTCTCTCTCAGCTACTCCTCACAACTTTTTTTTTTATTCCTCCCCCGTCATTTCTATCACATCCCAGAAGGTGCCTTTGCTTCTCCTCCTCTCCCCCATGCCAGGAGAGGGGTGCTCTCCTTATATATGGCTGTTTCTCTCCTGACTAGAGATGGGAAGGCCTGGGGGGGGGGGAATGGGGAAAAACCCCAGGTATTTTCTGTTTTTTTCCAAAGCCGCTTTTTTCCGGAAAAATGGGGAAAAAAGTTTGATATAGGTTGAATATTCCACACACTCTTCCCCCCCAATTTTTTCCTGGAAAAAAATGGCTGGGGGGGGGACTGAAAAAAACTGTTCCCTCCCCCCAATTTTCCCACCCCCCAGGCCTTCCAGCACCCACACTTTGGTGCCCCGTGCCAACTGACACCAGGCAGGTGCTCTCACTGTACTCTTTCTGGGTGCTGCTCAAAACATTTTCGTTAGGGCCAGTCCATCTGAACACGTAGAAGCTGCATGTGATTTACCACTGCTGACTTTAAAGATCTTTTGAATACTCTTAAATACCTGCTTTTAACTGTGTTTTATCAATCATTTTAATATTCCGTTGTATATTTTTGTAAACTGTTTAGAAAGCTCTCTTACCATCATGCAGTTTATAATAAAGGTAAAGGGACCCCTGACCATTAGGGTTGTGGCGCTCATCTCGCTTTACAGCTTCCGGGACATGTGGCCAGCATGAGTAAGCCGCTTCTGGCGAACCAGAGCAGCGCACGGAAATGCCATTTACCTTCCCGCCGGAGCGGTACCTATTGATCTACAGTGGTACCTTGGGTTACATACGCTTCAGGTTACAGACTCTGCTAACCCAGAAATAGTACCTCGGGTCAAGAACTTTGCTGAGTGGGATGAGAACAGAAATCGTGCTCCGGCGGTGCAGCAGCAGCAGCAGCAGGAGGCCCCATTAGCTAAAGTGGTGCTTCAGGTTAAGAACAGTTTCAGGTTAAGAACAGACCTCTGGAACAAATTAAGTACTTAACCCAAGGTACCACTGTACTTGCACTTTGACGTTCTTTCGAACTGCTAGGTGGGCAGGAGCAGGGGCCGAGCAACGGGAGCTCACCCCGTCGCGGGGATTTGAACCACCGACCTTCTGATCGGCAAGTTCTAGGCTCTGTGGTTTAACCCACAGTGCCACCCGCATCCGGTTTATAATATATAATAACAAATTCAATAAAAAAACCACATATGCGCCTTTTCCTTTCAGAGTTTAAGCCGTAGTGCAACATACTATTCAGTACTAGTCAAAGGGACTTGAATCCATTTCTCCCCATCTGGTTGCCTCCACCCCCCCAAAAAGAAAAAAATCAACAAGGGTTGGCTGGCTGCAAAATTATGCATTTGCCTGCTTGGGCATATTTTTAGAAGCCACCTTATTTCTTTGACAGTAAATTGTTTCAAATTGCTTTTAAATAATTGTGTTTTAACTGTTGTAACAGTCCATGGACCTTGGATGAATGAATAACAATAATAGTCATTCCATTGGGGTCTCTATGCAGGTTATCTCATTTTGACAAAATGATTGGCTTTTGTAAAATCCTTCAATTGGAACATCTTTATTTAATTGCTCTGACTCTTTTAATAATATTGGAAGGTCGAACTCTTGAAGAGTCTCCTGATAAGAAACATCAGGTAGATGCAAGTTATTCTTTTGGCCATGTAGCTGTTCTTGCCGAGCAGGAAATATTTGCACAGCAGTTTCTTGCTCACCATTCTCTAGAGGTTCTTGTGCCAGATATTTAAGGTTTGCAGATTCCTGATGCTCGCTGCTGTGGTGTGATTTGTATAACGTGCGCAGGTCTACTTCATAGTCCACACAGCCTGTATGCATATGTGGTGTAAGTTCTTTCATGTCACCATTATGGTCTGTCTGATGTTCATCCAGGACTGTATTCAGAGTCTCTCTTAATAAATGCTCTCTATCTGAGCCAAGTTGAATTAGTGGATCAAGTCTTTCTGATGGTTCATCCACTGATGAACATGTGTGAGGATTCCAAGGTCAGCATAGAGGCAAAGGAGCAGCATGATACTACGTTATGAGCCTTTGTGCCTGTCAGTGGGAAGTTTTCCCTAAGTCCCATAGCTTCCACACTATCTGCAGCATCTTTGTTTTGTTGGTCCATCTTCTGTTCTAAGGACCGTTTATTCTGGCTCTTTTTTGAAGTCTGGGGAGAGTCTTGTAAGTCTACTTACTGACTCCCTCAACTGAGTCATAGTCCCCTTTTTCTGTGAGGTATGTAAATCTGGTCTTGTTGCTATGGAGAGGGAGCCTCTGTTCCTCTGGCTTTGCTGTTCTTGGCTGAGCTCTTTATCTCACCAAGGTCATTGCTTAAACACAAGTAGCTCTGGAGGGGAGGTGTGGGGGTGGGCTGAAAAAACCAGCTGCTCTGCTGTTTTTTCTACAGCAGACCAGCAGACAATTTGCTTTGCAGCTCTTGCAAACAGTAGCACAATGGAATCAGATTTCTTCTTCCTGCGTATCTAAAGGCTTCTTGCAGAGTGCCTTAAGCTCAACAACCTGGTAACAGGTTTTCAGCTTTTGTGCTTGCTCTTAGGGATGTTGCCCTTGCTGGAGATTTTGGTCGCAACATTGCAACAGGAAATCTAAACTTGGTTGCAAGGTGGCGCTATTGAATTGCAAAAAGCACGTGTTCGTTTTGAATCCTGGGCCGAATGTACCTCGACCCCAAGGAGTTGGCTCCAATGAGTGATACCCAAGTGAATGTGATATGGACATCAGTGCTTCTGGAGATGTAAGCCTTTGTAGTTTTCAGTGGTGCCCTCAGGGAAGTGGTTCAGTGTAGCTAATACTCTGCCCTCCAACATTCCACATCCTCACCCGTTCTCCAGCAGCCGCTATGAGCTACCCAGGGGAGGGGGTTGGTGGCGGCGGCAATGGCCATGGAGAGTCCACAGGATGCTCCCTCACCGCCGCAGCTCAGGACAAGTGCCGGCTCCTCCCTGAATTTGGTGGCGGCAGCACTGACATGGGGAAACAGGGACATTCCCAGTTCAAATCAGAAGCCAGGATGGCTTTCGTAATTCTGGGACTCTCCCTGGAAAATAGGGATACTTGAAGGGGGTGCAAGGGTATGCAATACTGAGAAAGTTGGGCCAATGGTCCTCAGCACCACAAAGCAACTTCCTATGTCCTCTCTGTCACTTATACTTCCAAACAGACAAGTATATGAAATTGAGCCCCAGTCCTGACTTGGTTTCTAGGTTGCTCCCCGCTGCCTCTGAGTATCTTCCTCTGCTACTGCATTCCCACCAGCCTCTGACCCTCCTAACTACCCCCATAGCAGCAGAGCATGTCTCTCCCCCTCCCCTTCACCACCCTCTCAAGTCCCCTACGTGGGAAGCAGAATGCCTTCCAAATGTTGGTGTGGGACTCTGGGAGAAAAAGGGGGCCACTGCCTCCATACAAGGCAAGTGAGTGTTACTGTAGCACCTATAAAATTCCGGTGAAGCAGTGAGGTGGCTGCTCCTGTGTTCACCATCTGGATGACCCCTGGAAGATTGAAAGAGCAGGTGTGGAGTGGACAGTGGCAGCAGTAGCAGGATACTCTTGGTGATGGGCTCTGGGAAGCCATTCTGGGATGCTCTGCATGTTGCCTCTTCTCTGTACACTGCCCAAAGCAAAGGTGTGTGGCAGATGGGCAAATCCTTTGTGGGAAGCTTTTGCTGCTTTGCCTGTCTGTGTTCTCTGTACAGTAAATCATAAATAACTTGTCTGCAAAGACAAAAAGATTTCTGGGGCTGGGTCTTCCAATCACTTTGCTACAAGATGGTGCTTGCTTGCCGGTGTAGGGAATCAGTCACTGTTTGTTCCAAACAAGTCTCCCCGTTATGTTACTTGCTCTCACTTACAGAATCTGGTCTTCTTTTCTTTAATGCTGCTCTCCCTTTATCTGTCCCCATATGATGTCTGCACTCTGTGGTGCCCATGCTGCCCAATGTGAAATTCATAGTAGAAGAAGAAGAAGAAGAAGAAGAAGAAGAAGAAGAAGAAGAGGAGGAGTTTGGATTTGATATCCCGCCTTTCACTCCCCTTCAGGAGTCTCAAAGCGGCTAACAATCTCCTCTCCCTTCCTCCCCCACAACAAACACTCTGTGAGGTGAGTGGGGCTGGGAGACTTCAGAGAAGTGTGACTGGCCCAAGGTCACCCAGCAGCTGCATGTGGAGGAGCAGGGAAGCGAACCCGGTTCCCCAGATTACGAGACTACCGCTCTTAACCACTACACCACACTGGCTCTTGAATGAAAAGTTTACTTTCTGTGAGGAATGTAGGAGGCACTCTGTATACACTAGTGGCCAAAATTGTGGAAACCTTTTGGGAAAAGTGTATCTCCGAGGTTTGATGGCTCATAACACCACTAGTTTTTGGAGTAATACCATAAAATTATATATCAATGGAAAGATAATTTAATGAAGAATGTAATGCAATAAATTTTATGAAGGATTATTTATTACAACAGCAGTCATCAAGAAGAAACATGAAACACATAGAAAAAATGAGATATACAAAAATTCTCACCATGTCAGTTAATACTTAGTTGGGTAACCTTTAGCTTTAATTACGGTCTTACAACGCCTTCCCATGGAGTGAACCAAGTTTCTTTAGTTCTGCAGTTGTAATAATGTGAAACCCAGATTGAATTATTGCCTCTATTAATTGGGTTTTATTGCTGAGTTGCTTCTGACTGACAAGGTTGTTTAGTCGGCTCCATAGATTTTGGATTGGGTTAAGGCATGGGTAGGCAAACTAAGGCCCGGGGGCCAGATCCGGCCCAATCACCTTCTAAATCTGGCCCGCGGGTGGTCCGGGAATCAGCATGTTTTTACATGAGTAGAATGTGTGCTTTTATTTTAAATGCATCTCTGGGTTATTTGTGGGGCATAGGAATGCATTAATTCCTTTTTTTCAAAATATAGTCCGGCCCCCCACAAGGTCTGAGGGACAGTGGACCGGCCACCTGCTGAAAAAGTTTGCTGAGCCCTGGGTTAAGGTCTCTGGGCTATGTATTTTGGGGCATTTACATTCCCATTAATGATGCAAATTCTGCTCACACCTTTTGCTGTCACACAACCCCAGATCATGGTAGGTGTAATGCAAGTAGGATGTAAATCTCCTCTGATTCTTCTCACATATTTCATGCCATCACTACTAAGCAAAGAGATTTGGGTTTCATCACTCCAAATAGCACTGTCCCATTGTTCCGCTGTCCAGTTAACATGGGTTTTAGCCCAGTTTAATCTTTTCAACCTTTGTTTGAGAGAGAACAATGCCTTTTTAAAAAACAATGGTGACAGGGAGCGGCTGCCGAGACCACATAACACCAGTCTTGAAAGACCTACATTGGCTCCCAGTACGTTTCCAAGCACAATTCAAAGTCTTGGTGCTGACCTTGAAAGCCCTAAATGGCCTCGGTCCAGGATACCTGAAGGAGCGTCTCCATCCCCATCGTTCTGCCCAGACACTGAGGTCCAGCCCAGAGGGCCTTCTGGCGGTTCCCTCAGTGTGAGAAGCCACGTTACAGGGAACTAGGCAGAGGGCCTTCTCGGTAGTGGCGCCCGCCCTGTGGAACGCCCTCCCATCAGATGTCAAAGAAATAAACAACTATCTGACATTTAGAAGACACCTGAAGGCAGCCCTGTTTAGGGAAGTTTTTAATGACTGATGTTTTACTGTATTTTTAATCTTTTGTTGGAAGCCTCCCTGAGTGTCTGGGGAAACCCAGCCAGATGGGCGGGGTAGAAATAATAAATTATTATTATTATTCCATGGAATTCTAGCATTTAGACCATATTCCTTCAATCTGCGCTGAACAGTGCTAGCAGTCAACTTCACATTACGTTGCTCCATGTCATCTTGTATACACCCAGATGATTTTCTTCTGTCACGTAGGTACAGTCTCTCAGTTCTTCTATCGTCACTTGCTGTTGTGCACCTTTTCCTGCCTTTACCAGTCTGATTTTGTAGTGACTAAGTCTCCTTGTTGTTGTTTAGTCGTTTAGTCGTGTCCGCCTCTTCGTGACCCCATGGACCAGAGCACCCCAGGCACTTCTGTCCTCCACTGCCTCCCGCAGTTTGGTCAAACTCATGCTGGTAGCTTCGAGAACACCATCCAACCATCTCGTCCTCTGTCGTCCCCTTCTCCTTGTCTAAGTCTCCTTACACCTCATCAAAAATGTAGGAATGCCACCTTTGGTTAAGTTTTCACCATTTTTTATTCTAATTTCTTCATAACTGTTCACTTGATAGTACTATTTTACATCACTTTCTGGCTGACCAGTCAACTCTTTGTGCCATTCCTTTAATTTTACTACATTTTACAAGCTCACTAAATGAAAGAACACACAAAAAAATAATCAACTTGATAGCAATCACATAAAAACACTGACAAATGTCCTCCTCTCAGTTCCAGTACATAACATCAATAGCTGAATCCTCCTCCTCCTTCTTTGGCAATCACTCGTAGCCGAGTAAGATTATCTTCCATAAACACGGATTTAACAATGAGTCCGTAAGTGACTATGGAAGCCAATTCTGGACCCATAAGTCCTTCCACAGTGGGGACATTGGTTTCTGGGCGGGAGTTGATCACAGTGTGGATTTGCCAAGTGTGCCTTCCTCTTAGCACGTTTCTCCCTTGCGTCCTGAGTTCGAGTGTCTTCAAAGCCCAGGACACCTTTGGTAAAGGCTGTTCTCCAATTGGAGCGCTTGCAGGCCAGTATTTCCCAGATGTCTGCGTTTATACTACTTTTTAAAGATTTGCCTTGAGACAGTCTTCAAACGTCTTTTGTTGACCACCAGCATTACACTTTCCATTTTTAAGTTCAGAATAGAGTAGTTGCTTTGGAAGACGATAATCAAGCATCCACACAACATGACCAGTCCAACGAAGTTGATGTTGAAGAATCATTGCTTCAAGACTGGTGATCTTTGCTTCTTCCAGTACATTAGTATATTCCAGTATATTAGTTCTCCTGTCTTCCCAAGTGATGTGTAAAATTTTTCGGAGACACTGTTGATGCTATCTAAACACCCGTGCTCATTGGCTACCTTCCAATGAAGGAAAGCTACAGCATATCAACCTAAGCAAGTTGTGCTTCCTTTTTCTGGTTATTTGGCTATAACCTTTGATAGAATACAGATAATTGAACAAAGTTTCTTGTATTACATTCTTCATAAAATTATCTTTCCATTGATATATAATTATATATATATATGTGCTTGTAAAAAATAAACATCCTGTGGTCGTCATAGTGCAGGGTTCACTAACCCATAACCCTTCCTGGACTACAACTCCCACCATAGGAAACCTAGGAAGCTGTCTTATACTGAATCAGACCTTTGGTCCATCT
The DNA here is from genome assembly GCF_965113315.1 of Podarcis vaucheri. NCBI lineage: Eukaryota > Metazoa > Chordata > Lepidosauria > Squamata > Lacertidae > Podarcis > Podarcis vaucheri. The sequence goes on along the minus strand of NC_138757.1, from coordinate 820,225 downwards.
AGCCAAGTATTGTCTACACTGACTGGCAGCAGCCCTCCAGGGTTTCAGGCAGGGTTACCTGGCAGTTTTACCTGGAGATGTTGGAGATTGAACCTGGGACCTTCTGCATGCAAAGCATGTGCTCTAACCACTGAGATACAGCCCTTTCCTACCATTGGCCATGCTGACTGGGGCTAATGGATACTGGAGTCCCAGCAACAGTGTTAGAAACTGGGATAGGAAAGCTAGGAGCCATGTGGCTTCTGGGACCTAGGTTGTGGGTGCCAAAACAAAATGTCTAGGTGCCATTTTTTTTTTTTATTTTTACTGCCGTGCCACCCCGCAGAACACCTGATTTGGTTTCAGGAATATTGGGGGAGAAGCAAAAAGGTTACAGATGGTGAATAAATGAGGCTGTATTAAATAATTCAGAAGTAGTAACCAAAGGGAAGGCGATTCTAAGATAACAATTTGAACTTAATCTCAACAAAGACGTACAGTGGTGCCCCGCAAGACGAATGCCTCGCAATACAAAAAACTCGCTAGACGAAAGTTTTTTCCGTTCGTGATTTGCCTCGCAAGACGAATTTCCCCTATGGGCTTGCTTCGCAAGACGAAAACGTCCCGCGACTTTTTTTCTTTGACTAAAAACAAAGACATGTTTTGTTTATAAAGTTAATTTATTTTCCCTTAAATTTTTGAACTGCTCTTTACAGTATGTGTGACTTTAAAGAGCAGTTAATAAACTGTTGTTGTACCAAATTTGGCTTTGTTTGGACTTTTTTTGACCATAGGAACGCATTAATTGATTTTCAATGCATTCCTATGGGATTTCGTGCTTCGCAAGACGAAAAATTCGCTAGACGACAAAAATTGCGGAACAAATTAATTTCGTCTTGCGGGGCACCACTGTAGATGCAAGTGTGGTGTGGGACACAAGCACGGTGGTCATGAAGGGGTTATATGATCCAACAGAATGCATACCAAAAAATAAGAGAGGCAATTATTCAAGGTATTTTAAAGGAACTAACAAAAAGAAAGAAAGAGATTAGTAAGAAATCAGGTAATAGAGTTAGAACAAGAGATAAAAATATTACAAACACAATACTCTGTTAATTAACCAAGACATAGAATCAGGTGGTCTGCAGAGTCTTGTGCAGCCACGCTAACCCACAAAACACCTGATTCTCCCAGAGGCGCTGCATCAGAGAAAAGAGGCATCTTGCGTATTTTGCTGCTGTGGTGCCCGGCAAACCAGCTGACTGTAGCCAGGCAGGTGGAGATACTAGGCCCCAAGGGTGGCACCCGGACATCTCCATCCAGTCACAAAAGGCCGGTTGCCAGTTGCAAAATGCGACTGGCGCCCGGCTAATTTTGAACGCTGCTATTATGGTGCTTGTTGATATATGGCAGGCATGTCCAACTTCAAGTAGCCTGTGATCTACATCTACCATCCATTATCAAAAACTGGCATTGATCTACCACACTCTTCCATTGGCATTCTTCAACTGTGAGAACAGGATGCTGGACTCGGTGGGTACTTAGCCTGAGCCAACAGGCTCTTCTTATGTTCTATTTTCTCCACCACTTAGGCTGGGTTCAAACATCATTACCTTGGAGGTGTGAGAGACACAGCAGCAATGCTCCTTCCCACTTCACCCCAGAAAGGCCAGGGAAGAGCCCATGCTGTGGCTTCCCACTGTGCCACAGTTTGACCCACTTTCCTGAGGTTTAGGCTTGCTGTGGGGGGAGGTGACCTTCTCTGGCCAGCTCCTATAGCACCAAGATAACTTGAAGGATTTTAAAAACACTGAAAAGAGAGGAGTAAAAGCTGAGATGTAATACTAGTTCCTGAATGATATTAAGATAACTCCTTGGTTGCCCATTACCTATCAGTGCCCTGAGATAGCAGGAGCAAAGGTATGCTTCACTTCTGCCAGGAAGTGTGCCATGCCTTGAGGCAGAATCCCCAGCCTGCTGCCACCCAGCTGCTTGGGAGCACAATACTCACCAGCCAGTGTCCTGCCTGGAGGAAGGCTGCCTTAAGGCAGAAGTGCACAAGCTACAAAGGTTGCCGTGAGTGCATTAAATAAAGACATTTGCAAGTCTGAGAGACCCAAACTTCTGTGGCCTGATGAAATTCTTCACCTTTTTCTGACACTTGCCAAAGAAAGCACTATTTTGTTTTTACATGTGGTGGGCTCCTTGCAGGCAGGGCTCCTTCCCTTCCTCCTCCAAGACATTTGCAGCTCAGTATTGTTTGTGAAGATGAATGAACTAAGACCCACTTGGCAGAGGACTCAGAAACCCACCACTTTTGAGGTGCCTGTATGTATCTCGCAAGGTCCATTCCCTTCCTCCCTGTCAAAGGGAGCCGTGCAGCTGATGCTGTTTCTGGTCCTGATCCTGCCTTCCCTTGGCAGAGATGCGGCTCCTCATCGTGCCTGGATGAAGTCCCTCCCTCGCCCCACCTGCTTCTCATTGCTGCCTCCATTTCCTGCGCTCCTGCCTCACACATGCCTCAGTTTTTCTCCCCTTATACCACCTCGCAGATCATTTCTATATATGTTTTCACACTGTGTTCAGGAGGGCTTCCTCCCCAGTAAATGTACCTATATTTTTTTTTTTAAAAAAAATCATTAATAACAATCCAATGGAGGCCACATCAATACAATACCAAATCATGCCAAATCACATACACTCAAAAAAGCCAATTAATCAATTACGAATTCAATGTTTTTGGATGACTTCCCGTGTTCTGGTTATCTGGAGTTGATGTTAATCCTTGGTCCTGCTACAATTCTTTTAATTAGTCCAAATTCCACAATTCCGATCTTAATCCTTGGTTTTAGCAGCCACTGGTGTGCTGACTTTCATTTGTAATAATAATAATAATAATAATTTATTATTTATACCCCGCCCATCTGGCTGGGTCCCCACAGCCACTCTGGGTGGGTTCCAACAAAACATTAAAATACAATAACCTATTAAACATTAACATCTGTGGGCCTGACAAGATGTCTCGGGAAGTGTGCTGTCTCCCCGGGGCTAAGATCCAAGATGTAACTGAACGACTGCAAGGAATCATAAAACCCACTGACAAATACCCCTTCCTCTTGGTTCATGTGGGAACCAATGACACTGCAAGCAATAGCCTCCAGAAGACCCAAAGATATTTGGCTAGTTTAGATGTATTCAAGTCTCCAGGGCCAGATGAACTGCATCCAAGAGTATTAAAAGAACTGGCAGATGTGATCTCAGAACCACTGGCAGTCATCTTTGAGAATTCCTGGAGAACAGGCGAAGTCCCGGCAGACTGGAGGAGGGCAAATGTTGTCCCTATTTTCAAAAAGGGGAAAAGAGAGGACCCAAATAATTACCGCCCAGTCAGTCTGACATCAATAGCAGGGAAGATTCTGGAGCAGATCATTAAGCAAACAGTCTGTGAGCACCTAGAAAGGAATGCTGTGATCACCAATAGTCAGCATGGATTTCTGAAAAATAAGTCATGTCAGACTAACCTGATCTCGTTTTTTGACAGAATTACAAGCCTGGTAGATGAAGGGAACACAGTGGATGTAGCCTACCTTGATTTCAGCAAGGCATTTGACAAGGTGCCCCATGATATTCTTGTAAAGAAGCTGGTAAAATGCGGTCTTGACTATGCTACCACTCAGTGGATTTGTAACTGGCTGACTGACCGAACCCAAAGGGTGCTCATCAACGGTTCCTCTTCATCCTGGAGAAGAGTGACTAGTGGGGTGCCACAGGGTTCTGTCTTGGGCCCGGTCTTATTCAACATCTTTATCAACGACTTGGATGATGGACTCAAGGGCATCCTGATCAAATTTGCAGATGACACCAAACTGGGAGGGGTGGCTAACACCCCAGAGGACAGGATCACACTTCAAAACGACCTTGACAGATTAGAGAACTGGGCAAAAATAAACAAGATGAATTTTAACAGGGAGAAATGTAAAGTATTGCACTTGGGCAAAAAAAAAGAAAGGCACAAATACAAGATGGGTGACACCTGGCTTGAGAGCAGTACATGTGAAAAGGATCTAGGAGTCTTGGTTGACCACAAACTTGACATGAGCCAACAGTGTGACGCGGCAGCTAAAAAAGCCAATGCAATTCTGGGCTGCATCAATAGGAGTATAGCATCTAGATCAAGGGAAGTAATAGTGCCACTGTATTCTGCTCTGGTCAGACCACACCTGGAGTACTGTGTCCAGTTCTGGGCACCACAATTCAAGAAGGACACTGACAAACTGGAACGTGTCCAGAGCAGGGCAACCAAAATGGTCAAAGGCCTGGAGCTGGGCATGTTTAGCCTGGAGAAGAGGAGGTTAAGGGGTGATATGATAGCCATGTTCAAATATATAAAAGGATGTCACATAGAGGAGGGAGAAAGGTTGTTTTCTGCTGCTCCGGAGAAGCGGACACGGAGCAATGGATCCAAACTACAAGAAAGAAGATTCCACCTAAACATTAGGAAGAACTTCCTGACAGTAAGAGCTGTTCGACAGTGGAATTTGCTGCCAAGGAGTGTGGTGGAGTCTCCTACTTTGGAGGTCTTTAAGCAGAGGCTTGACAACCATATGTCAGGAGTGCTCTGATGGTGTTTCCTGCTTGGCAGGGGGTTGGACTCGATGGCCCTTGTGGTCTCTTCCAATTCTATGATTCTATGAAAGAGACTACGAGGCTCTGGGCAGGAAATTGAAGCAACTAAATGCACAAATTGTCATCTCATCTGTCCTCCCAGTTGAACGATGTGGCCCAGGGAGAGAGGGAAAAATAGTGGAAGTAAACAGCTGGCTTCGCAAATGGTGTAAACAGGAACGGTTTGGATTCTTAGATCACGGACTGCAGTTTCTTGAAGATGGACTTCTGGCAAGCGATGGGCTGCATCTCACAACGGTTGGGAGAAATGTTTTTGCCAAAAATCTCAGAAACCTCATCAGGAGGGCTTTAAACTGACTAATGTGGGGGAAGGAGACAGTGCTCCTGAAGGTAGGAGTCTATCAATTGATGAAGATGATCATCCAAATGTCATAGACCAAATGGAGCAAACAGCACGCAGACCTAGTGGTGGGAGGAAAAAATCCTTAAATAAGAGACACGGGGGAATGATTAATGGACTTCAATGTCTGTACACTAATGCGCAAAGCATGGGAAATAAACAAGATGAGCTTGAGCTCTTGGTACAGCAAACTAAATATGACATAATAGGCATCACTGAAACCTGGTGGGATAAGTCCCACGATTGGAATGTAATAATGGGGGGATACAATCTATTTCAGAGAAACAGACCAGACAAGAAAGGAGGAGGAGTGGCGTTATATGTCAGGGATGTGTATACCTGTGAAGAGATCCAAGATTTAGAACCTCAAAGCCAAAGTGAGAGCATTTGGGTCAAAATTAAGGGAGAGAAGAATAACAGAGACCTCATTGTGGGAGTTTACTATAGATCCCGAAGCCAAACGGAGGACATAGATGATGCCTTCCTGGAACAGATGGCCAAGCATGCAAAAGGAAGGGAGATAGTAGTAATGGGGGACTTCAATTACCCGGATATTTCTTGGATGTCAAACTCAGCCAAGAGCATAAGGTCAAACAGATTCCTCACTGGCCTTGCAGACAACTTCATTGTCCAGAAAGTGGGAGAAGCAACAAGAGGAACAGCCATTTTAGATCTGGTCCTAACCAATGTTTTGTTTTTTAAAAAAGATATTTTATTAGAGTTTTCCAAGTTATAACAAGAAAAGTAAAAACTGCACAAAAAAGAAAATACAAAAAAGAAAAACATACAAAATAAAAACAATTAAAAGCACATTAATTTTCATAACATATCTTCCATACACTTATTTTCCCAGACCTCCTCAAACCTCCCTTTTTTGTATTCCAGTTCAATTTGTTAGTTCAGCAAATCCTTACCATCAAGTTTTTACCCTATTCTAATCTTTCATTACATTGCCTTACTCTATTCTCCTCATTGTCCTATAAAAACCTTAACCTAAATCTTATTTTTAGTAACTTCTCTTAACCATTATATTCTTTCCTAATCCCTTAAACTTTTATACCAGAGCCAAGCAATTTCATTTCATCCATCCATCTAGTATTCATCAATTATGTAGAATAATCCTAATAACAAAAAATAAAAAATAAAGATAAAGAAAATCTTCATCCAACGTCCCATCCCCCAGGTCCCGGGTTTGTCAGTCCATTTATCCCATTAAACTGGCACATTAACCTGGTGATCTTATATCCGAGGCTCTTAAATCTCTTCCACGTCCCTTCCACTGTTTTTCTTCATATTTTCTTTTCACTCGTGTGATCTCCAATTTAATAATGCTCCTTCCAACCAAAAGGTCCCTTTTCCACAGTCCAAACTGAGCTCCATGTAGTACTTAAAAGCATGTTTCAAAGCCCCTCCAGACTTTAGAATCCCCATTTCTCCAAGCCTCTCACAGTCCACTACCAGACTCGGAAAGTCCATATGTCCTTGCTCAGGGGGGTCAATCCAACCCCCCATTTCCAGTTCGATCCAAACTTCTTTCCGAGTCTGATTTTTTTGAAAGCCAGTTGCCAATTCCAAAGATTCATGTTCCTGCAGGGCCGCAACCTCCGTCTGTGGCTCCATTTCTGACTCCCAAGGTTCAGCAGAATCCTCTTCTTTCTTCTGTTCTAACAAGGCACAATCTTGGTATAAATCCTGGGTAAACTCCATACTTTTTTCTACTGCCTGTCCAAGATTTCCCACAGTCTGCTTAAGGTTCCCAACCAAGTCAGTCATCAAATTCATTCCCTCATGAAATTCTTCCAGTAGAGCATTTGTTTTGAGAAAAGCACACAACAACATTTCTGAGTACATTGTCCTTCAAGGTCAGCATTCAATTCCCACAGGTTATACTGTAACGGCTGGAAAATCCATAGTTACAGTTTCACTATCTCCCCCTAGAGGGAAAACTTCTGTTACAAATCCAGCCCCAAAGTTTCTTTTACTTCTAGATACTTTGTCAATCGTTGTTAGTTTAAAGTTGCAAAATGAAACAGTGGAATCGCAGCTTTTTTCTTCTTCTTTTAGCTATCTGTCAAACAGCTTCTGTCGTGGTCAATGAGCTTCAAACGTCAGTCCTGACACCCCGCTCCCTGGGTCAGGACGGCGGAAAATTATTTTATTTTAAACTTACTTCTGCAGGATAAAACAGTCCAAAGAAAGCACCCCCTTCTCCTCCTGCTGCCGAAGGGGGGGGGTTCAGCTATTTTAGATGATGAAATCCACTCCTTTAAAATAGTTTTCAAAACTCTAGTTTACTTTGTCTTTGCTTTGTTCAAACTACAAAAAACGGAAGGTTGACTTCCTGTTAGACCTTTCCGTTTCAGTACCAAATTGTAATGCCTTTTTGAATCCAATTCCATTCTTTTCCCAGTTCCTTAAATTGTGGTTCAATTTTCCCGAGTTTAGGTACTCACGGTGGTTATTTTTAAAATCCAAATTGTCCAAGAAGAAGGCAGCGCTCTCCGGCAACGGCTGTGCGGCTTCACTCCACGGAAATAGCGGTAGACTCTCAGCACCGCGCCACTTCCCCCTCTTCGCTTCGGGGCCCGTTATTGGGATCCTTTGCGGGTTGGGGGGGCACTAAGGGTGCCCACTGAGTCCCAGGGTCACAGGCTTCATCCGCCTGTGATTTCTAAAGGGTCCCCGCTTCGCCGTAGCGGGAAAGACCCGTTTCGCGCGGAGCTTGTCCCTCCGTTTCAGAGGGAGTCCGCCATCGCCGGAGGCGCCACCCCGGAGGTCCCCTAACCAATGTTGATGACCTGGTTAGTGGGGTAGAAGTGGAAGGATCATTAGGCGCGAGTGATCATGCTCTTCTGAAGTTTACTATACAGCGGAAAGGAGCAGCCAAGCATACTAGGACTCCATTTCTTGACTTTAAGAAAGCCGACTTCATAAAACTTAGGGAAGTGCTGGGTGAGATCCCATGGACAGTAATACTAAAAGGAAAGGGAGTTCATGATGGCTGGGAGTTTGTTAAGAGGGAGATAGTAAAAGCACAAGGTCAGGCAATACCAATGAGACGGAAACATGGAAGGTGCCTAAAGAAGCGACGGTGGCTATCTAAAGAACTTTTAACTGAGTTAAGATTAAAAAAGGATGTGTACAAAAAATGGAAAAGGGGGGAAACCACCAAAGAGGAATTCAAGCAAATAGCCAGCACGTGTAGACACAAAGTCAGAAAAGCTAAAGCACAGAATGAACTCAGGCTTCCTAGAGAGGTTAAAAGCAACAAAAAAGGCTTTTATGGGTATGTCCGTAGCAAAAGGAAGAACAAAGAAACAGTGGGGTCACTCAGAGGAGAAGATGGTGAAATGCAAACAGGGGACACAGAAAGGGCTGAACTCCTCAATGCCTTCTTTGCCTCAGTCTTCTCTGATAAAGAAAACAATGCGCGACCTGAAGAATTTGGAGCAAATGATTCAGCAAAGGAAACACAGCCCAGAATAACTAAGGAGATAGTACAAGAATACTTGGCTAGTTTAGATGTATTCAAGTCTCCAGGGCCAGATGAACTGCATCCAAGAGTATTAAAAGAACTGGCAGATGTGATCTCAGAACCACTGGCAGTCATCTTTGAGAATTCCTGGAGAACAGGCGAAGTCCTGGCAGACTGGAGGAGGGCAAATGTTGTCCCTATTTTCAAAAAGGGGAAAAGAGAGGACCCAAATAATTACCGCCCAGTCAGTCTGACATCAATACCAGGGAAGATTCTGGAGCAGATCATTAAGCAAACAGTCTGTGAGCACCTAGAAAGGAATGCTGTGATCAGCATGGATTTCTGAAAAATAAGTCATGTCAGACTAACCTGATCTCGTTTTTTGACAGAATTACAAGCCTGGTAGATGAAGGGAACGCAGTGGATGTAGCCTACCTTGATTTCAGCAAGGCATTTGACAAGGTGCCCCATGATATTCTTGTAAAGAAGCTGGTAAAATGCGGTCTTGACTATGCTACCACTCAGTGGATTTGTAACTGGCTGACTGACCGAACCCAAAGGGTGCTCATCAATGGTTCCTCTTCATCCTGGAGAAGAGTGACTAGTGGGGTGCCACAGGGTTCTGTCTTGGGCCCGGTCTTATTCAACATCTTTATCAACGACTTGGATGATGGACTCAAGGGCATCCTGATCAAATTTGCAGATGACACCAAACTGGGAGGGGTGGCTAACACCCCAGAGGACAGGATCACACTTCAAAACGACCTTGACAGATTAGAGAACTGGGCAAAAACAAACAAGATGAATTTTAACAGGGAGAAATGTAAAATATTGCACTTGGACAAAAAAAATGAGAGGCACAAATACAAGATGGGTGACACCTGGCTTGAGAGCAGTACATGTGAAAAGGATCTAGGAGTCTTGGTTGACCACAAACTTGACATGAGCCAACAGTGTGACGCGGCAGCTAAAAAAGCCAATGCAATTCTGGGCTGCATCAATAGGAGTATAGCATCTAGATCAAGGGAAGTAATAGTGCCACTGTATTCTGCTCTGGTCAGACCACACCTGGAGTACTGTGTCCAGTTCTGGGCACCACAATTCAAGAAGGACACTGACAAACTGGAACGTGTCCAGAGCAGGGCAACCAAAATGGTCAAAGGCCTGGAGCTGGGCATGTTTAGCCTGGAGAAGAGGAGGTTAAGGGGTGATATGATAGCCATGTTCAAATATATAAAAGGATGTCACATAGAGGAGGGAGAAAGGTTGTTTTCTGCTGCTCCGGAGAAGCGGACACGGAGCAATGGATCCAAACTACAAGAAAGAAGATTCCACCTAAACATTAGGAAGAACTTCCTGACAGTAAGAGCTGTTCGACAGTGGAATTTGCTGCCAAGGAGTGTGGTGGAGTCTCCTACTTTGGAGGTCTTTAAGCAGAGGCTTGACAACCATATGTCAGGAGTGCTCTGATGGTGTTTCCTGCTTGGCAGGGGGTTGGACTCGATGGCCCTTGTGGTCTCTTCCAACTCTATGATTCTATGATTCTATTCTATGAAAAGCTTCCCTGAACAGGGCTGCCTTTAAATGTCTTCTAAAAGTTTGGTAGTAATTTTTCTCTTTGACATCTGGTGGGAGGGCATTCCATAGGGCGGGCGCCACTACCGAGAAGGCCCTCTGCCGGGTTCCCTGTAACTTGGCATCTTGCAGTGAGGGAACCGCTAGATGGCCCTCGGCGCTGAACCTCAGTGTCCGGGCAGAACGATGGAGGTGGAGACTCTCCTTCAGGTATCCTGGACCGAGGCCGTTTAGGGCTTTCAAGGTCAGCACCAACACTTTGAATTGTGCTCGGAAACGTACTGGGAGCCAATGTAGGTCTTTAAAGACCGGTGTTATATGGTCTCAGCGGCCGCTCTCAGTCACCAGTCTAGCTGCTGCATTCTGGATTAATTGTAGTTTCTGGGTCAGCTTCAAAGGTAGCCCCACATAGAGCGCCTTGCAGCAGTCCAAGCAGAAGATAACCAGAGCATGCACCACTCTGGTGAGACAGTCCGCGGGCAGGTAGGGTCTCAGCCTGCGTACCAGATAGAGCTGATAAACACCTGCCCTGGTCACAGAATTGACCTGTGCCTCCATGGACAGCTGTGATTCCAGAATGACTCCCAGGCTGCGCACCTGGTCCTTCAGGGGCACAGTTACCCCATTCAGGACCAGGGAGTCTTCCACACCTGCCCGTCTCCTGTCCCCCAAAAACAATACTCCTGTCTTGTCAGGATTCAACCTCAATCTGTTAGCTGCCATCCATCCTCCAACCGCCTCCAGACACTCACACAGGACCTTCACCACCTTCACTGGTTCCGATTTGAAAGAGAGGTAGAGCTGGGTATCATCCGCATACTGATGAACACCCAGCCCAAACCTCCTGATGATATCTCCCAGCAGCTGCATGTAGATGTTGAAAAGCATTGGGGAGAGGACAGAACCCTGAGGCACCCCACAAGTGAGAGCCCAGGTTTCTGAACACTCATCCCCCACCACCACTTTCGGAACTCGACCCAGGAGGAAGGAGCGGAACCACTGTATAACAGTGCCCCCAGCTCCCAGCCCCTCTAGACGGTCCAGAAGGATGTTATGGTCGATAGTGTCAAAAGCCCCTGAGAGATCCAGCAGAACTAGGAAACAGCTATTACCTTTGTCCCTAGCCCTCCGGAGATCATCGGCCACTGTGACCAAGGCAGTTTCAGTCCCATGATGAGGCCTGAATCCCGACTGGAAGGGATCCAAATGGTCCGCTTCTTCCAGGCGTGCCTGGAGTTGTTCAGCAACCACTCGCTCAATCACCTTGCCGAAGAATGGAAGATTTGAGACTGGGCGATAGTTGGCCATATTGGCAGAATCTAAATACCGTATTTTTCTCTCTATAACACGCAGATTTTTTCTCCGAAAAAGGAAGGGGAAATGTCTGTGCGTGTTATTGAGCGAATGTGTGGTCCCTGGAGCCGATGGGTGCGAGTGGAGGCAAAAATCAGGCAAAAATCAAATCGCGTCTCGGAGAAGGGAAACCTGAAAAGAGGAAGCGGCTGCTTTCCTGCATTCTGCCTCAGGGTCTTACTGCCCACCCTCCTCTGTTTCATTGCTGTGTTTCCTCAAACGGAACAAAGAGCAGGGAAAGCCCCTCCCCTCCAGGCAAGCAGAGGGGAAAGCAGAGCGTCCTTCCTTCTAATTCCTCTCCTTGCTCCGGTGCTGCTGCTGCTGCGTCTAGGGACTCGCAGGCAGCCGGGAAACATGCAGGTGGGAGAGAGAGAGAGAGAGAGAGAGAGAGAGAGAGAGCTGTCTGGCTTGTGTGGGTGGAAACTTTTGCCTTCCTTTCCTCACGTTATAGCCCTCTCCTGCATTCTTAGCCAGCTGCTTCTCTGCACACCCCTCTTGTGCTCCTTGTCTCGTCTGTGTTTTTCCTTCCCTCCCCACTTAAAATGTGGTTACAAAGCATGGATCCTCAGGATCTTTGCATTGGGTCACCCCAAATTCACCATCAGATCACATAGCATGTCCATGGCTACAGCCTGCACCAAAAAAATCACGCACCCACTGTTGCCTGGGGCTGCAATGGTGCAAAAACGTGGTTACAAAGCATGGATCCACATGGATCCTCAGGATCTTTGCATTGGGTCACCGCAAATTCACCATCAGATCACATGCCTGTGGCCACAGCATGAAGCACAAAAATGATACATCCACTGTTTCATTCAGAATGTTTTCCCCCTTGTTTTCCTCCTCTAAAAACGATTTGCGTGTTATGGTCAGGTGCGTGTAATAGAGCAAAAAATACGGTGTCAGGGCTGCCTCAGGTCTCAGCTCACAAATGACCAACGCCAAGTTCTTCTTATATACAAAGCTGTTTATTGCAGTTCATTATAGGTTCCACAACCGAGGCGCGCAGCCCCGCGTCTCTTAAGCTTAGACATTAGAAGTCCCCTCTGAATCGGTCCCTCCCCTACACCAGTTTAATAAGCTAACGCTGCTCCACCTTTTTCTCTCTTTCCTTTTCCGCAGGGTCTTTCTGCCCGCCGGGGTTCCCCCCCTCCTGCTTTCTCCTGAAGCGGAGTCTCCAGACTGCTCCTGCCCCCTCCTGCGGGCTTTGGGACCTGGCTCCTCCTCCTCCGGGCTCCCTGTTCTCCCGCGCGCCTCCTCATTTGAACTTGGCGCGCGCGCCCAACTTCTGACCTTCCTTTTGACAGTTATGCTACTCCCCTCACTGCCTTCCTCCCCTTCCGGGAGAACGGCTTGCTCTGATCCCTCCCCTTTCTCTGTCGCCGGAGCTGCTCCCTCTGACACACTGGAACCTCCCCCTCCCTCGCTGCGCTCTGGTGGGGAGGCTGGCCCTGATTCCCAGCTGCCGCTTTGGGGTCCCCTGCTGGCCCCCCGCTCCTGACACTTTCCCCCTGGGGCTCCCCTTGCCCTTACCACAGGCGCCCCCTTCTGAGAATCCTCTGATTCGCTGGAGAGACTCATGGAATCCCCTGCGTCATTGCTATCCTCTTCCTCGCTCTCCTGGGATTCCTCTCCATCGCTCTCCATTTCCTGCCTTCTCTGTGCCTCTGTCCCTGTACCCCTGACATCCATCCCCCCCTTGAAGCCCCCCCTTCCCCCCTCCCGCTGCTCGGGTGCAGGTTCCGGAAGCTCCTCAGTCGCTGGGGTAGATCTTGGATACAGTTCGTCGACGTCAATCTTCTCTGCTTCCAGCTCATTGTATGTGTGCTCGAAACCAAGGTCCTCTCCCAACACGTCCATGTCCTCCCCTCCCCCTGTTTCCTTGGACGATGCTGTTTGCCAGGGCCCCCTCAGCAACCTCCTGCGCCACTCCTCCTCTGGTTGGTCGTCCCACCAGTAAGAGCGATCCGTGTCCACCCCCGAGCACGATCCCCTTGGAGGACTCGATTCTGGTGTGTTCTCCTCTGCCAAGGAGAACCCCCGGAAGGTGCTGCCTGAAAGTGTGGGCGTAAAAAGCCAGTCGTCGAAAAATTCCGCTGGCATGGGCCTGTGTGGGAAGAGTGCATGGAACTCGTCCTTAAGAAGGGGTTCCTCCAGAGCATAGCCCGGCACCCAACTATTGGCACTGGCCAGGGTACCCTCCCTGGCGAGGAGGTATTCTACTCCCTCCTCCCCCCATCTCGAGTCCAGAATTTCTGTGACCTCGTTGAGTGTCTCGGCCTTCGGTGACTTCCCCCCCCCTTGGGGACTCCCTGCGTGGGTCCGGTGCCGTCCCTGGCTCCTGAAACCTGTGTGGGGCTTTGTAGGGCGTAAGCACCGACCTATGAAAGACCGGGTGCATTTGGGAACCTTCTGGGAGGATCAACCGATAGGCTACGGGGTTGATCTTGGCCTCAACTTGGTATGGCCCCAGCTGTTTGTGTCCTAGCTTCTTCTTGGCTAATGACTTGGTAGGCGCCGCCTGGGCTGCTAACCATACCCAGTCCCCCACCTGTATGTCTTCCCCTGCCCTCCTGTGCCTGTCTGCCTGCACCTTGTAGGCGTGTTTAGCCAGCTCTAAGTGCCGTCGGAGCTCCTTGTGGACCTCCTGCAATTCTGCGGCCAAATGCTCAGCTCCCTGCGTCTCTCCCTGCACCGTCGTCTCCACTCCCGGAAAGGTTCTGGGATGCCGCCCATTGTTGGCGAAGAACGGCGTCACCCCCGTGGACGCGTGCTTCGTGTTGTTGTAGGCAAACTCTGCCATCGGCAAGTAGTCCACCCAAGTCGCAGGCTTTTGATTGGCGTAACAGCGCAGGTACTGCTGCATGATGGCGTTGACCCTCTCCGCTTGGCCGTTGGTCTGCGGGTGTCTCGCCGACGCTAAGTTGATCTTGACGTTCAGGATACCCAGGAGCTTCTGCCAAAAATTGGAAACGAACTGGCGACCGCGGTCGGACAGGATGGATCGCGGCAAGCCGTGCACCCTGAACAGGTGGTCTATGAACAGTTTGGCGGTCTGCTCCGCTGTCGCCACCTTCGCGCAAGGAATGAAATGCGCCATCTTGGTGAACAGGTCTACAACCACAAGCACCGCCGTCTTGCCTCGCGAACTGGGCAGATCAGTGACAAAGTCCAGCGCCACCCTCTCCCACGGTTGCAGTGGCGTCTCCAACGGTTCCAGCAGTCCCTCTGGCTTCTGGTGGTCCCTCTGGCTTCTGGACCTTTGGCAAGTGTCACACCTGGCGACGTAGTCCGTGACCTCCCCTCGCATCTGGGGCCACCAAAAGTCTCTGGCCACTAATTCCGCCGTCTTTTCCTTGCCGAAGTGGCCAGCGCTGGGTGCGTCGTGCAACTGCTGCAGAACCTTCGCGCGGAGATCGTCTCCCGGACCGTAGAGAGCACCTTTACGGGTTAGCAGGCCGTCGCGTATCTGGAACTCGTCGTCCTTCGCTGTGCCTCTCCGCACCTCTTCCATCTTGGACTGTGCGAACGGATCCGTCTGCAGCGCGCGACGCACCGCCTCCAGGTCCACGGCGGCTGAAGCGCACGCCCACGCCTGCGGTGCAAAAATGTGCTTGGCTGCCACAGGTGCCGCTTCCTCGAGATACTGCGGTTTCCTGGAGAGCGCATCTGCTATGACATTGTTGTCGCCTGGGATGTACTCAATCCTGAAATCGAAGTCCGCAAAGAACTCTGCCCAGCGTATGTGCCCCTGGCTCTGTAGCTTCGCCGTGCGCCAGTACTCTAGGTTCTTGTGGTCTGTGCAGACCTGCACGGTGTGCTTGGCTCTGATGAGGAAGTGCCTCCACGCCTTGAAAGCCGCGTGGATGGCCAGCAACTCCTTGTCCCAGATGGTGTAGTTCTGTTCCGACCTGCTGAGCTTCCGGGAGTAGAAAGCGCAGGGCCTCCAGTTCCCCTGCGGGTCTTCCTGTAAAAGGACGGCCCCCACTGCTCTGTCAGATGCGTCAGTCTCAACCCTCATGGTCCTGCCGGGATTCACGTGTAGCAGCTGTTCTTCGGACGCGAAGAGACTCTTAAGTCTCCTGAAGGACTGCTCCGCCTGGTCCGTCCAGGTGAACTTCTTCTTCTTGGAGCTGAGAGTGTCCGTGATAGCTGCCGTCTCCCTGGCGAAACCCCTGATGAACTTGCGGTAAAAGTTGGCGAAGCCGACGAACCTCTGGACCTCCTTCCGATTTCGCGGGCTTTTCCAGTCCAACACCGCGCGGACCTTGGCGCTGTCCATGGCTAGTCCCCTGTCGGACAGCCTATAGCCCAGAAAATCCACCTCCGTCACGTCGAATTGGCACTTCTCTAGCTTGGCGTAGAGCCTGTGCTCCCGTAGCCTCTGCAGGACCTCCTTAACGTCGCTCTCGTGAGCCTCCGGCGATTCCGAGAAGATCAGAATGTCGTCGAGGAAACACACGCACTTCTTGTAGAGGAGTCCCGCTAGCACGTGGTGCATAAAAGCTTGGAAATAGTGGGAGCCATTTTGGAGACCAAACGGCATAACTCTGTATTCGTAGGTGCCCAACGGCGTGAACATGGCCGTCTTCCACTCATCACCCTCTCGCACGCGTATGAGATTGTAAGCTCCGCGGAGATCCATCTTGGTGAAGATCTTCCCTTTCCGCACCGTCGCGAGCAGGTCGTCAATCTTGGGCATGGGAAAGGCCGCGGGCTTTGTCTTGGAGTTTATGAATCTAAAGTCTACGATCAGCCTCTTTTGGGGCGTGTCCTTCTTCACAAAAAACACAGGACTGCCCCCTACAGCCTTTGATTCTCGGATGAACCCCCGCTGCAGGTTGTGATCTATGAACTCCCTGAGCTCCTGCAGCTCATCCTCATGGAATACAGCTTCACAGGCGGCAGCGTTGTCCCTGGCAAGAGGTCAATTGCGCAATCGTAGGGCCGGTGGGGTGGCAACTGTTCAGCCTCCTTTTCGCAGAAGACCTCCAAAAACCCCTTGTACTTGAGGGGTACTGCTTGCGCCATGCTGAGACTTAGCTGCTGCCCCTCCTCTTGACCCTCCTCCTCCTGACCGGTCTGGATGCAATGCTGCGCGCAATAGGACGAGCCGAAAGTGAGCTGCCGCTGGTACCACGCCATGGTTGGGCTGTGCCTATCCAGCCAACTCATGCCTAACACTATAGGCGTGTCTGACAGGCGGGTGATGTTGAAACTGATGACTTCTCGGTGATTGCCAATCTGCATTACCATGGGTGGCGTCTGTTGTACCACCTGCCCACCCAGCAGCTTCCTGCCATCCACTGTGACGACGTTCAATGGCAGTGTGGCTGGTAGGAGCTCTATGCGATGCTGCTTGACGAAGTGCACCCCCACGAAGTCTGCGTTGCTCCCACTGTCAATTGTAATGGGGACTTCCAGGGTGCGTCCATCAGGTAGCTGGAGAGTTGCAGTGAGCTGCACCACAGGCTTGGGTGGCAGGGGGTCTGTATGCTGCAAAAGCGCTGGGGACTGTCCTACTGACTCGCCTGGCTGTGCCCCAGCATTTCTGCTTCCAGCCAGGCATTGCCGTTTCCCTGAAAGTGCTCTCCATGTTGTGCTGCTGCAGTTACTGTTGCTAAGGCTGCAGTGTGCTTTTGGAGCCTCTGGGGACACTCTTTGGCCATGTGCATCGCACTGTCACAGATGTAACACTTCCTGTTCCCTCTAGGAGGCTTCATCTTGACTGCTCCGGACGCTGGGGCTCCGGCAGCTGACTGAGCCTTTGCACTCCCAAGTTCCATTGGTTCCTCCCCTGCCTGCAGCTGAGGTGAGGGACGCGTACGTCCTAGATCCTTGGGAAAGAAAGGAGGCGCTCTAGACGGTGTGTGAATCTGGCGACCCTCCTCATTGCACCAAGGGCGTTCTTCGTGGCGTACTCCAATGGCGAGCGCCCGCTGCACAACTTCTGCTAGGGTTTGAGGTCTGTCCCCCCTTGCCAATTCATCTTTTACAGGGCCAGACAACCCCTCCCAAAATAAGTCTCTTACTGCCAGGGAGTCTTTCTCCCATCTCAGCACATTCAGCAAGGCGAAAAACCGAGCATGGTACTGACGTACTGCAGCCTTGCCTTGCCTTAAACCATGCATCTCTTTGCGTGCTACATCCACATCCACGGTAGACTGGAAGCAAGCGTCCATGGCTTTGATAAATTCATCGGAGTCCCTTCGAGCAGGACAATCTTCGCGCCACAGATTGCGCAGCCAAGCCCTCGCTTCCCCATGCAAGTGGGACACAATGAAACCCACTTTCTCCTCCTCATCCTTAAAGTCGTCGCGAAGCAAATGCAACGCATATTCGACGTCTACTCGAAAACTGGGGTACTGCTTCAGGTTCCCATCGAAGTGGGCTACCAAGTTGCCTCCCCTTCTGCCCAGTCCTACTCCTGCAGATCTGGACCCCGGGAACCCCACTTGGCATGCATGATCCCACCTGGCTTGCAGATCCTGGCATCGCTTTTCCGCCTCTTCCCCCTTCTTCTGGGAGACCACTACCACAGTGGAAAGCTCGGAGACTGCGTTGCGTAGAGCTGCTATCTGCTCCTCCATACTCATGGCCGCCAAACTTCGTGAGCTTCGCAAAAAAAAAATTTACGTTCTTTTGGGAGGGGACTTACTGTCAGGGCTGCCTCAGGTCTCAGCTCACAAAAGACCAACGCCAAGTTCTTCTTATATACAAAGCTGTTTATTGCAGTTCATTATAGGTTCCACAACCGAGGCGCGCAGCCCCGCGTCTCTTAAGCTTAGACATTAGAAGTCCCCTCTGAATCGGTCCCTCCCCTACACCAGTTTAATAAGCTAACGCTGCTCCACCTTTTTCTCTCTTTCCTTTTCCGCAGGGTCTTTCTGCCCGCCGGGGTTCCCCCCCTCCTGCTTTCTCCTGAAGCGGAGTCTCCAGACTGCTCCTGCCCCCTCCTGCGGGCTTTGGGACCTGGCTCCTCCTCCTCCGGGCTCCCTGTTCTCCCGCGCGCCTCCTCATTTGAACTTGGCGCGCGCGCCCAACTTCTGACCTTCCTTTTGACAGTTATGCTACTCCCCTCACTGCCTTCCTCCCCTTCCGGGAGAACGGCTTGCTCTGATCCCTCCCCTTTCTCTGTCGCCGGAGCTGCTCCCTCTGACACACTGGAACCTCCCCCTCCCTCGCTGCGCTCTGGTGGGGAGGCTGGCCCTGATTCCCAGCTGCCGCTTTGGGGTCCCCTGCTGGCCCCCCGCTCCTGACACTTTCCCCCTGGGGCTCCCCTTGCCCTTACCACAGGCGCCCCCTTCTGAGAATCCTCTGATTCGCTGGAGAGACTCATGGAATCCCCTGCGTCATTGCTATCCTCTTCCTCGCTCTCCTGGGATTCCTCTCCATCGCTCTCCATTTCCTGCCTTCCCTGTGCCTCTGTCCCTGTACCCCTGACATCCGGTATGTTTTTTTAAGAAGTGGTTTGATAACCGCCTCTTTCAACGGGTCTGGGAAGGCTCCCTCACAGAGAGAAGCATTCACCACCCCGCAGAGCCCATCGCCCAGCCCTTCCCGGCTAGCTTTTATTAGCCAGGATGGGCAAGGATCAAGGAGACAGGTGGTGGTTTCACTCGTCCAAGCAGCCTGTCCACATCCTCGGAGGTAACAGATTGGACTTGAACCCACGCAACTTGACTAGACAGAACTCTAGCACTCTCCTGCCCTGGCCCTGCTCCCACAGTGGAGTCTACCTCTTCCCGAATCTGAGCGACTTTATCTGCAAAGAACTTTGCAAAATCATTGCAGGAGATCATGTGTCCCGTACTGGGCCGCGATGTAGCAGCTGGTTCTGCTAAATTGCGAACCACGTGAAAAAGTCTCCTGCTGCTGTTTTCTGCAGATGCAATAGAGAAGGTGAAGAAAGTCTTTTTCGCCGTCGCTACCGCCACTTGATAGGCTCGACATTGAGCTCTAACCTGTGTCTGATCCGATTCAGAATGATTTATCCGCCATCGGCGCTCTAGCTGTCTCAACAATTGTTTCATTGCCCTCAGATCCGTGGAAAACCACGGGGCTGTCCAGGCTTCATGCAATTGGAGAGGGTGCTTTGGAGCCAGACAGTCAATAGCCCTGGTTAACTTCGCATTCCAGCGGGCCACCAGGGAATCAGCTGAAAGGCCATCAACATGGGATAAAGCATCCCCTACCACTCTCTGGAAACCATTTGGATCCATTAAGTGGTGGGGGCGGACCATCCGAATCGGTCCCACCTCCCTGCAGAGGGGAAGGGTCGCGGAGAAGTCCAGTTGCACCAGGAAGTGATCTGACCATGGCACTTCTTTCATTTTGCTTTTACTTAGTGTCAGATCACCAACATCCATAGAGGTAAATACCAGGTCCAAGGCATGTCTGTGGCTATGGGTTGGGCCAGACTTATTCAGGGGCAGCCCCATGGAGGCCATGCTTTCCAGGAAGTCCCGAGCGGCCCCTTGTAAGGTCCTGTTGGCATGGATGTTAAAATCCCCTAGGACAATCAAAGTAGGTGTCTCCAGGAGAACATCCGCCATGACCTGAAGCAGCTCGGGCAGGGAATCCTTGGTGCAGCGGGGAGGTCGGTACACCAAAAGGATACTGTACTGCTTCTATTGCCCAACTTCCCGAACATGCACTCAGAGAACTGGGTCTTCCCAACAGGACGCCTGATGCAGACTAATGACTTCCTAAAAATCACTGCAACCCCCCCCCCCGCCCACATGACCTGGGTTGCTGTGCGTAAGAGAAACCTGGTGGACAAGCAGCGGCAAGGACAGGCCCATCTGCTTCATCCAACCAAGTCTCTGTTACAAATGCCAGGTCAAGTCCTCCATCCACGATCAAGACAGGGATGGCAGTGGTCTTATGAATCATTGACCTGGCATTGCACAGCAGCACCTTCAGGTCATGTGGGTATCTCTTGCTGATTCTAGTATCCGTCCGGTCAGGACCAGACCCGGAGGCAGGTATTTAATAAATCCATATCCATTAGCTTGCAGAGGGAATTTATATCCTGTAATTTCTGTTTGAAATATTTGTTTACCTACTTTTCTTTAATGTTGTAATCAGTCCATTTTCTTCAACATTGCTCTGCCTTTGAAAACTCCTTTATAAGTACGCCACAACTTCTCCATTTTGTCTCTCCAAAACCGAAAGCCCCCCAGGGTCTGGCCACGGCTCCTGGCTTACTTCCAGCGTTTATCTCCTCTGATACTTTCAAACTTTGTAACGATCTGGTGTCTCGCCAAAACCATAATAAATCAGAATTAGAGCTCTCTTTGGTAGGCAATGTCACAAATCACCACAGTACTTCACACAGTCTGCCGTACTTTTCGCACCATAACACTCAGTCCCCCCCCCCCAAAAAAAGGTAAAGGGAAATGTGTCTGCGTGTTATGGAGCGAATGCAGGCAGGAGGAGCCACTCTTGCTGGCTATTCGGCAGCCTCTCTTCCTCCGCTTGGCTTGCTGAGAAGCCGGCAACAGCTGAGCAACAGCTGAGTGTCGGGAGACAGCCTCTCTTCCTAGAGAGAGAGAGAGAGAGAGAGAGAAAATGTTTATTCGGCTTTACGCCCATCATAAAACACAACAAAACAAAACAAATCAAATAAAACCGTGGACTTGTACAAGCCACCGGTAATATAACACAATTCACAGCTCACAAGGACAGATATTAACAATTCAAAAGAAAAATATAAGGTTAAGATTCAGGCACTACGCTAAAATCAATATCTGATGTCATTGTAGAAAATTCTTATAACTATCAATAATCGGCTAACATTCCATTCCGTCTCTTGTACGAGAGGACGGCTGTTAGGAATTTAGCAACCTGTAAGGTAATATAGGGATCCACATCTTGAAGAACCCAGGCAAGCTGAAGGTCTACTGGTTTGTCAGCCATGTGCTGGATTATGGAGTTTAGTATTCTAGCACGAACTGAACTGTACATAGGGCAGATAAACATAACATGATGTAGAGATTCAGATGTTTTCATTTCACAAGCACACATTGAAGGGACTTGGCCCTTAGTGAATCTATGTCTCAGGACATTTGTTGGAAAAACATTGAACCTAGCTCTAATGAAGGCATATCGGTGAGACGCAGCCATAAGCGATGTTAAGTAGGACGGAACACGGTAGATAGGGATTATGCCGAAATTTAACGGCGAGCAGACACCACCACCAGCTAAGAAATTTTGGTATAGCTCCGTATCATCCAGCCTTTGATTTATACACCTTTTTGCCACATTTAGATCCAGTTTGAGCAATTCAGTGGGCGAGATCTCATAGGACAGCAATTTGGCATGGATTTTTCCTGTCCACAAATTTGTGAAGTCATCCCGCCACATGCATTGAATGAGATAGTGGTTCGGGAGTTTAACTCTCTTCCTTCTGTCTGCCTGCTCTATGGCTTTTTGGCGAGGTGGTAGAAGGGAGGCAGCTCGGAAGCCGGCAAGAGCTGCGCACAGCGTGTAAAAGCCAAGGTGGGGAAAGGGAGACAGCCTCTCTTCCTCCTGTCTGCCTGCTCTATGGCTTTTTGGAGAGGTGGGCGCTCGGAAGCCGGCAAGAGCTGCACGTGTAAAAGCCAAGGTGGGGAAAGGGAGACAGCCTCTCTTTCTCAGTGTCTGCCTGCTCTATGGCTCTCCCTTACACAAATGTAAGCGGCTCTTACTCTGCTTTCTTTACAATGAGCTGGAAGGAGGGACAAAGAGGGCATCCCCTTCCGTCCCTCCCCCAGCACCTCACAGGTAAATTCAAACAAAGCAGCTTACAAGGCTCATGTCCCTGAGTCTCCTCCTCTTTTTGCTCCGGTTCGAGGCAAGGCAGCTGCACAAATGTGAGTTCCCCCTCTCTCTTCCTTCCCTCCCTCCCTCCCTCCCTCTTCCAGCTTCAAAAAATATTGGGGGACAGCCAGGTAAGCCCCACTCACATACCACAATGGGGGGTGGGGGATGACTCCCTCAAATATTTAATGGGGGGTGAAGGCACCTAGGCCTATAGGAGTTGGCTGCTTTGCCTAGGACAAGTGTGAGCGCCCCCCCTCCTATTCCTTCATCACTGTATTGGGGATCCCATACATTACTGACAGTTCCTTCATTCACGTGGTTACAAAGCATGGATCCACATGGATCCTCAGGATTTTTGCATTGGGCTACCCCAAACTCACCGTCAGATCACATGTCTGTGGCCACAGCATGAACCACAAAAATCATACATCCACTGTTTCGTTTAGAATTTTTTTTCTTGTTTTCCTCCTCTAAAAACTATGTGCGTGTTATGGTCAGGTGCGTGTTATAGAGCGAAAAATACGGTATTCTTTCAAGTACTCTGTAAATAAAATTATAGGTTTTTGTTGAATCCCTCTTGCATTCCATATATAGTTGTAGTCCATTCAGTGTAGGCTTGCCGAATCATAGCACAGCAAATATAATGTAAATATAATGTAAAAAGAGAACAAAGGCTCCTCTTCACTTACATAGCATTACAGTTACGATAGCGAGAGTCCTCTCCAGATCAAAACCTTGGCATTCAGTGGCTGATTCATTTAGCAGGTTATCTTTCTCCTTCATCCAGAACACATCTGTTTCTTAAATCCAAATTGAGATCCGTCTTAAAAGAAACAGAAGTACCATATTTTTCGCTCTATAGGATGCACCCGACCATAGGGTGCACCTAGTTTTAGAGGAGGAAAACAAGAAAAAAATATTCTGAATCAAATGTTCCTTAAACTACTGTATTTAATAAACAACCGGTATATCAGAAACATATTACAGCCATGTAAAGTGAACAGCAGTCAACAATGGCATTAAGAACCATCATCACTGTCATTAACAAATGAAGAGAGACTTTAAGGTTTGAGTACTCTTCTAGTCTTCTGTGAACCCCAAGAACTCATCACTGCTAAAGTCAGAATTTATGAAGCTCAGTTGCTCACAATCACTGACATCACTTTCTTCGCTATCTTCATGTAAAATACCGTATTTTTCGCCCTATAGGATGCACTTTTTCCCCTCCAAAAATGAAGGGGAAATGTGGGTGCGTCCTATGGGGCGAATGCAGGCTTTCACTGAAGCCTGGAGAGCGAGAGGGGTTGGTGCGCACCGCCCCCTCTCGCTCTCCAGGCTTCAGGAGAGCCCCAGCGCCAGCCCCACAAGGTCGGGGGACAGAGGGAGGCGGAACGCCGCCATCCCGCTGTCTCCCGAAGTGGTTTGGAGGCTGACGGCGGGGAGAAGAGCGCTTCTCCCCGCTGCCTGCCCCACCACTCCGGGGACAGCAGGGAGACGCAGCTCGTCTCCCCGCTGTCCCCGGACCTGATCGTAAGGCGGGCGGCCTGGGGGGGAAATAAAATTTTTTCTTCTTTATTTCCCCCCCAAAAAACGTGATGCGTCCTATGGGCCAGTGCGTCCTATGGGGCGAAAAATACGGTACCATCTTCGTTTCCATCCAAAGCATTGCTAATGCCACATTTTTCCTCTCAGTCCTCTTCCTCCGCTCTCAGCGAACAGCCTGCCAGCTGCTCGCAAACATTCCCTTTACTTGAATTACAGTCAAGAAACAGCTGAGCAGAGCTTCTCAGCGGCAGGCTTGGGAGGCTTTCCTTCTCCCCACTTTTTTCTCCCCCTCCCCAAGCAGCACAGTCGCCTTTACCAGCCTCCTCCTTTCCATCCCTTTCACCCAAACTCCTCAGGTGACGTCTGCAATCTCTACCCTTTGCTGCTCCCTCTCCTTTGCCCTCTACCATGACTCTCCACTCACGGCAACCTATGGTACCTCCTCTCCCTTCACCCAGCTTCTTGGTCCCCCTTCTCTCCATCCTCTTCCTCCCCTCTCTCAGCGCACAGCCTGCCCGCTGCTCCAAACCTTGAGGGGAAAGGGCAGGCTGCTGGCAGAGCAGCACCCCCCACCCACATTCAGCAGCCCAGGAGCTTGGGGCATGGGCGCACAGCCCTCCTGCTGCTCCAAAGCTTCCCGGGGCTGCAGGGGGAAGCCGAGGCTGCTGGCAGAGGAGCGCGGCTC
Source organism: Podarcis vaucheri (assembly GCF_965113315.1). Classification (NCBI taxonomy): domain Eukaryota; kingdom Metazoa; phylum Chordata; class Lepidosauria; order Squamata; family Lacertidae; genus Podarcis; species Podarcis vaucheri. The sequence goes on along the minus strand of NC_138757.1, from coordinate 795,781 downwards.
CCCCCCCCCCCCACCAAAGAGCAGCCCAAGAGAGTGCCGCACTCTGGCAATTTGACTCCAGGGACCACACATTCGCTCCATAGGACGCACAGACATTTCCCCTTACTTTTTAAGAGTAAAAAAGTGTGTCTTATGGAGCGAAAAATACGGTACCTCCGCTCATGGTGACTGCATTGGGGATTTTCCAATATGTGCAGTGCTATGCACTCTGCGTCCCTGCCCCCCCATTCCATCGGAGCGAGAGGCAGTTATTGGACGTTCCACGAGTGAAAGCTCTCCCCTCTCCAACCTGGGGGGGGGGGCTTGCAAGGATAATTACTCCCAGATTATCCTTAATTAACTGCGCTGCTGGCATCTGCTATCATGGGATCCACAGTTTGCCAGTAGAGCGAGATGAGCGCCGCAACCCCAGAGTCGGTCACGACTGGACCTAATGGTCAGGGGTCCCTTTACCTAAGGGAATGACAGAATAAGTTATTAGACTATGCAGAATTGGCTCAGTTGACAGAGAGATTAAGGGGAAATACAAAACAATCATTCACTCAAAAATGGGATATGTTCAAGAAATACCTGCAAAAATATATAACAGCAACATAACATCTATGGCAGCGTTTGTGTAAATTAAATATTACTAAGCAAGGGAAAACGGCACTACCGTAGTTTTCGCTCCATAACCCACATTTTGTCCCCCCTAGAAAGTAAGGGGAAATGTCTGTGCGTGTTACGGAGCGAATGCTTCCCTCCTCCGTGGCTCGCTTTGAAACAGCAAAGCGGGAGAAGAGCTGCTGAATGGGGAGGAGAGAGGGACAGAGAGCCTGCTTCTTTAAAGGAGCAAAGCGGGAGAGGAGAGGTTGTCTCCTTTAAAGAAAGCAGGCTCTCTGTCCCTCCTACCCACTCAGCTCGCTAAATAGCAGCAAAGTTTTTCAGCTCGCTAAGCCGGGGGGGGGATGAGCCGGGGAGGAGGGAGAGAAGCAGAGCCTGCTTGCTTTAAAGGAGCAAAGCGGGAGAGGGGAGGAGCCTTCTCCCCTTAGACCCCTCTTCTGCATTATTAGCAGCATCCTTCTCCACACACTCCACATGTGCTCCTTGTCCCTTGAGTGCTTTTCCTTCCCTCCCCACTTAAAACATGGTTACAAAGCACAGATCCACATGGATCCTCAGGATTTTTGCACTGGGGCACCCCAAATTCACCATCAGATCACAGCATGTCCATGGCTACAGTTTGCACCAAAAAAATCACGCACCCACTGTTGCAAAAACCTGGTTACAAACATGGATCCACATGGATCCTCAGGATTTTTGCATTGGGCTACCCCAAACTCACCGTCAGATCACATGTCTGTGGCCACAGCATGAACCACAAAAATCATACATCCACTGTTTCGTTTAGAATATTTTTTTTCTTGTTTTCCTACTCTTAAAAACTACATGCCTGTTATGGTCGGGTGCGTGTTATCGAGCGAAAAATACGGTATATGTTATAAGAAAGTACTAGAAACTATAGTAAGAGTAAGGTAAGAAGTATAAGTACATTCAGTGTCGTAAATGTAACTTACATCGGGAAATGACAGGAAGTCTGGGTTTTGTTTTTTTTAATAACTTTTATTTAAAATTAAAACAAAACATATTATCCAGAAACATATCATCCTTATTTCCCCCCATTTTTCTCCCTCCCCTACCTCCCCCCACAGAACTCACCCACCCCCACCCCCCCGACTTCCCTCAGTTCCAGTCTTTGATTTCTCTAAAAATGCTGTTTTCTGCATGTTACACAGTTGTATGAATCCTCAAACTATTTAGCTGATTATTATCAATAAAAAGTTTGTGAATGTTTATTCAAAACCAGCCAAGGAGTCTAGTTCACTTTGTTGTGTCTTCACATATTTTGTAGAGGGTTCCCATTCATCTTTAAAGTCACAGTTATCCTTGTCCCGTAGCTTGTATGTCAGTTTGGCCAGTTCTGCCTAGTCCATCCATTTTTCTGGCCATGATTCTTTAGTTGGGGTTTCTTCAGTCTTCCATCCTTGTGCTATTAGAACTCTTCCTGCCGTTGTCGCATACATGAAGATGTTTTTCAACTTTTTTGGCAGGTCTTTCCCTACAATCCTCAACAAAAATGCCTCGGGTTTTTTAACAAATGTTAAAGGGAACATTTTCTTCAATTTGTTGTATGTCGTTTCCCAAAAAATTTTAATTACCTTACAATCCCACCACATATGATAAAATGTCCCCTCCTTTTCCTTACACTTCCAACATCTATTTGAACTAGTTTTGTACATTACCCCTAACTGCACTGGTGTTGTGTACCATCTGTACATCATCTTCATGTAATTCTCCTTCAATAGGGAACAGACTGTAAATTTTAAGTCAGTTTTCCATAATTTTTCCCAATCTTCCATCATAATGTTGTGACCTACATCTTGTGCCCATTTAATCATAACTGATTCTACCTCTTCATCTTTTGTCTCCCATTCTAATAGTATGCTGTATGCGGCCTTCAGTAGTTTCATTTTCTTTCAATCACTTCTGTTTGAAACCTAGATCTAGTATAACTAAATCCTTTCTTGCTGTCTTCTTTATATGTTTCATGTAGTTGTCGATAATGCAACCAACTCTGAAAGTGGTATTTGATCTCATCATAATCTCTTAATTTCCATTTTCCATCATGTTCCTTTAATAAATCAGCATATGTGAGCCATTTTCCTTTCTTTCCAAGTGGTTTGAGCAGTAATGCTTCATGTGGTGAAAGCCACCATGGGGTCTTTTGTTCCAATAAGTCTTTGTATCTCTCCCATACTCTCATTAGTGATTTCCTGATTATATGGTTGTAAAAACTTCTATGAACCTTCCCTTTCCCATACCATAAGTATGCGTGCCAGCCGAATCTGTTGTCATGTCCTTCTAGTTCTAGTGCCTCTTGCTTGTCCAATCTCATCCAGTCCCTGATCCATACCAAACAAGCAGATTCATAATACAATTTAAGGTCTGGGAGGGCAAACCCGCCTCTATCTTTTACATCTGTAAGTATTTTATGTTTTATCCTTGGCCTTTTGTCCCCCCAGATAAATCTTGAAATCTCTTTCTGCCATTTTTTAAAACATTGATCTTTCAGGATGACTGGTATTGATTGAAAAAGAAATAGCATTTTTGGCAACACATTCATTTTAATCGCCAATATTTTTCCTAACATTGAGAGATTCATTCTGCTCCATATTTCTAAATTTCTTTTTTCATAGTTACTTTTAGATAGGTTTTTATTTCTTGATGTTAACCAAATCCCTAAACATTTAACCTTTTTATGGACTTCAATCTCAATGTTTTGTTCTAATTCAGTTCTTTCTTCTTCTTTCATGTTTTTAACTAATAATTTAGGTTTAGAGCCATAATTTAGAGCCAGTATGGTGTAGTGGTTAAGAGCGGTAGTCTCGTAATCTGGGTAACCGGGTTCGTGTCTCCGCTCCTCCACATGCAGCTGCTGGGTGACCTTGGGCCAGTCACACTTCTCTGAAGTCTCAGCCCCACTCACCTCACAGAGTGTTTGTTGTGGGGGAGGAAGGGAAAGGAGATTGTTAGCCGCTTTGAGACTCCTTAAAGGGAGTGAAAGGCGGGATATCAAATCCAAACTCTTCTTCTTCTTCTTCTTCTTTATTCCTATTTAGCTTAAATCCTGCCACTTCCCCAAAATTCTGAATTTTTTCTATTACTTTAGGGAGTAAAGTTTTAGGTTCTTCCACTGTTATCACTAGGTCATCTGCATACGCTTTTAACTTGAATTCACTTTTCCCAGTTTTTACACCTGTAATCTCTTCATTTGCTCTTACGTTTTTGGCAAGATCTTCCAAAACCAGGATAAACAATAATAGTGACAATGGGCATCCTTGTCTTGTTCCTTTTTGGATCTTACAATCATCCGTTATCACCTGATTTATAATTAGTTTGGCTTTTTGTTCTGAATAGATTGCTGCTATTGCTTTTAAAAACTTAGGACCGCTTCTGATTTCTTCTAACAGCTTTATCATGAACTTCCAAGATAGACTTCCGGGGAGGTGCCTCCGGCAATGGCGGAATTCCTCTGATCGGGAGGAATTTGCCCCGTGGGAATCTGGGTCTGGCCGCCACGGCGAAGGCGGAGACCCGCAAAAAATCACAGGCGGGAGAAGCCTGTGAGCGTGGGATTCGGCGGGCACCTTTTGCGCCTCCCCTACTCGCGGGGAAACCCGGTTTCGGGGGTCCGGAGCGACGTGGGGTGAGCGGCGCAGTGCTTCGAATCGTCTGCTTCTTCCACGGAGCGAAGCCGCATAGCTGTTGTTGGAGAGCGCTGACCTTTTCCTGTGGACAATTTGACTTTAAAGTAATTACCCGTGAGTAGAGCTGAAGCGGGAGAATTGGATTTTTAAACGTTTAATTTGGTATCGTAACGGGGAGGTTCAATACAGGAAGTCCGCCTTCCCCTTTTGTAAATAGACTGAGGCAATGAGGCTGCAAGGTGGAGTCTTGGAAAGCCTTTTGTAAAAGACTAAATTTCCATCGGCAAAGAACATTAAACCCCCCCTTGGAGGCAGGAGAAGAGGGGGGGGGGAAGTTGCGGGCTGAGTATGCCTGTGGGAGAGAGTGAAGAGAGCTAAAATACCGCCGCTCTGACCCTGGAAACGGGCTGCTAGCAGGACTGACGTCTTTTGGAATGTTCATTGACAGCGTTTAGAACGTTCATTGACAGCTAGCTAAATAAGAGAAATACATTGTTTCTACTGTCTCCGGCTGCTTTTAAAAAAGAGTAAAAGTAACTGAAAATTGAAACTAACTTTGGATTGTTTGAATTGTGTTTAAAAGAGGACATTATTGACTATTACAAATAGAAACTGTTTCCCCCTAGTGGAAGCCTTTGAAACTGGTTGCTTTACAAGAGCTGGGCTAGGGGAATTTCCAGCTGCAAGACAAAAAACCGTGAGACTCTGGGACTGACCTTGAATCTTTTAAGTGCTATGGCAAATGGAAAGGGAAAAACAGACCAGTCAACTGCTGACAAAACATTAAGGTCTGGGAGGACTTGGCAACAACCCAGGAGAGGTTCAACATCAGCCCCCCCTGCTTCTTCTGCTGCTGCCTTTGCACCAGTACATTCATAACCAAGAGGAATGTCGACAGAAGAGGCCTTAGTGGCTGCATTATATAAGATAAATGATTCACTGGAACAGCTTAAGAAGAAAATAGACCATCTCGGGACTATTTAATTGCTCATCGTCTAACATTGTGTATGCCCTCAAATGCCAACAGTGTCCTTCAGCTCTCTATATTGGACAAACAGGCCAAACCTTATGCCAAAGAATAAACGGACATAAATCTGACATCAAGAATCACAAAACAGAGAAACCAGTAGGAGAACACTTCAATCTCCCAGGACATTCTATACAAGATCTCAAAGTAGCTGTTTTACTACAAAGGAATTTCAGAAATAGACTGGAAAGAGAAGCTGCTGAATTGCAACTCATTACCAAACTTAAAACCATGGAGAGACCTGGTCTGAACAGAGACATTGGATTCTTATCTCATTATACATGACTAAGCCATTCTTCACCTTCTCACCCCTTGCCTTTTCCTGTAAGACCTATTGCAGTCGTTAAGAGTCGTCAACAGGCTCATCTCAGCTATCTGCCAATCCCCCATTCCCACCACCCTTCTGAGTAATACCCCTCCCCACCTTCTCACTATATAGAAGGATCTGGCAACTTCTGTTTCAGTGTATCTGAAGAAGTGTGCATGCACACGAAAGCTCATACCAAGAACTAACTTAGTTGGTCTTTAAGGTGCTACTGGAAGGAATTTTTTTGTTAAGAAAATAGACGTGATAAATGCGAAAGTGGATGTTCCAACTGCTAAAATCAACTTAAATACAGAAAGTATAAATAATACCAATACAGAAACCACCCAGAAATTGATACAGGAATCTACTTTGATACGGCAAAGGAAGGCAGGGAGAAAGCCGTTGCTGCTGAATGTAAAGTAACACAACTGGAGAGAGAGAGAGTCCTAGCCCTACAGAGGCAATTTGATGAACATAAGTTGATGCTTGCTATGATTGAACTTAAAGAAAAACAGACGAATCTGAGGATTAGAGTTCACCTTTGGTGGACATGCCCAAGGATTAAGACACTCTGGGAGATGATATATAACGAAATGAAAAAGGTATTTAAATATACCCTTTTGAAGAAACCAGAGGCCTTTCTCCTGGGCATGGTCGGCCAATTGGTGTTAAAGAAGGATAGAACTTTTTTTACGTATGCAACAATAGCAGCAAGAATACTCATCACGAAGTATTGGAAGACACAAGATTTACCCACCCGGGAAGAATGGCAGATGAAGTTGATGGACTATATGGAACTGACGGAAATGACTGGCAGAAATCCGAAACCAGGGAGAAGAGTCGGTGTAAGAAGACTGGAAAAAGTTTAAAGGCTATTTATAGAAATACTGTAAAATTAATGAATGTTAGAGGAATGTTGGAAGTTACCGTATTTTGCGCCCCATAGGACGCTCCGGCCCATAGGACGCACCTAGTTTTTTTGGGGGGAAATAAAGAAAAAAAATTTATTTCCCCCCCAGGTGCGGGGCTGGAAGAACCAGGTCGGGGAACAGCGGGAAGGTGCGCTCTGCCTCCCCACTGTCCCCTGAGCTTGTGGGGCTGGCTACGGGGAGAAGTGTGCTGATCCCGGGACTGCAGGCAGCTCTGCGCGGCCACCGGGAGCAGGGCGGGACTTCGCGCCCGGCTCCCGGTGGCCACGCAGAGCTGCGCAGAGCCGCGCAGAGCCGGGGACTGCAGGCAGCTCTGCACGGCCATCGGGAGTGGGGCGGGACTTTGCGCCCGGCTCCCGGTGGCCGTGCAGAGCTGCGCTGATCCCGGGACTGCAGGCAGCTCTGCGCAAGCCTCGGAGCCGGTCTCCCGAGGGTTGCGCAGAGATTCCTGAAGCCTGGAGAGTGAGAGGGGTTGGTGCGCACCGACCCCTCTCGCTTTCCAGGCTTCAGCGAAAGCCTGCATTCGCCCCATAGGATGCACACACATTTCCCCTTCATTTTTGGAGGGGAAAAGTGCGTCCTATAGGGTGAAAAATACGGTATATGGCTTTAGTAGAAATGTTATAAGGAATTAAGTATAAATAGATTAATAGAATATTAAAGGAAAAAATAAGGTTAGAATGTGTTAAGATAATTATAGGATAGAAAACAGAGGAAGATGGAAAGGAATTGCTGAGACAATTAACAGAAGTGGAATACAAAAAGGGAGGTGTGAGGAGGTCGTCGAAATAAGTGAATGAAAGATAAGATACTGAAATTGTTTGAAGTGTTTTAAATTGTTTTTGTTTTGTTTTGTCAGTTTAATGTGTTAGTGTTATGTAGTGTTTGTGTATTGTATTGTATTGTTCTTTTTTATTGTTCTTTTTTGTGTAGTGTTTAAATTGTTGAAAAAGTAATAAATATTATTTTTTTAAAAAAAATAAAATATAATGAACTTCCAAGAAACATTATCGAAGGCTTTTTCAGCGTCTATATACATCATTGCCACTTTCTTTTCATTTTTAGCCTCCAAATATTCTATTATATTCAAAATATTCCTTATATTCTCCTTCATTTGTTTTCCTGCTAAGAACCCGGCTTGATCTTGATGTATATATTCATATTTTTTTTTAAAATCTGTTAGCTAGAATATTTGCAAACAATTTGTAATCGTTATTTAACAAGGAGATAGCCCTATAGTTTTTAATTTGCAGTAAATCTGCGTCTTGTTTTGGAATTACTGTTATATAGGCCTGTTTCCATGTTTCTGGGATTTCAGCTGTGTTCAATATTTCATTCATGACATCTTTCAATGGGTTCGCTAATTGTTCTTTTAATTTCTTATAATATTTTGCCGTAAAGCCATCTGGGCCTGGGGACTTGCCATTTTTAGAGCTTTATATTGCCTCAAGTAGTTCTTGCATTGTTATCTGGGAGTTAAGGATATTCCTTTGTTCTTGTTTTAAATATGGCATATTGCTATTTCTGATGTACTCTTCTATCTAAATTTTTTTTTCCCCTTGTCTATACAGCTCAGAAAAATATTTAAGAAATCCTTCTCGTATTTCCTTCAGCTTGTCTGTAATTCTGCCATTTATGTTGATTTTATTTATGGAGTTTCTTTGTTCATTTTTATTCACTTCCAGGCTAACAACTTCCCCGGTTTATTTGCATGCTCAAAATATTTTTGTTTTACTTTTTTATTTTCCAGCTGATCTCCTCGTTTATAATCATTGAATATTGGGTTTGTAATGTTTTGATTGCCTGTTTTACTGCCTCTTTATTTCATAGAATCATAGAATCATAGAATCATAGAATCATAGAGTTGGAATAGACCACAAGGGCCATCGAGTCCAACCCCCTGCCAAGCAGGAAACACCATCAGAGCACTCCTGACATATGGTTGTCAAGCCTCTGCTTAAAGACCTCCAAAGCAGGAGACTCCACCACACTCCTTGGCAGCAAATTCCACTGTCAAACAGCTCTTACTGTCAGGAAGTTCTTCCTAATGTTTAGGTGGAATCTTCTTTCTTGTAGTTTGGATCCATTGCTCCATGTCCCCTTCTCTGGAGCAGCAGAAAACAACCTTTCTCCCTCCTCTATATGACACCCTTTTATATATTTGAACATGGCTATCATATCACCCCTTACCCTCCTCTTCTCCAGGCTAAACATGCCCAGCTCCCTTAGTCGTTCCTCATAAGGCATCGTTTCCAGGCCTTTGACCATTTTGGTTGCCCTTCTCTGGACACGTTCCAGTTTGTCAGTGTCCTTCTTGAACTGTGGTGCCCAGAACTGGACACAGTACTCCAGGTGAGGTCTGACCAGAGCAGAATACAGTGGCACTATTACTTCCCTTGATCTAGATGCTATACTCCTATTGATGCAGCCCAGAATTGCATTGGCTTTTTTAGCTGCCGCTTCACACTGTTGGCTCATGTCAAGTTTGTGGTCAACCAAGACTCCTAGATCCTTTTCACATGTACTGCTCTCAAGCCAGGTGTCACCCATCTTGTATTTGTGCCTCTCATTTTTTTTGCCCAAGTGCAATACTTTACATTTCTCCCTGTTAATGTTCATCTTGTTTGTTTTGGCCCAGTTCTCTAATCTGTCAAGGTCGTTTTGAAGTGTGATCCTGTCCTCTGGGGTGTTAGCCACCCCTCCCAGTTTGGTGTCATCTGCAAATTTGATCAGGATGCCCTTGAGTCCCTCATCCAAGTCGTTGATAAAGATGTTGAATAAGACCGGGCCCAAGACAGAACCCTGTGGCACCCCACTAGTCACTCTTCTCCAGGATGAAGAGGAATCATTTGGGTTCGGTCAGTCAGCCAGTTACAAATCCACTGAGTGGTAGCATAGTCAAGACCGCATTTTACCAGCTTCTTAACAAGAATATCATGGGGCACCTTGTCAAATGCCTTGCTGAAATCAAGGTAGACTACATCCACTGCGTTCCCTTCATCTACCAGGCTTGTAATTCTGTCAAAAAACGAGATCAGGTTAGTCTGACATGGGCGATAATTATTTGGGTCCTCTCTTTCCCCCTTTTTGAAAATAGGGACAACATTTGCCCTCCTCCAGTCTGCCGGGACTTCACCTGTTCTCTAGGAATTCTCAAAGATGACTGCCAGTGGTTCTGAGATCACATCTGCCAGTTCTTTTAATACTCTTGGATGCAGTTCATCTGGCCCTGGAGACTTGAATACATCTAAACTAGCCAAATATTCTTGTACTATCTCCTTAGTTATTCTGGGCTGTGTTTCCTTTGCTGAATCATTTGCTCCAAATTCTTCAGGTCGGGCATTGTTTTCTTTATCGGAGAAGACTGAGGCAAAGAAGGCATTGAGTAGTTCAGCCCTTTCTGTGTCCCCTGTTTGCATTTCACCATCTTCTCCTCTGAGTACACGTGCTTGCTATTTGTTTGAATTCCTCTTTGGTGGTTTCCCCCCTTTTCCATTTTTTGTACACATCCTTTTTTAATCTTAACTCAGTTAAAAGTTCTTTAGATAGCCACCCTGGCTTCTTTAGGCACCTTCCATGTTTCCGTCTCATTGGTATTGCCTGACGTTGTGCTTTTACTATCTCCCTCTTTGAACTCCCTTTCCTTTTAGTATTACTGTCCATGGGATCTCACCCAGCACTTCCCTAAGTTTTATGAAGTCGGCTTTCTTAAAGTCAAGAAATTGAGTCCTAGTATGCTTGGCTGCTCCTTTCAGCTGTATAGTAAACTTCAGAAGAGCATGATCACTCACGCCTAATGATCCTTCCACTTCTACCCCACTAACCAGGTCATCAACATTGGTTAGAACCAGATCTAAAATGGCTGTTCCTCTTGTTGCTTCTCCCACTTTCTGGACAATGATGTTGTCTGCAAGGCCAGTGAGGAATCTGTTTGACCTTATGCTCTTGGCTGAGTTTGACATCCAAGAAATATCCGGGTAATTGAAGTCCCCCATTACTACTATCTCCCTTCCTTTTGCATGCTTGGCCATCTGTTCCAGGAAGGCATCATCTATGTCCTCTGTTTGGCTTGGGGATCTATAGTAAACTCCCACAATGAGGTCTCTGTTATTCTTCTCTCCCTTGATTTTGACCCAAATGCTCTCACTTTGGCTTTGAGGTTCTAAATCTTGGATCTCTTCACAGGTATACACATCCCTGACATATAACGCCACTCCTCCTCCTTTCTTGTCTGTTCTGTTTCTCTGAAATAGATTGTATCCCCCTATTATTACATTCCAATCGTGGGACTTATCCCACTAGGTTTCAGTGATGCCTATTATGTCATATTTAGTTTGCTGTACCAAGAGCTCAATCTCATCTTGTTTATTTCCCATGCTTTGCTCATTAGTGTACAGACATTGAAGTCCATTAATCATTCCCCCGTGTCTCTTATTTAAGGATTTTTTCCTCCCACCACTAGGTCTGCGTGCTGTTTGCTCCATTTGGTCTATGACATTTGGATGATCATCTTCATCAATTGATAGACTCCTACCTTCAGGAGCACTGTCTCCCTCCCCCACATTAGTCAATTTAAAGCCCTCCTGATCCTGACATCCCTTTTTGTTCCTCCCTTACTTCTGTGACTTCCTCTCTTAATTTTTCTAATTTATCTACCGTATTTTTCGCTCTATAACATTCACCTGACCATAACACGCACATAGTTTTTAGAGGAGGAAAACAAGAAAAAAAATATTCTAAACGAAACAGTGGATGTATGATTTTTGTGGTTCATGCTGTGGCCACAGACATGTGATCTGACGGTGGGTTTGGGGTAGCCCAATGCAAAAATCCTGAGGATCCATGTGGATCCATGCTTTGTAACCACGTTTTTGCGCCATTGCGGCCCCATGAAACAGTGGGTGTGTGTGTTTTTTGGTGCAAGCTGTAGCCATGGACATGCTATGTGATCTGATGGTGAATTTGGGGTGACCCAGTGCAAAAATCCTGAGGATCCATGTGGATCCGTGCTTTGAAACCACGTTTTAAGTGGGGAGGGAAGGAAAAGCACTCAAGGGACAAGGAGCACACGTGGGGGGTGTGGAGAAGGATGCTGCTAATAATGCAGAAGAGGCTCCTCTCCGGCTTTGCTCCTTTAGAACAAGCAGGCTCTGCGTCTCTCCCTCCTCCCCAGCAAGGAAACCACGATAGTAACCACTCTGAGACAAATCAAGAAAAATTGCTACCAACACTCTCCCCCAACAAGCGCAGTGAGGTCAACACACACAAACACACACACACACAGAGAACTGGCCCTAAAGTCGCAGGGCGCTGGAAGTCGCAGGGTCGCTGGGGGAGTGAACGGGAAGCAGAGAACGATCCCTCACACACACAGACACACAGAGTGCCAATTCTAAAGTCGCAGGGAGAGTGAACGGGAAGCAAGAGACGGAGAAGGAGCCCTCACAGACACACAGAGTGTCAATTCTAAGGGCGCAGGGGCGCAGGGAGAGTGAACGGGAAGCAAGAGAAGGAGAAGGAGCCCTCACACACACACAGACACACACACAGAGTGTCAATTCTAAAGTCGCAGGGGCGCAGGGAGAGTGAACGGGAAGCAAGGGGAGAAGGAGCCCTCACACACACAGAGGCACACAGAGTGTCGATTCTAAAGTCGCAGGGAGAGTGAATGGGAAGCAAGGGGAGAAGCAGCCCTCACGCACACACAGACACACAGAGTGTGGATTCTAAAGTCGCAGGGAGAGTGAATGGAAAGCAAGGGGAGAAGCAGCCCTCACGCACACACAGACACACAGAGTGTGGATTCTAAAGTCGCAGGGAGAGTGAACGGGAAGCAAGGGGAGAAGCAGCCCTCACGCACACACAGACACACAGAGTGTGGATTCTAAAGTCGCAGGGGCGCAGGGAGAGTGAAGGGGAAGCAGGAGGAGGATAACGATAGCTCAAGCACACACACACACACACAGCCCCTACAGTGCCTAATCCAAAATCGGACAGCAAAAAACTGCAGGCAGGGACAGAGAGCAGGGGTTGTTTTAAAGCAGCCAACTCCCGCTCTGCTTCTCTCCCTCCTCCCCGGCTCCGCTAGCTGACAGGAGCCGCTTACACCCGCTTTGCTGTTTCAAAGTGAGCCACGGACTGCTCACGACTGCAGCAGATTCCCCCGCCATCTGTAGGCATTCGCTCCATAACACGCACAGACATTTCCCCTTACTTTTTAGGAGGAAAAATCTGCGTGTTAGGGAGCGAAAATTACGGTACTTTTGTCTCCAAATTGCTAACCTTATCTCCCAATATCCCAAACTGTTCTTTTAGAACTTTGTTTGAGTTCTCAACATCTCTATGTACTTGTTCCTTCAATGATAAATTAGATTTTTCCATGTCACTACGGACCTGTTATGTAAATTCTTGCATTGATTTCATCATCTCTTTCCTAAATTCTAAAAGCTGCAGTGCAAAAGGGTCTGTCTGTTCTTTGTCGCCTTTTTCCCCATTATCGCCCTGTACACTGGCCCATCTTGCAGCTGCAGCAGCAACCGAAGCTGCTGTTTTACGTGTTGTTATTCTGTCTGGCCCCGACATTCCTTATCTGTTGGTTCCAAGTATTGTATGAGTTGTTCAAGGTCACACCTGCCAGCTCTGAATCTGTTCGGCTGTACAGCTCTCACCCCCTCCCAGCTTTCTCCCGGTTTCCCTTTCCCTTTTGTCAGCTATCTCTCTCCCCGTCACACTTTCACATTCACTTTTATCCCCGAAGCAAAGGAAGATAAAAAAAGGGGAAACGTTCAATAAAACATGTAACATAGAATATGTAAATACAATATTTAACAATAAGGGGGGGACCAGTTAATATTCCAAGAACAAGGGAGGTAAATTAAAAGATATATTAGGCCAGTCCAATTTCCAATATTGTCTTGGAACAAAAGGCATGCACAAAACAAATAAAAAACCAGCAGAGAAGAAATTATTCTTTAAATTATACTTATCTACTTATAGTCTCTCAAATGGTGGTGGTTTGCAATATTTCCATAACTTGTAGGTCCTTTTAGTTAGTTCTTATTTTTAATCCCATGGCCGTAGTCTTGTTTTCCAAATCGCAAATTCACAGGCAACTAAAGTTCCAGTTATCAAGCAGCTGAAGCTTTGATTAACAAATCTTATTTGGAGAACTCTCCCATTTCTTCTTTTTTCTTTTTAAAGGGACGCGGGTGGCACTGTGGGTAAAACCTCAGTGCCTAGGACTTGCCGATCGTATGGTCGGCGGTTCGAATCCCCGCGGCGGGGTGAGCTCCCGTCTTTCGGTCCCAGCTCCTGCCCACCTAGCAGTTCGAAAGCACCCCTAAAAAGTGCAAATAGATAAATAGGTACCGCTATATAGCGGGAAGGTAAACGGCGTTTCTGTGTGCTCTGCTGGTGCTGGCTCGCCAGCTGCAGCTTTGTCACGCTGGCCACGTGACCCGGAAGTGTCTCCGGACAGTGCTGGCCCCCGGCATCCTAATTGAGATGGGCACACAACCCTAGAGTTGGACACGACTGGCCTGTACGGTACCTTTACCCATTTCTTTTTGGGGTACTTTAGAGTACTTGGGAAGCTGTTCCAGGCTCTTTTCTACTTTTATTTTGGAGGTTGCCCCCCAAATGTGCAAGAGTTCCCTGCAGGCTTCCTGTCTTTACTTCCCCCTTTCTTCTTTAGCTCTTCCAAATTTTTTTATAAAGTTGCTTAAACCTCCAGCTGTGTAGATTTTCACTTATATCTCACTGGGTAACTGGATACAGTTAAAGTTGCAAGCCATTAGAATGTAACCATCCTTCCAGTCAAAGTTAGCTGTAGCAATTATCCATAGCAATAAACAAGGTCTGAGTCCCATTCACAAAAAAGTTCCCTTGCAGAGCCTGTCCGCAAAGATCGGAAACTGGCTTCCTATTTTGTTTCCGTTTCGCCAAATTGAAGTTTTATGGTCTAACTGCGCCTTTCAATTGTTTTATTGGCTTTTACCTCTAATTAGGAAGGTCTGCTGCTTCTGGTGACGGATCGTAGCTTCAGCAGGAGGTTGCGTTGTTGCCTGGAGCGTTCTCAAGCCTCTTCCTCTTTTCTCCCGTGTGCTAAACAGCAGCCAGGGGGTGCTTGGGGGGGGGGAGAATTCTTGCTCTGCAGGAACCCTTGGGTCCCCACACTCCTGTGGGGTTTTTTTGGGGGGTGCGCTGAGCTCTGGCGCTGCCCTCAAAGCCTCTCTGCCGGCTCCGTGTCACAGACGACACTCAGCACACCGACATTTTCCTCTGCAGCAGCCGGAACTGAAGTCTGTTTTCATATAATTTAGTTTATTGGATTTTTTACTTTGGTTTATTTTTGTTTAGTTAGAAATTATAAGAAAAGAGTACAGTGGTGCCCCGCAAGACGAATGCCTCGCAAGACGGAAAACTCACTAGACGAAAGAGTTTTCCGTTTTGGAGGTGCTTCGCAAAACGAATCTCCTATGGGCTTGCTTCGCAAGGCGAAAATGTCTTGCAAGTTCCTGTGTTTTTTCCCCCTTCCCCCCCTTTTTCTAAGCCGCTAAGCCGCTTATCTGCTTATCCGCTAAGCCGATAAGCCGCTAAAAGCCGCTAATAGCGCTAATCCGCTAATCCGTCAATGGGCTTGCTTCGCAAGACGAAAAAACCGCTAGACGAAGAGACTCACAGAACGGATTCTTTTCCTTTTGCGAGACACCACTGTATGTACAAATACAAGGTTAAATCAATATTTAATGGTATAACTATTTAAGGCTGTACATGTACCTAAGATCGTGTATGGATGTAAATTAATTAAAAAAAGAGAGAGATCGGCCCTTGGGGAGGATTGCGGCACCAGCAAACTATTAAAATACAATAGTCTTTCAGATAGTAAAAGCTTCCCAAAACAGGGCTGCCTTCAGATGTCTTCTAAAAGTCTGGTAGTTGTTTTTCTCTTTGACATCTGCTGGGAGGGCATTCCACAGGGCGGGCGCCACTACCGAGAAGGCCCTCTGCCTGGTTCCCTGTAACTTGGCTTCTTGCAGTGAGGGAACCACCAGAAGGCCCTCTGGGCTGGACCTCAGTGTCCGGGCTGAACAATGGCTTTGACAGGGGCGCCAGTCATATCAGCCGAAAAATCCCCCAGACCTGTTTGAAATCCCACTGGATCCATCAGCCTCCGAGGGCGGACCTTCCTAATAGATCCCCCTCTGCGGAGGGGGAAAGGTGCTGACATCCTAAATCTCATCAGGAAGTGATCTGACCACGACAAGGGACTGATGTCAATGTCCCCCACCTTCAAATCACCCTCTTCCTGTCCAGTCCAGAAAACAAGGTCCAGAGTGTGGCCTGCCTTGTGTGTTGGGCCGGTGACATGTTGGAACAGCCCCATGGTTGTCATGGCAGCCATTAAGTCCTGAGCCGCCCCAGAGCCAGCTGTCTCAACATGGATGTTGAAGTCTCCCAGAACCAGTAGTCTAGGAGTCCCCAACACTGCCTCCAAGACCAACTCTGTCATCTCAGGCAGGGAGACTGCTGGGCAGTGAGGCGGGTGGTAAACTAGCAGAATCCCTAATCTGTCCTGATTGCCCAACGCCAGGAACAAACACTCTAGGCCCCCCCAAAAAAAACTGGACAGAGAGCCTGGAGATAGAGAATCTCTATGTTATTGTTGTTTAGTCGTTCAGTCGTGTCCGACTCTTCGTGACCCCATGGACCAGAGCACACCAGGCACTCCTATCTTCCACTGCCTCCCACAGTTTGGTCAGACTCATGTTTGTAGCTTCGAGAACACTGTCCAACCATCTTGTCCTCTGTCGTCCCCTTCTCCTTGTGCCCTCCATCTTTCCCAACATCAGGGTCTTTTCCAGGGAGTCTTCTCTTCTCATGAGGTGGCCAAAGTATTGGAGCCTCAGCTTCAGGATCTGTCCTTCCAGTGAGCACTCAGGGCTGATTTCCTTCAGAATGAAGAATAGGTTTGATCTTCTTGCAGTCCATGGGACTCTCAAGAGTCTCCTCCAGCACCAGAATTTAAAAGCATCAATTCTTTGGCGACCAGCCTTCTTTATGGTCCAGCTCTCACTTCCATACATCACTACTGGGAAAACCATGGCTTTAACTATACGGACCTTTGTTGGCAAGGCGATGTCTCTGCTTTTTAAGATGCTGTCTAGGTTTGCCATCGCCTTTCTCCGAAGGAGCAGGCGTCTTTTAATTTCGTGACTGCTGTCACCATCTGCAGTGATCATGGAGCCCAAGAAAGTGAAATCTCTCACTGCCTCCATTTCTTCCCCTTCTATTTGCCAGGAGGTGATGGGACCAGTGGCCATGATCTTCGTTTTTTTGATGTTGAGCTTCAGACCATATTTTGTGCTCTCCTCTTTCACCCTCATTAAAAGGTTCTTTAATTTCTCCTCACTTCTGCCATCAAGGTTGTGTCATCTGCATATCTGAGGTTGTTGAAAAAAACCCCACAATTTAAAAGGCTATCGAAACAGTTTAAAAACAGTTTTTTTAAAAAAAGAGGTCCTCTCTGCTGAGCAGCAGTCCTCATGGGCCTGTCAGGCCCCGCTCTAGGCCAGGTGGAGAGAGGCAGGAATGGGGCCCTCAGGCACTCAGCAGAGGAGTCCTCTAGTTGAAACCCAGATATCGCCCAGCCCTACTATTGCATATCTCTGTCCAGGTGCTAAGTACTTTTATGCTGCTTTACAAATGTGTCCACCACCTAGTTGATTTGTGCAGTATATTTGCCTGTAAAATAAATATAAAGAAAGTAGTGGGGGTTATTGGGAATGTTTGATGTTTTATTGTGTTCTTTATCTGCAGGAAGCTGCCTAGAGTGGCTGGGGAAACCGAGTCAGATGGGCAGAGTACAAATAATAAAATTATGATTACTATTATTTGGTTACAAAGAACAGGAAGTAAGTGACACAGGGTGGCGTCACTAGAAAGTTATCTGTGATTAAGCCAAGAGTAAATGCAAACATGGGAAAAGTGAGACCCACTAAAAACCACAGGCGGGAGAAGCCTGTGGACGTGGGATTCGGCTGGCACCTTTTGCGCCTCCCCTACTCGCGGGGAAACCCGGTTTTGGGGATCCGGAGCGACATGGGGTGAGCGGCCTTAGTGATTGCATTTTGCAAGACAAGTGCTTTATTGGAACAGCTTCATGAGAAGATGGATGTGATGACTATTAAAATTGATAATTTGGGACAAAAAATGACTGATTTGGGACAAAAAGTGAATACCTATACAGAAACTACTCAGGAATCGATTCAGGAATCTACTTTGACATGGCAAGCTGTGGAGAAGACGAGGGAGAAAGCTGTTGTTAAATCTCAAGTAACACAAGTGGAGAGAGCCCCAGCCTTACAGAGGCAATTTGATGAATATAAGCTGTTGCCTTTTACGATTGAATTTAGAGAAAGCTGTGAAGAGAATCAGAACTTACAGGGTTAAACAGTTCTGAGTGACGTCTCACATTCTGAGGCGTGGTTATGTTCACATACGGGAGTGGTTTCTCTGTGTGTGAGTCTTTTTTCGGTTTGACCGAGAGGCGAAAGATTTGTGCTATTTCGCCAGGATGATTTAAGATGTTTTGCTACACGATTAAAGACTGTTGGAGATAAGCAACAAGCCTGCGTACAGTCTGATTTATTACCCACACACTGCAACAGTTTCTACCGCTGCGGAGACTCTGCTGAGACCAAGCTACGAGAGGGCTAGGCACGGGAGCGCAGTGGCGCAGCAGAATGTGCCGGACGCCATCATAAAGCCACAGGTTATGGGAGGCCAGCCAAGCTTTGGAAGCTGTTGCCAAGTCGTGCTGGTGTGTGTGGGAGCCAGCTGGAGTCCTGCCTAATGTTTGAGGCAGTGGAGCTCGCTGGGGAGGATCTCATCTCCAGGACCGGGTGCCAGGAGGAGCGGCTGTTACGTGAGTAGGCTCAGCCCCGGGGAGGAAGGCAAATGGCTCAGCCCCAAGAACATGGCTTTGAGCTTAAGCTGCCATGTCAGAAACTGGATAGCCAAAATTGGCTGCAGTGGAGCTTTCAAGCAGAGCTGTTATTGGTGGGGGAGCAGCTGTGGGACGTTGTCGAGCCACCACCGAAGGCAGCTGGGAAAGCAGAGGCTAAGAGAGCTGCAGAGCAAAGTGAAGTTGAGAAGCGTGTGCTTGTTTTTTTTGGCAGAAAATGTGGATGCTCATCTGGTGCCTGTTGTCCTGGGTGCAAGAAGGCCAGAGGCCGCTTGGCTAGCACTCCAAGAAGCTTGTGGAGCTGGGAAGCAAGGGCCGAGAGGTGGCTGCATCCGAAGGGGAGAGGCAAGATGGCGCCGGCCACATTCTTGAGAGCCGATACACAGCTGGGAGGAGCTGGGAGCCCCCACAGGGGGGCGAAGGGACTGTTACTGTTACTGTTGCTGCTGCTGCTGCGACTGTTGCTGTTGCTGAGTCTGAGGACTGTGTGGATGCTGCAACGTGTCTGTGTGAGGAGCCTGGAAAGAGGCCAAGTGCTGGTAGCCCTTTACCCACCAGAGGGGGTGCAGGAAAGCGTCCTGGGAGCCTCGTGAGAAGAGGGGGGGGGCAGGCCAGCAGAAGACACAGTTCAGGCTTTTTCCACTCGTCAATGTTTTGTCTGTGGGTCAGTCAACCATCTGCGTCGATCCTGTCCGCAGAGAGCGAGAGAGGCCGGGCAGGATGACGCCAAGGTCGCTTCCCATGGCAGTCAGCCAGGTTCCCATGGCAGCCAGTCCAGGAGAGGAGGCCAGCATGGGAAAGCGAAGGGAGGACGTGACTCAGGGAGTGAAGAAGATTCTTATCACCTAGCTGCCTCCATGGCAACGCTACGGGACAACTCCAGTGAGGACAGAATGATGCGTTGGGTCATCGACTCAGGAGCCAGACATCACCTGATGCCAGCGCCACCTAGTGGCGAAATGCTGAACTGCAGAGCTGTTTCAGCTGGGAAAACTGTTGTTTTTGCTGATGGATCACAGAGGCCTTTATCTAACGTGGGAAATGTGTTTGTTTCTTTTTTACAGGCGGAGCTGGAAGTCTACGTTGTGCCAGAGATGCATTGTTGTCTTTTATCTGTACCTGCTCTTGTAAAGGAGGGTTATAAGGTTTGCTTTGAAAATGATGCTTGTTCCATTTCCAGGGGTGGGAGACAACTGGTCAGTGTTGCATGTCAGAACAACCTCTTTGTTCTGGAGACACCTCTGGAGGGTAAGGGAGATGCCGAGACAGCACAGGCGAAGTGTGCTAATGTTCCCATTCATGATTCTTGTGTTCACTTGTGGCACAGGAGAATGTCGCACAGCAGTTTGGAAAATGTCCAGAAGTTGCCCCAATGCACGAAAGGTTGCAAACTGAAAGCATGTGGTAAATCCCTGGTTTGTAGGGCATGCAGAAGGGCAAAGGTACAAAGGTTCAGTTATCCCGGAAGGGAGAGGGTAATAATAATAATAATAATAAATTTTATTTATATCCCGCCCTCCCCAGCCGAAGCCGGGCTCAGGGCGGCTAACAACAATCAAATAATCAGTCAAATAATCACACAATCTAAAAATATTTCATTATAAAAATTAATTAAATCAAATTGATGGCAACCAATTAAGCAAAATTCTGTGCAGGTTGCCAGAGGAGGGAGTCAGGCTGCGCCCTGACCAAAGGCCTGGCGGAACAACTCTGTCTTGCAGGCCCTGCGGAAAGATGTCAGGTCCCGCAGGGCCCTAGTCTCTTGTGACAGAGCATTCCACCAGTTTGGAGCCGCAGCCGAGAAGGCCCTGGCTCTAGTTGAGGCCAGCCTAACCTCTCTGAGGCCTGGGACCTTGAGGATGTTACTATTTGCAGACCGTAGGTTTCTCTGTGGGGCATACCAGGAGAGGCGGTCCCGTAGGTACGAGGGTCCTAGGCCGTATAGGGCTTTAAAAGTTAAAACCAGCACCTTAACCCTGATCCTGTACTCCACCGGGAGCCAGTGCAGCTGGTATAGTACCAGATGAATGTGCTCTCGCAGCGAAGACGACCTCCTCGCGACGGTGCGCAAAGGACGCAAGTTCACCAAGTTGGACCTGCGAGGGGCGTACAACCTTATTCGCATACGGGAGGGCGACGAGTGGAAGACGGCCATGTTCATGCCCCTGGGCACCTACGAATACAGAGTTATGCCATTTGGATTACAAAATGGCTCCCACTGTTTTCAAGCTTTCATGCATCACGTGTTAGCGGGGCTCCTCTACAAGAAGTGTGTCTGCTTCCTGGACGACATCCTGATATTTTCTGAATCGCAGCAGGTTCACGACAGAGACGTCAAGGAAGTTCTGCGAAGACTACAGGAGCATAGACTGTACGCCAAGCTGGAGAAGTGCCAGTTCGACATGACGGAGGTGGATTTCCTGGGATACAAATTGTCGGACAAGGGGCTCGCCATGGACAGCGCCAAGGTTCGCGCAGTGTTTGACTGGAAGAGCCCACGCAACCGGAAGGAGGTCCAGCGGTTTGTCGGCTTTGCTAACTTCTATCGCAAGTTCATCAAGGGGTTCGCGATGCAGACGGCGGCCATTACCGACACACTCAGCTCCAAGAAGAAGAAGTTCATCTGGACGGAGCAGGCGGAGCAGTCCTTTCAGAAACTCAAGCGTCTCTTCTCGTCCGAAGAGCAACTACTGCATGTAAATCCCAGCAAACTGATGAGGGTTGAAACGGACGCCTCAGACAGGGCCGTGGGAGCAGTCCTGTTGCAGCAAGACCCGCATGGGGATTGGAGGCCGTGCGCCTTCTACTCCAGGAAGCTCAGCAAGTCGGAGCAGAACTACACCATCTGGGACAGGGAGTTGCTTGCCATTCATGCAGCATTCAAGGCGTGGAGGCACTTCCTGATCGGAGCCAAACACACAGTGCAGGTCCGCACGGACCATAAGAATCTGGAGTACTGGCGCACGGCGAGGTTCCTGAACCAGAGGCACATACGTTGGGCGGAGTTCTTTGTGGACTTCAACTTCAGGATAGAGTACGTCCCAGGTGACAACAACGTCATGGCGGATGCACTGTCCAGGAAGCCGCAATACCTCGAGGAGGCGACGCCAGCGGCAGCCAAGCACATTTTCGCACCAGAAGCGTGGGCGTGCGCTTCGGCAACCGTAGACCTGGATGCTGTACGTCGCGCGTTGCAGGACGACTCCTTCGCACGAGCAAAGATGGAAGAGGTGCACAGGGGCACGGCGAAGAGAGACGAGTTCCAAGTGCGCGACGGGTTGCTCATCCGCAAAGGGGCCATCTACGTGCCGGGAGACGAACTTCGCGCTAAGGTACTGCAGCAGTTGCACGACGCACCCACAGCCGGGCACTTTGGCACAGAGAAGACGATAAAATTAGTCGCTAGAGACTTCTGGTGGCCCAAGATGCAGGGGGAAGTCGCGGACTACGTTGCGAGGTGCGACACCTGCCAGAGGGCTAAGCCGGTGCATAAACCGCCGGCGGGACTGCTGGAACCGCTGCAAACTCCGTTCGAACCGTGGGAGAGGGTGGCCCTGGACTTTGTCACGGATCTGCCCAGCTCGAGGGGCAAGACAGCAGTGCTAGTGGTAGTGGACTTGTTAACCAAAATGGCACATTTCATTCCATGTGCGAAGGTGGCCACGGCGGAACAGACCGCCAAACTGTTCATAGATCACGTGTTCAAAGTTCACGGTCTGCCACGGTCCATACTGTCCGACCGAGGGCGACAGTTCATCTCGAACTTCTGGCAGAAGCTGATGGGCATCCTGAACGTCAAGATCAACCTAGCGTCGGCGAGACACCCGCAGACCAACGGACAAGCGGAGCGGGTCAATGCCATCATGCAGCAGTACCTGAGATGTTACGCAAATCAGCAGCCTGCAACGTGGGTGGACTACCTGCCACTCGCCGAGTTCGCCTACAACAACACGAAGCACGTGTCCACGGGGGTGACGCCGTTCTTCGCCAACAATGGGAGGCATCCCAGAACCTTCCCGGGATTAGAGAGGGTGGGGGAGGGGGAGCCACAGGCAGCGGACGCATTCGCGTCAGAGTTGCAGGAGGTCCACGAACAGCTTCGAAGGCAGTTAGAGCTAGCTAAGCACGCATACAAAGTACAGGCTGACAGACACAGGAGGGTTGGTGAAGAAATACAGGTGGGAGACTGGGTTTGGTTGGCAGCCCAAGCAGTGCCGGCCAGATCGTTAGCTAAGAAGAAGCTCGGGCATAAGCAGCTAGGGCCCTACCAAGTCGAGGCACAGGTCAATCCGGTGGCTTTCCGGCTGACACTTCTGGAGGGATCCAGGATGCATCCGGTATTCCATAGATCAGTGCTCACTCCCTACAAGGCACCTCACAGATTTCAGGAGCCAGGGATGGCACCGAGCCCGCTCGGGGAAAGGACCATGCAGGGGGGGTCGCCAGAGGGGGAGCCCATCAACGAGGTCACAGAGATTTTAGACTCCAGGTGGGGGGAAGAGGGAGTAGAATACCTTCTCGCCAGAGAGGGCACCCCAGCCAGTGCCAACAGCTGAGTGCAGGGCTACGCTTTGGAGGAACCTCTGCTCAAAGACGAGTTTCATGCCCTCTTCCCACACAGGCCCATGCCAGCCGAGTTTTTCGACGACTGGCTTTTCACACCCACGCTTTCAGCCAGCACGTTCCAGGGGTTCGACTCAGACGAGGAACCGACACTGAGCACACGTTCCCCGGAGGGGTCACCCTCGGGATCTGCCTCAGAACCCTCGTATTGGTGGGATGATCGACCAGAGGAGCAGTGGCGCAGGAAGTGGCTGGAGGGTCCCGGGCGAGCAACGTACCCAGAAGAGACCGAGGGAGAGACAGACTTGGACGTGTTCGGGGAGGACCTTGGGTTCGAGCACGGCGGCACAGAGATGGAAGCAGAGGTGATCGACGTCGGCGAGCGCAAGGAGGAAGAGCCGGACTTATCCAGTTGGATGTACGCCGCGGGAAACGAACTGTATCCGGCACTCACCCCCATAACAATGGAGCACCCAGCACCCACACCTGAAGGAGGGGAGGGGGGAAGGGGGGGCTTCGAGGGGGGGATGGATGTCAGGGGTTCAGAAGCAGAGGCACAGGAAAGGGAGGAAACAGAGAGCGAGGGGGAGGAATCCGAAGGAAATATGAGCGATGACAGCGGCCCGAGATCTCTGAGTCTTTCCAGTGAATCGGAAGATTCACAGAAAGGAGCGTCAGTGGTCAGAGCAAGGGGGGCGCCTAGGGGGACACCCCAGGAAGAAGGGACCAGAGGGGACTCAGAGAGCAGCAGTTGGAAATCGGGGCCAGCTTCCCCACCAGAGCGCAGTAGGGAGGAGGGGTCCCAGGTATCGGGATCAGGCGGCTCGCCGCAAGCGGGAGGGCATGAGTCAGGATTGGCCACACCTCCATCGGGGAGCGAGGAAACGGTCAAGAGGAAGGTTGAAGGTTGGGCGCGCGCGCCAAGTTCAAATGCACAGGAAGGCGGCACAGTAAGCAGCCCGGATAGGGAGCCAGGTCCTAAAGCCCGCCGCAAGGAGGGAGAAGAGTCCGGGGGGTCAGCGTCAGAAGAGTCCAGGAAGGAAGAGACCACGGGGGGCAGAGGGACCCAGAGAAGGAAGGAAAGACGGAAGAGGTGGAGTAAGGCTAGAGTATTAAGTTGGTGTACAGGAGGCGGAGACTCAGACGGAGCTTCGCCGTTCTAGCTTCTAAGACGTAGAGCTGCGCGCTGCGGCTTGAAAATGGAAACTGTAACTCAATAAAGACTTTTGTACAGTGTTGCCGGCTAGCGTGGTCCTCTGTGAGCTGGGATCTGGAAGCAGCTCTGACACCAACCATTACTTGAACCTCAAACGCCATGGTGGCTGTCCCCATTAGAGGCCTTCACAGTTAAAAATATAAATATGAATAGCAATTGGGGAACTTACAGCCAACTACTAAAAGAAGATCAAGGGCAAATGAAATTGAAATCATTTGAAGAGATAAGGCATTATCTCACCGATTGGCTACAATACCACCAGTTAAATAATGTATTTAATTCAGATAAAAAAATAGGTTTCGGAAAAGAAGAATCCAAATTACAAATTATATTATTAAAGAACAATAAGAAATTATTATTATCTAAAATTTAAGATCTATTACTTGAATGGGACCTGAAAGATGAGCAAGTAAAAGATGTTATGGTAAAATGGGCCCAGGACATCAGCCACACAATGCAGATGGAGCAGTGGGAAAAACTTTGGAGACCAGACATCAGATTTACTGCCTGTTACACCATTATGGAAAATCTGGTAAAAATGTTATATAGGTGGTATATGACACCCTCTAAATTAGTCAAGGTATATAAACTAAAATCCAACCTGTGTTGGAAATGTAATAAAATTGAGGGGACAATGTTCCATGTATGGTGGGGATGTGAGAAAGTTAAGAACTTCTGGGGATGTATCCATAAAGAATTAAAGAAAAAAAAGTTCGAAATTTCTAGAGAGAAGAAACTGGAGGCGTTCCTATTGGGTATTTTAGGAAATGACATCCCACAGGATAAGAAAAGGATGTTTTTATATGCCACAGTCACAGCCAGATTGCTACCTGCTAGAAATTGGAAAGGAGACATCATTCCCACTAAAGAAGACTGGATAATTAAATTATGTGAATTTATAAGATTGGCCAAATTAACGGCAGCCATAAGAAATCAGTCCAACCAAAATGTAAGGAAGGAATGGCAATGTTTTGAGGACTATATGAAAAAACACTGCTCTAAGAATAATATATTGCTATGCGTAGAATAAGTATGTAAAGATGAATCAAACTAAGGTAAAATTAATAATGGATATATATTGGATAATACAAGACACAATGTTAAACTATTTATAGTACAAAGGATGTCAAGTTGTGGTGGAGGGAAGCTACACGGGTGAAAGTTTTAGTATTTCTTTATTTTTGTGTATATGGGTTTTGTTTTGTTTTTCCCCAAAGTATGATATGCAAAATGGAATAATGATTTTTCTTTTATTTTTCATTTTGAATAAATAAAAAAGTTTTTTTAAAAAAGAAACTAGCTGTCAGCCATCATATACTATACCATAACATTTCCACATTAAGTAAGTTACTTGGCGTACAAGTTCTGTGAAAGGAATGATTTTACCTTAAGAGAGTGGACACTCAGACTGTTTTTAATTTGCTTGTATCGCTGCCCCCAATGATTATTAGTTACTTCTATAAACAAGACAGGAAAATTGGCTTCCAGGTGGAAAAATCAAAATTAGAGACTGAACTATTAGAACCCAATACTAAGAATTTGTCAAGAATGTATAATTTGCTGCTGAAATGGAACACACAAGATGAAACAGTTAAATCAGCTATGATTAAGTGGGCACAGGATGTTGGTCATAACATTATGTTTGCTGACTGGGAATGGTTGTGGAACACCGGAATAAAATTTACGGCATGTAATGCCTTAAAGGAAAATATTATGAAAATGGTCTATAGGTGGTACATGACCCCAGTCAAGCTAGCAAAAATTTACCATTTGCCTGATAACAAGTGTTGGAAATGTAAAGAAACTGAAGGCACTTTCTACCATCTTTGGTGGACATGCCTGAAGATTAAGGCTTTCTGGGAAATGATATATAATGAAATGAAAAAGGTACTTAAATGTACTTTTCCTAAGAAACCAGAGGCCTTTCTCCTGGGCATTGTCGGCCAATTGGTGTCAAAGAAAGATAGAATTTTCTTTATGTACGCCACAACAGCAGCGAGAATACTCATCGCAAAGTATTGGAAGACACAAGATTTACCCACCCTGGAAGAATGGCAGATCAAAGTGATGGACTACATGACATTGGCTGAGATGACTGGCAGAATCCGTGATCAGGGAAAAGAGACGACGGAAGAAGAATGGAAGAAATTTAAAATATATCTTAAGGACTATTATAAACTTGATGAATGCTAGAATGTTGAGGTTTTCAGAAAGAAGGGGTTACAGCAATATAAGATTAGACTAAAGAAAAGATTAACATGACAGAGGTTGGAAAGAAATATTTGGAAGTTGTTAAAAAATTATGAACATTGGGATGCAGAAAGGGGAGGTATGGGGAAGTTCGAGAAAAGAAGTTTACGAAAAATGGTTATGAAACTATACGTGTTTGTATGTCTTTTTATGTGTGTGTTTGTTTAAAAAACTTTGTAAAACTAATTAAAAAAATTTATATATAAAAAAAATGATTATTAGTTACTTACCCTCCGTTGGTTTCTTCATGGCCTTCATTATGCATGGCATGAAGTCAATCTGCTTGTCTGGGCCAAACAACAACAAATCCATGGCTTGTTCTTCCAGCACCATCAACAACATACAGATACCTACAACAATGAAAATGAGAAAGTTCAGAAGCTATCACTGGGTGTTGGCTTAACTCCCGATCTTAATCCACAACCAAAACAAAACCTACTTTTGTAATTGCACCTGCTAGCATGCCACTCAAACTTTTAATCTCTGGAGCCCTCTAGAGCTTGGGAATACAACTCCCATCATCCCTGGCAGCAGACCATATTGACTAGGGCTGATGGGAGTTGGGAGTCCAACAACATCTGGAGGGCATCATGTTAGCTTCCCCTGTTTTTCACTACACATTTCTTTGAACAGGTTGCACAAACATAGTTGAGATGGTGTAATTTTTAAAAATGATATATGCAACAGTTAAATGCCACAAAAAATGTCTGATACAGGTAAAGGAAGGAAAGTTTTCATTCTACAAGGAACAGGAGAAAAGGAGCCTCAGGGCGCAAGCCTGCAGCCCTCTAAATTCTATTAGACTACGATTCCCATCAGCCCCAACTGGCAAGCTAATAGTCCAAGATTATGAGAAACATATTCCAGCAACAGCTAAGACCACAGGTTAGTAAGCTTTTAGCTATATGGACCAATGGTCAAATTCAGTGTAAGGTAGCTTTCCGTGTGCGTGTGTGTGTGTGTGTGTGTGTGTGTGTGTGTGCGCGCGCGCGCATGCATGCATGCATGCACTGGAGGGGAAGACACACAGACTGAGTGTGGGGTGGTTGTACCCAGGCTCACCCCATGCCCATTTTGGGGGCACACACAGTGCTGGCATGAAGCCCTCAGAGGTTTTGTTATGAGCCAATGTTGCCCATGCGCCAAAAGACAAAAAGGTTTAGCCATCTCTGCTGTACTACAATGCTACCACTCTCTATAGAATGGTTCAAGCCTAACATCTCAGCTTGCTTCTACTCACCTAGCCAGTAGTTTTCGTAACTGGTGGTATCATACAGATGGCGAGGCAACAAGATAAGATTCCCCTTCTCAACTATTGCAAGGTTATAAGTATCAGAGTTTTCAAAGTGGTCCAGCTCTATGACTCTGAACAAGCACGTCAACACTTCCTGGATGTTGTAATAGTCGTCCCTGTCCACCTTCCCCAGGCTCCTGGCTTTCAGGATGGCCCACTGACGAATCTGTGGGTTTGGGGGGACACTAGGAATTACTACAGTAAGGAATCACAACAGTAATTGTTAAGACAAATTGGGGCAGGAAGCAAGTTGGCATGAAAAGCAACTATTATAAAGCGTAAGATAAAGGTTCAAATTCCAAACCAGACAGCCTAGATATCTATTTCTAGAAATGCTTATTTGAAGGTTGTGAACTTCCTAGCCTCCTCACTTCCCAACCACCCTAGAAACTGAGGGACAAGAGACCACCTTTTAACAACAACCTTTTTAAAAAAAGATTCTGGGCAGAATTACTAAAAATAGAACTGTGTTAATAACAATGTAGAACAGTTTGGATGTTACTTTGGGTTGTATCCTGTGTCAGTCCTATGCAGAGCAGGCCCACTGAAATTGATGGGCGCTGTCAAGGATGCGCATGGTTGCTCACGAGTAAACAGCCAGGACTCCGACCTGCCTTTTTATAGGTTTTATTTGGTGCAAACTATGTACAGTGCAGAAGTCCAAAGTTCATGTCTGCCTCAGTCAGTAGCAGATTCCAAGAGTGGGTTCTTCCGCGCCCCCCCCCCATCATAAGAAGCTGGACACTCCCAATCTCCTCCTCTTTTCCTTGCGAAAACTAGGCGGCGGAAGCTGCATGTCTGTTTCCCTATCGTTCCTGCCTCCCTCCCCCCTTTTGATGGCAGTCCCCTGACAGGCACGATCAACTTAGGTTTGTTAACTTCAATGGGTGTACTCTTAAGCATAAGTTAGTTCTCAATCAATCTCCTTTATTGGCATAGTAAGAGTATGTCGTATACATGGATTGGAAAACAACACAGGTAACAAAACATAGTAGGAGGCACTTTAGGATAAAACTGTCCAGACGTTGTGAGATACAAAGGTGGCTCTTAGGACCTATGGTGACGTAATTTCATGGCGTCACTCCAAAATCTTGCCGCATTCTCCAAGTCATTCCTACAGTTATTCAACAGATAGGTCACCCTGAAAGATCCCCTCCTTCAATAAGGGGGCCAAATAGAATCATAGAATCATAGAATCATAGAGTTGGAAGAGACCACAAGGGCCATCGAGTCCAACCCCCTGCCAAGCAGGAAACACCATCAGAGCACTCCTGACATATGGTTGTCAAGCCTCTGCTTAAAGACCTCCAAAGGAGGAGACTCCACCACACTCCTGGGCAGCAAATTCCACTGTCGAACAGCTCTTACTGTCAGGAAGTTCTTCCTAATGTTTAGGTGGAATCTTCTTTCTTGTAGTTTGGATCCATTGCTCCGTGTCCGCTTCTCCGGAGCAGCAGAAAACAACCTTTCTCCCTCCTCTATGTGACATCCTTTTATATATTTGAACATGGCTATCATATCACCCCTTACCCTCCTCTTCTCCAGGCTAAACATGCCCAGCTCCCTTAGCCGTTCCTCATAAGGCATCGTTTCCAGGCCTTTGACCATTTTGGTTGCCCTCCTCTGGACACGTTCCAGTTTGTCAGTGTCCTTCTTGAATTGTGGTGCCCAGAACTGGACACAGTACTCCAGGTGTGGTCTGACCAGAGCAGAATACAGTGGCACTATTACTTCCCTTGATCTAGATGCTATACTCCTATTGATGCAGCCCAGAATTGCATTGGCTTTTTTAGCTGCCGCGTCACACTGTTGGCTCATGTCAAGTTTGTGGTCAACCAAGACTCCTAGATCCTTTTCACATGTACTGCTCTCAAGCCAGGTGTCCCCCATCTTGTATTTGTGCCTCTCATTTTTTTTGCCCAAGTGCAATACTTTACATTTCTCCCTGTTAAAATTCATCTTGTTTGTTTTTGCCCAGTTCTCTAATCTGTCAAGGTCGTTTTGAAGTGTGATCCTGTCCTCTGGGGTGTTAGCCACCCCTCCCAGTTTGGTGTCATCTGCAAATTTGATCAGGATGCCCTTGAGTCCATCATCCAAGTCGTTGATAAAGATGTTGAATAAGACCGGGCCCAAGACAGAACCCTGTGGCACCCCACTAGTCACTCTTCTCCAGGATGAAGAGGAACCATTGATGAGCACCCTTTGGGTTCGGTCAGTCAGCCAGTTACAAATCCACTGAGTGGTAGCATAGTCAAGACCGCATTTTACCAGCTTCTTTACAAGAATATCATGGGGCACCTTGTCAAATGCCTTGCTGAAATCAAGGTAGGCTACATCCACTGCGTTCCCTTCATCTACCAGGCTTGTAATTCTGTCAAAAAACGAGATCAGGTTAGTCTGACATGACTTATTTTTCAGAAATCCATGCTGACTATTGGTGATCACAGCATTCCTTTCTAGGTGCTCACAGACTGTTTGCTTAATGATCTGCTCCAGAATCTTCCCTGCTATTGATGTCAGACTGACTGGGCGGTAATTATTTGGGTCCTCTCTTTTCCCCTTTTTGAAAATAGGGACAACATTTGCCCTCCTCCAGTCTGCCGGGACTTCGCCTGTTCTCCAGGAATTCTCAAAGATGACTGCCAGTGGTTCTGAGATCACATCTGCCAGTTCTTTTAATACTCTTGGATGCAGTTCATCTGGCCCTGGAGACTTGAATACATCTAAACTAGCCAAATATTCTTGTACTATCTCCTTAGTTATTCTGGGCTGTGTTTCCTTTGCTGAATCATTTGCTCCAAATTCTTCAGGTCGGGCATTGTTTTCTTTATCGGAGAAGACTGAGGCAAAGAAGGCATTGAGTAGTTCAGCCCTTTCTGTGTCCCCTGTTTGCATTTCACCATCTTCTCCTCTGAGTGACCCCACAGTTTCTTTGTTCTTCCTTTTGCTACGAACATACCCATAAAAGCCTTTTTTGTTGCTTTTAACCTCTCTAGCAAGCCTGAGTTCATTCTGTGCTTTAGCTTTTCTGACTTTGTGTCTACATGTGCTGGCTATTTGTTTGAATTCCTCTTTGGTGGTTTCCCCCCTTTTCCATTTTTTGTACACATCCTTTTTTAATCTTAATTCAGTTAAAAGTTCTTTAGATAGCCACCCTGGCTTCTTTAGGCACCTTCCATGTTTCCGTCTCATTGGTATTGCCTGACGTTGTGCTTTTAGTATCTCCCTCTTAACAAACTCCCAGCCATCATGAACTCCCTTTCCTTTTAGTATTGTTGTCCATGGGATCTCACCCAGCACTTCCCTAAGTTTTATGAAGTCGGCTTTCTTAAAGTCAAGAAATTGAGTCCTAGTATGCTTGGCTGCTCCTTTCCGCTGTATAGTAAACTTCAGAAGAGCATGATCACTCGCGCCTAATGATCCTTCCACTTCTACCCCACTAACCAGGTCATCAACATTGGTTAGGACCAGATCTAAAATGGCTGTTCCTCTTGTTGCTTCTCCCACTTTCTGGACAATGAAGTTGTCTGCAAGGCCAGTGAGGAATCTGTTTGACCTTATGCTCTTGGCTGAGTTTGACGTCCAACAAATATCTGGGTAATTGAAGTCCCCCATTACTACTACCTCCCTTCCTTTTGCATGCTTGGCCATCTGTTCCAGGAAGGCATCATCTATGTCCTCCGTTTGGCTTGGGGATCTATAGTAAACTCCCACAATGAGGTCTCTGTTATTCTTCTCTCCCTTAATTTTGACCCAAATGCTCTCACTTTGGCTTTGAGGATCTAAATCTTGGATCTCTTCACAGGTATACACATCCCTGACATATAACGCCACTCCTCCTCCTTTCTTGTCTGGTCTGTTTCTCTGAAATAGATTGTATCCCCCCATTATTACATTCCAATCGTGGGACTTATCCCACCAGGTTTCAGTGATGCCTATTATGTCATATTTAGTTTGCTGTACCAAGAGCTCAAGCTCATCTTGTTTATTTCCCATGCTTTGCGCATTAGTGTACAGACATTGAAGTCCATTAATCATTCCCCCGTGTCTCTTATTTAAGGATTTTTTCCTCCCACCACTAGGTCCGTGTGCTGTTTTCTCCATTTGGTCTATGACATTTGGATGATCATCTTCATTAATTGATAGGCTCCTACCTTCAGGAGCACTGTCTCCCTCCCCCACATTAATCAGTTTAAAGCCCTCCTGATGAGGTTTCTGAGATTTTTGGCAAAAACATTTCTCCCAACCGTTGTGAGGTGCAGCCCATCACTTGCCAGAAGTCCATCTTCAAGAAACTGCAGTCCGTGATCTAAGAATCCAAACCGTTCCTGTTTACACCATTTGCGAAGCCAGCTGTTCACTTCCACTATTTTCCCCTCTCTCCCTGGGCCACGTCGTTCAACTGGGAGGACAGATGAGATGACAATTTGTGCATTTAGTTGCTTCAATTTCCTGCCGAGAGCCTCGTAGTCTCTTTTGATCTTCTGGAGGCTATTGCTTGCAGTGTCATTGGTTCCCACATGAACCAAGAGGAAGGGGTATTTGTCAGTGGGTTTTATGATTCCTTGCAGTCGTTCAGTTACATCTTGGATCTTAGCCCCGGGGAGACAGCACACTTCCCGAGACATCTTGTCAGGCCCACAGATCACTGCTTCTGTTCCCCTCAGTAGGGAATCCCCTATCACCACTACACGCCTCCTCTTGGGTTTGGTCGGGGTTCTTCCGTGAGCTGTCCGTTCCAAGGTCGCCTGCACATTCCCTGAGGACTGACTTTGCTGCTCGTCTTCATATACCTGATCGACTGTAATGAGGGAGAGATCCTCAAATGGAGTCTGCTCTTCGTCTTCCATGCTAGGGGAGAGGACCTCAAAGCGATTGTGTATTTCTAAGCAATCAGAGCGAACCCTGGGCCTCCTACTTCTTTGAGTCACGTTTCTCCATATATCTGGCTCCTGTGTTGGTGAACTAGACTCCTTCTCAGGGGAGTCCCCTGTCTCCTCCTTGGTGGAGACGGTGTGCTCTGTTGCTTCCAAGAAGAGCTCCAGCTCTCTAATTCTTTGGAGCGTAGCTACACGTTCCTCCAGTTGCTGGACTTTGTCTTTTAAGAGAGCAATCAACATGCAATTGCTGCAGGTAAAGCTGCCTGCAACCTTTGGCAAGATGGCAAACATTGCGCAGGAATCGCAGGCGACTGCAGCTGTTCCCTCCCCTTCCATCTTGAGATCGTGTCGTTGGGGTTGGCTACAGAGGTCCTCCATCATAAAAAGCTTGAAGACAGGACAAATAACTTCCCCCACACAAAAAAACACCTAGATCTCCCCCCACAAACGTTTGAGACTAGCTCCCCTAAATCTAAAAGATGGATCTAACTGCGCGCGTCGCTAGGCGCGCGCCGCTGCCCTGCAAACTCTGATAAGCTCCTCCCACAGCTAATCCCCTGCCTCAACAGAAACCCTGCCCCCTCTGAGCTTTACACAGGGAAAACAGCTAATGAGCCACAAAGAAACACACACACACAAAAGAAAACCCTTTTTGCTCCTTCTTCAACTGATGCCCTGCAAACTCTCAATACTAATCATTTATTTTTGCATAAACTGGGCAATGAAACAAAACGTGTGTGATAGATACAGCCTGTTTTGTGCCACAAGGGCAGTACCTTTCAGAATAAGGGATTTTCAAGAATCTAACATCTTACTAGATGGCAAGATGTGAAATCTTGAGAGGGAAATAGCTCTGCTTAGGTGGGGAGCATAAAGGTAATGTAAATATGGAGGGCCCTGGCCAAATGAGGGTAGAATTCCCAACCCCAATGGGGAACAGGTTTTATTGGCTGTACTGCTAAGGGCTTGGAATTCAATCTCTAGGATTCTGCACTTGATTGTCTGGAATGCTTGCAATTATGGGAGCATAAGCAGCGACTCGAGTGATAGGCCACATGTTCTGATTCTGCTTTCAATGCGAGCCAACCATTTGGAGTGGTGGGATTCCACCAGCATATGGAAAGTTAAAGAAGATGGGTCAGACTTCTTTATATGCAAACTCGGCCAAGAGGAGCAAGGCCACCCAGTCATCCTGCTGGTAACTGACGTACCAACACAGGTACTGCTGCAGTGTGTTGCTGGTTCTCTCTGCCTCTCTGTTGGTCTCCGGATGATGAGCTGAAGAGAGGCACAGTTCCATGTCCAGAAGTTGCATGAGCTTCTTACAGAACTGGGAGGTGAATTGGGTTCCTCTTTCAGACACAATTCGCTGTGGCAGACTGTGCAGCTTGAAGACATGATCTACGAAGAACTGGGCTGTCTCTTAGGCTGTTGGAAGCCCCTTGCAAGACACAAAATGTGCCATCTTGGTAAACAGGTCCACCACCACCCAGATCACAGTCTGCTGTCACGAGGACGGCAGTTCAGTAATGAAGTCCATGGCTATGGTCTCCCAGGGCCCCTGCGGTGTAGGCAGGGGTTGCAGTAGCCCCACCAGGGCTTCTTGAGGCCGCTTGGCACACTGACAGCTTTTGCAGGCGTGAACCTACTCCTTGACTGTCAGGAAACTGACATCAGAGCAACAGGCGAAGGAGAGGCTCTCTGATTCTGCAGGGGAAGGAACAAGCACTAGGGGGAGACGCAGCTTGATGGAGGGGGAAGGAAATCAGCGTAACACCAAGGAGCCAGGAGAGCAAATGGGAGAAGAGGTGGAAGGGCTCCGGGATTCTTCCTTGGAAGTCAGTGAGGAGAGCCCTGGTCCTCCACTACCCACGCCCTCCTTGCGCAGGAGACTCCCGCGCAATGAGAGGCGGAGACGATTGGGAGTCAAACAACTCTTATGCTGGCAACGGTTTAAGAAACGCCCACAGACAGACTCTGCGAGCGACTGAGGCAGCCACACTGAGATGGGCTGTGCAGTCAGGACGGTTTAACCCAGGCAGCCAAGCTCCAAAAGGGGACAGTTTACGCACGAGTAACTCCAAACCATTACAGCAGTCTGTCTGTCACCGAAAGTTGCTCGTGCGCAACAAGTAGGCGGCATCATGAGTAAGACGGGAGAAGTCAGAGCCACTGAGGGGGCTGCTGGAGGACAATCGCTGGAGGAGAGAAACCGCGACTTGGAACAGCACATAGCCCTCTTGATAGCGAGGCTGGACGAACGACGGTCTCAGGATGCCCAGGAGAGGCCCACCCCCATAGCAAGGAAGGTACCGGGACTGGTGCATAAGTTTGGGGGGAGACCTCAGGATTATGGGGCGTTTAGAACAGAAATAGAATATGCCTTGAAACTGCAACAGAGCGATTTTGAAGATGACGCATCGCGGGTTGCCTATATTGTGGGGCACCTGCAGGATGGGGCTAGACAGTGGATCAGGCCCCTTATGGCGACGCAAAATGCTGCCATGCAGGACCTGGGGAAATTTTTCCAGGCAATGGACGCAATGTTTTCCAGTGATGTGCAACAAAGTGTGACAAAACGGGAACTGATGAACTGTAAGCATGTAGGATATTTCCGTTCCACCTTAAAAGGGAGCAGGCTTTGTAAGTAACAGAGTCTGCGCATGTCCTGTTCACAGGATGTTTATGTTTGCTATTCCTTTCGATTTCAGTCGGGACAGAGACGCTGACAAAGAACGGTCATGTTTTTCTTTGTTCTGTTCTACGCTAAATAAAGTCTGTAAATATGCTAAATATGCTCTTCTGCGGTGCAAGCTTTCTGCTGTGTTTCTGCTGATAAACATTGTGCACAAGCCTGGAATGTGGCAATCTATTTCCAGAACGGCTTCGTGTCGCTAACTGCTGGATCTGCCTGTCTACGGGAGATCGATGGACGTCCGACAGCCAGCTTGGGGCCATGATGGACAATATCTCCCTGGCAGTTTCCCAACAACAAGGTTTCGGGCCCAGATTCACAGCACCTACAGGAGAGTAAAAGCTGCAACAGACTGCGTCAGAGAGGTATGTTGTGGGAAAAGCGAAAGAAAGGGACGCTTTTCTGTTTACCTTGCAAGGAGCCTTTGGAACTCCGGCAGATTAATGGCCCTGGGAGCCGAGCCAGAGAGTTCGTGATTAATGGGCTGCCAAGATAAGGAGTCTTTGAAGGCATAAAAGGCTCACAGCTCAAGCAAAAAGCTGGAATGGAGTTTTTCCACGCTTTTGAAGCTTCTGAGGCCCCTGTGTGCCCGAAGTTGGATGGGCAGAATTATGAAACCTGGGCAAAGTGGTGTGAATCTTTGCTGCGTCAGTTTCGGGTGTGGCATACCGTGAGTGAGGCCCCCCCAGTTCCTCTGACAGAGAGATGGAAAGCCGATGATTCGAAGGCGATAGACATAATAGTCTTATCCGTATCTCTTGAGGAAATTAAGATGCTGGCTGGCAACACCACTGCACGTGGAATGTGGAATGCTTTGATGAAAGCTCACAAGCCAATAATCCCAGCCCAGAGTTTGACTGCATCGGAGGTTCTAGCTGTTTCCCAGAATGCGAGTGAATGCAGGGATGCTGAGGGCACCGGTTGCAAGCTGCAGGGGGAGCTGACCGTCACGTCATCCCAGGCAGCATACCAGCCTCCAGGGGGAGCCAAGGAGTCAGCAGCTGAGAGCTCTGTTTCTCGTGAGAACCAAGGTCATCGCCTTTGCAGAGGCCGGAAAGGCAAAGGTAAACACAGGCAGGCGTCTGCAGATGGCCCGAAGCAGAGGGAGGGTGAAGAGCCTGCGCCAGGGAAAAACAAAGCGTTGTTTGCTGGCACAGCTTCACCAAAGGCTAAAGGCACGTCTGCTGACCAGAAGCAGGGGGGCAAGCTGCAAAAGCCCACGCCAGTGGAAAACAAGGCTATGTTTGCTGGCACAGCTTCACCAAAGGCTAAAGGCATGTCTGCTGGCCAGGAGCAGCAGGGGGGCAAGCTGCAAAAGCCCACGCCAGTGGAAAACAAGGGTTTGCTTGCTGTAAAGACTGCTCCAACAGCCAAAGGCAGGTTTATTGTCGATTCAGGTGCCACCCGCCACATCACGAAGGACCGCCATCTCTTTATCTCCTTCAAGCCTCAGGAAGGTGAGATCCACCTGGCTGATGGAAGGACGTTGCAAATTGCAGGAGAAGGGACAGTGAAACTTGCAAGTCTGCACACTACCATCAGTAATGTACTTTTTGTTCCAGGAGCTGCAAGCAACTTGCTTAGCGTCCCACAGCTTACTGGGCGTGGTTTTCAGATTTCCTTCAAGAGGAGCGTCTGTGTCATCAGTAAAGGCAAAGAGGACTATTTGCATGCAAAGTTTATGGATGGTTTGTTCCATATAACTTATGATGACACTCCTGTTGTGTCTAAAGCTGATTCTTGTTGTGTTGCACAAACTAACAAAGTTCTTCATGCAGGTTGCATTCATGATGCGCATCGAAGGTTTGGTCACCTCTCTTGGAAGGCACTGGCCAAGATGCCAGAGGTGGTTGAAGGTTTGAACATCAAACCCTGTAAATTTCAAATGAAATGTGTATCTTGTGCAGAGAACAAGGTGAAGGTTGCTCCAAAAGGCAAGGAGTCTAGCAGGCAGGCTTCCAAACCCTACCAGCTAGTGCATGCGGACCTGGTTGGGCCACTAGCGCCCTCTTTAGGAGGAGCAAGGTACTTCATGATTCTGATTGATTCTTTTTCCAGGTTCATTCATGTGTTTTTGCTCGAACAGAAATCGCAAGCGTTTCCGAAGTTTAAGGCATTCTGTGCTTGGTTGGAGAATGTGCACGGTAAACGTATTTCCTGTTTGTTTACCGATCGGGGCAGGGAGTTTACTTCTCAGCAGTTTGAAGCTTTCCTGACTGAGAAGGGAATCCAGCATGACATGTCAACGCCCAGATCGCCATGGATGAATGGGCTTGCGGAGAGAGCAAATCAGACATTGCTGCAAGGAATAAAAACCTTGTTGCATGATGCCAATCTCCCTGGTAAGTTTTGGGGGGAAGCTCTGGGGAATTTGGTTTATTCCTTTAACCGCAGATTGTCATCACCCATTGGCTGTACCCCCTATGAGAGGATGTTTGGCAAGAAGCCCAACATCAAGCACATGAGAATTTTTGGTTCTGACATGTGGGTACACTCCCCACAAACCCACAAGCTTGGGAAGCGTGGGGCACATGGTTTGTTCATGGGGTACGAAAAAGGTGCATACAGGGTATGGATGACTGACTCTAAATCCATAAAGTTCACAAGGAGTGTTGAGTACAATCCTAAGTGGGGGGAAAATGTGGGAATTTTCCAGAGTTACCCAGAGGAGGATGAAGGTGATGTCAAGCAAGCAGCTAAAGCTGAGGAAGCTGCTGAAGATGATGAGGATGATGATGATGATGATGATGATCAGAGTTCGGATTCCAGTTCAGTGGGCAGTGCTGCTGCTGGTGTCAGTGACAGTGATGACACAGCAGACTACCAGAGCGCAAAGGCCTCAGTCAGACCATCTGATGCGTCTGACAATGAACTGGAAGAACCACTGTTCACCATTGGTCATTTTTCTCCTAAGAAAGAGGAGATGAGTCCAGAAGACTTGCGTCTAGTACGTAGGTCTGAAAGGGCGACCAAAGGCAGACCTCCAAAGAGGTATGCTGATGAGTTTGCTAAGACAGCAACTGCTGTTCTTAGTAGCTCAGAGAAGGTGTGGGAACCTTCAAGCTTCAAAGAGGTTCAGGAGTTAACCTCTAAAGATGCTGAGCCTTGGCTTAATGCCATGAAGGCTGAAGTTGATTCCTTGAACAGGAACCAAACTTGGGAACTGGTACCGGTAGTCCCAGGAATGAGACTGGTTGGCAGCAAATGGGTCTTCAAGGCCAAGACAGACCAGAATGGCAAGGTAGTCAGACACAAAGCCAGATTGGTTGCCAGAGGTTTTTCACAGGTACCAGGACAGGATTACCACGAGACCTACTCACCCACAGTCAAATATGAGAGCATTCGGCTGATGCTCAAGATTGCTGCGGAGGAGAAACTGCGTGTTACCCATCATGACATTAATACAGCTTTTTTGTACGGGATTTTGAACGAGGAGCTGTTCATGCTTCCACCTGATGGGATGGAGATACAGAAGGGAATGGTCTGTAAACTGCGGAAATCCTTATATGGTCTTAAGCAGAGTGCCAGGTGTTGGAACACAAAACTCACTGAGACATTGCTTTCTCTAGGTTTTCACCAGGGCAAAGCTGATCCATGTGTGTTTGTCAAGGAGGAGGGGCAAAACAAACTGTATTGTTTATGTTTTGTTGATGATCTTCTGATGTTTTGGAAGAATCAGGCTTTTTACCAAAGCACCCTAGCTCAACTGAAGGAGCACTTTGACATGAAGGATCTTGGTGAGGTATCCAACTATCTTTCTCTGCAGGTGGAGAAGGACCAAGCAGGTAATTTTCTGGTACACCAAACACAGAAAATTGCTGATGTATTAACCAGGTTGAATTTGGTTGATGCAAACCCAGCAGACACACCGATGGTGACAGGTTACCAGGTAGACAGTACTGCTGAAGCGTTTTCTGACACAACGCTGTACAGATGCATTCTAGGCAAGCTGAATTTCATTGCCAGATGTTCAAGACCTGGCATTGCTGTAAGCTGTAATCTGCTTAGCAGACATGCCAACAATCCTACGATTCAGGATTGGAAAGCTCTGAAGCGCATAGCCCGCTATTTGAAAGGGACTATGCACTACAGGCTGAGGTTCACCAGTCAGAAGACTGGAGGTCTTGAAATCTTTGCTGATGCAAGTTTTGGAAGTGACACCACGGATGGTACAAGCACTTCTGGAGTATGCTACATGTACAACCACTGCCTGTTTGACTGGTTGTGCAAGAAGCAAACAACAGTGAGCCTAAGTTCCTGTGAAGCAGAACTCAATGCTCTGTCATTTTCACTCATGGATTGTGAATGGTTGATGCAACTGTTTAAGGACATCAGGGTGTCTGTGAAATGTCCTGTACAAGTGAATCAAGACAATAGATCGTGTTTGGCTTTGCTGAACTCAGAGAGTTGCAAGCAAAGAACCAAGTACTTGCAGATTAAGCTACATCGTGCAAGAGAGTGTATTCAGAAAGGACTGATTCAGGTGTCCTACATGGCAGGAAATGAAATTCCTGCTGATCTGTTGTCTAAGGTTGTTAACAGAGAACAACTTAAGGTTTATGTACAAAAGTTGCAATTGGGTTGAACCACAGGTACTACAGGTTACACGGAAAGGGGGAGGATGTTAGGATATTTCCGTTCCACCTTAAAAGGGAGCAGGCTTTGTAAGTAACAGAGTCTGCGCATGTCCTGTTCACAGGATGTTTATGTTTGCTATTCCTTTCGATTTCAGTCGGGACAGAGACGCTGACAAAGAACGGTCATGTTTTTCTTTGTTCTGTTCTACGCTAAATAAAGTCTGTAAATATGCTAAATATGCTCTTCTGCGGTGCAAGCTTTCTGCTGTGTTTCTGCTGATAAACATTGTGCACAAGCCTGGAATGTGGCAATCTATTTCCAGAACGGCTTCGTGTCGCTAACTGCTGGATCTGCCTGTCTACGGGAGATCGATGGACGTCCGACAGCCAGCTTGGGGCCATGATGGACAATATCTCCCTGGCAGTTTCCCAACAGGGAGACCAGTCAGTTAGAGAGTACTGGTCACGTTTTGCAATGATAGTTCACCGTCTCGGGTGGCAGCTGGACTCTGAACCCATACAAATGTTGTTTGAGGAGGGGTTGTCACCAACAGTCAAGGATGAGCTTTCGCGCGCACCCCGCCCACAGTCCATGGACCAGCTGACCAAAGCAGCACTTGCGATTGGTGTACGGCAGGAAGCATGGGCGCAGGAGAGGCGGGAAAGGAGAGAGCAGCGTTGCCATGACTACCGCATTCCTGAAATACCAAGGCAGCTTTCCCCGCAGGAGGAGCCAATGGAAATAGGTGGCGCGCGCGCCCAGGAGGTTTCAAACTCCAGCGAAGGGCGCAAGAGGAAGGGAAAGGACGTTAAAACGACCAAGAAATGTTTCCTCTGCCAGCGGCCAGGACATTTTGCCAGAGTCTGCCCGCAGAGAAAGGCCTGGCAAGGAATGGTGGGGGCCGTGGGAGGTGAGGAGGAAGAGCAACAGACACAGGAACAGGGAAACGGGAACGCTTGGCTGCCAATCAGCGGGCACAGCAGCCAGGCCAGCAACCAGTAAAAGTGCCCAAACCAGATTCCCCAAGGGCAGCGATAGCCATTGAGGTGGTGCTAGAACTCCCGAATGGGCACCCAGTCAAGGTTCAGGCGATGCTGGACTCAGGGAGCTCCTGCAATTTCTTCAGCAAGGACTTTGCATTAGAGCACCAGCTTCACTTGCTACCTTCGGATTTTAATAATAATAATAATAATAAATTTTATTTATATCCTGCCCTCCCCAGCCGAAGCCGGGCTCAGGGCGGCTAACAACAATAAAACAGTATAAAAGTATAACATAAACAACACTCTAAAATCATTCATTGTAAAATTAATTAATTCAGGCCACTGGCAACCATTGGGCCAGAGCTCCGCGAAGATTGCCGAGGGAGGGAGTCAGGCTGTGCCCTGGCCAAAGGCCTGGTGGAACAGCTCTGTCTTGCAGGCCCTGCGGAAAGATGTCAAGTCCCGCAGGGCCCTGGTCTCTTGTGACAGAGTGTTCCACCAGATCGGAGCCACAGCCGAAAAAGCCCTGGCTCTAGTTGAGGCCAGCCTAACTTCTCTGTGGCCTGGGACCTTGAAGATGTTTTTATTTCAAGACCGTAAGTTTCTCTGTGGGGCATACCAGGAGAGGCGGTCC
The DNA here is from genome assembly GCF_965113315.1 of Podarcis vaucheri. Classification (NCBI taxonomy): domain Eukaryota; kingdom Metazoa; phylum Chordata; class Lepidosauria; order Squamata; family Lacertidae; genus Podarcis; species Podarcis vaucheri. Next base: position 754,213 of record NC_138757.1, on the reverse strand, counting down.
CGTAGGTACGAGGGTCCTAGGCCGTATAGGGCTTTAAAGGTTAAAACCAGCACCTTAAATCTGATCCTGTACTCCACCGGGAGCCAGTGCAGCTGGTGTAGCACCGGGTGAATGTGATCTCGCAGCGAAGACCTCGTAAGGAGTCTCGCTGCAGCATTCTGCACCCGCTTCCCTTGCAAGTAACCACCATTGATGGGAGGGAGCTTATTGGAGGGGAAGTGACCCACCAGACCCCACCAATGAGAATGAGGGTGTCTAGGCACTCAGAGACGATCGCCTTTCACGTTGCCTCACTAGCGGGGCCCCCAATAATATTAGGAATGAGCTGGCTAGCACAACATGATCCTGTGGTGGCGTGGTATCAGAGGACAGTCAGCTTTGGGTCAGCCTACTGCCTGGAGCACTGCCTAGGAGGGGACACACCAAGGATGAGTGTCGCCCGAGTGGCAGGAATGGCAGTGGGACGGAAGGGGGAGGTGCCGCCACAATATGCTGATCTGAAGGAGGTCTTCAGTGAGAAGGAGGCAGATAGGCTACCACCCCACAGGCCCTTTGACTGCCAAATCAACTTGCTCCCGGGTGCACAGCTGCCGGTGGGTAAGCTGTATGCCATGTCGGACAGGGAGATGAAGGAGTTACGGGAGTTTATTAACAAAAACCTAAAGAGAGGATTCATAAGAGAGTCGAAAGCAGTGGGGGGCAGTCCAGTGTTTTTTGTGGACAAAAAAGACACAGACAAACCCAGGCTTGTAGTGGACTTTAGGGCCGTAAATTCGGTGTCGGAACCAGTGACTTTCCCAATGCCCAGAATTGACGACATTTTGACGAGGGTGAGGAAGGGAAAGATTTTTACCAAACTAGACCTCAGGGGGGCTTACAACCTGATCAGGATGAGGGAGGGGGATGAATGGAAGACCACCATGTTCACCCCCCTAGGGGCCTTTGAATATTTAGTTATGCCTTTTGGATTACAATCAGGCTCCGCCTGTTTTCAAGGTTTCATGCACCATGTGTTGGGGTCTCTGCTTTACAAGAACTGTGGCCTTCCTGGACGACGTCTTGATTTGAGTGTGGTGGAGTCTCCTCCTTTGGAGGTCTTTAAGCAGAGGCTTGACAACCATATGTCAGGAGTGCTCTGATGGTGTTTCCTGCTTGGCAGGGGGTTGGACTCGATGGCCCTTGTGGTCTCTTCCCACTCTAGGATTCTAGTAGGCAGGGAGCCCCAAAGTGTAGGTGCTGCTATGCTAAAAGATTGATTTCCTTCAACGGCAGAACGAGTATTATGTGACACCTGTATCGGTGTCAGTTCTGCAGACTGAAGCAGTCAAATGGGCATATATGGGGTAAGGCCATCTCTCAAGTAAACTGGTTGCAAGCTGTTCAGTGTTTTATATACCAAATGGGCAACCAGTGCAGGTATGTGAGCATAGGTGTTATATGCTGACACGGTCTCATTCCTGTCAGCAACCATGATGCACCATTCTGCACTAACTGCAGCTTCTGGATCAAGCACAAGGAATGTCACACACAGAGTGCATTGTAGTAATGCAATCTTGAAGCAACCATCCTTTTGCAGGAAGCGTGTTCTAACAGGCCCATCTATCTACTCCAGTATGGAGGACTTGACCTGGCATGTGTAACCTGACTTGGTTGGATGAAGCAGATGGGCCTGTCCTTGCCGCTGCTTGTCCACCAGGTTTCTCTTACCCACAGCCACCCAGGTCATATGGGTGGGGAGGGGGGGTTGCAGTGATTTTTAGGAAGTCATTAGCGTACACCGGGCGTCCTATTGGGAAGACCCAGTTTACTGAGTGCATGTTCTGGAAGTTGGGCAATAGGGGCAGTACAGGATTTCTTTTGGTGTACCAACTTCCCCACTGCACCAAGGATTCCCTGCCCAAGCTGCTTCAAGTCGTAGCAGATGTTCTCCTGGAGACACCTAGTTTGGTTATCCTAGGGCAGGCATGTCTATCTTCAAGTAGGCTGTGATCTACGATCCAATATAAAAAACTGGCAGTAATCTACCACCCTGGGATGGGTTCAGGCTGGGCGCGCAGGCGCTGGCTGCTTCCCCCAAAGGCGCAGGGCAAACTTTGATACCATCAACCAAGACATCCTTCTGGGCCGTCTAGAGGGGCTGGGAGCTGGGGGCACTGTTATACAGTGGTTCTGCTCCTTCCTCCTGGCCCGTGTCCAGAAAGTGGTGTTGGGGGATGAGTGTTCAGAAACCTGCTTCAGACTATGAAGGCACACATGTTGAAAACCTCTGATTTAGGGGACTAGCCTAGTCCCCCATGTCCATTGACCACATGCCACTGTGTGGGAGCAAGTTCCATAGTTTAACTGTGCACTGTGTCAAGGAGGATCTATTTCATCTGTCATCTGTTTAGGACAGCTTAATCCTACGTAGCAAAACTGAAAAGGAAGAAAAGAATAACCGGAAAAAGGAAATTAAAGCAGCTCACCACTTCATTAGGATGTACCATGAGCAGATAGATCCCAGGGTGTTTCCCAGCCACCTGGTAGGAGCAGTTGATTTCCTCCATTTTACAAAGAGCCTCCACACACAGCTCACCTAACAATTTAAAAAAGAGAACGCCAAATGTTAGGGCTGTTGGAACCACCATAATATGAAGGCAAATGATCCCTGCATAAGATGAAAGTCATCCTCAAAGAATCATAGAACAGGAACAGTCACTATGCAGATGGTTTTATCCTATAAAGCGTCTTAAGGGAGATACCTGACTCGCCTTTTCATGAAGTTCAGAAAGGAGTGTGTTTAGCTTCGCTTTGTTTTGTTTGCAAAATGAATCACATGGTCAGGCATTTGGGGAAGGGGGCTTTCTTTGTTTTGATCCACTACCTTTTTATTATTAGTGTTTTGTCCCAAAAGCAGCAGCTCTGGTCTGTGTGAATACAAGTGATCACTGATGTCTTCTGTTAATCCTGGTGTCCTCTATTAATCCTGCCAATTAATTGTTTTTGAAAGATGCTTCCCCCCACCCTTCTCACACACAGAACTAAATGCATATTTTATGATGGCACATGTCGCCTACAATTGTTAGAACTGGTTGTGGGATTTTTTAAAAGTCATCATTTTTTCCAGCACTTCTTATACCCCTGTATTGCAGACCAACCTTGCTACCCCTTAGATTACAAATGGAGGAAGAGGAAGCAGAGACTGGCAGAATCGCTATAACTGAGTTACTTTCCTCTAGACAAATGGTGAAACTCCAAATGGTGACCTGCTTAGGGAAGCTATTCCTGTCTGTTTAAATAGGCAGGACTTGGTTTGCCCAATACAGTGGTACCTCGGGTTACAGAAGCTTCAGGTTACAGACTCCGCTAACCCAGAAATAGTGCCCAGCTCTACTGATACCGAGCTCTACCTCTCTTTTAAATCAGAACCAGTGAAGGCGGTGAAGGTCCTGTGTGAGTGCCTGGAGGCGGTTGGAGGATGGATGGTGGCTAATGAATTGAGGTTGAATCCTGACAAGACAGAAGTACTGTTTTTGGGGAACGGGGCGGGCTATTGTGGAGGACTCCCTGGTCCTGAATGGGGTAACTGTGCCCCTGAAGGACCAGATGCGCAGCCTGGGAGTCATTTTGGAGTCCTCACAGCTGTCGATGGAGGCACAGGTCAATTCTGTATGCATGGCAGCTGTCTACCAGCTCCACCTGGTACGCAGGCTGAGACCCTCCCTGCCCACAGACTGTCTCGCCAGAGTGGTGCATGCTCTGCTTATCTCCCGCTTGGACTACTGCAATGCGCTCTACGTGGGGCTACCTTTGAAGGTGACCCGGAAACTGCAATTAATCCAGAATGCGGCAGCTAGACTGGTGACTGGGAGTGGCCGCCGGGACCACATAACACCGGTCTTGAGAGATCTGCATTGGCTCCCAGTACGTTTCCGAGCACAATTCAAAGAGTTGTTGCTGACCTTTAAAGCCCTAAACGGCCTTGGTCCAGTATACCTGAAGGAGCGTCTCCACCCCCATCGTTCAGCCCGGACACTGAGATCCAGCGCCGAGGGCCTTCTGGTGGTTCCCTCATTGCGAGAAGTGAGGTTACAGGGAACCAAATAGAGGGCCTTTTCGGTACTGGCGCCCGCCCTGTGGAACGCCTTCCCTTCAGATGTGAAGGAAATAAGCAGCTATCTTCTCTTTAAAAAAGACATCTGAAGGCAGCCTTGTTTAGGGAAGTTTTTAATATTTAATGCTGTATTGTTTTTAACACTTGATTGGAAGCTGCCCAGAGTGGCTGGGGAAACTCATCCAGATGGGCGGGGTATAAATAATAAGTTATTATTATAATATTATTAGTACCTCGGGTTAAGAACTTTACTTCAGGATAAGAACAGAAATCGCATGCCGGCGGCGCAGCGGCAGTAAAGTAGCTAAAGTAGTGCTTCAGGTTAAGAACAGTTTCAGGTTAAGAACAGACCTCCGGAACGAATTAAGTTCTTAACCCGAGGTACCACTGTACATTTTGCTAGCTGAGGAAGAACAGTGGGGTCCCTTCCAGGTCTACATTTCTATGATTCTATGAATGCCTATAGATAACACATGAAAGCTTTTTAACAAATATGTGACAAGAAAAGATGTAACCCTAGTGGTTGGATGAACTTGTCTGACTATGAGGCATGTGTGTGTGTGTGTGTGTGTGTGTGTGTGTGTGTGTGTGTGAATGAATTGGCATTGGCAGCTATATAGAAAGGGACGTTGGAGGCAAAGCTCCGTTAGGAAGAGAAACAGAATTTGTTGCTCTCTTTCTTTCTTTGGCTGGGGTTCTACATTTACCATTCATCTGACAGGCAGAAATTCAGCATGTGTGGAGGATATGAGTCATTGAAATTAATGTGCATTGCTAACTTAGATCTATAAATTTCATTGGGTCTTCCCTATGAGTATGACCAGCATTGGAAATGTAACTAGATTTTATGCAACAGCCATAAGTCAAAGAAAGCAAAAGATTACACAGCTGCATAAAATGTTATAAACCGCTACAGTTCTTAGTTAAAACTCCTATTCTTTTAAACTTTTATGGTATTTTATTCCTCTAAACACACTTTTTAAGTACATTCAATTAGTATATTGATTGTTAAACCCCATATTTATCATTTTTATTGCTTATGTAGAGAATTATGCAGAAATTCTGGTTTAGTATGCTGCCTGTTTGCCGTAATAACATTGATTGATTGCTTTGAAGTCATTTCATTCTGCATCAGGTAAAGTAATTTTAGCCCCCCTCCCCAGTCCCATATTTTGCCCAACCAAAGGTGACAACCCTAGATGAGCAGCAGAACATATATTCTATAAATAAAAATAATACTCCTTTTGTAATAGGTTTTTTTTTGGGGGGGGGATAGTAAAACAAAAAAACAAATCCCAGTCAACATATCACCTCCAGCTGTATTCTGAGAAGACTTTCCATAGCTGCTTTTATTGAACTACTAATGCAGGGGGAGAACTGGATCATGTTCAGGTGCCACCAGATACTCACTGAGACGTTCATGAAGTAACAGGTAGGGGTACTTCAGCATTTCCAACAATGGCACTCTGAGGTTCTCCTCAAAGTTGGAATCCGTATAATGGCACAGTTGCGTTTCCCCATCTTTGTCTACAATGAAGAGGTCACTGTCATCTTCCTCCTGCATTGATTTCTCAAAGTGGGTAATAAGGCGAGTGATTTCAAGCTTGCACAGGATCTGCAATTGGGGGGGGGGAACCTTATAAAATTCTAGAACAGAGAGAGCAACTGACTCTGCTGTCCTAAGAAGACACCAGCTGAAAACAACAGAATCTGAAAACAACTCTGAAAACAACAGAGTTTGCAGGGCATCAGTTGAAGAAGGAGCAAAAAGGGTTTTCTTGTGTCTGTGTGTTTCTTTGTGGCTGATTAGCTGTTTTCCCTGTGTAAAGGTCAGAGGGGGCAGGGTTTCTGTTGAGGCAGGGGATTAGCTGTGGGAGGAGCTTATCAGAGTTTGCAGGGCATCAGTTGAAGAAGGAGCAAAAAGGGTTTTCTTGTGTGTGTGTGTGTGTGTGTGTTTCTTTGTGGCTGATTAGCTGTTTTCCCTGTGTAAAGGTCAGAGGGGGCAGGGTTTCTGTTGAGGCAGAAAAACCCTTTTTGCTCCTTCTTCAACTGCTGCCCTGCTAGCTGTGGGAGGAGCTTATCAGAGTTTGCAGGGCATCAGTTGAAGAAGGAGCAAAAAGGGTTTTCTTGTGTGTGTGTGTTTCTTTGTGGCTGATTAGCTGTTTTCCCTGTGTAAAGGTCAGAGGGGGCAGGGTTTCTGTTGAGGCAGGGGATTAGCTGTGGGAGGAGCTTATCAGAGTTTGCAGGGCAGCAGTTGAAGAAGGAGCAAAAAGGGTTTTCTTGTGTGTGTGTGTTTCTTTCTGGCTGATTAGCTGTTTTCCCTGTGTAAAGGTCAGAGGGGGCAGGGTTTCTGTTGAGTCAGGGGATTAGCTGTGGGAGGAGCTTATCAGAGTTTGTAGGGCATCAGTTGAAGAAGGAGCAAAAAGGGTTTTCTTGTGTCTGTGTGTTTCTTTGAGGCTGATTAGCTGTTTTCCCTGTGTAAAGGTCAGAGGGGGCAGGGTTTCTGTTGAGGCAGGGGATTAGCTGTGGGAGGAGCTTATCAGAGTTTGTAGGGCATCAGTTGAAGAAGGAGCAAAAAGGGTTTTTCTTGTGTCTGTGTGTTTCTTTGAGGCTGATTAGCTGTTTTCCCTGTGTAAAGGTCAGAGGGGGCAGGGTTTCTGTTGAGGCAGGGGATTAGCTGTGGGAGGAGCTTATCAGAGTTTGCAGGGCATCAGTTGAAGAAGGAGCAAAAAGGGTTTTCTTGTGTGTGTGTGTTTCTTTGTGGCTGATTAGCTGTTTTCCCTGTGTAAAGGTCAGAGGGGGCAGGGTTTCTGTTGAGGCAGGGGATTAGCTGTGGGAGGAGCTTATCAGAGTTTGCAGGGCAGCAGTTGAAGAAGGAGCAAAAAGGGTTTTCTTGTGTGTGTGTGTTTCTTTGTGGCTGATTAGCTGTTTTCCCTGTGTAAAGGTCAGAGGGGGCAGGGTTTCTGTTGAGGCAGGGGATTAGCTGTGGGAGGAGCTTATCAGAGTTTGCAGGGCAGCAGTTGAAGAAGGAGCAAAAAGGGTTTTCTTGTGTGTGTGTGTTTCTTTGTGGCTGATTAGCTGTTTTCCCTGTGTAAAGGTCAGAGGGGGCAGGGTTTCTGTTGAGGCAGGGGATTAGCTGTGGGAGGAGCTTATCAGAGTTTGCAGGGCAGCGGCGCGCGCCTAGCGACGCGCGCAGTTAGATCCATCTTTTAGATTTAGGGGAGCTAGTCTCAAACGTTTGTTGGGAGAGATCTAGGTGTTTTTTTGTGTGGGGGAAGTTATTTGTCCTGTCTTCAAGCTTTTTATGATGGAGGACCTCTGTAGCCAACCCCAACGACACGATCTCAAGATGGAAGGGGAGGGAACAGCTGCAGTCGCCTGCGATTCCTGCGCAATGTTTGCCATCTTGCCAAAGGTTGCAGGCAGCTTTACCTGCAGCAATTGCATGTTGATTGCCCTCTTAAAAGACAAAGTCCAGCAACTGGAGGAACGTGTAGCTACGCTCCAAAGAATTAGAGAGCTGGAGCTCTTCTTGGAAGCAACAGAGCACACCGTCTCCACCAAGGAGGAGACAGGGGACTCCCCTGAGAAGGAGTCTAGTTCACCAACACAGGAGCCAGATATATGGAGAAACGTGACTCAAAGACGTAGGAGGCCCAGGGTTCGCTCTGATTGCTTAGAAATACACAATCGCTTTGAGGTCCTCTCCCCTAGCATGGAAGACGAAGAGCAGACTCCATTTGAGGATCTCTCCCTCATTACAGTCGATCAGGTATATGAAGACGAGCAGCAAAGTCAGTCCTCAGGGAATGTGCAGGCGACCTTGGAACGGACAGCTCACGGAAGAACCCCGACCAAACCCAAGAGGAGGCGTGTAGTGGTGATAGGGGATTCCCTACTGAGGGGAACAGAAGCAGTGATCTGTGGGCCTGACAAGATGTCTCGGGAAGTGTGCTGTCTCCCCGGGGCTAAGATCCAAGATGTAACTGAACGACTGCAAGGAATCATAAAACCCACTGACAAATACCCCTTCCTCTTGGTTCATGTGGGAACCAACGACACTGCAAGCAATAGCCTCCAGAAGATCAAAAGAGACTACGAGGCTCTCGGCAGGAAATTGAAGCAACTAAATGCACAAATTGTCATCTCATCTGTCCTCCCAGTTGAACGACGTGGCCCAGGGAGAGAGGGGAAAATAGTGGAAGTGAACAGCTGGCTTCGCAAATGGTGTAAACAGGAACGGTTTGGATTCTTAGATCACGGACTGCAGTTTCTTGAAGATGGACTTCTGGCAAGTGATGGGCTGCACCTCACAACGGTTGGGAGAAATGTTTTTGCCAAAAATCTCAGAAACCTCATCAGGAGGGCTTTAAACTGACTAATGTGGGGGAGGGAGACAGTGCTCCTGAAGGTAGGAGCCTATCAATTAATGAAGATGATCATCCAAATGTCATAGACCAAATGGAGAAAACAGCACACGGACCTAGTGGTGGGAGGAAAAAATCCTTAAATAAGAGACACGGGGGAATGATTAATGGACTTCAATGTCTGTACACTAATGCGCAAAGCATGGGAAATAAACAAGATGAGCTTGAGCTCTTGGTACAGCAAACTAAATATGACATAATAGGCATCACTGAAACCTGGTGGGATAAGTCCCACGATTGGAATGTAATAATGGGGGGATACAATCTATTTCAGAGAAACAGACCAGACAAGAAAGGAGGAGGAGTGGCGTTATATGTCAGGGATGTGTATACCTGTGAAGAGATCCAAGATTTAGATCCTCAAAGCCAAAGTGAGAGCATTTGGGTCAAAATTAAGGGAGAGAAGAATAACAGAGACCTCATTGTGGGAGTTTACTATAGATCCCCAAGCCAAACGGAGGACATAGATGATGCCTTCCTGGAACAGATGGCCAAGCATGCAAAAGGAAGGGAGGTAGTAGTAATGGGGGACTTCAATTACCCAGATATTTGTTGGACGTCAAACTCAGCCAAGAGCATAAGGTCAAACAGATTCCTCACTGGCCTTGCAGACAACTTCATTGTCCAGAAAGTGGGAGAAGCAACAAGAGGAACAGCCATTTTAGATCTGGTCCTAACCAATGTTGATGACCTGGTTAGTGGGGTAGAAGTGGAAGGATCATTAGGCGCGAGTGATCATGCTCTTCTGAAGTTTACTATACAGCGGAAAGGAGCAGCCAAGCATACTAGGACTCAATTTCTTGACTTTAAGAAAGCCGACTTCATAAAACTTAGGGAAGTGCTGGGTGAGATCCCATGGACAACAATACTAAAAGGAAAGGGAGTTCATGATGGCTGGGAGTTTGTTAAGAGGGAGATACTAAAAGCACAACGTCAGGCAATACCAATGAGACGGAAACATGGAAGGTGCCTAAAGAAGCCAGGGTGGCTATCTAAAGAACTTTTAACTGAATTAAGATTAAAAAAGGATGTGTACAAAAAATGGAAAAGGGGGGAAACCACCAAAGAGGAATTCAAACAAATAGCCAGCACATGTAGACACAAAGTCAGAAAAGCTAAAGCACAGAATGAACTCAGGCTTGCTAGAGAGGTTAAAAGCAACAAAAAAGGCTTTTATGGGTATGTTCGTAGCAAAAGGAAGAACAAAGAAACTGTGGGGTCACTCAGAGGAGAAGATGGTGAAATGCAAACAGGGGACACAGAAAGGGCTGAACTACTCAATGCCTTCTTTGCCTCAGTCTTCTCCGATAAAGAAAACAATGCCCGACCTGAAGAATTTGGAGCAAATGATTCAGCAAAGGAAACACAGCCCAGAATAACTAAGGAGATAGTACAAGAATATTTGGCTAGTTTAGATGTATTCAAGTCTCCAGGGCCAGATGAACTGCATCCAAGAGTATTAAAAGAACTGGCAGATGTGATCTCAGAACCACTGGCAGTCATCTTTGAGAATTCCTGGAGAACAGGCGAAGTCCCGGCAGACTGGAGGAGGGCAAATGTTGTCCCTATTTTCAAAAAGGGGAAAAGAGAGGACCCAAATAATTACCGCCCAGTCAGTCTGACATCAATAGCAGGGAAGATTCTGGAGCAGATCATTAAGCAAACAGTCTGTGAGCACCTAGAAAGGAATGCTGTGATCACCAATAGTCAGCATGGATTTCTGAAAAATAAGTCATGTCAGACTAACCTGATCTCGTTTTTTGACAGAATTACAAGCCTGGTAGATGAAGGGAACGCAGTGGATGTAGCCTACCTTGATTTCAGCAAGGCATTTGACAAGGTGCCCCATGATATTCTTGTAAAGAAGCTGGTAAAATGCGGTCTTGACTATGCTACCACTCAGTGGATTTGTAACTGGCTGACTGACCGAACCCAAAGGGTGCTCATCAATGGTTCCTCTTCATCCTGGAGAAGAGTGACTAGTGGGGTGCCACAGGGTTCTGTCTTGGGCCCGGTCTTATTCAACATCTTTATCAACGACTTGGATGATGGACTCAAGGGCATCCTGATCAAATTTGCAGATGACACCAAACTGGGAGGGGTGGCTAACACCCCAGAGGACAGGATCACACTTCAAAACGACCTTGACAGATTAGAGAACTGGGCAAAAACAAACAAGATGAATTTTAACAGGGAGAAATGTAAAGTATTGCACTTGGGCAAAAAAAATGAGAGGCACAAATACAAGATGGGGGACACCTGGCTTGAGAGCAGTACATGTGAAAAGGATCTAGGAGTCTTGGTTGACCACAAACTTGACATGAGCCAACAGTGTGACGCGGCAGCTAAAAAAGCCAATGCAATTCTGGGCTGCATCAATAGGAGTATAGCATCTAGATCAAGGGAAGTAATAGTGCCACTGTATTCTGCTCTGGTCAGACCACACCTGGAGTACTGTGTCCAGTTCTGGGCACCACAATTCAAGAAGGACACTGACAAACTGGAACGTGTCCAGAGGAGGGCAACCAAAATGGTCAAAGGCCTGGAAACGATGCCTTATGAGGAACGGCTAAGGGAGCTGGGCATGTTTAGCCTGGAGAAGAGGAGGTTAAGGGGTGATATGATAGCCATGTTCAAATATATAAAAGGATGTCACATAGAGGAGGGAGAAAGGTTGTTTTCTGCTGCTCCAGAGAAGCGGACACGGAGCAATGGATCCAAACTACAAGAAAGAAGATTCCACCTAAACATTAGGAAGAACTTCCTGACAGTAAGAGCTGTTCGACAGTGGAATTTGCTGCCAAGGAGTGTGGTGGAGTCTCCTACTTTGGAGGTCTTTAAGCAGAGGCTTGACAACCATATGTCAGGAGTGCTCTGATGGTGTTTCCTGCTTGGCAGGGGGTTGGACTCGATGGCCCTTGTGGTCTCTTCCAACTCTATGATTCTATGATTCTATGATTCTATGAATCTGTAGATTATTATTTTTTAAATTTATATCCCCCTCTTCCTCCCAAAAGGAACCCAGGGCACCAAACACACAAGTGATAAAATAATTAAAAGATCTAAAAGCTATTCCAATAGAGATGCAGACTGAGGAAGATCTCTGTTTAAAAGCCTTAAATGGTCAAGTGGCAACAACCAGAGAGAACACATCAGTTTTAAGAAGGAATAAATCAGAATCATTTATTTTATATATATATATATAAAGACACCACAACAGATAAAAATTGACTGCATTCAAGCTTCTTGGCTATAGAAGTATAACTCACAAGGAATTATATAGGATAAAAGAAAGCAAAAGTACATTATGCATAATTACCGCATTTTTCGCTCTATAACACGCATCTGACCATAACACGCACATAGTTTTTAGAGGAGGAAAACAAGGAAAAAATATTCTAAACGAAACAGTGGATGTATGATTTTTATGGTTCATGCTGTGGCCACAGACATGTGATCTGACAGTGAGTTTGGGGTAGCCCAATGCAAAAATCCTGAGGATCCATGTGGATCCATGCTTTGTAACCACGTTTTTGCGCCATTGCGGCCCCATGAAACAGTGGGTGCGTGTGTGTTTTTTGGTGCAGGCTGTAGCCATGGAAATGCTATGTGATCTGATGGTGAATTTGGGGTGACCCAGTGCAAAAATCCTGAGGATCCATGTGGATCCGTGCTTTGTAACCACGTTTTAAGTGGGCAGGGAAGGAAAAGAACTCAAGGGACAAGGAGCACGCATGGGGGGTGTGGAGAAGGAGCTTTTTGGGGAGCTGAGTGGGGAGGAGGGAGGGAAAGAGCACTGTTGCTTTAAAGGTATACTTAAGGTATTTGCCCTGTGCCTGGGGTTTTTTCCATTTAACAGTTTGCAGCCTTTTCCTTCCGCTCCTTGTTTTGAGGCAGAATAGATTTGAGCAAGTGAGGAGGACTTGGATTGCAGGGGATTCGCCATTAGCTGTGTAAAAGCGCTCCTCCTTGCAGCCTGAACAATAAGCAGCCACCAGCAGCAATAGAATGGAGCACAAAAAAGCGGTAGGGGCACTAGGACCCAGACAATGCTCAAATCTATCCTGCCTGAAAACAAGCTGCTCCGTCCCAGCCGATCAGCTGAGACGAAGTTTTCCCCTCTCCCTCATGCCCTCCCCAGCCTTTTTTTTTACTTCCTGGTTTTCACTGCGCTGGCTCAGAGCTCAAGGTTGGTTTTATTTTGCTGCTGGTTGCTTAAATTTTATCTTTCCTGCAGTCCCTCTGCAGCCTCATTGCTCTGTTTAGAGAGCGCGCGGACTTTTGCTTAGCGTCTGTCCCTCCTCCCGTGTAAGCGGCTGCTGCCGGCTTTGCTGCCATGGCTCTCCTTCCCTCCCTCCTCCCCTGCTCCAGGTCGCTTTAAAGCAAGCAAAGTGAGAGCCTCGTAGAGCGTGTAAGCGGCTCCCGCTTTGCTTGACTGACGGCAGCCATGGCTCCGATCCGTGCATTTGCTCCGTAACACGCACAGGCATTTTCCTTTACTTTCTAGCAGCAAAAAAGTGTGTGTTTTGGAGCGAAAATTACGGTAGGTTGTATCCAGGCGTCTTTTAATTTTGTGGCTGCTGTCACCATCTGCAGTGATGGAGCCCAAGAAAGTAAAATCTCTCACTGCCTCCATTTCTTCCCCTTCTATTTGCCAGGAGGTGATGGGACCAGTGGCCATGATCTTCGTTTTTTGATGTTGAGTTTCAGACCATATTTTGCGCTCTCCTCTTTTACCCTCAATAAAAGGTTCTTTAATTCCTCCTCACTTTCTGCCATCAAGGTTGTGTCATCTGCATATCTGAGGTTGTTGATATTTCTTCCGGCAATCTCATCCAGCCCAGCCTTTCGCATGAATTCTGCATATAAGTTAAATAAGCAGGGAGACAATATACAGCCTTGTCGTACTCCTTTCCCAATTTTGAACCAATCAGTTGTTCCATATCCAGTTCTAACTGTAGCTTCTTGTCCCACATAGAGATTTCGCAGGAGACAGATGAGGTGATCAGGCACTCCCATTTCTTTAAGAACTTGCCATAGTTTGCTGTGGTTGACACAGTCAAAGGCTTTTGCATAGTCAATGAAGCAGAAGTAGATGTCTTTCTGGAACTCTCTAGCTTTCTCCATAATCCAGCGCATGTTTGCAATTTGGTCTCTGGTTCCTCTGCCCCTTCGAAATCCAGCTTGCACTTCTGGGAGTTCTTGGTCCACATACTGCTTGAGCCTTCCTTGTAGATTTTTAAGCATAACCTTGCTAGCGTGTGAAATGAGTGCAATTGTGCGGTAGTTGGAGCATTCTTTGGAGCACGCCTGGAGGAAACGGACCATTTGGATCCCTTCCAATCGGGATTCAGGCCTCACCATGGGACTGAAACTGCCTTGGTCGCGCTGGTTGATGATCTCCGGCGGGCTAGGGACAAAGGTGAGAGCTGTTTCCTAGTTCTGCTGGATCTCTCAGCGGCCTTTGACACTATCGACCATAACATCCTTCTGGGCCGTCTTGAGGGGCTGGGAGCTGGGGGCACTGTCATACAGTGGTTCCGCTCCTTCCTCCTGGGCCGTGTCCAGAAAGTGGTGGGGGGGGTGAGTGTTCAGACCCCTGGGCTCTCACTTGTGGGGTGCCTCAGGGTTCTGTCCTCTCCCCCATGCTTTTTTATATCTATATGAAGCCGCTGGGAGAGATCATCAGGGGGTTTGGACTGGGTGTTCATCAGTATGCAGATGACACCCAGCTCTACCTCTCCTTTAAATCAGAGCCAGTGAAGGCGGTGAAGGTCCTGTGTGAGTGCCTGGAGGCGGTTGGAGGATGGATGGCGGCTAACAGATTGAGGTTGAATCCTGACAAGACAGAAGTACTGTTTTTGGGGGACAGGGAGAGGGTTGGTGTGGGGGATTCCCTGGTCTTGAATGGGGTAACTGTGCCCCTGAAGGACCAGGTGCGCAGCCTGGGAGTCATTTTGGACTCACAGCTGTCCATGGAGGCGCAGGTTAACTCTGTGTCCAGGGCAGCTGTCTACCAGCTCCACCTGGTACGCAGGCTAAGACCCTACCTGCCCGCGAACTGTCTCGCCAGAGTGGTGCATGCTCTAGTTATCTCCCGCTTGGACTACTGCAACGCGCTCTACGTGGGGCTACCTTTGAAGGTGACCCGGAAACTGCAATTAATCCAGAATGCGGCAGCTAGGCTGGTGACTGGGAGTGGCCGCCGGGACCACATAACACCGGTTCTGAAAGATCTGCATTGGCTCCCAGTACGTTTCCGAGCACAATTCAAAGTGTTGGTGCTGACCTTTAAAGCCCTAAATGGCCTCGGCCCAGTATACCTGAAGGAGCGTCTCCACCCCCATTGTTCAGCCCGGACACTGAGATCCAGCGCCGAGGGCCTTCTGGCGGTTCCCTCATTGCGAGAAGTGAGGCTACAGGGAACCAGACAGAGGGCCTTCTCGGTACTGGCGCCCGCCCTGTGGAACGGCCTCCCATCAGATGTCAAAGAGATAAATAATTACCTGACATTCAGAAGACATCTTAAGGCAGCCCTGTTCAGGGAAGTTTTTAATATGTAACGCTGTACTGTTTTTAACACTGATTGGGAGCCGCCCAGAGTGGCTGGGGAACCTCAGCCAGATGGGCGGGGTATAAATAAAAAATTATTATTATATTATTATTATTATTATTATTCTTTGGCACTGCCCTTCTTTGGGATTCAGATGTAGACTGATCTTCTCCAATCCTCTGGTCACTGATGAGTTTTCCAAACTTGCTGGCATATTGAGTGTAGCACCCTAACAGCATCATCATTTAAAATTTTAAATAGTTCAGCTGGAATACCATCACTTCCACTGGCCTTGTTATTTGCAGTGCTTTCTAAGGCCCACTTGACTTCACTCTACTCAGAGTAGACACATTTAAATTAATGTACACCAGTCATGTTCATAAAGTTCAATGGGTTTACTCTGAGTGGGACTAACATTGGCTACAGCCCAATGAAATTTAGGGGTAAGAAAAATTAAGGAACAGCATCTTCACAGAAAAGAAGAGTACAATAATTAGCCTGTGAATTAAATGTGAAATAAAACTGTATTAAAGCATATGGTGACATGCATTGATTAGAGCAGGCAAAATTAGTTATTGCTGAGACAATTCTGCTCCTGGCCTTCCTCCTCCACCACCCCCCTAAAAGTATATTAGGTTTCCAAAGGGAGAAAAAGAAAAACAGCTAACTATTCAAAGCAGAAGTTTAAATCAATCCAGCAAAGGAAGCCCAGGGAAAATTAATCCAGTTAATACATTAGAGTAAAAAATAGCTTTAAAAGTGAAAATAGTTTTGTCTGAGCATCACCAGAGAACAAAGGAAACAAAATGAAATCAAAAAACAAAATTAACCTGACTTCTGTAATGAGAAAAGAGAGACTGAAAAAAAATGAAATACAACTGTTCCTAAGCCAATCCCCAACACAGGATGGCAGCTCAAAAGTTAGACTGAGCAACAAAATAATGAAGGGATGGGTGTTTGAAATCATTAAATTCTATCTTCTCTCAAAGAGAAGGCAAAAGCTGGGACTAGAAAGAGGAAATAATGCAGCAGTATACCAGAAAAACTAGAACTAAATACTGGGCCAAAACTTAAATCAAGTAACAATGCAGAAGTGCAGCAACCAAAAACCTTTTCCTACTCTAACCTCAAATCCCTGACTGTCTAAAGACTGTCTCTCTGTTTGGGTATTTTGAGGAGGAGACTGGTGATGCTTATCAGGAACACTCTGGGCCCGTGAAGCTGTTGGGAGAAAGGAAGCATCTCAGCCCTGTATAGTGGTACCTCGGGTTAAGTACTTAATTCGTTCCAGAGGTCCGTTCTTAACCTGAAACTGGTCTTAACCTGAAGCACCACTTTAGCTAATGGGGCCTCCTGCTGCTGCCGCACTGCCGAAGCACAATTTCTGTTCTCATCCTGAAGCAAAGTTCTTAACCTGCTGGGTGACCTTGGGCCAGTCACACTTCTGTGAAGTCTCTCAGCCCCACTCACCTCACAGAGTGTTTGTTGTGGGGGAGGAAGGGAAAGGAGAATGTTAACCGCTTTGTGTTTTTTTTGTTTTTTTAAAAAAATTTTTATTGCTTTTTCAGATACAAGTGTACAGTCAATATAAAGAAATAACAATAAGAGAGAAGGAAAAGAAAAGAAAAAAGAAAAAACAGAAAAAACCATCTTTCCTGAATGTTTTCTCATAACCAACTGGACTTCCCCACATCTCCCACACCCTGCATTCTTTACAATAAAGATGTCAGCAAATTATTTCCTTGTTTCATGCATTCCTTTGTACTTTCAAGTGGTTATATTTTATGTTTAAGATACTTATTATCTAATTACTTTACTTTAAAATAAGTATAATATTACTTTAAACATTAGTCCTTTCATATTTGTAACTTAATTTCCCATATACCGAATCTTATTGCTGAAGCAAAATCTTCAGATCGTACAGAACTTTTAACATTCATATAACTTATAATATTTTTGTAAATAGTCTTTAAATTTTTTCCAGTCCTCTTCCATTGTTTCTTCTCCCAAGTCCCGGATTCTGCCAGTCATTTCCGCCAATTCCATATAGTCCATCAACTGCGTCTGCCACTCTTCCAGTGTGGGCAAATCTTGTGTCTTCCAATATTTTGCAATAAGTATTCTTGCTGCTGTTGTTGCATACATAAAAAAAGTTCTGTCCTTCTTTGACACCTTCTGGTCAACAATGCCCAGGAGAAAGGCCTCTGGTTTCTTGGGGAAGGTGTACTTAAACACCTTTTTTAACTCATTATAAATCATTTCCCAGAAGACCTTCACTTTTGGGCAAGTCCACCAGAGGTGAAAGAATGTCCCTTCAGCCTCCTTACATTTCCAACATTTATTGTCAGACAAATGATATATCTTAGCAAGCTTGACTGGGGTCATGTACCACCTGTATATCATTTTCATAATATTCTCTTTCAAGGCATTACATGCCGTAAATTTCATACCAGTGGTCCATAACCTTTCCCAGTCTTCAAACATAATGTTGTACCCAATGTCTTGAGCCCATTTTATCATTGCTGATTTGACTGTCTCATCCTGAGTGTTCCATTTAAGCAGCAAGTTATACATTCTCGAAAGTACCTTAGTCTTTGGTTCTAACAATTCTGTCTCTAATTTCGATTTTTCCACCTGGAAGCCTATTTTTTTGTCCAACTTAAAAACCTCTTGTATTTGAGCATAATGGAACCAGTTTTGCACCCTAGTCTTTAGTTTTTTATAACTCTGCAATCTCCAATTTTCTCCAATTTTTTCTATAATTTCCTCATATTTCAGCCAACCAACCTCCATATTGGGTTTTTTCCAGGCCTTGGCCTCTGCTGGTGATAGCCACCTCGGAGTCTTACCTTCTAATAAGTCTTTATATTTTGTCCAGACCATAAATATTGCTTTTCTGACAATATGGTTTTTGAACATTTTATGAACCTTTGCCTTGTCGTACCACAAATATGCATGCCAACCAAAAGCATTGTCAAACCCTTCCAGATCTAGGACATCAGTGTTCTCAAGGAGTAACCAATCCTTCATCCAGCAGAAGGCCGCTGCTTCATAATATAATCTCAAGTCTGGCAGGGCAAACCCCTCTCTTTCTTTCGCATCAGTTAAAATTTTAAACTTTATCCGGGGCTTTTTGCCCTGCCAAACAAACTTAGATATATCCTTCTGCCACTTACCAAAACATTCCACTCTGTCCACAATCTGTAGGGCCTGAAATAAAAATAACATTTTCGGCAATACATTCATTTTTATAGCTGCAATTCGACCCAACAAGGAAAGTTTCAATCTTGACCAAATTTCCAAATCTTTTTAAATTTCCGACCAACATTTTTCATAATTGTCTCTAAATAAGTTCAAATTTTTAGCAGACAAGTGAACCCCAAGGTATTTCACTTTTTTTACCACACTTAGTTCTGTCTCCTTCTGAAACCCATCTATTTCTGAAGGTGTCAAGTTTTTCCCCAAAACCTTGGTTTTTTGCTTGTTCAACTTAAATCCCGCTACCCAACCAAACTCATGAATCAGTTCTAAAACTCTTTTTGTACTAGATTCTGGCTCCTGTAATGTTACAACCAAATCATCTGCAAAGGCTTTCAGTTTATATTGTTTCACTCCGACCTGTATTCCTCGTACCAACCGGTCCTCCCTAATCATGTTCAAAAGCACCTCCAGGACTGAAATAAATAAAAGAGGGGATAGGGGGCACCCCTGTCGTGTTCCTTTTTCCATTTTAAACTCTTCTGTCACCACATTGTTCACTATCAGTTTAGCTTTTTGCTCTGAGTAAATTGCTTCTATACCATTTTCAAACCCCCGTCCCACTCCCATCCCTTCCAAATTTTTCTTCATAAACTTCCAAGAGATATTGTCAAAGGCCTTCTCCGCATCAATGAAAATTAACACTGCTTTAGTATTAATGTTAGTTTGCAAAAGTTCCAAAATATCAATAATGTTCCTGGTATTATCAAACAAATGTCTACCTGGGAGAAAGCCTGCCTGGTCTTTGTGAATTACTTCATTTAACACTTTTTTAAGTCTACTTGCCAAAATATCTGCAAAAATTTTGTAATCCACATTTAGGAGTGAGATGGGACGGTAGTTCTTAAGTTGAGTATTTTCAGTTTCCGATTTGGGTATCAAAGTGATGAAAGCTTCTTTCCACGTTTCCGGTGTCTTCTTCCCCTCCATAATCTGGTTGCAAACCTCCATTAATGGTTGTATCAAATAGTCTTTTAATACCTTATAGTACTTGGAGGTAAGTCCATCTGGGCCTGGAGATTTGCCAAGTTGCATATTCTGAATGGCACCCTCGATTTCCTGTTGAGTTATTCTACAATTCAAAATTGTTGTCTTTTCCTGAGATAGTTTTGGTAGTCCGTTAGCTTTTAAAAATTGGTCTATCTCAGTCGCTTCCTGAGGCCCTTGCGTATAAAGAGTTTTGAAATATCTCTGGAAACACTTTCTAATTTCGTCTGGTTTCTGAATGTTTCTCCCTTCTACCTCTAGATTGGTAACAAAGTTCAATTTTTGTCTTTTTTTCAACTGCCATGCTAGCAGTTTCCCACATTTATTCGCCGATTCAAATGATCTTTGTTTCATTTGTTTAATTTTCCATTCCACTTCTTGATTTATCAATTTCGCATACTGTGCTTGATAGAACTTAATTTCTCTTAGAATCTCTTTAGATTTTGGTTTTAGTCTCAAATTTTTCTCACCGTCTCTTATCTTCTCTAATATCTTATCCCTTTTTCCATTCCAGAGTTTTTTCTTGATCGTATTCTGTTGTATCAGAAACCCTCTCATTACCGCTTTGCTTGCGTCCCAGATTGTTCTCTTTTCCACCGCAGTATTCAGGTTGATTTCAAAGTAGTCTTTTAAAGTTTTTTGGGCCTTCTTTACAATCTCCTGGTCTCTCAATAGGGCGTCATTCATTCTCCATCTGAAGGAACCGGTTGGAGTAAGTCTCAATTCCACTTTCATAGCGTTGTGGTCGGAGCAGGTTTTTGGGCAGATTTCCACTTTTCTGGTCTTCGGAGCCAGCCCTCTAGTTGTCCATATTTGGTCGATTCGTGTCCATGACAGATGGGCCTCAGAAAAGAATGTTCCCTCTTTGCCTAAGGGGTTCTTTGTCCTCCAAATGTCAATCAAATCCATATTGTCAGTTAGTTCAAAGAAAGTCTTAGGTAGTCTGCCATCCTTGGTTAAATTTTGGTTCTGTGACTTGTCCATGTAAGTAGAGACCACCCCATTCATATCTCCCATCATAATAATGTTAGTATAGTCCAGATAGTCCAGCATTGTCTCATGCAGCTTCCTGTAAAATTCCGATTTCCCCTCATTTGGTGCATAAATTCCAACTATTAAAATTTTTTCTCCTTGTGTTTGTACCTCAATTGCCAAAATTCTTCCTTGTTCATCTTTAAATAAAAATTTCGGTGACAAGTTCTCCTTTGCATAGATCACTACGCCTCTTTTCTTGACTTTGTCTGATGAGATGAATTCTTGGCCTAATCTTTTATTAATTAACACTTTCCTGTGGAGCCTAGTCACATGTGTTTCCTGCAAACAGATAATCTCCAATTGTTCTTTTTACAATATATGAAAGATCCTTCTTCTTTTTTCCGGGGAATTCCCGCCATTTATGTTCCAACTAAGGAGCTGCAGAGACATCCTGGTTCAATCTATAAGTCTTGTAGGGATGTGTCTTCTTTTTCGTCCGGAGCTGGCACAGGTGTTGGATCAGGCGGAGGTGGCGGCCAAACTCCTGCTATTCCCTTCTGAAGGTCCTCTCCGTAGTCGTGTAAAAACTTTTGTTGGTCCTCTGCTGTTCTAACTTTAACCTTCTTTCCTTTAAAGTTAAAAGATAGTCCTTGGGGGAACTCCCACCTATAGGGAATTGCGTTGTTTCTCAATAGTCTTGCTAGATCTGTATATGTAGCTCTTAAATCCAAAAGTTGTTTCGGGATGTCTCTGTAGATTTCTGCTTTCTTATCCTGAATCACCAGTGATTTTTTAAAATGTAAGCCTAGGATTTTATCTCTTTCTTGCCTGGATCTCAGAATGATCAGGCAATCTCTAGATCTGTCCTTCCTCACCAATCTTCCCAATCTGAAAGCGGTGACAATTTTAAAGTCCTTATCTTCTTCTATACCCCAGAACTTTGATATTTCTGATGTCAAATAACCAATCAAATCTTCTTGTCCAAGTTCTGGAATTGCTCTCAATCTAAGATTATTTTCCCGATTTTTCAATTCCACCATAGACAGATAGGCCTGCTGTTCATTAATTTGCCTGCATAGTGGCCTTACTTCCTTTTGTACTTCCTCGGCCTTCTTGTTAGCTTGTTCTGCTTTTTGGTTCGCTTGCTCAGCCAATTTACGATTTTCTGAAATTGTTGTTTGAAGGTTCCCAATTACTTGTGTATTTTGGGAAACCTGATCAGTCAGTTTATTAATAGTAGTTGTAACTTGATCAAATTTTGTATTTAAAGCTGCCAACTGTTCCAAAATTTGTTTAGAAATTGGGTCAGTCCCTCCTGAAGCCATATCCTCTGAAGTTGGCTCTTGGGCTGGCTGAGCAGTTTCTCTTTCTTGCAATGCTAAAACAGTAGGGACAGATGATCTACGTGGCTGAACAGTTAACGTTGACTGTAACAATTGCTGTACAGTTTGTTTTGCTTTCGTCTTCGCGGCCCTTGTTTTCCCTGTGCCACTCATTCCACAGCTGTCTATGTGTCAAGGTCAAATTGTAGATCCCATGGGAAAGACAGTCCAAAATATAAACAACCACCAAGGAGATAATCCAAATAAAATACAGTTCCCAGAGACTTATTAGTCCCAAATCCACTAGAGGGAGCTTCCCTGTAATTCAAAGGAAGGAAGGAACTTTTTCCGCCATTAATCCAGCAGTCCGAAAGAAAAAGTCACAGAGAAGCCTTCATTGTCTCTTTAAAGTTTAAAGAGTTGTGGTCTCTTTAAAGACCACAAACTTGACATGAGCCAACAGTGTGACGCGGCAGCTAAAAAAGCCAATGCAATTCTGGGCTGCATCAATAGGAGTATAGCATCTAGATCAAGGGAAGTAATAGTGCCACTGTATTCTGCTCTGGTCAGACCACACCTGGAGTACTGTGTCCAGTTCTGGGCACCACAATTCAAGAAGGACACTGACAAACTGGAACGTGTCCAGAGGAGGGCAACCAAAATGGTCAAAGGCCTGGAAACGATGCCTTATGAGGAACGGCTAAGGGAGCTGGGCATGTTTAGCCTGGAGAAGAGGAGGTTAAGGGGTGATATGATAGCCATGTTCAAATATATAAAAGGATGTCACATAGAGGAGGGAGAAAGGTTGTTTTCTGCTGCTCCGGAGAAGCGGACACGGAGAAATGGATCCAAACTACAAGAAAGAAGATTCCACCTAAACATTAGGAAGAACTTCCTGACAGTAAGAGCTGTTCGACAGTGGAATTTGCTGCCAAGGAGTGTGGTGGAGTCTCCTACTTTGGAGGTCTTTAAGCAGAGGCTTGACAACCATATGTCAGGAGTGCTCTGATGGTGTTTCCTGCTTGGCAGGGGGTTGGACTCGATGGCCCTTGTGGTCTCTTCCAACTCTATGTTTCTACGATTCTATGATTCTATGATTCTAAGTTGCAGAGTTTCCCCAAAATAAACAAAGTTACAATAGAGATGCAAGTAACAGTTTCTTACTTGTATCCACCAGCGCTCAACAGTAGCAGTTCCATCTGATACAATTTCTGCAGTTTGACAGTTCTTTGTATCCTGACAGCCCAGCGATTCGGATTTTAAGCTTTTATAATCCCCTCAATAGAGGAGAGATTTCGGTTCAGATCCAGTCAATTTACACCAAACTAATCCTTTGCCCTTCTAGATAGCCAGTTCAAGCTTTGTACAAAGAAAAACAACTTCTTTTTAAACTCCCTTTCAAAGCGCTTCTCGCTTGTCAGGTCTTTGCTTTGATCTTTAAGCAGAGTCGGAAGACGGACTTCCTGTTTCTCGTCTCCCGTTTTTAGCCGAATTTAAAAGTTTTAGTCCCAAAAAGATTCTTGTAGTCCTTACTCACGAGTATGTAGTTTTGGAGCCTGATGTTTCAGAAAGAAAGGACAGCGCTCATCAGCAGCAGCCGCGCGGCTTCGCTTCCGCGGAAAGAGCGATGAACTCACAGCACCGCTTCCCCTTCCACGTTCCGGGGCCCCTTCACCGTTTCTGGGGTCGCTCCTGGTGCCCGCCGAGTCCCACGGCCACGGGCTCACTCTACCCGTGGTTTTTCTGGATGGGTCGTCGCTGTGCCGCAGCGCACGACCCTTTTCCGCGGAGCCCCTCTTCAGAGACTGAGGAGGACCGCCATTGCCGTTTCGCACCGCCTCCGGAAGTCCGAGAATGTTAGCCGCTTTGAGACTCCTGAAGGGGAGTGAAAGGCGGGATATCAAATCCAAACTCTTCTTCTTCTTCTTCTTAACCTGAAGCACTATTTCTGGGTTAGCGGAGTCAATAACCTGAAGCGTACGTAACCTGATATCTGAGGTTGTTGAGGGCAGCAGTTGAGCTTGCAGGGCAGCAGTTGAAGAAGGAGCAAAAAGGGTTTTCGTGTGTGTGTGTGTGTGTGTTTCTTTGTGGCTGATTAGCTGTTCTCCCTGTGCAAAGGTCAGAGGGGGCAGGATTTCTGTTGAGGCAGGTGATTAGCTGTTGGAGGAGCTTATCAGAGCTTGCAGGGTAGTTTGATCCATCTTTTAGATTTAGGGGAGCTAGTCTCAAACGTTTGTTGGAGGAGACCTAGGTTTTTTTGTGGGGGGAGTTATTTGTCCTGTCTTCACGCTTTTTATGATGGAGGACCGCTGTAGCCACCCCCAACGACACGTTCTCAAGATGGAGGGGGAGGGAACAGCTGCAGTCGCCTGCGGTTCCTGCGCAATGTTTGCCATCTTGCCAAAGGTTGCAGGCAGCTTTACCTGCAGCAATTGCATGTTGATTGCCCTCTTAAAAGACAAAGTCCAGCAACTGGAGGAACGTGTAGCTACGCTCCAAAGAATTAGAGAGCTGGAGCTCTTCTTGGAAGCAACAGAGAACACCGTCTCCACCAAGGAGGAGACAGGGGACACCACTGAGAAGGAGGCTAGTTCACCAACACAGGAGCCAGATATATGGAGAAACTCAAAGAAGTAGGAGGCCCAGGGTTCGCTCTGATTGTTTAGAAATACACAATCGCTTTGAGGTCCTCTCCCCTAGCATGGAAGACGAAGAGCAGACTCCATTTGAGGATCTCTCCCTCATTACAGTCGATCAGGTATATGAATACGAGCAGCAAAGTCAGTCCTCAGGGAATGTGCAGGCGACCTTGGAACGGACAGCTCACGGAAGAACCCCGACCAAACCTAAGAGGAGGCGTGTAGTGGTGATAGGGGATTCCCTACTGAGGGGAACAGAAGCAGTGATCTGTGGGCCTGACAAGATGTCTCGGGAAGTGTGCTGTCTCCCCGGGGCTAAGATCCAAGATGTAACTGAACGACTGCAAGGAATCATAAAACCCACTGACAAATACCCCTTCCTCTTGGTTCATGTGGGAACCAATGACACTGCAAGCAATAGCCTCCAGAAGATCAAAAGAGACTACGAGGCTCTCGGCAGGAAATTGAAGCAATTAAATGCACAAATTGTCATCTCATCTGTCCTCCCAGTTGAACGACGTGGCCCAGGGAGAGAGGGGAAAATAGTGGAAGTGAACAGCTGGCTTCACAAATGGTGTAAACAGGAACGGTTTGGATTCTTAGATCACGAACTGCAGTTTCTTGAAGATGGACTTCTGGCAAGCGATGGGCTGCACCTCACAACGGTTGGGAAGAATGTTTTTGCCAAAAATATCAGAAACCTCATGAGGAGGGCTTTAAACTGACTAATGTGGGGGAGGGAGACAGTGCCCCTGAAGATAGGAGTCTATCAACTGATGAAGATGATCATCCAAATGTCATAGACCAAATGGAGCAAACATTCTATGATTCTATATTTCTTCCGGCAATCTCATCCAGCCCAGCCTTTCGCATGATGAATTCTGGATATAAGTTAAATGAGCAGGGAGACCATGCACAGCCTTGTCGTACTCCTTTCCCAATTTTGAACCAATCAGTTGTTCCATATCCAGTTCTAACTGTAGCTTCTTGTCCCACATAGAGATTTCTCAGGAGACAGATGAGGCACTCCCAGTTCTTTAAGAACTTGCCATAGGCTGTCTGGCTCAAGGTCAGCAACCACACTACCTGGGGTGTACAAGACATCCATATCTTTCTGGTATAATTCCTCTGTGTATTCTTGCCACCTCTTCTTGATGTCTTCTGCTTCTGTTAGGTCCTTTCCACTTTTGTCTTTTATTATGGTAATCTTTGTACAAAATGTTCCTTTCATATCTCCAATTTTCTTGAACAGCTCTCTGGTTCTTCCCATTCTGTCGTTTCCCTCTATTTCTTTGCATTGCTCGTTTAAGAAGGCGTTCTTGTCTCTCCTTGTTATTTTTTTTGAAATCTGCATTCAATTTCCTGTATCTTTCACTATCTCCCTCGCATTTTGCTTGCCTTCTCTCCCCCGCTATTTGTAAGGCCTTGTTGGACAGCCACTTTGCTTTCTTGCATTTCCTTTTCATTGGGATGGTTTTCGTTGCTGCCTTCTGTATAATGTTACGAGCCTCCATCCATAGTTCTTCAGGCACTCTGTCCACCAAATCTAAATCCTTAAACCTGTTCCTCACTTCCACTGTGTATTCTTAAGGGATTTGATTTAGATTGCATCTTACCCGCCCAGTGGTTTTTCCTACTTTCTTCAGTTTAAGCTTGAATTTTGCTATAAGAAGCTGATGATCTGAGCCACAGTCAGCTCCAGGTCTTGTTTTTGCTGACTGTATAGAGCTTCTCCATCTTTGGCTGCAGAGAATATAATCAATCTGATTTCGATGCTGCCCATCTGGTGATGTCCACGTGTAGAGTCGTCTCTTGTGTTGTTGGAAAAGCGTGTTTGTGATGACCAGCTTGTTCTCTTGACAGAACTCTATTAGCCTTTGCCCTGCTTCGTTTTGATCTCCAAGGCCAAACTTGCCAGTTGTTCCTTTTATCTCTTGATTCCCTACTTTAGCATTCCAATCCCCTATAATGAGAAGAACATCCTTCTTTGGTGTCACTTCTATAAGGTGTTGTAAGTCTTCATAGAATTGCTCAATTTCAGTTTCTTCAGCACCAGTAGTTGGTGCATAAACTTGGATTACTGTGATGTTAAAAGGTCTGCTTTGGATTCGTATCGAGATCATTCTATCATTTTTGAGATTGCATCCCAGTACAGCTTTCGCCACTCTTTTGTTGACTATGAGGGCCACTCCATTTCTTTTACGGGATTCTTGCCCACAGTAGTAGATATGATGGTCATCCGAACTGAATTTGCCCATTCCCGTCCATTTTAGTTCACTGATGCCCAGGATGTCACTATTTATTCTTGCCATCTCATTTTGACCACATCCAACTTACCCAGGTTCATGGTTCTTACGTTCCAGGTTCCTATGCAATACTTTTCTTTACAGCATTGGACTTTCCTTTCGCTTCCAGGCATATCCGCAACTGAGCGTCCTTTCGGCTTTGGCCCAGCCGCTTCATCAGCTCTGAATCTACTTGTACTTGTCCTCCGCTCTTCCTCAGTAGCATTCCTCTTCCTTGGACGCCTTCCGACCTGAGGGGCTCATCTTCCAGCATCATAACTTTTATGTGCCTGTTGTCTTTGTCCATGAAGTTTTCTTGGCAGGGATACTGGAGTGGCTTGCCGGTTCCTGCTCCAGGTGGATCACGTTTGGTCAAACCTCTCCACTATGACCTGTCCATCTTGGGTGGCCTTGCACGGCATAGCTCATAGCTTCTCTGAGTTATTCAAGCCCCTTCGCCACGGCAAGGCAGTGATCCATGAAGGCTTTTTAGATGAGTCTAAAAAGCCTGGGACACAAATTTTCATGGCCCTCTAATGGCTATGGTGGCTGATTTACCAGAAGTAATGTATTTAGAAGTAATGTATTTAGAATTCACCTCTATACCACCTATATGCTCTGCTATATTCAACTGGGTCTGGCTAAGATCCTGCAACAGGTTAAAGTTGCCAGACATCAATAGTATCCGGAAAGCCTACAAGCTGTATGTATATAGCACTGTCCAGAACTGTAATATCGTCTGCACCAGTAAACTTTTTGGACTTTCAGCTGCCTCTGTGTGGTGGTGACTGGAACTGGGGGCAACTATGGGCTATGTGGGTCTCTCACCTCAGATTCCCAGCAGGGGCTGTAAGGAGAAGGGCTGCAGCTCAGAGCACCTGATTTGCATGCATAAGGTCCCAGGTTCAATCCCAGGCATCTCCAGGCAGGGCTGGGAGAGACTCTCAATACTAAGCTATATTGACCAGTGGTCTAATTATCTACAAGACAGCTTCCTTTGTAACAATTTCAAAGGCAGAGAAGACATTTTTAAATAAGAAATGAAATTTAAAAGCTGTGCCAACACAAAAATGCTGCAAATGGAAGGGTCAAGACAGAATGGAGCTCAGCACTGGCAAATGGTGCTGTGTACTTTACTTACATGGAGTCTATTCAGCAGCCACACAAACATATCCCTGGCCATCTTGTAATTCAATCACAGTCCATTAAGTGTTAGTCCATTAAGAGAAAAAAAATTCCAAGCACACCAATACAAATCTATGGAGCAACCACATTCCGAATACAGTGGTACCCTGGTTTACGAACTTAATCCGTTCCGGAAGTCCGTTCTTAAACCAAGGCGTGCTTTCCCATAGCAGCAGGGGACTCAATTTACACTCAACAGGAAGCGGAACATGTTCTGCTTCCAAAGCAAAGTTCACAAACCAAAACACCTACTTCTGGGTTTGCAGCGTTCTTAATCAAGCTGTTCATAAATTAAGCTGTTCTTAAACCAAGGTACCGTGTGCGGCTCTGGCTCGCCAGAGCAGCTTTGTCACGCTGGCCACGTGACCCGGAAGTGTCTGCGGACAGCGCTGGCCCCCGGCCAATAGATGTGAGATGGGCGCACAAACCCCAGAGTCTGTCAAGACTGGCCCGTTCGGGCAGGGGTACCTTTACCTTTACCTTAAACCAAGGTACCACTGTACTGTGCACAGCTCTGGTTGCTTCACCTCAAAAAGGATATTGTAAAGTTTGGAAACCTTCACCAAAATGATGAAAAGAATAGAGTGACTCCCCTGTGAAGAAAGGTTGCAATGTTTGGGACTTCTTGGTTTAAAGAAAAGGCGAGTAAGGGGTGACATGGTAGGAGTTTATAAATGTTTGCATGACATGGAAAAAAGTTTTCCTACCTCTCTGATAACACTAGAATTCATGGACTTCCAATGAAGCTGAATGCTTGAAGATTTAGGACAAATAAAAGAAAGGTCTTCTTCATCCAGCACATAGTTAAACTATTGAACTTGCTCTCACAGGAGGCAGTGGTTGCCACCAACCTGGATGACTTTAAAAGAAGGATTAGATAAATTCATGGAGAAGGCTATCAATGGCTCCTGGCCATGATGACTATGATCTGTCTCCACAGTTGGGAGGAAGTAATGCTTCTGAATACCAGTTGCTGGAAACTACAGGAGGGTAGGGGGCACTGGTGGAGGAAGAGGAGTGTGGGGGGAGTGCCCTGCCCCCGGCAGCGCGATCCCGGCAGGGTGCCATCGCACCTGCCCCCCCGCCTGCACTGGGCGTACCACACTGCTGCGGGTGGCGCATGCCAGCCCCACCCCCGCCTGCTCTCCGCTCCGCCACTGGTAGGGGGCTCTTGTGCTCGGGCCCTGCTGATGGGTTTCACACAACTAACTGTGAGAACAGGATGTTGGACTAGGTGGGCCCCCTTTGGCTTGATTCATCAGGCTCTTCTTATATTCATTAGTTTAGTCTTGTTGTTAGAAGAAGCTGAAATGTCAGAATGTAGTCAGCAAGTCTTGGCACTCCCCGGAACTCTTTTTCAGGGTTAGATAAGTATTAAAATGTGTATGCCAGAAGAATGAGACAGAGGAGAGGAAAAAGCTGGGCATGGTGAAAAAACTCCTCCAAAGTTTGCAGCTGGTAATAGCTTTGTGTATAGCAGACTTAATTAGTTAGATCATGCTTCGTGCAATTCAGATTTTGAGTTACACCAAGGGTGACTGGGACAAAACAAAACTAAGCAGCTGCTCCCACTTGAAAGTCTAAACAGCAACAGTTAATTTGAGCTCTGTTTTCAGAGCAAAGAGGAACTCAGGCGTTTCTTTTTAAGGAGAGGGAGAGAGGAAGAGAGAGACAGACAAACAGACAGACAGAGACAGAGAAACATTAGGGTTGCAAGGGGAAGAAAAGGACTTGCAGGCAATTTTATTTTTCACACAAGGAAACACTTATTTACAAAGTGAGTTAAATGCAGAAAATTTACTTTCATAATTGCTGCAGCCAGCTTATGAGTGCAACTTTAAAAAAATGCAGTATCTAGTGTTCTTTGAACTGAAGTCCGATTTAGATTAATGGGCATGACTAATTTAGGCAGATATATATTTCAATGGGTCTACCTGGAAAACATTGTTGGCTAGAACCCAGCAAGCTATATAGCTAATGTGCTTGTGACACACAACTGAAACAATATTAAATGTATGCTATGTTATGTATTAACATTAACAGATTTCTGTCCACTCACAGATCCCTGCCCTCCTTTCACATTGCTGTTCCCTGGTCCAAATCCCTGTGTTTCCCCTCCATTAAGTTTAAGTGAGCAAGTGCATCACCCCCAGAAAAAGCTACACCACACTTTTATTCTGTGCCAATGGTCAGATCACTTCCTGGTGCAACTGGACTTCTCCACGACCCTTCCCCTCTGCAGGGAGGTGGGACCGATTGGGATGGTCCGCTCCCACCACTTAATGGAGCCAAATGGCTTCCAGTGAGTGGTAGGGGATGTTTTATCCCATGTTGATGGCCTTTCAGCTGATTCCCTGGTGACCCGTTGGAATGCGGAGTTAACCAGGGCTATCGACTGCCTGGCTCCACAGCGCCCTCTCCGATTGCATCGAGCCCAGACAGCCCTGTGGTTTTCCCCGGATCTGAGGGCAGTGAAACAATCGTTGAGATGGCTAGAGCGCCGGTGGCGGAAAACTCATTCTGAATCGGATCGGACACAGGTTAGAGCTCAACGTCAAGCCTACCAAGTGGCGACAGCGAAAAGGACCTTCTTCACTGCCTCTATTGCATCTGCAGAAAACAGCAGCAGGAGACTCTTTCAGGTGGTTGGCAATCTATTGAAACCACCTTCGTCACCGGGGCCTGGTAGGGACCCCAAGGTCTCTTGCAATGCTTTTGCTAAGTTTTTTGCAGATAAAGTCGCTCAGATTCGGAAGGAGGTAGACTCCACCGTGGGAGCAGGGCCAGGGCGGGAGAGTGCTGGAGTCCTGTCTAGTCATGTTATATGGGATCAATTCCAATCTGTTACCTCCGAGGATGTGGACAGGCTGCTTGGACAAGTGAAACCAACCACCTGTCTCCTGGATCCTTGCCCATCCTGGCTTATAAAAGCTAGCCGGGAAGGACTGGGCGATAATAATAATAACAATAATTTATTATTTATACCCCGCCCATCTGGCTGGGTTTCCAGCCCGGACACTGAGATCCAACGCCAAGGGCCTTCTGGCGGTTCCCTCACTGTGAGAAGTGAGGTTACAGGGAACCAGGCAGAGGGCCTTCTCAGTAGAGGTGACTGCCCTGTGGAACGCCCTCCCTTCAGAGGTCAAGGAAAAGACATCTGAAGGCAGCCCTGTTTAGGGAAGTTTTTAATGTTTAATGCTGTATTGTGTTTTTAATATCCGATTGGGAGCTGCCCCGAGTGGCTGGGGAAACTCAGCCAGATGGGCGGGGTATAAATAATAAATTATTATTATTATTCTAAGTGAGCTGGAACTGCGCAGTGCTTACATTCCTAAGGGCACCTTTACAGGTCCTATTTCTTACATATATAATTTTTTTTTAAATATATTTTTATTGCTTTTTTCAGATATCATATCAAACAACAAAAGAAAAAGAAGAAAAGAAAAAACAAATGAAATCTAACTTTCAATTACGTTTTTCCATGACCTACTGGACTTCCCCACGTCTTCCTCACCCTGCTTTCTTAACAATAAAATGTTAGCAAATTAATCTCTTGTTTCGTGTGTTATTAATACTTTCAAATAGTTCACTTTGGGGTTCAAAATACTTATTATCAATTTACTTTTACTTTAAACTAAACACAATATTATTTTAAACTTTAGTCCTCTCCTAATCATATCTTAATTTCCAATAAACAAAATCTTATTGCTAGAGCTTAATTTTTCAATTCATGCAAATTATTGACAATCATATAACTTATAATGTTTTTGTAGATAGTCCTTGAATTTTTTCCAGTTCTCCTCCGTTGTCTCTTCTCCCAAATCCCGGATTCTGCCAGTCATTTCGTCCAATTCCATATAGTCCATCAATTGCATATGCCACTCTTCCAGTGTGGGCAAATCTTGTGTCTTCCAGTGCTTTGCGATAAGTATTCTTGCTGCTGTTGTTGCATACAAAAAAAAAGGTTCTATCCTTCTTTGGCACATTCTGGCCGACAATGCCCAAAAGGAAGGCCTCTGGTTTCTTGGGAAAGGTATACTTAAATACCTTTTTTAACTCATTGTAAATCATTTCCCAGAAAGCCTTCACCCTTGGACAGGTCCACCAGAGGTGAAAGAATGTCCCTTCTGCCTCCTTACATTTCCAACATTTATTATCAGACAAATGGTATATTTTAGCAAGTTTGACTGGGGTCATGTACCACCTGTATATCATTTTCAAAATATTTTCTTTCAGGGCACTACATGCCGTGAATTTCATACCGGTGATCCATAACCTTTCCCAGTCTTCAAACATAATGCTGTACCCAATGTCTTGAGCCCATTTTATCATGGCGGATTTAACTGTCTCATCCTGAGTGTTCCATTTAAGCAGCAAGTTATACATTCTCGAAAGTACCTTTGTCTTTGGTTCTAACAGTTCTGTCTCTAGTTTCGATTTTTCCACCTGGAATCCTGTTTTTTTATCCAACTTAAAAATCTCTTGAATTTGAGCATAATGAAACCAGTCTTGCACCTTATGCTTTACTTTTTCATAGCTCTGTAGCCTCCAATTATCGCCTATTTTTTCTAACATTTCCCCATATTTCAACCAAGCGGTCTCCATATTGGGTTTTTTTCGGGCCTTGGCCTCCACTGGTGATAGCCACCTCGGGGTCTTACTTTCTAATAAGTCTTTGTATTTTATCCAGACCATAA
Source organism: Podarcis vaucheri (assembly GCF_965113315.1). Classification (NCBI taxonomy): domain Eukaryota; kingdom Metazoa; phylum Chordata; class Lepidosauria; order Squamata; family Lacertidae; genus Podarcis; species Podarcis vaucheri. The sequence continues at coordinate 721,792 of NC_138757.1, read as the reverse complement.
ATATTGCTTTTCTGACAATATGGTTTTTGAATGTTTTATGGATCTTAACCTTGTCGTACCACAAATATGCATGCCACCCAAAAGCATTGTCAAACCCTTCTAGATCTAGGACATCGGTGTTTTCTAGTAACAACCAATCTTTCATCCAGCAGAAGGCTGCAGCTTCATAGTATAACCTTAAGTCTGGCAGGGCAAACCCCCCTCTTTCTTTTGCATCAGTTAGTATTTTAAATTTTATTCGGGGCTTTTTGCCCTGCCAAACAAACTTCGAAATATCCTTCTGCCATTTACCAAAACATTCAGCTCTGTCCACAATCTGAAGGGCTTGAAACAAAAACAGCATCTTTGGCAATACATTCATTTTTACTGCTGCAATTCTACCCAACAAGGAAAGTTTCAGTCTTGACCAAATTTCTAAGTCCTTTTTAACTTCTAACCAACATTTTTCATAATTGTCCTTAAACAAATTCAAATTTCTGGAAGACAAATTAATCCCCAGGTATTTCACTTTTTTAGCCACAGTTAATTCTGTTTCCTTCTGAAACTCATCTGTTTCTAAAGGTGTCAAGTTTTTAACCAGAACCTTGGTTTTTTGCTTATTCAGCTTGAATCCCGCCACCCGACCAAACTCTTGGATCAATTCTAAAACTCATTTTGTGCTAGATTCTGGCTCCTGTAATGTTAAAACCAAGTCATCTGCAAAAGCTTTCAGTTTATATTGTTTCTCTCCGACATGTATTCCTTTTATCAACCGGTCCTCCCTTATCATGTTCAAAAGCACCTCCAGGACTGAAATAAATAAAAGAGGGGATAAGGGACACCCCTGTCGTGTTCCTTTTTCAATTTTAAACTCATCTGTCACCACATTGTTCACTATCAATTTAGCTTTTTGTTCTGAGTAGATTGCTTCTATACCATTTTCGAACCCCTGTCCCACTCCCATCCCTTCCAAATTTTTCTTCATAAACTTCCAGGAAATATTGTCAAAGGCTTTCTCCGCGTCAATAAAAATTAACACTGCTTTTGTATTGATGTTTGTTTGCAAAAGTTCCAAAATGTCAATGATGTTCCTAGTGTTATCAAACAAATGTCTGCCTGGGAGAAAGCCTGCCTGGTCCTTGTGAATTACTTCATTTAGCACTCTTTTAAGCCTGCTAGCCAAAATGTCTGCAAAGATTTTATAATCCACATTTAGGAGTGAGATGGGACGGTAGTTCTTTAATTGAGTCTTTTCAGCTTCCAATTTAGGAATCAAAGTGATGAAAGCTTCTTTCCACGTTTCCGTTGTCTTCTTCCCCTCCATAATCTGGTTGCAAACCTCCATTAGTGGCTGTGTCAATTAGTCTTTTAAAGTCTTATAATACTTGGAGGTAAGTCCATCTGGGCCTGGAGATTTACCAAGTTGCATATTCTGGATGGCACTCTCAATTTCCTGTTGTGTTATTCGATAATTTAAGATTGTCCTCTTTTCTTGAGATAGTTTTGGTAATCCATTGGCTTTTAGAAACTGGTCTATCTCAGTCACTTCCTGAGGCCCTTGCGTGTAAAGTTTTTTGAAATATTTCTGGAAACACTTTCTTATTTCTTCCGGTTTCTGTATATTTTTCCCCTCAACTTCCAGATTGGTAACAAAGTTCAATTTTTGTCTCCTTTTCAACTGCCATGCTAGCAGTTTTCCACATTTATTCGCCGATTCAAAAGATCTTTGTTTCATTTGTTTGATTTTCCATTCCACTTCTTGATTTATTAATTTCGCATATTGTGCTTGATAGAACTTAATTTCTCTGAGAATCTCTTTAGATTTTGGTTTTAATCTCAATTATTCCTCTCCATCTCTTATCTTCTCTAATATCTTATCCTTTTTTCCATTCCAGAGTTTTTTCTTGATCGTATTCTGTTGTATCAGAAACCCTCTCATTACAGCTTTACTTGCGTCCCAGATTATTCTCTTTTCCACCGAAGTGTTCAAATTTATTTCAAAATAGTCTTTTAAAGTTTTTTGGGCCTTTTTAACAATCTCTTGGTCTCTTAGCAGAGTGTCATTCATTCTCCATCTGAAGGAACCGGCTGAAGTAAGTCTCAATTCCACTTTCAAAGCGTTATGGTCGGAGCAGGTTTTTGGGCAGATTTCCACTTTAACAGTCTTAGGTGCCAGTCCTCTAGATGTCCAAATTTGGTCTATTCTTGTCCATGACAAATGAGCTTCAGAAAAGAATGTTCCTTCGTTACCTAGGGGCTTCTTTGTCCTCCAGATGTCAATCAAATCCATACTGTCAGTCAGTTCAAAAAAGGTCTTAGGTAGCCTGCCATCTTTGGTTAGATTTTGGTTTTGCGACTTGTCCATATAAGTAGAGACCACCCCATTCATATCTCCCATCAAGAAGATGTTAGAATAGTCCAAATAATCCAGCAATATCTCATGCAACTTCTTGTAAAATTCTGACTTCCCTTCATTTGGTGCATAAATTCCTACTATCAAAAACTTTTCTCCTTGTGTTTGTATCTCAATTGCCAAAATTCTTCCTTGCTCATCTTTAAATAAAAATTTCGGTGACAGGTTCTCCTTTGCATAAATCACAACACCTCTTTTCTTAACTTTATCTGATGAAATAAATTCTTGGCCTAGTCTTTTGTTGATTAATACTTTCCGGTGGAGCCTAGTCACATGAGTTTCCTGCAAACAGATAATGTCCAATTTTTCTTTTTTCAATATGTGAAAGATCCTCCTTCTCTTTTCCGGAGAGTTCCCGCCATTTATATTCCAGCTTAGAAGTTGCAGAGACATCCTGGATCAATTTAAGAGTCCTCTTGAGGTGTGTCTTCTTCGTCCAAACCCGATGGTAGAACAGGTGTTGGTTCAGGTAGAGGTGCTGGCCCGGCTCCTGCTACTCCCTTCCGAAGGTCCTCTCCGTAGTCGTTCAAAAATTTTGTTTGGTCTTCTGCTGTTCTGATTTTTATCTTTTTCCCTTTGATGGTAAAAGATAGTCCTTGAGGGAATTCCCACCTATAAGGGATTGTGTTGTTTCTAAGTAGTCCTGCTAGATCCTTATATATAGTTCTTAAGTCCAGTAGTTGTTTCGGGATGTCTCTGTAGATTTCTGCTTTTTTACCTTGAATCACCAGTGCTTTTTTGAAGTGTAGGCCAAGTATTTTGTCACTTTCTTGCCTAGATCTCAAAATGATCAGGCAATCTCTAGCTCTGTCCTTCCTCACCACTCTTCCCAATCTGAAAGCGGTGACAATTTTAAAGTCCTTATCTTCTTCTATAGCCCAGAACTTTGATAATTCTGATGTCAGAAAGCCAATCAAATTGTCTTGTTCAAGTTCTGGAATTGAGCGTAACCTAAGATTATTTTCCCGATTTTTCAATTCCACCATAGACAGATAGGCCTGCTGTTCACTGATTTGCCTGCAAAGTGGCCTTACTTCCCTTCTTACTTCCTCTACCTTCTTATTGGCCTCCTCTGCTTTCTGATTTGCTTGTTCAGCCAGTTTCCGATTTTCTAGAGTTGTTGTTTGGAGGTTCCCAATTACTTGTGTGTTTTGGGAAACTTGGTCAGTCAGCTTGTTGATAGTAGTTGTAACTTGGTCAAACTTCGTGTTTAAAGCAGCAAGCTGGTCCAAAATTTTCTGAGAAACTGGGTCAACCCCTCCTGAAGCCATATCTTTTAAAGCTGGCTCTTGAGCTGGTTGAGCACCTTGTCCTTCTTTCAGTGTTAAAACCGTAGGGACAGATGATCTGCGTGACTGTACAGGCTGTACAGGCAATGTTGTTTGTAGCAGTAACTGTTCTGCTTTTGTTTTAGCTGCCCTTTTCCTTGTGCCACTCATTCCACAGCTGTCTATGCGTCAAGGTCAAATTGTAAGTCCCATGGGAAAATAGTCCAGGAAAAAGAAAACAAATACCGAGAAGATAGTCCAAATAAAAAGCAGTTCCCAGAGATTAGTTAGTCCTAGATCCACTAGAGGGAGCTTCCCTGTAGATCAGTGAGAAAATAAAATTTTCCACCCTTAAGCAGAAGCCCAAAATGAAGAAATTAAAGAGGTACCTTCAGTGTCCCTTTATGCTTGAAAAGCTTTCCCAAAGTGCCAACAAAGTTTCAATAATAGGTGCAAGAAACAGTTTCTTTCTTATTTATATCCAATCATGCTTAACAGTAGCAAGTCCACTTTTAGTTACAATTTCTGCAGTTTGACAGTTCCTATTGTCCTGGCAGCCCCAGCATTTGGTTATTTTGTAATCCAGTTAGTAAAGAAGAGGAAAAGTTTCCGTTCAAATCAGTCACTTCCCAGCCTCCTAATCTTTCTCCCCTTTCAAATAAATAAGTTCCAATTTGCACAGTTCTAACAGCTTCCTTTTAACATCCTTTTCACAGCGCTCTCAGCTTGCAAAGGTCTTTTGCTTTGATCTTAGCAAAGTCGGAAGGCGGACTTCCTGTTTTCACCTCCCGTTTTCAGCCGAATTTTCTTTTAAAATTTAAACTCAAATGGGTACTTGTAAATCCTTACTCACAAGTGTTAAGTTCTGTAGCCAAATGTTCCAGGAAGAAAGGACAGCGCTCATCAGCAGCAGCCGCGCGGCTTCGCTTCCGCAGAAAGAGCGATGAACTCACAGCACCGCTTCCCCTTTCACGTTCCGGAACCTCTTACGAGGCTCCTTCCCAGCTTCTGGGGTCGCTCCTGGTGCCCGCCGAGTCCCACGGCCACGGGCTCACTCTACCCGTGGTTTTTCTTGATGGGTCGTCGCTGTGCCGCAGCGGACGTCCCTTTTCCGCGGAGCCCCTCTTCAGAGACCGAAGAGGACCGCCATTGCTGTTTCGCGCCACCTCCGGAAGTTCCCCCTATTTCTTACATATAAACCAGCTTTGTATCACTGGCCCATTTATCCAAGTATTGCCTGCTCTGCTTGACCATCAGCTCTCCAGGGGGCAGTCATGTGGGCTGTCTTTTTTTAATTGGAGATCTTATTTTAAGCCAGTTCTTAGGATCATACACCAGGGTGGCTACCACCCACTTTACAGCCCAAAGCAGATTTCAGCAGGCGGGAGGAAGGTAAGGAAGAGATTTGTTTGGCACCCCCAATATTTTGTTGCTGCTGCTGCTTCAAAGTGCTGCACATCACATAGGGGAGGGGGGAATGAGACACCTGATGACATCACTGCGACTTCAGGTGAGCAACCTCTACCACCAGCTGAATCAAGCTACCCACCCCTGAAGCTATCAAATAACTACTGGCCTTCTGCCTGCCCAAATCTGCTATGACTGTCTCTGTCATCAGCCAGCCCCAACACAGCCAGGATATAGTGGGCTATCAATCAAAGCAAATTACCTCATGGAAGGATGGCAACTCATCCTTTGCTTTATGGTACTCATCCACACACTCTATGCAGTAACAGAGATCATTATTGGCTGAAGCAAATTCATTTGCAGGCAATGTAGAGGAAGCATAACTTTTTAGCAGGTTGACGACTGAATCATCAGAGGTGCACCAACGACATGCACCCATTCTGCAGATAAACACAAAAATAAAAAAGAGAAAGAGAAATAATTATTTGTAATTATTTGAAAACACGAACACAGAAATGTTCTGAGTAAAGTTCAACAACATAGAAAGCTGCTTTATATCGAGCCACACAAAAGAACACAGATGAGCCTGACATATCAGGCCAATCACCCATCTAGTCCAGCACCCTGTTCTCAGTTGCCAACCAGATGCCTGTGGGAGACTGACAAGCAACACCCAAGCACAACTGCACTCTCCCCTCCTGCTGTTTCCAGAAACTGGCATTCAGAAGTATTATTGCCTCCAACCATGGAGGCAGAGCATAGCTGTCATAGCTAGTAGTCATTGACGGCATTATGCTCCTTGAATTTGCCCAAACCTCTTTTAAAGCCATCTGATTTGGTGGCCATCATTGCCTCCTGTTGGACCGTTGTGTTCCATCTAACACAATATTGTCTGCACTGACTGGCACCAGCTCTCCAGGGTTTCCTACAGAGGACAACACCCAGCCCTACCTGGAGATACTGAGAACTGACTCTGGGACTGTTTAAATTCAAAGTAGATGGTCCACCACTGAGCTACAGCCCTTCCCAAGTTATCTCAGGGAGAAGCTCCCATACACAAACCCATACTTGTACATACAAGAGCTACCAATACAGTGGTACCTTGGTTTACAACCATAATCCGTTCTGGAGGTCTGGTTGTAAACCAAAACAGGTTCCGGGTTTGACGTGGTTGTAATCCAAAATGGTTGTAATCCAAAGCAGTTGCAATAATAATAATAATAATAATAATTATTATTATTATTATTATTATTATTATTATTATTATTATTATTATTATTTATTATTTATACCCCGCCCATCTGGCTGGGTTTCCCCAGCCACTCTGGGCGGCTTCCAACAAAGTATTAAAAGACAGTGGTCTGTTAAACATCAAAAGCTTCCCTAAAGAGGGCTGCCTTCAGATGTCTTCTAAAAGTCTGGTAGTTGTTTTTTCCGTTAACATCTTGTGGGAGGGCGTTCCACAGGGCGGGTACCACTACCGAGAAAATGAACAAGGAATCTGCCAATGCTTGAAGATAATATATGCACAACCCTCCTATGTTCCCAGGGGAAATTGGGCAGTCTCATACTATAGTTGCACCCAGGAAGATTGTTAACACTTTTTATTATTATTTCTCAAGGCCTTTGAAATGCAGTTTAGGGAAGTTTTAGAGTGAATGCATTAACAGCTATAGCTTCCTGTAGTTCAGTTGATGTCTTCCAGGTTTTTACATGTAGCAGTTTGATGGTTGTTAGCTTCCCGGTTTCCTTTTGGAGAGGAGAAGCAGTTTAGAAATTTGAAGTGATAAATAAATTCCACAAGATCACAAGAAATGGGATGCGCAAACTTCAGCTTTAGCTATTGTGAAAGGATGATGAGCTGCTTGTGCGTAAAATCGTAGTCCCTCAGAGTTTGTTCAAGTCCACAAACCTCTGTCTGTGACGGAGCCCCTCAGACATGGCTCCTCTAGTCACTGGTAGATTCCGACAGTGGTTGCTTTCGGAATCGCTTCCAACATAAAAGCTCCTTAACGGAAACACGTCTTCTGGACTCGCGGCGTGACAGTTTCCGGCGAGGAGTGGGTCTCCCTATGGGAGGTCCAGAAACCTCCCCACTGTTCTCGCTGGATGTTTCCCTGAGTCCTCCCTCTTGCTCGCTTTCCCTCAGAGACCCACCTCTCCCCCTGCTGGTTCCTGCTTCAGCTGCTGGGTCTCTTCCTTCCTCCCTGAGCCCTTCCACCACCTGTCCCTCCGATGGCAGTTCCCTGACATCCACCTCCCCTCCAGGGCCCCCTTCACCCCCTCCCGTTCCCTCTCCTCTGGGCGGTGAGGATGTAAAACCCCGAAAAGAATCCTCTTCATCTTCAGACGTCTCGAACATTTCCCTCCATCGGTTGCCGTTCCGGGTCGCTGAATCCTCCTCCTCCTCGGAATCTGTGAACCCCTCCAACTCCTCTTCCTCATCTGTGGTTGCAAAGTATTCCCTCCGGAACCTTGCTACAGGCTGAGGTTTACGTGGGAACCTCTGATGAAAAGTTTCTATTAAGACCTCGTCATTGACATCCTCTGCCATGACCCAGGTGTTTTCTGACTCCGGTTCCCCTTCCCACATTACCAAATACTCCACTTTATCTCCCTTCCACCTGGAATCAAGGATCTCCGCCACATGGTTGCTGTGTTCCCTTTCCTCCATTGCTGGTCCCCGTGTGAACCTCCCTTCTCTGTCCCCTTTATACGGTGACAGCAACGACCTGTGGAAAACTGGGTGCAGCTTCATGTGGTTCGGTAACCGGAGTCTGAAAGCCACTGGGTTGACCTGTTGCGTGACTTCAAATGGGCCCAATCTTTTGGGTCTTAACTTCTTACAACCCCCTTTGAATGGTAACCCTTGGGTTGACAGCCACACCTGGTCCCCCACCCTAATGGTTTCACCTTCCCTTGTGTTTTTGTCTGCCTGCCTCTTATACTCCTCCTTGGCCCTGTCTAAGTTGAGTTGGAGCTGACGATGGATCGCTTCCATTTCTTCTACGAACTGTTCGGCAGCAGGGACGCTCCATCTCTCCCCTTCCCCCCCTGGGAAAGCCCTGGGATGGCACCCGTAATTAGCCAAAAAGGGGCTCATCCCTGTGGACACGTTCTCCGCATTGTTGTAGGCAAATTCCGCCAACGCCAGCTTCTCCACCCAATCATTCTCTCTGTCATTGACATAACACCTCAGATATTGCTGGAGGATGCCATTGGCTCTTTCCGCCTGCCCGTTGGTTTCAGGATGCCGGGCAGTCGAAAAATTGACCTCTACATGCAGTAAGCTCATGAGCTTCCTCCAGAACCTGGAAGTAAATTGTTTCCCTCGGTCTGCAACCACCCTCAAGGGGGCGCCATGCAACCTAAACACATTTTCTACAAACAATTTCGCTGTTTCTTCTGCCGTGACAGCATGTGAGCAGGCTATAAAGTGGCCCATTTTGGTTAACAGGTCTACCACAACCATGATGGCTGTTTTCCCTCTGGACTTTGGCAGATCAGTCATGAAATCTATTGACACTGCTCCCCATGGTCTTTCAGGTGTGGGTAGCGGTTCTAATAACCCTGCCGGCGCCCGCCTTTCCCCTTTGGCTCGCTGGCATTGGTCACACCCTCTCACATACTCCCGCACATCTTCCCTGACCTTGGGCCACCAAAATCCCCTGGTAACCAGCCACATGGTTTTGTGTTGCCCAAAATGCCCCGCTGTGGGGCTATCGTGCAGCTGCTTGAGTACCTTCCCCCTCAACTCTCCTTCAGGTATATACAGCGCTCCCTTGTAATACAACGACCCGTTTCTCTCCTCAAAACCTCCGGGTTTGTCTCCCTCCCTCCTGAGACCCCTGAGTTTGTCCTGGGCGTATTCATCATTCTCCGTTCCCTCTACCAGTTCTCTTTGCCCCACCAATGCCGCCCCACACACCCAGCGGTCCTCTGGAATGACATGTCTCTCTTCGGGTGCTCCCTCCCCCTCCAAATATTCAGGTTTGCGTGAGAGAGCGTCCGCCCTAATGTTCTCTGGGCCTGGCACGTAACAAATCTCAAAGTTAAATTTGGAGAACTCCTGGGCCCATCTCACTTGCCGTTGGTTGAGCACTCGTGCCGTTCTCCAATACTCTAGGTTCTTGTGGTCAGTGCACACTTGCACCTTATGTTGTGCGCCAATTAGCAGGTGCCTCCATCTCCGGAAAGCCTCATGAATGGTGAGTAGTTCTCGGTCATACACCGTGTAGTTCCTCTCGGATTTGTTCAGCTTTCGCGAAAAAAAGGCACACGGTCTCCACTCTGACTCCTCCTTCCCTGGCTGCAGAAGCACCGCCCCGATTGCTCTGTCTGATGCGTCAGTTTCTACTCTCATCGGTTTTTGTAAATCCACATGCAGGAGTTGTTCTTCCGAGGCGAAGGCCCTTTTTAGTTCCTCAAAAGCTCGCTCTGCCTCCTCAGTCCAAACGAATTTCTTCTTACTGCTGAGACAGTCCGTAATGGGCGCCGTCAGGTGGGCAAAGTTTTGGATGAACTTACGATAGAAGTTCCCAAACCCTAGGAACCTCTGCACATCCTTCTTTGTTTTGGGTGTTTTCCATTCCAGCACTGCCTGGACCTTGCCGGGATCCATGGCCAATCCCTTGTCTGACAGGCAATACCCCAGGAATTCCACCTCCTTGGTATGAAACTGACACTTCTCCAGTTTCACCCACAGCTGGTTGGCTTGCAGCCTGCTCAACACCTCTCTGACGTCTCTCAAATGCTGCTCCTCATTCTCAGAATACACCAACACGTCATCTAGGAAGGCCACACAATTCTTGTAAAGCAAAGGCCCCAGTACGTGGTTCATAAACGATTGAAAGCACGCAGAACCTGCTTGTAGGCCGAAGGGCATAACTAAATATTCAAATGCCCCCAAAGGGGTGAACATGGTGGTTTTCCATTCATCCCCCTTCCTTATACATATCAGGTTGTACGCCCCCCTTAGGTCCAGCTTTGTAAAAATCTTTCCCTTCCGCACCCTTGTCAAAATGTCGTCAATTCTGGGCATAGGGAAGGCCACTGGTTCTGACACTGCATTTAACGCCCTGAAGTCACACACCAGCCTCGGCTTGTCCGTGGTTTTTTTATCCACAAAAAACACTGGGCTGCCTCCCACCGCTCTGGACTCTCGGATGAAACCCCTCTTCAGGTTCTTGTCAATGAACTCCCTTAGTTGTAACATCTCCCTGTCTGACATGGCATACAACTTGCCTACTGGGAGCTGTGCCCCAGGGAGTAAATTGATTTGACAGTCAAAGGGTCTATGCGGGGGTAGTTGGTCAGCTTCCCTTTCGCTGAAAACGTCGCTGAGATCTGCGTATTGTCGTGGTACCTTCACTTTCTCCGTTACTTCAGTCCCTGCTAGGGTGGCTTGGGCCCCTGCTGAACCCTTTCCCTCTTTGCAGTGTTCTAAGCAATGTGCTGAACCAAAGGAAACCACTCTCTGATGCCAGCCCACCAGCGGATCATGTAACGCTAGCCAGCTCATCCCCAAAATAATGGGAGCACCTCCCAAGGTGGCCACATTAAACGCTATCAGTTCGGTGTGCCTTGCCACCTTCATTATCATTGGGACGGTCTGCAAGCTGACTTCTCCTCCCAACAGCTCCCTGCCATCGATCGTGGTCACCTGCAGGGGGTTGCTTAAAGGGATGGTCTGTATCTGGTGTTCAGCTGCAAACTCCTTGCTCATGAAATTGCAGGAGCTGCCTGAGTCCAACAGCGCTTTTATCTTTAGAGGGTGTCCGTTTGGCAGCTCTAGCGACACTTCTATCACTAGGGCGGGTTTCGGAGGTTCTGCCGTGGGCACTTTCACTGCTCTTTGGCCTGGCTGCTGTGCCCCGACGGTGGCAGCCAGGCGTTGGCTTTTACTTGCTCCTGTATTTCTTCCTCTCTTCCCTAAACAGCTCCCACCATCCCTTGCCATTCCTTCCTCTGGGGGCAGACTCTGGCAAAGTGACCTGGCTGTTGGCAGAGATAGCATTTCCGGGCGCCTTTTCCCTCCTTCTTTCCCCCCTTACTGGGCTTTGAAACTGCGCGCGCGCGCGCTGTTCCGATTTCCATCGGCTCTGCCGGCGGGAAAGTTGGCTCTGGAATGTCTGGAATGCGGAACTCCCTCCAACGTTCCCCCTTCCCTTCCCGCCTCTCCAAGGCTCTCGCCTCCTAGCGCGCTCCTATGGTCAGCACAGATTTGGTCAGCTGGTCCATAGAATCCGCCCTGGGACCCTGGGAAAGTTTGTCTTTCACAGCCGAAGCAAGCCCTTCTTCAAATAGCATTTGAATGGGTTCCGCCGATAAGTCCCACCCCAATCTGTGAACCAGCATGGTGAACTCAGTCCAGTACTCACGGACAGATCGGCTCCCCTGTTTGCAAGCCATTAGCTGTCTGCGCACCACTCCCTGCTCAATATCGCTGGAAAACATCAGATCCATGGCGCGAAAGAACTTCCTCGTGTCCTTTAGGATGTCATTATTCGCTGCCATCAGGGGCCTAACCCAGTCCCTCGCCCCCTTTTCAAGATGCCCAATCACGAAAGCCACTCGCGATTCCTCGTCAGGGAAATCATCAAACTGCAGATTGAGGGCATATTGCATCTCTATCCGAAAGGCATGATAGTCCTTGGGCTCCCCCCCAAACTTCTGCACCAATCCTGGTACCTTTCTGGCGAGCTGGGTGGCTTTCCCCTTTTTGTCTGCATCCTGAGCCCTCCTCTCCTCAAGCCTCGCCGTCTGCAGTGCTAGCTGGACCTCCAACACCCGGTACCTTTCCTCCAGGCTTGGACCCGCTCCAGCTCCTGCTTCTCCGGTTCCGGCTGGGTCGCTCATGATGCCTTCTCCTGCACAAGCTGCTTACAAGGACTGTCGGAATGCTGTGAAGGGATGATGAGCTGCTTGTGCGTAAAATCGTAGTCCCTCAGAGTTTGCTCAAGTCCACAAACCTCTGTCTGTGACGGAGCCCCTCAGACATGGCTCCTCTAGTCACTGGTAGATTCCGACAGTGGTTGCTTTCGGAATCGCTTCCAACATAAAAGCTCCTTAACGGAAACACGTCTTCTGGACTCGCGGCGTGACAGTTTCCGGCGAGGAGTGGGTCTCCCTATGGGAGGTCCAGAAACCTCCCCACTGTTTCCCTGAGCCCTCCCTCTTGCTCGCTTTCCCTCAGAGACCCACCTCTCCCCCTGCTGGTTCCTGCTTCAGCTGCTGGGTCTCTCCCAACCTCCGTGAGCCCTTCCACCACCTGTCCCTCCGATGGCAGTTCCCTGACAGCTATGGATCCTTAATACGCAAACTGTTCTCTGCTTCTTGGATAGGCTTGTTTTAAGACAATTCAATATTTCTCTCTAATAAAATGTAAATATTTACCTCAAATACACATTAAAGCAGATAAAGGCTAGTGAAATTTTCACTTTCACTTTTTTAAAAAATAATATTTATTAAAAGTTTAAGGATTACCGAAAGAAGTAAAAAAAAGAGAGAGAGAAAGAGAAAAAGTAAAAATACATAAAAAAACACAAGTCACAATACATCAAAACAAAAGCAAAAACAATTAAAAACACATCCAATATTTCCATATCTTTGTCCTTCATTAACTTGTTTCATCGACCTCCTCACACCTCCCTTTTTGTGTTCTAGTTATTAATTATTTCAGCAAATCCTTTCCATCTTTCACTGTTTTCTGTCATTTAATTGTCTTAATTTATTTTAACCTTATCTTACCATTAAAACCCTAAAACTTATTTATACTTAACTCCTTATAACGTTTCTACTAAAGCCATGTAATTTCATTCCAACATTTTTCTAACACTCATTAATTTTACAATATTTCTCTAAATAAATTTTAAACTTTTCTCCAATCTTCTTCCACCGTCTCTTCTCCCTGGTCTCGGATTCTGTCAGTCCTTTCTATCAATTCCATATGGTCCATCAACCTGGTGATCTTCTGTCCGAGGCTCTTAACTCTTTTCCATGTCCCTTCTGCAGATCTTCTTCATATTTATACATGCACTTAACTTTATCTTCTGCTGATCTTGTTCTTGATTTCCTTCCTTTGGCGCTGAGGAGTAGATCTCGGGGAAACTCCAACCTAACAATGTCTTTATTCCTTCTTGACAGGTCAGCCCATTCTCCATAGTCAGAACTAAAGTCCAAGAGATATTTCAGAGCGTGTTTCAAAATCCCTCCGAAGGTAAAGGCCCCCACAACTCCAATCTCCCCCTGACCCAAATCCAAATCCCAAAAGCCAGAACATCCCTGCATAAGGGGATCTATCCAACTTTCCTTCTTCAATCCAAGCGGGACTCCACCCCTCCAAATCTGGCTTTCTCTGAATTCAATCATAAAAGGCAACAGCTTATATTCATCAAATTGCCTCTGTAAGGCTGGGGCTCTCTCCACTTGTGTTACTTGAGATTTAACAACAGCTTTCTCCCTCGTCTTCTCCACAACTTGCCGTGTCAAAGTAGATTCCTGAATCGATTCCTGAGTAGTTTCTGTATAGGTATTCACTTTTTGTCCCAAATCAGTCATTTTTTGTCCCAAATTATCAATTTTAATAGTCATCACATCCATCTTCTCATGAAGCTGTTCCAATAAAGCACTTGTCTTGCAAAATGCAATCACTAAGGCTTCTTCTGTCGACACTCTTGTCCAAGGTCAATCTCTGATTCTCACGGTCTTTAATCTCTGCAGCTGGAAAATTCCCCAGCTCCACTCCTACAACAGTTTCCAAAGCTCCCTCTAGAGGAAACAATTTCTATCCGTCCTTTTAAACGCAGATCCAGCAACAAAGTTAGTTTCGATTTTCAGTTACTTTTGCTCCTTTTTAAGTGCAAAAGGAAACAATGGAAACAATGTATTTCTCTTATTTAACTATCTGTCAACATACGTTTTATTCACAGTCAATGAACTTTCCCAAAACGTCTATCTTACTGGCAGCCCGTTCCCAGGTTCAAAACGGTGGTAATTTATCTTTCTTCACTCTCTCTCCTGCAGGCTTAGACGATCTAAAATCCCCCCCCCCTTCTCCTGCTTCCAAGGGGGGTTTAGTAATTTTAACCGATGGAGATTTAATCCTTTACAAAAGGCTTTCCAAGACTTTAGCTTGCAACGTCTTTGCTTCAATCTATTTACAAAAGAGGAAGGCGGACTTCCTGTTTGAAACCTTCCCGTTTCGGTGCCAAATTAAGATGTTTAAAGATCCAATTTTCCGTTCTACTCACGGATAGTTGTTTAAAGTTTATTTTTTTTTAATAAATATTTTTATTACATTTTTTTCAGATAAAGATATTCAATACAAGAAAACAAAGAAAACAAGAAAAGAAAAGAAAAAAGACAGATTACTTCAAAAGCTTGTTTCGATCTTCCATCGAACTTCCCCACATCTCCCTCACAGTGCAATCTTGATAATAAATTTATCAGCAAATTATAACCTTGTTTCATGTGTTTCTTTTGTACTTTCAATTGCATTTTAAGTTTAAATTACTTATTACATTTGCTCTGTAAACAAATATGTTATCCTTTTTAAACATTTAAACATTGATCCTTTCATTAATATTGTCTAATTTCATATATATTCCACTTTCATTGCTGGAGCTAACCTTTCCAAATCATGCGAAATCTTATAATTCATATAACTTATAAAATTTTTGCAAATAATCTTTAAATTTTTTCCAGTCCTCCTCCATTGCTTCTTCTCCCAAATCTCGGATCCTGGCAGTCATCTCGGCCAACTCCATATAGTCCATCAATTGCGTTTGCCACTCTTCCAGTGTGGGCAAATCTTGAGTCTTCCAATATTTGGCGATAAGAATTCTTGCTGCTGTAGTTGCATACATAAAAAACGTTCTATCCTTCTTTAACACCTTTTGGCCGACAATGCCCAAGAGAAAGGCCTCCGGTTTCTTAGGGAAGGTGTACTTAAACACCTTTTTTAACTCATTGTAGATCATTTCCCAGAAGGCCTTCACTTTTGGACAAGTCCACCAAAGGTGAAAAAATGTCCCTTCAGCCTCCTTGCATTTCCAACATTTATTATCAGACAAATGGTATATCTTAGCAAGCTTGACTGGGGTCATGTACCACCTGTATATCATTTTCATAATGTTTTCTTTCAAGGCATTACATGCCGTAAACTTCATACCGGTGGTCCATAACCTTTCCCAGTCTTCAAACATAATATTGTACCCAATGTCCTGAGCCCATTTTATCATGGCTGATTTAACTGTCTCATCCTGAGTGTTCCATTTAAGCAGCAAGTTATACATTCTCGATAATACCTTGGTCTTTGGTTCTAACAGCTCTGTCTCTAGTTTCGATTTTTCCACCTGGAATCCTGTTTTTTTATCCAACTTAAAAACCTCATTAATTTGGGCATAATGAAACCAATCTTGCACCTTATCCTTTAGTTTTTCATAGCTCTGCAACCTCCAATTATCTCCGATATTTTCTATTATTTCCCAATATTTTGGCCAACCGGCCTCCATATTGGGTTTTTTCCGGACCTTGGCCTCCACTGGTGATAACCACCTCGGGGTCTTGCTTTCTAGTAAGTCTTTGTATTTTGTCCAGACCATAAATATTGCTTTTCTGACAATATGGTTTTTGAACATTTTATGTGTTTTTACCTTGTCATACCACAAATACGCATGCCATCCTAACGAATTATTAAAACCTTCCAGATCTAGGACATCAGTGTTCTCTAGCAGAATCCAATCTTTCATCCAGCAGAAGGCTGCAGCTTCATAATATAACCTTAAGTCTGGCAGGGCAAACCCCCCTCTTTCTTTTGCATCAGTTAGTATTTTAAACTTTATTCGGGGCTTTTTGCCCTGCCAAACAAACTTTGAAATATCCCTCTGCCACTTTCCAAAACATTCCACTCTGTCCACGATCTGCAAGGTTTGAAACAAAAACAACATCTTTGGCAATACGTTCATCTTTATAGCTGCGATTCGGCGCAACAAGGAAAGTTTCAGTCTTGACCAAGTTTCTAGGTCTTTTTTAACTTCTAACCAACATTTTTCATAGTTATCTTTAAATAAGTTCAAATTTTTGGAAGACAAGTTGACCCCCAGGTATTTCACTTTTTTAACCACATTTAATTCTGTTTCCCTCTGAAACCCATCTGTTTCTAAAGATGTCAAATTCTTTCCCAATACCTTAGTTTTTTGTTTATTCAACTTAAATCCCGCCACCCGACCAAATTCTTGAATCAATTCTAAAACTCTTTTTGTGCTAGATTCTGGCTCCTGTAATGTTAAAACCAAGTCATCTGCAAAAGCTTTCAGCTTGTATTGTTTCGCTCCGACCCGTATTCCTTGTACCTGCCGGTCCTTCCTAATCATATTCAGCAGCACCTCCAGGACTGAGATAAATAATAGGGGGGTAAGGGGGCACCCCTGCCGTGTTCCTTTTTCAATACGAAACTCTTCTGTCACCACATTGTTCACTATCAACTTAGCTTTTTGTTCTGAATAAATTGCTTCTATACCATTTTCAAACCCCCGTCCCACTCCCATCCCTTCCAAGTTTTTCTTCATAAACTTCCAAGAAATGTTGTCAAAGGCCTTCTCTGCATCAATAAAGATTAACACTGCTTTAGTGTTAATATTTGTTTGCAAAAGTTCCAGAATATCAATAATATTCCTAGTGTTGTCAAACAAGTGCCTGCCTGGGAGAAAGCCTGCTTGGTCCTTGTGAATTACTTCATTTAGTACCTTTTTAAGTCTACTTGCCAAAATGTCTGCAAATATTTTGTAATCCACATTTAGGAGTGAGATGGGACGGTAGTTCTTAAGTTGGGTCTTTTCAGTTTCCACTTTAGGTATCAGTGTGATGAAAGCTTCTTTCCACGTTTCCGGTGCCCTTCCTCCCTCCATAATCTGGTTGCAAACCTCCATTAGTGGTTGTATCAAATAGTCTTTTAACGTCCTATAATACTTGGAGGTAAGTCCATCTGGGCCTGGAGATTTGCCCAACTGCATGTTCTGAATGGCATCCTCAATTTCCTGTTGTGTTATTTTGTAGTTCAAGATTGATCTCTTCTCCTGAGATAGTTCTGGTAGGCCGTTAGCTTTTAAAAACTGATCCATCTCAGACACTTCCTCGGGCCCTTGCGTATACAATTTTTAAAAATATTTCTGGAAACACTTTCTAATTTCACCTGGTTTCTGAATATTTTTCCCTTCCACCTCTAGATTGGTAACATAGTTTAATTTTTGTCTTTTTTTCAACTGCCATGCTAGCAGTTTTCCACATTTGTTCGCTGATTCAAAAGATCTTTGTTTCATTTGTTTGATTTTCCATTCCACTTCTTGGTTTATCAATTTCGTATATTGTGACTGGTGGAATTTAATTTCTCTTAGAATCTCTTTTGATTTTGGTTTAGATCTCAATTTTTTCTCTCCATCTCTTATCTTCTCTAATATCTTATCCTTTTTTCCATTCCAGAGTTTTTTCTTAATCGTATTCTGTTGTATCAGAAACCCTCTCATTACCGCTTTGCTTGCGTCCCAGATTTAAAGTCCAAAGTTTAAAGTCCAATTGTCCACAGGAAAAAGTCAGCGCTCTCCGGCAACAGCAATGCGGCTTCACTCCGTGAAAGAAGCAGTCGATTCAAAGCACCGCGCCGCTCACCCCATGTCGCTCCGGATCCCCGAAACCGGGTTTCCCCGCGAGTAGGGGAGGCGCAAAAGGTGCCAGCCGAATCCCACGTCCACAGGCTTCTCCCGCCTGTGGTTTTTAGTGGGTCTCACTTTTCCCATGTTTGCATTTACTCTTGGCTTAATCACAGATAACTTTCTAGTGACGCCACCCTGTGTCACTTACTTCCTGTTCTTTGTAACCAAATAATAGTAATCATAATTTTATTATTTGTACTCTGCCCATCTGACTCGGTTTCCCCAGCCACTCTAGGCAGCTTCCTGCAGATAAAGAACACAATAAAACATCAAACATTCCCAATAACCCCCACTACTTTCTTTATATTTATTTTACAGGCAAATATACTGCACAAATCAACTAGGTGGTGGACACATTTGTAAAGCAGCATAAAAGTACTTAGCACCTGGACAGAGATATGCAATAGTAGGGCTGGGCGATATCTGGGTTTCAACTAGAGGACTCCTCTGCTGAGTGCCTGAGGGCCCCATTCCTGCCTCTCTCCACCTGGCCTAGAGCGGGGCCTGACAGGCCCATGAGGACTGCTGCTCAGCAGAGAGGACCTCTTTTTTTAAAAAAACTGTTTTTAAACTGTTTCGATAGCCTTTTAAATTGTGGGGTTTTTTTCAACAACCTCAGATATGCAGATGACACAACCTTGATGGCAGAAGTGAGGAGAAATTAAAGAACCTTTTAATGAGGGTGAAAGAGGAGAGCACAAAATATGGTCTGAAGCTCAACATCAAAAAAACGAAGATCATGGCCACTGGTCCCATCACCTCCTGGCAAATAGAAGGGGAAGAAATGGAGGCAGTGAGAGATTTCACTTTCTTGGGCTCCATGATCACTGCAGATGGTGACAGCAGTCACGAAATTAAAAGACGCCTGCTCCTTGGGAGAAAGGCGATGGCAAACCTAGACAGCATCTTAAAAAGCAGAGACATCACCTTGCCAACAAAGGTCCGTATAGTTAAAGCCATGGTTTTCCCAGGAGTGCCTGGTGTGCTCTGGTCCATGGGGTCACGAAGAGTCGGACACGACTGAACGACTAAACAACAATAACATAGAGATTCTCTATCTCCAGGCTCTCTGTCCAGTTTTTTTTTTGGGGGGGGGCCTAGAGTGTTTGTTCCTGGCGTTGGGCAATCAGGACAGATTAGGGATTCTGCTAGTTTACCACCCGCCTCACTGCCCAGCAGTCTCCCTGCCTGAGATGACAGAGTTGGTCTTGGAGGCAGTGTTGGGGACTCCTAGACTACTGGTTCTGGGAGACTTCAACATCCATGTTGAGACAGCTGGCTCTGGGGCGGCTCAGGACTTAATGGCTGCCATGACAACCATGGGGCTGTTCCAACATGTCACCGGCCCAACACACAAGGCAGGCCACACTCTGGACCTTGTTTTCTGGACTGGACAGGAAGAGGGTGATTTGAAGGTGGGGGACATTGACATCAGTCCCTTGTCGTGGTCAGATCACTTCCTGATGAGATTTAGGATGTCAGCACCTTTCCCCCTCCGCAGAGGGGGATCTATTAGGAAGGTCCGCCCTCGGAGGCTGATGGATCCAGTGGGATTTCAAACAGGTCTGGGGGATTTTTCGGCTGATATGACTGGCGCCCCTGTCAAAGCCATTGTTCTGCCCGGACACTGAGGTCCAGCCCAGAGGGCCTTCTGGTGGTTCCCTCACTGCAAGAAGCCAAGTTACAGGGAACCAGGCAGAGGGCCTTCTCGGTAGTGGCGCCCGCCCTGTGAAACGCCCTCCCAGCAGATGTCAAAGAGAAAAACAACTACCAGACTTTTAGAAGACATCTGAAGGCAGCCCTGTTTAGGGAAGGTTTTACTATCTGAAATACTATTGTATTTTAATAGTTTGCTGGTGCCGCAATCCTCCCCAAGGGCCGATCTCTCTCTTTTTTTAATTAATTTACATCCATACACGATCTTAGGTACATGTACAGCCTTAAATAGTTATACCATTAAATATTGATTTAACCTTGTATTTGTACATACAGTGGTGTCTCGCAAAAGGAAAAGAATCCGTTCTGTGAGTCTCTTCGTCTAGCGGTTTTTTCGTCTTGCGAAGCAAGCCCATTGACGGATTAGCGGATTAGCGCTATTAGCGGCTTTTAGCGGCTTTTAGCGGCTTTTAGCGGCTTATCGGCTTAGCGGATAAGCAGATAAGCGGCTTAGCGGCTTAGAAAAAGGGGGGGAAGGAAAAAAACCACACAGGAACTTGCAAGACATTTTCGCCTTGCAAAGCAAGCCCATAGGAGATTCGTTTTGCGAAGCACCTCCAAAACGGAAAACTCTTTCGTCTAGTGAGTTTTCCGTCTTGCGAGGCATTCGTCTTGCGGGGCACCACTGTACTCTTTTCTTATAATTTCTAACTAAACAAAAATAAACCAAAGTAAAAAATCCAATAAACTAAATTATATGAAAACAGACTTCAGTTCCGGCTGCTGCAGAGGAAAATGTCGGTGTGCTGAGTGTCGTCTGTGGAGAATTGCTACAGCTAACTTTGACTGGAAGGATGGTTACATTCTAATGGCTTGCAACTTTAACTGTATCCAGTTACCCAGTGAGATATAAGTGAAAATCTACACAGCTGGAGGTTTAAGCAACTTTATAAAAAATTTTGGAAGAGCTAAAGAAGAAAGGGGGAAGTAAAGACAGGAAGCCTGCAGGGAACTCTTGCACATTTGGGGGGCAACCTCCAAAATAAAAGTAGAAAAGAGCCTGGAACAGCTTCCCAAGTACTCTAAAGTACCCCAAAAAGAAATGGGTAAAGGTACCGTACAGGCCAGTCGTGTCCAACTCTAGGGTTGTGTGCCCATCTCAATTAGGATGCCGGGGGCCAGCGCTGTCCGGAGACACTTCCGGGTCACGTGGCCAGCGTGACAAAGCTGCAGCTGGCGAGCCAGCACCAGCAGAGCACACAGAAACGCCGTTTACCTTCCCGCTATATAGCGGTACCTATTTATCTATTTGCACTTTTTAGGGGTGCTTTCGAACTGCTAGGTGGGCAGGAGCTGGGACCGAAAGACGGGAGCTCACCCCGCCGCGGGGATTCGAACCGCCGACCATACGATCGGCAAGTCCTAGGCACTGAGGTTTTACCCACAGTGCCACCCGCGTCCCTGTAAAAAGAAAAAAGAAGAAATGGGAGGGTTCTCCAAATAAGATTTGTTAATCAAAGCTTCAGCTGCTTGATAACTGGAACTTTAGTTGCCTGTGAATTTGCGATTTGGAAAACAAGACTACGGCCATGGGATTAAAAATAAGAACTAACTAAAAGGACCTACAAGTTGTGGTTCGAGGACCCGACCCAGGCGAAGTGAAATAAAGACACAAGGACACGTGATATAAGGTTAATGGGCTAGAAAAGGCCACAACTTTATTGGTTACAGCAATTGAAAAGGTATTGGCTTAGGCATTGGATCGAAACAAGTGGGTCATTCACCAGTAGGTGGAGCCTGTTGATGCTAATCCAACTATAGGCTCACCCCTGCTGTCACCGAGGGTCGTGCCAAGGCCTCCCGCCAAGCAGGCATCGGACGGAATACACGACCCCCAGATTCCTTTAACGGAATACCCCTAAAAATTGAAGGCATAGGCGATGGCCACACCTAGCACTTCCACACACCGCAACACATTATTCCAATGCCTAACCGCCACCCGAGCCAAAGGCTCGCCGCCAATACCCTCAAAGCTGCTACCAATCCCAGATGCTTTTGATGACACTAGCTAACCAAAAGTCATTCCCCAGATCCGATAGGTGGACACCGTCATTCCAGTATAAAGCTTGATCGCTAATCCGGATACGGTCATGATAAATCACTCGGCCATCCATAAAGCGCACCCAACGTGCTACCGCCCGATTTACGAGTTTCCTGGTTCTTTCAATGGCCATACAGCTTTGCGCACCGCGCCACACAGTTCTTTTCAGGAAGGAGGACCAGAACACCGTTGTTTTGGGACACAAGGCTGCGAATGCATTCAAGTCTCTTTTTATGCTCGACAACAAGTCCACACTCCTTTTGTTGACGTGGTCATTCTCCCCCAAATGAATCACCAGGATGTCGGGAGGGCCGAGCTTGGCTACTTTCTCCCACAGCAATGGCATCAGTTCTTCCCAACGCATGCCTCTTCTTGAAAACCAGGAAACTCGAACACTACGTGGCAGACCGAGATTGGGTGCCAGGCCGCATCTCACCGCTCGTACGCGGGCCCAATGAACTATGCTGTGGCCACAAATCCACACACTTCTTCCGGGCATAGCTGGGGGTAAAGATAGAAACAAAAGGAAGGGTATTAAACCGCTTCTTAAAAAACCATCTTTAGATGCGGCCACGATGGTCAACTATCGCCCAGTCTCAAATCTTCCATTCCTGGGCAAGGTGATTGAGCGAGCGGTTGCCGAACAACTCCAGGCACGCCTGGAAGAAGCGGACCATTTGGATCCCTTTCAGTCGGGATTCAGGCCTCATCATGGGACTGAAACTGCCTTGGTCGCACTGGTTGATGATCTCCGGCGGGCTAGGGACAAAGGCGAGAGCTGTTTCCTAGTTCTGCTGGATCTCTCAGCGGCGTTCGATACCATCGACCATAGCATCCTTCTGGACCGTCTTGGGGGGCTGGGAGCTGGGGGCACTGTTATACAGTGGTTCCGCTCCTTCCTCCTGGGCCGTGTTCAGAAAGTGGTGGTGGGGGATGAGTGTTCAGACCCCTGGGCTCTCACTTGTGGGGTGCCTCAGGGTTCTGTCCTCTCCCCCATGCTTTTCAACATCTACATGCGGCCGCTGGGAGAGATCATCAGGAGGTTTGGGCTGGGTGTTCATCAGTATGCGGATGATACCCAGCTCTACCTCTCTTTTAAATCAGAACCAGTGAAGGCGGTGAAGGTCCTGTGTGAGTGTCTGGAGGCGGTTGGAGGATGGATGGCGGCTAACAGACTGAGGTTGAATCCTGACAAGACAGAAGTACTGTTTTTGGGGGACAGGAGGCGGGCAGGTGTGGAGGATTCCCTGGTCCTGAATGGGGTAACTGTGCCCCTGAAGGACCAGGTGCGCAGCCTGGGAGTCATTTTGGACTCACAGCTGTCCATGGAGGCACAGGTCAAATCTGTGTCCAGGGCAGCTGTTTACCAGCTCCATCTGGTACGTAGGCTGAGACCCTATCTGCCTGCGGACTGTCTCGCCAGAGTGGTGCATGCTCTGGTTATCTCCCGCTTGGACTACTGCAATGCACTCTACGTGGGGCTACCTTTGAAGGTGACTTGGAAACTACAACTAATCCAGAATGCGGCAGCTAGACTGGTGACTGGGAGCGGCCGCCGAGACCATATAACACCGGTCTTGAAAGACCTGCATTGGCTCCCAGTACGTTTCCGAGCACAATTCAAAGTGTTGGTGCTGACCTTTAAAGCCCTAAACGGCCTCGGTCCAGTATACCTGAAGGAGCGTCTCCACCCCCATCATTCTGCCCGGACGCTGAGGTCCAGCGCCGAGGGCCTTCTGGCGGTTCCCTCATTGCGAGAAGCAAAGCTACAGGGAACCAGGCAGAGGGCCTTCTCGGTAGTGGCGCCCGCCCTGTGGAACACCCTTCCAGCAGATGTCAAGGCGATAAACAACTACCTGACATTCAGGAGACATCTTAAGGCAGCCCTGTTCAGGGAAGTTTTTAACGTGTGATATTTTATTGTATTTTTGGTTTTTATGGAAGCCGCCCAGAGTGGCTGGGGAGGCCCAGCCAGATGGGCGGGGTATAAATAATAAATTATTATTATTATTATTATTATTATTATTATTATTATTATTAGGGGTAGGCACAAACTAGCAGATATAAGACTTTTAAACATTGGATTTCCACCGGCCCAACTCTTTTATCCTTTCTGCCGGCAGCCCCAGGTGCGCGGCCGTGGTAGCAGCACCAATCCTAAACGAATGCGCAGCGTACTCCTGGGAGGATAGGCCACAAGCCTCAATAGCCTTGCGCAAAACTCTGGTGAATTGGTACCTCAACAGGGGCGACCCATCCTCGTGTATCAGTAACGGTCCCGGGACGGCTGGTCTAAGGCAGAGATACCGCCTAGTGTCCTTTACCGGACAAGGGCCCTGCTGCGCCGACGCCGTGAGCTTGAGCAGGACACCCTTGCCAGCCTGATCAGTCTTGGACTGACGTACGAGTACTGACACAGAAGACTCGGACAGCTGCACGTCCTCGCACAGGAGGCCGCGAGTTAAACCCCGCGCACTAACTTCACACACCACCTCACCAACTCTGAGCACACCAAAAAAGGCTATAGCGTATGCTGCGGAGAAGAGCCGTGCCTCAAACTTCAACCAGCAAATTGCCCTGAGTTTTACGCGTATCTGGGATAGCAAACCGTAAGAGATCGGCTTACGGCCAACAGCCCTAGGCGGTTGCAACCTGCCCCAACCCTCAATGGCTTTACGGATCAAAAAATCGCTACATGGGTCTTGCACAAAAGTCGCCTTTGAAAAGAAGCTGATGGCTGCTACGTGAATCTTTAAAGTTTTTGTAGCACGTCCGAGATCATCCAGATGGGACAGGTACTGCAGGACATCGTCAGTAGTGGGAGGTACGTTATGTGACAGCCCAGATAACCCAAACCTGAAACCCAGGAAATCACTCCAGGCCTTCTTATAGGACCTGAGCGTGGAAGGTGCCACGGACGCTAATACTCCCTGTATCACTTTGCGTCTCCAACGTTCCACAGGTACTCCGGAAAGGGTTCGGGCAACAGTTGTGCTCCAGGTGCGAGCGACCGGAAGTGAGGTATCTGGAATCGAGACAAGGCGTCAGTTATATCATTATTGGCTCCGGGTACGAATTTGGCTGAAAATACAATATTGTACTCAAGGCAACGGAGGACGAACGCCCGCAGAAGGGAGGAGACCCTCGCAGACCGAGATGACTGCCTGGCAAGAATGTTCACCACCGCCAGGTTGTCGGTCCTGAAGCACACTTGGTGATCTCGAAACTCTTCCGTCCAGATGTGAACGGCCACCACTATTGGAAAGAACTCGAGAAAGGTGAGATCCCGCGTGATGGCTTGACCCTGCCATGCTGACGGCCAACGTTGCGCACACCAGCGCCCTTTGAAGTACAAACCGAAGCCTAAAGACCCTGCTGCGTCCGATTGGACCTGAAAGTCTGATGATAAATTCAAGACATCCTGCCAAAGAGAAACCCCGTTGTATTTTCCCAAAAAGGCTGTCCACACCTCGAGATCCGCCTTAACCGACCTGGGGAGGCGAACCCTGTGGAGGGGGTGTTTAAGACCAACTGACAATCTGGCAAGGCGGGCACAAAAGGGGCGACCAGGGGACACCACCCTGCACGCGAAGTTAAAGTGGCCCAATAAAGATTGAATTTGCCTAAGGGTGATCTTCCTAAGCCTAAGAGTGTCCTGAATTAGTTCTTTAAGGGCTTCAATCTTTTCCGCAGGTAAACGGGATGACTGGGCCACTGTATCCAGCTCAATGCCTAGGTAAGTTAGGTGCGTGGCTGGTCCCTCTGTTTTCTCAGCAGCAAGAGGAACCCCCAGGTCCTCGGCCAGAGCTGAAAAGGCCTCAAGCAAGGAGGCGCATTCCCCCGTGTTGGCTCTACCCACGAAAAGAAAATCATCCAGGTAATGCGTGCCCCAATGGTATTTGACCTGAAACGCAGGGCCCAGTCCAAAAACGTGCTGAAGGCTTCGAATGCCGAACAGGCCACTGCGCAGCCCATTGGCATGGCCCTGTCGACGTAGTATTTTCCTTGAAATTTGAAACCCAGAAGCCGAAAATCATCAGGGTGTACTGGCAAGACGCGGAAGGCCGATTCAATATCACACTTCGCCAACAACGCTCCGGGACCAAAACTACGGATTAACTTAACTGCTTGATCGAAGGTGGCGTATTTAACCGTGCATAACTCCGGCGGGATGGCATCGTTGACCGAGCCGCCCTTTGGAAAGGACAGGTTGTGAATGAGCCTAAATTCGCCGGGGGTTTTCTTGGGCACAATGCCTAATGGAGATATGTGCAAATTTGGGATGGGGGGACTATCGAACGGGCCTGCTACCCTGCCCGCGCTCACCTCCTTTGCTATCTTTCTTTCAGCAACTTCCGGTCTCTCTCTAACTGATTTTTGATTGGGTGAATCTTTTGCAATCAAAGAACCCGCTATGGGAATACGAAACCCGCTGGAAAAACCTTCCCGGAGGTAGGAAGCTGCATCCTTATCCGGGTAAAGAGACAGAAGGTTGCAAAGGGGGACGAGCTTGATAGGGGAAAAGGCCAATTCCAAGACTACCTCACCTTCTGTTCCCTGCTGCGGGGGCCCCCCTGGAACTGGGATGATGGAACCCCCGGCCTCCACGAAAGGGCTGCTTCCCCCTTTTAAGCAGGATGTAACGGGGTGAGCCCCGGCGCATCTTTTGCATTCATGCGTGAATTTACAAGATGGCCTTTGGCAAAACCCTTTATTGTACTCCCAGCATACCCAACGCTTAAAGTCCTTCCTTTGGTCACTCCTGGCCGACCGATAAGAGTTGACTGGTCTCTTCTCCACGTACGGACCCACCGCCACAGACCATATTCCATTCTCGATCTGATCCCAGCGTGCTAACGGAATCCTGGACGCCTTCCTTTGGAACTTCTTGTCATAGCTTATGGCTGCCGCCTCCCCCGAAAGGGCACAGGCCGTGCGAATATGTGAAAGGTAGGCAACAAGGTGAACCGCACGCTTGGGGTAAGCAGCGACAATCATCCCCATAAAGGCCTGAAAACCATCAAGCCAGTTCTCAAATGTCCTAGGCACAGAAGAAGAAGAAGAAGAAGAAGAAGAAGAGTTTGGATTTGATATCCCGCCTTTCACTCCCCTTCAGGAGTCTCAAAGCGGCTAACATTCTCCTTTCCCTTCCTTGCTCTTTCTCTTACCATGAGGTACTTGCTCTTTCTCTTACCATGAGAGGGCCTCTTTACTCCCCTACCTAACTCCTCTGCTGGAGGCACTAACTTAAACATGTCAACAAACTCACCATTTAAGATTTTTGCTCGTAATTTAGGAGATAGATGATCGCCTGGTATAACATCTGAGGTTGAGTAGGTGGAAATGGTGGCATCTTTTACCAGAGCCCCATCCTTCCACTCCTGGGTCCCCCCGACCTTTTTACGATGGCAATTGGCCCTCCTCGACAGTGCCCAGTCCGGAAGACCGGACACTTCCTCTCCTTTCCCCCAATAGCAACCTAGGGACGCGTCGCTGTCATACTCAGAAGAAGAAGTACCTGTATCGTCAGCCGTTTCCTCCCTCCGTGACCTGCTCTTCCTACATATATGCTTCTTCTTTTCGCGCCTCTTACCCGAAGGCTTCTCCACTGGCGCTGCGGCGACGGTGCCCTCCTCCTCCTGTTGCCCGTCTTCTGCTGCCGATGAAGACGCTGAATCAGGCGACTGCACCCTGGGCCGCTTGTCCTGAGAGCGATTAGAAGAGCAAGGGACAGCAAGATGGTTATTGCGAGTAGACTTAGAAGTCGCTCCCCCCCCCGCGCCCGAGACGCGGATGCCGTAGCCTGTGACTGGGACCTAGTCCGCACCGGTTCTGAGTTGGAATTCCTAGCCGCCCCTGGAGCATGGGTATCATTAAAGAGGGCGGCCGATGTACTAGGTAGTTCGTCCCATTGGGAAGATCATGAACTCTCTGGAAACTCCTGAGTATCTGGGATGACATCAGGGGAAGAGGGAGGACTGAGATTCGCATCGGGGAAGCGCTGTTCATATTCATCTATAAAAGATCTAAAAGCGCTGAGGAAGTGGGAAATGGGGGGCTTTGTATTATTACTCCTGCCCCGTTGCCCCCGTGATGTGCTCTCAGAAGAGCTACGAGAGTTTGCAGGGCATCAGTTGAAGAAGGAGCAAAAAGGGTTTTCTTGTGTGTGTGTGTTTCTTTCTGGCTGATTAGCTGTTTTCCCTGTGTAAAGGTCAGAGGGGGCAGGGTTTCTGTTGAGGCAGGGGATTAGCTGTGGGAGGAGCTTATCAGAGTTTGCAGGGCATCAGTTGAAGAAGGAGCAAAAAGGGTTTTCTTGTGTGTGTGTGTTTCTTTCTGGCTGATTAGCTGTTTTCCCTGTGTAAAGGTCAGAGGGGGCAGGGTTTCTGTTGAGGCAGGGGATTAGCTGTGGGAGGAGCTTATCAGAGTTTGCAGGGCATCAGTTGAAGAAGGAGCAAAAAGGGTTTTCTTGTGTGTGTGTGTTTCTTTCTGGCTGATTAGCTGTTTTCCCTGTGTAAAGGTCAGAGGGGGCAGGGTTTCTGTTGAGGCAGGGGATTAGCTGTGGGAGGAGCTTATCAGAGTTTGCAGGGCATCAGTTGAAGAAGGAGCAAAAAGGGTTTTCTTGTGTGTGTGTGTTTCTTTCTGGCTGATTAGCTGTTTTCCCTGTGTAAAGGTCAGAGGGGGCAGGGTTTCTGTTGAGGCAGGGGATTAGCTGTGGGAGGAGCTTATCAGAGTTTGCAGGGCATCAGTTGAAGAAGGAGCAAAAAGGGTTTTCTTGTGTGTGTGTTTCTTTCTGGCTGATTAGCTGTTTTCCCTGTGTAAAGGTCAGAGGGGGCAGGGTTTCTGTTGAGGCAGGGGATTAGCTGTGGGAGGAGCTTATCAGAGTTTGCAGGGCAGCGGCGCACGCCTAGCGACGCGCGCAGTTAGATCCATCTTTTAGATTTAGGGGAGCTAGTCTCAAACGTTTGTTGGGGGAGATCTAGGTTTTTTTTCTGTGGGGGAAGTTAATTGTCCTGTCTTCGAGCTTTTTATGATGCAGGACCTCTGTAGCCAACCCCAACAACACGATCTCAAGATGGAAGGGGAGGGAACAGCTGCAGTCGCCTGCGATTCCTGCGCAATGTTTGCCATCTTACCAAAGGTTGCAGGCAGCTTTACCTGCAGCAATTGCATGTTGATTGCCCTCTTAAAAGACAAAGTCCTGCAACTGGAGGAACATGTAGCTACGCTCCAAAGAATTAGAGAGCTGGAGCTCTTCTTGGAAGCAACAGAGCACACCGTCTCCACCAAGGAGGAGACAGGGGACTCCCCTGAGAAGGAGGATAGTTCACCAACACAGGAGCCAGATATATGGAGAAACGTGACTCAAAGAAGTAGGAGGCCCAGGGTTCACTCTGATTGCTTAGAAATACACAATCGCTTTGAGGTCCTCTCCCCTAGCATGGAAGACGAAGAGCAGACTCCATTTGAGGATCTCTCCCTCATTACAGTCGATCAGGTATATGAAGACGAGCAGCAAAGTCAGTCCTCAGGGAATGTGCAGGCGACCTTGGAACGGACAGCTCACGGAAGAACCCCGACCAAACCCAAGAGGAGGCGTGTAGTGGTGATAGGGGATTCCCTACTGAGGGGAACAGAAGCAGTGATCTGTGGGCCTGACAAGATGTCTCGGGAAGTGTGCTGTCTCCCCGGGGCTAAGATCCAAGATGTAACTGAACGACTGCAAGGAATCATAAAACCCACTGACAAATACCCCTTCCTCTTGGTTCATGTGGGAACCAATGACACTGCAAGCAATAGCCTCCAGAAGATCAAAAGAGACTACGAGGCTCTCGGCAGGAAATTGAAGCAACTAAATGCACAAATTGTCATCTCATCTGTCCTCCCAGTTGAACGACGTGGCCGAGGGAGAGAGGGGAAAATAGTGGAAGTGAACAGCTGGCTTCGCAAATGGTGTAAACAGGAACGGTTTTGGATTCTTAGATCACGGACTGCAGTTTCTTGAAGATGGACTTCTGGCAAGTGATGGGCTGCACCTCACAACGGTTGGGAGAAATGTTTTTGCCAAAAATCTCAGAAACCTCATCAGGAGGGCTTTAAACTGACTAATGTGGGGGAGGGAGACAGTGCTCCTGAAGGTAGGAGTCTATCAATTAATGAAGATGATCATCCAAATGTCATAGACCAAATGGAGCAAACAGCACGCGGACCTAGTGGTGGGAGGAAAAAATCCTTAAATAAGAGACACGGGGGAATGATTAATGGACTTCAATGTCTGTACACTAATGCGCAAAGCATGGGAAATAAACAAGATGAGCTTGAGCTCTTGGTACAGCAAACTAAATATGACATAATAGGCATCACTGAAACCTGGTGGGATAAGTCCCACGATTGGAATGTAATAATGGGGGGATACAATCTATTTCAGAGAAACAGACCAGACAAGAAAGGAGGAGGAGTGGCGTTATATGTCAGGGATGTGTATACCTGTGAAGAGATCCAAGATTTAGATCCTCAAAGCCAAAGTGAGAGCATTTGGGTCAAAATTAAGGGAGAGAAGAATAACAGAGACCTCATTGTGGGAGTTTACTATAGATCCCCAAGCCAAACGGAGGACATAGATGATGCCTTCCTGGAACAGATGGCCAAGCATGCAAAAGGAAGGGAGGTAGTAGTAATGGGGGACTTCAATTACCCAGATATTTGTTGGACGTCAAACTCAGCCAAGAGCATAAGGTCAAACAGATTCCTCACTGGCCTTGCAGACAACTTCATTGTCCAGAAAGTGGGAGAAGCAACAAGAGGAACAGCCATTTTAGATCTGGTCCTAACCAATGTTGATGACCTGGTTAGTGGGGTAGAAGTGGAAGGGTCATTAGGCGCGAGTGATCATGCTCTTCTGAAGTTTACTATACAGCGGAAAGGAGCAGCCAAGCATACTAGGACTCAATTTCTTGACTTTAAGAAAGCCGACTTCATAAAACTTAGGGAAGTGCTGGGTGAGATCCCATGGACAACAATACTAAAAGGAAAGGGAGTTCATGATGGCTGGGAGTTTGTTAAGAGGGAGATAGTAAAAGCACAACGTCAGGCAATACCAATGAGACGGAAACATGGAAGGTGCCTAAAGAAGCCAGGGTGGCTATCTAAAGAACTTTTAACTGAATTAAGATTAAAAAAGGATGTGTACAAAAAATGGAAAAGGGGGGAAACCACCAAAGAGGAATTCAAACAAATAGCCAGCACGTGTAGACACAAAGTCAGAAAAGCTAAAGCACAGAATGAACTCAGGCTTGCTAGAGAGGTTAAAAGCAACAAAAAAGGCTTTTATGGGTATGTTCGTAGCAAAAGGAAGAACAAAGAAACAATGGGGTCACTCAGAGGAGAAGATGGTGAAATGCAAACAGGGGACACAGAAAGGGCTGAACTCCTCAATGCCTTCTTTGCCTCAGTCTTCTCCGATAAAGAAAACAATGCCCGACCTGAAGAATTTGGAGCAAATGATTCAGCAAAGGAAACACAGCCCAGAATAACTAAGGGGATAGTACAAGAATATTTGGCTAGTTTAGATGTATTCAAGTCTCCAGGGCCAGATGAACTGCATCCAAGAGTATTAAAAGAACTGGCAGATGTGATCTCAGAACCACTGGCAGTCATCTTTGAGAATTCCTGGAGAACAGGCGAAGTCCCGGCAGACTGGAGGAGGGCAAATGTTGTCCCTATTTTCAAAAAGGGGAAAAGAGAGGACCCAAATAATTACCGCCCAGTCAGTCTGACATCAATAGCAGGGAAGATTCTGGAGCAGATCATTAAGCAAACAGTCTGTGAGCACCTAGAAAGGAATGCTGTGATCACCAATAGTCAGCATGGATTTCTGAAAAATAAGTCATGTCAGACTAACCTGATCTCGTTTTTTGACAGAATTACAAGCCTGGTAGATGAAGGGAACGCAGTGGATGTAGCCTACCTTGATTTCAGCAAGGCATTTGACAAGGTGCCCCATGATATTCTTGTAAAGAAGCTGGTAAAATGCGGTCTTGACTATGCTACCACTCAGTGGATTTGTAACTGGCTGACTGACTGAACCCAAAGGGTGCTCATCAATGGTTCCTCTTCATCCTGGAGAAGAGTGACTAGTGGGGTGCCACAGGGTTCTGTCTTGGGCCCGGTCTTATTCAACATCTTTATCAACGACTTGGATGATGGACTCAAGGGCATCCTGATCAAATTTGCAGATGACACCAAACTGGGAGGGGTGGCTAACACCCCAGAGGACAGGATCACACTTCAAAACGACCTTGACAGATTAGAGAACTGGGCAAAAATAAACAAGATGAATTTTAACAGGGAGAAATGTAAAGTATTGCACTTGGGCAAAAAAAATGAGAGGCACAAATACAAGATGGGTGACACCTGGCTTGAGAGCAGTACATGTGAAAAGGATCTAGGAGTCTTGGTTGACCACAAACTTGACATGAGCCAACAGTGTGACGGCGGCAGCTAAAAAAGCCAATGCAATTCTGGGCTGCATCAATAGGAGTATAGCATCTAGATCAAGGGAAGTAATAGTGCCACTGTATTCTGCTCTGGTCAGACCACACCTGGAGTACTGTGTCCAGTTCTGGGCACTACAATTCAAGAAGGACACTGACAAACTGGAACGTGTCCAGAGGAGGGCAACCAAAATGGTCAAAGGCCTGGAAACGATGCCTTATGAGGAACGGCTAAGGGAGCTGGGCATGTTTAGCCTGGAGAAGAGGAGGTTAAGGGGTGATATGATAGCCATGTTCAAATCTATAAAAGGATGTCACATAGAGGAGGGAGAAAGGTTGTTTTCTGCTGCTCCGGAGAAGCGGACACGGAGCAATGGATCCAAACTACAAGAAAGAAGATTCCACCTAAACATTAGGAAGAACTTCCTGACAGTAAGAGCTGTTCGACAGTGGAATTTGCTGCCAAGGAGTGTGGTGGAGTCTCCTACTTTGGAGGTCTTTAAGCAGAGGCTTGACAACCATATGTCAGGAGTGCTCTGATGGTGTTTCCTGCTTGGCAGGGGGTTGGACTCGATGGCCCTTGTGGTCTCTTCCAACTCTGATTCTATGATTCTATGATTCTATGAGTGGCAACAGACGCGCGCTTCCTCTTTGGAGCCATGAGGTGCGCTTTGCACACTACAAATGCAACTGTGCTTGTTAATGTGCGTATGTGTGTGTGGGCGTGTGTGTATTTAAATGTGGATAGTTAGATGTTTTCCTTCTTTTTAAAATTTATTTATTTATTTATTTATTTATTATTATTTTTAATGTGTGTGTGTGTGTGTGTGTGTGTGTGTGTATAAATTTACTTATTTATTTAGTTAGTTAGTTATTAATTAT
This sequence comes from Podarcis vaucheri, assembly GCF_965113315.1. Lineage (NCBI taxonomy): Eukaryota > Metazoa > Chordata > Lepidosauria > Squamata > Lacertidae > Podarcis > Podarcis vaucheri. Next base: position 688,886 of record NC_138757.1, on the reverse strand, counting down.
TATATTTATTTATTAATTTATTGTATTTATTTATTTATTTATTTATTTTTTACTCCCCTATTTATATTCTGATTATTATTTTCCAAAATATAGATAGATTGAACTGATTAACAAAATGCAATATCCTTATTATTATCAAATTAAATTTGTTACTCTTACTATCAGCCAATTAGTGATTATTATAATCAACTGTCAGTATTGTTCGCTAGAATGCAAATGGATTCTCAATTTATTTAAAATCTGTTATTGCTACTGTTACTAGAACAGATGTATATAACCAATTTGCCTGTACTACCAATGCACTCTGCCTTCTGGCACAGTGAGATGAGGATCACTGTACTCTCACTGAGAAGTAATCAAATATCTCTCGCCTTTATATGTAAAAAGGTATTGTCCAACTTTCTAATAAGGTGTGGGCGGCAGCTAGGACAGAAGCCTCTCCAACTAAACTTCCATTAATAAAACCAGGGCACTATAGGCAGCCCCTGACTGCTGCTATGTTTCACCTCCTTATACAAAAGAACAATAGCCCAGCAATCCTTAGGCTGCCACAGGTGAAGATAAGCTGGCAGGAAAGCCACTGTAAATATGCCTCTGGAGAACAATAGCCCTAATTGCCGCTGTTAGCCTTGAATTGCCCTGCTGGCCGGCAACAATAATGGCGTTTCTATGGCAACAAAAGAGCTAGCCGGCAACAATAGCTATCCTTTAAGGGGCAAAAGCAAAGGGCGTTTCTATGGCAACCACCAAGTGTGTCCCCAGGCAAACCAGGAAATAAGTACACACCTTTAAACCAAGCGGTGGGGGGGGGAGGGGTTAGAGCTCGGAGAACAAAGAAGGATGGCTGCTGAACACGCCCCTCCGTGGCTCCTGGTTGGATGGCCACCGAGGGGGCGTGAGCGCCAGCCAGGTGGGGCGGGTGGCAGGGGGCCACGCGCCCTGCTAGCCGGAGCTCGGGCCCCGACCACAACCCCTCCCCTCTCTTTCAGGGAGGAGAGTCTTTATGGAAATATTGCAAACCACCACCATTTGAGAGACTATAAGTAAAGGTAAAGGTAAAGGTACCCCTGCCCGAACGGGCCAGTCTTGACAGACTCTGGGGTTTGTGCGCCCATCTCACATCTATTGGCCGGGGGCCAGCGCTGTCCGCAGACACTTCCGGGTCACGTGGCCAGCGTGACAACGCTGCTCTGGCGAGCCAGAGCCGCACACGGAACGCCGTTTACCTTCCCGCTGGTAAGCGGTACCTATTTATCTACTTGCCCCCGGGGGTGCTTTCGAACTGCTAGGTGGGCAGGCGCTGGGACCGAGCAGCGGGAGCGCACCCCGCCGCGGGGATTCGAACCGCCGACCTTTCGATCGGCAAGCCCTAGGCGCTGAGGCTTTAGCCCACAGCGCCACCCGCGTCCCTCGAGACTATAAGTAGATAAGTATAATTTAAAGAATAATTTCTTCTCTGCTGGTTTTTTATTTGTTTTGTGCATGCCTTTTGTTCCAAGTCAATATTGGAAATTGGACTGGCCTAATATATCTTTTAATTTACCTCCCTTGTTCTTGGAATATTAACTGGTCCCCCCCCCTTATTGTTAAATATTGTATTTACATATTCTATGTTACATGTTTTATTGAACGTTTCCCCTTTTTTTATCTTCCTTTGCTTCGGGGATAAAAGTGAATGTGAAAGTGTGACGGGGAGAGAGATAGCTGACAAAAGGGAAAGGGAAACCGGGAGAAAGCTGGGAGGGGGTGAGAGCTGTACAGCCGAACAGATTCAGAGCTGGCAGGTGTGACCTTGAACAACTCATACAATACTTGGAACCAACAGATAAGGAATGTCGGGGCCAGACAGAATAACAACACGTAAAACAGCAGCTTCGGTTGCTGCTGCAGCTGCAAGATGGGCCAGTGTACAGGGCGATAATGGGGGAAAAGGCGACAAAGAACAGACAGACCCTTTTGCACTGCAGCTTTTAGAATTTAGGAAAGAGATGATGAAATCAATGCAAGAATTTACACAACAGGTCCGTAGTGACATGGAAAAATCTAATTTATCATTGAAGGAACAAGTACATAGAGATGTTGAGAACTCAAACAAAGTTCTAAAAGAACAGTTTGGGATATTGGGAGATAAGGTTAGCAATTTGGAGACAAAAGTACCGTAAATTTCGCTCCATAACACGCAGATTTTTCCTCCTAGAAAGTAAGGGGAAATGTCTGTGCGTGTTATGGAGCGAATGCCTACAGATGGCGGGGGAATCTGCTGCAGTCGTGAGCAGTCCGTGGCTCGCTTTGAAACAGCAAAGCGGGTGTAAGCGGCTCCTGTCAGCTAGCGGAGCCGGGGAGGAGGGAGAGAAGCAGAGCGGGAGTTAGCTGCTTTAAAACAACCCCTGCTCTCTGACCCTGCCTGCAGTTTTTTGCTGTCCGATTTTGGATTAGGCACTGTAGGGGCTGTGTGTGTGTGTGTGTGTGTGTGTGCTTGAGCTATCGTTCTCCTCCTGCTGCTTCCCCTTCACTCTCCCTGCGCCCCTAGAATTGACACTCTTGTGTGTCTGTGTGTGTGTGAGGGCTCCTTCTCCTTCTCTTGCTTCCCGTTCACTCTCCCTGCGACTTTAGAATTGACACTCTGTGTGTCTGTGTGTGTGAGGGATCGTTCTCTGCTTCCCGTTCACTCCCCCAGCGACCCTGCGACTTCCAGCGCCCTGCGACTTTAGGGCCAGCTCTCTCTCTCTCTCTCTCTCTCTCTCTCTCTCTCTCTCTCTGTGTGTGTGTTGACCTCACTGCGCTTGTTGGGGGAGAGTGTTGGTCGCAATTTTTCTTGATTTGTCTCAGAGTGGTTACTATCGTGGTTTCCTTGCTGGGGAGGAGGGAGAGACACAGAGCCTGCTTGTTCTAAAGGAGCAAAGCCGGAGAGGAGCCTCTTCTGCATTATTAGCAGCATCCTTCTCCACACCCCCCACGTGTGCTCCTTGTCCCTTGAGGGCTTTTCCTTCCCTCCCCACTTAAAACGTGGTTAAAAAGCATGGATCCACATGGATCCTCAGGATCTTTGCACTGGGTCACCCCAAAATTCACCATCAGAGCACATAGCATGTCCATGGCTACAGCTTGCACCAAAAAAACACACACCCACTGTTTCATGGGGCCGCAATGGCGCAAAAACGTGGTTACAAAGCATGGATCCACATGGATCCTCAGGATTTTTGCATTGGGCTACCCCAAACCCATCGTCAGATCACATGTCTGTGGCCACAGCATGAACCACAAAAATCATACATCCACTGTTTCGCTTAGAATATTTTTTTCTTGTTTTCCTCCTCTAAAAACTAAGTGCGTGTTATGGTCAGGTGCGTGTTATAGAGCGAAAAATACGGTAGATAAATTAGAAAAAGAGAGGAAGTCACAGAAGTAAGGGAGGAACAAAAAGGGATGTCAGGATCAGGAGGGCTTTATATTGACTAATGTGGGGGAGGGAGACAGTGCTCCTGAAGGTAGGAGTCTATCAATAGACCAAATGGAGCAAACAGCACGCAGACCTAGTGGTGGGAGGAAAAAATCCTTAAATAAGAGACACGGGGGAATGATTAATGGACTTCAATGTCTGTACACTAATGCACAAAGCATGGGAAATAAACAAGATGAGCTTGAGCTCTTGGTACAGCAAACTAAATATGACATAATAGGCATCACTGAAACCTGGTGGGATAAGTCCCACGATTGGAATGTAATAATGGGGGGATACAATCTATTTCAGAGAAACAGACCAGACAAGAAAGGAGGAGGAGTGGCGTTATATGTCAGGGATGTGTATACCTGTGAAGAGATCCAAGATTTACAACCTCAAAGCCAAAGTGAGAGCATTTGGGTCAAAATTAAGGGAGAGAAGAATAACAGAGACCTCATTGTGGGAGTTTACTATAGATCCCCAAGCCAAACGGAGGACATAGATGATGCCTTCATGGAACCGATGGCCAAGCATGCAAAAGGAAGGGAGATAGAAGTGAAATACCTGGGGGTTAACTTGACTGGAAAAAATTTGAATTTGTTTAAAGATAATTATGAAAAATGTTGGTCCGAAATTAAAAAGGACTTAGAAATTTGGTCAAGATTGAAACTTTCCTTGTTGGGAAGAATTGCAGCAGTTAAGATGAATGTATTGCCAAGAATGTTGTTTCTGTTCCAAACCCTTCAGATCGTGGACAGAGTGGAGTGTTTTGGAAAGTGGCAGAGGGACATTATGAAGTTTGTCTGGCAGGGCAAAAAGCCCCGAATAAAATTTAAAATACTAACAGACGCAAAGGAAAGAGGGGGATTTGCCCTGCCGGACTTAAGGTTGTACTATGAAGCTGCATCCTTCTGCTGAATGAAGGATTGGTTTTTGTTAGAAAACACTGATGTCCTAGATCTGGAAGGGTTTAACAATGCTTTTGGGTGGCATGCATATTTGTGGTACGACAAGGTAAAGTTTCACAAATTGTTCAAAAACCATATTGTCAGGAAAGCTTTATTTGCTGTCTGGACCAAATATAAGGACTTACTTGAAAACAAGACCCCGAGGTGGTTATCACCGACGGAGGCTAAGGCCATAAAACTACGTAACATGGAGAGTGGCTGGGTAAAATATTGTGAGATAATAGAAAGAGTTAGTGATACTTGGAGGCTGCAGAGTTTTGAAAAATTGAAAGGAAAGGTGCGAGACTGGTTTCACTATGCCCAAATTCTAGAGATCTTTAAAAAGGATAAAAAAATTGGTTTCCAGGTGGAAAAATCAAAATTAGAGTCAGAACTACTTGAACCTAAGACGAAAGTGCTTTCGACTTCCGGAGGCGGCGCGTTCAGCAATGGCGGTCCTCTTCAGCTGCTGAAGAGGGGCTCCGCGGAAAAGGGTCGTGCGCTGCGGCACAGCGACGACCCAGTCAGAAAAACCACGGGTAGAGTGAGCTCGTGGCCGTGGGTTTCGGCGGGCACCAGGAGCGACCTCGGAAACGCAGAAGGGACCCCGTAAGGGGTTTCGGAACGTGGAGGGGGTAGCGGTACTGTGAAACCATCGCTCTTTCCGCGGAAGCGAAGCCGCGCGGCTGCTGCTGATCGGCGCTGACCTTTCTTCTTTTAACAATTGAATCGAAAACAACATACTCGTGAGTAAGAAATTTGAGGCTTTATTTGAACTTAAATTTGGCGAAATTCGGCTGAAAGCGGGAGACGCTAAAAAGGAAGTCAGTCTTCCGGCTCTGTTTAAAGTATTAAGCAAAGACTTTCTAAAGCGGAAGCGTTGAAAGGAATTTAAAAAAAGCTGGAATACACTTGCAAATTCGGATTTGATCGCTTAAAAGTTAAAGAAAATTTACCAGCTTTATAAGTGGATAAGAACTGTGACTCTCTCTTCCATCTATTTTCTGTGGATTATAAGTTAAAAAACCCTGCTCTCGACCTGCCTGGATACAAAGAAACATCGGACTGTGGTAACTTTAGTTAAAAAAAAAAATATAAAGTTACACTGGGCTACTTTGTAAACTGTAAAAAGGGAACTGTTGCATGCACCTTTGTAAAGAACTTTTACTCTCTGCAGTTGAAATTGAACTTGGAAGGCCCCCCCAGTTTTGGAATTTGTTTGATTTTCCTCCTTTTCTGCTGGACTTTAATGGTGGAATTTTCCTATCCTTCTTCCTAATTTCTTGGGAGCTCCCCCTGCAGGATTGTGGAATTATTAGTCTCTGAGAACTGCTGTTTGATTTGGAATTTTTATGTCTGGATGTTTATTTTTTTGGATTGTCTTTCCCATGGGATTTACAATTTGGCCTTGACGCCTGGACAGCTGTGGAATGAGTGGTGCAGGAAAAACAAGGGCTGCTAAGAAAGCAAAACAAACTGAACTTTTGCAAACAACTCTGCCTGTGCAGCCACGCAGATCATCTGTTCCTATTGTGACGGGTCTGCAAGAAGGACAACTCCAGCAGCCAACTTTTGGGGATATGGCAGCAGGAGGGCTAGACCCTGTATCTAAAGAAATATTGGATCAGTTGGCAGCGTTAAATAAAAAGGCTGATGAACAAGCAGTCAAATTTGAGGAGCAAGCGGCTAAATTTGATAAGGTAACAGCTACAATTAATAAACTGACAGACCAAGTCGCCCAAAATACACAGGCACTAGGGAATATTGAAAAAACTACAACAGAAAATCGAAAATTAGCTTTGGAAGCAAATACTAAAGCAGATCAAAACAAAGAAAGGATTGAGGAACTAAGAGGAGAAGTAAGACCACTGAGTAGACAGGTCACTGAACAACAAGCGTACCTGTCCATGGCGGATTTGAAAAACAGGGAGAGCAACCTTAGGCTGAGAAATATCCCAGAATTAGAAAAAGAAGATTTGACTGGTTTCTTGACAACAGAAATATCTAAGTTCTGGGATCTGACAGAAGAGAAGGACTTTAAAATTGTTACCGCTTTTAGATTGGGAAGAGTGGCCAAGAAGGACAAACCAAGAGACTGCTTGATCATTTTGAGATCTAAGCAGGAAAAAGACAATATACTCGGCCTACATTTTAAAAATCCATTGGTAATCCAGGGAAAAACAGCAGAAATCTTCAGAGACATACCAAAACAGCTATTGGATTTAAGAGCTACATACAAAGACTTGGCAAGCCTACTGAGGAATAACACAATACCATACAGGTGGGAATTCCCTCAAGGACTATCTTTTTCCTGGAAAGGGAAGAAGACAAGAATCAGAACAGCAGAGGAGCAAGAAAAGTTTTTAAACGATCACGGGGAGGACCTCCGGAAAGGGGTAGGAGCCTGGCCACCTCCTTCGTTTGGCTTCAACCCGGTTCCACCTCCAGTCAAAGACGATAAAGGAGAAGCCCCTACCGGCTAATAAATTGATCCAGGATGTCTCTACAGCTTCTCAGCTGGAATATTAATGGCGCAAACTCACCGGAAAAAAGGAAAAAGATTTTTCACATATTGAGAAAAGAACAATTAGATGTCATTTGCCTTCAAGAAACTCATGTGTCTAGGCTCCACAGGAGAGTATTAATCAATAAGAGACTAGGCCAAGAATTTATTTCATCCGACAAAGTAAAAAAAAGAGGAGTAGTGATTTATGCAAAAGAGAGCCTAGCACCAAAGTTGGTGTTTAAAGACGAACTTGGAAGAATTTTGGCAATTGAAATACAAGCACAAGGAGAAAAATTTTTGATAGTAGGAATCTATGCGCCAAATGATGGGAAATCGGAATTTTACAAGAAGCTGCATGAGATAATGCTGGACCATATTGACTATTCTAACATCATCTTGATGGGAGATATGAATGGGGTTGTCTCCACTTACATGGACAAGTCACAAAACCAAAATTTGACCAAAGATGGCAGACTCCCAAAGACTTTCTTTGAACTTACAGACAATATGGACTTGACTGATATCTGGAGAACAAAGAACCCTTTAGGTAAAGAGGGAACATTCTTTTCTGAAGCCCACCTATCTTGGACAAGAATCGACCAAATCTGGATATCTAGAGGACTGGCACCTAAGACAAAAAAAAATAGAGATCTGCCCTAAAACCTGCTCCGACCATAATGCTTTGAAAATGGACTTGAGACTTACACCAGCTGGATCCTTCAGATGGAGAATGAATGACTATTTATTTAGAGACCAGGAGATTGTGAAGCAGGCCCAAAAAACGTTGAAAGATTATTTTGAAATAAATTTGAATACTTCGGTGGAAAAGAGAATAATCTGGGACGCGAGTAAAGCTGTTATGAGAGGGTTTCTGATACAACAGAATTCTATCAAGAAAAAACTTCGGAATGGTAAAAAGGACAAGATCTTGGAGAAGATAAGAGACGGAGAGAAAAAATTGAGACTAAACCCAAAATCAAAAGAGGTTTTAAGGGAAATAAAATTCCATCAAGCACAATACGCGAAACTAATAAATCAAGAAGTTGAATGGAAAATCAAACAGATGAAGCAAAGATCATTTGAATCGGCAAATAAATGTGGGAAGCTGCTGGCATGGCAGCTGAAAAAGAGACAAAAATTGAACTTTGTTACCAATCTAGAGGTTGAAGGAGAATGTATCCAGAAACCAGAAGAAATTAGAAAGTGTTTCCAGAGATATTTCAAAAAATTGTTTACCCAAGGACACCAAGTAGAGACTGAGATAGACCAATTTCTAAAAAGTCATGGCCTGCAAAAACTAACACAAGATAAACAAACAGCCCTGAACTATAAAATAACACAACAGGAAATTGAAAGTGCCATTCAGAATATGCAATTAGGCAAATCCCCAGGTCCAGATGGGCTTACCTCCAAGTATTATAAGACACTGAAGGAATATTTGGTTCAGCCATTAATGGAGGTATGTAATCAAATCATGGAAGGGAAGGGGGCACCAGAATCGTGGAAAGAGGCATTCATCACCTTGATACCAAAATTGGAATCTGAAAAGACCCAACTCAAGAACTACCGTCCCATCTCACTCCTAAATGTGGATTACAAAATTTTTGCTGATATTCTGGCAAATAGATTGAAAAAAGTTTTAAATGAAGTAATACATAAAGACCAAGCAGGCTTTCTCCCGGGTAGGCATTTGTCTGACAACACCAGGAACATTGTCGACGTTTTGGAGTTATTACAGACAAATATGAACACAAAAGCAGTTTTGATTTTTATAGACGCAGAGAAGGCCTTTGATAATGTATCTTGGAAATTTATGAAGAAAAATTTGGAAGGAATGGGAGTGGGAAGGGCGTTCCAAAATGGTATTGAAGCAATTTATTCAGAACAAAAAGCTAAATTGATAGTAAATAATGTGGTGACAGAGGAGTTTAAAATTGAAAAAGGGACACGACAGGGATGCCCCCTATCACCCTTGTTATTTATTTCTGTCCTGGAGGTGTTGCTGAACTTGATTAGGAAGGACCAACAGGTGGAAGGAATACAGGTCGGAGAAAAACAATATAAATTGAAGGCCTTTGCAGATGATTTGGTTTTGACAGTACAGGAGCCAGAAACCAGTACAAAAAGAGCCTTAGAGTTAATTTCTGAATTTGGTCGGGTGGCGGGATTTAAGCTGAACAAACAAAAAACCAAGGTTTTGGCAAAAAATATGACTTCTTCAGAAGTGGATGGGTTTCAGAAGGAAACAGAATTAAATGTGGTAACAAAAGTGAAATACCTGGGGGTTAACTTGACTGGAAGAAATTTAAATTTGTTTAAAGACAATTATGAAAAATGTTGGTCTGAAATTAAAAGGGACTTAGAAATTTGGTCAAGATTGAAACTTTCTTTGTCGGGAAGGATAGCAGCAGTTAAAATGAATGTATTGCCAAGAATGTTATTCTTGTTTCAAACCCTCCAGATCGTGGACAGAGTGGAATGCTTTGGAAAGTGGCAGAAGGATATTGCGAAGTTTGTCTGGCAGGGCAAAAAGCCCCGAATAAAATTTAAGATATTAACAGATGCAAAGGAAAGAGGGGGATTTGCCCTGCCGGACTTAAGATTGTATTATGAAGCTGCATCCTTCTGCTGGATGAAGGATTGGTTTCTGCTAGAAAACACAGATGTCCTAGATCTGGAAGGGCATAGCAACGCTTTTGGGTGGCATGCTTATTTGTGGTACGACAAGGCAAAGTCTCATAAATTGTTTAAAAACCATATTGTCAGGAAAGCTCTATTCATGGTCTGGACAAAATACAAGGACTTATTTGAAAATAAGACTCCGAGGTGGTTATCGCCGACGGAGGCCAAGGCCATTAAACTACGTAACATGGAGAGTGGCTGGGCAAAATATTGTGAGTTAATAGAAAGAGTTGGTGACACTTGGAGGTTGCAGAGTTTCGAAAAATTGAAGGGAAAGGTGCGAGACTGGTTTCATTATGCCCAAATTTTAGAGGTTTTTAAAAAAGATAAGAAAATTGGTTTCCAGGTGGAAAAATCAAAACTAGAGACAGAATTACTTGAACCTAAGACTAAAGTGCTTTCAAGAATGTATAACTTGTTGCTTAAATGGAATACTCAAGATGAGACAGTTAAATCAGCTATGATAAAATGGGCACAAGACATTGGGTACAACATTATGTCTGAAGACTGGGAAAGGTTATGGACCACCGGTATGAAATTTACGGCATGTAGTGCCTTAAAAGAAAACATTATGAAAATGGTATACAGGTGGTACATAACCCCGGTTAAACTTGCAAAGATATATCATCTGTCTGACAATAAATGTTGGAAATGTAAGGAGGCTGAAGGTACCTTTTTTCACCTCTGGTGGACATGCCCGAGGGTGAAGGCTTTCTGGGAAATGATTTATAATGAGTTGAAAAAGGTGTTTAAGTACACCTTTCACAAGAAACCAGAGGCCTTCCTCCTGGGCATTGTGGGCCAGAGAGTGTTAAAGAAAGATAGAGTTTTCTTTTTATATGCAACTATAGCAGCAAGAATTCTTATAGCCAAACATTGGAAAGCACAGGAGTTACCCACGCTGGAAGAGTGGCATTCACAGCTGATGGACTACATGGAACTAGCTGAAATGACCGGCAGAATTCGAGATGTGGGAGAAGAAGCGGTGGAAGAGGACTGGAAAAAATTTAAGGACTATTTACAAAAACATTATAAGTTACATGAATGTTGAGAATTTGTTAAGTTTTCGGGAAAAATATGCTTCAGTATTGAGATTGGTAAATGGTAGAAATCAAGTTAGCATTCTGAAAAACATAAATCACAGACTATATAATCAAATGAAAGTACAAAAACACATAAAATAAGGTATCAATTTGCTATTTATTTTTATTGTAAAGAAAGCAGGGGATGGAAGATGTGGGGAAGTCCAGTTGATTATGAAAATAGATCTGGAAAAGTGATTTTCTTTTTTTTTTCTTTTTCTCTTTTTTTCTTTTGTAACTTTCTTCTTTTTTGTAAAACTACTTTTGTTGTGTCAATGACGATGTATTTTGACCTTGGAAAAAAAAGCAAATAAAAACTATTAAAAAAAAAAAAGACGAAAGTGCTTTCAAGAATGTATAACTTGTTGCTTAAATGGAACACTCAAGATGAGACAGTTAAATCAGCCATGATAAAATGGGCACAAGACATTGGGTACAACATTATGTTTGAAGACTGGGAAAGGTTATGGACCACCGGTATGAAATTTATGGCATGTAGTGCCTTAAAAGAAAATATTATGAAAATGATGTACAGGTGGTACATGACCCCAGTCAAACTTGCAAAGATATACCATCTGTCTGATAACAAATGTTGGAAATGTAAGGAGGCTGAAGGAACATTCTTTCACCTCTGGTGGACATGCCCGAGGGTGAAGGCTTTTTGGGAAATGATTTATAACGAGTTGAAAAAGGTATTTAAGTATACCTTTCATAAGAAACCAGAGGCCTTCCTCCTGGGCATTGTAGGCCAGAGAGTGTTAAAGAAAGATAGAACTTTCTTTTTATATGCAACCACAGCAGCAAGAATCCTTATAGCCAAATATTGGAAAGCACAGGAGCTACCCACGCTGGAAGAGTGGCATACGCAACTGATGGACTACATGGAACTAGCCGAAATGACTGGCAGAATCCGGGACCTGGGAGAGGAGGCAGTGGAAGAGGATTGGAAAAAATTTAAGGACTATCTACAAAAACATTATAAGTTATATGAATGTTGAGAATTTGCTAAGTTTTGGGAAAAACATGCTTCAGTATTGAAATTTGAAAAGTTATGATTGTGAAAAGTTTAAATTTTAGAGTATATAATTAGATGAAAGTACAAAAACACATGAAACAAGGTATCAATTTGCTGTTTATTTTTATTGTAAAGAAAGCAAGGGATGGAAGATGTGGGGAAGTCCAGTTGATTATGAAAAAAGATTCGGAAAAGTGAATTTTCTTTTATTTAATTTCTTCTTTCTTTTTGTAAAATCGCTTTTGCTGTGTTATTGAAGATGTATTCTGACCTTGGAAAAAAAGCAATAAAAAATATATATATAAAAAAAAAAAGAAGGGAGATAGTAGTAATGGGGGACTTCAATTACCCGGATATTTGTTGGATGTCAAACTCAGCCAAGAGCATAAGGTCAAACAGATTCCTCACTGGCCTTGCAGACAACTTCATTGTCCAGAAAGTGGGAGAAGCAACAAGAGGAACAGCCATTTTAGATCTGGTCCTAACCAATGTTTTTTTTTTTTTAAAGATATTTTATTAGAGTTTTCCAAGTTATAACAAGAAAAGTAAAAAATGCACAAAAAAGAAAATACAAAAAAGAAAAACATACAAAATAAAAACAATTAAAAGCACATTAATTTTCATAACATATCTTCCATACACTTATTTTCCCAGACCTCCTCAAACCTCCTTTTTTGTATTCCAGTTCAATTTGTTAGTTCAGCAAATCCTTACCATCAAGTTTTTACCCTATTCTAATCTCTCATTACATTGCCTTACTCTATTCTCCTCATTGTCCTATAAAAACGTTAACCTAAATCTTATTTTTAGTAACTTCTCTTAACCATTATATTCTTTCCTAATCCCTTAAACTTTTATACCAGAGCCAAGCAATTTCATTTCATCCATCCATCTAGTATTCATCAATTATGTAGAACAATCCTAATAACAAAAAAATAGGAAAAAGAAAAAGAAAATCCAACGTCCCATCCCCCAGGTCCTGGGTTTGTCAGTCCATTTGTCCATTAAACTGGCACATTAACCTGGTGACCTAATATCCGAGAGTCTTAAATCTCTTCCACGTCCCTTCCACTGTTTTTCTTCATATTTTCTTTTCACTCGTGTAATCTCCAATTTAGTAATGCTTTTGCCTCCTTCCAGCCAAAAGGTCCCTTTTCCACAGTCCAAACTGAGCTCCATGTAGTACTTAAAAGCATGTTTCAAAGCCCCTCCAAACTTTGGAATCCCCATATCTCCAAGCCTCTCACAGTCCACTACCAGACTCGGAAAGTCCATATGTCCTTGCTCAGGGGGGGTCAATCCAACCCCCCATTTCCAGTTCGATCCAAACTTCTTTCCGAGTCTGATTTTTTCGAAAGCCAGTTGCCAATTCCAAAGATTCATGTTCCTGCAGGGCCGCAACCTCCGTCTGTGGCTCCATTTCTGACTCCCAAGGTTCAGCAGAATCCTCTTCTTTCTTCTGTTCTAACAAGACACAATCTTGGTATAAATCCTGGGTAAACTCCATACTTTTTTCTACTGCCTGTCCAAGATTTCCCACAGTCTGCTTAAGGTTCCCAACCAAGTCAGTCATCAAATTCATTCCCTCATGAAATTCTTCCAGTAGAGCATTTGTTTTGAGAAAAGCACACAACAAACAAGAGTTTGTAGGGCAGCAGTTGAAGAAGGAGCAAAAAGGGTTTTCTTGTGTGTGTGTGTTTCTTGGTGGCTGATTAGCTGTTTTCCCTGTGTAAAGGTCAGAGGGGGCAGGGTTTCTGTTGAGGCAGGGGATTAGCTGTGGGAGGAGCTTATCAGAGTTTGTAGGGCAGCAGTTGAAGAAGGAGCAAAAAGGGTTTTCTTGTGTGTGTGTGTTTCTTGGTGGCTGATTAGCTGTTTTCCCTGTGTAAAGGTCAGAGGGGGCAGGGTTTCTGTTGAGGCAAGGGATTAGCTGTGGGAGGAGCTTATCAGAGTTTGTAGGGCAGCAGTTGAAGAAGGAGCAAAAAGGGTTTTCTTGTGTGTGTGTGTTTCTTTGTGGCTGATTAGCTGTTTTCCCTGTGTAAAGGTCAGAGGGGGCAGGGTTTCTGTTGAGGCAGGGGATTAGCTGTGGGAGGAGCTTATCAGAGTTTGTAGGGCAGCAGTTGAAAAAGGAGCAAAAAGGGTTTTCTTGTGTGTGTGTGTTTCTTGGTGGCTGATTAGCTGTTTTCCTTGTGTAAAGGTCAGAGGGGGCAGGGTTTCTGTTGAGGCAGGGGATTAGCTGTGGGAGGAGCTTATCAGAGTTTGTAGGGCAGCAGTTGAAGAAGGAGCAAAAAGGGTTTTCTTGTGTGTGTGTGTTTCTTGGTGGCTGATTAGCTGTTTTCCCTGTGTAAAGGTCAGAGGGGGCAGGGTTTCTGTTGAGGCAAGGGATTAGCTGTGGGAGGAGCTTATCAGAGTTTGTAGGGCAGCAGTTGAAGAAGGAGCAAAAAGGGTTTTCTTGTGTGTGTGTGTTTCTTTGTGGCTGATTAGCTGTTTTCCCTGTGTAAAGGTCAGAGGGGGCAGGGTTTCTGTTGAGGCAGGGGATTAGCTGTGGGAGGAGCTTATCAGAGTTTGTAGGGCAGCAGTTGAAAAAGGAGCAAAAAGGGTTTTCTTGTGTGTGTGTGTTTCTTGGTGGCTGATTAGCTGTTTTCCTTGTGTAAAGGTCAGAGGGGGCAGGGTTTCTGTTGAGGCAGGGGATTAGCTGTGGGAGGAGCTTATCAGAGTTTGTAGGGCAGCAGTTGAAGAAGGAGCAAAAAGGGTTTTCTTGTGTGTGTGTGTTTCTTGGTGGCTGATTAGCTGTTTTCCCTGTGTAAAGGTCAGAGGGGGCAGGGTTTCTGTTGAGGCAGGGGATTAGCTGTGGGAGGAGCTTATCAGAGTTTGTAGGGCAGTAGTTGAAGAAGGAGCAAAAAGGGTTTTCTTGTGTGTGTGTGTTTCTTGGTGGCTGATTAGCTGTTTTCCCTGTGTAAAGGTCAGAGGGGGCAGGGTTTCTGTTGAGGCAGGGGATTAGCTGTGGGAGGAGCTTATCAGAGTTTGTAGGGCAGCAGTTGAAGAAGGAGCAAAAAGGGTTTTCTTGTGTGTGTGTGTTTCTTGGTGGCTGATTAGCTGTTTTCCCTGTGTAAAAGTCAGAGGGGGCAGGGTTTCTGTTGAGGCAGGGGATTAGCTGTGGGAGGAGCTTATCAGAGTTTGTAGGGCATCAGTTGAAGAAGGAGCAAAAAGGGTTTTCTTGTGTGTGTGTGTTTCTTGGTGGCTGATTAGCTGTTTTCCCTGTGTAAAGGTCAGAGGGGGCAGGGTTTCTGTTGAGGCAGGGGATTAGCTGTGGGAGGAGCTTATCAGAGTTTGTAGGGCATCAGTTGAAGAAGGAGCAAAAAGGGTTTTCTTGTGTGTGTGTGTTTCTTGGTGGCTGATTAGCTGTTTTCCCTGTGTAAAGGTCAGAGGGGGCAGGGTTTCTGTTGAGGCAGGGGATTAGCTGTGGGAGGAGCTTATCAGAGTTTGTAGGGCATCAGTTGAAGAAGGAGCAAAAAGGGTTTTTCTTGTGTCTGTGTGTTTCTTTGAGGCTGATTAGCTGTTTTCCCTGTGTAAAGGTCAGAGGGGGCAGGGTTTCTGTTGAGGCAGGGGATTAGCTGTGGGAGGAGCTTATCAGAGTTTGCAGGGCATCAGTTGAAGAAGGAGCAAAAAGGGTTTTCTTGTGTGTGTGTGTTTCTTTCTGGCTGATTAGCTGTTTTCCCTGTGTAAAGGTCAGAGGGGGCAGGGTTTCTGTTGAGGCAGGGGATTAGCTGTGGGAGGAGCTTATCAGAGTTTGCAGGGCATCAGTTGAAGAAGGAGCAAAAAGGGTTTTCTTGTGTGTGTGTGTTTCTTTCTGGCTGATTAGCTGTTTTCCCTGTGTAAAGGTCAGAGGGGGCAGGGTTTCTGTTGAGGCAGGGGATTAGCTGTGGGAGGAGCTTATCAGAGTTTGCAGGGCATCAGTTGAAGAAGGAGCAAAAAGGGTTTTCTTGTGTGTGTGTGTGTGTTTCTTTCTGGCTGATTAGCTGTTTTCCCTGTGTAAAGGTCAGAGGGGGCAGGGTTTCTGTTGAGGCAGGGGATTAGCTGTGGGAGGAGCTTATCAGAGTTTGTAGGGCAGCGGCGCGCGCCTAGCGACGCGCGCAGTTATACCCATCTTTTAGATTTAGGGGAGCTAGTCTCAAACGTTTGTTGGGGGAGACCTAGGGTTTTTTTTGTGGGGGAAGTTATTTGTCCTGTCTTCAAGCTTTTTATGATGGAGGACCTCTGTAGCCACCCCCAACAACACGATCTCATGATGGAAGGGGAGGGAACAGCTGCAGTCGCCTGCGATTCCTGCGCAATGTTTGCCATCTTGCCAAAGGTTGCAGGCAGCTTTACCTGCAGCAATTGCATGTTGATTGCCCTATTAAAAGACAAAGTCCAGCAACTGGAGGAACGTGTAGCTACGCTCCAAAGAATTAGAGAGCTGGAGCTCTTCTTGGAAGCAACAGAGCACACC
Organism: Podarcis vaucheri; assembly: GCF_965113315.1. NCBI lineage: Eukaryota > Metazoa > Chordata > Lepidosauria > Squamata > Lacertidae > Podarcis > Podarcis vaucheri. The sequence continues at coordinate 672,723 of NC_138757.1, read as the reverse complement.
GTCCCCACCAAGGAGGAGACAGGGGACTCCCCTGAGAAGGAGGCTTGTTCACCAACACAGGAGCCAGATATATGGAGAAACGTGACTCAAAGAAGTAGGAGGCCCAGGGTCCACTCTGATTGTCTAGAAATACACAATCGCTTTGAGGTCCTCTCCCCTAACATGGAAGACGAAGAGCAGACTCCATTTGAGGATCTCTCCCTCATTACAGTCGATCAGGTATATGAAGACGAGCAGCAAAGTCAGTCCTCAGGGAATGTGCAGGTGACCTTGGAACAGACAGCTCACGGAAGAACCCCGACCAAACCCAAGAGGAGGCGTGTAGTGGTGATAGGGGATTCCCTACTGAGGGGAACAGAAGCAGTGATCTGTGGGCCTGACAAGATGTCTCGGGAAGTGTGCTGTCTCCCCGGGGCTAAGATCCAAGATGTAACTGAACGACTGCAAGGAATAATAAAACCCACTGACGAATACCCCTTCCTCTTGGTTCATGTGGGAACCAATGACACTGCAAGCAATAGCCTCCAGAAGATCAAAAGAGACTACGAGGCTCTCGGCAGGAAATTGAAGCAACTAAATGCACAAATTGTCATCTCGTCTGTCCTCCCAGTTGAACGACGTGGCCCAGGGAGAGAGGGGAAAATAGTGGAAGTGAACAGCTGGCTTCGCAAATGGTGTAAACAGGAACGGTTTGGATTCTTAGATCACGGACTGCAGTTTCTTGAAGATGGACTTCTGGCAAGCGATGGGCTGCACCTCACAACGGTTGGGAGAAATGTTTTTGCCAAAAATCTCAGAAACCTCATCAGGAGGGCTTTAAACTGACTAATGTGGGGGAGGGAGACAATGCTCCTGAAAGTAGGAGTCTATCAATTAATGAAGATGATCATCCAAATGTCATAGACCAAATGGAGCAAACAGCACGCGGACCTAGTGGTGGGAGGAAAAAATCCTTAAATAAGAGACACGGGGGAAAGATTAATGGACTTCAATGTCTGTACACTAATGCGCAAAGCATGGGAAATAAACAAGATGAGCTTGAGCTCTTGCTACAGCAAACTAAATATGACATAATAGGCATCACTGAAACCTGGTGGGATAAGTCCCACGATTGGAATGTAATAATGGGGGGATACAATCTATTTCAGAGAAACAGACCAGACAAGAAAGGAGGAGGAGTGGCGTTATATGTCAGGGATGTGTATACCTGTGAAGAGATCCAAGATTTAGAACCTCAAAGCCAAAGTGAGAGCATTTGGGTCAAAATTAAGGGAGAGAAGAATAACAGAGACCTCATTGTGGGAGTTTACTATAGATCCCCAAGCCAAACGGAGGACATAGATGATGCCTTCCTGGAACAGATGGCCAAGCATGCAAAAGGAAGGGAGATGGTAGTAATGGGGGACTTCAATTACCCGGATATTTGTTGGACGTCAAACTCAGCCAAGAGCATAAGGTCAAACAGATTCCTCACTGGCCTTGCAGACAACTTCATTGTCCAGAAAGTGGGAGAAGCAACAAGAGGAACAGCCATTTTAGATCTGGTCCTAACCAATGTTGATGACCTGGTTAGTGGGGTAGATGTGGAAGGATCATTAGGCGCGAGTGATCATGCTCTTCTGAAGTTTACTATACAGCGGAAAGGAGCAGCCAAGCATACTAGGACTCAATTTCTTGACTTTGGCTATCTAAAGAACTTTTAACTGAATTAAGATTAAAAAAGGATGTGTACAAAAAATGGAAAAGGGGGGAAACCACCAAAGAGGAATTCAAACAAATAGCCAGCACGTGTAGACACAAAGTCAGAAAAGCTAAAGCACAGAATGAACTCAGGCTTGCTAGAGAGGTTAAAAGCAACAAAAAAGGCTTTTATGGGTATGTTCGTAGCAAAAGGAAGAACAAAGAAACAATGGGGTCACTCAGAGGAGAAGATGGTGAAATGCAAACAGGGGACACAGAAAGGGCTGAACTCCTCAATGCCTTCTTTGCCTCAGTCTTCTCCGATAAAGAAAACAATGCCCGACCTGAAGAATTTGGAGCAAATGATTCAGCAAAGGAAACACAGCCCAGAATAACTAAGGGGATAGTACAAGAATATTTGGCTAGTTTAGATGTATTCAAGTCTCCAGGGCCAGATGAACTGCATCCAAGAGTATTAAAAGAACTGGCAGATGTGATCTCAGAACCACTGGCAGTCATCTTTGAGAATTCCTGGAGAACAGGCGAAGTCCCGGCAGACTGGAGGAGGGCAAATGTTGTCCCTATTTTCAAAAAGGGGAAAAGAGAGGACCCAAATAATTACCGCCCAGTCAGTCTGACATCAATAGCAGGGAAGATTCTGGAGCAGATCATTAAGCAAACAGTCTGTGAGCACCTAGAAAGGAATGCTGTGATCACCAATAGTCAGCATGGATTTCTGAAAAATAAGTCATGTCAGACTAACCTGATCTCGTTTTTTGACAGAATTACAAGCCTGGTAGATGAAGGGAACGCAGTGGATGTAGCCTACCTTGATTTCAGCAAGGCATTTGACAAGGTGCCCCATGATATTCTTGTAAAGAAGCTGGTAAAATGCGGTCTTGACTATGCTACCACTCAGTGGATTTGTAACTGGCTGACTGACCGAACCCAAAGGGTGCTCATCAATGGTTCCTCTTCATCCTGGAGAAGAGTGACTAGTGGGGTGCCACAGGGTTCTGTCTTGGGCCCGGTCTTATTCAACATCTTTATCAACGACTTGGATGATGGACTCAAGGGCATCCTGATCAAATTTGCAGATGACACCAAACTGGGAGGGGTGGCTAACACCCCAGAGGACAGGATCACACTTCAAAACGACCTTGACAGATTAGAGAATTGGGCAAAAACAAACAAGATGAATTTTAACAGGGAGAAATGTAAAGTATTGCACTTGGGCAAAAAAAATGAGAGGCACAAATACAAGATGGGTGACACCTGGCTTGAGAGCAGTACATGTGAAAAGGATCTAGGAGTCTTGGTTGACCACAAACTTGACATGAGCCAACAGTGTGACGCGGCAGCTAAAAAAGCCAATGCAATTCTGGGCTGCATCAATAGGAGTATAGCATCTAGATCAAGGGAAGTAATAGTGCCACTGTATTCTGCTCTGGTCAGACCACACCTGGAGTACTGTGTCCAGTTCTGGGCACCACAATTCAAGAGGGACACTGACAAACTGGAACGTGTCCAGAGGAGGGCAACCAAAATGGGCAAAGGCCTGGAAACGATGCCTTATGAGGAACGGCTAAGGGAGCTGGGCATGTTTAGCCTGGAGAAGAGGAGGTTAAGGGGTGATATGATAGCCATGTTCAAATATATAAAAGGATGTCACATAGAGGAGGGAGAAAGGTTGTTTTCTGCTGCTCCAGAGAAGCGGACACGGAGCAATGGATCCAAACTACAAGAAAGAAGATTCCACCTAAACATTAGGAAGAACTTCCTGACAGTAAGAGCTGTTCGACAGTGGAATTTGCTGCCAAGGAGTGTGGTGGAGTCTCCTACTTTGGAGGTCTTTAAGCAGAGGCTTGACAACCATATGTCAGGAGTGCTCTGATGGTGTTTCCTGCTTGGCAGGGGGTTGGACTCGATGGCCCTTGTGGTCTCTTCCAACTCTATGATTCTATGATTCTATGATTCTATGAACATTTCTGAGTACATTGTCCTTCAAGGTCAGCATTCAATTCCCACAGGTTATACTGTAACGGCTGGAAAATCCATAGTTACAGTTTCACTATCTCCCCCTAGAGGGAAAACTTCTGTTACAAATCCAGCCCCAAAGTTTCTTTTACTTTTAGATACTTTGTCAATCGTTGTTAGTTTAAAGTTACAAAAAGAAACAGTGGGATCGCAGCTTTTTTCTCTCTTTTAACTATCTGTCAAACAGCTTCTGTCGTGGTCAATGAGCTTCAAACGTCAGTCCTGACACCCCGCTCCCTGGGTCAGGACGGCGGAAAATTACTTTATTTTAAACTTACTTCTGCAGGAATAAAACAGTCCAAAGAAAGCACCCCCTTCTCCTCCTGCTGCTGAAGGGGGGGTTCAACTATTTTAGATGATTAAATCCACTCCTTTAAAATAGTTTTCAAAACTCTAGTTTACTTTGTCTTTGCTTTGTTCAAACTACAAAAAAAGGAAGGTTGACTTCCTGTTAGACCTTTCCGTTTCAGTACCAAATTGTAATGCCTTTTTGAATCCAATTCCTTTCTTTTCCCAGTTCCTTAAATTGTGGTTCACTTTTCCCGAGTTTAGGTACTCACGGTGGTTATTTTTAAAATCCAAATTGTCCAAGAAGAAGGCAGCGCTCTCCGGCAACGGCTGTGCGGCTTCGCTCCACGGACTCTCAGCACCGTGCCACTTCCCCCTCTTCGCTTCAGGGCCCGTTATTGGACTCCTTTGAGGCTTGGGGGGGCACTAAGGGTGCCCGCCGAGTCCCAGGGTCACAGGCTTCATCCGCCTGTGATTTCTAAAGGGTCCCCGCTTCGCCGTAGCGGGAAAGACCCGTTTCGCACGGAGCTTGTTTCAGAGGGAGTCCGCCATCGCCGGAGGCGCCACCCCGGAAGTCCCCTAACCAATGTTGATGACCTGGTTAGTGGGGTAGAAGTGGAAGGATCATTAGGCGCGAGTGATCATGCTCTTCTGAAGTTTACTATACAGCGGAAAGGAGCAGCCAAGCATACTAGGACTCAATTTCTTGACTTTAAGAAAGCCGACTTCATAAAACTTAGGGAAGTGCTGGGTGAGATCCCATGGACAGTAATACTAAAAGGAAAGGGAGTTCATGATGGCTGGGAGTTTGTTAAGAGGGAGATAGTAAAAGCACAACGTCAGGCAATACCAATGAGACGGAAACATGGAAGGTGCTTAAAGAAGCCAGGGTGGCTATCTAAAGAACTTTTAACTGAGTTAAGATTAAAAAAGGATGTGTACAAAAAATGGAAAAGGGGGGAAACCACCAAAGAGGAATTCAAACAAATAGCCAGCACGTGTAGACACAAAGTCAGAAAAGCTAAAGCACAGAATGAACTCAGGCTTGCTAGAGAGGTTAAAAGCAACAAAAAAGGCTTTTATGGGTATGTCCGTAGCAAAAGGAAGAACAAAGAAACAGTGGGGTCACTCAGAGGAGAAGATGGTGAAATGCAAACAGGGGACACAGAGAGGGCTGAACTCCTCAATGCCTTCTTTGCCTCAGTCTTCTCCGATAAAGAAAACAATGCCCGACCTGAAGAATTTGGAGCAAATGATTCAGCAAAGGAAACACAGCCCAGAATAACTAAGGAGATAGTACAAGAATACTTGGCTAGTTTAGATGTATTCAAGTCTCCAGGGCCAGATGAACTGCATCCAAGAGTATTAAAAGAACTGGCAGAGGTGATCTCAGAACCACTGGCAGTCATCTTTGAGATTTCCTGGAGAACAGGCGAAGTCCCGGCAGATGCAATTCTGGGCTGCATCAATAGGAGTATAGCATCTAGATCAAGGGAAGTAATAGTGCCACTGTATTCTGCTCTGGTCAGACCTCACCTGGAGTACTGTGTCCAGTTCTGGGCACCACAGTTCAAGAAGGACACTGACAAACTGGAACGTGTCCAGAGGAGGGCAACCAAAATGGTCAAAGGCCTGGAAACGATGCCTTATGAGGAACGGTTAAGGGAGCTGGGCATGCTTAGCCTGGAGAAGAGGAGGTTAAGGGGTGATATGATAGCCATGTTCAAATATATAAAAGGATGTCACATAGAGGGAGAAAGGTTGTTTTCTGCTGCTCCAGAGAAGTGGACACGGAGCAATGGATCCAAACTACAAGAAAGAAGATTCCACCTAAACATTAGGAAGAACTTCCTGACAGTAAGAGCTGTTTGACAGTGGAATTTGCTGCCAAGGAGTGTGGTGGAGTCTCCTTCTTTGGAGGTCTTTAAGCAGAGGCTTGACAACCATATGTCAGGAGTGCTCTGATGGTTTTTCCTGCTTGGCAGGGGGTTGGACTCGATGGCCCTTGTGGTCTATTCCAACTCTATGATTCTATGATTCTATGAAATAAATGTTCAGTTTCTGTTAATTGATTCTCATGGGAACTTGCAGATTCTGGCTTCACACAATTAACTCAAGGCAGTGTCAATTTACTCTTGGCAGAAAGCCAAGGTCTGCTTGACCTAGAAACTACTTACTCTGATTGGTTAACGACCAGCACTCAACTCTGTTATCTAGGAATGCTAGCACAGTTTGGTGTTAGGTGTGTGGAAGGAGTAGAAGTGCTGTGTATGGTTAAGAGAGAGAGAGAAAGAAAGGATTTATTTTGCTTTGTTTTGTATGTAGAAACTCTGCTGGTTTTATTTTTCCTTTTAATAAATCCTGTAAATAGTTATTCTGAGTCTAGCTGACTAGTCATTTCCACCTCGACTAGGTTCTTTGCTGTGCAGGAAAACTCTGCTACGTTTCGGCTAAAGCCATTAGAGCTATGCCTGACACTTCAAAGTTCCATGAATAAAGAGGCAGTAAAACAGGCAATCAAAACATTACAAACCCAATATTCAATGATTATAAACGAGGAAATCAGCTGGAAAATAAAAAAGTAAAACAAAAATATTTTGAGCATGCAAATAAACCGGGGAAGTTGTTAGCCTGGAAGTGAATAAAAATGAACAAAGGAACTCCATAAATAAAATTAACATAAATGGCAGAATTACAGACAAGCTGAAGGAAATACGAGAAGGATTTCTTAAATATTTTTCTGAGCTGTATAGACAAGGGAAAGAAAAAAACATTTAAGATAGAAGAGTACATCAGAAATAGCAATATGCCTGTCAGGGTTACTTCCAGATCCTAGCTCACAGAGGATCACGCTAGCCAGCGATCGTTAAATAAAAGTCTTTATTGAGTTACAGTCTCCATTCTCGAGCTGCTGCGTGCAACCCTACGTCTTATGCTTAGATCGGCGAAGCTCCGTCTGAGTCTCCGCCCCTTGCGCACCAACTTAATATCCTAGCCCTGCTCCACCTTTTCCGCCTGACAGTTCTCCTCTGGGTCCCTCTGCCCCCCTGGGTCTCTTCCTTCCGGGATTCTTCTGACGCTGACCCCCCTGACTCTCCTGTCTCCTTGCGCCGGGCTTTAGGACCTGGCTCCCTTTCCGGGCTGCCTACTGCGCCACCTTCCTGTGCATTTGAACTTGGCGCGCGCGCCCAACCTTCCACTTTCCGTCTAACCGTCACTTCGCTCCCCGATGAAGGTGTGGCCACTCCTGACTCGTGCCCTCCCTCCTGTTGCGAGCTGCCAGCGCTTGCTCCCTGGCGCTCTTCCTCTTTCCTACTCTCTGGCGGTGACGTTGGTCCCGATCTCCAACTGCTCCCCTCTGAGTCCCCTCTGGCTCTTTCTTCCTGGGGTGTCCCCCTAGTCTCCCCCCTTGCCCTGGCCACTGGTGCTCCTTTTTGTGAATCTTCTGATTCACTGGAAAGACTCGGAGATCTCGGGTCGTCGTCATCACTCATCCTTTCTTCTGCCTCCTCCCCCTCGCTCTCTGTTTCCTCCCTTGCCCTCGCCTCTGCTCCTGAACCCCTGACATCCATCCCCCCCTCGAAGCCCCCTCTTCCCCCCTCCCCTCCTTTCGGTGCGGGAACTGGGTGCTGCAGTGTCAAGGGGACGAATGTCGGGTACAGTTCGCTTCCCGTGGCGGGCCTCCATCCGAAGTCTTCCGGTTCTTCCTCCCTGCTCTCGTCGACGACGGTCACCTCTGCTTCCATCTCTGTGCCGCCGTGCTCGAAACCCTGGTCGTCCCCGAAAACGTCCATGTCCGTCTCTCCCTCGCTTCCTTCTGGAGGCGTTGCTCGTCCTGGACCCTCCAGCCACTTCCTGCGCCACTGCTCCTCTGGTCGATCATCCCACCAATACGAGGGTTCTGAAGCAGATCCCGAGGGCGACCCCTCCGGGGAACGGGCGTCTCGTGTCGGTTCCTCATCCGAGTCGAACCCCCGGAACGTGCTGGCTGAAAGCGTGGGCGTGAAAAGCCAGTCGTCGAAAAAGTCCGCTGGCATTGGCCTATGGGGGAAGAGGGCATGAAACTCTTCCTTGAGCAGAGGTTCATCTAAAGCGTAGCCCGGCACCCAGCTGTTGGCACTGGCCGGGGTGCCCTCCTTAGCGAGAAGGTATTCTACCCCCTCTTCCCCCCATCTGGAGTCCAAAATCTCCGTGACTTCGTTGAGGCGCACCTCCTGTGCCACTCCCCGTTGCCTGGTTCCCTCTCGGAGCGGACTCGGCGCCGTTCCGGGTTCCTGAAACCTGTGCGGTGCCTTGTAGGGAGTGAGCACCGATCTGTGGAACACCGGATGCATTCTGGAACCCTCCGGAAGCGCCAGCCTGAAGGCCACCGGGTTGACCTGCTCTTCGACTTGGTAGGGCCCCAGTTGCTTATGCCCTAGTTTCTTCTTGGCCAACGACCTGGCCGGCACTGCGTGGGCTGCTAACCAGACCCAGTCTCCCACATGGATCTCTTCGCCAACCCTTCTGTGTTTGTCTGCCTGCACCTTGTATGCGTGTTTGGCCAGCTCCAGGTGCCGCCGCAGCTGATCGTGGACCTCCTGCAACTCCGACGCGAACGCATCTGCTGTCTGCGGCTCCCCCTCCACCAGTCTTTCCAGTCCCGGGAAGGTTCTGGGGTGCCTCCCGTTGTTGGCGAAGAACGGCGTGACCCCCGTGGACACGTGCTTCGTGTTGTTGTAGGCGAACTCGGCGAGCGGCAGGTAATCCACCCACGTCGCAGGCTGTTGATTCACATAGCATCTCAGGTACTGCTGCATGATGGCATTGACCCGCTCCGCTTGCCCGTTGGTCTGCGGGTGTCTCGCCGACGCCAGGTTGATCTTGACGTTTAGGAAGCCCATCAGCTTCTGCCAGAAATTCGAGATGAACTGCCGCCCGCGGTCGGACAGAATAGACCGTGGCAGACCGTGAACCTTGAACACGTGGTCTATGAACAGTTTGGCGGTTTGTTCCGCCGTGGCCACCTTCGCACACGGGATGAAATGTGCCATCTTGGAGAACAAGTCCACCACCACCAGCACGGCCGTCTTGCCCCTCGAGCTGGGCAGATCCGTGACGAAGTCCAGGGCGACTCTCTCCCATGGCTCGACCGGAGTTTGCAGCGGTTCCAACAGTCCGGCCGGCGGTCTGTGCACTGGTTTGGCCCTCTGGCAGGTGTCGCACCTCGCCACGTAGTCCGCGACCTCCCCTCTCATTCCGGGCCACCAGAAATCCCTGGCGACTAATTCCACCGTCTTCTCCTTGCCAAAGTGCCCGGCAGTGGGCGCGTCGTGCAGCTGATGCAGTACCTTGGCGCGAAGTTCGTCTCCCGGCACGTAGATGGCCCCTTTGCGGATGAGCAATCCATCTCTCAGCTGGAACCCGTCGGTCGCTGCCGTGCCCCTTTGCATCTCTGCCATCTTTGCTTGCGCGAAGGAGTCATTCTGCAACGCTCGTCGCACCGCCTCCAGGTCCACTGTCGCCGCAGCGCACGCCCACACTGTTGGCGCGAAGATGTGCATGGCGGCCGCTGGCGTGGCGTCCTCCAGATACTGTGGCTTACGGGAGAGCGCGTCCGCCATGATGTTGGTGTCCCCCGGGACATACTCTATTCGGAAGTCGAAGTTCGCAAAGAACTCAGCCCAACGTATCTGCCTCTGGTTCAGGAACTGTGCCGTGCGCCAGTGCTCCAGATTCTTGTGGTCCGTGCAGACCTGCACCGTGTGCTTGGCTCCAATCAGGAAGTGCCTCCATGCTTTGAACGCTGCATGAATAGCCAGCAACTCCCTGTCCCAGATGGTGTAGTTCTGTTCCGACTTGCTGAGCTTCCTGGAGTAAAACGCTCCGGGCCTCCAAACCCCCTGCGGGTCCTTCTGCAGCAGGACTGCTCCGACGGCCCTGTCCGAGGCGTCTGTTTCAACTCTCATTGGCCTGCTGGGGTCGACATGAAGCAGCTGTTCCTCCGACGCGAAAAGACGCTTGAGTGCCTGAAAGGACTGCTCCGCCTGCGCTGTCCAGATGAACTTCTTTTTCTTGGAACTGAGCGTGTCCGTGATGGCCGCTGTCTGCATAGCGAAGCCTTTGATGAACTTGCGATAGAAGTTCGCGAAGCCGACAAACCGTTGGACCTCCTTCCGGTTGCGTGGGCTTTTCCAATCCAACACCGCTCGAACCTTGGCGCTGTCCATGGCGAGCCCCTTGTCAGACAACTTGTAGCCCAGGAAATCCACCTCCGTCACGTCGAATTGGCACTTCTCCAGCCTGGCGTAAAGCCTATGTTGCTGGAGCCTGCTCAGCACTTCCCTGACGTGTCTGTCATGCTCCTGCTGCGATTCCGAAAAGATCAGGATGTCATCCAAGAAACAGACGCACGTCTTGTAGAGGAGCCCCGCCAACACGTGATGCATGAAAGCTTGAAAAACGTGGGAGCCATTTTGCAATCCAAAAGGCATAACTTTATATTCGTAGGTGCCCAGGGGCGTGAACATGGCTGTCTTCCACTCATCTCCTTCCCGCATGCGAATGAGGTTGTACGCCCCTCGCAGGTCCAACTTGGTGAACACGCTGCCCTTGCGTACTTTTGCGAGGAGGTCGTCGATTCGGGGCATGGGGAAGTCCGATGGCTTGGTGACACTGTTCAAAATGCGGTAGTCCACTACGAGTCTTTTTTGGGGCGTGTCTCGCTTCTTCACAAAGAATACAGGACTGCCCCCCGCTGCCTGGGACTCTCGGATGAAACCGCGCTTCAAATTATGAGCTATGAACTCTTTGAGTTCCTGCAGTTCGTCTTCAGACATGGAATACAGCTTCCCTTTGGGCAGCGCCGCCCCCGGCAGCAGGTCAATTTTGCAGTCATATGGTCTGTGGGGGGGTAGCTTGTCTGCCTCCTTCTCGCAGAAAACCTCCAAAAATTCTGCGTACTTGTGGGGAATCGCTTGCAGCGTGCCTAGCAGCAGCTGTGACTCCTCTTGCTCCCCTTCCTGCCGGGGCATGATGCAGTGTTCAGCACAAAAGGAAGAGCCGAAGGTCAGCTGCCTCTGGTACCAAGCCAGCGTCGGGCTGTGCTTGTCCAGCCAACTCATGCCCAATACAATAGGCGTGTCCGAGAGTTGAGTGACGTTGAAGCTGATGATTTCCCTGTGATTTCCAAGCCGCAGCACCATAGGTGGCGTCTGCTTCACCACTTGCCCCCCTAACAGCTCCCTGCCATCCACCGTGACAACCTGCAGGGGCAGCGTGGCAGGCAGCAACTGTATAGCGTGCCGGTCGACAAAGTCCTGCCCTATGAAGTCTGCATTGCTTCCCGAGTCGACGGTGATTGGCACGTCCATGGCGATGCGGTGAGCCTCACTACTGGCTTGGGCGGGAGGGGGTCCATGGGCGGTAAAATCTCTGGGGACTGCTTCACTGACACGTCTGGCTGGGCCCCAGTGCCTCTTCCTCCAGCCAGACATCGTCGTTTCCCTGCTGTGGTTCTCCGTGCTGCGTTGCTGCAGTCACCATTGCTGAGGCAGCAGTGTGCTTGTGGAGCCTCCGGGGACACTCTTTCGCCATATGCCCTGGATCCTCGCAGATATAACACTTCCTGTTCCCTCTAGGAGGCTTCGCTTTCACTGCTGCCGGTGCTAGGGCTCTGGCTGCTGACTGAGCCCTTGCACTCCCAACCTCCATCGGTTCCACCCCTCCCCCTGTTGGAGGCGTGGATTGCGCACATGCTGCTTCTCTGGGAAGGAAGGAGGAGCCCCTGGCTGGTTCGCGCCCGCTGCGCCCTTCGTCCCTGCTCCACGGACGTTCTTCCAGCCGCACCCCCACCGCCAGTGCCCTCTGAACGATCTCCTGCGTGGTCCGGGGTCTCTCCCCCCTCGCAATCTCATCTTTAACCGAGTTGTGCAAGCCCTCCCAAAAAAGGTCTCTGACAGGAGCCGAATCTCTGTCCCATTCCAGGGCACTGACCAAGGCGAAAAAGCGGGCATGATACTGCCTTACGCTGGCCCTCCCTTGCCTTAGTCCATGCACCTCCTTTCGGGCAAGATCCACGTCAATGCTTGATAAAAAACAGCCATCCATCGCTTTAATAAAGGCGTCCGTATTTTGGAGCGCAGGATCCTTATCTCTCCACAAATTGCGCAGCCATGCTTTTGCGTCTCCATGCAAATGGGACATGATGAACCCCACTTTCTCTTGTTCATCTCTAAAGTCTTTGTGCAGTAGTTGCAGTGCACACATTACGTCTGCTCTAAAGTTGGGGTACTGTTGCAAATTCCCATCGAAGTGCGAGACCAGACCGCCTGTGCGTCTCCCCAACCCAATCCCCTCTGATTTGGGTGTCTGTTGCCCTTGCTTCGTAAGCACGTCCAACCTGACCTGGAGATCCCTGTAGGCGGCAGCTGCTTCCTCCTCTCTCTTCCTGGACGCCAGCGCCTCGGCATTCAGTCGTGAAACTGCTTCTCTGAGTTCCGTTATTTGCTGTTCGGCCGTCATATTGTCTGCCGTTCGTGAGCTCTCTTGTAGGCACCCGCTTTCCCTCCTCTCCGCGAGGCCGTGGATGCCCACAATTTGAAGAGACGGAGCTTACTGTCAGGGTTACTTCCAGATCCTAGCTCACAGAGGATCACGCTAGCCAGCGATCGTTAAATAAAAGTCTTTATTGAGTTACAGTCTCCATTCTCGAGCTGCTGCGTGCAACCCTACGTCTTATGCTTAGATCGGCGAAGCTCCGTCTGAGTCTCCACCCCTTGCGCACCAACTTAATATCCTCGCCCTGCTCCACCTTTTCCGCCTGACAGTTCTCCTCTGGGTCCCTCTGCCCCCCTGGGTCTCTTCCTTCCGGGATTCTTCTGACGCTGACCCCCCTGACTCTCCTGTCTCCTTGCGCCGGGCTTTAGGACCTGGCTCCCTTTCCGGGCTGCCTACTGCGCCACCTTCCTGTGCATTTGAACTTGGCGCGCGCGCCCAACCTTCCACTTTCCGTCTAACCGTCACTTCGCTCCCCGATGAAGGTGTGGCCACTCCTGACTCGTGCCCTCCCTCCTGTTGCGAGCTGCCAGCGCTTGCTCCCTGGCGCTCTTCCTCTTTCCTACTCTCTGGCGGTGACGTTGGTCCCGATCTCCAACTGCTCCCCTCTGAGTCCCCTCTGGCTCTTTCTTCCTGGGGTGTCCCCCTAGTCTCCCCCCTTGCCCTGGCCACTGGTGCTCCTTTTTGTGAATCTTCTGATTCACTGGAAAGACTCGGAGATCTCGGGTCGTCGTCATCACTCATCCTTTCTTCTGCCTCCTCCCCCTCGCTCTCTGTTTCCTCCCTTGCCCTCGCCTCTGCTCCTGAACCCCTGACAATGCCATATTTAAAACAAGAACAAAGGAATTGCCTTAACTCCCAGATAACAATGCAAGAACTACTTGAGGCAATAAAAAGCTCTAAAAATGGCAAGTCCCCAGGCCCAGATGGCTTTACGGCAAAATATTATAAGAAATTAAAAGAACAATTAGCGAACCCATTGAAAGATGTCATGAATGAAATATTGAACACAGCTGAAATCCCAGAAACATGGAAACAGGCCTATATAACAGTAATTCCAAAACAAGACGCAGATTTACTGCAAATTAAAAACTATAGGGCTATCTCCTTGTTAAATAACGATTACAAATTGTTTGCAAATATTCTAGCTAACAGATTAAAAAAAAAATTAAATGAATATATACATCAAGATCAAGCCGGGTTCTTAGCAGGAAAACAAATGAAGGAGAATATAAGGAATATTTTGAATATAATAGAATATTTGGAGGCTAAAAATGAAAAGAAAGTGGCAATGATGTATATAGATGCTGAAAAAGCCTTCAATAATGTTTCTTGGAAGTTCATGATATTATTATTTTTTTAAAAAATAATATTTATTACTTTTTCAACAATTTAAACACTACACAAAAAAGAACAATAAAAAGAACAATACAATACAATACAATACACAAACACTACATAACACTAACACATTAAACTGACAAAACAAAACAAAAACAATTTAAAACACTTCAAACAATTTCAGTATCTTATCTTTCATTCACTTATTTTGACGACCTCCTCACACCTCCCTTTTTGTATTCCACTTCTGTTAATTGTCTCAGCAATTCCTTTCCATCTTCCTCTGTTTTCTATTCTATAATTATCTTAACACATTCTAACCTTATTTTTTCCTTTAATATTCTAATAATCTATTTATACTTAATTCCTTATAACATTTCTACTAAAGCCATATACCGTATTTTTCGCCCTATAGGACGCACTTTTCCCCTCCAAAAATGAAGGGGAAATGTGTGTGCGTCCTATGGGGCGAATGCAGGCTTTCGCTGAAGCCTGGAGAGCGAGAGGGGTCGGTGCGCACCGACCCCTCTCGCTCTCCAGGCTTCAGGAAGCTCTGCGCAACCCTCGGGAGACCGGCTCCGAGGCTTGCGCAGAGCTGCCTGCAGTCCCGGGATCAGTGCAGCTCTGCGTGGCCACCGGGAGTGGGGCGCGAAGTCCCGCCCCACTCCGGATGGCCGCGCAGAGCTGCCTGCAGTCCCGGGCTCAGCGCAGCTCTGCGCAGCCACCGGGAGCCGGGCGCGAAGTCCTGCCCCGCTCCCGGTGGCCCCGCAGAGCTGCCTGCAGTCCCGGGATCAGCACACTTCTCCCCGTAGCCAGCCCCACAAGCTCGGGGGACAGTGGGGAGGCAGAGCGCGCCTTCCCGCTGTTCCCCGACCTGGTTCTTCCAGCCCCGCACCTGGGGGGGAAATAATTTTTTTTTCTTTATTTCCCCCCAAAAAAACTAGGTGCGTCCTATGGGCCGGAGCGTCCTATGGGGCGCAAAATACGGTAACTTCCAACATTCTTCTAACATTCATTAATTTTACAGTATTTCTATAAGTAGTCTTTAAACTTTTTCCAGTCTTCTTACACCGACTCTTCTCCCTGGTCTCAGATTTCTGCCAGTCATTTCCGTCAGTTCCATATAGTCCATCAACTTCATCTGCCATTCTTCCCGGGTGGGTAAATCTTGTGTCTTCCAATACTTCGCGATGAATATTCTTGCTGCTATTGTTGCATACGTAAAAAAAGTTCTATCCTTCTTTAACACCAATTGGCCGACCATGCCCAGGAGAAAGGCCTCTGGTTTCTTCAAAAGGGTATATTTAAATACCTTTTTCATTTCGTTATATATCATCTCCCAGAGTGTCTTAATCCTTGGGCATGTCCACCAAAGGTGAACTCTAATCCTCAGATTCGTCTGTTTTTCTTTAGGTTCAATCATAGCAAGCGTCAACTTATCTTCATCAAATTGCCTCTGTAGGGCTGGGACTGTCTCTCTCTCCAGTTGTGTTACTTTACATTCAGCAGCAACGGCTTTCTCCCTGCCTTCCTCCGCAGTTTGCCGTATCAAAGTAGATTCCTGTATCAATTTCTGGGTGGTTTCTGTAATGGTATTATTTATACTTTCTGTATTTAAGTCGATTTTAGTAGTTGGAACATCCACTTTCGCATTTATCGCGTCTATGTTCCAGTGAGTCATTTATCTTATATAATGCAGCCACTAAGGCCTCTTCTGTCGACATTCCTCTTGGTTATGAATGTACTGGTGCAAAGGCAGCAGCAGAAGAAGCAGGGGGGGCTGATGTTGAACCTCTCCTGGGTTGTTGCCAAGTCCTCCCAGACCTTAATGTTTTGTCAGCAGTTGACTGGTCTGTTTTTCCCTTTCCATTTGCCATAGCACTTAAAAGATTCAAGGTCAGTCCCAGAGTCTCACGGTTTTTTGTCTTGCAGCTGGAAATTCCCCTAGCCCAGCTCTTGTAAAGCAACCAGTTTCAAAGGCTTCCACTAGGGGGAAACAGTTTCTATTTGTAATAGTCAATAATGTCCTCTTTTAAACACAATTCAAACAATCCAAAGTTAGTTTCAATTTTCAGTTACTTTTACTCTTTTTTAAAAGCAGCCGGAGACAGTAGAAACAATGTATTTCTCTTATTTAGCTAGCTGTCAATGAACGTTCTAAACGCTGTCAATGAACATTCCAAAAGACGTCAGTCCTGCTAGCAGCCCGTTTCCAGGGTCAGAGCGGCGGTATTTTAGCTCTCTTCACTCTCTCCCACAGGCATACTCAGCCCGCAACTTCCCCCCCCCCCCTCTTCTCCTGCCTCCAAGGGGGGGTTTAATGTTCTTTGCCGATGGAAATTTAGTCTTTTACAAAAGGCTTTCCAAGACTCCACCTTGCAGCCTCATTGCCTCAGTCTATTTACAAAAGGGGAAGGCGGACTTCCTGTATTGAACCTCCCCGTTACGATACCAAATTAAACGTTTAAAAATCCAATTCTCCCGCTTCAGCTCTACTCACGGGTAATTACTTTAAAGTCAAATTGTCCACAGGAAAAGGTCAGCGCTCTCCAACAACAGCTATGCGGCTTCGCTCCGTGGAAGAAGCAGACGATTCGAAGCACTGCGCCGCTCACCCCACGTCGCTCCGGACCCCCGAAACCGGGTTTCCCCGCGAGTAGGGGAGGCGCAAAAGGTGCCCGCCGAATCCCACGCTCACAGGCTTCTCCCGCCTGTGATTTTTTGCGGGTCTCCGCCTTCGCCGTGGCGGCCAGACCCAGATTCCCACGGGGCAAATTCCTCCCGATCAGAGGAATTCCGCCATTGCCAGAGGCACCTCCCCGGAAGTCTATCTTGGAAGTTCATGATAAAGCTGTTAGAAGAAATCAGAAGCGGTCCTAAGTTTTTAAAAGCAATAGCAGCAATCTATTCAGAACAAAAAGCCAAACTAATTATAAATCAGGTGATAACGGATGATTGTAAGATCCAAAAAGGAACAAGACAAGGATGCCCATTGTCACTATTATTGTTTATCCTGGTTTTGGAAGATCTTGCCAAAAACGTAAGAGCAAATGAAGAGATTACAGGTGTAAAAACTGGGAAAAGTGAATTCAAGTTAAAAGCGTATGCAGATGACCTAGTGATAACAGTGGAAGAACCTAAAACTTTACTCCCTAAAGTAATAGAAAAAAATCAGAATTTTGGGGAAGTGGCAGAATTTAAGCTAAATAGGAATAAAACTAAATTATTAGTTAAAAACATGAAAGAAGAAGAAAGAACTGAATTAGAACAAAACATTGAGATTGAAGTCCATAAAAAGGTTAAATGTTTAGGGATTTGGTTAACATCAAGAAATAAAAACCTATCTAAAAGTAACTATGAAAAAAGAAATTTAGAAATATGGAGCAGAATGAATCTCTCAATGTTAGTGTCATGGGCTCAGGCACTGAGCCACAGGGGAAGGAGGAGATGGAGAGCGAAGGGGAACAATCTGAGGGGAGTTCAGGAGGGTATGCCAGTGATCAGAGAGATTCCATGAGTCTCTCCAGCGAATCAGAGGATTCCCAGAAAGGGGCCCCCAAAGGCAGGGCAAGGGGGGCCAGTGGGGAGTCTCCAAGCGGCAGCTGGAAATCAGGGGTAGCTTCCCCACCAGAGCGTAGCGGGGGGGGGTAAGAATCCCAAGGGTTAAAACAAGAGCCTCCTGCAGAAGGAGAGAGTGAGGCTGGACTGACCACGCCTCCGTCAGAGAGTGGAGGGGCGGAGGGAAGAGCAGGTCCGGCCAGCCTCCCTGAAGGAGAAAGCAGTGGGGGGAGCAGTGTAGCCGTTAGGAGGAAAATAGGCGGCTGGGCGCGCGCGCCAAGTTCAAATGTGGAGGCGCGCGGGCCAGCAGAAAACCCGGATTGGGAGCCAGGTCCTAAAGCCCGCCGGAAGGGTGGTGCGGAGTCAGAAGAATCCGCCTCTGAAGAGAGTAGGAAGGAGGTAACCCCAGAGGGCAGGAGGACCCGGAGGAGAAAGGAGAAAAAGGAGGAGAGGGATAGGTGGAGCAAGGCTCGGCTCTTGAACTGGTGTATGAGCGGGGAGGAGTCAGACGGAGCTTCGCCGGTCTAAGGACTCAGACATAGCACTGCGCGCCATGGATGTCAAACCAACAATGAACCACAATAAAGACTTTTGTTTATAAAGAGCAACTGGCGTTGGTCCTCTGTGAGCTGGGACCTGAGGCAGCGCTGACTGTTAGGAAAAATATTGGCGATTAAAATGAATGTGTTGCCAAAAATGCTATTTCTTTTTCAATCAATACCAGTCATCCTGAAAGATCAATGTTTTAAAAAATGGCAGAAAGAGATTTCAAGATTTATCTGGGGGCCAAAAGGCCAAGGATAAAACATAAAATTCTTACAGATGTAAAAGATAGAGGCGGGTTTGCCCTCCCAGACCTTAAATTGTATTATGAATCTGCTTGTTTGGTATGGATCAGGGACTGGATGAGATTGGACAAGCAAGAGGCACTAGAACTAGAAGGACATGACAACAGATTTGGTTGGCATGCATACTTATGGTACGGGAAAGGGAAGGTTCATAGAAGATGAATTCGACAGTGGAATTTGCTGCCAAGGAGTGTGGTGGAGTCTCCTTTTTTGGAGGTCTTTAAGCAGAGGCTTGACAACCATATGTCAGGAGTGCTCTGATCGTGTTTCCTGCTTGGCAGGGGGTTGGACTCGATGGCCCTTGTGGTCTCTTCCAACTCTATGATTCTATGATTCTAAGATTTTACAACCATATAATCAGGAAATCACTAATGAGAGTATGGGAGAGATACAAAGACTTATTGGAACAAAAGACCCCATGGTGGCTTTCACCACATGAAGCATTACTGCTCAAACCACTTGGAAAGAAAGGGAAATGGCTCACATATGCTGATTTATTAAAGGAACATGATGGAAAATGGAAATTAAGAGATTATGATGAGATCAAAGACCACTTTCAGAGTTGGTTGCATTATCAACAACTATATGAAACACATAAAGAAGACAGCAAGAAGTGATTGAAGGAAAATGAAACTACTGAAGGCCACATATAGCATATTATTAGAATGGGAGACGAAAGATGAAGAGGTAAAATCAGTTATGATAAAATGGGCACAAGATGTAGGTCACAACATTATGATGGAAGATTGGGAAAAATTATGGAAAATGACTTAAAATTTACAGTCTGTTCCCTATTGAAGGAGAATTACATGAAGATGATGTACAGGTGGTACACAACACCAGTGCAGTTAGGGGAAATGTACAAAACTAGTTCAAATAGATGTTGGAAGTGTAAGGAAAAGGAGGGGACATTTTATCATATGTGGTGGGATTGTAAGGTAATTAAAAAAAATTGGGAAATGATATACAACGAATTGAAGAAAATGTTCCCTTTAACATTTGTTAAAAAAACCCGAGGCATTTTTGTTGAGGATTGTAGGGAAAGACCTGCCAAAAAAGTTGAAAAACATCTTCATGTATGCGACAACGGCAGGAAGAGTTCTAATAGCACAAGGATGGAAGACTGAAGAAACCCCAACTAAAGAATCATGGCCAGAAAAATGGATGGACTAGGCAGAACTGGCCAAACTGACATACAAGCTACGGGACAAGGATAACTGTGACTTTAAAGATGAATGGGAACCCTCTACAAAATATGTGAAGACACAACAAAGTGAACTAGACTCCTTGGCTGGTTTTGAATAAACATTCACAAACTTTTTATTGATAATAATCAGCTAAATAGTTTGAGGATTCATACAACTGTGTAACATGCAGAAAACAGCATTTTTAGAGAAATCAAAGACTGGAACTGAGGGAAGTCGGGGGGTGGGGGTGGGTGAGTTCTGTGGGGGGAGGTAGGGGAGGGAGAAAAATGGGGGGAAATAAGGATGATATGTTTCTGGATAATATGTTTTGTTTTAATTTTGAATAAAAGTTATTAAAAAAAACAAAACCCAGACTTCCTGTCATTTCCCGATGTAAGTTACATTTACGACACTGAATGTACTTATACTTCTTACCTTACTCTTACTATAGTTTCTAGTATTTTCTTATAACATATAACGTATTTTTCGCTCGATAACACGCACCTGACCATAACACGCACGTAGTTTTTAGAGTAGGAAAACAAGAAAAAAAATATTCCAAACGAAACAGTGGATGTATGATTTTTGTGGTTCATGCTGTGGCCACAGACATGTGATCTGACGGTGAGTTTGGGGTAGCCCAATGCAAAAATCCTGAGGATCCATGTGGATCCATGTTTGTAACCAGGTTTTTGCAACAGTGGGTGCGTGATTTTTTTGGTGCAAACTGTATCCATGGACATGCTATGTGATCTGATGGTGAATTTGGGGTGACCCAGTGCAAAAAACCTGAGGATCCATGTGGATCTGTGCTTTGTAACCATGTTTTAAGTGGGGAGGAAAGGAAAAGCACTCAAGGGACAAGGAGCACGCGTGGAGTGTGTGGAGAAGGATGCTGCTAATAATGCAGAAGAGGGGTCTAAGGGGAGAAGGCTCCTCCCCTCTCCCGCTTTGCTCCTTTAAAGCAAGCAGGCTCTGCTTCTCTCCCTCCTCCCCGGCTCATCCCCCCCCCCCCCGGCTTAGCGAGCTGAAAAACTTTGCTGCTATTTAGCGAGCTGAGTGGGGAGGAGGGACAGAGAGCCTGCTTTCTTTAAAGGAGACAACCTCTCCTCTCCCGCTTTGCTCCTTTAAAGAAGCAGGCTCTCTGTCCCTCTCTCCTCCCCATTCAGCGGCTCTTCTCCCGCTTTGCTGTTTCAAAGCAAGCCACGGAGGAGGGAAGCATTCGCTCCGTAACACGCACAGACATTTCCCCTTACTTTCTAGGGGGGGGGGATGTGGGTTATGGAGCGAAAACTACGGTAGTGCCGTTTTTCCATGCTTAGTAATATTTAATTTACACAAACGCTGCCATAGATGTTATGTTGCTGTTATATATTTTTGCAGGTATTTCTTGAACATATCCCATTTTTGAGTGAATGATTGTTTTGTATTTCCCCTTAATCTCTCTGTCAACTGAGCCAATTCTGCATAGTCTAATAATTTATTCTGCCATTCCCTTAGGTAAAGGTAAAGGGACCCCTGACCATTAGGTCCAGTCGTGACCGACTCTGGGGTTGCGGCGCTCATCTTGCTCTACTGGCCGAGGGAGCCGGCGTACAGCTTCCGGGTCGTGTGGCCAGCATGACTAAGCCGCTTCTGGCGAACCAGAGCAGCGCACGGAAACGCCGTTTACCTTCCCGCTGGAGCGGTACCTATTTATCTACTTGCACTTTGACATGCTTTCGAACTGCTAAGTTGGCAGGAGCAGGGACCGAGCAACGGGAGCTCACCCCCGTCGCGGGGATTCAAACCACCGACCTTGGAATTTCGGCAAGATGGCGACGCAGGTTGCAGCCTAGTTAACTTCTGTTAGGATATTTCCGTTCCACCTTAAAAGGGAGCAGGCTTTGGGATATCACAGAGTCTGCGCATGTCCTGTTGACAGGATGTTTATGTTCTGATATTCCTTTCGATTTCAGACAGTCAGAGACGCTGACTGAGAATGGACGTGTTTTCTTTTGTTCTGTTCATGTTCTAAATAAAGTCTGTAAATATGCTCTTCTGCTCTTCTGCGGTGCAAGCTTTTGACTGTGCTTTCTGCTGAAAGAGGGTGCACCAGCCTAGGAATGTGGCTAGGAATTTCCAAAGGCTTTGTGCCCCTAACTGTTGGATCTGCGTGACTATGGGAGGCCGATGGACGTCCAGAACTCCGGCTTGGGGGCTCAGATGGACGTTATCTCCCTGGCAGTTTCCCAACAACTTCGTCTGCCTTTAGATTAAGTCTTAAGTCTTAAGTAGTTTTAAGTAGTTATTTTTAACCCCCTCTGGGTTTTTATTGTTTTATTGCTTTAGACTAAGTTTCAAGTAGTTCTAAGTAGTTTTTTTTAACCCCTCTGGGCTTTTATTGCCTTATTGTTTTATTACCTGCTTCGTGCTTCAGCCTTGCTGCCTTGCCGCACCCCCGCTGTGCATTTAGTGCTGTGGAGCTGAGTAATCTTCTGAAACGGTTGAGTGGGGAAGGGAAGAGGTCTGGCCTGACTCACCTGCCGTGAAGGGGTCCCCCGTCACTGGAAAGGAAAAACTCAAGGTGGGTGATCGGAAACACCGGGAAAAGGGTTGAAGCAAGTTCTCTTCGAGTCCCGTCTGAGTCCCGCCTGTGTGAGTAAGACCGTCTCCAGAAAATCAGGCTGATAAAGAGGCTCGGCTTGGAAAATAATTACCATCCTTCACCTTATATCAATTAACCTCCAGCTTCTATCAGCTTTTATCAGTTAAAAGGACACTGGAAGCTGATGGAAGAGCTCTCAAACCTTCCTCCCTTCCTCCCTCTTCCAGCTCCACCAAAGCAACATATTGAGAATCAGTGCCCGCTGATGAGCTAAGCAGGAGAAAGCTGCAGATACACCCCTATTCATCCATTGGCCCTGCTAATTAGGCAGAAACACTGGGGGACAACTGGCTCTCTAATAGGAAGACTACTACCCAACATGGTCCTCACCAGAAAGATATGTAAGGAGTTGGGGATCTTGCCAGAAACGCCACTTAGCCCCCCGGGACCTGGAAAGAGACAAAGTCAAATTATAAATTACTTCCCCAAGAGGGAGGAATGCATGAGTGAACAAATTGAACCAATTATTGACGAAGTCACTCCTTCCCCCCTTACTTATCTTGACCGGTCACATTACTTCAAAGAGCTTCAACAAAACTCTGGAAACACAAATTCCCCAAGAAGCCTGGTGCAAGAGCTTGTTCTAGCTGAGAAACTTGAGGAAAATATTTCTGTCACTTATAACCAGCGCCCCCTGGCAGAACTAACAACATGCCACCAAGACCAGGCGCCCACTTCCAAACATACTCTAACTGAACTGAGTGATGGCCATTTTCAGGCCCATTTCCAAAATATAAATACAGACCTCTCCAACATAAAAAATTATTTGACAATAACAAATGGGTTATTGCTGACCCTTGTGGAAAATTTTATTCCCCAACCAAAAGAGTCAACAGCAACTGATGCACCCCAAGTGCATAAACCAGATGAACTTGTGCATTACCCTGATGAACTAGCGAAGATGAGACAAGCAGTAACAACCAAGAAATTGCAAAAAAATAGATCAAAAGCCCGGGAAAAGAAAACTAAGAACATTAAAACAACAAGGAAAATAAAGATAAGCCGACATAAACAATGGCAGAAATTATTTAATCTACTCCCATTGGACTCAAATAAATCTGCTGCACGAGATAAAAAAGAGAAAGGCAGGAAGGGGAAAAAGAAGTCATCGCCAAAGCTAACGGCTAAGGTGGCATCCCTGAACCAGGGTTTAGAACTAAATGGGGGGACGGAAGCAACGTCCCAGAGCTCTGGTAACAGTTCACTCAGTGAGCCAGATTCTGGGGGAGAAGTGGTCCCTAACAATGAAGGCAGCAAACC
Source organism: Podarcis vaucheri (assembly GCF_965113315.1). Lineage (NCBI taxonomy): Eukaryota > Metazoa > Chordata > Lepidosauria > Squamata > Lacertidae > Podarcis > Podarcis vaucheri. Next base: position 649,342 of record NC_138757.1, on the reverse strand, counting down.
GCTTAGCAAATCGGGAAATGGGGACGATGCAATGCCCAATCGCGATGACAACACTATACAAGATGGGCAAGCCTTTACTCAGGCAAGTTGTTGGAACCTGATTTTAAATCCCCAAAAATTGGTATTTACAAACTTCCCAAAATAAAAGGGCTTCCTTACAGGGATAGATCGAAGAATGAGCTCCTTGAACATTCTGAATGATATATTGCCAGGAGCAGTAAAGCCATATGACATTATTTCTGTAGATTATTTGCATCATGATGGTTGTTCAATGAGAGCAATGATCACATTTAGAGACCAGAACCTGGCCAAGTTCATCTACAGATCAAGATATATATTATCAAAGGCCCAGATAAAAATTTTTAGATTCTTTGAAAACAAGGCACCACTGAATCGCCTTCTGGAAGCCAAGCACGCAAACCCTAGTAAGGAGAAACAACCTCCCAAAACCCGGCCTGGTCTCCAGAAACGAGAGCTTCAAAAACTAAAAAGGAAAGATGTCCACCTGCAAGACCTGCAACTTCAAGAGAATGAAGATGAGGATCTTTTCTCCGTGGAAGAAAATACCTTAATTAGGCAATTTTGCCATTTTCCATCTCCAATACAAACAGAAACATTAGAAAGATTAGATATGCTAAGAATTAAGCTGGCTGGGAGAGATATAAACAAGGAAATCAATGTGGACGTCCACACAAAGGACCAGACTTCCTATAATTTGAACCCAATACAAGAACAAAACCCAGCGGCCTGTCGGCCATGTTACCTTCAGACAATGGCTGAGATTAACCTACCCCCAATTAAGGAAGCCCAACACACTGAAGAGAACACTACACCACCTCCAATAAGGAGAACCATCCCGAAGGTGAACTCACCAGGCTCTTGGGACAAGCTGAGGTACCTAGATGAGGCAGAATTAGGCCACAATCAGGTACCGGAAAAATACCTACGGAAAGAGATAACACACTTCAAAGGCCCGGTGACCACTAATGTCAGTATTCAACAGTCAACAGCTGAAACTATAGAACATTTGGCTAGTTTGCCATGTATGGAGAGCAATGGGCCGGCTCATAAAAAAGTAATCCCTAAAAGCACCTTGGGAAATAATTGACAAAGATCAGACCAGAGACAAACTCCAGCCGGCTCCCTATCTCCGCAGAAACCCGACACCAGTAGATATGAACAGACTCAACCCTCACTCACAAATCAAGCAAAAGTAGTTCTTTCCTTAAAAGACGCACCCAACCCATCCCAGAGCCTTAAAATTGTCTCCTGGAATGTTAACGGCTGGGCGACAAAGCAAATGGATCCTGAAGCAATGAATTTCATCTCTTCCTTCGACATTGTGTGCCTCCAAGAGACCTGGTCCCAACAAAGTATCGCTCTCCCAAATTATTGCTCCTTTAGCTCCTGTGCTCGTAAACTAACCAACAGGGGTCGCCCCCAAGTTGGCCTCGCCTGTCTTATTTCAACCAGCTTATCTCTCACTATTTGCGAGGAAATTAAATCTTCCCCTTACTTTCTCACTATAAAGATCCATCTTCCAAAGACCAAAACCCCATGGTTGATAACTACAGTATATCTGCCCCCAGTAATTAACGATTCTGACCGCAATGAAAGGTGGTCTGAACTTTCGTCTTGGCTCCATGATCTTCAAACAACTAACCCAGGTCTTCCTCAAATCCTCTTAGGCGACTTTAATGCAAGAATAGGTCCCAACGACGATGATATAGTATCTCCCGCAGCACTCCTGGACAACCCCCTGCAGCCCCCCTGGGGAAACAGATGCTCTCTTGATCCTATAACAAATGCGTCGGGGAGACTGATGGCCCAATTGGCCATGGAAAACGATCTCTGCATCGCGAATGGCAACATCACTCCCTTGTCCTCGCAGCAATTAACGTGTATCACTCCCCGGGGAACCAGTGTTGTCGACTACATTTTATTGACGCCGGAGCTATTCTCAATTTCTACAAAAATGGAAGTGGCTGAATATTTTGGTGGTGACCACCTTCCATTGACTCTATTGTTAAACCTAACAGAGCCACCTTCAGTCCCCTCAAACTATAGAACTATGGTACAAAGCCACCCTGTATACAAAACAAAGAAATGGACAAGCCTCAGCTCCTCTCTTGCCCTGGACATACAAAAATCATTTGATACGCTTGCAGCTCCCTCTGATCCAATCCTGCCCGCTGATCAATACCGGAAATTACTTGATGCTTTCTCAACAATTTACACAACCACCACCTTGCCTACTCACCAACGCCTTTTCTCTGAATCGCCTTGGTTTGACAAGGAATGTAAAGCCCTAAGAAGGCGAATTAGGAAAATGGTCAGAATCATCAAATCTTCCAACGACCCCCAAACCCACGCAAAGCTCATAGATATTAAAAGGACATACAGAAACATGATTCATCGCAAGAAACAGCAGCACATCCTTGAGGCTTGGTCCATTCTTCGTTCGGCTGTAGAGAGGCATGACTCCCGCTCCTTCTGGCGCGTAGTTAGACCTTCGGCACCATTCAATCCAGCTACCCAGATTTCCGTTGATGAATGGATTGCCTATTATTCAACCAGTTTCGCTTCTCCAAATCTTCTTACAGATCCCCCTCAGTCCCCGTCGGACCTCTGTTCCTGCTCCCTTAGTCCCACTTCCTCAATAAACTTTACCTCAACTCGCATTTTCAACATCATAATGTCAATGCGAAGGAATAAGGCCCCTGGCCCAGACATGGTCCCGTTAGACCTTTTCCTGACTGATCCTCTTTGGTGGAGTGAACACCTGACTCCTGTATGCACCGCTATCTCCTCCGCCCTAGACATCCCCGACTCCTGGAGAGAAGCTATAATAGTTCCGATCTTCAAAGGCGGCCAGCCAAACATCCCCAGGAACTATCGCCCCATCAGTTTATCATCCATCCTGGGGAAAATATTTGCCGCTGTTTTATTGGAGGAACTTCTCTCATGGGTCCAGGGGAGGAACATTCTACCGCTGGAACAGATCGGTTTCCGAAAGTCAGCGTCAACCATGGACCACTGTCTAACTCTCTATCACCTTGCCAGTAAATACACTGCTCCAAGGCAAGGCCACCTATTTGCCGCTTTCATGGACCTGGAGGCCGCCTTTGATTCCATTCCTAGGCAGAGATTATGGTCCAAACTTGCCCATCTGGGAATTGATCCGCACCTCCTCTCCCTAATTATTTCCCTTTATTCAAACACCACAGCCCGCGTCCGAAGTGGTCCCAACGGCTCCCTCACTACTCCATTTCCAACGGCCAAGGGCGTCCGACAAGGTTGTCTCCTGGCCCCTTTATTGTTTAATCTCTATCTTCACGATGCAATTTCCACTTTGAAGTTAGCATCTAAGTATCCTCCTCACTTAGCAGGTCACCCCGTTGCTTCCCTTTTCTATGCTGACGATGCCGTCATCTTATCCAGAACAGCTGCGGACCTAGCAAATGCAGTTAATGCATTTATCGCCTATTGTAAGGCGGAAGCTCTTAACATTAATTATAAAAAATCGAAAGTCCTCCACTTCACTCGTTCCCGCAAACTCAAGTTGGAGCCGCTTAAGATCACAGGTGGCTACTTAGAAAAGGTAAAAGCCTTTAAATATCTAGGCATAATATTCACTTATAATCTCTCCTGGACCACCCATCTACAATCTGCCTTTCTCGCTGCAAACACGACCTCTAACGCCATTGTCCGATTTTACCATCAGAAGGGCGGCAAACATCTTCCAGCAGCAATTCAAATATTTAATGCCAAAGTTGTCCCCAAATTATTATATGGATGCGAAGTATGGACTACAGCAATATCAGGTAACTTGGATCGCCCACTTCATATGTTTCTGAGATCTCTTTCCGGCGTTCCGAGATGTGTCTCAGGTGCAGCCCTACGACTCGAGTTCGCCCAGCCCTCTACTGTTCAACGAGCATGGAGTTGAGCCATTTCCTACAGCTTCCACCTATTAGCATCGGATGCAAAAATTAGAGGTGGTTTTTCCAATCTGATCCTAAGAGACATTCATAATTCCCCTTGGAAAACTACAATTAACCTCAAATTCCGCTCTCTTCTCAATTTGAATTGTAAAACTGTTCTTAACTTAGAGTGTATCAGCCCAGCGGCCCTACCTCTAATCAAAAAGAAACTACAGCAACTTGACTTCTCTAACACAGCTTCCTATGCAAGAGGACCGTGTTCTGGCCTAGCCCTAGCTATTCCACCCCCTGAAGGGATCCCTCTATATTGCTTCACAATTTCTTCGGAGGCTAAGCGTAGGGCCTTTACCTGTGCCCGTCTCAACTGTTTTCCTACAGCAGTTCTGTCGGGTCGTTATTCCAGAGTTCCCATTGCAAATAGAACATGCTCCTGCAATGACACGGCCCTGGAGACTATGGAACATGTAATGCTCTTCTGTCCCAACTGGTCAGATGAAAGATCTCGGTTTTTAACTCCCCTCGTGAATAAGCTTCATCTCCCAATCCAGCCTTGGATAGTGTCCCTCTTTCTGCAGGATTCTGATTGTTGGATTACCGAGATGACAGCAAACTTCCTGCTTAGTGTGATGAAGAGGAAAGCGGCACCAACTTCTTCTTTAACACCTCAGCTGCAGTCGATACGCCGCACAACCGAACGAAGTTCCAAGTAGCCTTATTGTACAAGGACAATCGAGCTAGGACATATCTGAGGAGCTGAAGGACCCTTTAACGGTCCTCCTCCAGCAGTTTTTTTTTTCTTTGTTTAAGTAATCGCCCAGGACGATATCTACCTTTACCTCCCCACCCCTATTTTATGTTGTTATCTCAATGTATATCATGCTATGGCCACACGGCTAATGCAATAAAATAAAATATTAAAACCACCAACCTTCTGATCAGCAAGTCCTAGGCTCTGTGGTTTAACCCGCAGCGCCACCCGCATCCCATTCCCTTACTGTTGGTAATTTCCCCCCTTTCCAGTTCGATGCAATTAATAACCAGGCAGCGGCTATTGCATATAAAAAAAATTCTCTTATATTTTTGGGGATATCATTGCCTAAAATTCCAAGTAGAAATGCTTCTGGCTTCTTTGCAAATGTTAATTTAAAGAGCTTTTTCATCTCATCATAGATGAGGTTCCAGAACTCTTTAATTTTTCGGCATGTCCACCACATATGGGACATATCTCCTTTTGTTTCTCCACACTGCCAAAATTTGTCTGAAATATTTTTATACATCTTGGAGAGTTTGGCTGGTGTAAGGTACCACCTGAACTGCATTGTCATTCATGTTAGTTTTCCAAAGAGTTTCCCATTCACTCATCATAATGGTGTGTCCGATGTCTTGTGCCCATTTAATCATTACCGCCTTCACCTCCTCCTCCTTGACTTCCCGGTCAAGGAGGAGTCGGTACATTCTGGAAATAATTTTGGTATTGTTCTTTAACAATTCTTTTTCTAATTTTGAGGGCTCGTTGTTAAATGCATTTTTTTATCTTGCTTAAATGTCTCAAAGAGCTGGTGGTATTCTAGCCATCCTGATAATTGATCTTTTATTTCGTCATATCTCTTTAATTTTATTTGATTACCATCTTGTATTAATAACGAATTGTAAGTCAGCCAATTTCCTTTCATATTTTTCTTTTTAACTGCCTTAGCCTCTAAGGGAGAAATCCAACGTGGGGTTTCTGGTTCCAACAGGGCTTTATATTTTGCCCATAGTTTAAACAACGAATTTCTTATTATGTGGTTGGTAAAGCTCTTATGTACTTTTGACTTGTCGTAATTTAAATAGGCATGCCAACAGAAACGGAGATCATGCCCTTCAAGATCCAGTACATCTGTATTCTTAAGTTGACACCAATCTTTTATCCAAGAGAGACATGCAGCTTCATAATATAATTTTAAATCAGGAAGGCCGAATCCCCCCCCCCCTGATATCAATAAGTAGAGTATGTTTTATCCTCGGTCTGCACCTGCCAAATAAATTTAAGAGACTTCCTTCTGCCATTTTGTTATACAGCTTCTGCCCCCGATAACTGGAATGGTTTGAAACAGAAAGAGTAGCTTTGGCAAGATATTCATTTTTATAGCCGATACACGTCCCCAAAAAGACAAATTTAGTCTACTCCAAATCTCCATATTCCTTTTTACTTCGGACCATGTATTAATATAATTGTCTTGATAAAGATTAATGTTTTTCGATGTTAGCCATATTCTGAGATATTTCATTTTTTGGCAGAACCTCAATTGTGTTGTCCTCTCAATTCCTTCTTTCTCTTGAACCGTGAGGTTCTTAGCAATAAGTTTGGTCTTTTTACTATTTAGTTTAAACCCTGCCACCCTCCCATAGTTGCTAATTATTTTTAAAATTTTGTTGATGCTTTCTTTAGGATTTTCCATTGTTATAACGAGATTGTCCGCAAATGCCCGTAGTTTGTATGTGTCAGCGCTGCCTCAGGTCCTAGCTCACAGAGGACCAATGCCAGTTGCTCTTTATACACAAAAGTCTTTATTGTGGTTCATTGTTGGTTTGACATCCGTGGCGTGCAGCGCTACGTCTGAGTCCTTAGACCGGCGAAGCTCCGTCTGACTCCTCCCTGCCCCTACACCAGTTCAAGACCCGAGCTTTGCTCCACCTTTTCCTCTCCTCCTTCTGCTCCTTTCTCCTCCGGGTCCTCCTGCCCTCTAGGGTTACCTCCTTCCTACTTTCTTCGGAGGCGGATTCTTCTGACTCCTCCCCACCCTTCCGGCGGGCTTTAGGACCTGGCTCCCAATCCGGGTTTTCTGCTGGCCCGCGCGCCTCCACATTTGAACTTGGCGCGCGCGCCCAGCCGCCTACTTTACTCCTAACGGCTACACTGCTCCCCCCACTGCTTTCTCCTTCAGGGAGGCTGGCCGGACCTGCTCTTCCCTCTGCCCCTCCACTCTCTGACAGAGGCGTGGTCAGTCCAGCCTCACTCTCTCCTTCTGCAGGAGGCTCTTGTTTTAACCCTTGGGATTCTTCCCCCCCGCTACGCTCTGGTGAGGAAGCTACCCCTGATTTCCAGCTGCCGCTTGGAGACTCCCCACTGGCCCCCCTTGTCCTGCCTTTGGGGGCCACTTTCTGGGAATCCTCTGATTCGCTGGAGAGACTCATGGAATCTCTCTGATCACTGGCATACCCTCCTGAACTCCCCTCAGATTGTTCCCCTTCGCTCTCCATCTCCTCCTTCCCCTGTGGCTCAGCCCCTGAGCCCATGACATCTATCCCCCCCTCGAAGCCCCCCTTCCCCCCTCCCCCTCTCCAGGCGTGGGTTCCGGTCGCTCCAGTGCGTCGGGGGCGAGAGCTGGATACTGTTTGTTGCCCCTGTCGTGCAGCCCTCCCGCTGGCTCCAGCCAGTCCTTACTGTGTTCATCGACGTCTATTTCCTCCTCGTCCATCTCTGTGCATTCGTGCTCAAACCCCTGTTCCTCACCCCACTCGTCCATTTTAGTCCCACCCTCCGATACCTCGGGTGACTCTGCGTGCCAAGGTCCCTTCAACCATTTCCGCCTCCATTGCTCCTCCGGTTGATCGTCCCACCAATAGGAGCGGTCAGTGTCGACCCCCGAACAGGACCCCCTCGGCGTGCTCCATCCCGGCTCCGCCTCCTCGTCCGACGAGAACCCTCGGAACGTGCTGGTGGAAAGTGTGGGTGTGAAAAGCCAGTCGTCGAAAAAATCAGCTGGCATGGGTTTTTGGGGGAAGAGTGCATGAAACCCGTCCTTGAGATAGTTCTCTTCCAGGGCATAGTCCGGTACCCATCTGTTGGCACTAGCCGGGGTACCCTCCCTGGCGAGGAAATATTCTACCCCCTCTTCCCCCCATCTGGAGTCCAAAATCTCTGTGACCTCGTTGATTGGTGTCACCCTCTGTGACTCCCCTCGCTCAGGTGATTTTCTGCTTGGGGCTGGTGCTGACCCTTGTGCCTGAAACCTGTGTGGTGCCTTGTAGGGTGTGAGCACCGACCTATGAAAGACCGGGTGCATCCTGGAACCCTCCGGAAGCGCCAACGTGAAAGCTACTGGATTGATTTGTGCCTCCACTTGGTAAGGCCCCAACTGCTTGTGTCCTAGCTTCCATTTGGCTAACGATTTGGCCGGCACTGCCTGGGCCGCCAGCCATACCCAGTCCCCCACCTGGATGTCTTCCCCTACCCTCCTGTGCCTGTCTGCCTACACTTTGTAGGCGTGTTTGGCTAGTTCCAAATGCCTCCTGAGCTGCTCATGTACCTCCTGTAACTCTGCTGCCAAGTGCTCAGCTCCCCCTCGTGACTCCCCCTCTCCCGTCTTCTCAAACCCCGGGAAGGTTCTGGGATGCCGCCCATTGTTGGCGAAGAACGGTGTCACCCCTGTGGACGCGTGCTTCGTGTTGTTGTAGGCAAACTCGGCCAGCGGCAGGTAGTCCACCCAGGTCGAGGGCTGTTGATTCGCGTAGCATCGTAGATACTGCTGCATGATGGCGTTGACCCTCTCCGCCTGCCCGTTGGTCTGGATCTTGACGTTCAGGATGCCCAGGAGCTTCTGCCAGAAAATCGAGATGAACTGGCGCCCCCTGTCAGACAGAATGGACCGTGGCAAGCCGTGAACCCTGAACACGTGGTCTATGAACAGTTTGGCAGTTTGTTCAGCCGTAGCTACCTTCGCGCATGGGATGAAGTGCGCCATCTTGGTGAACAGGTCTACGACCACTAGAACCGCTGTCTTGCCTCGCGAGCTGGGCAGATCCGTGACAAAGTCCAGGGCCACCTGCTCCCATGGTTCGAACGGCGTCTGTAGTGGTTCCAACAGTCCCGCCGGTTTCCTGTGCACTGGTTTGGCTCTTTGGCACGTGTCACACCTGGCGACGTAATCTGCGACCTCCCCTCACATCTGGGGCCACCAAAAGTCTCTGGCCACCAATTCCGCCGTCTTTTCCTTGCCAAAGTGTCCAGCACTGGGCGCGTTGTGCAACTGCTGCAGGACTTTCGCGCGGAGGTCATCTCCCGGCACGTAGAGCGCCCCTTTGCGGGTGAGCAGTCCGTCACGTATCTGGAACTCGTTGTCCTTCGCTGTGCCCTGTCGCACCTCCTCCATCTTGGATTGCGCGAATGGATCCGTCTGTAGCGCTCGACATACCGCGTCCAGGTCGACGGTGGCTGCAGAGCACGTCCACACTGCCGGTGTGAAAATGTGTTTAGCTGCCGCCGGCGCCGCTTCCTCCAGATACTGCGGTTTCCTGGAAAGTGCATCCGCCATGACGTTGTTGTCTCCCGGGATGTACTCTATCCTGAAGTCGAAATCTGCAAAGAACTCCGCCCATCGGATGTGTCTCTGGTTCAGGAACCTCGCCGTGCGCCAGTACTCCAGGTTTTTATGGTCTGTGCGAACTTGCACGGTGTGTCAGGCTCCTACGAGGAAATGCCGCCACGCTTTGAAGGCTGCATGAATGGCCAGCAACTCCCTGTCCCAGATTGTGTAGTTCTGCTCCGACTTGCTGAGCTTCCTGGAGTAAAATGCGCAGGGCCTCCAGTTCTCTTGCGGATCTTGCTGCAACAGGACCGCCCCCACCGCTCTGTCTGATGCGTCAGTCTCAATTCGCAGCGGGTTGCCGGGGTTGACGTGCAGCAGCTGTTCCTCGGATGCGAAAAGACGCTTGAGCCTCTGAAAAGACTGCTCCGCCTGTTCCGTCCAGATGAACTTCTTCTTCTTGGAGCTGAGGGTGTCCGTGATAGCCGCCGTCTCCTTCGCAAACCCCTTGATGAATTTGCGGTAGAAATTGGCGAATCCGACGAACTTCTGGACTTCCTTCCTCTTGCGTGGGCTCTTCCAGTCCAGCACCGAGCGGACTTTGGCGCTGTCCATGGCGAGTCCCTTGTCCGACAGCTTGTATCCAAGGAAATCCACTTCCGTCACGTCGAACTGGCACTTTTCCAGCTTGGCGTAGAGCTTGTGCTCCCGTAGTCTCTGCAGGACCTCCCTGACGTCCTCCTCGTGAGCTCCCTGCGATTCCGAGAAGATCAGGATGTCGTCCAGGAAGCAGACGCACTTCTTGTAGAGGAACCCCGCCAACACGTGGTGCATAAATTTTTGGAAAGTGTGAGAGCCATTTTGTAATCCGAAAGGAGGTTCCCCTTCGCTCTCCATCTCCTCCTTCCCCTGTGGCTCAGCCCCTGAGCCCATGACAGTATGTTTTATTTCTGAGTGTTATTCCCTTAATGTTTTTCCCCCTCTCTAATTTTCTTATTTAGCACTTCCATCACTAAGATGAAAATTAACAGCAAGAGAGGACATCCCTGTCTGGTCCCTTTATTTATCTCACACTCTTCAGTTATGTTACCATTAATTATTCTTGCCTTTTGTTTAGTATAGATCGCCTGGATTCCATTACAAAAAAGTTCTCCAAATTCCATTTGTTGTATCATGGTTATCATAAATTTCCAAGAAATCTTGGCGCGGCTGCACAATTCTCCCCCCCAAAAAATATAGTCCGGCCCACCATATGGTCTGAGGGACGGTAGACCGGCCCACAGCTGAAAAAGGTTGCTGACCCCTAGTCTAGGAAAACATGATTTACTTTACCAAAGACTCAGAAGAATGAGGCTTATACAACGTCTATGCCATATATCAGGCATGCCCAAGACATCAATCGTGATCGACTCATGGATCGTGGGATGCATTTTGGTCGATCGCACTGGAGGATTGCTGCTCGCCTCTTCCTCCTCTAGGAAGGAAGCCAGGGAGCTTGGCTACAGTTCCCCCACCATTTACACATTTACTGGTGGGACTTCTGGTGCTGCCGCCATGGCAAACTGTGGATCCCATGATAGCAGATGCCAGCAGCGCAGTTAATTAAGGATAATCTGGGAGTAATTATCCTTGCAAGCCCCCCCCCCCGGGTTGGAGAGGGGAGAGCTTTCACTCGCGGATCGTCCAATAACTGCCTCTCGCTCCGATGGAATGGGGGGGCAGGGACGCAGAGTGCATAGCACTGCACATATTGGAAAATCCCCAATGCAGTCACCATGAGCGGAGGTACCGTATTTTTCGCTCCATAAGACACACTTTTTTACTCTTAAAAAGTAAGGGGAAATGTCTGTGCGTCCTATGGAGCGAATGTGTGGTCCCTGGAGTCAAATTGCCAGAGTGCGGCACTCTCTTGGGCTGCTCTTTGGTGGTGGGGGGGGGGGGAGCCGCGCTCCTCTGCCAGCAGCCTCGGCTTCCCCCTGCAGCCCCGGGAAGCTTTGGAGCAGCAGGAGGGCTGTGCGCCCATGCCCCAAGCTCCTGGGCTGCTGAATGTGGGTGGGGGGTGCTGCTCTGCCAGCAGCCTGCCCTTTCCCCTCAAGGTTTGGAGCAGCGGGCAGGCTGTTCGCTGAGAGAGGGGAGGAAGAGGACGGAGAGAAGGGGGACCAAGAAGCTGGGTGAAGGGAGAGGAGGTACCATAGGTTGCCGTGAGTGGAGAGTCATGGTAGAGGGCAAAGGAGAGGGAGCAGCAAAGGGAAGAGATTGCAGACGTCACCTGAGGAGTTTGGGTGAAAGGGATGGAAAGGAGGAGGCTGGTAAAGGCGACTGTGCTGCTTGGGGAGGGGGAGAAAAAAGTGGGGAGAAGGAAAGCCTCCCAAGCCTGCCGCTGAGAAGCTCTGCTCAGCTGTTTCTTGACTGTAATTCAAGTAAAGGGAATGTTTGCGAGCAGCTGGCAGGCTGTTCGCTGAGAGCGGAGGAAGAGGACTGAGAGGAAAAATGTGGCATTAACAATGCTTTGGATGGAAACGAAGATGGTATTTTACATGAAGATAGCGAAGAAAGTGATGTCAGTGATTGTGAGCAACTGAGCTTCATAAATTCTGACTTTAGCAGTGATGAGTTCTTGGGGTTCACAGAAGACTAGAAGAGTACTCAAACCTTAAAGTCTCTCTTCATTTCTTAATGACAGTGATGATGGTTCTTAATGCCATTGTTGACTGCTGTTCACTTTACATGGCTGTAATATGATTCTGATATACCGGTTGTTTATTAAATACAGTAGTTTATACAACATTTGATTCAGAATATTTTTTTCTTGTTTTCCTCCTCTAAAAACTAGGTGCACCCTATGGTTGGGTGCATCCTATAGAGCGAAAAATATGGTACTTCTGTTTCTTTTAAGACGGATCTCAATTTGGATTTAAGAAACAGATGTGTTCTGGATGAAGGAGAAAGATAACCTGCTAAATGAATCAGCCACTGAATGCCAAGGTTTTGATCTGGAGAGGACTCTCGCTATCGTAACTGTAATGCTATGTAAGTGAAGAGGAGCCTTTGTTCTCTTTTTACATTATATTTACATTATATTTGCTGTGCTATGATTCGGCAAGCCTGCACTGAATGGACTACAACTATATATGGAATGCAAGAGGGATTCAACAAAAACCTATAATTTTATTTACAGAGTACTTGAAAGAATAGACTGTGTGAAGTACTGTGGTGATTTGTGACATTGCCTACCAAAGAGAGCTCTAATTCTGATTTATTATGGTTTTGGCGAGACACCAGATCGTTACAAAGTTTGAACGTATCAGAGGAGATAAACGCTGGAAGTAAGCCAGGAGCCGTGGCCAGACCCTGGGGGGCTTTCGGTTTTGGAGAGACAAAATGGAGAAGTTGTGGCGTACTTATAAAGGAGTTTTCAAAGGCAGAGCAATGTTGAAGAAAATGGACTGATTACAACATTAAAGAAAAGTAGGTAAACAAATATTTCAAACAGAAATTACAGGATATAAATTCCCTCTGCAAGCTAATGGATATGGATTTATTAAATACCTGCCTCCGGGTCTGGTCCTGACCGGACGGATACTAGAATCAGCAAGAGGGTTTTCTTGTGTGTGTGTGTGTGTTTCTTTCTGGCTGATTAGCTGTTTTCCCTGTGTAAAGGTCAGAGGGGGCAGGGTTTCTGTTGAGGCAGGGGATTAGCTGTGGGAGGAGCTTATCAGAGTTTGTAGGGCAGCAGTTGAAGAAGGAGCAAAAAGGGTTTTCTTGTGTGTGTGTGTGTGTTTCTTTCTGGCTGATTAGCTGTTTTCCCTGTGTAAAGGTCAGAGGGGGCAGGGTTTCTGTTGAGGCAGGGGATTAGCTGTGGGAGGAGCTTATCAGAGTTTGTAGGGCAGCAGTTGAAGAAGGAGCAAAAAGGGTTTTCTTGTGTGTGTGTGTGTGTTTCTTTCTGGCTGATTAGCTGTTTTCCCTGTGTAAAGGTCAGAGGGGGCAGGGTTTCTGTTGAGGCAGGGGATTAGCTGTGGGAGGAGCTTATCAGAGTTTGTAGGGCAGCAGTTGAAGAAGGAGCAAAAAGGGTTTTCTTGTGTGTGTGTGTGTGTGTGTGTTTCTTTCTGGCTGATTAGCTGTTTTCCCTGTGTAAAGGTCAGAGGGGGCAGGGTTTCTGTTGAGGCAGGGGATTAGCTGTGGGAGGAGCTTATCAGAGTTTGTAGGGCAGCAGTTGAAGAAGGAGCAAAAAGGGTTTTCTTGTGTGTGTGTGTGTTTCTTTCTGGCTGATTAGCTGTTTTCCCTGTGTAAAGGTCAGAGGGGGCAGGGTTTCTGTTGAGGCAGGGGATTAGCTGTGGGAGGAGCTTATCAGAGTTTGTAGGGCAGCAGTTGAAGAAGGAGCAAAAAGGGTTTTCTTGTGTGTGTGTGTGTGTGTGTGTTTCTTTCTGGCTGATTAGCTGTTTTCCCTGTGTAAAGGTCAGAGGGGGCAGGGTTTCTGTTGAGGCAGGGGATTAGCTGTGGGAGGAGCTTATCAGAGTTTGTAGGGCAGCAGTTGAAGAAGGAGCAAAAAGGGTTTTCTTGTGTGTGTGTGTGTTTCTTTCTGGCTGATTAGCTGTTTTCCCTGTGTAAAGGTCAGAGGGGGCAGGGTTTCTGTTGAGGCAGGGGATTAGCTGTGGGAGGAGCTTATCAGAGTTTGTAGGGCAGCAGTTGAAGAAGGAGCAAAAAGGGTTTTCTTGTGTGTGTGTGTGTTTCTTTCTGGCTGATTAGCTGTTTTCCCTGTGTAAAGGTCAGAGGGGGCAGGGTTTCTGTTGAGGCAGGGGATTAGCTGTGGGAGGAGCTTATCAGAGTTTGTAGGGCAGCAGTTGAAGAAGGAGCAAAAAGGGTTTTCTTGTGTGTGTGTGTGTGTGTGTTTCTTTCTGGCTGATTAGCTGTTTTCCCTGTGTAAAGGTCAGAGGGGGCAGGGTTTCTGTTGAGGCAGGGGATTAGCTGTGGGAGGAGCTTATCAGAGTTTGTAGGGCAGCAGTTGAAGAAGGAGCAAAAAGGGTTTTCTTGTGTGTGTGTGTGTTTCTTTCTGGCTGATTAGCTGTTTTCCCTGTGTAAAGGTCAGAGGGGGCAGGGTTTCTGTTGAGGCAGGGGATTAGCTGTGGGAGGAGCTTATCAGAGTTTGGAGGACCTCTGTAGCCACCCCCAACAACACGATCTCATGATGGAAGGGAAGGGAACAGCTGCAGTCGCCTGCGATTCCTGCGCAATGTTTGCCATCTTGCCAAAGGTTGCAGGCAGCTTTACCTGCAGCAATTGCATGTTGATTGCCCTTTTAAAAGACAAAGTCCAGCAACTGGAGGAACGTGTAGCTACGCTCCAAAGAATTAGAGAGCTGGAGCTCTTCTTGGAAGCAACAGAGCACACCGTCCCCACCAAGGAGGAGACAGGGGACTCCCCTGAGAAGGAGGCTTGTTCACCAACACAGGAGCCAGATATATGGAGAAACGTGACTCAAAGAAGTAGGAGGCCCAGGGTTCACTCTGATTGTTTAGAATTACACAATCGCTTTGAGGTCCTCTCCCCTAGCATGGAAGACGAAGAGCAGACTCCATTTGAGGATCTCTCCCTCATTACAGTCGATCAGGTATATGAAGACGAGCAGCAAAGTCAGTCCTCAGGGAATGTGCAGGTGACCTTGGAACGGACAGCTCACGGAAGAACCCCGACCAAACCCAAGAGGAGGCGTGTAGTGGTGATAGGGGATTCCCTACTGAGGGGAACAGAAGCAGTGATCTGTGGGCCTGACAAGATGTCTCGGGAAGTGTGCTGTCTCCCCGGGGCTAACATCCAAGATGTAACTGAACGACTGCAAGGAATCATAAAACCCACTGACGAATACCCCTTCCTCTTGGTTCATGTGGGAACCAATGACACTGCAAGCAATAGCCTCCAGAAGATCAAAAGAGACTACGAGGCTCTCGGCAGGAAATTGAAGCAACTAAATGCACAAATTGTCATCTCGTCTGTCCTCCCAGTTGAACGACGTGGCCCAGGGAGAGAGGGGAAAATAGTGGAAGTGAACAGCTGGCTTCGCAAATGGTGTAAACAGGAACGGTTTGGATTCTTAGATCACGGACTGCAGTTTCTTGAAGATGGACTTCTGGCAAGTGATGGGCTGCACCTCACAACGGTTGGGAGAAATGTTTTTGCCAAAAATCTCAGAAACCTCATCAGGAGGGCTTTAAACTGACTAATGTGGGGGAGGGAGACAGTGCTCCTGAAGGTAGGAGTCTATCAATTAATGAAGATGATCATCCAAATGTCATAGACCAAATGGAGCAAACAGCACGCGGACCTAGTGGTGGGAGGAAAAAATCCTTAAATAAGAGACACGGGGGAATGATTAATGGACTTCAATGTCTGTACACTAATGCGCAAAGCATGGGAAATAAACAAGATGAGCTTGAGCTCTTGGTACAGCAAACTAAATATGACATAATAGGCATCACTGAAACCTGGTGGGATAAGTCCCACGATTGGAATGTAATAATGGGGGGATACAATCTATTTCAGAGAAACAGACCAGACAAGAAAGGAGGAGGAGTGGCGTTATATGTCAGGGATGTGTATACCTGTGAAGAGATCCAAGATTTAGAACCTCAAAGCCAATGTGAGAGCATTTGGGTCAAAATTAAGGGAGAGAAGAATAACAGAGACCTCATTGTGGGAGTTTACTATAGATCCCCAAGCCAAACGGAGGACATAGATGATGCCTTCCTGGAACAGATGGCCAAGCATGCAAAAGGAAGGGAGATAGTAGTAATGGGGGACTTCAATTACCCGGATATTTGTTGGACGTCAAACTCAGCCAAGAGCATAAGGTCAAACAGATTCCTCACTGGCCTTGCAGACAACTTCATTGTCCAGAAAGTGGGAGAAGCAACAAGAGGAACAGCCATTTTAGATCTGGTCCTAACCAATGTTGATGACCTGGTTAGTGGGGTAGATGTGGAAGGATCATTAGGCGCGAGTGATCATGCTCTTCTGAAGTTTACTATACAGCGGAAAGGAGCAGCCAAGCATACTAGGACTCAATTTCTTGACTTTAAGAAAGCCGACTTCATAAAACTTAGGGAAGTGCTGGGTGAGATCCCATGGACAGCAATACTAAAAGGAAAGGGAGTTCATGATGGCTGGGAGTTTGTTAAGAGAGAGATAGTAAAAGCACAACGACAGGCAATACCAATGAGACGGAAACGTGGAAGGTGCCTAAAGAAGCCAGGGTGGCTATCTAAAGAACTTTTAACTGAATTAAGATTAAAAAAGGATGTGTACAAAAAATGGAAAAGGGGGGAAACCACCAAAGAGGAATTCAAACAAATAGCCAGCACGTGTAGACACAAAGTCAGAAAAGCTAAAGCACAGAATGAACTCAGGCTTGCTAGAGAGGTTAAAAGCAACAAAAAAGGCTTTTATGGGTATGTTCGTAGCAAAAGGAAGAACAAAGAAACAGTGGGGTCACTCAGAGGAGAAGATGGTGAAATGCAAACAGGGGACACAGAAAGGGCTGAACTCCTCAATGCCTTCTTTGCCTCAGTCTTCTCCGATAAAGAAAACAATGCCCGACCTGAAGAATTTGGAGTAAATGATTCAGCAAAGGAAACACAGCCCAGAATAACTAAGGAGATAGTACAAGAATATTTGGCTAGTTTAGATGTATTCAAGTCTCCAGGGCCAGATGAACTGCATCCAAGAGTATTAAAAGAACTGGCAGAGGTGATCTCAGAACCACTGGCAGTCATCTTTGAGAATTCCTGGAGAACAGGCGAAGTCCCGGCAGACTGGAGGAGGGCAAATGTTGTCCCTATTTTCAAAAAGGGGAAAAGAGAGGACCCAAATAATTACCGCCCAGTCAGTCTGACATCAATACCAGGGAAGATTCTGGAACAGATCATTAAGCAAACAGTCTGTGAGCACCTAGAAAGGAATGCTGTGATCACCAATAGTCAGCATGGATTTCTGAAAAATAAGTCATGTCAGACTAACCTGATCTCGTTTTTTGACAGAATTACAAGCCTGGTAGATGAAGGGAACGCAGTGGATGTAGCCTACCTTGATTTCAGCAAGGCATTTGACAAGGTGCCCCATGATATTCTTGTAAAGAAGCTGGTAAAATGCGGTCTTGACTATGCTACCACTCAGTGGATTTGTAACTGGCTGACTGCCCGAACCCAAAGGGTGCTCATCAATGGTTCCTCTTCGTCCTGGAGAAGAGTGACTAGTGGGGTGCCACAGGGTTCTGTCTTGGGCCCGGTCTTATTCAACATCTTTATCAACGACTTGGATGATGGACTCAAGGGCATCCTGATCAAATTTGCAGATGACACCAAACTGGGAGGGGTGGCTAACACCCCAGAGGACAGGATCACACTTCAAAACGACCTTGACAGATTAGAGAACTGGGCCAAAACAAACAAGATGAATTTTAACAGGGAGAAATGTAAAGTATTGCACTTGGGCAAAAAAAATGAGAGGCACAAATACAAGATGGGTGACACCTGGCTTGAGAGCAGTACATGTGAAAAGGATCTAGGAGTCTTGGTTGACCACAAACTTGACATGAGTCAACAGTGTGACGCGGCAGCTAAAAAAGCCAATGCAATTCTGGGCTGCATCAATAGGAGTATAGCATCTAGATCAAGGGAAGTAATAGTGCCACTGTATTCTGCTCTGGTCAGACCACACCTGGAGTACTGTGTCCAGTTCTGGGCACCACAATTCAAGAAGGACACTGACAAACTGGAACGTGTCCAGAGGAGGGCAACCAAAATGGTCAAAGGCCTGGAAACGATGCCTTATGAGGAACGGCTAAGGGAGCTGGGCATGTTTAGCCTGGAGAAGAGGAGGTTAAGGGGTGATATGATAGCCATGTTCAAATATATAAAAGGATGTCACATAGAGGAGGGAGAAAGGTTGTTTTCTGCTGCTCCAGAGAAGCGGACACGGAGCAATGGATCCAAACTACAAGAAAGAAGATTCCACCTAAACATTCGGAAGAACTTCCTGACAGTAAGAGCTGTTCGACAGTGGAATTTGCTGCCAAGGAGTGTGGTGGAGTCTCCTACTTTGGAGGTCTTTAAGCAGAGGCTTGACAACCATATGTCAGGAGTGCTCTGATGGTGTTTCCTGCTTGGCAGGGGGTTGGACTCGATGGCCCTTGTGGTCTCTTCCAACTCTATGATTCTATGATTCTATGATTCTAAGAGATACCCACATGACCTGAAGGTGCTGCTGTGCAATGCCAGGTCAATGATTCATAAGACCACTGCCATCCATGTCTTGATCGTGGATGGAGGACTTGACCTGGCATTTGTAACAGAGACTTGGTTGGATGAAGCAGATGGGCCTGTCCTTGCCGCTGCTTGTCCACCAGGTTTCTCTTACGTACAGCAACCCAGGCCTTGTGGGCAGGGAGAGGGGGTTGCAGTGATTTTTAGGAAGTCATTAGTTTGCACCAGGCGTCCTGTTGGGAAGACCCAGTTCTCTGAGTGCATGTTCTGGAAGTTGGGCAATAGAAGCAGTACAGGATTCCTTTTGGTGTACCGACCTCCCCGCTGCACCAAGGATTCCCTGCCCGAGCTGCTTCAGGTCATGGCGGATGTTCTCTTGGAGACACCTACTTTGATTGTCCTAGGGGATTTTAACATCCATGCCAACAGGACCTTACAAGGGGCCACTCGGAACTTCCTGGAAAGCATGGCCTCCATGGGGCTGCCCCTGAATAAGTCTGGCCCAACCCATAGCCACAGACATGCCTTGGACCTGGTATTTACCTCTATGGATGTTGGTGATCTGACACTAAGTAAAAGCAAAATGAAAGAAGTGCCATGTTCAGATCACTTCCTGGTGCAACTGGACTTCTCCGCGACCCTTCCCCTCTGCAGGGAGGTGGGTACCGATTCGGATGGTCCGCCCCCACCACTTAATGGATCCAAATGGTTTCCAGAGAGTGGTAGGGGATGCTTTATCCCATGTTGATGGCCTTTCAGCTGATTCCCTGGTGGCCCGCTGGAATGCGAAGTTAACCAGGGCTATTGACTGTCTGGCTCCAAAGCACCCTCTCCAATTGCATGAAGCCCGGACAGCCCCATGGTTTTCCACGGATCTGAGGGCAATGAAACAATTGTTGAGACGGCTAGAGCACCGATGGCGGATAAATCATTCTGAATCGGATCAGACACAAATTAGAGCTCAATGTCGAGCCTATCAAGTGGCGGTAGCGACGGCGAAGAAGACTTTCTTCACCTTCTCTATTGCATCTGCAGAAAACAGCAGCAGGAGACTTTTTCACGTGGTTCGCAATTTAGCAGAACCAGCTGCTACATCGCGGCCCAGTACGGGACACATGATCTCCTGCAATGATTTTGCAAAGTTCTTTGCAGATAAAGTCGCTCAGATTCGGGAAGAGGTAGACTCCACCGTGGGAGCAGGACCGGGGCGGGAGAGTGCTAGAGTTCTGTCTAGTCAAGTTGCGTGGGATCAAGTCCAATCTGTTACCTCCGAGGATGTGGACAGGCTGCTTGGACGAGTGAAACCACCACCTGTCTCCTTGATCCTTGCCCATCCTGGCTAATAAAAGCTAGCCGGGAAGGGCTGAGCGATGGGCTCTGCGGGGTGGTGAATGCTTCTCTCTGTGAGGGAGCCTTCCCAGAACCGCTGAAAGAGGCGGTTATCAAACCACTTCTTAAAAAAACATACCGTATTTTTCGCTCTATTACACGCACCTGACCATAACACGCAAATCGTTTTTAGAGGAGGAAAACAAGGGGGGAAACATTCTGAATGAAACAGTGGATGTATCATTTTTGTGCTTCATGCTGTGGCCACAGACATGTGATCTGATGGTGAATTTGCGGTGACCCAATGCAAAGATCCTGAGGATCCATGTGGATCCATGCTCTGTAACCACGTTTTTGCACCATTGCAGCCCCAGGCAACAGTGGGTGCGTGATTTTTTTGGTGCAGGCTGTAGCCATGGACATGCTATGTGATCTGATGGTGAATTTGGGGTGACCCAATGCAAAGATCCTGAGGATCCATGTGG
Source organism: Podarcis vaucheri (assembly GCF_965113315.1). NCBI lineage: Eukaryota > Metazoa > Chordata > Lepidosauria > Squamata > Lacertidae > Podarcis > Podarcis vaucheri. The sequence continues at coordinate 629,042 of NC_138757.1, read as the reverse complement.
ATCAATGCTTTTTAACCACATTTTAAGTGGGGAGGGAAGGAAAAACACAGACGGGACAAGGAGCACAAGAGGGGTGTGCAGAGAAGCAGCTGGCTAAGAATGCAGGAGAGGGCTATAACGTGAGGAAAGGAAGGCAAAAGTTTCCACCCACACAAGCCAGCCAGCGCTCTCTCTCTCTCTCTCTCTCTCTCTCTCTCTCTCTCTCTCTCTCCCACCTGCATGTTTCCCGGCTGCCTGCGAGTCCCTAGACGCAGCAGCAGCAGCACCGGAGCAAGGAGAGGAATTAGAAGGAAGGACGCTCTGCTTTCCCCTCTGCTTGCCTGGAGGGGAGGGGCTTTCCCTGCTCTTTGTTCCGTTTGAGGAAACACAGCAATGAAACAGAGGAGGGTGGGCAGTAAGACCCTGAGGCAGAATGCAGGAAAGCAGCCGCTTCCTCTTTTCAGGTTTCCCTTCTCCGAGACGCGATTTGATTTTTGCCTCCACTCGCCCCCGTCGGCTCCAGGGACCACACATTCGCTCAATAACACGCACAGACATTTCCCCTTCCTTTTTCGGAGAAAAAAATCTGTGTGTTATAGAGAGAAAAATACGGTATTTAGATTCTGCCAATATGGCCAACTATCGCCCAGTCTCAAATCTTCCATTCTTCGGCAAGGTGATTGAGCGAGTGGTTGCTGAACAACTCCAGGCACGCCTGGAAGAAGCGGACCATTTGGATCCCTTCCAGTCGGGATTCAGGCCTCATCATGGGACTGAAACTGCCTTGGTCACAGTGGCCGATGATCTCCGGAGGGCTAGGGACAAAGGTGAGAGCTGTTTCCTAGTTCTGCTGGATCTCTCAGTGGCTTTTGACACTATCAACCATAACATCCTTCTGGACCGTCTAGAGGGGCTGGGAGCTGGGGGCACTGTTATACAGTGGTTCCGCTCCTTCCTCCTGGGCCGTGTCCAGAAAGTGGTGTTGGGGGATGTGTGTTCAGACCCCTGGGCTCTCACTTGTGGGGTGCCTCAGGGTTCTGTCCTCTCCCCAATGCTTTTCAACATCTACATGCAGCTGCTGGGAGATATCATCAGGAGGTTTGGGCTGGGTGTTCATCAGTATGCGGATGATACCCAGCTCTACCTCTCTTTCAAATCGGAACCAGTGAAGGCGGTGAAGGTCCTGTGTGAGTGTCTGGAGGCGGTTGGAGGATGGATGGCGGCTGTCAAGGGCTGCCTCAGGTCTCAGCTCACAAAAGACCAACGCCAAGCTCTTCTTATATACAAGGATGTTTATTGCAGTTCATTATTGGTTCCACAACCGAGGCGCGCAGCCCCGCGTCTCTTAGCCTAGACGTTTGAAGTCCCCTCTGACTCGGTCCCGCCTCTACACCAGTTTAAGAGGCTTGTGCTAGACCACCTCTTCCTGTCCTTTCTTTTCCGCAGGGTCTTTCTGCCCCCCTGGGTTCCTTCCCTCCTGCTTTCCCCTGACGCGGATCCCTCAGATGCCTGCTCCCCCCTCCTTCGTGCTTTGGGGCCAGGCTCCTCCTCCGGGCTCTCTGCATTTCCGCGCGCCTCCACATTTGAACTTGGTGCGCGTTCGCTACCCCTGACCTTCCTTTTGACAGTTACACTACTCCCTGTACTACTCTCCGCCCCTTCCAGCAGGACGTCCTGCCCCGATCTCCTTCCCCTGTCTCCTTCCTGCTCTGCTCCGTGTGTCACACTGGGAACTCCACCCTTCTCACTCCGTTCCTGCTGGGAAGCCGGCCCCGATCTCCCACTCCCACTCGGGGTTTCCCTGCTGCTTCCCTGCTCCTGGCAGGTCCCCCCTGTGACCCCCCTTGGCCTGACTAGGGGTGCCCCCTTCTGGGAATCCTCCGATTCACTTGAGAGACTCATGGAAGACCTCAAGTCATTGTCATCCTCTTCCTCACTGTCCCGGGTTTCTTCCCCATCGCTCTCCGTCTCCCCCCTCACCTGTGCCTCTGTCCCTGAACCCCTGACAGCGGCTAACAGATTGAGGTTGAATCCTGACAAGACAGAAGTACTGTTTTTAGGGGACAGGAGATGGGCAGGTGTGGAAGACTCTCTGGTCCTGAATGGGGTAACTGTGCCCCTGAAGGACCAGGTGCGCAGCCTGGGAGTCATTCTGGAATCACAGCTGTCCATGGAGGCACAGGTCAATTCTGTGTCCAGGGCAGGTGTTTATCAGCTCCATCTGGTACGCAGGCTGAGACTGTCTCACCAGAGTGGTGCATGCTCTGGTTATCTTCTGATTGGACTACTGCAAGGCGCTCTATGTGGGGCTACGTTTGAAGCTGACCCAGAAACTGCAATTAATCCAGAATGTGGCAGCTAGACTGGTGACTGAGAGCGGCCACTGAGACCATATAACACCGGTCTTGAAAGACCTACATTGGGTCCCAGTCCATTTCCGAGCACAATTCCCTGAGTGAGTGCTTGAGGGCCCTGCTCTTGCCATTTACCATCTGGCCTGGGGCGGGGCCTGAAGCCTCATAAGGACTGCATGCTGCTTGCTGCCTGCTGCCCAGGAAGTCTCCTCTGAGTGAGTGACTGAGGGCCCTGCTCCTTCCTGCCACTTACCACCTGGCCCGGGGCGGGGCCTGAAGCCTCATAAGGACTGCGTGCTGCTTGCTGCCTACTGCCCAGGAGGACTCCCCTGAGTTTGTGCTTGAGGGCCCTGCTCTTGCCACTTACCATCTGGCCTGGGGCGGGGCCTGAAGCCTCATGAGGACTGTGTGCTGCTTGCTGCCTGCTGCCCAGGAGGACTCCCCTGAGTGAGTGCCTGAGGGCCCTGCTCTTGCCACTTACCACCTGGCCCAGGGCGGGGCCTGACAGGCCTAACTAGGACAGTTGTTATTGCCGGAGGGGCACAGAGTGTTTTTAAAGTGTTTTTTAAAAAAATTCTTTGGATTTTTTGTATGTGAGGGGTGGGGGTGGGATGGATGTTTGGTTGGGCTTGGGGAATTACTATTTTTTATTTTGATGTTTTTGTAATTTTTACATTTTTTGTTTATATTGTTTTATTGGTTTTGTTTGTTTGTTTAAGGTGTTATTTTGTTTTTAGGGGGAGGGGTCAGGGCTGCCGGGGAGTGGGCCCCAGCCCACAAAATGGCTGGGGCATGTTCCACAGGGGGGGATGCACTGGGACAACCGATCTCAGTGATCACGGGTAGGAGGAGGAGTTACGCTAAGACCAGACCATGTCATTACAGAGGAGGCAGGTTTAGTCGTTGTCTGAGGACTATTCCTGCCTCCGGGTCTGGTCCTGACCGGATGGATACTAGAATCAGCAAGGGATACCCACATGACCTGAAGGTGCTGCTGTGCAATGCCAGGTCAATGATTCATAAGACCACTGCCATCAATGACTTGATCATGGATGGAGGATTTGATCTGGCATGTGTGACAGAGACTTGGCTGGATGAAGCAGATGGGCCTGTCCTTGCCGCTGCTTGTCCACCAGGTTTCTCTTACGCACAGCAACCCAGGTCATGTGGGTGGGGAGGGGGGGTTGCAGTGATTTTTAGGAAGTCATTAGTTTGCACCAGGCGTCCTATTGGGAAGACCCAGTTTTCTGAGTGCATGTTCTGGAAGTTGGGCAATAGGGGCAGTACAGGATTCCTTTTGGTGTACCGACCTCCCCGCTGCACCAAGGATTCCATGCCCGAGCTGCTTCAGGTCGTGGCGGATGTCCTCCTGGAGACAGCTAGCTTGGTCGTCCTAGGGGATTTTAACATCCATGCCAACACGACCTTACAAGGGGCCGCTCGGGACTTCATGGAAAGCATGGCCTCCATGGGGCTGTCCCTGAATAAGTCTGGCCCAACCCAAAGCCGTGGACATGCCTTGGACCTGGTGTTTACCTCTATGGATGTTGGTGATCTGACACTAAGTAAAAGCGAAACAAAAAAAGTGCCATGGTCAGATCACTTCCTGGTGCAACTGGACTTCTCTGCGACCCATCCCCTCTGCAGGGAGGTGGGACCAATTCGGATGGTTCGCCCCCACCACTTAATGGATCCAAATGGTTTCCAGAGAGTGGTAGGGGATGCTTTATCCCATGTTGATGGCCTTTCAGCTGATTCCCTGGTGGCCCGCTGGAATGTGGAGTTAACCAGGGCTATTGACTGTTTGGCTCCGAAGCGCCCTCTCCGATTGCATGGAGCCCGGACAGCCCTGTGGTTTTCCACGGATCTGAGGGCAATGAAACAATCGTTGAGACGGCTAGAGCGCTGGTGGCGGATAACTCATTCAGAATCTGACCGGACACAGGTTAGAGCTCAACGTCGAGCCTACCAAGTGGTGATAGCGACGGCGAAGAAGAATTTCTTCACCGCCTCCATTGCATCTGCAGAAAACAGCAGCAGGAGACTTTTTCAGGTGGTTCACAATTTAGCGGAACCACCTCCAACATCGGGGCCCAGTACGGGCCACATGTTCTCCTGCAATGATTTTGCAAACTTTTTTGCAGATAAAATCGCTCAGATTCGGGAAGAAGTAGACTCCACCGTGGGAGCAGGGCCGGGGCGGGAGAGTGCTAGAGTTCTGTCTAGTCAAGTTGCGTGGGATCAATTCCAATCTGTTACCTCCGAGGATGTGGACAGACTGCTTGGACGAGTGAAACCACCACCTGTCTCCTGGATCCTTGCCCATCCTGGCTTATAAAAGCTAGCCGGGAAGGGCTCGGCGGTGGGCTTCGTGGGGTGGTGAATGCTTCCCTCCGTGAGGGAGCCTTCCCAGACCCGCTGAAAGAGGCGGTTATTAAACCGCTTCTTAAAAAAACCATCTTTAGATGCGGCCACGATGGCCAACTATCGCCCAGTCTCAAATCTTCCATTCTTGGGCAAGGTGATTGAGCGAGCGGTTGCCGAATAACTCCAGGCACGCCTGGAAGAAGCGGACCATTTGGATCCCTTCCAGTCGGGATTCAGGACTCATCATGGGACTGAAACTGCCTTGGTCGCACTGGTTGATGATCTCCGGCGGGCTAGGGACAAAGGTGAGAGCTGTTTCCTAGTTCTGCTGGATCTCTCAGCGGCATTTGATACCATCGACCATAACATCCTTCTGGACCGTCTTGAGGGGCTGGGAGCTGGGGGCACTGGTATACAGTGGTTCCGCTCCTTCCTCCTGGGCCGTGTTCAGAAAGTGGTGGTGGGGGATGAGTGTTCAGACCCCTGGGCTCTCACTTGTGGGGTGCCTCAGGGTTTTGTCCTCTCCCCCATGCTTTTCAACATTTACATGCAGCCGCTGGGAGAGATCATCAGGAGGTTTGGGCTGGGTGTTCATCAGTATGCGGATGATACCCAGCTCTACCTCTCTTTTAAATCAGAACCAGTGAAGGCGGTGAAGGTCTTGTGTGAGTGTCTGGAGGCGGTTGGAGGATGGATGGCGGCTAACAGACTGAGGTTGAATCCTGACAAGACAGAAGTACTGTTTTGGGGGGACAGGAGGCGGGCAGGTGTGGAGGATTCCCTGGCCCTGAATGGGATAACTGTGCCCCTGAAGGACCAGGTGTGCAGCCTGGAAGTCATTTTGGACTCACAGCTGTCCATGGAGGCACAGGTCAAATCTGTGTCCAGGGCAGCTGTTTACCAGCTCCATCTGGTACGTAGGCTGAGACCCTATCTGCCTGCGGACTGTCTCGCCAGAGTGGTGCATGCTCTGGTTATCTCCCGCTTGGACCACTGCAATGCACTCTACGTGGGGCTACCTTTGAAGGTGACTCGGAAACTACAGCTAATCCAGAACGCGGCAGCTAGACTGGTGACTAGGGGCGGCCGCCGAGACCACATAACACCGGTCTTGAAAGACCTACATTGGCTCCCAGAACGTTTCCGAGCACAATTCAAAGTGTTGGTGCTGACCTTGAAAGCCCTAAACGGCCTCGGTCCAGGATACCTGAAGGAGCGTCTCCACCCCCATCATTCTGCCCGGATGCTGAGGTCCAGCGCCGAGGGCCTTCTGGTGGTTCCCTCATTGCGAGAAGCAAAGCTACAGGGAACCAGGCAGAGGGTCGTCTCGGTAGTGGCGCCCGCCCTGTGGAATGCCCTTCCAGCAGCTGTCAAAGAGAAAAATTGCTACCAAACTTTTAGAAGACATTTAAAGGCAGCCCTGTTCAGGGAAGCTTTTCATAGAATAGAATCATAGAATCATAGAGTTGGAAGAGACCAAAAGGGCCATCGAGTCCAACCCCCTGCCAAGCAGGAAACACCATCAGAGCACTCCTGACATATGGTTGTCAAGCCTCTGCTTAAAGACCTCCAAAGAAGGAGACTCCACCACACTCCTTGGCAGCAAATTCCACTGTCGAACAGCTCTTACTGTCAGGAAGTTCTTCCTAATGTTTAGGTGGAATCTTCTTTCTTGTAGTTTGGATCCATTGCTCCGTGTCCGCTTCTCTGGAGCAGCAGAAAACAACCTTTCTCCCTCCTCTATGTGACATCCTTTTCTATATTTGAACATGGCTATCATATCACCCCTTAACCTCCTCTTCTCCAGGCTAAACATGCCCAGCTCCCTTAGCCGTTCCTCCTAAGGCATCGTTTCCAGGCCTTTGACCATTTTGGTTGCCCTCCTCTGGACACGTTCCAGTTTGTCAGTGTCCTTCTTGAATTGTGGTGCCAAGAACTGGACACAGTACTCCAGGTGTGGTCTGACCAGAGCAGAATACAGTGGCACTATTACTTCCCTTGATCTAGATGCTATACTCCTATTGATGCAGCCCAGAATTGAATTGGCTTTTTTAGCTGCCGCGTCACACTGTTGGCTCATGTCAAGTTTGTGGTCAACCAAGACTCCTAGATCCTTTTCACATGTACTGCTCTCAAGCCAGGTGTCCCCCATCTTGTATTTGTGCCTCTCATTTTTTTTGCCCAAGTGCAATACTTTACATTTCTCCCTGTTAAAGTTCATCTTGTTTGTTTTTGCCCAGTTCTCTAATCTGTCAAGGTCGTTTTGAAGTGTGATCCTGTCCTCTGGGGTGTTAGCCACCCCTCCCAGTTTGGTGTTGTCAGGGGTTCAGGGGCAGAGGCACATGGGAGGCAGGAGAGGGAGGACGATTGGGCGGAGTCCGAGGACAGCGAGGAGGAGGAGGACTGTGGCCCAAGGGACTCCATGAGCTTTTCCAGCGAATCGGGGGATTCCCAGGAGGGGGCGCCTGTAGCCAGGGCAAGAGGAGCCCCAGGGGGGACTCATCGGGGGAGAAGGCCAACAGGGAATCCCGAAGCAGCAGCTGGAGATCAGGGCCAGCTTCCCCTCCGGAGCGTAGCGAGGGGGGTAGGAGTTCCAGTGTATCAGGGGAAGCAGCTCCGTCGGCTGGAACGGAGGAGAGGTCAGAACAAGCTATCCTCCCGGAAGGGGAGGGGAGCAGTGAGAGGAGTGACGTAACGATCAGGAGAAAGGTTGGAAGCTGGGCGCGCGCGCCAAGTTCAAATGTGCAAGCGCGCGGGGAAACGGAGAGCCCGGGGGAGGAGCCAGGTCCCAAAGCCCGCAGGAGGGAGGGAGAGCCATCGGGAGATTCAGCGTCAGAGGAATCCAGGAGGGGCGGAACTCCAGCGGGCAGAAAGACCCTGCGGAAAAGGAAAGACAGGAGGAGGTGGAGCAAAGCAAGCATCTTAAACTGGTGCAGGGGAGGGACTGATTCAGAGGGGACTTCTACGGTCTAAGCGTAACAGACGTGGGGCTACGCGCCTCGGCTGTGAAGCGGAAAATGAACTGCAATAAACATCTTTGTATATAAAGGAAACCTGGCGTTGGTCCTTTGTGAGCTGGGACCTGAGGTAGCCCTGACAGTAAGTCCCCTCTCAAAAAATGCAAAAATTTTTTTGCAAGCTCACGAACGTTGGCAGACATGACTACTGAGGAGCAACTGACAGCCCTGCAAAACGCAGTATCAGAGCTTTCCACTGCAGTAGTGGTCTCCAAGCAGAAAGGGGAAGAAGCAGAAGCGCGATGCCAGGATCTGCAAGCCAGGTGGGAGCGTGCGTGCACAGAAGGGTTCCCGGGGCCCAGGTCGCAGGGAATTGGACTCGGCCGGCGGGGGGGGGGCAGTTTAGTAGCCCACTTCGATGGGAACCTGAAGCATTATCCCAGTTTCAGAGCTGACATCGTATATGCGCTGCATTTGCTTCGGAAGGATTTTAGAGATGAGGAGGAGAGAGTAGGCTTCATTGTGTCCCACTTGCAAGGGGAAGCTAAAGCCTGGCTGCGCAATTTGTGGCGCGAAGATGGTCCTGCCCGCAGGAATTCTGACGCATTTATCGCGGCCATGGACGCTTGCTTCCAATCTGCCGTGGACGTGGATATGGCGCGGCAGGAGATGCATGGATTGCGGCAGGGCAAAGCTACAGTACGACAGTACCATTCTCGCTTTTTTGCATTGCTGAATGTGCTGGGCTGGGAAAAGGACTCCCTGGCAGTGAGAGACTTGTTCTGGGAGGGACTCAATGGCTCCATAAAAGATGAGTTGGCAAGGGGGGACAGACCTCAAACCCTTGCAGACGTCGTGCAGAGGGCGCTCACGATAGGAGTGCGCCACGAAGAACACCCTTGGAACAGTGATGAGGGTCGCCAGGTGCGCGCACAGGCTAGAGCGTCTTCTTTTCTTCCCAGGGACCTGGGACGTATGCATCCCTCGCCTCCGCTGAGGGAGGGGGAGGAACCAATGGAGCTTGGTGGTGCCAAGGCTCAGACAGCAGCCGGAGCCCCAGCGCCCGGAGCAGTCAAGACTAAGCCTCCTAGAGGGAGCAGGAAGTGTTACATCTGTGACAGTGCGCAGCACATGGCCAAAGAGTGTCCCCAGAGGCTCCAGAAGCACACTGCAGCCTTAGCAACAGTAACAGAGGCTGTGCACCACGGAGAGCAGTTTCAGGGAAACGCCAATGCCTGGCTGGAAGCAGAGATGCTGGGGCTCAGCCAGGCAAGTCAGTAAAGCAGTCCCCAGCGATTTTGCAGCCTACAGACCCCCTGCCACCCAAGCCTGTGGTGCAGCTCACTGCAACTCTCCAGTTACCCAATGGACTCACCCTGGAAGTCCCCATTACAATTGACTCTGGTAGCAACGCAGACTTCGTGGGGGTGCAGTTCATCAAGCAGCATCGCATAGAGCTCCTACCAGCCACGCTGCCCTTGAACGTAGTCACAGTCGATGGCAGGAAGCTGCTGGGTGGGCAGGTGGTGCAACAGACGCCACCCATGATGATGCAGATTGGGAATCACCGCGAGATCATCAGTTTCAACGTCACACGCCTGTCAGACACGCCTATAGTGTTAGGCATGAGTTGGCTGGATAGACACAGCCCATCATTAGCGTGGTACCAGCGGCAGCTCACCTTTGGCTCATCCTACTGCGCACAGCATTGCATCCAGACCGGTCAGGAGGAGGAGGGTCAGGAAGAAGGGCAGCAGCTGCACCTAGGCATGGTGCAGGCGGTCCCCCACAAGTACAAGGGGTTTTTGGAGGTCTTCTGTGAAAAGGAGGCTGACCAGTTGCCACCCCACCGGCCCTACGACTGCGCAATTGACCTCTTGCCAGGGGCAACGCTGCCGACTGCAAAGCTGTATTCCATGTCCGAGGATGAGATGCAGGAACTCAGGGAGTTCATAGATCACAACCTGAAGCGGGGATTCATCCGAGAATCCAAGGCAGTAGGGGGCAGTCCTGTGTTTTTCGTGAAGAAGAAGGACACGCCCCAAAAAAGACTCATTGTGGACTATAGGGCCGTGAACTCGATGACAAAGCCCAAGGCCTTTCCCATGCCCAAGATTGACGACCTGCTCGCGACGGTGAGGAAGGGGAGGATCTTCACCAAGTTGGATCTACGCGGCGCATACAATCTCATACGGGAGGGTGATGAGTGGAAGACGGCCATGTTCACACCGTTGGGCACCTATGAGTACAGAGTTATGCCGTTTGGTCTCCAAAATGGCTCCCACTGTTTCCAGGCGTTCATGCACCACATGCTGGCGGGACTCCTCTACAAGAAGTGCGTATGCTTCCTCGACGACATCCTGATCTTCTCGGAATCGCAGGAGGCTCACGACAGAGACATAAAGGAGGTCCTGCAGAGGCTACGGGAGCACAGACTCTACGCCAAACTGGAGAAGTGCCAGTTCGACGTGACGGAGGTGGATTTCCTGGGCTACCGGCTGTCCGACAAGGGACTAGCCATGGACAGCGCCAAGGTCCGAGCGGTGTTGGACTGGAAGAGCCCGCGCAATCGGAAGGAAGTCCAGAGGTTAGTTGGCTTCGCCAACTTTTACCGCAAGTTCATCAGGGGTTTTGCGAAAGAGACGGCGGCTATCACGGACACACTCAGTTCCAAGAAGAAGAAGTTCACCTGGACGGACCAGGCGGAACAGTCCTTTCGGAAACTTAAGAGCCTCTTCGCGTCCGAAGAACAGCTGCTACACGTGAATCCCAGCAGGCCCCTGAGGGTTGAGACTGACGCGTCAGACAGAGCGGTGGGGGCCGTCCTCTTGCAGGAAGATCCGCAAGGGAACTGGAGGCCCTGCGCGTTCTATTCCAGAAAGCTCAGCAAGTCGGAACAGAACTACACCATATGGGACAGGGAGTTGTTGGCCATTCACATGGCTTTCAAGGTGTGGAGGCACTTCCTCATCGGGGCAAAACACACCGTGCAGGTCCGCACGGACCACAAGAACCTAGAGTATTGGCGCACGGCGAAGCTCCAGAGCCAGAGGCACATACGCTGGGCGGAGTTCTTTGCGGATTTCGACTTCAGGATAGAGTACATCCCGGGAGACGACAATGTCATCGCAGATGCGCTCTCCAGAAAACCGCAGTATCTCGAGGAAGCGGAGCCAGTGGCAGCCAGGCACATTTTCGCACCGCAGGCATGGGCATGCGCTTCAGCAGCCGTGGACCTGGACGCGGTGCGTCGCGCGCTGCAGACGGATCCCTTCGCACAATCCAAGATGGAGGAACTGCGGAGAGGCACAGCGAAGGACACCGAGTTCCAGATACGAGACGGCCTGCTAACCCGCAAAGGTGCTCTCTACGTGCCGGGGGACGATCTCCGTGCGAAGGTCCTGCAGCAGTTACACGACGCACCCAGCGCGGGTCACTTCGGCAAGGAAAAGACGGCGGACTTAGTGGCCTGGGACTTTTGGTGGCCCAAAATGCGAGGAGAGGTCGCGGATTACGTCGCCAGGTGTGACACTTGCCAGAGGTCCAAACCAGTGCACAAGAAGCCAGCGGGACTGCTGGAACCGCTGCAGACGCCACTAGAGCCGTGGGAGAAGGTGGCGCTGGACTTTATTACTGATCTACCCAGTTCGCGAGGAAAGACGGCGGTCCTTGTGGTTGTAGACCTGTTCACCAAGATGGCGCATTTCATTCCTTGCGCGAAGGTGGCCACAGCGGAACAGACCGCCAAGCTGTTCATAGACCACATGTTCAGAGTTCACGGCATGCCACGGTCCATCCTGTCCGACCGGGGTCGCCAATTTATTTCCAGTTTCTGGCAGAAGCTGCTGGGTATCCTGAACGTCAAGATCAACTTAACGTCGGCGAGACATCCGCAAACCAATGGACAAGCGGAGAGGGTCAACGCCATCATGCAGCAGTACCTGCGCTGTTACGCCAATCAAAAGCCTGCGACCTGGGTGGACTATTTGCCGCTAGCCGAGTTTGCCTACAACAACACGAAGCACGCGTCGACGGGGGTGACGCCGTTCTTCGCCAACAATGGGCGGCATCCTAGGACCTTCCCGGGGTTGGAGATGCCGACGGAGGGGGAGCCGCAGGGAGCTGAGCACTTGGCCGCCGAATTGCAGGAGGTCCACGAAGAGCTCCGACGCCACTTGGAGCTAGCCAAACACGCCTACAAAGTGCAGACAGGCAGGCACAGGAGAGCAGGGGAAGACATCCAGGTGGGGGACTGACTGGGTGTGGTTAGCGGCCCAGGCGGTGCCGGCCAAATCGCTAGCTAAGAAGAAGCTAGGCCACAAGCAGCTAGGGCCATACCATACCAGGTAGAAGCCCGGATCAATCCTGTAGCCTTTCGGTTGACCCTCCCGGAAGGGTCCAGAATGCACCCGGTCTTTCATAGGTCGGTGCTCACACCCTACAAGGCCCCGCACAGGTTTCAGGAGCCAGGGACAGCACCAGACCCACGCAGAAAGTCACCAGAGGGGGGGAAGTCACCGAGAGCCACAACACTCAACGAGGTCACGGAAATTCTGGACTCGAGATGGGGGGAGGAGGGAGTAGAATACCTCCTCGCCAGGGAAGGTACCCCGGCCAGCGACAACTGTTGGGTGCCGGACTATGCTTTGGAGGAACCTCTGCTCAAGGACGAGTTTCATGCACTCTTCCCACACAGACCCATGCCAGCAGATTATTTCGACGACTGGCTTTTTACACCCACACTTTCAGCCAGCACGTTCCGGGGGTTCTCCTCCGCAGAGGAGACGACGCCGGAATCGAGCCCTCCAAGGGGATCGTGTTCGGGGGTGGACACGGACCGCTCGTACTGGTGGGACGATCAACCAGAAGTGGAGTGGGGCAGGAGGTGGCTGAGGGGGCCTTGGCAAACAGCATCGCCCGAAGTACCAGGGGGAGAGGCAGGCTTGGACGGGTTGGGGGAGGAGCCCGGTTTCGAGCACGCATACACTGAACTGGAAGCAGAGGAGATCGACGTCGATGAGGTCGTTACGGACTGGCCAGAGCCAGATGGACTGCGGCAAACCAGGGGAGATGAACTGTTACCAGCATTACCCCCCACGGCAATGGAGCACCCGGAACCAGCTCCCGAGCAGCGGGAGTGGGGAAGGGGGGGCTTCGAGGGGGGATGGATGTCAGGGGTTCAGGGGCAGAGGCACATGGGAGGCAGGAGAGGGAGGACGATTGGGCGGAGTCCGAGGACAGCGAGGAGGAGGAGGACTGTGGCCCAAGGGACTCCATGAGCTTTTCCAGCGAATCGGGGGATTCCCAGGAGGGGGCGCCTGTAGCCAGGGCAAGAGGAGCCCCAGGGGGGACTCATCAGGGGGAAAGAGCCAACAGGGAATCCCGAAGCAGCAGCTGGAGATCAGGGCCGGCTTCCCCTCCAGAGCGTAGCGAAGGGGGGGGGAGTTCCAGTGTATCAGGGGAAGCAGCTCCGTCGGCTGGAACGGAGGAGAGGTCAGAACAAGCTATCCTCCCGGAAGGGGAGGGGAGCAGTGAGAGGAGTGACGTAACGATCAGGAGAAAGGTTGGAAGCTGGGCGCGCGCGCCAAGTTCAAATGTGCAAGCGCGCGGGGAAACGGAGAGCCCGGGGGAGGAGCCAGGTCCCAAAGCCCGCAGGAGGGAGGGAGAGCCATCGGGAGATTCAGCGTCAGAGGAATCCAGGAGGGGCGGAACTTCAGCGGGCAGAAAGACCCTGCGGAAAAGGAAAGACAGGAGGAGGTGGAGCAAAGCAAGCATCTTAAACTGGTGCAGGGGAGGGACTGATTCAGAGGGGACTTCTACGGTCTAAGCGTAACAGACGTGGGGCTACGCGCCTCGGCTGTGAAGCGGAAAATGAACTGCAATAAACTTCTTTGTATATATATTATTTTTTAAAAAATATTTTTTATTGCTTTTTTCCAGGATCAATAACATAGACAATGTTTCAACAAAAGCGGGTTTACAGAAAGAAAAAAGAAGAAAGTAAAAAAGAAAAAATATATTCATATTTTCCATACCCTTTTTCATAATCCACTGGACTTCCCCACATCCTCCGCCCCCTGCATTCTTTACAATAAAAATAACAGCAAATTGTTACCTTGTATCATGCGTTTTTCTTTTTTCCGTCTAATTATATTTAGATTTAGAATGCTTGTTGTTGATTCCCATTTTCCCCTCATAGGTCCCTAAATAAAGACATCATTCTAAACTTTGGTTCTTTCACAATTTATACCCCAATCTCCACCATTCTCAAATTTGCTCACTGAAGCTAGTTTCACCAAAACTTAGCAAATTTTCAACATTCATATAGCTTATAATGTTTTTGTAAATAATCCTTAAATTTTTTCCAATCCTCTTCTATTGTTTCTTCTCCCAGATCTCGGATTCTGCCAGTCATTTCAGCTAATTCCATGTAGTCAATCAGTTGCGTGTGCCACTCTTCCAGCGTGGGTAATTCTTGTGTCTTCCAATGTTTAGCTATAAGGATTCTTGCTGCTGTTGTTGCATATAAGAAGAAGGTTCTGTCCTTCTTTGGCACTCTCTGGCCCACAATGCCCAAGAGGAAGGCCTCTGGTTTCTTGTGAAAGGTATACCTAAATACCTTTTTCAACTCATTATATACCATTTCCCAGAAGGCCTTCACCCTCGGGCATGTCCACCAGAGGTGAAAGAACGTTCCTTCAGCCTCTTTACATTTCCAACATTTGTTATCAGACAAATGATACATCTTTGCTAACTTGACTGGGGTCATGTACCACCTATATACCATTTTCATAATGTTTTCTTTCAAGGCATTACATGCCGTGAATTTCATGCCGGTGGTCCATAACCTTTCCCAGTCTTCAGACATAATGTTGTACCCAATGTCTTGTGCCCACTTTATCATGGCTGATTTAACTACCTCGTCTTGTGTATTCCATTTAAGCAGCAAGTTATACATTCTCGAGAGCACTCTCGTCTTTGGTTCAAGTAGTTCTGTTTCTAATTTTGATTTTTCCACCTGGAAACCAATTTTTTTATCCTTTTTAAAAACCTCTTGAATTTGGGCATAATGTAACCAATCTCGCACCTTGTTTTTTAGCTTTTCTAAACTCAACAATCTCCAGTTGTCTCCGCATTTTTCTATTATCTCGCAGTATTTTGCCCAGCCAGCCTCCATATTCAGTCTTTTTAAGGCCTTTGCCTCAATTGGTGAAAGCCACCTCGGGGTCTTGTTTTCAAGTAAGTCTTTATATTTGGTCCAGACAATAAATAAAGCTTTCCTGACAATATGGTTTTTAAACAATTTGTGACTCTTCGCCTTGTCATACCACAAGTATGCATGCCAACCAAAAGCATTATTGAACCCTTCCAGATCTAGGACATCAGTGTTTTCTAGTAAAAACCAATCTTTCATCCAGCAGAAGGATGCAGCCTCATAGTATAACCTTAAGTCCGGCAGGGCAAATCCCCCTCTTTCTTTTGTATCTGTTAGTATTTTAAATTTTATACGGGGCTTTTTGCCCTGCCAGACAAACTTCGAAATATCCCTCTGCCACTTTCCAAAACATTCCACTCTGTCCACGATCTGTAGGGTTTGAAACAGAAACAACATCTTTGGCAATACATTCATCTTTATGGCAGAAATTCTTCCCCACAGGGAAAGTTTTAGTCTTGACCAAATTTCTAAATCCTTTTTAATTTCTGACCAACACTTTGTATAGTTATCTTTAAATAAATCCAAATTTTTACCAGACAAATTAACCCCCAGGTATTTCACTTTTTTAACTACATTTAACTCCGTTTCCTTCTGGAACCCATCAATTTCTGAAGGTGTCAAATTTTTTGCCAAAACCTTAGTTTTTTGTTTGTTCAACTTAAATCCCGCCACCCGACCAAACTCATGGATTAATTCTAAAACTCTTTTTGTACTAGACTCTGGCTCCTGTAATGTTAAAACCAAATCATCTGCAAAAGCTTTCAGTCTATATTCTTTTTCTCCGACCTGTATTCCTTCTACCTGCTGGTCCTTCCTAACCAGATTCAGCAACACCTCCAGGACAGAAATAAATAACAGAGGTGATAGGGGGCACCCCTGTCGTGTCCCTTTTTCAATTTTGAACTCTTCTGTCACCACATTGTTCACAATCAGTTGGGCCTTTTGCTCTGAATATATTGCTTCTATACCATTTTGGAACGCCCTTCCCACTCCCATCCCTTCCAAATTTCTCTTCATAAATTTCCAGGATATATTGTCGAAGGCCTTCTCTGCATCTATAAAAATTAACACTGCTTTCGTATTCATATTTGTCTGTAACAGCTCCAAAACATCTATAATGTTCCTCGTATTATCAGACAAATGTCTACCAGGGAGAAAGCCTGCTTGGTCTTTATGAATAACTTCATTTAATACTTTTTTAAATCTACTTGCCAAAATGTCAGCGAAAATTTTATAATCCACATTCAGGAGTGAGATGGGACGGTAGTTCTTTAGTTGAGTCTTTTCAGATTCTACTTTTGGTATCAAGGTGATGAAGGCTTCTTTCCACGATTCTGGTGCCCCCTTCCCCTCCAAAATTTGATTACATACCTCCAATAGCGGCTGAATCAGATAGTCTTTTAATGTCTTACAATACTTGGAGGTAAGTCCACCTGGGCCTGGGGACTTGCCTAGTTGCATGTTCTGAATGGCACTTTCAATTTCCTGCTGTGTTATTCTATAATTCAGGGTTGTTTGTTTGTCTTGGGCTAATTTTTGCAGTCCATTTCTCTTTATAAATTGGTTTATCTCTGTCTCTGCCTGGGGCCCTTGGGTAAACAATTTCTTGAAATATCTCTGGAAACACTTTCTAATTTCTTCTGGTTTCTGAATGCATTCTCCCTCAACCTCCAGATTGGTGACAAAGTTCAATTTTTGTCTCTTTTTCAGCTGCCATGCCAGCAGCTTCCCACATTTATTCGCCGATTCAAATGATCTTTGTTTCATTTGTTTAATTTTCCATTCAACTTCTTGGTTTATCAATTTCACATATTGTGCTTGATGGAATTTGATTTCTCTTAAAACTTCTTTTGATTTTGGATTCAATCTCAGCCTTTTCTCTCCATCTCTTATCTTCTCTAATATCTTGTCTTTTTTCCCATTCCAGAGTTTTTTCTTGATAGAGTTCTGCTGAATCAGAAACCCTCTCATAACTGCTTTACTCGCGTCCCAGATTGTTTTCTTTTCCACCGAAGTGTTCAGATTTATCTCAAAATAATCCTTCAACGTTTTTTGGGCCTTCTTCACAATCTCCTGATCTCTAAATAAAGCGTCATTCATTCTCCATCTGAAGGATCCAGCTGGCATAAGTCTCAAATCCATTTTCAAGGCGTTGTGGTCGGAGCAGGTTTTAGGGCAGATCTCTATTTTTTTAGTCTTAGGTGCCAGTCCTCTAGATATCCAGATTTGGTCGATTCTTGTCCATGATAGGTGGGCCTCAGAAAAGAATGTCCCTTCTTTACCCAATGGGTTTTTTGTCCTCCAAATGTCAATTAAGTCCATATTGTCTGTAAGTTCAAAAAAAAGTCTTAGGTAGTCTGCCATCCTTGGTTAGGTTTTGGCTTTGTGACTTGTCCATATAGGTGGACACCACCCCATTCATGTCTCCCATCAAAATGATGTTAGTATAATCAATATGATCCAGCATTGTCTCATGCAGCTTTTTGTAAAATTCTGATTTCCCCTCATTTGGTGCATATATTCCTACTATCAAAAGTTTTTCTCCTTGTAGTTGTATTTCAATCGCCAAAATTCTCCCTTGTTCATCTTTGAACACAAACTTCGGTACTAGGTTCTCCTTTGCATAGATCACTACTCCTCTTTTCTTAACCTTGTCTGATGAGATAAATTCTTGACCTAATCTTTTATTAATTAACACTCTCCTATGGAGCCTAGTTACATGTGTTTCTTGCAGGCAAATAATGTCCAATTGTTCTTTCCTCAATATATGAAAGATCCTTTTTCTTTTCTCGGGGGAATTTGCGCCATGAATATTCCAGCTAAGAAGCTGCAGAGACATCCTGAGTCAATTTATTAGACAATAGGGGTGTCTCCCTTGTCGTCAGCATCTGGAGGTGGAACTAAGTTTGATCCAGGTGGAGGGGGTGGCCAGGCTCCTGCTACTCCTTTCCGAAGGTCCTCCCCGTAGTCGTTCAGGAACTTTTCTTGCTCCTCTGCTGATCTAATTCTTACTTTTTTCCCTTTCAAGTTGAAAGATAGGCCTTGAGGAAATTCCCACCTATAAGGGATTGTGTTGTTTCTCAATAAGCTTGCGAGGTCTTTGTATGTAGCTCTTAAGTCCAGTAATTGTTTCGGTATATCTCTGAAGATTTCTGCTGTCCTTCCTTGAATCACCAATGAATTTTTAAAATGTAGGCCGAGTATGTTATCTTTTTCTTGCTTAGATCTCAGGATGATCAAACAATCTCTTGGTTTGTCCTTTTTAACCACTCTTCCCAGTCTGAAAGCGGTGACAATTTTAAAATCCTTCTCTTCTGCTAAACCCCAGAATTTTGATATTTCTGCAGTCAAGAAACTAATCAGATCTTCTTTCTCAATTTCTGGGATGTTTCTAATCCTGAGATTGCTTTCCCGGCTTTTCAATTCCGCCATGGACAGGTAGGCTTGCTGTTCATTGATCTGTCTACTCAGTGGTCTTACTTCCCCTCTTAATTCCTCTATTTTCTTTTTATTTTGCTCTGCTTTAGAATTTGCTTCTTCAGCTAGTTTTCTATTTTCTGTTGTTGTTGTTTGAATATTTCCAATTGCCTGTGTATTTTGAGAAACTTGGTCAGTCAATTTATTAATTGTAGCTATCACTTGGTCAAATTTCTTATTTAATGCTGACAGTTGATCCAATATTTCTTTAGAAACTGGGTCTAACCCTCCTGCAGCCATATCCCCAGCAGCTAGCTGCTTAGATTGTCCTTCTTGCAGGCCTGTCACAATTGGGACCGAAGATCTACGTGGCTGCACAGGCAGAGTTGATTGCAACAGTTCAGTTTGTTTTGCTTTTTTGGCCGCCCTTGTTTTTGGTGCACCACTCATTCCACAGCTGTCCAAGTCTCAAGGTCAAATTGTAAATCCCATGGGAAAGGCAGTCCAGGATGTGAAAATCCAAACATAAACTTTGCAAAACAACCAGCAGTTCTCAGAGACTAGAAATTCCACAATCCAGTAGGGGGAGCTCCCCAGAAAGTAAGGGAAAAAAAGTAAAAAGTTTCCACCATTAAGTTCCCAAATAAAAAAGTTTGTAAAGTCCAGATAAAAGCTAAAACACAGGAGGGAACTTCGGAATTCACTTTAAATTGCAGAAAGTAAAAGTTCTTAACAATGGTGCAAGCAACAGTTTCTTAATTGTAACTCACAAAACCCCCAGTGTGACTTTAAAAACTTTATACACAGTAACCACAGTCTGATGATTCTTTTGTATCCAGGCAGCCCTGGGGCTGGGTTTCAAAATTTTGTAATCCACAGAAAGAAGGGAGGAAAGTCACTGTCTATATCCACTTATTAAAATACAGTATCTTTAGTTTCCAATAATCAAGTCCAAATTTGCGGGGTATACTCCAATTTCTTTAAAACCCCTTTCAGCGCTTCAGCTTTGAAGTCTCTTTGCTTGCTACTTTAAGCAGAGTCGGAAGACGGACTTCCTTTTAACGTCTCCCGCTTTCAGCCGAATTTCAAGAATTTAGACTCAAAAATCCCAGGTTTCTTACTCACGAGTATGTTGTTTCAAACCAGATGATCAAGAGAAGAAAGGTCAGCGCTCATCAGCAGCAGCCGCGTGGCTTCGCTTCCACGGAAAGAGCGATGAACTCACAGCACCGCTACCCCCTCCACGTTCCGGAGCCCCTTACGGGGTCCCTTCTTCGTTTCCGAGGTCGCTGTTGGTGCCCGCCGAGTCCCACGACCCCAGGCTCACTCTACCTGGGGTTTTACTTGACGGGTCTCCGCTTTGCCGCAGCGGACGACCCTTTTCCGCGGAGCCCCTCTTCACAGAGTAAAGAGGACCGCCAATGCCGTTTCGCGCCGCCTCCGGAAGTCCTAAACTTCTTTGTATATAAAGGAAACCTGGCGTTGGTCCTTGGTGAGCTGGGACCTGAGGTAGCCCTGACAGGTGTCATCTGCAAATTTGATCAGGATGCCCTTGAGTCCATCATCCAAGTCGTTGATAAAGATGTTGAATAAGACCGGGCCCAAGACAGAACCCTGTGGCACCCCACTAGTCACTCTTCTCCAGGATGAAGAGGAATCATTTGGGTTCGGTCAGTCAGCCAGTTACAAATCCACTGAGTGGTAGCATAGTCAAGACCACATTTTACCAGCTTCTTTACAAGAATATCATGGGGCACCTTGTTGAATGCCTTGCTGAAATCAAGGTAGACTACATCCGCTGCGTTCCCTTCATCTACCAGGCTTGTAATTCTGTCAAAAAACGAGATCAGGTTAGTCTGACATGGGCGATAATTATTTGGGTCCTCTCTTTCCCCCTTTTTGAAAATAGGGACAACATTTGCCCTCCTCCAGTCTGCCGGGACTTCGCCTGTTCTCCAGGAATTCTCAAAGATGACTGCCAGTGGTTCTGAGATCACATCTGCCAGTTCTTTTAATACTCTTGGATGCAGTTCATCTGGCCCTGGAGACTTGAATACATCTAAACTAGCCAAGTATTCTTGTACTATCTCCTTAGTTATTCTGGGCTGTGTTTCCTTTGCTGAATCATTTGCTCCAAATTCTTCAGGTCGGGCATTGTTTTCTTTATCGGAGAAGACTGAGGCAAAGAAGGCATTGAGGAGTTCAGCCCTTTCTGTGTCCCCTGTTTGCATTTCACCATCTTCTCCTCTGAGTGACCCCATTGTTTCTTTGTTCTTCCTTTTGCTACGAACATACCCATAAAAGCCTTTTTTGTTGCTTTTAACCTCTCTAGCAAGCCTGAGTTCATTCTGTGCTTTAGCTTTTCTGACTTTGTGTCTACACGTGCTGGCTATTTGTTTGAATTCCTCTTTGGTGGTTTCCCCCCTTTTCCATTTTTTGTACACATCCTTTTTTAATCTTAACTCAGTTAAAAGTTCTTTAGATAGCCACCCTGGCTTCTTTAGGCACCTTCCATTTTTCCGTCTCATTGGTATTGCCTGACGTTCTGCTTTTACTATCTCCCTCTTAACAAACTCCCAGCCGTCATGAACTCCCTTTCCTTTTAGTATTACTGTCCATGGGATCTCACCCAGCACTTCCCTAAGTTTTATGAAGTCGGCTTTCTTAAAGTCAAGAAATTGAGTCCTAGTATGCTTGGCTGCTCCTTTCCGCTGTATAGTAAACTTCAGAAGAGCATGATCACTCGCGCCTAATGATCCTTCCACTTCTACCCCACTAACCAGGTCATCAACATTGGTTAGGGGACTTCCGGGGTGGCGCCTCCGGCGATGGCGGACTCCCTCTGAAACGGAGGGACAAGCTCCGCGCGAAACGGGTCTTTCCCGCTACGGCGAAGCGGGGACCCTTTAGAAATCACAGGCGGATGAAGCCTGTGACCCTGGGACTTGGCGGGCACCCTTAGTGCCCCCCCAAGCCTCAAAGGAGCCCAATAACGGGCCCTGAAGCGAAGAGGGGGAAGTGGCGCGGTGCTGAGAGTCTACCGCTATTTCCGTGGAGCGAAGCCGCACAGCCGTTGCCGGAGAGCGCTGCCTTCTTCTTGGACAATTTGGATTTTAAAAATAACCACCGTGAGTACCTAAACTCGGGAAAAGTGAACCACAATTTAAGGAACTGGGAAAAGAAAGGAATTGGATTCAAAAAGGCATTACAATTTGGTACTGAAACGGAAAGGTCTAACAGGAAGTCAACCTTCCTTTTTTTGTAGTTTGAACAAAGCAAAGACAAAGTAAACTAGAGTTTTGAAAACTATTTTAAAGGAGTGGATTTAATCATCTAAAATAGCTGAACCCCCCCTTCGGCAGCAGGAGGAGAAGGGGGTGCTTTCTTTGGACTGTTTTATTCCTGCAGAAGTAAGTTTAAAATAAAGTAATTTTCCGCCGTCTTACCCAGGGAGCGGGGTGTCAGGACTGACGTTTGAAGCTCATTGACCACGACAGAAGCTGTTTGACAGATAGTTAAAAGAGGGGGGGAAAGCTGCGATTCCACTGTTTCTTTTTGTAACTTTATTTTTTATATATATAATATATTTTATTGCTTTTTTCCAGATACAAAAATATATAACAAAAAAGAAGAAAGAAAAAAAGAAAAGTGAAAGAAATCCAACTTTCCAATACATTTTTTCATCACCAACTGGACTTCCCCACGTCTCCCTCACCCTGCTTTCTTTACAATAAAAATATCAGCAAATTAATACCTTGTTTCATGTGTTATTAGTACTTTCAAATAGGTTTCTTTTGGGTTCAAAATACTTATTATCCAATTACTTTTACCCTGAGATAAATTCCATGTCATTTTAAACTTTAGTCCTTTCATAATCATATCTTAGTTTCCAATATACCAAATCTTATTGCTAGAGCTGTATTTTCAAAAATCATGCAGTTTCTTAACATTCATATAACTTATAATGTTTTTGTAGATAGTCCTTAAATTTTTCCCAGTCCTCCACCATCGTCTCTTCTCCCAAATCTCAGATTCTGTCAGTCATTTCAGCCAGTTCCATATAGTCCATTAGTTGCATATGCCATTCTTCCAGTGTGGGCAATTCTTGCGTCTTCCAGTGCCTTGCAATGAGTATTCTTGCTGCTGTCGTTGCATACATAAAAAAGTTCTGTCCTTCTTTAATACTTTCTGGCCGACAATGCCCATAAGGAAGGCCTCTGGTTTCTTGGGAAAGGTATACTTAAATACCTTTTTTAATTCATTATAAATCATTTCCCAGAAGGCCTTCACTTTTGGACAAGTCCACCAGAGGTGAAAAAATGTCCCTTCAGCCTCCTTACATTTCCAACATTTGTTATCCGACAAATGGTATATTTTAGCAAGCTTGACTGGGGTCATGTACCACCTGTATATCATTTTCATAATGTTTTCTTTCAAGACACTACATGCCGTAAATTTCATACCAGTGGTCCATAACCGTTCCCAGTCTTCAAACATAATGTTATACCCAATGTCTTGAGCCCATTTTATCATGGCTGATTTAACTGTCTCATCCTGAGTGTTCCATTTAAGCAGCAAGTTATACATTCTAGAAAGAACCTTAGTTTTGGGTTCTAACAGTTCTGTCTCTAGTTTCGATTTTTCCACCTGGAAACCTGTTTTTTTATCTAACTTATAGACCTCTTGAATTTGAGCATAATGAAACCAATCTTGCACCTTGTGCTTTAATTTTTCAAAGCTCTGTAACCTCCAATTGTCACCAACTTTTTCTATTATTTCCCCATATTTCGGCCAACCTGCCTCCATATTGGGTTTTTTTCGAGCCTTGGCCTCCACTGGTGATAACCACCTCGGGGTCTTAGTTTCTAGTAAGTCTTTGTATTTTGTCCAGACCATAAAAATTGCTTTTCTGACAATATGGGTTTTAAACATTTTATGAGTCTTTACCTTGTCGTACCACAAATATGCATGCCATCCTAAAGAGTTGTTAAACCCTTCCAGATCCAGGACATCAGTGTTCTCTAAAAGTAACCAATCTTTCATCCAGCAGAAGGCCGCCGCTTCATAATATAACCTTAAGTCTGGCAGGGCAACCCCCCCTCTTTCTTTTGCATCAGTTAGTATTTTGAATTTTATTCGGGGCTTTTTGCCCTGCCAAACAAACTTAGAGATATCCTTCTGCCATTTGCCGAAACATTCCACTCTGTCCACAATCTGTAGGGTTTGAAACAAAAACAACATCTTTGGCAATACATTCATTTTTACCGCTGCAATTCTACCCAACAAGGAAAGTTTCAGTCTTGACCAAGTTTCTAGATCCTTTTTAACTTCTATCCAACATTTTTCATAGTTGTCCTTAAATAAATTCAAATTTTTGGAGGACAAATTAACCCCCAAGTATTTCACTTTTTTAACCACAGTTAATTCTGTTTCCTTCTGAAACTCATCTGTTTCTATAGATGTCAGGTTTTTACCCAGAACCTTAGTTTTTTGTTTATTCAACTTGAATCCCACCACCCGACCAAACTCATGAATCAGTTCTAGAACTCTTTTTGTACTAGATTCTGGCTCCTGTAATGTTAAAACCAAATCATCTGCAAATGCTTTCAATTTGTATTGTTTCACTCCGACCTGTATTCCTCGTACCAGCCGGTCCTCCCTAATCATACTCAGAAGCACCTCCAAGACTGAGATGAATAAAAGGGGGGATAAAGGACACCCCTGTCGTGTTCCTTTTTCAATTTTAAACTCTTTTGTCACCACATTGTTCACTATCAATTTAGCTTTTTGTTCCGAATATATTGCTTCTATACCATTTTCGAACCCCCGTCCCACTCCCATCCCTTCCAAGTTTTTCTTCATAAATTTCCAAGAGATGTTGTCAAAGGCCTTCTCCGCGTCAATAAAAATTAACACTGCTTTCGTATTGATATTAGTTTGCAAAAGCTCCAAAATGTCAATAATATTTTTAGTATTATCAAACAAATGTCTACCTGGGAGAAAGCCTGCCTGGTCCTTATGAATTACTTCATTTAACACTCTTTTAAGCCTACTTGCCAAAATGTCTGCAAATATTTTGTAATCCACATTTAGGAGTGAGATGGGACGGTAGTTCTTTAGTTGAGTCTTTTCAGTTTCCAGTTTGGGAATCAATGTGATAAAAGCTTCTTTCCACGTTTCCGGTGCCTTCCTCCCTTCCATGATCTGGTTACAAACCTCCGTTAATGGTTGTATCAAATAGTCTTTTAAAATCTTATAGTACTTGGAGGTGAGACCGTCTGGGCCTGGAGATTTGCCGAGTTGCATATTCTGAATGGCACTCTCGATTTCCTGCTGTGTTATTCTACTGTTCAAGATTGTTTTCTTTTCTTGAGATAGTTTTGGTAGTCCATTGACTTTTAAAAACTGGTCTATCTCCGTCACATCTTGGGGCCCTTGCGTGTAAAGTTTTTTGAAATATTTCTGGAAACACTTTCTTATTTCATCCGGTTTCTGTATATTTCTCCCTTCAACCTCCAGATTGGTGATAAAGTTCAATTTTTGCCTCCTTTTCAACTGCCATGCTAGCAGCTTTCCACATTTATTCGCCGATTCAAAAGATCTTTGTTTCATTTGTTTAATTTTCCATTCCACTTCTTGATTTATTAATTTCGCGTACTGTGCTTGATAGAACTTAATTTCTCTCAGAATCTCCTTGGATTTTGGTTTTAGTCTCAATTTATTCTCTCCATCTCTTATCTTCTCTAGTATCTTGTCCTTTTTTCCATTCCAGAGTTTTTTCTTGATAGTGTTCTGTTGTATCAGAAACCCTCTCATTACAGCTTTACTTGCGTCCCAGATTATTCTCTTTTCCACCGAAGTGTTCAAATTTATTTCGAAATAGTCTTTTAAGATTTTTTGGGCCTTTTTCACAATCTCTTGATCTCTTAACAGAGTGTCATTCATTCTCCATCTAAAAGAGCCGGCTGGAGTAAGTCTCAATTCCGCTTTCAAAGCATTATGGTCGGAGCAGGTTTTTGGGCAGATTCCCACTTTTATAGTCTTAGGTGCCAGTCCTCTAGATGTCCAAATTTGGTCGATTCTTGTCCATGACAAGTGAGCCTCAGAGAAGAAAGTTCCTTCTTTACCTGAGGGGTTCTTTGTTCTCCAAATATCAATCAAGTCCATACTGTCAGTCAGTTCAAAAAAGGTTTTAGGTAGTCTGCCGTCTTTGGTTAAATTTTGATTTTGTGACTTGTCCATGTAGGTAGAGACCACCCCATTCATATCTCCCATCAAGAAGATGTTAGAATAGTCCATATAGTTCAGCAATGTCTCATGCAGCTTCTTGTAGAATTCCGACTTCCCTTTATTTGGTGCATAAATTCCTACTATCAATAACTTTTCTCCTTGTGTTTGTATCTCAATTGCCAAAATTCTTCCTTGCTCATCTTTGAACAAAAATTTCGGTGACAGGTTCTCCTTAGCATAAATCACTACGCCTCTTTTCTTAACTTTGTCTGATGAAATAAATTCTTGGCCTAGTCTTTTGTTAATTAACACTTTCCTATGGAGCCTTGTCACATGGGTTTCCTGCAAACAGATAATGTCCAATTTTTCTTTTTTCAATATGTGAAAGATCCTCCTTCTTTTTTCCGGGGAATTCCCGCCATTTATATTCCAACTTAAAAGCTGCAGAGACATCCTGGATCAATCTAAGAGTCCTCTAGGAGTGAGTCTACTACTTCGTCCAGACCCTGTGGTGGATCTTTTTGTAACTTTAAACTAACAACGATTGACAAAGTATCTAAAAGTAAAAGAAACTTTGGGGCTGGATTTGTAACAGAAGTTTTCCCTCTAGGGGGAGATAGTGAAACTGTAACTAGGGATTTTCCAGCCGTTACAGTATAACCTGTGGGAATTGAATGCTGACCTTGAAGGACAATGTACTCAGAAATGTTGTTGTGTGCTTTTCTCAAAACAAATGCTCTACTGGAAGAATTTCATGAGGGAATGAATTTGATGACTGACTTGGTTGGGAACCTTAAGCAGACTGTGGGAAATCTTGGACAGGCAGTAGAAAAAAAGTATGGAGTTTACCCAGGATTTATACCAAGATTGTGTCTTGTTAGAACAGAAGAAAGAAGAGGATTCTGCTGAACCTTGGGAGTCAGAAATGGAGCCACAGACGGAGGTTGCGGCCCTGCAGGAACATGAATCTTTGGAATTGGCAACTGGCTTTCGAAAAAATCAGACTCGGAAAGAAGAAGTTTGGATTGGACTGGAAATGGGGGGTTGGATTGACCCCCCTGAGCAGGGACATATGGACTTTCCGAGTCTGGTAGTGGACTGTGAGAGGCTTGGAGATATGGGGATTCCAAAGTTTGGAGGGGCTTTGAAACATGCTTTTAAGTACTACATGGAGCTCAGTTTGGACTGTGGAAAAGGGACCTTTTGGCTGGAAGGAGGCAAAAGCATTACTAAATTGGAGATTACACGAGTGAAAAGAAAATATGAAGAAAAACAGTGGAAGGGACGTGGAAGAGATTTAAGACTCTCGGATATTAGGTCACCAGGTTAATGTGCCAGTTTAATGGACAAATGGACTGACAAACCCAGGACCTGGGGGATGGGACGTTGGATTTTCTTTTTCTTTTTCCTATTTTTTTGTTATTAGGATTGTTCTACATAATTGATGAATACTAGATGGATGGATGAAATGAAATTGCTTGGCTCTGGTATAAAAGTTTAAGGGATTAGGAAAGAATATAATGGTTAAGAGAAGTTACTAAAAATAAGATTTAGGTTAAGGTTTTTATAGGACAATGAGGAGAATAGAGTTTTTCTTTTTTGTATTTTCTTTTTTGTGCATTTTTTACTTTTCTTGTTATAACTTGGAAAACTCTAATAAAATATCTTTTTTAAAAAAAACAACAACATTGGTTAGGACCAGATCTAAAATGGCTGTTCCTCTTGTTGCTTCTCCCACTTTCTGAACAATGAAGTTGTCTGCAAGGCCAGTGAGGAATCTGTTTGACCTTATGCTCTTGGCTGAGTTTGACGTCCAACAAATATCCGGGTAATTGAAGTCCCCCATTACTACTATCTCCCTTCCTTTTGCATGCTTGGCCATCGGTTCCATGAAGGCATCATCTATGTCCTCCGTTTGACTTGGGGATCTATAGTAAACTCCCACAATGAGGTCTCTGTTATTCTTCTCTCCCTTAATTTTGACCCAAATGCTCTCACTTTGGCTTTGAGGTTGTAAATCTTGGATCTCTTCACAGGTATACACATCCCTGACATATAACGCCACTCCTCCTCCTTTCTTGTCTGGTCTGTTTCTCTGAAATAGATTGTATCCCCCCATTATTACATTCCAATCGTGGG
Source organism: Podarcis vaucheri (assembly GCF_965113315.1). Classification (NCBI taxonomy): domain Eukaryota; kingdom Metazoa; phylum Chordata; class Lepidosauria; order Squamata; family Lacertidae; genus Podarcis; species Podarcis vaucheri. The sequence continues at coordinate 601,383 of NC_138757.1, read as the reverse complement.
ACTTATCCCACCAGGTTTCAGTGATGCCTATTATGTCATATTTAGTTTGCTGTACCAAGAGCTCAAGCTCATCTTGTTTATTTCCCATGCTTTGTGCATTAGTGTACAGACATTGAAGTCCATTAATCATTCCCCCGTGTCTCTTATTTAAGGATTTTTTCCTCCCACCACTAGGTCTGCGTGCTGTTTGCTCCATTTGGTCTATGACATGTGGATGATCATCTTCATCAATTGATAGACTCCTACCTTCAGGAGCACTGTCTCCCTCCCCCACATTAGTCAATTTAAAGCCCTCCTGATCCTGACATCCCTTTTTGTTCCTCCCTTACTTCTGTGACTTCCTCTCTTAATTTTTCTAATTTATCTACCGTATTTTTCGCTCTATAACACGCACCTGACCATAACACGCACGTAGTTTTTAGAGGAGGAAAACAAGAAAAAAATATTCTAAGCGAAACAGTGGATGTATGATTTTTGTGGTTCATGCTGTGGCCACAGACATGTGATCTGACGATGGGTTTGGGGTAGCCCAATGCAAAAATCCTGAGGATCCATGTGGATCCATGCTTTGTAACCACATTTTTGCGCCATTGGGGCCCCATGAAACAGTGGGTGTGTGTGTTTTTTGGTGCAAGCTGTAGCCATGGACATGCTATGTGATCTGATGGTGAATTTGGGGTGACCCAGTGCAAAGATCCTGAGGATCCATGTGGATCCATGCTTTTTAACCACGTTTTAAGTGGGGAGGGAAGGAAAAGCCCTCAAGGGACAAGGAGCACACGTGGGGGGTGTGGAGAAGGATGCTGCTAATAATGCAGAAGAGGCTCCTCTCCGGCTTTGCTCCTTTAGAACAAGCAGGCTCTGTGTCTCTCCCTCCTCCCCAGCAAGGAAACCACGATAGTAACCACTCTGAGACAAATCAAGAAAAATTGCGACCAACACTCTCCCCCAACAAGCGCAGTGAGGTCAACACACACACACACAGAGAGAGAGAGAGAGAGAGAGAGAGAGAGAGAGAGAGAGAGAGAGAGAGAACTGGCCCTAAAGTCGCAGGGCGCTGGAAGTCGCAGGGCGCAGGGTCGCTGGGGGAGTGAACGGGAAGCAGAGAACGATCCCTCACACACAGAGACACGGCCTACGTGTGCGTTGCAGCCTGGGGTGTTCCCTGGTTCAGGTTCTGGCTTGTGTTCCAATGATGCTGGCTGTGATGGGGCCGTTTGGTCTGGCGCAACCGGCTCGCTCAGTCGTGGTTCTGGTTCCGGTGTCCTTTCGGCCTCGCGTGTCCTCTCTGTATTTACTGATTCTGCCTCTCCTGCTGGCCCCTCCTGTTCTATGGGCCTCACTGCCCCACTGTTCCCTTGGGACTCCTCTGACCTGTCCTCCTCCTGGTTTTCTCCCGGGAATCGTCGCCGTATCTGGTCGCAGTGGCGGCGCCAGCATTGCCCCTATCCGTTAGCACCTCGTACGACACGGGGACAGCGACCCTGGTGACTGTGGCGGGTACCCATGCTTGGCCTGCCCCAAAATTCTTTGCGTACACTGGGTCCTGGGCCACGAAGGTCTGGGGGTTCCTGCCTTCCCCCACCACTACCTCATCCTGAGCTCTATCGGGGTGAAGGCGGTCCAATCTGATTGCAAGGTGCCGACCCATTAGTAGTTCAGCGGGGCTCCGGCCAGTCGTTGAGCTGGGGGTGCTGTGCTGTGCTAGGAGGAATGTGGCAAGGCGGTACTTCCAATCCCCTTGCGTCATGCGGCGGAGGGTGTCCTTGGTGGTCCGCACCATGCGTTCTGCTTGGCCATTGGTGGCAGGGTGGAATGGCGCCAAACGGATGTGGCGGATGGCGTTCTGCGCTGTGAAGGTTTGGAATTCTCCTGACGTAAATGCGGTCCCGTTGTCTGAGACGAGAGTGTCAGGGAGCCCGTGGGTTGCAAACAGCCTGCGTAGTACTCGGATGGCTGAAAGGGGCCAGCGAAGTCCACATGGAGGCATGACCATGGTGCTTGGGCGGACTCCCATGACTGGACTGGGGCCCTTGGGGGATCTGGGCGGGATTCTTGGCAGGCCTGGCAGTGTTTGACCCAGGCCTCTATCTCTCCGTCGATTCCCGGCCACCACACATAACTCCTGGCAAGGGCCTTCATTCTCACTACCCCTGGGTGTGTCTCATGTAGGGCTCTGAGGACCCTTTTTCAGAGGGGCTGGGGATCAACGACCCTGCTTCCCCATAACAGGCACCCCTTGTGGGCAGACAGTTCATGTTTGTGGGTTGTGTAGCCGGCGAATTCTGGCCCAGGGCTGCTGCTGGGCCATCCCCTCCACACCCAGTCCAGGACCCGGGAGATGACCCTATCTTTCTTGGAATGGTGTGCAACTTCTTGTGCCTGAATGGGGCGGTTGGGAAGCAGCTCCAGGCTCATAACCTCTTGTGCAGGTGCTTGGTTGGGGGCTGTTTCCGGTAGTGGTAGCCTGCTGAGGGCATCCGCATGACCCATCGCCTTCCCAGGGCGGTGAATCAGTGCATACTGGTAGCTGGCAAGGAAAATTGACCACCTGAGGACGCGAGGAGACAGCACTTGGGGGGGGTCTGCTTTTCGGGGGCAAAGAAGCCAAGCAACGGCTTGTGGTCAGTCACCACGGTAATCCAAGAAATCATGGAATTTTTTTACTCTCTTCATGATTGCCAGACCCTCCTTGTTGATTTGTGCGTAGTTCCGCTCGGTTGCGTTGAGTGTCTGGGAAAAGTATGCCACCGGTACCTCTCTTCCATCCGGGAGTCCCAGGACAGCGCCGATGCCATAGGGCGAGGCGTCGCATGCTAGCACCACCGACAGCCTCTCGTCGAAGTGTGCCAAGACAAGCAAGTCCTTGACTGCCTGGAATGCGGCCTCCTGGCGCTGGCCCCACACCCAAGGAGCCCACTTGTCCAGGAGTCTGTGTAGGGGCTCCGCTACCGCCGCCTTGTGGGGAAGGAAGGAATGGTAAAAGTTCAATAGTCCCAAGAAGGCCTGAAGTTCAGTCTTGCTCTTGGGCGCTGGGGCATCACAAATGGCCCGTACCTTGTCCCCAGTCGGGTGGACCCCTTCTGCGTCCACCATAAATCCCAGAAAGTCCACCTGAGGCACTCCTAGTAGACATTTTTCCCGCTTCACCTTGAGACCCGCCGTCTGGAAACGCTGCAGAACGGTGCGGAGGCGGTCCTCAAACTCCTCTGGTGTGGGCCCAGCAATCAACACATCATCGAAGAAGGGGGTGACGCCAGGAATCCCTTTAAGGAGAGAGTCCATTAGATTCTGGAATATTCCTGGTGCCACACTGACACCGAATTGCAGCCGCTTTACCCTGAACGCTCCTCTCTGCGTCACAGTCGTCTGTGCCTCTGCTGTGGCCTCGTCTACTGGCAGCTGTTTATATGCTTGGGCCAAGTCCAGCTTGCCAAAATTTTTTGACCCAGCCAGGGTGGCAAGGACATGGCTGACCACTGGCACTGGGTATGCGTGGGCCGTGAGGGCCTTGTTTATGGTACATTTGTAGTCTGCGCAGATGCGGACCGAACCATTAGGCTTGACGGGTGTGAGGATTGGGGTTTCCCAGGGGGCATTAGGCACCGGCTCCAGCACTCCTTGCTCCACGAGCCGGTCCAATTCCTCGTCTATACGAGGTTTCAGGGCAAACGGGACCCAGCGGGCCTTGAGCCTGACAGGTTGTACTGCGGGGTCAAGCTGTAGTGCAATGGGGGGGCGTATACTGTCCCAATTTCCCATCGAAAACCCCCGGAAATTCCTTGCATATGGCGTCCACGTCCACTTGTAAGCTAGTGTGGTTCACCCCGGTGACGGCTAGCCCCAGTGGTCCAAACCATGCCAATCCCAGTAAGCTAATGTAGGGGCCCTTGACCACAAGCAAGTCCAGTTGCCGCGTCCACCCTCGATACTGCACCCTGAAGGTCCCCACCCCCATTGTGGGGACCTTACGTTTCTGGAAGTCCCGGAGGGTGAATGGGGCCGGCCTGAGTTTGGGACCCCCACTAGGACAGTTTCTTTAAGGTCCTTCCCGAGATTATGGATAGAGTTGAACCCGTGTGAAGCTCCATGCGGCACGGGGCCCCCTCTATCTGTACCTCTACATAAATTTTGTCTACGTTGGGGTGGGGCAACTGGTATACCTGGAAGTCTGTGAGCTCTGTCGAGTTGCCTTGGTGCGTTGGGCCCTGGGGCTCTTGGATTGGTCATCTGATGCCTGGCGTCGGGTGGGCCGAGCCCGACACACCCGGGCGATATGTCCCAATTTTCCGCACTGCCTGCACTCTGCGTTGCGGAAACGGCAGGTCCTCCTCTCGTGACTCTCCCCGCAGCTTGCGCAGTTCCCTCCTTCTCGTCGAGGCAGCTGTGGTCTGTGTGCTGCTTGAGTGCGCTGCTGTACTCGGTGCACCTCCTCCCTGTCAGATCCTGAGTCGTCGGTGAGGTCTTCGTGGTGGACCCTCGGTTGGGACGGCAGGCTTGGTTCGTGCCTCTTGCGTCGACCTCTCGGCAGCTTCTGTTGCCAGGGCCTCCTCCAGGGCGACCTGGAACGTTAGGTCCTTCTTAGCGTAGAGGCGTCGTTGCAGCTTCTCATCCTTCAGGCCACTGAAGCATGTTCTCCAATTCTGAGAAGTTGCAGAACCGGGCAGCTTGGCGGAGAGAGGTCACAAACCCAGTTATGGTTTCCCCAGGGGCTTGCCGCTTTGCGTAGAAGGCATTTCATAGAATCATAGAATCATAGAATCATAGAGTTGGAAGAGACCACAAGGGCCATCGAGTCCAACCCCCTGCCAAGCAGGAAACACCATCAGAGCACTCCTGACATATGGTTGTCAAGCCTCTGCTTAAAGACCTCCAAAGTAGGAGACTCCACCACACTCCTTGGCAGCAAATTCCACTGTCGAACAGCTCTTACTGTCAGGAAGTTCTTCCTAATGTTTAGGTGGAATCTTCTTTCTTGTAGTTTGGATCCATTGCTCCGTGTCCGCTTCTCCGGAGCAGCAGAAAACAACCTTTCTCCCTCCTCTATGTGACATCCTTTTATATATTTGAACATGGCTATCATATCACCCCTTAACCTCCTCTTCTCCAGGCTAAACATGCCCAGCTCCCTTAGCCGTTCCTCATAAGGCATCGTTTCCAGGCCTTTGACCATTTTGGTTGCCCTCCTCTGGACACGTTCCAGTTTGTCAGTGTCCTTCTTGAATTGTGGTGCCCAGAACTGGACACAGTACTCCAGGTGTGGTCTGACCAGAGCAGAATACAGTGGCACTATTACTTCCCTTGATCTAGATGCTATACTCCTATTGATGCAGCCCAGAATTGCATTGGCTTTTTTAGCTGCCGCGTCACACTGTTGGCTCATGTCAAGTTTGTGGTCAACCAAGACTCCTAGATCCTTTTCACATGTACTGCTCTCAAGCCAGGTGTCACCCATCTTGTATTTGTGCCTCTCATTTTTTTTGCCCAAGTGCAATACTTTACATTTCTCCCTGTTAAAATTCATCTTGTTTATTTTTGCCCAGTTCTCTAATCTGTCAAGGTCGTTTTGAAGTGTGATCCTGTCCTCTGGGGTGTTAGCCACCCCTCCCAGTTTGGTGTCATCTGCAAATTTGATCAGGATGCCCTTGAGTCCATCATCCAAGTCGTTGATAAAGATGTTGAATAAGACCGAGCCCAAGACAGAACCCTGTGGCACCCCACTAGTCACTCTTCTCCAGGATGAAGAGGAACCATTGATGAGCACCCTTTGGGTTCGGTCAGTCAGCCAGTTACAAATCCACTGAGTGGTAGCATAGTCAAGACCGCATTTTACCAGCTTCTTTACAAGAATATCATGGGGCACCTTGTCAAATGCCTTGCTGAAATCAAGGTAGGCTACATCCACTGCGTTCCCTTCATCTACCAGGCTTGTAATTCTGTCAAAAAACGAGATCAGGTTAGTCTGACATGACTTATTTTTCAGAAATCCATGCTGACTATTGGTGATCACAGCATTCCTTTCTAGGTGCTCACAGACTGTTTGCTTAATGATTTGTTCCAGAATCTTCCCTGGTATTGATGTCAGACTGACTGGGCGGTAATTATTTGGGTCCTCTCTTTTCCCCTTTTTGAAAATAGGGACAACATTTGCCCTCCTCCAGTCTGCCGGGACTTCGCCTGTTCTCCAGGAATTCTCAAAGATGACTGCCAGTGGTTCTGAGATCACATCTGCCAGTTCTTTTAATACTCTTGGATGCAGTTCATCTGGCCCTGGAGACTTGAATACATCTAAACTAGCCAAATATTCTTGTACTATCTCCTTAGTTATTCTGGGCTGTGTTTCCTTTGCTGAATCATTTGCTCCAAATTCTTCAGGTCGGGCATTGTTTTCTTTATCGGAGAAGACTGAGGCAAAGAAGGCATTGAGTAGTTCAGCCCTTTCTGTGTCCCCTGTTTGCATTTCACCATCTTCTCCTCTGAGTGACCCCACAGTTTCTTTGTTCTTCCTTTTGCTACGAACATACCCATAAAAGCCTTTTTTGTTGCTTTTAACCTCTCTAGCAAGCCTGAGTTCATTCTGTGCTTTAGCTTTTCTGACTTTGTGTCTACATGTGCTGGCTATTTGTTTGAATTCCTCTTTGGTGGTTTCCCCCCTTTTCCATTTTTTGTACACATCCTTTTTTAATCTTAATTCAGTTAAAAGTTCTTTAGATAGCCACCCTGGCTTCTTTAGGCACCTTCCATGTTTCCGTCTCATTGGTATTGCCTGACGTTGTGCTTTTACTATCTCCCTCTTAACAAACTCCCAGCCATCATGAACTCCCTTTCCTTTTAGTATTACTGTCCATGGGATCTCACCCAGCACTTCCCTAAGTTTTATGAAGTCGGCTTTCTTAAAGTCAAGAAATTGAGTCCTAGTATGCTTGGCTGCTCCTTTCCGCTGTATAGTAAACTTCAGAAGAGCATGATCACTCGCGCCTAATGATCCTTCCACTTCTACCCCACTAACCAGGTCATCAACATTGGTTAGGACCAGATCTAAAATGGCTGTTCCTCTTGTTGCTTCTCCCACTTTCTGGACAATGAAGTTGTCTGCAAGGCCAGTGAGGAATCTGTTTGACCTTATGCTCTTGGCTGAGTTTGACGTCCAACAAATATCTGGGTAATTGAAGTCCCCCATTACTACTACCTCCCTTCCTTTTGCATGCTTGGCCATCTGTTCCAGGAAGGCATCATCTATGTCCTCCGTTTGGCTTGGGGATCTATAGTAAACTCCCACAATGAGGTCTCTGTTATTCTTCTCTCCCTTAATTTTGACCCAAATGCTCTCACTTTGGCTTTGAGGATCTAAATCTTGGATCTCTTCACAGGTATACACATCCCTGACATATAACGCCACTCCTCCTCCTTTCTTGTCTGGTCTGTTTCTCTGAAATAGATTGTATCCCCCCATTATTACATTCCAATCGTGGGACTTATCCCACCAGGTTTCAGTGATGCCTATTATGTCATATTTAGTTTGCTGTACCAAGAGCTCAAGCTCATCTTGTTTATTTCCCATGCTTTGCGCATTAGTGTACAGACATTGAAGTCCATTAATCTTTCCCCCGTGTCTCTTATTTAAGGATTTTTTCCTCCCACCACTAGGTCCGCGTGCTGTTTGCTCCATTTGGTCTATGACATTTGGATGATCATCTTCATTAATTGATAGACTCCTACCTTCAGGAGCATTGTCTCCCTCCCCCACATTAGTCAGTTTAAAGCCCTCCTGATGAGGTTTCTGAGATTTTTGGCAAAAACATTTCTCCCAACCGTTGTGAGGTGCAGCCCATCGCTTGCCAGAAGTCCATCTTCAAGAAACTGCAGTCCGTGATCTAAGAATCCAAACCGTTCCTGTTTACACCATTTGCGAAGCCAGCTGTTCACTTCCACTATTTTCCCCTCTCTCCCTGGGCCACGTCGTTCAACTGGGAGGACAGACGAGATGACAATTTGTGCATTTAGTTGCTTCAATTTCCTGCCGAGAGCCTCGTAGTCTCTTTTGATCTTCTGGAGGCTATTGCTTGCAGTGTCATTGGTTCCCACATGAACCAAGAGGAAGGGGTATTCGTCAGTGGGTTTTATTATTCCTTGCAGTCGTTCAGTTACATCTTGGATCTTAGCCCCGGGGAGACAGCACACTTCCCGAGACATCTTGTCAGGCCCACAGATCACTGCTTCTGTTCCCCTCAGTAGGGAATCCCCTATCACCACTACACGCCTCCTCTTGGGTTTGGTCGGGGTTCTTCCGTGAGCTGTCTGTTCCAAGGTCACCTGCACATTCCCTGAGGACTGACTTTGCTGCTCGTCTTCATATACCTGATCGACTGTAATGAGGGAGAGATCCTCAAATGGAGTCTGCTCTTCGTCTTCCATGTTAGGGGAGAGGACCTCAAAGCGATTGTGTATTTCTAGACAATCAGAGTGGACCCTGGGCCTCCTACTTCTTTGAGTCACGTTTCTCCATATATCTGGCTCCTGTGTTGGTGAACTAGACTCCTTCTCAGGGGAGTCCCCTGTCTCCTCCTTGGTGGGGACGGTGTGCTCTGTTGCTTCCAAGAAGAGCTCCAGCTCTCTAATTCTTTGGAGCGTAGCTACACGTTCCTCCAGTTGCTGGACTTTGTCTTTTAATAGGGCAATCAACATGCAATTGCTGCAGGTAAAGCTGCCTGCAACCTTTGGCAAGATGGCAAACATTGCGCAGGAATCGCAGGCGACTGCAGCTGTTCCCTCCCCTTCCATCTTGAGATCGTGTTGTTGGGGTTGGCTACAGAGGTCCTCCATCATAAAAAGCTTGAAGACAGGACAAATAACTTCCCCCACACAAAAAAACACCTAGATCTCCCCCCACAAACGTTTGAGACTCCACTGAAGGCTACGACGAGCCACCACTGAGGGCTACGGCGAAAAGTGCCCCTTCAGCCGTTCCATTATTGTTTTGTATGGAACAGTAGCGACGTCTTCAGGCGCAAGGAGAGCCCGGGTGATTTCAAACGTCTCCTCTCCGCAGACGCTGAAGAATATCGCCCTCTTCTTGGCATCTTCTTCGTCGGTGACCCCTTTGGCTTCTAGGAGGAAGGTGAAACGGGAGGCATACGCTTCCCAGTCTCCGGATGCTGGGTTGAACGGCGAGAAGCTGCTGTTGGTTGCCATTCTGAGTTCCTTGGGTCCCGGACTCTCTGGGATTTATGGTGATGGACAAGGGGGAGGACTGCACAAAGGTCAATTTGTGTTGCCTCCATATTTAAAAGCACCTTTAGGAGTTCCTTGGCACCGCCCAGAGTTCTCCATCTTGGGTCTCCATTTTGTATAGTTAGGCTCACTTTCCTAGGTGTTAAAGTCAAGGATTGATGACCTAATTGAAGGTTAAGGTTGTATTTAAATTTGTCAGTACGTTTGCTATTTAAGGACACAGTGGCGTAGCGTGGGGGGTGCCAGGGGTGCCGGCCGCACCGGGCGCAACATTTTGGGGGGCGTGTTTGGCCAGCCCTCCTCGAGGAAGCAGGAACCCCACTGTCCTCAGACCTCCTCCGAAGGCTGGCGGTGGGGCAGAGAGACCTCCTCCCGCCGCCAGGCTTCGGAAGGCTATCCTGAAGACTTGTGGTGGGAGCAGTGGCGTAGCGTGGGGGGTGCAGGGGGGGCCTGCTGCACCTGGCGCAACATCTGGAGGGGCGCGGAAGAGACTCGAGTGCTAAAATCCACGGGTTAGGGGGCGCAAAATACTTGCCTTGCCCCGGGTGCTGAGAACCCACGCTACGCCACTGTAAGGACAAACTCCTCGTCCCCTTCCTCTCTTCAAAGGACTTAACACCGGCTGACGCTGGAGAAGCAGTAACTAGCTTTTGTTGGAGGCTGTACAGCTGGGACGAAAGATCATCTAGTCTTTTGAATATACAGTGCAAGGTTTTGATTATTAAATGGGACTGTTCAAATGTCATATGGTTGGCCGTGCCAAGGGCCAATTCCTCCTTCTGAGGAGAGACTACACTCTTACTATTGGCCACATCGCTTGTTATTTGTGGTATTATTCGCTCTTCGTCTTTAAGTGCAGACGCGCAATCACTCAGAGGGTTAAAACGATTCTGAGTTTCTACCGTGTAGGAACAATAATAATAATAATAATAATAAATTTTATTTATATCCCGCCCTCCCCAGCCGAAGCCGGGCTCAGGGCGGCTAACAACAATAAAACAGTACAAAAGTACAACATAAACAACATTCTAAAATCATTCATTATAAAAATTAATTAATTCAAGCGACTAGCAAACATTGGGCCAGAGCTCTGCGAAGATTGCCGAGGGAGTGAGTCAGGCTGTGCCCTGGCCAAAGGCCTGGTGGAACAGCTCTGTCTTGCAGGCCCTGCGGAAGGATGTCAAGTCCCGCAGGGCCCTGGTCTCTTGTGACAGAGTGTTCCACCAGATCGGAGCCACAGCCGAAAAAGCCCTGGCTCTAGTTGAGGCCAGCCTAACTTCTCTGTGGCCTGGGACCTTCAAGATGTTTTTATTTGAAGACCGTAGGTTTCTCTGTGGGGCATTCCAGGAGAGGCGGTCCCGTAGGTACGAGGGTCCTAGGCCATATAGGGCTTTAAAGGTTAAAACCAGCACCTTAAACCTGATCCTGTACTCCACCGGGAGCCAGTGCAGCTGGTATAGCACCGGGTGAATGTGATCTCGCAGCGAAGACCTCGTAAGGAGTCTTGCTGCAGCATTCTGCACCCGCTGGAGTTTCTGGGTCAGTCTCAAGGGCAGCCCCACGTAGAGCGAGTTACAATAATCCAGTCTGGAGGTGACCGTCGCGTGGATCACAGTGGCTAGGTCAGGGCGAGAGAGGTAAGGAGCCAACTGCTTAGCTTGGCGGAGATGGAAAAATGCCGCCTTTGTTATAGCTGCAATCTGCGCCTCCATGGTAAGGGAGGTGTCGAAGATTACACCCAAACTCTTAACGGACGGTGCTGGCACTAATTGCGCCCCCGCAAGAGATGGGAGTTGCCCCCCCAATCCCATATCGCCCCGTCCCAGCCACAGGACCTCTGTCTTCGAAGGATTTAGCTTCAACTGGCTCCCACGTAACCATCCAGCCACAGCTTCCAGACATCTGGTCAGTGTGTCTGGGGCCGAGTCAGGATGGCCATCCATCAACAGATAGAGTTGGGTGTCATCGGCATACTGATGACAACCCAGCCCAAAACTCCGGACAAGCTGGGCGAGGGGGCGCATAAAGATGTTGAAAAGCATCGGGGAGAGTATCGCGCCCTGAGGTACTCCACACACCAAGGAGTGGCGCGATGACAATTCCCCCCCAAGCGCCACCCTCTGTCCCCGACCAGAGAGAAACGAGCGCAGCCACTGAAGGACTGTGCCCTGGATCCCCACGTCGGCAAGGCGGTGGTCCAGAAGTTCGTGATCGACCATGTCGAAAGCTGCTGATAGATCTAGAAGAATCAGCAGCCCCGACCCGCCTCGATCCAGCTGTCTACGAAGGTCATCTGTTAGGGCGACCAGAGCCGTCTCGGTCCCATGACCAGCGCGGAAGCCGGACTGGAATGGATCCAGAGCCGATGTTCCATCCAGAAACCCACCAAGCTGTTCAGCAACCGCTCTCTCAATCACCTTACCCAGGAACGGAAGATTCGAAACCGGGCGGTAATTGGATAGATCTAAAGGATCTAATGATGTTTTCTTTAAGAGCGGGCGCACCACTGCCTCCTTCAGTTCCCCTGGGAATGTCCCCGTGCCAAGGGACAAATTGATGATATCCCCCAGGAGGGCCCGCACCTCGTCTGGACACGCTCTAATCAGCCAAGACGGGCACGGGTCGAGAGGACAAGTGGTGGGCTTTCCAGCTCGAAGGAGTCTGTCCACATCGGCTGGGGATATCCGGTCAAAGTGGTCCAGTACTGGACCCGAGGACAGTCGAGGGGCCTCCAGTTCCTTTATTGTATCCAAATTGGCAGGGAGGTCATGGCGGAGCAACAGGACTTTCTCTGCAAAAAAGCTCGCAAATGCCTCACAGCCGTGTGTCAATTTGTTATTTAAATTTGGCTGTCCCTCAAGGGACGTTAAAGACCTGATTATGCTAAATAATTGTGCTGGGCGAGAGCTAGCGGATGCAATGGAGGCCGAGAAGTATGACTTCTTAGCAGCCTTCACCGCCATCTCGTAGGTTTTCATAAAAGCCCTATAAGATGTTCTTGAGGCTCCGTCACGGGCACCCCGCCATACTCGCTCTAGCCGTCTGAGGTCCCGCTTCATTTTCCGGAGCTCCTCGGTAAACCAGGGAGCCCGGTTTCTGCGGGGTCGCAGAGGGTGCTTAGGTGCGATCTCATCGATGGCTGCCAGGAGCTGGGCATTCCAGCCCTCAACAAGCTCAGTCAATGAGTCGCCAGGGGGAGCAAAGTCCCGCAAGGCTTGGCGGAATCTCTCAGGGTCCATCAGCCTCTGCGGGCGAGCCCAAATTGGCTCGCCACCTAAGCAGGGTGGGGGTGGAAAGTCAATCCTGGCTTTCAGAGCGTAGTGATCAGACCATGGCACCTTCATCAAAGGAGACATGATCACATCTATACCGACGCCAAAGATCAAATCCAGCGTGTGGCCTGCTTGATGTGTGGGGCCCGAAACAAACTGGGAGAGCCCTAGTGTCGCCATGGTAGACACCAGGTCCAGAGCCTGTGAGGAGGGAGTGGCATCAGCGTGGAAGTTGAAGTCTCCCAATACCAATAGGTTAGGGAACTCCAAGGCCCAGCCGGCTACCGCCTCCAGCAGGCCTGACAGGGTGGCTGCTGGTGCGCTAGGTGGCCAGTACACCAGCCAGACAGCCAAGCTCTCCTCGGAGCCCCACACTAGGCCAACACATTCAATGCCGGGGATCAATGGTGATGGCAGAGCCCTGAAAGAACAATCTTCCCGGATTAATAATGCCACCCCTCCCCCCCGGCCCACAGTCCGTGACTGGTGGAGGACAGAGAAACCCGGGGGCGCCATCTCTCGTAAGGTAACTGTTGCCCCTTCGCGCACCCAGGTCTCCGTCACACAAGCCAGGTCGACCCCCTGCGAGATAAAGAAATCTCGCAGGGTGGCGGTTTTATTGCCTATAGACCTGGCATTGCACAGCACCAGTGACGGAGGTGAGTAATCCTTGCTCACCCTACCCTCGTCTCTCGGGATGGGGCGCAGATTGGAAAGGGTACGAGCGTATCCATATCTCGATCCCCTTCGCCTGTAACATCTGCCCCCACCGCCATACCTCCCTCGCCCCTCCACGGTAGCAATCCCAGGCCTCATAGTGGCCTCCATTGATGGCAATTAATATTATTCTTTCACAGCCTAGAACAATAAAACCTTAAAACAATAAAAACAAAAAACAAAAACAACCCAGAAAACAATAAAGCAATACAAGCAAAAACTGCAAAAATTACAAATCCAGTAGAATACTCCCTTCTTTAAAGTGACATGGTTCAAGCTTTGTTTGCTTTGATCTCGGAAAGGGAACGGGGACTGTCTCCTCAGAATCTCTAAGACGTTTCCCATATCCCATAGTTCAGATATCGAAAAGAGGGGGGATAGTATTTTAACGTCAACTCAGGTGATAAATATTTTATTCAAGCCTACCAGCACTTGCAGTGTGATTATATTTCACTGCCTATTAATATGAAAGTCAGCGTCTTCACCTTCACCCTCACAGGCCGGCTAATGATTTAAAAGTCCACCCGACAGCTCCCGGAGTCCTTTACTGATAAAAGTTGGCCGGAGGAAGGTGAAACGGGAGGCATACGCTTCCCAGTCTCCGGATGCTGGGTTGAACGGCGAGAAGATGCTGTTGGTTGCCATTCTGAGTTCCTTGGGTCCCGGAGCTGAAGCCTGGATACACGGTGCGAGGCAGCGGTGCGGCAGGTGGCGGTGCTGCGGTGCTGGGTGTGGCGGTCAGCTCAGCGGGATCCCATCCTCGTCGCCAGTGAAATATACTCAGAGTCGAGAGTGGATTTCATGCTCTTTATTCAGCTCATGGTGGTGAGGAGCGAATGGAAGTCCCCTCAAAGTATCTGCTTTATATACATTATTTACACAATGGGCTGCACGTGATTGGCTAATTCCGGAATTCTCCTGTAGGCCAATCAGGTTGTGGATTCACTTCTATCTGGAGCTGGATTGGGTGGCTCCTGCCAACCAATCATACTGCTGCATTGTTCTAGGACCGATCAGACTGCTGCATTCTGAATCCTATTGTTCTAGGACCAATCAGACTGCTGCATTTTGGAGCCTATTGTTCTAGGACCAATCAGACTGCTGCAGTTTGGATCCTATTCAACTCAGTACATAACACCACTTTTTCCCTTTCTAGAGGCAAGGGACCTATTAGGATTATCTGCCTCTGGAGGCTGGTGTATCTAATGGGTTTCCAGGTAACGCTGAGGTTTTTTTCTGTGATATGACTGGCACTCCTATCAAAGCCCTGGCCAGCCTCTGGAACATCTGAATGGCTCAGGCTTTTGACATGATCACTTCTGAGCATCCTCTCCCACTTGACTCCTTGGTATACTGCAGAACGGAAACAAGTTGAAAGATGGAGGAAAGATCTGGCTGCATACAACTGAACAGTGGTGTGGGCTCATCATTAAGCATACATAGTGGTACTGAAGATAGCAGTATACTCAGCTACAAGTGATCGCTAATGAAGAAGAAAGACAGTCCGACTCAAGGAGGTGGTGGAACCAATGGTAGCTATGTGTAAGCACTGTGACTTGTTTGCAAAGCATTTTGAGGATAAAACCACTTGCATCCGCTGGGATCTTGACTCTGCTGTTATAGCAGATGAGTCTCATGGGTGTCCAGAGCACTGTCCAGTCCTGTCGTTTTGGATAATTTTCAGATAGTAAGGCTTGAGGATGTGGACAAGGTGTTTGTATTAGTCAGGGCAACGACTTGTGCTTCGGACCCTTGCCCTTCTTGGCTGATGAAAAGTAGCGGGGGTGGTGGTAATTGACTGGGCCAGGAAGAGTGTTCCTATTTCCATCTGAAATGCAGGACGGCATAACATTCTGATCCAAGTTTCATTCAGAAAACAGTATCCATAATATCAGCAGCAGGCTGCTGCAGTCAAATTGGCCAGTCAGAATGGAAAATCCTATTTTAACAAAACCAATAAAAGAGAGCGGCAATACTATTTTCTTGTTTCCCTTGTTCAACTACAATTCCATAAAACAGTGGATTTGTAGGTTCTCATTAATAAAAAATAAATAAAGGGTGCGAGGGGTGGTTGGGATCGATGTGCCTATACTTCTTAATTCCACCCCTGGGCCTTTTCTATACTGAAAATAGTGTCAATTTGTTCCCCTTCCACTGCTGTAAATATTGCTCCCTTAGAAAATAAGTGATTTATTTGACTGGAACAAAATCCATCTTGTGTCTCCAAGTGGTTTAGGGTTGTATGATCTATGTCTGGATTGGCCCACTTAATGCTATTTATTGCTCTATGAATGATATTAAGATGGATTTCTTAAGTCTGGTGGAATTACTTTTTCTTCTTTTGTGCAATTTTTACTTGCCATAGCAAACAAGACTTTGCCCATGTACCCATATAAAATAACTATTATCGTTCTTTTCCTCTGCATTTTTAAAGCATAAATATTATTGGCTTTGAGGCAACAATGACAGAATGTGCTGACATCAGAAAAATGCCAGCTCCAGCCCAACCAGAAGTAAAATGTATAGGGCATATTGAGAGATGGGTGGCAAAGCTGTGCATATGCTTTGTCCTCCCCAGCAGTATATATTGTGGGAGAGTAGCTAGAGGAAGCAGAGAAAAGCTCCAACCAATATTATTTTTTCTATATTTTTTTTTAATGCAAAGTTTTTAATGCAAGTTTGCTTGTTTATTTTAAATTCAATTTGTAAAGGTCCCTTTAGAAACGAAAAGATACAAACACAAGTTAAGCACACAGTTTGCTTTTAGTTCAACACTTTCTTCATCCATCAATTTTACCCAAAATCACAAAAGTAATATTACAAAGCTTTCACAGTGCACGTTTACATATTCTGCATATACATCTATTCACTCTTCAAACAATGCATTTCCATTGAATTTGGCTTAAAAAACATCAGGCTGGAAATATATAACGTTTTAAACCAATGTGTTTTTCCTCTTAAAAAAAAAAGAAAATATATTACTTGGAGAGAAGCCCATATTGCACTAATTCCCAAACAAGACATGGACATAAGGCAGGTGAAAAATTATAGGCCAATCTCGCTCCTAAATAATGATTACAAATTGTTTGCCAGTATATTGGCCAATAGACTTAAAAATGTATTTGGAGAGGAGATTGGAAAGAACCAAACTGGATTTCTACCTGGTAGACAGATGAAGGACAATGTTAGAAATATAATTGATATGGCGGGCGCCGGGGCGTTTTTCTGACGGCTCGTTGCGCTGAGCGGGGCTGCGGCCGTCGGGGCGGCCGCCTACGGGGCTCACGATTTCCGTCGCAGCGACCGAGATGACGACTTGAAAGAGCTCTACGAGATGGCCAACAAATACCACTTCCTCCACAGCCTGGCCCTCCTGGCTGTGCCCCACTGCCGCTATCCCATGATGGCCGGCAGCATCCTGTCTCTGGCCATGGGGATGTTCTCTGGCGCCCTGTATTACCACGCCGTGACAGGGGACCCGATCCTGACCAAGGCAGCCCCGTATGGTGGTTCCCTCCTCATCCTCGGCTGGATCGCCATGGCCCCTTGACACCCCGTTCTGTCCCCATGTGGCCCCCATCTCCCAACGCCAGGGCAGCCAGCCCTGCCCCTCCCTCCTCCCTTAGGCTAGCCAGAAGGGAGCCCTAGGAGAGGAGAGATTTCCAAATGTCAGAGTGGGATCCCTTGAGGTCTTTAGCCCGCTATCGCCATTGTTATTTATAACAATACTAGAGGTCCTGTTGAGGAAAATAGAAGCAACAAAAGAAATAAAGGGGATTGGTGTAGGCTCAAAAGAATACAAGTATTAGGCCTTTGCCGACGACGTTGTCTTGAATTTAGAACAACCTATGTCCAGTGCAATAGAAGCTTTGAAAAAGATTGACGAGTATGGGCAATTAGCAGGCTTTAAGCTCAACAAAAATAGGACAAAAATATTAACTAAAAATTTGGACAGTAAAGAAATAGGAGAACTACAACAAAAGACAGGTATGTCGATAGAAAAAAAGGTAAAATACCTAGAGTCTGGCGCACATCTAAGAACATAAACCTCTTTAAAGACAACTATGAAAAGGTGTGGAATGAAGTGAAGAGAGATCAGGAGATATGGACTAGAATGAAATTATCAATGATGGGTAGAATCTCAACTATCAAAATGAACGTGTTACTGAGACTGCTGTTTTGATTTCAGACAATTCCGGTTATCAGTGGAACAAAACAATTTAATGTATGGCAAAGACGATTGTCTAAATTTATCTAGCAGGTTAAAAAGCCAAGAATTGAGTATAAAATATTGACAGATGCAAAAGAAAGAGGCGGTTTTTCCCTGCCAGATCTAAAAATTTACTACGAGGCGGCGTGTTTTTGTTGGTTGAGAGAATGGATAAGGTAAAAGGTAAAGGTACCCCTGCCCGTACAGGCCAGTCTTGACAGACTCTAGGGTTGTGCGCTCATCTCACTCTAGAGGCCGGGAGCCAGCGCTGTCCGCAGACACTTCCGGGTCACGTGGCCAGCGTGACGAAGCTGCTCTGGCGAAGCACCAGAGCAGCACACGGAAACGCCGTTTACCTTCCCGCTGTAAAGCGGTACCTATTTATCTACTTGCACTTAAGGGTGCTTTCGAACTGCTAGGTGGGCAGGAGCTGGGACCGAACGACGGGAGCTCACCCCAACGCGGGGATTCGAACTGCCGACCATGCGATCGGCAAGTCCTAGGCGCTGAGGTTTTACCCACAGCGCCACCCAGGATAACCTTAGATAATTCAGATATATTGGATTTGGAGGGATTTGACAACAGATTCGCGTGGCACGCCTACCTGTGGTCAGAATGGTCAGAATGCACAGAGGGTTTTTGAACCATACTATTAGAAAATCATTGTATGAGGTGTGGAGCAGACATAAAACATTATTGGAATGCAAAACTCCGAGGTGGCTCTCACCTCTGGAGGCTTTTGCAGTCAAAAAAATAAATAAATATGGGAACTGAATGGGCGACATACAAAGACTTGCTGATGGAAGTGATAATAAAACAAAGTTAAAGACATTTGAAGAACTAAGAGGAAAGGTAACCGATTGTTACAAGATGTGTTTAGAGAGGATAATAGAAGAAACGGATTTGGAAGTAACAAATCTAAATTGGAGACAGAATTGCTGGGTAGTAAAATGAAAATACTGTCGAAAATGTATCAGTTACTACTGGAGTGGCACACAAAGGATGAAGAGGTAAAAAGTGTTATGATTAGGTGGGCCCAGGATTTAGGGCACAATATTGATTTTAAAAGGTGGAGAAAACTGTGGACCGAAACAATTAAATTCACAGCATGTGTGTCACTCAAAGAAAATATATTTAAGATGATGTATCGATGGTATATTAGACATGCCAAACTTGCTAAGATGTATAGAAATCAAGACAAAAATTGTTGGAAGTGTAAGGAGAAGGAGGGGAACTTCCTCCATCTGTGGTGGACTTGTTCTAAAGTGAAAGCCTTCTGGGACATAATATATGAGTTAAAAAAGGTTTTGAAATATAATTTTAATAAAAAACCAGAGGCATTTCTATTAGGCTTAATTGGTGAGGAAATACATAAAAGTGATGTAAACATGTTTATGTATGCCACAATGGCTGCAAGGACACTTCTGGCTCAGAAATGGAAGCAGCAGGAACTTCCAACACTGGAAGACTGGCAGCTCAAGAATATGGAGTTCGAAGACATAATCCGGAATCAGCGTGACGAACTGTTTCCAAAGGACTGGAACACATTTATGAAAGAAAATTGTAAACATTTGAAAACGTTTGTAGGCTTGAATTGAAATGTTTTGTAATGTAACTATAAGGAACTGATTTACCGATAATAAGGTGAAATATTATAATTTGACAAAGGGTAAATAAGTGCTTATAGAAATGCGAAGAATATGGAAAGTTATGTGGAAGTCAGAAAGAGGTCGATGCTCTTACATATTAAGTCATAGAATTATGTAACAAAATGTGAATATGATTTAATGGAAAACTCAACAAAAATTACTTTAAAAACATAAAAAGGGAAAATATATTAGGAGTGGCTTTTCTTTTAATAAGTTAATAAATGAACTACTTCATTGGCACAGCATCCGAATGAGGTGTAGTGGTTGTATAGTTCTTGATACCTTTTGTTTCATAGTTATATTTGGGTTGCTGCTTAAAAAAAATGGTTAGCTTTTTGTATCATAAAGTTCACAAAACTGATTCCTAATATACAACTGAAAGCAGAAATGGGGCACTTTTCCCTTTTGCCTTGCTGCAGATATGCATGCTATTTTACCATAGCTCACAGAATGGCGTGATGGCACCTTTTTACTACATATGTGAATTATTAAAAAAAACCTGTTACTCGTTGAAATTGTGTCTGGTCAATATATTTCAGCTTCATGTTTTGTTACGCGTTTAATGTTTTTTCTATTTTTAAAAAAGTGCCAGAATTCACGAACACTTCCCTTGTTCTCTAATGGTGCCCACCTGAGAGGTGCTGGATCTGTTCGAGCAAGTTCCAGCTGAGAAAAAGCCCTGGTTCTAACTTGCCTAAGTGGGGAAAGTTGGCATTACTACAGTGAGTGAACAGATGCAAGAAGCAGCATCCTGTATCATATAATGATATCATATAACATTGGACAACATTACTTTTTACCAATATGAAATTCCGTGCAACATACCATCCGCTTGGCCAGAAAAGTCAACAAATGTGTCATTGGCACAGCGTCCAATCGGAAGCGAGGGCGGTGGAGGCGTCTGGTCTTTCTGCTTCTCTTTGGTCTTAAGAAGCGGCCATGGATAGCGACCCAATTCTTATTCTCTTGCTTTTTGACTCTTGAAAAATATGTACATTAGGGGGGGAAGTATCAATTTCTTTTCTGCTGCTGCTGTTGCCCAGGACTGACCTGCTGATAGCCTGAAGGGCCCTGCCCTGCTTCTCTTTACCTGGGTTGTGGTGGGGCCTGACAGGCTCAGTAAAGGACTGCTGCTCGACAACTCTGACCCCCCCCCATCATTCCTGTATACTTCTACCCCTGTACAATCAACAATCTTCCTCAAGACAATTTCATCCTCTTTATATTAATTTGGGGTCAGTCAAGCAAATCTTTCAAACATCACCACCACCATCTAATTGGGGTTTGTGTGACCCCAGCATCAGACTGGTAAAGCAGTTTCTACTTAAATAAAAGTAAAATTATCACACAATATCTTGAAAGGGAAAGGTACCTGCATCCTTTTCAGATCCAAATAATAAAGCTGCATATGGTGTCATACAAAGGACCCCAAATCAAAAGGTTAGTTAAAGAGCCATTGAGAGGCGGGAGACAAACCATATAGAGAGTCTTGCTGTTTGTATTATTAGCTGCTTGTGTGCTTGTTCATGGCAGTCATGTTTTCAAGATGCTCTTCAATCTGACAGATAGAAACGTTATTTTAAAAACAAATTTAAAAGGTGGGCATTCGATCCATTTTCACTATGAAGTCTCCCAATTTTTGCCTTCAACCATCCTCTAAAATTGAAACGCTCTCAACAGCTTCACTAAGAGTTGACATCCTTGTGTGTGACATCTCGTTACACTGGCAGTTTCTTGAACATCCAGCAAGAATAGAAAAGAACTCAGCTTATGTTGACACAAAACAGCATGATGAATTGTGACACACAAACACACACACATCTGTATCCCCCCCCCCCACTATGTATTATTTTTCCCTGTGGTGGAATAATTACAATTCTTCTACCTGCACCAGGAATGGAGAATCTTTGGTCCTCTGGAGGCCAGTCCCCATCATCCTTGACCACTGGCCATGCTGCCTAGGGAAGATTGGGGATATTGTTAATACATGCTTTCTATTCAAAGTTCCTGTTTAATGGCTAAAATTTGCCAGTTTTCAAGAATTCCACAGCAGGAAAGTTAGCAAGGAAGGGAGCAAACTAATATATTTCTCCTTAAACAAGAAAACATTAAAATAAAAAGGAGTACTCATTAGCATGGCACGGTACAGAGCCAACAATATTCCCATTATTGCTTATTATTACTATTACCAAGACTCTTTTCAAAAATAGATTAGAGGTTTGGAAGAAACTCAGCTGACAAAGGAATTGTGAGAAGCAGAAAACTCCATCATTGTACCCATTATTTGCTTTAAAGGAAAACTAAGCACCTCTAAGTAATCATCAGGTATACTTTATTCATCAGCACTAATTATATATGAAGCATCCAAGTATGAAACTAAGGCATTAATAATGGGAAAACTAACGCTAAGAGAATGGTTTTCAGGACTTTTTTTTGCCTCAGCCCAAATTTGCCTAAGTCTGCAGCCCAACAAATTCTCAGGATCGTTTTACAAACATTTACCTTTACTGCACACTGTTTATGGTTTCTTGCTCCAGTCCTTCCCACTGTAGCCCTCACAGGAGAGGATCCTCTCGGTGTTTATTGTGGGCTTTATCCTGCTGCATGGGTCCTCCTACCACCTCAAGAGAGCTCAGCTTTCACAATGGCAGAAGTGGCTCTTTTCAGGTGTAGCCTATCAGAAGGCAGAAGAGGCGCATTTCCCAGATACACTCAGTAGAGGACCAGACCTCCTTGGACAGAGACCTTTTCCATGGCACAGGAGCGTCCTGGAGAAAGCCTATTTGCACAGACGTCTTTAACGCCTGCTTGGCCTTGTCAGTTAATAGCGCAGTTTACTTTGCTACTGTTTACTTTGCTAAGGAAGCCTCCTACTTGAAGAACTATGCCAAGGAAGCCAACGACAAACTGTTTGGTGTTGATGGGTCACTATTGGAGAGGTAGCTCAAAGCTTAGGTGGTGTACCCCCAGATTTTTGAAGAAAAATTCAGTGGTGCATCCCGGGGTATCAGCCCACGTGTAGTTCAGATTCTGCAGTTTGATTGCACCCACATGGCAGCAAATGCATCGTGCTCTGTGTCAGAGCTGGCCCACACCTCCTTGCAGGCATGTCTTAAGCTTTAAGACCATGGGCCTCCAACCATTTGGGCCATATGACCAAGTAAGGCAACTGTCCAACTGCAGCAGCCCCATTTCCTTTGTAAAAGACGATGAGGAAACAAAAAGGTGAAGAAATAAGAAAGCACAGATTTTTGAAGAACAATTCAGTGGTGCATCCCGGGGTATCAGCCCATGTGTAGTTCAGAATCTGCAGTTTGATTGCACCCAAATGGCAAAAAATGCAGAGTGCTCTGTCTCGGAGCTGGAAAATCAATAAAAAAAATTGAAAACCCCCCAGAAAGATTGAAAATCTCATTTTCTTTAGGAAAACAAGGAGAACGGGGGATTAACCTCATGCTCTGAAAAGGCTGCAAAACAAAGATCATGCATAAATTGTGCCTAAGGAAGGTTCTAAACAGCTGAGGGGTGTAGGTTGGTCCTGCTGCTAGTACCCGTCTGGCTTTTAAGAGCCGCAAAACTGCCGCAACAAACGAGGGTTGTTTAAAAGATAGGGAATATAGAATGCAAAATGGTTGACAATTCAGACTGCCTGCTCTGGTCCAGTCCTGTACTGACAGTACCTTCCCAGAGTATGATATTGTGATGTTTCCTTTGGAGGTCTTTAAGCAGAGGCTTGACAACCATATGTCAGGAGTGCTCTGATGGTGTTTCCTGCTTGGCAGGGGGTTGGACTCGATGGCCCTTGTGGTCTCTTCCCATTCTATGATTCTATGATTCTATGATCTCAGCCGTTCAAACAGTGGCTTGGGTGGGTGGCACCAGTCGCAGATAAAGTGCCTTTGCCCGTGCAAGTGGGAGTTGGCCCCCTTCACACCTTTTGGACTTGGGAGCTTTCAGTGTGTTAAAAGGTCATTGTCCGCCTAGTCATAGGAGGCGATAGCAGTGGGGCAGCTACAAGAATTCTTGGAAAACACAGATGATTTAAATCCATGCCCATCTGGGTTCAATCCTGGCCGAAGAACTGAGTCAGTCTTGGTCGCCCTGATGGATGACCTTTGCAGACAGCTGCCTATGAAAATCTAAGGGTTATGAGAATCGGAGGCAGTGTATCTTTACTTAGTTGCTTCCATTTTAAGGGGGGAAGAGAAGCATGCATGTGTGAAAAACAATGTTGTCCAATGAAATTTGATATTGAATGAATGAATGAATGAATGAATGAATGAATGAATGAATGAATTTATTACGGTCATAGACCAGAAGAAAGGAAAAAAAAAAAAACATAAAAGGCAGCAATAATTTACAAGGGAATGATGGTGTCAGTTAAAAGTTGTAAAATTATACATAAAAACAATGCACATATACACACACACCCACACACACACACATATACATACTCATATGTGCACTACAGTATATGTATGGGCTTAAAAAGGGGGGGGGGCTTATCCAGGGGTCAGATCTTTTACTTTTTTGCAGCTAATGCCCTCCGCTTGATCGCGGCCGCAGAAAACTTGGCCACTTTCAATGTTACTTCTGGGTTTTTGTCTCCTAGTAGGATTTTCAGCCGCTGAGATTCAGATCGACCTGGAAATTTCTGAACGATAGGGGAGATAAACAGTAACCTGATATCCCCGTAAAGGTCGCAGTGTAACAGCACATGTGAAGCCGTTTCCACCTCCTTCAGACCACATGGGCAGACTCGTTCAGCATAGGGTGTGCCCTCGTATCTGCCCTTTAGTAAGGCCGATGGCAATACATCAAATCTAGTAAGGGTAAACGCCCGCCTATATTTTGCGATTTGTAGGTCCATCAAATATGGGGTTAGGTTAAACCCTTTTCCATAATCTTGGATAGCTGGATATTTATCTATCTTGCTCATATGGTCCTGAAGCTCTACATCTCCTATTCGCTGGCTCACCATCATTTTAGCCTTTTCAAAGCCTGAGGCTATAAGTTCTTGTGAGGAAAGCCCCAGGCCCCTCAGTTTTTCATAGAGCGACAATCTCCATTTAGACTGGAACGGGTCTAGTAGAGTCAATGGAGCCACTCCCACTGGGAAAAATATGAGTTTTAGCCAGAAATGAATCTTCAGGATCCATATCCTGGCATTAATAGGGAGTTGGCCAACCTCCAGCCTAACGGCAGTGTTAGAGACACAGGTAGGTAACCCTAGTAGGGAACGATAAAATTTAGTTTGTACAGATTCCAGGGACTTGAGTTTTTGACAATTAAATATCTGGGTGCCATAGGTCAATTGTGGAAGTATTTTTGCAACAAAGACCTGGGAGGCAGCGGGAACATATTGACCTCCTTTTCTGTAAAAGAATCTTATGATAGCTCTGGAAGATCTTTGCGCATTTACAATGGAATTCTTAATCTGATGGCACCAAGACCCCTTCTCATCGAAAATTATTCCAAGATATCTAAAAGATGTTACTTGCTCAATAGGTTGGTTATTAATTTTCCATTTATGTCGGAGTTTTCTCTTGGAGAACACCATAATTTTTGATTTGGTGTAGTTTATTATTAGGTGTTCAGCTTCGCAATACTCTGTAAGAGCTCGTAAAAGTTTTCTTAGACCCACACAAGAGAAGGAAATAAGTGCCGCATCATCTGCGTACAAAAGGACCGGGATTGGTGTATTATTTAGATTTGGGGAGTGAGTACTTGCTTCCTCCATCTTTCCGACTAAGGAGTTTATATAGAAGTTAAAAAGAATAGGGGCAAGAACACAGCCTTGCTTGACACCATGGGAACTTTGGATTTCCTTTGATAGGTTCCCATAACGGTCGCATCTAACACGGATCCGAGTATTTTCATGTAGTCTACGGATAAGAAGCAAAAGACGTCTATCGATGTTTGTGACATTTAGTTTTTCCCAAAGTCTGTGCCGGGGTATCGAGTCGAAGGCTGATTTGAAATCTATAAAGGCTACATAGAGAGAGCCTCCTTTCTTTGAGGTGTATTTCTCCACTAGATGTTGCAATACCAGTCCTTGGTCTAGAGTTGATCTATGTGCCCTGAAGCCAGCCTGGGCTTCCTTTAGGATGTGCTCCTGTTCTAGCCAGTCCGCAAACTTTTCACGTAAGTGAGTTGCATAAAGTTTGCTGATGATGCTTAAGAGACTGATTGGTCTGTAATTGGCTGGATCAAGTTTACAGCCTTTCTTGAATATGGGAACGATGATTGCCAATCCCCAGTCCTCTGGTATTATTGCTGTTTGATCTATGCTGGTGAAAAGGGTGGCAAGGACTGGGGCCCACCAGTCAATATTGGCTTTGAGAAGTTCAGGAGAGATGTTATCTGCTCCCGGGGCTTTTCTGTGTTTGAGTGCCTGAATAAGCCTCCTAATCTCCGCAACCGACACCGGAGGCCACTCATCATCTGCCGCACACTGTATTAGTGGCTGTGTCAGAGGCAGAGCTGAATATGAAGATTGAAAAAATGCCTCCCAAGTCCCTGCAGGTATAGTATACTCCACTTCTGAGGAAGTAGGTCGCACTCCATTTGCTACCAGTCTCCAGAAGGTGGCCGAATCTCTCTCTCTGGATGCATCTATTAGGCATTTCCATTCTCTTTTCTGTGCCAGGAGTTTTTTGTTTTTGATCAAAATTTTATAATTCCGTTTATCTTCAAACCGGCCCGTGGGGAGTTGGGGTAAATTGGCAGATCTATAATTCTTGTATTTTTTCAGTAAATTTAGCTTCATATCCTGACATTCTTGATCGAACCAGGGTTTGGAGTTTTTATATACTGAGGATTGTCTACTTGGCCTGTTCCTTTTTTCCTTCAGGGGATCTTGAAGGAGTAAAATTAGCTCCTGAAATAAATTTATCTTTAATTCATGGCTTGAGGAAGTTATGAGGTTTTCTCTCTTAATGAGGAATTCCTTTGAGCATAGCCTACTTGAAATTTCCTTATGCAGTTCATCTGTCCATCTAATGCGCGAATATCTGAGCTCCAAAGCTGTAGGGCTCGAATGCTCGATTTTTTCAGCGCAGGATAAATCCTTTCCCGCAGCCACAAGTGCACTTAATGGCAGATGATCACTGTCTAAGCGCTCCTCCACTTTGCATTCCAGAACTTTGTTTTGAAGATCATACGACACAATTATATAATCAATTGTGGAGGCGCCATTGTTAGATATAAATGTGAATTCTCCGACCTTCTCCCCCTCTGTGCGGCCATTTAATATAACCAGGTCCAACTTATTGACCAAGTGTAGTAGGCATAAGCCGGCATAATTGCAGCCTTTATCCTTTGAGATTCTAGCTGGTATTGGGTGGGTTTCCTCTATAATGGGGGCTGTTTCGTGGAAATGGGCACACAAAGCCTCATCAGATTGTCCAGTTCTGGCATTTAGGTCACCTGCCACCACTACAGAGGCATCAGGAAATTGATTTAGTAGTTTGTCAAGATACTGTTCTAATTGAGCCCAAGTATTTCTTATCAGTCTTTTCTCTCTTTGTGGAGGTAGGTATACATTAATCAACAGCCAGCTTTGGGTTCTCCACTGTACTTGCACAGCTGTGGCCAGATGGTCTAGTGGGTCTAGTTTTTTAAATGTGGCCCTTAGCCTTGTTGAGATTAAGGTAACTAACCCACCTTTAACTCGCCCCCCTCTAGTACTTGAAAGACCTGGGAGGGAGAACGCAGAAAAACCATTTAACTCCACTTCACTTGTGCTCCAGGTCTCCTGGAGGAAAGCAATGTCATGTCTCTGGATATATTTAGCAAAGGATTGGTCAGAACACCTCTTTTGCCAACCTGCAATATTCCAAGTTAGCAAGGCAAGGTTGCACGTTGTCTTGCCAAAAATTGGTCTTAGTCAATTTGCCTTTGAAAGATTTTTTGGGCCTATCTTTTTATCTGTTAGTTGGATTTCATTCATTTTGGCAATGTCCATAGATGTATTATCGCCCAGGTACTCAATGGAATCAGTTGAAGGGTGCAGCGTGCTAACGTTAGTGATCAGTACTCCTTTTTTTGGCAAATCTACCTTGAGGTGTTCCATTTGACTGGTGCCAAGTTCATCCTCATCCAGGTACCTCATGCTGGTCCAAGAGCGCGTTGTGGTTGCCATAGGGATGGTTTCCTTCTTAGATGGTAGGTTGTTGCTGTCCCTTACGCACTGTGTTGGATCTGTTGTTGTCAGGTTTATCTCTGCAGCTGCAGAGGTAATATAAGGGTAGTCTTTCGTGGTTGCCATAGGGATGGTTTCCTTCTTAGGTGGTAGATTGTTGCTGTCCCTTACGCACTGTGTTGGATCTGTTGTTAACAGGTTTATCTCCGCAATTGTAGAGGTATTATAAAAGTAATCTTTCGTGAGGTCTGTCTTAGCTTTTTCAGAGAGGTTCTCTTTCTTCAATTGGTCCGTTGCCGGTTCTTTCTCTCTTACTTTTTCCTGAGCATTCATCTCTGTTAACTTATTTCTAAGGGTCTCCAATCTTCTCAAAATCTCAGATTGGGCAAAGAAAGGCAACAATCCAAACTGATTTATTAATGCCTTTTCTTCTGGATAGAAGTTATCCATCCCCTCATTAGGCAATCTCATCTCCTGTCTTAGTTTCAAGGGCCCTTGTTCAGTATGTTCCAGTTTGTCTTTTGAGTGTCCTCTCTCCTCCTTTGGTTTACAAGTAAATCTTATCTCAGCAGTCGTAAACTCATCAGGGAACAATTTCAAACATGTGCTGTTTTCGAAAAATCTTGTTACCGTTATCCTTTTCTTTGACAGCAGGTATCTTGATCTATATATATATTTAGCCAAGTTTTGATCTTTGAAGGAGGTAATCACTCGCAGAGAATATCCATTGTAGAATATGAAATCTACTGAGGTAATGTCATTTAATTTTATTTTCCCTGGCAGCATATCATCTAAAATATTCACAAAATGCACCAAGCGTTCTTCCTGTGTAAGGAAGCCCTTTGGCTTCGGGTAGTTAAGAAAAGCTAACTTCCTATCTGCCAACATCAGTTTCCATCCTTTATCCTGGGGCAGGTCTTGCCCTGCTACTGGCTCATCTTGAAATCTGCCATAATCAATAGTGTGGGGTGAGTCTTCTTTAATATTTATGGATCCTTGGGGTTTCAGCATAGAGCACCCGGGTAGTGATTCCGTTTCCTCACTTGTTTTATTAGGCAGCAATGATGTTTCTTTCAGAGACTTCAGCTGGATCTTTTTTCCTGGATCCACATTGTTGTTCTCTCTGCTGCCATGTGTAGCAGGTTTGTTAGAGTTTGTTTTTGATTTTGTTGGAATCAGCTTATATAGTCTTTTCCAGCATACTTTGCATGCACGTCGGTTTGTAACAGATTTCCTTGCAGTTTTTATGTTCTTACTTTTCTTTTTAGTTTCAGCTTTCTTCTTATGGGATCTCTTACTAATGCCTCGCTTCTTTTGATTTACTTCAATAGGAAATTCAGTTTTAGGGGCAGATACATGCAGTCCTATGTCCTTTCCTTGGTGTAAATGATTTTCCGCTGCTGATCCTTGTGTGCACTTGCTGGTTGCTGGTTGCTTTGTATATTCTGGCCCTTGAGGGGTGGTTTGTGGATCAACACCATAGGGTTCTGAGCCTTTAGCTTGGAAGGGATAATTTTCCACTAATGTCAGGAGCAGCCCGTTTGTTATTGTTAAGTATTTTTTCATAGCTGCCAGATCCAGATTTATAGAGAGCAGCCAGTCCTGAGGATAGCAGTCATTGTTTTCCGTCTGGGAGCCCATAGATGAAGTCTGGGGTTTCTGGGAGTTTCGGGTTTCTTCCTGTAGCTCTGAAGATAATATCTCAGCCAAGACTATTTCATGGGCCAGGCTCATTGTATTTCTATTTTGGTTGTTATTCTCTCTGTTATTCTCTGTGTCCTGTATTCCTCTAGAGAAGGTTGAGTGATCTTGAGCAGCAGAGGGAAAAGGAAGAGCCTCATCCTGCTTCAACTCAGCCATCTCAGCCATCTTTTGCTCATTTCCATTTCCATTTTCGTTGTCCCTTGTGTGTAAGAAGTATTGCGTGATTTTACTCTGTTTCTCATAACACTCCTGGAACAGTGGGCTTGTCACTATCCCCAGGTCCCTACATTGCTTTCTGGTAAGTACCATTTGTAAATCTTTGTCCACCCAGCTATGGGCTAAGGTCCAAAATGAGGCAAGATTTGGGGTAGCTGTTTGTAATTTGTAATTTGATAGCTTATAGTTCAGAGCGTAACACGGAGTTGGCAATAAATCAGCTGTCAACCGTTTTCCTTGTTGTCGGTCAGACTTGAGGGGTGCGGCGTCGCGGGGAGCAAAACCCTCCGGACATCAAGATAACAAGGTAACAAGGTAGCAAAGGAGCTCTTTTTCTTTAGAAGCAGCAAGCTAAAAGGACTATTAAACTACTTAAAAAACTCTGGAGGAGTTAAAAAATATTATAAAGGGAGTTTCAAAGGTTGGCCCGGTGTCGAGCCTGTTTAAAAAGCAGATTTAGAACTTGCCTCAGATAACCTCCAGAACTCTGCAGCTAGTTCGGCGGCCACAGATGTTTGAAGAAAAATTCAGTGGTGCATCCCACGGTATCAGCCCATGTCCCCCAAGACGGCATGAACACAACATGGGGTGTGCTGAAATTGCATGACCCCAGGGAATATTTTTTTTGGGGGGGCGCTTCAACATTTTGGGGGCCCTCAGCCCATGTCCCCCTAGACGGCATGAGCACAACATGGGGTGTGCTGAAATTGCATGACCCCAGGTAATTTTGGGGGGGGCGCTTCAACATTTTGGGACCCCTCAGCCAATGTCCCCCTAGATGGCACAAGAACACCATGTGGTGTGCTGAAATTGCATGACATGACCCTAGGGAATTTTGAGGGGGACCCTTCAACATTTTGGGGGCCCTCAGCCCATGTCCCCTTAGATGGCATGTGCTGACATCACACTGCTCCAGGGCATTTTGAGGGGGTCACCCCCTTGAAAATTTGGGGTCCTTGGCCTCCCCATCCTGTATATGTCACAAGCACACCATGGGGGTGTGCTGACATTGTGTGATCCCAGGGATTTTTGAGGGGGCCCACGCCTATTGAAAATTTTGGGAGTACCTTGACCCCCTAGATATCTCAAGCACACCATAGGGAGTGTTAAAGTCTCACTGTCCCAGGGAATTTTGAAGGGGCCCACCCCTTCTTTAAAATTTCGGGGGTCCTCAGTCCTTTGCCACTATAGGCTGTGCAGTCATGCCACAGGGTGTGCTGATGTCAGGCCTCTGGATTTCCCTCTTGCATAGATGCTGTATTGGGTCCCTGGACAGCAGGTGGAGGATATCTGCAGGATTAGGAGCAACTGAGGAAAGACACAGTTGTTGAAAATTAGGCTTCCGGGTACTTATAGAGGAGAAGGAACTTGACTGGGAGTGGGATTTGTGGGGCTGGCAGGGTGAGGTTTGGGGCTGGGGCTGGGGCTGGGGCTGGGGCTGCAGCAAGAAACTGCTAGGGTGTTTTCCTTGGGGGAACAGTTTGCGATAGAACACTGGGGAAAGAGTTTGTGGTGTAAAAATCCTTTTTTAAAAAAGTTTGTATTTATTGATTGATACTTGTGCTAAGACAGACAGAAATAATATTCATTATAAATATATATTTTATAATATACTGAGTTAAAACAGCTACTTAAGCTAAGAAAGAGCAGAAAGAAAGTCAGAAGGAAGAAAATACAAGAAAAAGAGAAAACAAAAGTAGAAGACAAAGGGAAAGAAAGAAAACAACTAAAGGGAGAGACTAGAATAAAAGGACTTCTGGGTCTCAGTAGCTACGTATGATACTGGTTTATAGAAAATAGAATGTTAAAGAGAGTATTTTTTTTCAATCTTCAAATTCAGATACTGCAAGTTCATTTTCTCTTTCACACAAAAGGTCCATAGGAAACTTCCAATCCTTAACAAATGCTTAACGATTTTTCTCTAATTAAACATGTTAGCTTAGCCATCTAAGGCAATGTGGGGTAAAACTCCTGTGGTTGTAGATATTTTTATTTTATTTTTTGCAGCAAGGGAAGGGCTGGGAGCAAGGTCATTGAGGCTTTTCCCAGTCCATGAAATTCAGAAGCATTATAAACAAACATTACAATTCAACTTTAGCTTAAACACATTACTACTTTCATCTCGGGTTTCCCCCACCTTAAAAAAGAAAGAAAAAATGCTTTCAGACTACCCAAAAAGGATTAGCAATGAGATTGTAAACTTGAGGACGGGAACTATCTTTTTTGTTTGTGTGTGGGGAAAATTTTTTACTTAGACATAATATTTGTACCTACTTAACATTTGGTTTATCAGTTTTCCTACTACATAAAGACCAAATATTAATACAACTTTTATAGTAGCAAAAAGCAAAGGCAGCTTTGCATAGCCTATTGCGTTTAGGCGTTATTCAAGCTTAAGCTTTAGGCCCGGACCAAAAATTTCAAAGCCAATGTTTCCAAAAGATTGTGCTGTTTTAATATTAAGTGTGAAAACATTTAAACAATCGTCACTTACAGTTCCCATAGTTGTTTGCTAATAGTAATGGAGAATCTGTGACTCTTTTGGATGCTATTGGGACTCTAGCTGGAAGAGAAGCTGGAAAAGGAATAGCTGGGGAAAGACACAGCTGTTGATAATGAGGCTTCAGCGTTCTTAGAGGAGAAAGGGGCGAGGCAGAAAGGCTTTTGATTTTCTTTCACCCATAGAAGCCCAGCTAATACATTTATATACATTAGAAAATTTCAGTACTTCCTAATCCATGAAATTCAGAAGCTTTATAACGAAACATCGCAGTACACCTTTAGCTTAAACACATCCCTGCTTTTCTCTCTGGTACTGAATGTGGGAAACACCCTATGTGCTTTACAGGCATTTCACACAACCTTGCCATTACTTGATAAGTGTAATTGCGTGTCAAGGTCCCCAAGCCACCCCTCAAATAACTCACAACACACACATAATTTTTCTTTAAGGTTTTTGGCATAATTTTGGCCACAACTTTATTAACATACATGATTGTTAGTGGTTGCTTAGGCATTGGTTAAGACTATCTGTCGTCGTCCCCCCCGCCCCCCGCCTGGGGACAGAACTTACTTCCGGATTCCACCGAAAGCCAGTAAGGGAAAACAATATTGGGGAGAAATGGAGCTGAGCGACAGGCCCTCACTTCTCCCCGCATGCTCCCTAGGGCCTGCCGGTCCTAGCCCCATTCCAGGGATTCGGACAAAAACATGGCAAGCCCCTGGGTTCCTTTAACGGAATTCCCTTTCCGCAGCAGCGTTGGAGGGGCAGGCCCAGCCAGTCCTTGCCCCTCTTCCAACCAATTTGATAACCAATGCCTAACCACAACTTACAAGTTGTGACAATTTGCAGTAGGCAAAAAACAAATCAGCCAGATGGACAAAATTCCTACCAGTCCCCTGCCACAGCAGCAGATGACCCCATGACAGGCATAGCAAGGTCAACGCAGAAAACCCTTAAATTTAGGGCGGGCGGGAAAGAGAAAGTTTCCAAGCTGCGTGCACAGAATATAAAGCATTAGATCCCTCCCACCAAATTGCAACACATAAATTGCCCCAGCAACTCAACCAACTAATCATTGCCACAGGCCAACTTTCCAATCCTGCCTGGCAACCAGGGGGGGGGGCCTGATAGACCCCACCGCAACCAGCGCTCTCCATTAAGGAGAACACTCTTTGTCACATGAAAGTGGTGGGGCGTGGGTGAGAAGGCAAAACCTGTTTACATCCCAGGGGAAAGATGTAGCCTCTTCGGCTGTGTCTGTCTTTCCAACCAGGGAAATGTTAATGCAATTTGGACTGTAAACAGAGTCAGGTACAGCTGTCCCCATGATCATAGCTGGAAGAAAATTACATCTGTGTCCACAGAAATGCCTGCCAGTGTTTCAGTTCATGCTTACATGCCCACATGTGATTTCAGCTGAAGTCTGCTTATGTGCTAGGGAAATCAAGCAGGCAAACATTTGGCAGCAACTCGCCATGCACTCGTAATGTACAGTACTTCCAGTCTGTAGGATGGTTCAGTTAAGAGAGATGTGATGTTTCGTTTCTCTGTGCCAAGTAACTGCAGCATCACAAGCAAGTTCCCCAGAGGTTGCAAAACTTGACACAAAGATTCCATAAGCCCCTCTGCTTCTCAAAAGGCTAAACTGTGCTCTCGCCTCTTTTTTTTGCTCATTGTTAGTGCCCTCGCGTATGCATCTTGCTTTGTTGGGTTGCCAGGCTCCATAGAATCCTAGAGTTGGAAGAGACCACAAGGGCCATCGAGTCCAACCCCCTGCCAAGCAGGAAACACCATCAGAGCACTCCTGACATATGGTTGTCAAGCCTCTGCTTAAAGACCTCCAAAGGAGGAGACTCCACCACACTCCTGGGCAGCAAATTCCACTGTCAAACAGCTCTTACTGTCAGGAAGTTCTTCCTAATTGTTATGGTAAAATCTGGGTGCGAGGCTGCTCTGCCACCCAGCTCGCCGGACTAAGTCCGCGGGTCCCTGCGGAGGAAAATGAGCTCAGCCGGAGACAGGAGCAAACTGCAGAAGATCCAAGTTTATTGAGCAACAGGTTCAAGGCGAGATTGAACAGCGAGAAAGGGGTGACATGAACTTTTGAAACTTCCCTCCATGTCCCAGAATACAGTGCAAAATACATCCCAGTTACATCATGAATACATTAAGAAGAGGTTGGGTTACACAGAATTAACATATGGAGGAGGGAGGGGGGAATATGCAGAGCTGGAGATATGCGCAGATAAGCACATCCTGAGTACCGGTGATGAGAAGACAATGGTCCATGTATGCATAGCCTGCCACCTGGCATTGCCCGGAGGAAAGGCTTGGCAGAGTGATTTGACAGGATTAGGGTCTTGACACCTTGCTTGAGGGATTATGGAGGACAGGGGAGGTGTCATGGAGTCCTAGAGAAAGTGAGCAAATTGGCACGTTGATTTTCTATGAATTTTATAGATTTTAGTCCCTTTTGACATTGACAATTGGAAATAAATGGATATATTGTAGCGAAGAAGAAGGTGAAGAAGACACGCCCCCCCCTTCCGTATCATAATGTTTAGGTGGAATCTTCTTTCTTGTAGTTTGGATCCATTGCTCCGTGTCCGCTTCTCTGGAGCAGCAGAAAACAACCTTTCTCCCTCCTCTATATGACATCCTTTTGTATATTTGAACATGGCTATCATATCACCCCTTAACCTCCTCTTCTCCAGGCTAAACATGCCCAGCTCCCTTAGCCGTTCCTCATAAGGCATCGTTTCCAGGCCCTTGACCATTTTGGTTGCCCTCCTCTGGACACGTTCCAGTTTGTCAGTGTCCTTCTTGAACTGTGGTGCCCAGAACTGGACACAGTACTCCAGGTGAGGTCTGACCAGAGCAGAATACAGTGGCACTATTACTTCCCTTGATCTAGATGCTATACTCCTATTGATGCAGCCCAGAATTGCATTGGCTTTTTTAGCTGCCGCGTCACACTGTTGGCTCATGTCAAGTTTGTGGTCAACCAAGACTCCTAGATCCTTTTCACATGTACTGCTCTCAAGCCAGGTGTCCCCCATCTTGTATTTGTGCCTCTCATTTTTTTTGCCCAAGTGCAATACTTTACATTTCTCCCTGTTAAAGTTCATCTTGTTTGTTTTTGCCCAGTTCTCTAATCTGTCAAGGTCGTTTTGAAGTGTGATCCTGTCCTCTGGGGTGTTAGCCACCCCTCCCAGTTTGGTGTCATCTGCAAATTTGATCAGGATGCCCTTGAGTCCATCATCCAAGTCGTTGATAAAGATGTTGAATAAGATCTTATTTATTTGTCTGTTCCCTAAGATTGCCCTCCCCCCCCAACTTTGAAACGTGTCATTCATTTAATAAATGAGGGAGATGGGAGGGGTGCGTGTAGGAAGCTAGCATAAAGCTGCAGACAAACTGAGCAGGTCTGACAGCAAAAACCCTCAGTCTTGTCAAGTTTGTTTCAGAAATTCATCTCTGCTGCTACCATTGATAACTTGGATTACTAGACTATGCCAGTCCAGAGAACACCAGGCTGTTTCAAAGTGAGTTTTAGGAACATAGGAAGCTGTTTTATACCAGGTCAGCTGGTTTGTCCATCAAGCACAGTGTTGTCTATTCTGACTGGCAGCACCTCTCCAAGGTGTCAAGCAGAAGTCTTTTCAATCACTTGCTATCTGATCTTCTTAACAGGAAATGCCAAGATTTCAGTCTGGGACCTTAAACGTGCAGTGTATGTGCTGTGCCTCTAAGATTATGGTCTCTTCTTTGAAAGCAGATACCTTGTGTAGCAGCTCTAGACCCTTGGTTAGGGGTACTTAAAGGGTTAAGATGTTCTACATGAGCAGAGGCTTGGGCTCACAGGGCTCAAGTTTATTATTTCTTCAATACCAAGCTGCAATCTACTCTGAATTTTAGAGGCAAATGGCAAGTTGTCTTTTTTGAAGATTTCATTTAACTGGTGATACTGTAACAAGTTTTCTTATCCATTCTTGAATGTCTTTTGGAAGAGCATACATGAACGAATGGTGCATGCACACACACAAAAATGGCAGTGTAGTCCATACTTATTTAGCACCATGTAGTTAATCAGTTCCCTTTTCCTATTTGCAACCAGAACTTGAGGCATCTGGGGTTGACTTCTCTCCTGTTTGGAAGGTTAACCTTTGAAACCCTCAGAGATAGAACACTTAAAGCAAACGAATAAGAGAGTGTGGTTCCACTCATGGCCTACGGGTCCCAAGAATGTGGCCTCCAAACTACATCTCTTCCTTAAACCGGCAGGATGGCTATTATTTGGAAGAAGGGGGTAGTTCATCCCGATTCTGAGTTCTTATCTCTGCTTTGCTTTGTTGGTGGGCTGAACTAATTAGTGCCGAAAGCAGTCCTTGTTACCACATATGAGACTCTGGATAAGTGACAGGTCTTTGTGCAGATGTGAATCCTTTCTTTTTTGTAACTCACTGTTTTGTCTTGTCTGCATTCGGCATCCCACAGAACACGCGTCTAACAAACCTCACCCATGCTGTGCAAAATCTATTGGAAACTGTCCCTATCTTCAAACATACAAAGACATATTATCCTGATTTCTCCCTCTCTCTTTCCATAGACTATGATCAGGCATTCCTCAGCTAGCTTGTCTGCAACCTATTTCCTTCACTGAAACAATGCCTGAATTATATTCTTGAAAGCAGGAGAGGATCATTCCCCCCCCCCTTTGTTTTCTTTTGAAAAGAACAACAACAAACAAGGTAGAGCAGAAATGGAGATCAAGGCAACAGATCTGGAAAGGTGCTTTGAAAGTCAGAATACAAACTATTCTAGGCGAAAGGGTGGACAACAGAAGAAAATATACAGATTGACAGGGACTGGCCTCAGGCCTGCTGACTGGGAAGTGGCATTTATTGACTCCTGCTTGCAGGGCTGAGAACTGGGAAAGGTGGTAATTCCAGCATCTTGTTTCATTGATTTCCATAGGATTTAAATATGACTAAAGGAGTGGTATAACGGTTAATTCTGCAGTGCTAGAGCTAACCATGACAGTCCCAAGTCATGTCCTCAATGCAAGTAAATAGCACAAGGCCCAGTTTATTAGGATCAGTATGCTCCTACATAAAGTTTCTTGGTGCAAAGCCGCATTGAGTGCAATGAAATTTATTTCTGGCTGCATAAGTACAACTTGCAAAACACACTGAGCTTTAACAAAATCTTCAGCCAGTGCAAATGCAGCTTTAGTTTTAATTAGAAATGCAAACAATATTGCACAGGAGTGTTACCATTCAAATTACTAATGTGCAGTAGGAACCCCATCAAAGTAATGAAATGTGTGGCCTTCCTTGGTTACTTCCCTTGTTCTCTTGACCTCCTCCATTCTAACGTTACGAAGAAACTTGAATGAGGCAAGAATAAGGGTGTAAATTAACTGGACACCCCTGCAGATAATATCAACACTCTGGTTCTGCAAAACGTCCAGGAATTAGATGCTTCTCTACATTCTCCTTTCAGCACACCACAGGACTAAAGTTTAACCAGTTCCATGTGTTTGTGATTTCCTCTGGTTAGCATATGTAACAACACCCAGAACTTAATTGTGTGCATATTTCAAGTCTCCACCTCTCCTCAATTGCTGCTCAAAATAATGCATACATTTTTTAAAAAAAAAAAACTGCCTGATAGAGCCATTTCCTTTTCTCTCACTTTTGTTTTGTTACACACACACACACACACACACGTAAGACAGAATTAAATGACATGGGTAAGGATATAAGGGGAACAGTTGAAGTTCTAACGAGGTCCTTGTGGATGGCATAATGACCCGCAGAGAATCTTGTGGTAGATAATGAGGTATGAAAAGCAATAAATCACGAGATTCTGAGAGAAATAAAGTTATACCAAGTTCAATATATGAAGATGATGAATCAGGAAATAGAATGGAAAATTAAACAGATGAGACAAAGGACATTTGAATCGGCCAATTTGACAATTTCCTGCAATGATCGGTGCTTAGAAAGCCTATGATTCAGTTCCAGGAGATATTGGTGACAGGCGCTGTAAGGCAAATACTGCTTCAGCCTACCAAGAAATTCCTCTTGAAAGAAATTTGTCTCTCACCTGAGGGATAATTACCTCCTGTACCTGGAAATGCTTCATTTCAAATTACTGTGGACTTGACTGTTCACATAATTTCACTCTCTGTGCTTATGTGCACATTCCACATGTACTAATCCAGGGATTCAAAGGTGAAAAGTAGGCGAATAGGTAAGCAATGGCGGCGGTGGGGGGAGAATGGTGGGGCCAGAATGCACAAACTTTTCAAGGCTAACTTTACTGAAGCTGCATAGGCAGACCAAGCAGCTACTCACAGGCAGGAGAAGGGATGGCGGGCACAATTCAAGAGGCAGCTGCTATTCTGTAATCAGCTTTTTGCCAAATTGCAGTCAAATTCCTCGGATGTGACCCAGGCGTGTCCATCCACGTCCATCGCATGTCCTACTTGGCTACCTACATCCCATGCCTCCTGTGGCTGCTCAAGACGGCCACTTGCAGTCCCATAACAACCCAGCGGTGGCCAGTGGCGGCCCCTTCGGTATCGGAGGGACTGATCCCCCTGCCTAGAAATATTGAGGGGGCTGAAGCCCCATATACCCGTTACCCCTGCTTTCTTGTATCTTTTGGTTTAGAAAGGGGTCCTTACTGTCACAGTTGCTTCTCTCATAGGAGATAGATGGTGAAGACTCCACCTGTTCTGATTCTCTCATGTCCCACTCTGCTACCTATGGTGTGTGCCTCCTGCAGCTGTAGGTGACTGTCATTTGCAGCCCCATAACTACAACCTGGCGATGGGGGATAGTGGGGGGGGGGGCGGGCTGAGCCCCCATGGCCAGGATTTAATCCAGCTGGGAATGGATTTAATAATCTTGTGTTTTCTGAGAATGCATGTAGCTGCCCCACCAGTTTGCCTGAGATGGGTGGGAGGAGTTATTAACATTCCAAATTCTCCTTCATCTTTCACTCACTGGCCCATCTGTGTGGTGGTCAAATTCCTCAATGTGACCTAGATGTGTTCATCCACATCTGTCGTAAGTCCCGCTCAGGTACCTACGCCCGGCGCCAAATGAATTGTTTGGTCCCATAGGCTGCATTAAGATGGGGTGAAAAACTAAGGATTTTGCTCTAGTTTGAGTTGCCAATCATTCTGGTTCCTTCCTCTTGGTTAAAAGTTGTTTATTTGTTTGGAAACCTGTTATGATACCCTGCAGAATGCAAATGGATTAAATCAAATTCCCCCCCTCCCCTCTCCTCTCCTCCATCTTCGCCTCCCCTGCCAGGCGTGGCCATTCATATTTGTCGCATGTCCCTCGTGGCTAACAGGGCCCTTGGCCTCCCACGGCTGCTGGTGACAGTCATTTGTGGCCACAGCAACAGCCTGGTGGTGGGGGATGGCGGTCCCCTCAATACTGGGGGGACTGAGCACCCTTCCTAGAAATATTGAGGGGGCTAAAGCCCTGGGTGTCTACGAGGTCTGCCCTGCCTTGTACCTGCAGTCAGTCATTCCGGCCAACTGAGGCAACAAGTCCTCAGTAGAGAATCAGCTCTGCTGGGATCATTAGAATTCTGCAAATAGCAGGGGCATCAGTGCCTTGGTACTTCATCCTCTGTTGGGTTCCTCATCGCCTTTTACAAAGGAAATGGGGCTGCTGCAGTTGGACAGTTGCCTTATTTGGTCATATGGCACAAATGGTTGGAGGCCCATGGTCTTAAAGCTTAAGACATGCCTGCAAGGAGGTGTGGGCCAGCTCTGACACAGAGCACTCTGCACCCAAATGGCAGGAAATGCAATCAAACTTCCGAATCTGAACTACACACAGGCTAACACCAGGCAGGCCGCAGAAGAAGGATCTTTCTTGTATCTTTTTGTTTACAAGGGGTCCTTGCACAAGCTATTTCCGATGCTCCTCTGACCCGGAAGTGACCGGAAATAGCATGTGCGCACGCATATGGGCAAGCACTACCCCGCACTCTGGCCTGCTGTGCGATCGGCACTGGAGACACTGGACCGAGGCACAGTAAGTTTGCTGACCCCTGTCCTAGACCAGTCACAGGGGAGTGGCAGGTTTGCCACCATCTTTTTACTTGAATTGTGGCCAATCCAAACAGGCCAAGTTGACAGGCCTTTAGACCCGATAAAGGTTGTCTGTATCTGAACCCAGGCTCCACAGTTGGTTGCAGAAAAACCCTCCTTATCCCCCCCCCCCCATTTAATGATGCTGTGTGTTTATGTAAGCTAACATTGTCCTTCTAGGGCACTGCATTCCTTGGCTTTGTTGTGGTCCAATAATGGTTGCCATTTTCAGAGCCAGGAAGGAATTTTCCTCCAAACAGATTGACCCCGTTTGGAGGTTTTGTCTTCACCATAGCGATAGTCATAACTTTGGTGGATAAGGCATTGAAGGAGCATGTGATATGATGAGAGAAGCCCATCCTTAAGTTGCACTGGTTAAACTGCTTGAAATCCACATTGTAGATGTGATCTTGCAAAGAGAAGGCATGCTTCCACATGCCCTGCTCAAAAGCTGCAATGAGTGAAAAAGGCTCTTCATACTCTATCCATTTCCTTCCAGTAAGCCTACCATTGTTGACAAAGGAATCGGGGGTGCTGCAGTTGGACAGTTGCCTTGCTTGGTCAGATGGCCCAAATGGCTGGAGCACCATGGTATTTAAGGCATGCCTGCAAGGAGGTGCGGCCAGCTCTGACACAGAGCACTCTGCACCCAAATGGCAGGAAATGCAATCAAACTTCCGAATCTGAACTACACACAGGCAGGCCCCAGAAGAAGGATCTTTCTTGAATCTTTTGCTTTAAAACATATTAAAAGGACACTAAAACATGGGCATTAAAACTCTGGGCGGCTTCCAACAAAATCTTAAAATACAATAGTTCGTCAAACATTAAAAGCTTCCCTAAATTTAATGTTTTCCCTTGCTGGTTTGTTGCATTGAATTTGATTCAGAGCAATGGGCCTGTTGTGACATATTATCAGATAACATTGGACAACATTGCTTTTCACATATTTTTGTTCCCTCATTAAAATGGAAGCAAAGAACTAAAGGACTCCTGGATGGTTAAGTCTAATAAAATTTGACTATGTTTCTAATAAAATTCGACTTCGATTTCTTGTCCACGAAGAACACTGGGCTCCCCCCTGCCGCCTTGGATTCCCTGATGAATCCTCTCTTTAGATTTTTCTCGATAAAGTCCTTCAGGTCCTTGATCTCTCGCTCCGACATGGAATAGAGCTTGCCCACCGGCAGCGTGGCCCCCGGGATCCGGTTGATCTGGCAATCATACGGTTGATGCAGTGGCAACGTGTCAGCCTCCCTCTCGCTGAACACCTCCTGTAGGTCCCGATAATACGGAGGAATTTCGGTCGTCCCTGCTTTGCATGCTGCTGCCATCCCGGCCTCCAACCGTCGAGGTAGCTCTAGGCCCAGGCAGTTCTCCATGCAGTGCGCCGACCCAAAAATCAGTGACCGTTGATGCCAGGAGACCACCGGATCGTGCAAGGCCAACCAGCTCATGCCCAGTATGATAGGCGGACCCGCCAACGTGGCCACGTGAAAGGCGATGACCTCGGAGTGGATAGACACCCGCATCCTCATGGGAGGCGTTTGATGGGTCACTTCACCTCCCAACAGTTCTCTCCCATCAATTGTAGTGACTTGCAGCGGAAAATCCAAAGGCCTCATGTTCAGTTGGTGCTGCTCTGCAAACTCCTTGAAGAAGAAGAAGAGGAGTTTGGTTTTGATATCCCGCCTTTCACTCCCCTTCAGGAGTCTCAAAGCGGCTAACAATCTCCTTTCCCTTCCTCCCCCACAACAAACACTCTGTGAGGTGAGTGGGGCTGGCCCAAGGTCACCCAGCAGCTGCATGTGGAGGAGCGGAGACGCGAACCCGGTTCCCCAGATTACGTGACCACTACACCACACTGGCTCTCCAAAAATGACGCCGAAGCTCCGGAATCAACCAAAGCCAACTCCTCCACCGCGTGGCCATTCGGGAGCTCTAGGACCACCTTCAACATTATGCTTGCTTTGGGGTGTCCGAGCCGAGGACTTTCGCTGTTGCTCCCGCCTGGCTGTTTTGTTTTTTTTAAAAAAAATATATTTTATTAGAGTTTTCCAAATTATAACAAGAAAAATGAAAAAGAAAAAAGAAAATACAAAAAAGAAAAACATACAAAATAAAAACAGTTAAAAACACATTAATTTTCATAACATATCTTCCGTACACTTATTTTCCCAGACCTCCTCATACCTCCCTTTTTTGTATTCCAGTTCAATTTGTTAGTTCAGCAAATTCTTACCATCAAGTTTTTACCCTATTCTAATCTTTCATTACATTACCTTACTCTATTCTCCTCATTGTCCTATAAAAACCTTAACCTAAATTTTATTTTTATTTTATTTTTTTATAATATTTTATTAGGTTTTATCAATAGAAAAGTTTAGAAAAATACAAAAACGAAAAAGATACAAAATTACAAAATGCAAAAATACAAACATTAAACACAAAGAAAAAGAAAAACACATATAAAAGAAAAACAAAAATTCCCTCTTTCTTAATTTCTCATCTTTAGTTAACTTATTTTCCTGACTTCCTCACATCTCCCATTTTTGTATCCTTTTTAAAGATTGGTTCAGCAAATTCATGTCCTATTAGTTTATCTATTATTAATCCCATCTTACATTTTACCTTGTTGCTAGAACCCCTTCAATTCATTTCAATGTCATCAGCATTCAAAAATTTTGCAATATTTCTGCAAATAAGTTTTAAATTTCCTCCAATCTTCTTCCACCAACTCTTCTCCCTGGTCTCGGATTCTGCTAGTCATTTCCGCCATCTCCATATAGTCTATTAGTTGCATCTGCCATTCTTCCAAGGTGGGTAGGTGTGCTGGTCCCGGGGGTAAGGTACCGTGAGTGTAGCAGAGTCCACACGAAGAGGGGCGAGGTCCGATGCAGAGAGCCGGGCGGGGAACAGGAACGCTGGAACAGAAGGCTGAGCAGGTAACAGGAACGCCGGATGGTCGGGAACAGGAGTACTGGATAGTCAGGAACAGGAAGCCGAGCAGGGATCAAGAACACAGGAAGGTCCGTAGCCAACAACGACGTTGCTCCCGCAACCTGGGGCCGGCCTGACTGGGCTTTTATCCTCTTCTAAGGTCAGGGGTGGTCCCGACCCTCAGGAGCCCCGCCTCCTCTGGCCTTAAGGCGAGCACTCCTCCTGGGGGCAACCAGTTCCCTTCGCCTCTCTGCCCTAAGCCTCTGCAGATCAGGAGAGGCCGAAGGGTTACTGGGCCCTGGAGGAGGCTCACCTGTGGCCACTGAGTCATCAAGCCCCTCTGGGGCCAGAAGGACTTCACCTGGGGCCAGCTCCTGATGCACTGCCACAGGTGCAGGCTCCTCAGCATCTAGGCCTTGCCCCAGTTCAGCCGGCCCTGGAGGCGGGGACTCCTGTGCAGGCTGGGATTCCTCTGTTTCATCCTCCGAATCGGAATCCCAGGCCATCACACCATCCCCCCTCCCAGGCCCCCCCCCTCAACCGAGGGTCCGGACCCGGCTTGCCGGGGTACGTCGCATGGAACTCTCGGAGGCAGGCAGGTGCGTGGACGTTGGCCGCTGGTTCCCAGGAACGGTCCTCCGGTCCGTACCCCTTCCAGTCAATGAGATACTGCAGCTTTCCCCTGCGGTATCGGGAGTCCAGGATGCGTTCCACCTCGTACTCAGGCTCTCCCCGAACCAACACTGGCTGCGGTCGGGGACGGTTCGGGTGGAACTCGTCGGGTGGGGCCACCGGACTCAAAAGGGACCTGTGGAAGACCGGGTGAACCTTCAGGGTTGCGGGTAACCGGAGACGGAATGCCACAGGAGAGACTTGGTCTACGATAGGGAACGGGCCGGTGAAGCGGGCGTCCAACTTCCGCGAAGGTCGAGAGGGGTGGAGATGGCGAGTGGAGAGCCAAACCAGGTCACCGACGCGAAGTTCCAGCCCCACCTGGCGGTGACGGTCGGCCTGGGCTTTGTACGCTTCCTTGGCCTGGTGCAGTTGCTCCACCAAAAGCTGTTGCTGGGACTGGAGCTCTTGAAGCCACTCCGTCACTGCCGGGACCACGGATGCCGGCAGCACCTCTGGAAACAGCCGTGGATGATACCCATAACTGGCCTGGAACGGGGTCTGCTGGGTGGACGCATTCACCGCGTTGTTATAGGCGAACTCCGCCAATGCCAGGTGGTCGACCCAGTCATCCTGCTGGTAGCTGCAGTAACACCGGAGGTACTGCTCCAGCACCGCGTTCACCCGTTCCGTCTGGCCATCGGTCTGTGGGTGGTAGGCTGACGAGAGGCAGACCTCTGTCCCGAGGGTCTGGTGTAATGCTCGCCAGAACCGGGATGTGAACTGAACTCCCCGGTCGGACACCACGCGCTCAGGTAGTCCATGCAGGCGGAAGACATGCTGAAGGTACAGCTGAGCAGTTTCCTTGGCTGTGGGTACAGATGGACAGGGAGCGCAGTGTACCATCTTGGTGAAATGGTCGGAGAAAACCAGAAGGCAGGTACAGCCACGAGACGAGGGTAAGTCCACTACAAAGTCCAACGAAACCGTGTGCCAAGGGCGCGGTGGAACTGGCAATGGCTGAAGTAGGCCGGGGGGTCGCCCG
Source organism: Podarcis vaucheri (assembly GCF_965113315.1). NCBI lineage: Eukaryota > Metazoa > Chordata > Lepidosauria > Squamata > Lacertidae > Podarcis > Podarcis vaucheri. The sequence continues at coordinate 557,019 of NC_138757.1, read as the reverse complement.
GTAGAACCCTTGGCGCGGCGACAGACATCACAACCAGCAACGTAGCGAGCCACGTCAGCCTTCAGGCGGGGCCACCAAAATTCACGACTGACCAGATGGGTGGTCCGATACCGTCCAAAGTGCCCCGCTGCTGGGGCATCATGGGCCATCCGGAGAACCTCCAGCCGTAGTGGCCCTGGCGGGACGTACAGCCGACCGTGGTGCAGCAGAAGGCCCTGATGCAGGACCAGCCCCGGATACTGTGGACTGGACCCTTCAGCCAGCTCCCGGAGACGATCCTGGGCCCAAGCGTCGACCCGCTGCTGTTCCCGCACCCGAACCTGCAGTGGCTGCGCCTCCTGGGTGGCCAGGAATGCAGCCGGAGGTAGGATCGTGGTGGGTTCTGCTTGCTGTACCGTGTCTGCGTTGTCTTCAGGTTTCCGGGACAGGGCATCCGCCTTCTGATTCTGAGAGCTAGGGATGTAGCGGATCCGAAACTGGAACCGGGAAAAGAACAACGCCCACCGGATCTGTCTTTGGTTCAGCTTGCGGGTGGTCTGGAGGTACTCCAGGTTCCGGTGGTCGGTTCTCACCTCCACCGGATGTCGTGCCCCCTCAAGATGATGGCGCCAGACCTCAAAGGCTACCTTGATGGCCAGTAGTTCCCGCTCCCACACAGTATAGTTACGCTCCGCTGGTAGGAGCTGGCGGGAATAGAAGGCACAGGGTAACAGTGGCGCTTCAGGACCAATCTGTTGAGACAAGACGGCACCGAGAGCCGTACTGGAGGCGTCGGTCTCCACCACAAAGGGTCGAGAGGGGTCAGGATGTTGTAAGATTGGTGCCCTCTGGAAACAGGCCTTCAACCCCTGAAACGCCTCCTCTGCCTCCTTGTCCCAGGAAAACGGCGTCTTTGGGCGCAGTAGCCGGGTCAACGGGGTGGTGCGATGAGCATAATCAGCGATGAAGGTCCGGTAGTAATTGGCGAACCCCAGGAAACGTTGTAGGTCCTTGCGGTTCCGGGGTGCCGCCCATTCTTGAACCGCTGTCACCTTCCCCGGGTCCATTTGCACCCCATCCGGGGAGAGACGGTGACCAAGGAAGTCCACAGTCCGCTGATGGAACTCGCACTTGCTGAGCTTTGCGTACAAACGGTGCTCACGCAAGCGTTGCAGCACGGTCCGGACATGTCCCTCATGGCGAGCCGGGTCACGGGAGTAAATCAGTATGTCATCCAAATACACCACCACGTACTTGTCTAACAAGTCCTGAAACACGTGGTTGATGTAGCGTTGGAACACAGCAGGCGCGTTGCACAAACCGAACGGCATAACCAAATATTCGAACTGCCCGTACCGGGTCCCAAACGCTGTCTTCCACTCATCCCCGGCTCGGATCCAAATCAAGTTGTAGGCCCCCCGGAGGTCCAGCTTGGTGAACACCTGTGCCCCTTGCACCCGCTCCAGCAGCTCCGAGATAAGGGGCAAGGGGTACCGATCTGGGACGGTAATTTTGTTCAGGGCTCGGTAGTCATGGCAAGGGCGGAGTTCCCCACATTTCTTCTTAACGAAAAGCACTGGTGCCGCGGTAGGCGAGGTGGAAGGCCTAATGAACCCACGCTCCAGGTTCTTGCGCAAGAAGTCCTGCAAAGCCTCGCGCTCTGGCTCTGTTAGAGAATATAAGCGACTCACTGGTAAAGGCGCTCCGGGTTGGAGGTCTATGCCGCAGTCAAAAGGCCGATGCGGCGGCAGCTGGTCTGCCCCCCGTTCCTCGAACACGTCCTGGTAGTCCTGATACACGGCTGGGAGCGTGGGTGCTGCCTCCTCTGAGGGCGCGGCCGCCAGCGTCCCGGATTGAGCATGGGAACATGGGTCTGGGAAGTGCACGGTCCGTTTGACCCAGTCAATCTGAACGTTGTGGGCTTCCAGCCAGTCCATCCCGAGCACCAGGGGGAAGCGGGGCATAGAGGCAATGTCCAAAGTGCGCAACTCCCGGTGCTGCTGGAAACACAGGACCAGGGGCTGGGTCTCCTGAGTAACGGCACCTGAACACAGAAGTCGTCCGTCAATCGCTTCCACCTGGACCGGTACTGGCTTGTTCCGAAGTGGCACCTGATGATGGGCGGCAAAAGCAGCGTCCATATAGGAGCGGGTTGCCCCTGAATCTACCAAAGCATGGGTGTGGATCCAGGGCCCACCTGGAGGGTATAAACGTACCGAAACCATAAGATGTTGCAAGTCCATTGGTGCAGGCCCATTCTGCGCGGTTTGGGACCCCCGGTAGCTAGGGCCATCAGCTACTGGGGTTTGGCGGTTTCCCTGCGGCTGGCGTTTCTCAGGGCAAGACCGAGCGAAGTGTCCACTTCCGCCACAGTAAAGACAGAGATTTCCCTCCCGACGCCGCGCCTTCTCTGCGGGGGAAAGGCGTGGCCGCACTGCCCCGAGCTGCATAGGCTCCTCCGTTAAATCAGTTGTGACCGTGGGGCTGCCGGAAAACGCTGGTGCCGTGAACTGGAAGTGCCGGCGACCCCGGGCCTGACGACGATCCTCCAACCGGTCTATTTGTAGACTCCGTTGAATGAGAGTGTCTAGCGTGGTGGGGCGTTCCATTGTGGCCAACTGATCCAGTACCTCGTCCGAAAGCCCTTCGAGATACTGGTCCCGCAGTGCCGAATCATTCCAGGTCAAGTCCTGTGCCAACAGCCGAAACTCCGTGGTATATGCAGCCACCGTGGACTTGCCCTGTTTCAAACGCCGAATCGCCCGGTTGGCTTGACTCCCTTTCTGGGGGTTGCCGAACGCGGCCTCCAAACGATTGCAAAACCCCGTATAGTCTGCCAGCAAGGGGGAGTCTTGCCTGAGTAGCGGCAATGCCCACTTGGCCGCCTGGTCCTTTAACAAACTAATCAAAAAGTGCACCTTGGTGCGGTCGTCAGGGAAGTTCCGGGCTCGCCCCTGAATATACAGCTTGGCCTGGGCCAGGAACATGGGAAAGCTGGCCGGGGCTCCATCAAATTTCTCAGGTAAAGCCACAGGGTACTTGCCAGGCGCCGGGGCGTCGGCCCCAGGAGCCGGTAGGGCTTCCAAGCGTTGCTGAAGTGCCACAACCGCGTCACTGAGCTGCTGCACGGTGTGAGTCAAGGCCTGGTTCTCCTGGGCCAAAGTCACCAGTGCAGCCGCCTGGTCAGCCATGGCCTCTGGCTCTTCCCGAATGCACCCCTACGAAGGGGGAGTGCGGGTGTGGCGGGAGCAAACTGTGCTGGTCCCGGGGGTAAGGTACCGTGAGTGTAGCAGAGTCCACACGAAGAGGGGCGAGGTCCGATGCAGAGAGCCGGGCGGGGAACAGGAACGCTGGAACAGAAGGCTGAGCAGGTAACAGGAACGCCAGATGGTCGGGAACAGGAGGCCGAGCAGGGAACAGGAGTACTGGATAGTCAGGAACAGGAAGCCGAGCAGGGATCAAGAACACAGGAAGGTCCGTAGCCAACAACGACGTTGCTCCCGCAACCTGGGGCCGGCCTGACTGGGCTTTTATCCTCTTCTAAGGTCAGGGGCGGTCCCGACCCCCAGGAGCCCCGCCTCCTCTGGCCTTAAGGCGAGCACTCCTCCTGGGGGCAACCAGTTCCCTTCGCCTCTCTGCCCTAAGCCTCTGCAGATCAGGAGAGGCCGAAGGGTTACTGGGCCCTGGAGGAGGCTCACCTGTGGCCACTGAGTCATCAAGCCCCTCTGGGGCCAGAAGGACTTCACCTGGGGCCAGCTCCTGATGCACTGCCACAGGTGCAGGCTCCTCAGCATCTAGGCCTTGCCCCAGTTCAGCCGGCCCTGGAGGCGGGGACTCCTGTGCAGGCTGGGATTCCTCTGTTTCATCCTCCGAATCGGAATCCCAGGCCATCACAGTAGGTCTTGTGTCTTCCAATGCTTTGCGATGAGAATTCTTGCTGCTGCTGTAGCATACATAAAAAAAGTTCTATCCTTCTTTAACACCGATTGGCCAACTATGCCCAGGAGAAAGGCCTCTGGTTTCTTCGGGAAAATATATTTAAATACCTTTATCAGTTCATTATATATCATTTCCCAGAAAGCCTTAATCCTTGGGCACGTCCACCAAAGGTGAAAAAATGTACCTTCAATTTCATAGAATCATAGAATCATAGAGTCACAGAGTTGGAAGAGACCACAAGGGCCATCTTTACATTTCCAACATTTGTTATCGGGCAAGTAATATATTTTTGCAAGCTTGACTGGAGTCATGTACCACCTGTACATCATTTTCATAATATTCTCTCTTAGGGCATTACATGCCGTGAATTTAATCCTGGTGGTCCACAACTTCTCCCAGTCAGCAAACATAATGTTATAGCCTATATCTTGTGCCCATTTTATCATTGCAGATTTTACCGCTTCTTCCTCAGTATTCCATTTCAACAGCAGATTATACATTCTTGATAGTATCTTAGCATTGGGTTCTAACAATTCTGTTTCTAACTTTGATTTTTCCACCTGGAAACCAATTTTTTTTATCCAAGTTATAAACCTCTCTTATTTGAAAGTAATGTAACCAGTCTCACACCTTCTCTTTAAGTTTGTCATAGCTCTGCAATTTCAGTTTGTCACCTTCCTGTTCTAGAATTTCCCAATATTTTGGCCATTTAACCTCCATGTTGAGTTTTTTCAAAGCTTTCGCTTCCATAGGTGATAGCCACCTTGGGGTTTTACTCTCCAGAAAATCTTTGTACCTTGTCCAGACATTAAACAATGCTTTCCTGACAATATGGTTTTTAAATGCCTTATGTGCTTTTACCTTGCCATACCATAAATATGCATGGCACCCAAATATGTTATCATACCCTTCAAGATCCAAAACATCTGTATTCTCAAGAAGTAGCCATTCCTTCAGCCAGCAAAAGGCTGCTGACTCATAATAAAGTTTAAAGTCTGGCAGGGCAAACCCCCCTCTGTCTTTGGCATCAGTAAGGATCTTAAATTTTATTCTGGGCTTTTTGCCCTGCCAGACAAATCTAGATATATCTCTTTGCCACTTCTTGAAACAGTCCATCTTATCAATAATTTGCAATGATTGAAATAAAAATAACATTCTCGGCAATACATTCATCTTAATAACAGCAATTCGACCCAGCAAGGAAAGCTTCAGATTCGTCCAAATTTCTAGATCTTTTTTCACCTCTGACCAGCATTTCTCATAGTTGTCTTTAAATAGGTTCACATTCTTGGATGTCATATTCACCCCCAGGTATTTTACCTTCTTTACTAATGTTAAGTCTGTCTCTTTCTGAAACCTCTCTTTCTCTATCGGCATCAATTTTTTCTCCAAAACCTTAGTTTTCAATTTGTTCAATTTAAAGCCTGCCACTTGACCAAAATCCTGGATTACTTCTAGGGCCCTCTTAGTGCTGGATATCGACTCCTGTAATGTCATAACGAGATCATCTGCAAAAGATTTAAGTTTGTATTGTTTAACTCCGACCTGAATACCTTGAATCAAATGGTCCCTTCTAATCATGTTTAGCAAAACCTCCAGGACCGAAATGAAAAGCAATGGGGAAATTGGGCAACCTTGTCGTGTCCCTTTCTCTATTTTAAACTCTTCTGTAACCACATTGTTTACTATCAATTTAGCTTTTTGTTCAGAATATATCGCACCTATACCATTTTCAAAGTTTTGTCCAACCCCCATCCCCTGAAGATTTTTCTTCATAAAACTCCAGGAAATGTTGTCAAAGGCTTTCTCCGCATCTACGAAAATCAAGACTGCTTTTGTGTTAATGTTCACCTGCAGCTTTTCCAGAATGTTAATTATATTCCTCGTATTGTCCGATAGATGTCTTCCAGGGAGAAAGCCGGCCTGGTCTTTATGTATCACCTCTGCCAAAACTTTTTTCAGTCTTCTAGCCAATATATCTGCAAAGATTTTATAATCCATGTTAAGTAGGGATATGGGGCGATAGTTCTTAAGTTGTGTCTTTTCAGACTCAGTTTTCGGTATAAGTGTGATATAAGCTTCTTTCCACGTCTCCGGCGCCTTTTCCCCGTCCATAATTTCATTGCAAACCTCCTTTAATGGTTGAATTACCGTATTTTTCGCTCTATAACACGCTCCCAACCATAACACGCACATAGTTTTTAGAGGAGGAAAACAAGAAAAAAAATTCTAAACGAAACAGTGGATGTATGATTTTTGTGGTTCATGCTTTGGCCACAGACATGTGATCTGACGGTGAGTTTGGGGTAGCCCAATGCAAAAATCCTGAGGATCTATGTGGATCCGTGCTTTGTAACCACGTTTTTGCACCACTGCGACCCCAGGCAACAGTGGGTGTGTGATTTATTTGGTACAAGCTGTAGCCATGGACATGCTATGTGATCTGATGGTGAATTTGGGGTGACCCAGTGCAAAAATCTGAGGATCCATGTGGATCCATGCTCTGTAACCACGTGAATGAAGGAACTGTCAGTAATGTATGGTATCTCCAATACAGTGATGAAGGAAGAGGAGGGGGGGGGCTCACACTTGTCCTAGACAAAGCAGCCAACTCCTATAGGCCTAGGTGCCTTCACCCCCCCATTAAATATTTGAGGGAGTCATCCCCCACCCCCATTGTGGTATGTGAGTGGGGCTTACCTGGCTGTCCCCCAATATTTTTTGAAGCTGGAAGAGGGAGGGAGGGAGGGAGGGAAGGAAGAGAGAGGGGGAACTCACATTTGTGCAGCTGCCTTGCCTCGAACCGGAGCAAAAAGAGGAGGAGGAGACTCAGGGACATGAGCCTTGTAAGCTGCTTTGTTTGAATTTACCTGTGAGGTGCTGGGGGAGGGACGGAAGGGGAATGCCCCACCTCTCCAAAAGCCATAGAGCAGGCAGACAGGAGGAAGAGAGGCTGTCTCCCTTTCCCCACCTTGGCTTTTACACGTGCAGCTCTTGCCGGCTTCCGAGCGCTCACCTCTCCAAAAAGCCATAGAGCAGGCAGACAGGAGGAAGAGAGGCTGTCTCCTTTTCCCCACCTTGGCTTTTACACGTGCAGCTCTTGCCGGCTTCCGAGCTGCCTCCCTTCTACCACCTCGCCAAAAAGCCATAGAGCAGGCAGACAGGAGGAAGAGAGGCTGTCTCCCGACACTCAGCTGTTGCTCAGCTGTTGCCGGCTTCTCAGCAAGCCAAGCGGAGGAAGAGAGGCTGCGGAACAGCCAGCAAGAGTGGCTCCTCCTGCCTGCATTCGCTCCATAACACGCAGACACATTTCCCTTTACCTTTTAGGGGGGAAAAACTGAGTGTTATGGTGCGAAAAGTACGGTAAATAGTCTTTCAAAGTTCTGTAATACTTGGAGGTTAATCCATCAGGCCCTGGAGATTTGCCCAGTTGCATATTCTGAATCACGCCTTCCACCTCTTGTTCAGTTATTTTGTAATTCAATAATACTTTGTTTTCTTGAGAAATTTTTTGTAATCCATTAGTTTTCAGAAATTGATCAATTTTCGACTCAATCTGCGGCCCTTGTGTATAGAGTTGTTTAAAATATCTCTGGAAGCAGCTTCTAATCTGTGGATTCTGAATATTCTTTCCATCCACTTCAAGATTGGTAACCGTGTTTAGTTTTTGTCTCTTCTTCAGCTGCCATGCTGAAGCTGTTGCTTTCCACATTTATTAGCTGATTCGAAGGTCTTTTGTCTCATCTGTTTAACTTTCCATTCAATGTGCTGATTTATCATTTTCATATATTGTACTTGATATGACTTAATTTCTCTCAAAATCTCTTGTGATTTTGGTTTAGCTCTAAGTTTTTTCTCTCCTTCTCTTATTTTCTCCAAAATCTTCTCTTTTTTCTCATTTTGGGTTCTCCTTTTTATTGCATTTTGCTGAATCAAAAACCCTCTCATTACGGCTTTGCTTGCGTCCCAGATTGTTCTTTTTTCCACTGTGGTCTTCAGATTTATCTCAAAATAGTCTTTTATAATTTTTTGGGCCTTCTTGGTGATTTCTGGATCTCTAAACAAGGTGTCGTTCATCCTCCATCTGAAGGAACCAGTCAATGTTGGTTTCATTTCCATTTTCACAGGATTATGGTCGGAGCAAGTTTTTGGGCAGATTTCCACTTTTCGGATCTTAGGAGCCATTCCTCTGGTTATCCAGATTTGGTCAATCCTTGTCCAAGTCTTTTGGGCTTCAGAAAAGAATGTCCCCTCTCTACCTAGGGGGTTCTTAGTTCTCCAGATGTCAATTAAGTCCATATTGTCTGTCATTTCAAAAAAAGTTTTCGGTAGTCTTCCGTCTTTTGTCACCACTTGTATTTGTCACTTATCCATATTTGTCGATACCACTCCATTCATATCTCCAAACATAATGATGTTAAAGTCCATAAAGTCCAACAATGTCTCATGCAGTTTCTTATAAAATTCTGATTTCCCCTCATTTGGTGCATATATCCCTACTATCAAGAATTTCTCACCTTGAAATTGTATTTCAATAGCCACAAATCTTCCTTGGTCATCTTTAAAGACAAATTTAGGTGATAAACTTTCTTTTGCGTAAATCACCACTCCTCTCTTTTTAACTTTGTCTGATGAAATAAATTCTCGTCCTAATCTTTTGTTAATTAATACTTTCCTGTGTGTTCTAGTCACATGGGTTTCTTGCAAACATATCAAGTCCAATTTTTCCTTTTTCAATAGATGAAAGATTCTTTTCCTCTTATCGGGGGAGTTCAAACCTCGAATGTTCCAACTTAGTACCTGCAGAGACATTGTATGGTTATTCTGCTTCTCCTCCGACTGCTCCCAGTGCTTGTTCTTGGTCTGTGAGTGGTATCACTTCTGGTTTGTCCAGTCCCAGTGGTAGCTTTGCTAGGTCCAAAACTCCTGGTTTTAATTTTGGTTCTTTTCCCTCTGCCTCTTTTTGTAGATCTTCCTCGTGATCCTTCAGGAATCTCACTTTATCCTCCTCTGATCTTATCTTCACCTTTTTCCCTCTGTAAGTAAAAGACAGCCCCTGGGGAAATTCCCACCTGAAGATGACACTGTTTCTTCTTAACAAGTTCACCAGGTCTCCGTAGTTGGCTCTGAGGTCCAATAGATATTTTGGGATATCTTTAAAAATTTCTATCCTTGAATCCTCTATTTCCAATGATTTCTGGTAATGTAGGCCCAGTATTTTGTCCCTCTCTTCTTTAGATCTGAGTGTAATCAAACAATCTCTTACCTTGTTCTTTCTTCCCCCTTTATTCCCTTTGCCAAGTCTGAAGGCTGTCACTATCTTGAAATCTTTCTCTGGATCAAGGCCCCAGAATTCTTCAAATTCCTGTGTAAGAAAGTCACTCAGTTTGCCTTCTTCCAATTCCGGTACCGCCCTGATCCTTAAATTAGCCTGTTTATCTCTCAATTCAATTAAGGACAGTTGTGCCTTATGGTCTTCTAATTGTTTATTAATTGGCTGTAATTTTCCTTCTACCGCCAGCACCTTTTCTTTAGCTTCGTCGGCAATTTTCCTTGTCAATTTAGATTCCTGCAACAATCGATCAACGGCCTGAGTATTGGAGCTGATAGTTGTAGTATTTAAGTCCATTTTAGCTGACAATTTTTCCAAAGCTCCAAATATTTTGTCTAATGATGCATTTAGTGTCTCTTCAGAGCCCGTACTTTTTGCTCCAGGCTGCCCAGTATCTTCTTTTTCTAGGACAGGAGGCACTACTATTGATTGTCTTCGTTGCTGCAGTCTAGTTTTTATCCTTGAAGGCTGGGGTTTTTCCTGATCCATTACTTTATCTTTAGAATTCAAGGGCACTCACACAGTCAAATTTCTTTTCTGCTGAGAAAGTTTCCAGGCCAGCTGTAATGGAAAATCCCCAGCTATATCCCAGGCCTCCTCTAGGGGAGCACCTTGGCAACAATGTTACTTTCAGGGCAACTTTTTTTCCAAAAGCAGTCCTGCCCTTTTTAACTTTCACTTTTTCAATAAAAGGCAACAGTTACAAAGAGTCCTTTCCAGGTCAAATGCAGAGTGTTCACAAACAGTTACAAATGTTTATAAACGGTGCAACACTTTCTTACTGTCTCTGGCAGACCAATATCAGGGATTAAGCAGTGGTCTTTTTCCTCACTTTCTTATCCTCAAGTCCAAAATTTCCTTCTCCCCCTCACTCTAAGAGGGAGTTCTTGTATCTGGCACTAAAATTTAACTCCTCTTAGTTCTGCTTCCCCAGCTCTAGCTTCAAAAGTCTTTGCTTTAATCCTGTTTACAAAACCGGAAGACGGACTTCCTTTTTGCGCCTTCCCGCTTCAGTGCCAAATTCAATTTCGTTGCGTCGATCAAAGGCAAGCCAATCCTTTGATCTCCCGATTCTTAGAAAGTCTTACTCACGGGTTGTAGTTTGAAAGCCGAAATCTCAAAGGAAAAAGGTCAGCGCTCTCCGGCATCAGCTGTGCAGCTTCACTCCGCAGAAGTAGCGATCAACTCTCAGCACCGCGCCACACACCCGTCTCGCTCCGGGACTCTTTGCCGAGTCCCTTCACCAAACGGGGGGGGTGCAAAAGGTGCCCGCCGAGTCCCACGGTCGCAGGCTTCCCTTGCCTGCGGTTTTCGGAAGGGTCCCCCGCTTCGCTGTAGCAGGGAGACCCGATTTCTGCAGAGCTTCTCCCTCCGACTTAGAGGGATTCCGCCATTGCCGATGGCGCCGCCTCCGGAAGTCTAACCTAAATCTTATTTTTAATAACTTCTCTTAACCATTATATTCTTTCCTAATCCCTTAAACTTTTATACCAGAGCCAAGCAGTTTCATTTCATACATCCATCTAGTATTCATCAATTATGTAGGATAATCCTAATAACAAAAAATAAAAAATAAAGATAAAGAAAATCTTCATCCAACGTCCCATCCCCCAGGTCCCGGGTTTGTCAGTCCATTTATCCCATTAAACTGGCACATTAACCTGGTGATCTTATATCCGAGGCTCTTAAATCTCTTCCACGTCCCTTCCACTGTTTTTCTTCATATTTTCTTTTCACTCGTGTGATCTCCAATTTAATAATGCTCCTTCCAACCAAAAGGTCCCTTTTCCACAGTCCAAACTGAGCTCCATGTAGTACTTAAAAGCATGTTTCAAAGCCCCTCCAAACTTTGGAATCCCCATATCTCCAAGCCTCTCACAGTCCACTACCAGACTCGGAAAGTCCATATGTCCCTGCTCAGGGGGGTCAATCCAACCCCCCATTTCCAGTCCAATCCAAACTTCTTCTTTCCGAGTCTGATTTTTTCGAAAGCCAGTTGCCAATTCCAAAGATTCATGTTCCTGCAGGGCCGCAACCTCCGTCTGTGGCTCCATTTCTGACTCCCAAGGTTCAGCAGAATCCTCTTCTTTCATCTGTTCTAACAAGACACAATCTTGGTATAAATCCTGGGTAAACTCCATACTTTTTTTCTACTGCCTGTCCAAGATTTCCCACAGTCTGCTTAAGGTTCCCAACCAAGTCAGTCATCAAATTCATTCCCTCATGGAATTCTTCCAGTAGAGCATTTGTTTTGAGAAAAGCGCACAACAACATTTCTGAGTACATTGTCCTTCAAGGTCACCATTCAATTCCCACAGGTTATACTGTAACGGCTGGAAAATCCCTAGTTACAGTTTCACTATCTCCCCCTAGAGGGAAAACTTCTGTTACAAATCCAGCCCCAAAGTTTCTTTTACTTTTAGATACTTTGTCAATCGTTGTTATTTTTAAGTTGCAAAAAGAAACAGTGGAATCGCAGCTCCCCCCCCCTTCTTTTAACTATCTGTCAAACAGCTTCTGTCCTGGTCAATGAGCTTCAAACGTCAGTCCTGACACCCCGCTCCCTGGGTCAGGAGGGTGGAAAATTACTTTGTTTTAAACTTACTTCTGCAGGATAAAACAGTCCAAAGAAAGCACCCCCTTCTCCTCCTGCTGCCGAAGGGGGGGGGGTTCAGCTATTTTAGATGATGAAATCCACTCCTTTAAAATGATTTTCAAAACTCTAGTTTACTTTGTCTTTGCTTTGTTCAAATTACAAAAAAAGGAAGGTTGACTTCCTGTTAGACCTTCCCGTTTCAGTACCGAATTGCAATGCATTTTTGAGTCCAATTCCTTTCTTTTCCCAGTTCCTTAAATTGTGGTTCGATTTTCCCGAGTTTAGGTACTCACAGTGGTTGTTTTTAGAATCCAAATTGTCCAAGAAGAAGGCAGCGCTCTCCGGCAGCGGCTGTGCGGCTTCACTCCACGGAAATAGCGGTAGACTCTCAGCACCGCGCCACTTCCCCCTCTTCGCTTCGGAGCCCGTTATTGGGCTCCTTTGCGGGTTGGGGGGGCGCTAAGGGTGCCCGCCGAGTCCCAAGGTCACAGGCTTCATCCACCTGCTTCGCCGTAGCGGGAAAGACCCGTTTCGCGCAGAGCTTGTCCCTCCGTTTCAGAGGGAGTCCGCCATTGCCGGTGGCGCCACCCCGGAAGTGCTCCCGCCTAGCTGTTGCCTTGGTTCACCACCAGCCAGGCTTCCTCGTTTCCCGAAGTCTGGGGTTCCTCTGCCTCTGCCTGCTGGGTGGCCCCAACCATTCCCTGTGTGCTGGTCCCGGGGGGAGGTTACAGTGAGGTGTGGTCAGAGTCCGGTCCTGGGTCGAGGCTCTGGAGACTGTCCACCCAAGGGCGAAGCGGGGTCCAAAGCGAGGGGCCAGGCAAGGTCGAGAACTCTCGAAGAACAGGTCTGGGTGCTGGCAGAAACAGGTTTCCAACGACGTTGCTCCCGCAACCTGGGACCGGGCTGACTGGCCTTTATCTTCTCTGAGGCCAGGGGCGGTCCCGGCCCACAGGTGACCCGCCTCTCCTGGCCTTAAGGCGAGCACTCGTCCTGAGAGAACCCAGTTCCCTCCGCCTCTCTGCCCTGAGCCTCTGCAGCTCAGGAGAGGCTGGAGGGTTACTGGACCCAGGGGGAGGCTCACCTTCCCCTGACAGGGCTGGGAGAGGCACACCTGTAGGCAATTGGTCCTCAATCACCTCCGGAGCCAGAGTGGATTCATCTGGTGTCTGCTCCTGAGGATCCGGCACAGGTGCAGGCGCTTCAGATTCAAGGCCCTGCCCCGGCTCAGCCGGCCTTGGAGGCGGGGACTCCTGTGCAGGCTGGGATTCCTCCGGTTCAGTCTCTGAATCAGATTCCCAGGCCATCACACCCTGCCAGTTACGACGCTCCGGACACACTCTGGCAAAGTGCCCCGTTTTCTGACAGAAAAAAAGATCTCTTGGCAGCTTGCCAGTCTTTCTTCTCTTTGCCACCCGGCCGTTGAGCTTTCGAACCTTCCTGCGCACGGGCTGAGTCTATTTCCATGGGCTCCGGCTGTTGTTGACCTTCGGAAGCAGCTGCCAGCATTTCAGGAATGTGGTTACCATGGAAACTCCGGCCCTTGCCCTTTTTCCTTTCCCGCAGTCTGGCTTCCTGCCTCAGCCCCACCGCAAGAGCAGCCTTCGTTAACTCACCCATATCCTTTGGACGGGGGGCCCTAGCAAGCTCATCCTTAACTTCGGTGTTCAGTCCAGCCTTAAACAAAGCTTGCACAGGCTCTGATTCCAAATCCCATCCCAGTTTGTGCACAAGCATAGCGAATTCTGACCAGTAACTACGCACCGTAGATTTGCCTTGCTTCAAAGCCAAAAGCTCCTCCTGCGTCTTGTCAATTAAACTTTGATCTGCGTAGATAAAGTCCATCGCTTGCCAAAACTTAGGCAGACTTCGATGCGCTTCATTATTAGAGGCAATTAACGGCCTGACCCAACTTTTAGCCCAGCCCCCCCCCCCCGACAGGAGCCTAATTATGTGAGCAACTTTCTGAGCATCGTTGGCAAACTGAGCTGCTTCAAGCTCCAAAAAATATTTCATCTCCGTCTTAAAATCACAATAAGCCTCCGGATCGCCATTAAACTTTTCCACCCACGCACCTTTGCCCCTCGCTAGTAGCCCACCTGTGGCTCCACCTTGAGCAGCTCTGCATTCCTCCAGACGCGACTGCAGGTCCAGTCCGGCATTCCGCTTACGCAGCTCAGAAAGCTCCTTCTCCATTTTCTGCTTTTAGTTCCTCTCTCTAGCTTTCAGCAGAAGAGTCGAGTCATGCTGTAAGGAGTGGGTGCTGCCAAAGCTAGCAGAGATAACGTTCCAGGCTCACAGCCATTTCTGTTCTGAAGATTTATTTGCACAGACATCTTTAACGCCTGCTTGGCCTTGTCAGTTAATAGCGCAGTTTACTTTACTACTGTTTACTTTGCTAAGGAAGCCAACGACAAACTGTTTGGTGTTGATGGGTCACTATTGGAGAGGTAGCTCAAAGCTTAGGTGGTGTACCCCCAGATTTTTGAAGAAAAATTCAGTGGTGCATCCCGGGGTATCAGCCCACGTGTAGTTCAGATTCTGCAGTTTGATTGCACCCACATGGCAGCAAATGCATCGTGCTCTGTGTCAGAGCTGGCCCACACCTCCTTGCAGGCATGTCTTAAGCTTTAAGACCATGGGCCTCCAAACATTTGGGCCATATGACCAAGTAAGGCAACTGTCCAACTGCAGCAGCCCCATTTCCTTTGTAAAAGACGATGAGGAAACAAAAAGGTGAAGAAATAAGAAAGCACAGATTTTTGAAGAACAATTCAGTGGTGCATCCCGGGGTATCAGCCCATGTGTAGTTCAGAATCTGCAGTTTGATTGCACCCAAATGGCAAAAAATGCAGAGTGCTCTGTCTCGGAGCTGGAAAATCAATAAAAAAAATTGAAAACCCCCCAGAAAGATTGAAAATCTCATTTTCTTTAGGAAAACAAGGAGAACAGGGGATTAACCTCATGCTCTGAAAAGGCTGCAAAACAAAGATCATGCATAAATTGTGCCTAAGGAAGGTTCTAAACAGCTGAGGGGTGTAGGTTGGTCCTGCTGCTAGTACCCTTCTGGCTTTTAAGAGCCGCAAAACTGCCGCAACAAACGAGGGTTGTTTAAAAGATAGGGAATATAGAATGCAAAATGGTTGACAATTCAGACTGCCTGCTCTGGTCCAGTCCTGTACTGACAGTACCTTCCCAGAGTATGATATTGTGATGTTTCCTACATCTCAGCCGTTCAAACAGTGGCTTGGGTGGGTGGCACCAGTCGCAGATAAAGTGCCTTTGCCCGTGCAAGTGGGAGTTGGCCCCCTTCACACCTTTTGGACTTGGGAGCTTTCAGTGTGTTAAAAGGTCATTGTCCGCCTAGTCATAGGAGGAAGGATGGAGGGAGTATTAAGGTTCTGCTTGCCCTCTGATGGTCAGATGACTTTCTGTTGAAATTTAGACTTTCAACCCACTTGAAATATACTCAGAGTCGAGAGTGGACTTCATGCTCTTTATTCAGCTCATGGTGGTGAGGAGGGAATGGGAGTCCCCTCAAAGTATCTGCTTTATATACATTATTTACACAATGGGCTGCACGTGATTGGCTAATTCCGGAATTCTCCTGTAGGCCAGTCAGGTTGTGGATTCACTTCTATCTGGAGCTGGATTGGGTGGCTCCTGCCAACCAATCATACTGCTGCATTGTTCTAGAATCATAGAATCATAGAATCATAGAGTTGGAAGAGACCACAAGGGCCATCGAGTCCAACCCCCTGCCAAGCAGGAAACACCATCAGAGCACTCCTGACATATGGTTGTCATAGAATCATAGAATCATAGAATCATAGAGTTGGAAGAGACCACAAGGGCCATCGAGTCCAACCCCCTGCCAAGCAGGAAACACCATCAGAGCACTCCTGACATATGGTTGTCAAGCCTCTGCTTAAAGACCTCCAAAGTAGGAGACTCCACCACACTCCTTGGCAGCAAATTCCACTGTCGAACAGCTCTTACTGTCAGGAAGTTCTTCCGAATGTTTAGGTGGAATCTTCTTTCTTGTAGTTTGGATCCATTGCTCCGTGTCCGCTTCTCCGGAGCAGCAGAAAACAACCTTTCTCCCTCCTCTATGTGACATCCTTTTATATATTTGAACATGGCTATCATATCACCCCTTAACCTCCTCTTCTCCAGGCTAAACATGCCCAGCTCCCTTAGCCGTTCCTCATAAGGCATCGTTTCCAGGCCCTTGACCATTTTGGTTGCCCTCCTCTGGACACGTTCCAGTTTGTCAGTGTCCTTCTTGAATTGTGGTGCCCAGAACTGGACACAGTACTCCAGGTGTGGTCTGACCAGAGCAGAATACAGTGGCACTATTACTTCCCTTGATCTAGATGCTATACTCCTATTGATGCAGCCCAGAATTGCATTGGCTTTTTTAGCTGCCGCGTCACACTGTTGGCTCATGTCAAGTTTGTGGTCAACCAAGACTCCTAGATCCTTTTCACATGTACTGCTCTCAAGCCAGGTGTCACCCATCTTGTATTTGTGCCTCTCATTTTTTTTGCCCAAGTGCAATACTTTACATTTCTCCCTGTTAAAATTCATCTTGTTTATTTTTGCCCAGTTCTCTAATCTGTCAAGGTCGTTTTGAAGTGTGATCCTGTCCTCTGGGGTGTTAGCCACCCCTCCCAGTTTGGTGTCATCTGCAAATTTGATCAGGATGCCCTTGAGTCCATCATCCAAGTCGTTGATAAAGATGTTGAATAAGACCGGGCCCAAGACAGAACCCTGTGGCACCCCACTAGTCACTCTTCTCCAGGATGAAGAGGAACCATTGATGAGCACCCTTTGGGTTCGGTCAGTCAGCCAGTTACAAATCCACTGAGTGGTAGCATAGTCAAGACCGCATTTTACCAGCTTCTTTACAAGAATATCATGGGGCACCTTGTCAAATGCCTTGCTGAAATCAAGGTAGGCTACATCCACTGCGTTCCCTTCATCTACCAGGCTTGTAATTCTGTCAAAAAACGAGATCAGGTTAGTCTGACATGACTTATTTTTCAGAAATCCATGCTGACTATTGGTGATCACAGCATTCCTTTCTAGGTGCTCACAGACTGTTTGCTTAATGATCTGCTCCAGAATCTGCCCTGGTATTGATGTCAGACTGACTGGGCGGTAATTATTTGGGTCCTCTCTTTTCCCCTTTTTGAAAATAGGGACAACATTTGCCCTCCTCCAGTCTGCCGGGACTTCGCCTGTTCTCCAGGAATTCTCAAAGATGACTGCCAGTGGTTCTGAGATCACATCTGCCAGTTCTTTTAATATTCTTGGATGCAGTTCATCTGGCCCTGGAGACTTGAATACATCTAAACTAGCCAAATATTCTTGTACTATCTCCTTAGTTATTCTGGGCTGTGTTTCCTTTGCTGAATCATTTGCTCCAAATTCTTCAGGTCGGGCATTGTTTTCTTTATCGGAGAAGACTGAGGCAAAGAAGGCATTGAGTAGTTCAGCCCTTTTTTAATCTTAATTCAGTTAAAAGTTCTTTAGATAGCCACCCTGGCTTCTTTAGGCACCTTCCATGTTTCCGTCTCATTGGTATTGCCTGACGTTGTGCTTTTAGTATCTCCCTCTTAACAAACTCCCAGCCATCATGAACTCCCTTTCCTTTTAGTATTGTTGTCCATGGGATCTCACCCAGCACTTCCCTAAGTTTTATGAAGTCGGCTTTCTTAAAGTCAAGAAATTGAGTCCTAGTATGCTTGGCTGCTCCTTTCCGCTGTATAGTAAACTTCAGAAGAGCATGATCACTCGCGCCTAATGATCCTTCCACTTCTACCCCACTAACCAGGTCATCAACATTGGTTAGGACCAGATCTAAAATGGCTGTTCCTCTTGTTGCTTCTCCCACTTTCTGGACAATGAAGTTGTCTGCAAGGCCAGTGAGGAATCTGTTTGACCTTATGCTCTTGGCTGAGTTTGACGTCCAACAAATATCCGGGTAATTGAAGTCCCCCATTACTACTATCTCCCTTCCTTTTGCATGCTTGGCCATCTGTTCCAGGAAGGCATCATCTATGTCCTCCGTTTGGCTTGGGGATCTATAGTAAACTCCCACAATGAGGTCTCTGTTATTCTTCTCTCCCTTAATTTTGACCCAAATGCTCTCACTTTGGCTTTGAGGATCTAAATCTTGGATCTCTTCACAGGTATACACATCCCTGACATATAACGCCACTCCTCCTCCTTTCTTGTCTGGTCTGTTTCTCAGAAATAGATTGTATCCCCCCATTATTACATTCCAATCGTGGGACTTATCCCACCAGGTTTCAGTGATGCTGAAAGAACCAAACTGGATTTCTACCTGGTAGACAGATGAAGGACAATGTTAGAAATATAATTGATATGGCGGGCGCCGGGGCGTTTTTCTGACGGCTCGTTGCGCTGAGCGGGGCTGCGGCCGTCGGGACGGCCGCCTACGGGGCTCACAATTTCCGTCGCAGCGACCGAGATGACGACTTGAAAGAGCTCTACGAGATGGCCAACAAATACCATTTCCTCCACAGCCTGGCCCTCCTGGCTGTGCCCCACTGCCGCTATCCCATGATGGCCGGCAGCATCCTGTCTCTGGGCATGGGGATGTTCTCTGGCGCCCTGTATTACCACGCCGTGACAGGGGACCCGATCCTGACCAAGGCAGCCCCGTATGGTGGTTCCCTCCTCATCCTCGGCTGGATCGCCATGGCCCCTTGACACCCCGTTCTGTCCCCATGTGGCCCCCATCTCCCAACGCCAGGGCAGCCAGCCCTGCCCCTCCCTCCTCCCTTAGGCTAGCCAGAAGGGAGCCCTAGGAGAGGAGAGATTTCCAAATGTCAGAGTGGGATCCCTTGAGGTCTTTAGCCCGCCCCGAATGCGTCTCTATCCTGCATCTTGGAATTCCCCGAATGCCGAATCCCTTTTAAAAAAGCCAAGATCCTTCCCCTCCCCCCAAAAAATTGCAACCAGATTTGAGTTTGCGATGGAGGCTTCGAAATGCAATGTCTGATCGGTGCTTTTCAATTGTTGTTTTTTAACTTAATAAATGATGAGAGTGATTTCACTTTTTAAAAAACCCACGCACCTTTTTTCCTGTGAATATATTTATTCCGTGGGGGGGGGGGAGAAAGAAATATAATTGATATAATGGAATATCTGGACTCCAGGAGAGACAAACAAGCCGCCCTAATGTTTCTGGATGCTGAAAATTTTTTTGATAATGTGTCTTGGCATTTTATGAAAAGAAATTTAGAATTTATGGATATCGGTGAAAAACGTTTAGATGGTATTTGGGCTATTTATTTGGAACAATATGCTAAATTGATAGTTAATAATAACTTCACAGACAAAATTGAGATAACAAAGGGAACCAGACAGGGGTGCCCGCTATCGCCATTGTTATTTATAACAATACTAGAGGTCCTGTTGAGGAAAATAGAAGCAACAAAAGAAATAAAGGGGATTGGTGTAGGCTCAAAAGAATACAAGTATTAGGCCTTTGCCGACGACGTTGTCTTGAATTTAGAACAACCTATGTCCAGTGCAATAGAAGCTTTGAAAAAGATTGACGAGTATGGGCAATTAGCAGGCTTTAAGCTCAACAAAAATAGGACAAAAATATTAACTAAAAATTTGGACAGTAAAGAAATAGGAGAACTACAACAAAAGACAGGTATGTCGATAGAAAAAAAGGTAAAATACCTAGAGTCTGGCGCACATCTAAGAACATAAACCTCTTTAAAGACAACTATGAAAAGGTGTGGAATGAAGTGAAGAGAGATCAGGAGATATGGACTAGAATGAAATTATCAATGATGGGTAGAATCTCAACTATCAAAATGAACGTGTTACTGAGACTGCTGTTTTGATTTCAGACAATTCCGGTTATCAGTGGAACAAAACAATTTAATGTATGGCAAAGACGATTGTCTAAATTTATCTAGCAGGTTAAAAAGCCAAGAATTGAGTATAAAATATTGACAGATGCAAAAGAAAGAGGCGGTTTTTCCCTGCCAGATCTAAAAATTTACTACGAGGCGGCGTGTTTTTGTTGGTTGAGAGAATGGATAAGGTAAAAGGTAAAGGTACCCCTGCCCGTACAGGCCAGTCTTGACAGACTCTAGGGTTGTGCGCTCATCTCACTCTAGAGGCCAGGAGCCAGCGCTGTCCGCAGACACTTCCGGGTCACGTGGCCAGCGTGACGAAGCTGCTCTGGCGAAGCACCAGAGCAGCACACGGAAACGCCGTTTACCTTCCCGCTGTAAAGCGGTACCTATTTATCTACTTGCACTTAAGGGTGCTTTCGAACTGCTAGGTGGGCAGGAGCTGGGACCGAACGACGGGAGCTCACCCCAACGCGGGGATTCGAACTGCCGACCATGCGATCGGCAAGTCCTAGGCGCTGAGGTTTTACCCACAGCGCCACCCAGGATAACCTTAGATAATTCAGATATATTGGATTTGGAGGGATTTGACAACAGATTCGCGTGGCACGCCTACCTGTGGTCAGAATGGTCAGAATGCACAGAGGGTTTTTGAACCATACTATTAGAAAATCATTGTATGAGGTGTGGAGCAGACATAAAACATTATTGAAATGAAAAACTCCGAGGTGGCTCTCACCTCTGGAGGCTTTTGCAGTCAAAAAAATAAATAAATATGGGAACTGAATGGGCGACATACAAAGACTTGCTGATGGAAGTGATAATAAAACAAAGTTAAAGACATTCGAAGAACTAAGAGGAAAGGTAACCGATTGTTACAAGATGTGTTTAGAGAGGATAATAGAAGAAACGGATTTGGAAGTAACAAATCTAAATTGGAGACAGAATTGCTGGGTAGTAAAATGAAAATACTGTCGAAAATGTATCAGTTACTACTGGAGTGGCACACAAAGGATGAAGAGGTAAAAAGTGTTATGATTAGGTGGGCCCAGGATTTAGGGCACAATATTGATTTTAAAAGGTGGAGAAAACTGTGGACCGAAACAATTAAATTCACAGCATGTGTGTCACTCAAAGAAAATATATTTAAGATGATGTATCGATGGTATATTAGACATGCCAAACTTGCTAAGATGTATAGAAATCAAGACAAAAATTGTTGGAAGTGTAAGGAGAAGGAGGGGAACTTCCTCCATCTGTGGTGGACTTGTTCTAAAGTGAAAGCCTTCTGGGACATAATATACGAGTTAAAAAAGGTTTTGAAATATAATTTTAATAAAAAACCAGAGGCATTTCTATTAGGCTTAATTGGTGAGGAAATACATAAAAGTGATGTAAACATGTTTATGTATGCCACAATGGCTGCAAGGACACTTCTGGCTCAGAAATGGAAGCAGCAGGAACTTCCAACACTGGAAGACTGGCAGCTCAAGAATATGGAGTTCGAAGACATAATCCGGAATCAGCGTGACGAACTGTTTCCAAAGGACTGGAACACATTTATGAAAGAAAATTGTAAACATTTGAAAACGTTTGTAGGCTTGAATTGAAATGTTTTGTAATGTAACTATAAGGAACTGATTTACCGATAATAAGGTGAAATATTATAATTTGACAAAGGGTAAATAAGTGCTTATAGAAATGCGAAGAATATGGAAAGTTATGTGGAAGTCAGAAAGAGGTCGATGCTCTTACATATTAAGTCATAGAATTATGTAACAAAATGTGAATATGATTTAATGGAAAACTCAACAAAAATTACTTTAAAAACATAAAAAGGGAAAATATATTAGGAGTGGCTTTTCTTTTAATAAGTTAATAAATGAACTACTTCATTGGCACAGCATCCGAATGAGGTGTAGTGGTTGTATAGTTCTTGATACCTTTTGTTTCATAGTTATATTTGGGTTGCTGCTTAAAAAAAATGGTTAGCTTTTTGTATCATAAAGTTCACAAAACTGATTCCTAATATACAACTGAAAGCAGAAATGGGGCACTTTTCCCTTTTGCCTTGCTGCAGATATGCATGCTATTTTACCATAGCTCACAGAATGGCGTGATGGCACCTTTTTACTACATATGTGAATTATTAAAAAAAACCTGTTACTCGTTGAAATTGTGTCTGGTCAATATATTTCAGCTTCATGTTTTGTTACGCGTTTAATGTTTTTTCTATTTTTAAAAAAGTGCCAGAATTCACGAACACTTCCCTTGTTCTCTAATGGTGCCCACCTGAGAGGTGCTGGATCTGTTCGAGCAAGTTCCAGCTGAGAAAAAGCCCTGGTTCTAACTTGCCTAAGTGGGGAAAGTTGGCATTACTACAGTGAGTGAACAGATGCAAGAAGCAGCATCCTGTATCATATAATGATATCATATAACATTGGACAACATTACTTTTTACCAATATGAAATTCCGTGCAACATACCATCCGCTTGGCCAGAAAAGTCAACAAATGTGTCATTGGCACAGCGTCCAATCGGAAGCGAGGGCGGTGGAGGCGTCTGGTCTTTCTGCTTCTCTTTGGTCTTAAGAAGCGGCCATGGATAGCGACCCAATTCTTATTCTCTTGCTTTTTGACTCTTGAAAAATATGTACATTAGGGGGGAAAGTATCAATTTCTTTTCTGCTGCTGCTGTTGCCCAGGACTGACCTGCTGATAGCCTGAAGGGCCCTGCCCTGCTTCTCTTTACCTGGGTTGTGGTGGGGCCTGACAGGCTCAGTAAAGGACTGCTGCTCGACAACTCTGACCCCCCCCCCACATCATTCCTGTATACTTCTACCCCTGTACAATCAACAATCTTCCTCAAGACAATTTCATCCTCTTTATATTAATTTGGGGTCAGTCAAGCAAATCTTTCAAACATCACCACCACCATCTAATTGGGGTTTGTGTGACCCCAGCATCAGACTGGTAAAGCAGTTTCTACTTAAATAAAAGTAAAATTATCACACAATATCTTGAAAGGGAAAGGTACCTGCATCATCCTTTTCAGATCCAAATAATAAAGCTGCATATGGTGTCATACAAAGGACCCCAAATCAAAAGGTTAGTTAAAGAGCCATTGAGAGGCGGGAGACAAACCATATAGAGAGTCTTGCTGTTTGTATTATTAGCTGCTTGTGTGCTTGTTCATGGCAGTCATATTTTCAAGATGCTCTTCAATCTGACAGATAGAAACGTTATTTTAAAAACAAATTTAAAAGGTGGGCATTCGATCCATTTTCACTATGAAGTCTCCCAATTTTTGCCTTCAACCATCCTCTAAAATTGAAACGCTCTCAACAGCTTCACTAAGAGTTGACATCCTTGTGTGTGACATCTCGTTACACTGGCAGTTTCTTGAACATCCAGCAAGAATAGAAAAGAACTCAGCTTATGTTGACACAAAACAGCATGATGAATTGTGACACACAAACACACACACATCTGTATCCCCCCCCCCCACTATGTATTATTTTTCCCTGTGGTGGAATAATTACAATTCTTCTACCTGCACCAGGAATGGAGAATCTTTGGTCCTCTGGAGGCCAGTCCCCATCATCCTTGACCACTGGCCATGCTGCCTAGGGAAGATTGGGGATATTGTTAATACATGCTTTCTATTCAAAGTTCCTGTTTAATGGCTAAAATTTGCCAGTTTTCAAGAATTCCACAGCAGGAAAGTTAGCAAGGAAGGGAGCAAACTAATATATTTCTCCTTAAACAAGAAAACATTAAAATAAAAAGGAGTACTCATTAGCATGGCACGGTACAGAGCCAACAATATTCCCATTATTGCTTATTATTACTATTACCAAGACTCTTTTCAAAAATAGATTAGAGGTTTGGAAGAAACTCAGCTGACAAAGGAATTGTGAGAAGCAGAAAACTCCATCATTGTACCCATTATTTGCTTTAAAGGAAAACTAAGCACCTCTAAGTAATCATCAGGTATACTTTATTCATCAGCACTAATTATATATGAAGCATCCAAGTATGAAACTAAGGCATTAATAATGGGAAAACTAACGCTAAGAGAATGGTTTTCAGGACTTTTTTTTGCCTCAGCCCAAATTTGCCTAAGTCTGCAGCCCAACAAATTCTCAGGATCGTTTTACAAACATTTACCTTTACTGCACACTGTTTATGGTTTCTTGCTCCAGTCCTTCCCACTGTAGCCCTCACAGGAGAGGATCCTCTCGGTGTTTATTGTGGGCTTTATCCTGCTGCATGGGTCCTCCTACCACCTCAAGAGAGCTCAGCTTTCACAATGGCAGAAGTGGCTCTTTTCAGGTGTAGCCTATCAGAAGGCAGAAGAGGCGCATTTCCCAGATACACTCAGTAGAGGACCAGACCTCCTTGGACAGAGACCTTTTCCATGGCACAGGAGCGTCCTGGAGAAAGCCTATTTGCACAGACGTCTTTAACGCCTGCTTGGCCTTGTCAGTTAATAGCGCAGTTTACTTTGCTACTGTTTACTTTGCTAAGGAAGCCTCCTACTTGAAGAACTATGCCAAGGAAGCCAACGACAAACTGTTTGGTGTTGATGGGTCACTATTGGAGAGGTAGCTCAAAGCTTAGGTGGTGTACCCCCAGATTTTTGAAGAAAAATTCAGTGGTGCATCCCGGGGTATCAGCCCACGTGTAGTTCAGATTCTGCAGTTTGATTGCACCCACATGGCAGCAAATGCATCGTGCTCTGTGTCAGAGCTGGCCCACACCTCCTTGCAGGCATGTCTTAAGCTTTAAGACCATGGGCCTCCAACCATTTGGGCCATATGACCAAGTAAGGCAACTGTCCAACTGCAGCAGCCCCATTTCCTTTGTAAAAGACGATGAGGAAACAAAAAGGTGAAGAAATAAGAAAGCACAGATTTTTGAAGAACAATTCAGTGGTGCATCCCGGGGTATCAGCCCATGTGTAGTTCAGAATCTGCAGTTTGATTGCACCCAAATGGCAAAAAATGCAGAGTGCTCTGTCTCGGAGCTGGAAAATCAATAAAAAAAATTGAAAACCCCCCAGAAAGATTGAAAATCTCATTTTCTTTAGGAAAACAAGGAGAACGGGGGATTAACCTCATGCTCTGAAAAGGCTGCAAAACAAAGATCATGCATAAATTGTGCCTAAGGAAGGTTCTAAACAGCTGAGGAGTGTAGGTTGGTCCTGCTGCTAGTACCCGTCTGGCTTTTAAGAGCCGCAAAACTGCCGCAACAAACGAGGGTTGTTTAAAAGATAGGGAATATAGAATGCAAAATGGTTGACAATTCAGACTGCCTGCTCTGGTCCAGTCCTGTACTGACAGTACCTTCCCAGAGTATGATATTGTGATGTTTCCTTTGGAGGTCTTTAAGCAGAGGCTTGACAACCATATGTCAGGAGTTCTCTGATGGTGTTTCCTGCTTGGCAGGGGGTTGGACTCGATGGCCCTTGTGGTCTCTTCCCATTCTATGATTCTATGATTCTATGATCTCAGCCGTTCAAACAGTGGCTTGGGTGGGTGGCACCAGTCGCAGATAAAGTGCCTTTGCCCGTGCAAGTGGGAGTTGGCCCCCTTCACACCTTTTGGACTTGGGAGCTTTCAGTGTGTTAAAAGGTCATTGTCCGCCTAGTCATAGGAGGCGATAGCAGTGGGGCAGCTACAAGAATTCTTGGAAAACACAGATGATTTAAATCCATGCCCATCTGGGTTCAATCCTGGCCGAAGAACTGAGTCAGTCTTGGTCGCCCTGATGGATGACCTTTGCAGACAGCTGCCTATGAAAATCTAAGGGTTATGAGAATCGGAGGCAGTGTATCTTTACTTAGTTGCTTCCATTTTAAGGGGGGAAGAGAAGCATGCATGTGTGAAAAACAATGTTGTCCAATGAAATTTGATATTGTGTCACACCAGGCCCACAGATGTTTGAAGAAAAATTCAGTGGTGCATCCCACGGTATCAGCCCATGTCCCCCAAGACGGCATGAACACAACATGGGGTGTGCTGAAATTGCATGACCCCAGGGAATATTTTTTTTGGGGGGGGGCGCTTCAACATTTTGGGGGCCCTCAGTCCATGTCCCCCTAGACGGCATGAGCACAACATGGGGTGTGCTGAAATTGCATGACCCCAGGTAATTTTGGGGGGGGGGGGCGCTTCAACATTTTGGGACCCCTCAGCCAATGTCCCCCTAGATGGCACAAGAACACCATGTGGTGTGCTGAAATTGCATGACATGACCCTAGGGAATTTTGAGGGGGACCCTTCAACATTTTGGGGGCCCTCAGCCCATGTCCCCTTAGATGGCATGTGCTGACATCACACTGCTCCAGGGCATTTTGAGGGGGGCACCCCCTTGAAAATTTGGGGTCCTTGGCCTCCCCATCCTGTATATGTCACAAGCACACCATGGGGGTGTGCTGACATTGTGTGATCCCAGGGATTTTTGAGGGGGCCCACGCCTATTGAAAATTTTGGGAGTACCTTGACCCCCTAGATATCTCAAGCACACCATAGGGAGTGTTAAAGTCTCACTGTCCCAGGGAATTTTGAAGGGGCCCACCCCTTCTTTAAAATTTCGGGGGTCCTCAGTCCTTTGCCACTATAGGCTGTGCAGTCATGCCACAGGGTGTGCTGATGTCAGGCCTCTGGATTTCCCTCTTGCATAGATGCTGTATTGGGTCCCTGGACAGCAGGTGGAGGATATCTGCAGGATTAGGAGCAACTGAGGAAAGACACAGTTGTTGAAAATTAGGCTTCGGGGTACTTATAGAGGAGAAGGAACTTGACTGGGAGTGGGATTTGTGGGGCTGGCAGGGTGAGGTTTGGGGCTGGGGCTGGGGCTGGGGCTGGGGCTGGGGCTGCAGCAAGAAACTGCTAGGGTGTTTTCCTTGGGGGAACAGTTTGCGATAGAACACTGGGGAAAGAGTTTGTGGTGTAAAAATCCTTTTTTAAAAAAGTTTGTATTTATTGATTGATACTTGTGCTAAGACAGACAGAAATAATATTCATTATAAATATATATTTTATAATATACTGAGTTAAAACAGCTACTTAAGCTAAGAAAGAGCAGAAAGAAAGTCAGAAGGAAGAAAATACAAGAAAAAGAGAAAACAAAAGTAGAAGACAAAGGGAAAGAAAGAAAACAACTAAAGGGAGAGACTAGAATAAAAGGACTTCTGGGTCTCAGTAGCTACGTATGATACTGGTTTATAGAAAATAGAATGTTAAAGAGAGTATTGTTTTTCAATCTTCAAATTCAGATACTGCAAGTTCATTTTCTCTTTCACACAAAAGGTCCATAGGAAACTTCCAATCCTTAACAAATGCTTAACGATTTTTCTCTAATTAAACATGTTAGCTTAGCCATCTAAGGCAATGTGGGGTAAAACTCCTGTGGTTGTAGATATTTTTATTTTATTTTTTGCAGCAAGGGAAGGGCTGGGAGCAAGGTCATTGAGGCTTTTCCCAGTCCATGAAATTCAGAAGCATTATAAACAAACATTACAATTCAACTTTAGCTTAAACACATTACTACTTTCATCTCGGGTTTCCCCCACCTTAAAAAAGAAAGAAAAAATGCTTTCAGACTACCCAAAAAGGATTAGCAATGAGATTGTAAACTTGAGGACGGGAACTATCTTTTTTGTTTGTGTGTGGGGAAATTTTTTTACTTAGACATAATATTTGTACCTACTTAACATTTGGTTTATCAGTTTTCCTACTACATAAAGACCAAATATTAATACAACTTTTATAGTAGCAAAAAGCAAAGGCAGCTTTGCATAGCCTATTGCGTTTAGGCGTTATTCAAGCTTAAGCTTTAGGCCCGGACCAAAAATTTCAAAGCCAATGTTTCCAAAAGATTGTGCTGTTTTAATATTAAGTGTGAAAACATTTAAACAATCGTCACTTACAGTTCCCATAGTTGTTTGCTAATAGTAATGGAGAATCTGTGACTCTTTTGGATGCTATTGGGACTCTAGCTGGAAGAGAAGCTGGAAAAGGAATAGCTGGGGAAAGACACAGCTGTTGATAATGAGGCTTCAGCGTTCTTAGAGGAGAAAGGGGCGAGGCAGAAAGGCTTTTGATTTTCTTTCACCCATAGAAGCCCAGCTAATACATTTATATATATTAGAAAATTTCAGTACTTCCTAATCCATGAAATTCAGAAGCTTTATAACGAAACATCGCAGTACACCTTTAGCTTAAACACATCCCTGCTTTTCTCTCTGGTACTGAATGTGGGAAACACCCTATGTGCTTTACAGGCATTTCACACAACCTTGCCATTACTTGATAAGTGTAATTGCGTGTCAAGGTCCCCAAGCCACCCCTCAAATAACTCACAACACACACATAATTTTTCTTTAAGGTTTTTGGCATAATTTTGGCCACAACTTTATTAACATACATGATTGTTAGTGGTTGCTTAGGCATTGGTTAAGACTATCTGTCGTCGTCCCCCCCGCCCCCCGCCTGGGGACAGAACTTACTTCCGGATTCCACCGAAAGCCAGTAAGGGAAAACAATATTGGGGAGAAATGGAGCTGAGCGACAGGCCCTCACTTCTCCCCGCATGCTCCCTAGGGCTTGCCGGTCCTAGCCCCATTCCAGGGATTCGGACAAAAACATGGCAAGCCCCTGGGTTCCTTTAACGGAATTCCCTTTCCGCAGCAGCGTTGGAGGGGCAGGCCCAGCCAGTCCTTGCCCCTCTTCCAACCAATTTGATAACCAATGCCTAACCACAACTTACAAGTTGTGACAATTTGCAGTAGGCAAAAAACAAATCAGCCAGATGGACAAAATTCCTACCAGTCCCCTGCCACAGCAGCAGATGACCCCATGACAGGCATAGCAAGGTCAACGCAGAAAACCCTTAAATTTAGGGCGGGCGGGAAAGAGAAAGTTTCCAAGCTGCGTGCACAGAATATAAAGCATTAGATCCCTCCCACCAAATTGCAACACATAAATTGCCCCAGCAACTCAACCAACTAATCATTGCCACAGGCCAACTTTCCAATCCTGCCTGGCAACCAAGGGGGGGGGGGTGGCCTGATAGACCCCACCGCAACCAGCGCTCTCCATTAAGGAGAACACTCTTTGTCACATGAAAGTGGTGGGGCGTGGGTGAGAAGGCAAAACCTGTTTACATCCCAGGGGAAAGATGTAGCCTCTTCGGCTGTGTCTGTCTTTCCAACCAGGGAAATGTTAATGCAATTTGGACTGTAAACAGAGTCAGGTACAGCTGTCCCCATGATCATAGCTGGAAGAAAATTACATCTGTGTCCACAGAAATGCCTGCCAGTGTTTCAGTTCATGCTTACATGCCCACATGTGATTTCAGCTGAAGTCTGCTTATGTGCTAGGGAAATCAAGCAGGCAAACATTTGGCAGCAACTCGCCATGCACTCGTAATGTACAGTACTTCCAGTCTGTAGGATGGTTCAGTTAAGAGAGATGTGATGTTTCGTTTCTCTGTGCCAAGTAACTGCAGCATCACAAGCAAGTTCCCCAGAGGTTGCAAAACTTGACACAAAGATTCCATAAGCCCCTCTGCTTCTCAAAAGGCTAAACTGTGCTCTCGCCTCTTTTTTTTGCTCATTGTTAGTGCCCTCGCGTATGCATCTTGCTTTGTTGGGTTGCCAGGCTCCATAGAATCCTAGAGTTGGAAGAGGCCACCAGGGCCATCGAGTCCAACCCCCTGCCAAGCAGGAAACACCATCAGAGCACTCCTGACATATGGTTGTCAAGCCTCTGCTTAAAGACCTCCAAAGGAGGAGACTCCACCACACTCCTGGGCAGCAAATTCCACTGTCAAACAGCTCTTACTGTCAGGAAGTTCTTCCTAATTGTTATGGTAAAATCTGGGTGCGAGGCTGCTCTGCCACCCAGCTCGCCGGACTAAGTCCGCGGGTCCCTGCGGAGGAAAATGAGCTCAGCCGGAGACAGGAGCAAACTGCAGAAGATCCAAGTTTATTGAGCAACAGGTTCAAGGCGAGATTGAACAGCGAGAAAGGGGTGACATGAACTTTTGGAACTTCCCTCCATGTCCCAGAATACAGTGCAAAATACATCCCAGTTACATCATGAATACATTAAGAAGAGGTTGGGTTACACAGAATTAACATATGGAGGAGGGAGGGGGGAATATGCAGAGCTGGAGATATGCGCAGATAAGCACATCCTGAGTACTGGTGATGAGAAGACAATGGTCCATGTATGCATAGCCTGCCACCTGGCATTGCCCGGAGGAAAGGCTTGGCAGAGTGATTTGACAGGATTAGGGTCTTGACACCTTGCTTGAGGGATTATGGAGGACAGGGGAGGTGCCATGGAGTCCTAGAGAAATTGAGCAAATTGGCACGTTGATTTTCTATGAATTTTATAGATTTTAGTCCCTTTTGACATTGACAATTGGAAATAAATGGATATATTGTAGCGAAGAAGAAGGTGAAGAAGACACGCCCCCCCTTCCGTATCATAATGTTTAGGTGGAATCTTCTTTCTTGTAGTTTGGATCCATTGCTCCGTGTCCGCTTCTCCGGAGCAGCAGAAAACAACCTTTCTCCCTCCTCTATATGACATCCTTTTGTATATTTGAACATGGCTATCATATCACCCCTTAACCTCCTCTTCTCCAGGCTAAACATGCCCAGCTCCCTTAGCCGTTCCTCATAAGGCATCGTTTCCAGGCCTTTGACCATTTTGGTTGCCCTCCTCTGGACACGTTCCAGTTTGTCAGTGTCCTTCTTGAACTGTGGTGCCCAGAACTGGACACAGTACTCCAGGTTGAGGTCTGACCAGAGCAGAATACAGTGGCACTATTACTTCCCTTGATCTAGATGCTATACTCCTATTGATGCAGCCCAGAATTGCATTGGCTTTTTTAGCTGCCGCGTCACACTGTTGGCTCATGTCAAGTTTGTGGTCAACCAAGACTCCTAGATCCTTTTCACATGTACTGCTCTCAAGCCAGGTGTCACCCATCTTGTATTTGTGCCTCTCATTTTTTTTGCCCAAGTGCAATACTTTACATTTCTCCCTGTTAAAATTCATCTTGTTTGTTTTTGCCCAGTTCTCTAATCTGTCAAGGTCGTTTTGAAGTGTGATCCTGTCCTCTGGGGTGTTAGCCACCCCTCCCAGTTTGGTGTCATCTGCAAATTTGATCAGGATGCCCTTGAGTCCATCATCCAAGTCGTTGATAAAGATGTTGAATAAGATCTTATTTATTTGTCTGTTCCCTAAGATTGCCCTCCCCCCCCCAACTTTGAAACGTGTCATTCATTTAATAAATGAGGGAGATGGGAGGGGTGCGTGTAGGAAGCTAGCACAAAGCTGCAGACAAACTGAGCAGGTCTGACAGCAAAAACCCTCAGTCTTGTCAAGTTTGTTTCAGAAATTCATCTCTGCTGCTACCATTGATAACTTGGATTACTAGACTATGCCAGTCCAGAGAACACCAGGCTGTTTCAAAGTGAGTTTTAGGAACATAGGAAGCTGTTTTATACCAGGTCAGCTGGTTTGTCCATCAAGCACAGTGTTGTCTATTCTGACTGGCAGCACCTCTCCAAGGTGTCAAGCAGAAGTCTTTTCAATCACTTGCTATCTGATCTTCTTAACAGGAAATGCCAAGATTTCAGTCTGGGACCTTAAACGTGCAGTGTATGTGCTGTGCCTCTAAGATTATGGTCTCTTCTTTGAAAGCAGATACCTTGTGTAGCAGCTCTAGACCCTTGGTTAGGGGTACTTAAAGGGTTAAGATGTTCTACATGAGCAGAGGCTTGGGCTCACAGGGCTCAAGTTTATTATTTCTTCAATACCAAGCTGCAATCTACTCTGAATTTTAGAGGCAAATGGCAAGTTGTCTTTTTTGAAGATTTCATTTAACTGGTGATACTGTAACAAGTTTTCTTATCCATTCTTGAATGTCTTTTGGAAGAGCATACATGAACGAATGGTGCATGCACACACACAAAAATGGCAGTGTAGTCCATACTTATTTAGCACCATGTAGTTAATCAGTTCCCTTTTCCTATTTGCAACCAGAACTTGAGGCATCTGGGGTTGACTTCTCTCCTGTTTGGAAGGTTAACCTTTGAAACCCTCAGAGATAGAACACTTAAAGCAAACGAATAAGAGAGTGTGGTTCCACTCATGGCCTACGGGTCCCAAGAATGTGGCCTCCAAACTACATCTCTTCCTTAAACCGGCAGGATGGCTATTATTTGGAAGAAGGGGGTAGTTCATCCCGATTCTGAGTTCTTATCTCTGCTTTGCTTTGTTGGTGGGCTGAACTAATTAGTGCCGAAAGCAGTCCTTGTTACCACATATGAGACTCTGGATAAGTGACAGGTCTTTGTGCAGATGTGAATCCTTTCTTTTTTGTAACTCACTGTTTTGTCTTGTCTGCATTCGGCATCCCACAGAACACGCGTCTAACAAACCTCACCCATGCTGTGCAAAATCTATTGGAAACTGTCCCTATCTTCAAACATACAAAGACATATTATCCTGATTTCTCCCTCTCTCTTTCCATAGACTATGATCAGGCATTCCTCAGCTAGCTTGTCTGCAACCTATTTCCTTCACTGAAACAATGCCTGAATTATATTCTTGAAAGCAGGAGAGGATCATTCCCCCCCCTTTGTTTTCTTTTGAAAAGAACAACAACAAACAAGGTAGAGCAGAAATGGAGATCAAGGCAACAGATCTGGAAAGGTGCTTTGAAAGTCAGAATACAAACTATTCTAGGCGAAAGGGTGGACAACAGAAGAAAATATACAGATTGACAGGGACTGGCCTCAGGCCTGCTGACTGGGAAGTGGCATTTATTGACTCCTGCTTGCAGGGCTGAGAACTGGGAAAGGTGGTAATTCCAGCATCTTGTTTCATTGATTTCCATAGGATTTAAATATGACTAAAGGAGTGGTATAACGGTTAATTCTGCAGTGCTAGAGCTAACCATGACAGTCCCAAGTCATGTCCTCAATGCAAGTAAATAGCACAAGGCCCAGTTTATTAGGATCAGTATAAAGTTTCTTGGTGCAAAGCCGCATTGAGTGCAATGAAATTTATTTCTGGCTGCATAAGTACAACTTGCAAAACACACTGAGCTTTAACAAAATCTTCAGCCAGTGCAAATGCAGCTTTAGTTTTAATTAGAAATGCAAACAATATTGCACAGGAGTGTTACCATTCAAATTACTAATGTGCAGTAGGAACCCCATCAAAGTAATGAAATGTGTGGCCTTCCTTGGTTACTTCCCTTGTTCTCTTGACCTCCTCCATTCTAACGTTACGAAGAAACTTGAATGAGGCAAGAATAAGGGTGTAAATTAACTGGACACCCCTGCAGATAATATCAACACTCTGGTTCTGCAAAACGTCCAGGAATTAGATGCTTCTCTACATTCTCCTTTCAGCACACCACAGGACTAAAGTTTAACCAGTTCCATGTGTTTGTGATTTCCTCTGGTTAGCATATGTAACAACACCCAGAACTTAATTGTGTGCATATTTCAAGTCTCCACCTCTCCTCAATTGCTGCTCAAAATAATGCATACTTTTTTAAAAAAAAAAAAACTGCCTGATAGAGCCATTTCCTTTTCTCTCACTTTTGTTTTGTTACACACACACACACACACACACACACACACGTAAGACAGAATTAAATGACATGGGTAAGGATATAA
Organism: Podarcis vaucheri; assembly: GCF_965113315.1. Classification (NCBI taxonomy): domain Eukaryota; kingdom Metazoa; phylum Chordata; class Lepidosauria; order Squamata; family Lacertidae; genus Podarcis; species Podarcis vaucheri. Next base: position 523,556 of record NC_138757.1, on the reverse strand, counting down.
GGGGAACAGTTGAAGTTCTAACGAGGTCCTTGTGGATGGCATAATGACCCGCAGAGAATCTTGTGGTAGATAATGAGGTATGAAAAGCAATAAATCACGAGATTCTGAGAGAAATAAAGTTATACCAAGTTCAATATATGAAGATGATGAATCAGGAAATAGAATGGAAAATTAAACAGATGAGACAAAGGACATTTGAATCGGCCAATTTGACAATTTCCTGCAATGATCGGTGCTTAGAAAGCCTATGATTCAGTTCCAGGAGATATTGGTGACAGGCGCTGTAAGGCAAATACTGCTTCAGCCTACCAAGAAATTCCTCTTGAAAGAAATTTGTCTCTCACCTGAGGGATAATTACCTCCTGTACCTGGAAATGCTTCATTTCAAATTACTGTGGACTTGACTGTTCACATAATTTCACTCTCTGTGCTTATGTGCACATTCCACATGTACTAATCCAGGGATTCAAAGGTGAAAAGTAGGCGAATAGGTAAGCAATGGCGGCGGTGGGGGGAGAATGGTGGGGCCAGAATGCACAAACTTTTCAAGGCTAACTTTACTGAAGCTGCATAGGCAGACCAAGCAGCTACTCACAGGCAGGAGAAGGGATGGCGGGCACAATTCAAGAGGCAGCTGCTATTCTGTAATCAGCTTTTTGCCAAATTGCAGTCAAATTCCTCGGATGTGACCCAGGCGTGTCCATCCACGTCCATCGCATGTCCTACTTGGCTACCTACATCCCATGCCTCCTGTGGCTGCTCAAGACGGCCACTTGCAGTCCCATAACAACCCAGCGGTGGCCAGTGGCGGCCCCTTCGGTATCGGAGGGACTGATCCCCCTGCCTAGAAATATTGAGGGGGCTGAAGCCCCATATACCCGTTACCCCTGCTTTCTTGTATCTTTTGGTTTAGAAAGGGGTCCTTACTGTCACAGTTGCTTCTCTCATAGGAGATAGATGGTGAAGACTCCACCTGTTCTGATTCTCTCATGTCCCACTCTGCTACCTATGGTGTGTGCCTCCTGCAGCTGTAGGTGACTGTCATTTGCAGCCCCATAACTACAACCTGGCGATGGGGGATAGTGGGGGGGGGGGGCGGGCTGAGCCCCCATGGCCAGGATTTAATCCAGCTGGGAATGGATTTAATAATCTTGTGTTTTCTGAGAATGCATGTAGCTGCCCCACCAGTTTGCCTGAGATGGGTGGGAGGAGTTATTAACATTCCAAATTCTCCTTCATCTTTCACTCACTGGCCCATCTGTGTGGTGGTCAAATTCCTCAATGTGACCTAGATGTGTTCATCCACATCTGTCGTAAGTCCCGCTCAGGTACCTACGCCCGGCGCCAAATGAATTGTTTGGTCCCATAGGCTGCATTAAGATGGGGTGAAAAACTAAGGATTTTGCTCTAGTTTGAGTTGCCAATCATTCTGGTTCCTTCCTCTTGGTTAAAAGTTGTTTATTTGTTTGGAAACCTGTTATGATACCCTGCAGAATGCAAATGGATTAAATCAAATTCCCCCCCTCCCCTCTCCTCTCCTCCATCTTCGCCTCCCCTGCCAGGCGTGGCCATTCATATTTGTCGCATGTCCCTCGTGGCTAACAGGGCCCTTGGCCTCCCACGGCTGCTGGTGACAGTCATTTGTGGCCACAGCAACAGCCTGGTGGTGGGGGATGGCGGTCCCCTCAATACTGGGGGGACTGAGCACCCTTCCTAGAAATATTGAGGGGGCTAAAGCCCTGGGTGTCTACGAGGTCTGCCCTGCCTTGTACCTGCAGTCAGTCATTCCGGCCAACTGAGGCAACAAGTCCTCAGTAGAGAATCAGCTCTGCTGGGATCATTGGAATTCTGCAAATAGCAGGGGCATCAGTGCCTTGGTACTTCATCCTCTGTTGGGTTCCTCATCGCCTTTTACAAAGGAAATGGGGCTGCTGCAGTTGGACAGTTGCCTTATTTGGTCATATGGCACAAATGGTTGGAGGCCCATGGTCTTAAAGCTTAAGACATGCCTGCAAGGAGGTGTGGGCCAGCTCTGACACAGAGCACTCTGCACCCAAATGGCAGGAAATGCAATCAAACTTCCGAATCTGAACTACACACAGGCTAACACCAGGCAGGCCGCAGAAGAAGGATCTTTCTTGTATCTTTTTGTTTACAAGGGGTCCTTGCACAAGCTATTTCCGATGCTCCTCTGACCCGGAAGTGACCGGAAATAGCATGTGCGCACGCATATGGGCAAGCACTACCCCGCACTCTGGCCTGCTGTGCGATCGGCACTGGAGACACTGGACCGAGGCACAGTAAGTTTGCTGACCCCTGTCCTAGACCAGTCACAGGGGAGTGGCAGGTTTGCCACCATCTTTTTACTTGAATTGTGGCCAATCCAAACAGGCCAAGTTGACAGGCCTTTAGACCCGATAAAGGTTGTCTGTATCTGAACCCAGGCTCCACAGTTGGTTGCAGAAAAACCCTCCTTATCCCCCCCCCATTTAATGATGCTGTGTGTTTATGTAAGCTAACATTGTCCTTCTAGGGCACTGCATTCCTTGGCTTTGTTGTGGTCCAATAATGGTTGCCATTTTCAGAGCCAGGAAGGAATTTTCCTCCAAACAGATTGACCCCGTTTGGAGGTTTTGTCTTCACCATAGCGATAGTCATAACTTTGGTGGATAAGGCATTGAAGGAGCATGTGATATGATGAGAGAAGCCCATCCTTAAGTTGCACTGGTTAAACTGCTTGAAATCCACATTGTAGATGTGATCTTGCAAAGAGAAGGCATGCTTCCACATGCCCTGCTCAAAAGCTGCAATGAGTGAAAAAGGCTCTTCATACTCTATCCATTTCCTTCCAGTAAGCCTACCATTGTTGACAAAGGAATCGGGGGTGCTGCAGTTGGACAGTTGCCTTGCTTGGTCAGATGGCCCAAATGGCTGGAGCACCATGGTATTTAAGGCATGCCTGCAAGGAGGTGCGGCCAGCTCTGACACAGAGCACTCTGCACCCAAATGGCAGGAAATGCAATCAAACTTCCGAATCTGAACTACACACAGGCAGGCCCCAGAAGAAGGATCTTTCTTGAATCTTTTGCTTTAAAACATATTAAAAGGACACTAAAACATGGGCATTAAAACTCTGGGCGGCTTCCAACAAAATCTTAAAATACAATAGTTCGTCAAACATTAAAAGCTTCCCTAAATTTAATGTTTTCCCTTGCTGGTTTGTTGCATTGAATTTGATTCAGAGCAATGGGCCTGTTGTGACATATTATCAGATAACATTGGACAACATTGCTTTTCACATATTTTTGTTCCCTCATTAAAATGGAAGCAAAGAACTAAAGGACTCCTGGATGGTTAAGTCTAATAAAATTTGACTATGTTTCTAATAAAATTCGACTTCGATTTCTTGTCCACGAAGAACACTGGGCTCCCCCCTGCCGCCTTGGATTCCCTGATGAATCCTCTCTTTAGATTTTTCTCGATAAAGTCCTTCAGGTCCTTGATCTCTCGCTCCGACATGGAATAGAGCTTGCCCACCGGCAGCGTGGCCCCCGGGATCCGGTTGATCTGGCAATCATACGGTTGATGCGGTGGCAACGTGTCAGCCTCCCTCTCGCTGAACACCTCCTGTAGGTCCCGATAATACGGAGGAATTTCGGTCGTCCCTGCTTTGCATGCTGCTGCCATCCCGGCCTCCAACCGTCAAGGTAGCTCTAGGCCCAGGCAGTTCTCCATGCAGTGCGCCGACCCAAAAATCAGTGACCGTTGATGCCAGGAGACCACCGGATCGTGCAAGGCCAACCAGCTCATGCCCAGTATGATAGGCGGACCCGCCAACGTGGCCACGTGAAAGGCGATGACCTCGGAGTGGATAGACACCCGCATCCTCATGGGAGGCGTTTGATGGGTCACTTCACCTCCCAACAGTTCTCTCCCATCAATTGTAGTGACTTGCAGCGGAAAATCCAAAGGCCTCAGGTTCAGTTGGTGCTGCTCTGCAAACTCCTTGAAGAAGAAGAAGAGGAGGAGTTTGGATTTGATATCCCGCCTTTCACTCCCCTTCAGGAGTCTCAAAGCGGCTAACAATCTCCTTTCCCTTCCTCCCCCACAACAAACACTCTGTGAGGTGAGTGGGGCTGGCCCAAGGTCACCCAGCAGCTGCATGTGGAGGAGCGGAGACGCGAACCCGGTTCCCCAGATTACGTGACCACTACACCACACTGGCTCTCCAAAAATGACGCCGAAGCTCCGGAATCAACGAAAGCCAACTCCTCCACCGCGTGGCCATTCGGGAGCTCTAGGACCACCTTCAACATTATGCTTGCTTTGGGGTGTCCGAGCCGAGGACTTTCGCTGTTGCTCCCGCCTGGCTGTTTTTTTTTTTTTTAAAAAAATATATTTTATTAGAGTTTTCCAAATTATAACAAGAAAAATGAAAAAGAAAAAAGAAAATACAAAAAAGAAAAACATACAAAATAAAAACAGTTAAAAACACATTAATTTTCATAACATATCTTCCGTACACTTATTTTCCCAGACCTCCTCATACCTCCCTTTTTTGTATTCCAGTTCAATTTGTTAGTTCAGCAAATTCTTACCATCAAGTTTTTACCCTATTCTAATCTTTCATTACATTACCTTACTCTATTCTCCTCATTGTCCTATAAAAACCTTAACCTAAATTTTATTTTTATTTTATTTTTTTATAATATTTTATTAGGTTTTATCAATAGAAAAGTTTAGAAAAATACAAAAACGAAAAAGATACAAAATTACAAAATGCAAAAATACAAACATTAAACACAAAGAAAGAAAAAGAAAAACACATATAAAAGAAAAACAAAAATTCCCTCTTTCTTAATTTCTCATCTTTAGTTAACTTATTTTCCTGACTTCCTCACGTCTCCCATTTTTGTATCCCTTTTAGAAGTTGGTTCAGCAAATTCATGTCCTATTAGTTTATCTATTATTAATCCCATCTTACATTTTACCTTGTTGCTAGAACCCCTTCAATTCATTTCAATGTCATCAGCATTCAAAAATTTTGCAATATTTCTGCAAATAAGTTTTAAATTTCCTCCAATCTTCTTCCACCAACTCTTCTCCCTGGTCTCGGATTCTGCTAGTCATTTCCGCCATCTCCATATAGTCTATTAGTTGCATCTGCCATTCTTCCAAGGTGGGTAGGTGTGCTGGTCCCGGGGGTAAGGTACCGTGAGTGTAGCAGAGTCCACACGAAGAGGGGCGAGGTCCGATGCAGAGAGCCGGGCAGGGAACAGGAACGCTGGAACAGAAGGCTGAGCAGGTAACAGGAACGCCGGATGGTCGGGAACAGGAGTACTGGATAGTCAGGAACAGGAAGCCGAGCAGGGATCAAGAACACAGGAAGGTCCGTAGCCAACAACGACGTTGCTCCCGCAACCTGGGGCCGGCCTGACTGGGCTTTTATCCTCTTCTAAGGTCAGGGGTGGTCCCGACCCCCAGGAGCCCCGCCTCCTCTGGCCTTAAGGCGAGCACTCCTCCTGGGGGCAACCAGTTCCCTTCGCCTCTCTGCCCTAAGCCTCTGCAGATCAGGAGAGGCCGAAGGGTTACTGGGCCCTGGAGGAGGCTCACCTGTGGCCACTGAGTCATCAAGCCCCTCTGGGGCCAGAAGGACTTCACCTGGGGCCAGCTCCTGATGCACTGCCACAGGTGCAGGCTCCTCAGCATCTAGGCCTTGCCCCAGTTCAGCCGGCCCTGGAGGCGGGGACTCCTGTGCAGGCTGGGATTCCTCTGTTTCATCCTCCGAATCGGAATCCCAGGCCATCACACCATCCCCCCTCCCAGCCCCCCCCTCAACCGAGGGTCCGGACCCGGCTTGCCGGGGTACGTCGCATGGAACTCTCGGAGGCAGGCAGGTGCGTGGACGTTGGCCGCTGGTTCCCAGGAACGGTCCTCTGGTCCGTACCCCTTCCAGTCAATGAGATACTGCAGCTTTCCCCTGCGGTATCGGGAGTCCAGGATGCGTTCCACCTCGTACTCAGGCTCTCCCCGAACCAACACTGGCTGCGGTCGGGGACGGTTCGGGTGGAACTCGTCGGGTGGGGCCACCGGACTCAAAAGGGACCTGTGGAAGACCGGGTGAACCTTCAGGGTTGCGGGTAACCGGAGACGGAATGCCACAGGAGAGACTTGGTCTACGATAGGGAACGGGCCGGTGAAGCGGGCGTCCAACTTCCGCGAAGGTCGAGAGGGGTGGAGATGGCGAGTGGAGAGCCAAACCAGGTCACCGACGCGAAGTTCCAGCCCCACCTGGCGGTGACGGTCGGCCTGGGCTTTGTACGCTTCCTTGGCCTGGTGCAGTTGCTCCACCAAAAGCTGTTGCTGGGACTGGAGCTCTTGAAGCCACTCCGTCACTGCCGGGACCGCGGATGCCGGCAGCACCTCTGGAAACAGCCGTGGATGATACCCATAACTGGCCTGGAACGGGGTCTGCTGGGTGGACGCATTCACCGCGTTGTTATAGGCGAACTCCGCCAATGCCAGGTGGTCGACCCAGTCATCCTGCTGGTAGCTGCAGTAACACCGGAGGTACTGCTCCAGCACCGCGTTCGCCCGTTCCGTCTGGCCATCGGTCTGTGGGTGGTAGGCTGACGAGAGGCAGACCTCTGTCCCGAGGGTCTGGTGTAATGCTCGCCAGAACCGGGATGTGAACTGAACTCCCCGGTCGGACACCACACGCTCAGGTAGTCCATGCAGGCGGAAGACATGCTGAAGGTACAGCTGAGCAGTTTCCTTGGCTGTGGGTACAGATGGACAGGGAGCGCAGTGTACCATCTTGGTGAAATGGTCAGAGAAAACCAGAAGGCAGGTACAGCCACGAGACGAGGGTAAGTCCACTACAAAGTCCAACGAAACCGTGTGCCAAGGGCGCGGTGGAACTGGCAATGGCTGAAGTAGGCCGGGGGGTCGCCCGGTAGAACCCTTGGCGCGGCGACAGACATCACAACCGGATGTCGTGCCCCCTCAAGATGATGGCGCCAGACCTCAAAGGCTACCTTGATGGCCAGTAGTTCCCGCTCCCACACAGTATAGTTACGCTCCGCTGGTAGGAGCTGGCGGGAATAGAAGGCACAGGGTAAGAGTGGCGCTTCAGGACCAATCTGTTGAGACAAGACGGCACCGAGAGCCGTACTGGAGGCGTCGGTCTCCACCACAAAGGGTCGAGAGGGGTCAGGATGTTGTAAGATTGGTGCCCTCTGGAAACAGGCCTTCAACCCCTGAAACGCCTCCTCTGCCTCCTTGTCCCAGGAAAACGGCGTCTTTGGGCGCAGTAGCCGGGTCAACGGGGTGGTGCAATGAGCATAATCAGCGATGAAGGTCCGGTAGTAATTGGCGAACCCCAGGAAACGTTGTAGGTCCTTGCGGTTCCGGGGTGCCGCCCATTCTTGAACCGCTGTCACCTTCCCCGGGTCCATTTGCACCCCATCCGGGGAGAGACGGTGACCAAGGAAGTCCACAGTCCGCTGATGGAACTCGCACTTGCTGAGCTTTGCGTACAAATGGTGCTCACGCAAGCGTTGCAGCACGGTCCGGACATGTCCCTCATGGCGAGCCGGGTCACGGGAGTAAATCAGTATGTCATCCAAATACACCACCACGTACTTGTCTAACAAGTCCTGAAACACGTGGTTGATGTAGCGTTGGAACACAGCAGGCGCGTTGCACAAACCGAACGGCATAACCAAATATTCGAACTGCCCGTACCGGGTCCCAAACGCTGTCTTCCACTCATCCCCGGCTCGGATCCGAATCAAGTTGTAGGCCCCCCGGAGGTCCAGCTTGGTGAACACCTGTGCCCCTTGCACCCGCTCCAGCAGCTCCGAGATAAGGGGCAAGGGGTACCGATCTGGGACGGTAATTTTGTTCAGGGCTCGGTAGTCATGGCAAGGGCGGAGTTCCCCACATTTCTTCTTAACGAAAAGCACTGGTGCCGCGGTAGGCGAGGTGGAAGGCCTAATGAACCCACGCTCCAGGTTCTTGCGCAAGAAGTCCTGCAAAGCCTCGCGCTCTGGCTCTGTTAGAGAATATAAGCGACTCACTGGTAAAGGCGCTCCGGGTTGGAGGTCTATGCCGCAGTCAAAAGGCCGATGCGGCGGCAGCTGGTCTGCCCCCCGTTCCTCGAACACGTCCTGGTAGTCCTGATACACGGCTGGGAGCGTGGGTGCTGCCTCCTCTGAGGGCGCGGCCGCCAGCGTCCCTGATTGAGCATGGGAACATGGGTCTGGGAAGTGCACGGTCCGTTTGACCCAGTCAATCTGAACGTTGTGGGCTTCCAGCCAGTCCATCCCGAGCACCAGGGGGAAGCGGGGCATAGAGGCAATGTCCAAAGTGCGCAACTCCCGGTGCTGCTGGAAACACAGGACCAGGGGCTGGGTCTCCTGAGTAACGGCACCTGAACACAGAAGTCGTCCGTCAATCGCTTCCACCTGGACCGGTACTGGCTTGTTCCGAAGTGGCACCTGATGATGGGCGGCAAAAGCAGCGTCCATATAGGAGCGGGTTGCCCCTGAATCTACCAAAGCATGGGTGTGGATCCAGGGCCCACCTGGAGGGTATAAACGTACCGAAACCATAAGATGTTGCAAGTCCATTGGTGCAGGCCCATTCTGCGCGGTTTGGGACCCCCGGTAGCTAGGGCCATCAGCTACTGGGGTTTGGCGGTTTCCCTGCGGCTGGCGTTTCTCAGGGCAAGACCGAGCGAAGTGTCCACTTCCGCCACAATAAAGACAGAGATTTCCCTCCCGACGCCGCGCCTTCTCTGCGGGGGAAAGGCGTGGCCGCACTGCCCCGAGCTGCATAGGCTCCTCCGTTAAATCAGTTGTGACCGTGGGGCTGCCGGAAAACGCTGGTGCTGTGAACTGGAAGTGTCTGTGACCCCGGGCCTGACGACGATCCTCCAACCGGTCGTCTATTTGTAGACTCCGTTGAATGAGAGTGTCTAGCGTGGTGGGGCGTTCCATTGTGGCCAACTGATCCAGTACCTCGTCCGAAAGCCCTTCGAGATACTGGTCCCGCAGTGCCGAATCATTCCAGGTCAAGTCCTGTGCCAACAGCCGAAACTCCGTGGTATATGCGGCCACCGTGGACTTGCCCTGTTTCAAACGCCGAATCGCCCGGTTGGCTTGACTCCCTTTCTGGGGGTTGCCGAACGCGGCCTCCAAACGATTGCAAAACCCCGTATAGTCTGCCAGCAAGGGGGAGTCTTGCCTGAGTAGCGGCAATGCCCACTTGGCCGCCTGGTCCTTTAACAAACTAATCAAAAAGTGCACCTTGGTGCGGTCGTCAGGGAAGTTCCGGGCTCGCCCCTGAATATACAGCTTGGCCTGGGCCAGGAACATGGGAAAGCGGGCCGGGGCTCCATCAAATTTCTCAGGTAAAGCCACTGGGTACTTGCCAGGCGCCGGGGCGTCGGCCCCAGGAGCCGGTAGGGCTTCCAAGCGTTGCTGAAGTGCCACAACCGCGTCACTGAGCTGCTGCACGGTGTGAGTCAAGGCCTGGTTCTCCTGGGCCAAAGTCACCAGTGCAGCCGCCTGGTCAGCCATGGCCTCTGGCTCTTCCCGAACGCACCCCTACGAAGGGAGAGTGCGGGTGTGGCGGGAGCAAACTGTGCTGGTCCCGGGGGTGAGGTACCGTGAGTGTAGCAGAGTCCACACGAAGAGGGGCGAGGTCCGATGCAGAGAGCCGGGCGGGGAACAGGAACGCTGGAACAGAAGGCTGAGCAGGTAACAGGAACGCCGGATGGTTGGGAACAGGAGGCCGAGCAGGGAACAGGAGTACTGGATAGTCAGGAACAGGAAGCCGAGCAGGGATCAAGAACACAGGAAGGTCCGTAGCCAACAACGACGTTGCTCCCGCAACCTGGGGCCGGCCTGACTGGGCTTTTATCCTCTTCTAAGGTCAGGGGCGGTCCCAACCCCCAGGAGCCCCGCCTCCTCTGGCCTTAAGGCGAGCACTCCTCCTGGGGGCAACCAGTTCCCTTCGCCTCTCTGCCCTAAGCCTCTGCAGATCAGGAGAGGCCGAAGGGTTACTGGGCCCTGAAGGAGGCTCACCTGTGGCCACTGAGTCATCAAGCCCCTCTGGGGCCAGAAGGACTTCACCTGGGGCCAGCTCCTGATGCACTGCCACAGGTGCAGGATCCTCAGCATCTAGGCCTTGCCCCAGTTCAGCCGGCCCTGGAGGCGGGGACTCCTGTGCAGGCTGGGATTCCTCTGTTTCATCCTCCGAATCGGAATCCCAGGCCATCACAGTAGGTCTTGTGTCTTCCAATGCTTTGCGATGAGAATTCTTGCTGCTGCTGTAATAATAATAATAATAATAATAATAATAATAAATTTTATTTATATCCCGCCCTCCCCAGCCGAAGCCGGGCTCAGGGCGGCTAACAACAATCAAATAAACAATCAAATAATCATACATTCTAAAAATATTTCATTATAAAATTAGTTAAAATCAAATTGATGGCAACCGATTAAGCAAGATTTTGTGCAGGTTGCCAGAGGAGGGGGTCAGGCTGCGCCCTGACCAAAGGCCTGGCGGAACAACTCTGTCTTGCAGGCCCTGCGGAAAGATGTCAGGTCCCGCAGGGCCCTAGTCGCTTGTGACAGAGCATTCCACCAGGTTGGAGCCGCAGCCGAGAAGGCCCTGGCTCTAGTTGAGGCCAGCCTAACCTCTCTGAGGCCTGGGACCTTGAGGATGTTATTATTTGCTGACCGTAGGTTTCTCTGTGGGACATACCAGGAGAGGCGGTCCCGTAGGTACGAGGGTCCTAGGCCGTATAGGGCTTTAAAGGTTAAAACCAGCACCTTAAACCTGATCCTGTACTCCACCGGGAGCCAGTGCAGCTGGTATAATACTGGATGAATGTGCTCTCGCAGCGAAGACCCCATAAGGAGTCTCGCCGCGGCATTCTGCACCCGCTGGAGTTTCTGGGTCAGTCTCAAGGGCAGCCCCACGTAGAGCGAGTTACAATAATCCAGTCTGGAGGTGACCGTCGCATGGATCACAGTGGCTAGGTCAGGACGAGAGAGATAAGGGGCCAACTGCTTAGCTTGGCGGAGATGAAAAAATGCCGCCTTTGTTATAGCTGTAATCTGCGCCTCCATAGAGAGGGAGGTATCAAAGATTACACCCAAACTCTTAACGGCCGGTGCTGGCACTAATTGCACCCCCGCAAGAGATGGGAGTAGCATACATAAAAAAAGTTCTATCCTTCTTTAACACCGATTGGCCAACTATGCCCAGGAGAAAGGCCTCTGGTTTCTTCGGGAAAATATATTTAAATACCTTTATCAGTTCATTATATATCATTTCCCAGAAAGCCTTAATCCTTGGGCACGTCCACCAAAGGTGAAAAAATGTACCTTCAATTTCATAGAATCATAGAATCATAGAGTCATAGAGTTGGAAGAGACCACAAGGGCCATCTTTACATTTCCAACATTTGTTATCGGGCAAGTAATATATTTTTGCAAGCTTGACTGGAGTCATGTACCACCTGTACATCATTTTCATAATATTCTCTCTTAGGGCATTACATGCCGTGAATTTAATCCTGGTGGTCCACAACTTCTCCCAGTCAGCAAACATAATGTTATAGCCTATATCTTGTGCCCATTTTATCATTGCAGATTTTACCGCTTCTTCCTCAGTATTCCATTTCAACAGCAGATTATACATTCTTGATAGTATCTTAGCATTGGGTTCTAACAATTCTGTTTCTAACTTTGATTTTTCCACCTGGAAACCAATTTTTTTTATCCAAGTTATAAACCTCTCTTATTTGAAAGTAATGTAACCAGTCTCACACCTTCTCTTTAAGTTTGTCATAGCTCTGCAATTTCAGTTTGTCACCTTCCTGTTCTAGAATTTCCCAATATTTTGGCCATTTAACCTCCATGTTGAGTTTTTTCAAAGCTTTCGCTTCCATAGGTGATAGCCACCTTGGGGTTTTACTCTCCAGAAAATCTTTGTACCTTGTCCAGACATTAAACAATGCTTTCCTGACAATATGGTTTTTAAATGCCTTATGTGCTTTTACCTTGCCATACCATAAATATGCATGGCACCCAAATATGTTATCATACCCTTCAAGATCCAAAACATCTGTATTCTCAAGAAGTAGCCATTCCTTCAGCCAGCAAAAGGCTGCTGACTCATAATAAAGTTTAAAGTCTGGCAGGGCAAACCCCCCTCTGTCTTTGGCATCAGTAAGGATCTTAAATTTTATTCTGGGCTTTTTGCCCTGCCAGACAAATCTAGATATATCTCTTTGCCACTTCTTGAAACAGTCCATCTTATCAATAATTTGCAATGATTGAAATAAAAATAACATTCTCGGCAATACATTCATCTTAATAACAGCAATTCGACCCAGCAAGGAAAGCTTCAGATTCGTCCAAATTTCTAGATCTTTTTTCACCTCTGACCAGCATTTCTCATAGTTGTCTTTAAATAGGTTCACATTCTTGGATGTCATATTCACCCCCAGGTATTTTACCTTCTTTACTAATGTTAAGTCTGTCTCTTTCTGAAACCTCTCTTTCTCTATCGGCATCAATTTTTTCTCCAAAACCTTAGTTTTCAATTTGTTCAATTTAAAGCCTGCCACTTGACCAAAATCCTGGATTACTTCTAGGGCCCTCTTAGTGCTGGATATCGACTCCTGTAATGTCATAACGAGATCATCTGCAAAAGATTTAAGTTTGTATTGTTTAACTCCGACCTGAATACCTTGAATCAAATGGTCCCTTCTAATCATGTTTAGCAAAACCTCCAGGACTGAAATGAAAAGCAATGGGGAAATTGGGCAACCTTGTCGTGTCCCTTTCTCTATTTTAAACTCTTCTGTAACCACATTTGTCAGGGGTTCAGGAGCAGAGACGCAGAGAAGGGAGGAGACAGAGAGCGAGGGGGAGGAATACGAAGGAAGGATGAGTGGGGATGACGACCCGAGATCACCGAGCCTGTCCAGTGAGTCCGAGGATTCCCAGAAGGGAGCGCCAGCGGTCAGAGCAAGGGGGGAAAGCAAGGGGACACCCCAGGAAGAAGGGTCCAGAGAGGGATCAAAGAGCAGCAGTTGGAGATCGGGACCCACGTGCCCAGCCGGGAGCAGCGGGGAGAAAGGGGACCAGACATCGGGTTCCGGAGGCTTTCAGCAGGAGGGAGGGCATGAGTCAGGAGTAGTCACGCCCACCTCGGGGAGCGACGAAACGATCAAGAGGAAGGTAGAGAGTTGGGCGCGCGCTCCAAGTTCAAATGCAGCGGAAGCTGGCGCAGTAAGCAGCCCGGAGAGTGAGCCAGGTCCCAAAGCCCGCCGCAAGGAGGCGGAAGGGTCAGGGGGGTCCGTGTCAGAAGAGAGTAGGAAAGAAGAGACCCCGGGGGGCAGAAGGACCCAGAGACGGAAGGAAAGGCGCAGGAGGTGGAGCAAGGCTAGGGTATTAAGCTGGTGTGCTAGAGGCGGAGACTCAGACGGGTCTTCGCCGGTCTGACATAGAAGACGTAGGGCTGCGCATTGCAGTTTGGAAATGGAACCTGTAACCCAATAAAGACTCTTTTAACGTGAACGCTGGCTAACGTGGTCCTATGTGAGCTGGGACTGGCTAGCAGCCCTGACAGTAAGACCCGTCTCTGACATAGCTTCGGACACCTGATACCTCGCAGCGGAGGCAGAAGCAGCGAGAGGAGGAAATTGGTGTTTGGGAGCAAGCTCACAAAGGTTGGCAGAGATGACGGAAGCAGAAAAAATTTCAGCGCTGCAACAGGCAGTGACCCAATTGAACGCAGAGGTACTGGCATCCAAGAAAAGGGAGCAGGATGCTGCGGCCGCCTACAGAGATCTCCACGCCAGGTTTGAAGCGTTGGTTAAGCAAGGGCAACCGGGACCCAGACCGGAGGGGGTTGGGTTGGCACGGAGAGCAGGAGGGCTTGTGGCTCACTTCGATGGGAATTTGCAACAGTACCCCAATTTTCGAGCAGACGTAATGTGCGCACTGCAACTGCTGGCAAAAGACTTTAGAGATGAGGAAGAGAAAGTGGGGTTTATACTATCCCATTTGCATGGGGATGCTAAAGCGTGGCTGCGCAATTTGTGGAGGGATAAAGATCCGGCGCTTCAGAGTGCAGATGCCTTTATCAAAGCGATGGATGCGTGCTTTTTATCTACCATTGACGTGGATCTTGCCCGACGGGAGATACATGGACTGAGACAAGGGAGGGCGAGCGTACGGCAGTATCACGCCCGCTTGTTTGCGCTGGTCAGTGCCTTGGAATGGGACCGGGATTCACCTCCAGTCAGAGACCTGTTCTGGGAGGGTCTGAGCAGTGCTGTTAAAGACGAAATTGCGAGGGGGGAGAGGCCCCGGAGCACGCAGGAGGTGGTCCAAAGGGCGCTGACTGTGGGGGTGAGGCTGGAAGAACGTCCATGGTGCAGAGACGAAGGACGTGGAGGGCGCGAAGCAGCGAGAAGTTTCTCTTTCGTTCCCAGGGAAGCTGCGCGTGCGCAATCCACACCTCCGCCAGGAGGGGGAGTGGAACCTATGGAGGTGGGAGGCGCCAGGGCTCAGTCAGCTACCAGAGCCCCTGCACCGGGAGCAGTCAAGACTAAGCCTCCTAGAGGGACCCGGAAGTGTTACATATGCGACAGCCCTCAACACATGGCGAGAGAGTGTCCCCAGAGGAACTCCAAGCACACTGCAGCCTCCGCAACGGTGATAGCAGCCACGCAGCACAGCGAACCCCAGCAGGGAAACGACGATGTCTGGCTGGAGGCAGAGGCACTGGGGCCCAGCCAGACGAATCAGTGAAGCAGTCCCCAGCGATCTTGCAACCCACAGACCCCCTCCCACCCAAACCAGTAGTGCAGCTCACCGCATCTCTCCAGCTACCCGATGGCATCACTATAGACGTGCCACTTTCTGTGGATTCTGGAAGTAACGCAGACTTTATAGCGCAGGATTTTGTGGAGCAGCACGCTATACAGCTACTGCCTGCCACTCTGCCCCTGCAAGTCGTCACAGTGGATGGCAGAGAGTTGCTGGGGGGGCAGGTGGTGAAGCAGACGCCGCCAATGGTGATGCGACTTGGTAACCACAGGGAAGTCATCAGTTTTAATGTCACCCGACTGTCGGACACACCCATTGTGTTGGGCATGAGTTGGCTGGACAGGCACAGTCCGACACTGGCTTGGTACCAGCAACAGCTGATCTTCGGCTCTTCTTATTGTGCCGAGCACTGCATCCTGCCCAGACAGGAGGGAGAGGAGGAGGAATCACAGCTGCAGTTGGGAACGTTGCAAGCAGTCCCCCACAAATACGCAGACTTTCTGGAGGTCTTCTGCGAGAAGGAGGCAGACAAGCTACCCCCTCACAGGCAGTATGACTGCAAGATTGACCTCCTACCAGGGGCGACGCTGCCGAAAGGGAAGCTGTATTCCATGTCTGAGGACGAACTACAGGAACTCAAACAGTTCATAGATCACAATTTGGAGCGCGGTTTCATCCGGGAGTCCAAGGCAGTAGGGGGCAGTCCTGTTTTCTTCGTGAAGAAGAAAGACACGCCCCAAAAAAGACTTGTAGTGGATTTTCGCCTCTTGAACAAGATGACCAAGCCCTCTGATTTCCCCATGCCCAGGATTGACGACCTCCTAGCGATGGTGCGCAAGGGACGCGTGTTCACCAAGTTGGATCTGCGAGGGGCGTACAATCTCATCCGCATGAGGGAAGGCGATGAGTGGAAGACAGCCATGTTCACGCCTCTGGGCACCTACGAATACAGAGTGATGCCGTTTGGATTGCAAAACGGTTCTCACTGTTTTCAAGCTTTCATGCATCATGTGTTAGCGGGACTCCTCTACAAGAAGTGCGTCTGCTTCCTGGATGACATCCTGATATTCTCCGAATCGCAGCAAGCACATGACCAAGACGTTCGGGAGGTGCTGAAGAGGCTGCAGCAGCATAGACTGTACGCCAAACTGGAGAAGTGCCAGTTCGACACGACGGAGGTGGATTTCTTGGGCTACAAGTTGTCGGACAAGGGGCTAGCCATGGACAGCGCCAAGGTTCGCGCGGTGTTGGATTGGAAGAGCCCGCGCAACCGGAAGGAGGTCCAGCGGTTTGTGGGCTTCGCCAACTTCTATCGCAAGTTTATCAAGGGGTTCGCGATGCAGACGGCGGCTATTACGGACACGCTAAGCTCCAAGAAAAAGAAATTCATCTGGACGGAGCAGGCGGAGCAGTCCTTTCAGGCACTCAAGCGTCTCTTCGCGTCGGAAGAGCAACTGCTGCATATCGACCCCAGCAGACCGATGCGGGTAGAGACAGACGCGTCCGATAGAGCCGTGGGAGCTGTCCTGCTGCAGAGAGACCCGCAGGGGGTCTGGAGGCCGGGAGCGTTCTACTCCAGAAAGCTCAGCAAGTCGGAGCAGAACTACACCATCTGGGACAGGGAGTTGCTGGCCATTCATGCAGCGTTCAAAGCGTGGAGGCATTTCCTGATCGGCGCCAAGCACACAGTGCAAGTCTGCACGGACCACAAGAATCTGGAGCACTGGCGCACGGCGCAGTTCCTGAACCAGAGGCAGATACGTTGGGCGGAGTTCTTTGCTGACTTCGATTTCCGAATAGAGTACGTCCCAGGCGACACCAACATCATGGCGGATGCACTGTCCCGAAAACCGCAATACCTCGAAGAGGCGACGCCAGCGGCAGCCATGCACATCTTCGCGCCAACAGCGTGGGCGTGCGCTTCAGCCACAGTAGACCTGGATGCGGTGCGGCGGGCGTTGCAGGACGACTCATTCGCGCAGGCGAAGATGGCCGAGGTGCACAAGGGCACGGCGAAGAGCAACGAGTTCCAGATACGAGACGGCTTGCTCTTACGTAAAGGGGCCATCTACGTGCCGGGAGACGAACTTCGCGCCAAGGTACTGCAACAGTTGCACGACGCACCCACGGCCGGACACTTTGGCACAGAAAAAACGGTGGAATTAGTCGCAAGGGACTTTTGGTGGCCCAGACTGAGAGGGGAAGTCGCGGACTACGTCGCGAGGTGCGACACCTGCCAGAGGGCCAAGCTGGTGCACAAACCACCGGCGGGACTGCTGGAACCGCTGCAAACGCCGTTTGAACCGTGGGAGAGGGTGGCCCTGGACTTTGTCACGGATCTACCCAGCTCGAGAGGCAAGACAGCTGTACTAGTGTTGGTGGACTTGTTCACCAAGATGGCACATTTCATACCGTGTGCGAAGGTGGCCACGGCGGAACAAACAGCCAAACTGTTCATAGATCACGTGTTCAAAGTGCACGGGCTGCCGCGGTCTATACTGTCCGACCGCGGACGCCAGTTCATCTCGAATTTCTGGCAGAAGCTGATGGGCTTCCTGAACGTCAAGATCAACCTGACATCAGCGAGACACCCGCAGACCAACGGACAAGCGGAGAGGGTCAATGTCATCATGCAGCAGTACCTGAGATGCTATGCCAATCAGCAGCCTGCGACGTGGGTGGATTACCTGCCGCTCGCCGAGTTCGCCTACAACAACACGAAGCACGTGTCCACAGGGGTGACGCCGTTCTTCGCCAACAATGGGAGGAATCCCAGAACCTTCCCGGGACTGGAGAGAGTGGGGGAAGGGGAACCGCAGACGGCGGACGCTTTCGCGTCTGAGTTGCAGGAGGTCCACGATCAACTCCGACGGCAGCTGGAGCTAGCGAAGCACGCATACAAGGTGCAAGCTGACAAGCACAGGCGGGTTGGCGAAGAGATCCGAGTGGGAGACTGGGTCTGGTTGGCAGCCCACGCAGTACCGACCAGATCGTTAGCCAAGAAGAAGTTGGGGCACAAGCAACTCGGTCCATACCAAGTCGAAGCACAGGTCAACCCAGTAGCTTTCCGGCTGGTGCTGCCGGAGGGTTCCAGGATGCATCCGGTGTTCCACAGGTCGGTGCTCACTCCCTACAAGGCACCTCACAGATTCCAGGAACCAGGAACGGCACCGAGTCCGTCTCAGGAGCGGACGGAGGCGGGGAGATTGCCACAGCAGGACCCCATCAACGAAGTCACGGAGATTTTGGACTCCAGATGGGGGGAAGAGGGAGTAGAATACCTCCTAGCCAGAGAGGGCACCCGGGCCAGTGCTAATAGCTGGGTGCCAGACTACGCTTTGGAGGAACCCCTGCTCAAGGACGAGTTTCATGCCCTTTTCCCACACAGACCCATGCCAGCAGGCTTCTTCGACGACTGGTTGTTCACGCCCACACTTTCCTCCAGCACGTTCCATGGATTCGACTCGGACGGGGAGCCCGCACCAGGCACCCGTTCCCCAGAGGGGTCACCGGAGGGTTCGGCGTCAGACACCTCGTATTGGTGGGACGATCGACCAGAGGAGCAGTGGCGCCGGAGGTGGCTGGAGATGCCAGGTCGAGAGACCGACGCAGAGACTGACATGGACGTGTTCGGGGAGGATCTTGGGTTCGAGCACGGCGGCACTGAAATGGAGGCGGAGCAGATCAACGTTGACGAACGCGAGGAGGAAGACTCGGAGGTCTTCAGTTGGCGGCCAGCGACGGGGAGCGAACTGTATCCGGCATTCACTCCCGTGATGATGGAGCACCCAGCACCCACACCTGAAAGCGGGGAGGGGGGAAGGGGGGCTTCGAGGGGGGGATGGATGTCAGGGGTTCAGGAGCAGAGACGCAGAGAAGGGAGGAGACAGAGAGCGAGGGGGAGGAATACGAAGGAAGGATGAGTGGGGATGACGACCCGAGATCACCGAGCCTGTCCAGTGAGTCCGAGGATTCCCAGAAGGGAGCGCCAGCGGTCAGAGCAAGGGGGGAAAGCAGGGGGACACCCCAGGAAGAAGGGTCCAGAGAGGGATCAGAGAGCAGCAGTTGGAGATCGGGACCCACGTGCCCAGCCGGGAGCAGCGGGGAGAAAGGGGACCAGACATCGGGTTCCGGAGGCTTTCAGCAGGAGGGAGGGCATGAGTCAGGAGTAGTCACGCCCACCTCGGGGAGCGACGAAACGATCAAGACGAAGGTAGAGAGTTGGGCGCGCGCGCCAAGTTCAAATACAGCGGAAGCTGGCGCAGTAAGCAGCCCGGAGAGTGAGCCAGGTCCCAAAGCCCGCCGCAAGGAGGCGGAAGGGTCAGGGGGGTCCGCGTCAGAAGAGAGTAGGAAAGAAGAGACCCCGGGGAGCAGAAGGACCCAGAGACGGAAGGAAAGGCGCAGGAGGTGGAGCAAGGCTAGGGTATTAAGCTGGTGTGCTAGAGGCAGAGACTCAGACGGGTCTTCGCCGGTCTGACATAGAAGACGTAGGGCTGCGCATTGCAGTTTGGAAATGGAACCTGTAACCCAATAAAGACTCTTTTAACGTGAACGCTGGCTAACGTGGTCCTATGTGAGCTGGGACTGGCTAGCAGCCCTGACAACATTGTTTACTATCAATTTAGCTTTTTGTTCAGAATATATCGCACCTATACCATTTTCAAAGTTTTGTCCAACCCCCATCCCCTGAAGATTTTTCTTCATAAAACTCCAGGAAATGTTGTCAAAGGCTTTCTCCGCATCTACGAAAATCAAGACTGCTTTTGTGTTAATGTTCACCTGCAGCTTTTCCAGAATGTTAATTATATTCCTCGTATTGTCCGATAGATGTCTTCCAGGGAGAAAGCCGGCCTGGTCTTTATGTATCACCTCTGCCAAAACTTTTTTCAGTCTTCTAGCCAATATAGCTGCAAAGATTTTATAATCCATGTTAAGTAGGGATATGGGGCGATAGTTCTTAAGTTGTGTCTTTTCAGACTCAGTTTTCGGTATAAGTGTGATATAAGCTTCTTTCCACGTCTCCGGCGCCTTTCCCCCGTCCATAATTTCATTGCAAACCTCCTTTAATGGTTGAATTACCGTATTTTTCGCTCTATAACACGCTCCCAACCATAACACGCACATAGTTTTTAGAGGAGGAAAACAAGAAAAAAAATTCTAAACGAAACAGTGGATGTATGTGGATCCATGCTCTGTAACCACGTGAATGAAGGAACTGTCAGTAATGTATGGTATCTCCAATACAGTGATGAAGGAAGAGGAGGGGGGGGGCTCACACTTGTCCTAGGCAAAGCAGCCAACTCCTATAGGCCTAGGTGCCTTCACCCCCCCATTAAATATTTGAGGGAGTCATCCCCCACCCCCATTGTGGTATGTGAGTGGGGCTTACCTGGCTGTCCCCCAATATTTTTTGAAGCTGGAAGAGGGAGGGAGGGAGGGAAGGAAGGAAGAGAGAGGGGGAACTCACATTTGTGCAGCTGCCTTGCCTCGAACCGGAGCAAAAAGAGGAGGAGGAGACTCAGGGACATGAGCCTTGTAAGCTGCTTTGTTTGAATTTACCTGTGAGGTGCTGGGGGAGGGACGGAAGGGGAATGCCCCACCTCTCCAAAAGCCATAGAGCAGGCAGACAGGAGGAAGAGAGGCTGTCTCCCTTTCCCCACCTTGGCTTTTACACGTGCAGCTCTTGCCGGCTTCCGAGCGCTCACCTCTCCAAAAAGCCATAGAGCAGGCAGACAGGAGGAAGAGAGGCTGTCTCCTTTTCCCCACCTTGGCTTTTACACGTGCAGCTCTTGCCGGCTTCCGAGCTGCCTCCCTTCTACCACCTCGCCAAAAAGCCATAGAGCAGGCAGACAGGAGGAAGAGAGGCTGTCTCCCGACACTCAGCTGTTGCTCAGCTGTTGCCGGCTTCTCAGCAAGCCAAGCGGAGGAAGAGAGGCTGCGGAACAGCCAGCAAGAGTGGCTCCTCCTGCCTGCATTCGCTCCATAACACGCAGACACATTTCCCTTTACCTTTTAGGGGGGAAAAACTGAGTGTTATGGTGCGAAAAGTACGGTAAATAGTCTTTCAAAGTTCTGTAATACTTGGAGGTTAATCCATCAGGCCCTGGAGATTTGCCCAGTTGCATATTCTGAATCACGCCTTCCACCTCTTGTTCAGTTATTTTGTAATTCAATAATACTTTGTTTTCTTGAGAAATTTTTTGTAATCCATTAGTTTTCAGAAATTGATCAATTTTCGACTCAATCTGCGGCCCTTGTGTATAGAGTTGTTTAAAATATCTCTGGAAGCAGCTTCTAATCTGTGGATTCTGAATATTCTTTCCATCCACTTCAAGATTGGTAACCGTGTTTAGTTTTTGTCTCTTCTTCAGCTGCCATGCTGAAGCTGTTGCTTTCCACATTTATTAGCTGATTCGAAGGTCTTTTGTCTCATCTGTTTAACTTTCCATTCAATGTGCTGATTTATCATTTTCATATATTGTACTTGATATGACTTAATTTCTCTCAAAATCTCTTGTGATTTTGGTTTAGCTCTAAGTTTTTTCTCTCCTTCTCTTATTTTCTCCAAAATCTTCTCTTTTTTCTCATTTTGGGTTCTCCTTTTTATTGCATTTTGCTGAATCAAAAACCCTCTCATTACGGCTTTGCTTGCGTCCCAGATTGTTCTTTTTTCCACTGTGGTCTTCAGATTTATCTCAAAATAGTCTTTTATAATTTTTTGGGCCTTCTTGGTGATTTCTGGATCTCTAAACAAGGTGTCGTTCATCCTCCATCTGAAGGAACCAGTCAATGTTGGTTTCATTTCCATTTTCACAGGATTATGGTCGGAGCAAGTTTTTGGGCAGATTTCCACTTTTCGGATCTTAGGAGCCATTCCTCTGGTTATCCAGATTTGGTCAATCCTTGTCCAAGTCTTTTGGGCTTCAGAAAAGAATGTCCCCTCTCTACCTAGGGGGTTCTTAGTTCTCCAGATGTCAATTAAGTCCATATTGTCTGTCATTTCAAAAAAAGTTTTCGGTAGTCTCCCGTCTTTTGTCACCACTTGTCTTTGTGACTTATCCATATTTGTCGATACCACTCCATTCATATCTCCAAACATAATGATGTTAAAGTCCATAAAGTCCAACAATGTCTCATGCAGTTTCTTATAAAATTCTGATTTCCCCTCATTTGGTGCATATATCCCTACTATCAAGAATTTCTCACCTTGAAATTGTATTTCAATAGCCACAAATCTTCCTTGGTCATCTTTAAAGACAAATTTAGGTGATAAACTTTCTTTTGCGTAAATCACCACTCCTCTCTTTTTAACTTTGTCTGATGAAATAAATTCTCGTCCTAATCTTTTGTTAATTAATACTTTCCTGTGTGTTCTAGTCACATGGGTTTCTTGCAAACATATCAAGTCCAATTTTTCCTTTTTCAATAGATGAAAGATTCTTTTCCTCTTATCGGGGGAGTTCAAACCTCGAATGTTCCAACTTAGTACCTGCAGAGACATTGTATGGTTATTCTGCTTCTCCTCCGACTGCTCCCAGTGCTTGTTCTTGGTCTGTGGGTGGTATCACTTCTGGTTTGTCCAGTCCCAGTGGTAGCTTTGCTAGGTCCAAAACTCCTGGTTTTAATTTTGGTTCTTTTCCCTCTGCCTCTTTTTGTAGATCTTCCTCGTGATCCTTCAGGAATCTCACTTTATCCTCCTCTGATCTTATCTTCACCTTTTTCCCTCTGTAAGTAAAAGACAGCCCCTGGGGAAATTCCCACCTGAAGATGACACTGTTTCTTCTTAACAAGTTCACCAGGTCTCCGTAGTTGGCTCTGAGGTCCAATAGATATTTTGGGATATCTTTAAAAATTTCTATCCTGGAATCCTCTATTTCCAATGATTTCTGGTAATGTAGGCCCAGTATTTTGTCCCTCTCTTCTTTAGATCTGAGTGTAATCAAACAATCTCTTACCTTGTTCTTTCTTCCCCCTTTATTCCCTTTGCCAAGTCTGAAGGCTGTCACTATCTTGAAATCTTTCTCTGGATCAAGGCCCCAGAATTCTTCAAATTCCTGTGTAAGAAAGTCACTCAGTTTGCCTTCTTCCAATTCCGGTACCGCCCTGATCCTTAAATTAGCCTGTTTATCTCTCAATTCAATTAAGGACAGTTGTGCCTTATGGTCTTCTAATTGTTTATTAATTGGCTGTAATTTTCCTTCTACCGCCAGCACCTTTTCTTTAGCTTCGTCGGCAATTTTCCTTGTCAATTTAGATTCCTGCAACAATCGATCAACGGCCTGAGTATTGGAGCTGATAGTTGTAGTATTTAAGTCCATTTTAGCTGACAATTTTTCCAAAGCTCCAAATATTTTGTCTAATGATGCATTTAGTGTCTCTTCAGAGCCCGTACTTTTTGCTCCAGGCTGCCCAGTATCTTCTTTTTCTAGGACAGGAGGCACTACTATTGATTGTCTTCGTTGCTGCAGTCTAGTTTTTATCCTTGAAGGCTGGGGTTTTTCCTGATCCATTACTTTATCTTTAGAATTCAAGGGCACTCACACAGTCAAATTTCTTTTCTGCTGAGAAAGTTTCCAGGCCAGCTGTAATGGAAAATCCCCAGCTATATCCCAGGCCTCCTCTAGGGGAGCACCTTGGCAACAATGTTACTTTCAGGGCAACTTTTTTTCCAAAAGCAGTCCTGCCCTTTTTAACTTTCACTTTTTCAATAAAAGGCAACAGTTACAAAGAGTCCTTTCCAGGTCAAATGCAGAGTGTTCACAAACAGTTACAAATGTTTATAAACGGTGCAACACTTTCTTACTGTCTCTGGCAGACCAATATCAGGGATTAAGCAGTGGTCTTTTTCCTCACTTTCTTATCCTCAAGTCCAAAATTTCCTTCTCCCCCTCACTCTAAGAGGGAGTTCTTGTATCTGGCACTAAAATTTAACTCCTCTTAGTTCTGCTTCCCCAGCTCTAGCTTCAAAAGTCTTTGCTTTAATCCTGTTTACAAAACCGGAAGACGGACTTCCTTTTTGCGCCTTCCCGCTTCAGTGCCAAATTCAAGTTCGTTGCGTCGATCAAAGGCAAGCCAATCCTTTGATCTCCCGATTCTTAGAAAGTCTTACTCACGGGTTGTAGTTTGAAAGCCGAAATCTCAAAGGAAAAAGGTCAGCGCTCTCCGGCATCAGCTGTGCAGCTTCACTCCGCAGAAGTAGCGATCAACTCTCAGCACCGCGCCACACACCCGTCTCGCTCCGGGACTCTTTGCCGAGTCCCTTCACCAAACGGGGGGGTGCAAAAGGTGCCCACCGAGTCCCACGGTCGCAGGCTTCCCTTGCCTGCGGTTTTCGGAAGGGTCCCCCGCTTCGCTGTAGCAGGGAGACCCGATTTCTGCAGAGCTTCTCCCTCCGACTTAGAGGGATTCCGCCATTGCCGATGGCGCCGCCTCCGGAAGTCTAACCTAAATCTTATTTTTAATAACTTCTCTTAACCATTATATTCTTTCCTAATCCCTTAAACTTTTATACCAGAGCCAAGCAGTTTCATTTCATACATCCATCTAGTATTCATCAATTATGTAGGATAATCCTAATAACAAAAAATAAAAAATAAAGATAAAGAAAATCTTCATCCAACGTCCCATCCCCCAGGTCCCGGGTTTGTCAGTCCATTTATCCCATTAAACTGGCACATTAACCTGGTGATCTTATATCCGAGGCTCTTAAATCTCTTCCACGTCCCTTCCACTGTTTTTCTTCATATTTTCTTTTCACTCGTGTGATCTCCAATTTAATAATGCTCCTTCCAACCAAAAGGTCCCTTTTCCACAGTCCAAACTGAGCTCCATGTAGTACTTAAAAGCATGTTTCAAAGCCCCTCCAAACTTTGGAATCCCCATATCTCCAAGCCTCTCACAGTCCACTACCAGACTCGGAAAGTCCATATGTCCCTGCTCAGGGGGGTCAATCCAACCCCCCATTTCCAGTCCAATCCAAACTTCTTCTTTCCGAGTCTGATTTTTTCGAAAGCCAGTTGCCAATTCCAAAGATTCATGTTCCTGCAGGGCCGCAACCTCCGTCTGTGGCTCCATTTCTGACTCCCAAGGTTCAGCAGAATCCTCTTCTTTCATCTGTTCTAACAAGACACAATCTTGGTATAAATCCTGGGTAAACTCCATCCTTTTTTTCTACTGCCTGTCCAAGATTTCCCACAGTCTGCTTAAGGTTCCCAACCAAGTCAGTCATCAAATTCATTCCCTCATGGAATTCTTCCAGTAGAGCATTTGTTTTGAGAAAAGCGCACAACAACATTTCTGAGTACATTGTCCTTCAAGGTCACCATTCAATTCCCACAGGTTATACTGTAACGGCTGGAAAATCCCTAGTTACAGTTTCACTATCTCCCCCTAGAGGGAAAACTTCTGTTACAAATCCAGCCCCAAAGTTTCTTTTACTTTTAGATACTTTGTCAATCGTTGTTATTTTTAAGTTGCAAAAAGAAACAGTGGAATCGCAGCTCCCCCCCCCCTTCTTTTAACTATCTGTCAAACAGCTTCTGTCCTGGTCAATGAGCTTCAAACGTCAGTCCTGACACCCCGCTCCCTGGGTCAGGAGGGTGGAAAATTACTTTGTTTTAAACTTACTTCTGCAGGATAAAACAGTCCAAAGAAAGCACCCCCTTCTCCTCCTGCTGCCGAAGGGGGGGGGGGTTCAGCTATTTTAGATGATGAAATCCACTCCTTTAAAATGATTTTCAAAACTCTAGTTTACTTTGTCTTTGCTTTGTTCAAATTACAAAAAAAGGAAGGTTGACTTCCTGTTAGACCTTCCCGTTTCAGTACCGAATTGCAATGCATTTTTGAGTCCAATTCCTTTCTTTTCCCAGTTCCTTAAATTGTGGTTCGATTTTCCCGAGTTTAGGTACTCACAGTGGTTGTTTTTAGAATCCAAATTGTCCAAGAAGAAGGCAGCGCTCTCCGGCAGCGGCTGTGCGGCTTCACTCCACGGAAATAGCGGTAGACTCTCAGCACCGCGCCACTTCCCCCTCTTCGCTTCGGAGCCCGTTATTGGGCTCCTTTGCGGGTTGGGGGGGGCGCTAAGGGTGCCCGCCGAGTCCCAAGGTCACAGGCTTCATCCACCTGCGATTTCTAAAGGGTCCCCGCTTCGCCGTAGCGGGAAAGACCCGTTTCGCGCAGAGCTTGTCCCTCCGTTTCAGAGGGAGTCCGCCATTGCCGGTGGCGCCACCCCGGAAGTGCTCCCGCCTAGCTGTTGCCTTGGTTCACCACCAGCCAGGCTTCCTCGTTTCCCGAAGTCTGGGGTTCCTCTGCCTCTGCCTGCTGGGTGGCCCCAACCATTCCCTGTGTGCTGGTCCCGGGGGGAGGTTACAGTGAGGTGTGGTCAGAGTCCGGTCCTGGGTCGAGGCTCTGGAGACTGTCCACCCAAGGGCGAAGCGGGGTCCAAAGCGAGGGGCCAGGCAAGGTCGAGAACTCTCGAAGAACAGGTCTGGGTGCTGGCAGAAACAGGTTTCCAACGACGTTGCTCCCGCAACCTGGGACCGGGCTGACTGGCCTTTATCTTCTCTGAGGCCAGGGGCGGTCCCGGCCCACAGGTGACCCGCCTCTCCTGGCCTTAAGGCGAGCACTCGTCCTGAGAGAACCCAGTTCCCTCCGCCTCTCTGCCCTGAGCCTCTGCAGCTCAGGAGAGGCTGGAGGGTTACTGGACCCAGGGGGAGGCTCACCTTCCCCTGACAGGGCTGGGAGAGGCACACCTGTAGGCAATTGGTCCTCAATCACCTCCGGAGCCAGAGTGGATTCATCTGGTGTCTGCTCCTGAGGATCCGGCACAGGTGCAGGCGCTTCAGATTCAAGGCCCTGCCCCGGCTCAGCCGGCCTTGGAGGCGGGGACTCCTGTGCAGGCTGGGATTCCTCCGGTTCAGTCTCTGAATCAGATTCCCAGGCCATCACACCCTGCCAGTTACGACGCTCCGGACACACTCTGGCAAAGTGCCCCGTTTTCTGACAGAAAAAAAGATCTCTTGGCAGCTTGCCAGTCTTTCTTCTCTTTGCCACCCGGCCGTTGAGCTTTCGAACCTTCCTGCGCACGGGCTGAGTCTATTTCCATGGGCTCCGGCTGTTGTTGACCTTCGGAAGCAGCTGCCAGCATTTCAGGAATGTGGTTACCATGGAAACTCCGGCCCTTGCCCTTTTTCCTTTCCCGCAGTCTGGCTTCCTGCCTCAGCCCCACCGCAAGAGCAGCCTTCGTTAACTCACCCATATCCTTTGGACGGGGGGCCCTAGCAAGCTCATCCTTAACTTCGGTGTTCAGTCCAGCCTTAAACAAAGCTTGCACAGGCTCTGATTCCAAATCCCATCCCAGTTTGTGCACAAGCATAGCGAATTCTGACCAGTAACTACGCACCGTAGATTTGCCTTGCTTCAAAGCCAAAAGCTCCTCCTGCGTCTTGTCAATTAAACTTTGATCTGCGTAGATAAAGTCCATCGCTTGCCAAAACTTAGGCAGACTTCGATGCGCTTCATTATTAGAGGCAATTAACGGCCTGACCCAACTTTTAGCCCAGCCCCCCCCCCCCCGACAGGAGCCTAATTATGTGAGCAACTTTCTGAGCATCGTTGGCAAACTGAGCTGCTTCAAGCTCCAAAAAATATTTCATCTCCGTCTTAAAATCACAATAAGCCTCCGGATCGCCATTAAACTTTTCCACCCACGCACCTTTGCCCCTCGCTAGTAGCCCACCTGTGGCTCCACCTTGAGCAGCTCTGCATTCCTCCAGACGCGACTGCAGGTCCAGTCCGGCATTCCGCTTACGCAGCTCAGAAAGCTCCTTCTCCATTTTCTGCTTTTAGTTCCTCTCTCTAGCTTTCAGCAGAAGAGTCGAGTCATGCTGTAAGGAGTGGGTGCTGCCAAAGCTAGCAGAGATAACGTTCCAGGCTCACAGCCATTTCTGTTCTGAAGATTTATTTGCACAGACATCTTTAACGCCTGCTTGGCCTTGTCAGTTAATAGCGCAGTTTACTTTACTACTGTTTACTTTGCTAAGGAAGCCTCCTACTTGAAGAACTATGCCAAGGAAGCCAACGACAAACTGTTTGGTGTTGATGGGTCACTATTGGAGAGGTAGCTCAAAGCTTAGGTGGTGTACCCCCAGATTTTTGAAGAAAAATTCAGTGGGTATCAGCCCACGTGTAGTTCAGATTCTGCAGTTTGATTGCACCCACATGGCAGAAAATGCATCGTGCTCTGTGTCAGAGCTGGCCCACACCTCCTTGCAGGCATGTCTTAAGCTTTAAGACCATGGGCCTCCAACCATTTGGGCCATATGACCAAGTAAGGCAACTGTCCAACTGCAGCAGCCCCATTTCCTTTGTAAAAGACGATGAGGAAACAAAAAGGTGAAGAAATAAGAAAGCACAGATTTTTGAAGAACAATTCAGTGGTGCATCCCGGGGTATCAGCCCATGTGTAGTTCAGAATCTGCAGTTTGATTGCACCCAAATGG
The DNA here is from genome assembly GCF_965113315.1 of Podarcis vaucheri. Classification (NCBI taxonomy): domain Eukaryota; kingdom Metazoa; phylum Chordata; class Lepidosauria; order Squamata; family Lacertidae; genus Podarcis; species Podarcis vaucheri. The sequence goes on along the minus strand of NC_138757.1, from coordinate 495,196 downwards.
CAAAAAATGCAGAGTGCTCTGTCTCGGAGCTGGAAAATCAATAAAAAAAATTGAAAACCCCCCAGAAAGATTGAAAATCTCATTTTCTTTAGGAAAACAAGGAGAACGGGGGATTAACCTCATGCTCTGAAAAGGCTGCAAAACAAAGATCATGCATAAATTGTGCCTAAGGAAGGTTCTAAACAGCTGAGGGGTGTAGGTTGGTCCTGCTGCTAGTACCCTTCTGGCTTTTAAGAGCCGCAAAACTGCCGCAACAAACGAGGGTTGTTTAAAAGATAGGGAATATAGAATGCAAAATGGTTGACAATTCAGACTGCCTGCTCTGGTCCAGTCCTGTACTGACAGTACCTTCCCAGAGTATGATATTGTGATGTTTCCTTTGGAGGTCTTTAAGCAGAGGCTTGACAACCATATGTCAGGAGTGCTCTGATGGTGTTTCCTGCTTGGCAGGGGGTTGGACTCGATGGCCCTTGTGGTCTCTTCCCATTCTATGATTCTATGATTCTATGATCTCAGCCGTTCAAACAGTGGCTTGGGTGGGTGGCACCAGTCGCAGATAAAGTGCCTTTGCCCGTGCAAGTGGGAGTTGGCCCCCTTCACACCTTTTGGACTTGGGAGCTTTCAGTGTGTTAAAAGGTCATTGTCCGCCTAGTCATAGGAGGAAGGATGGAGGGAGTATTAAGGTTCTGCTTGCCCTCTGATGGTCAGATGACTTTCTGTTGAAATTTAGACTTTCAACCCACTTGAAATATACTCAGAGTCGAGAGTGGACTTCATGCTCTTTAGTCAGCTCATGGTGGTGAGGAGGGAATGGAAGTCATAGAATCATAGAATCATAGAATCATAGAATCATAGAGTTGGAAGAGACCACAAGGGCCATCGAGTCCAACCCCCTGCCAAGCAGGAAACACCATCAGAGCACTCCTGACATATGGTTGTCAAGCCTCTGCTTAAAGACCTCCAAAGTAGGAGACTCCACCACACTCCTTGGCAGCAAATTCCACTGTCGAACAGCTCTTACTGTCAGGAAGTTCTTCCTAATGTTTAGGTGGAATCTTCTTTCTTGTAGTTTGGATCCATTGCTCCGTGTCCGCTTCTCCGGAGCAGCAGAAAACAACCTTTCTCCCTCCTCTATGTGACATCCTTTTCTATATTTGAACATGGCTATCATATCACCCCTTAACCTCCTCTTCTCCAGGCTAAACATGCCCAGCTCCCTTAGCCGTTCCTCATAAGGCATCGTTTCCAGGCCTTTGACCATTTTGGTTGCCCTCCTCTGGACACGTTCCAGTTTGTCAGTGTCCTTCTTGAATTGTGGTGCCCAGAACTGGACACAGTACTCCAGGTGTGGTCTGACCAGAGCAGAATACAGTGGCACTATTACTTCCCTTGATCTAGATGCTATACTCCTATTGATGCAGCCCAGAATTGCATTGGCTTTTTTAGCTGCCGCGTCACACTGTTGGCTCATGTCAAGTTTGTGGTCAACCAAGACTCCTAGATCCTTTTCACATGTACTGCTCTCAAGCCAGGTGTCACCCATCTTGTATTTGTGCCTCTCATTTTTTTTGCCCAAGTGCAATACTTTACATTTCTCCCTGTTAAAATTCATCTTGTTTATTTTTGCCCAGTTCTCTAATCTGTCAAGGTCGTTTTGAAGTGTGATCCTGTCCTCTGGGGTGTTAGCCACCCCTCCCAGTTTGGTGTCATCTGCAAATTTGATCAGGATGCCCTTGAGTCCATCATCCAAGTCGTTGATAAAGATGTTGAATAAGACCGGGCCCAAGACAGAACCCTGTGGCACCCCACTAGTCACTCTTCTCCAGGATGAGGAGGAACCATTGATGAGCACCCTTTGGGTTCGGTCAGTCAGCCAGTTACAAATCCACTGAGTGGTAGCATAGTCAAGACCGCATTTTACCAGCTTCTTTACAAGAATATCATGGGGCACCTTGTCAAATGCCTTGCTGAAATCAAGGTAGGCTACATCCACTGCGTTCCCTTCATCTACCAGGCTTGTAATTCTGTCAAAAAACGAGATCAGGTTAGTCTGACATGACTTATTTTTCAGAAATCCATGCTGACTATTGGTGATCACAGCATTCCTTTCTAGGTGCTCTAGGACCAATCCGACTGCTGCATTCTGAATCCTATTGTTCTAGGACCAATCAGACTGCTGCATTCTGAATCCTATTGTTCTAGGACCAATCAGACTGCTGCATTTTGGAGCCTATTGTTCTAGGACCAATCAGACTGCTGCATTCTGAATCCTATTGTTCTAGGACCAATCAGACTGCTGCAGCTTGGATCCTATTCAACTCAGTACATAACCACAGTTCAAGAAGGACACTGACAAACTGGAACGTGTTTTCTTTTTAGAAGCATCTGTCTTAATGTGTCATTCGTATTGTATTTTTTAATGATACAATTACTTTTGTATGAGAAAGTATACTTGATTGCAATAAAGTTTTTTTTAAAAAAAAAAAAAAAAAAAAAAAAAGACAAACTGGAACGTGTCCAGAGGAGGGCAACCAAAATGGTCAAAGGCCTGGAAACGATGCCTTATGAGGAACGGCTAAGGGAACTGGGCATGTTTAGCCTGGAGAAGAGGAGGTTAAGGGGTGATATGATAGCCATGTTCAAATATAGAAAAGGATGTCACATAGAGGAGGGAGAAAGGTTGTTTTCTGCTGCTCCAGAGAAGCGGACACGGAGCAATGGATCCAAACCACAAGAAAGAAGATTCCACCTAAACATTAGGAAGAACTTCCTGACAGTAAGAGCTGTTTGACAGTGGAATTTGCTGCCAAGGAGTGTGGTGGAGTCTCCTACTTTGGAGGTCTTTAAGCAGAGGCTTGAAACCATATGTCAGGAGTGCTCTGATGGTGTTTCCTGCTTGGCAGGGGGTTGGACTCGATGGCCCTTGTGGTCTCTTCCAACTCTATGATTCTATGATTCTATAACACCCCTCCCCTCTAAGTTCCAGTCCTGCCCGGGAGGTTGCATTCATAGTCCTCAAGGTACGCCGGCGGCCTACGTGTGCGTTGCAGCCTGGGGTGTTCCCTGGTCCGGGGTTCAGGTTCTGGCTTGTGTTCCAATGATGCTGGCTGTGATGGGGCCGTTTGGTCTGGCGCAACCGGCTCGCTCAGTCGTGGTTCTGGTTCCGGTGTCCTTTCGGCCTCGCGTGTCCTCTCTGTATTTACTGATTCTGCCTCTCCTGCTGGCCCCTCCTGTTCTATGGGCCTCACTGCCCCACTGTTCCCTTGGGACTCCTCTGACCTGTCCTCCTCCTGGTTTTCTCCCGGGAATCGTCGCCGTATCTGGTCGCAGTGGCGGCGCCAGCATTGCCCCCCATCCGTTAGCACCTCGTACGACACGGGGACAGCGACCCTGGTGACTGTGGCGGGTACCCATGCTTGGCCTGCCCCAAAATTCTTTGCGTACACTGGGTCCTGGGCCACGAAGGTCTGGGGGTTCCTGCCTTCCCCCACCACTACCTCATCCTGAGCTCTATCGGGGTGAAGGCGGTCCAATCTGATTGCAAGGTGCCGACCCATTAGTAGTTCAGCGGGGCTCCGGCCAGTCGTTGAGCTGGGGGTGCTGTGCTGTGCTAGGAGGAATGTGGCAAGGCGGTACTCCCAATCCCCTTGCGTCATGCGGCGGAGGGTGTCCTTGGTGGTCCGCACCATGCGTTCTGCTTGGCCATTGGTGGCAGGGTGGAATGGCGCCAAACGGATGTGGCGGATGGCGTTCTGCGCTGTGAAGGTTTGGAATTCTCCTGACGTAAATGCGGTCCCGTTGTCTGAGACGAGAGTGTCAGGGAGCCCGTGGGTTGCAAACAGCCTGCGTAGTACTCGGGTGGCTGAAAGGGGCCAGCGAAGTCCACATGCAGGTGTGACCATGGTGCTCGGGCGGACTCCCATGACTGGACTGGGGCCCTTGGGGGATCTGGGCGGGATTCTTGGCAGGCCTGGCAGTGTTTGACCCAGGCCTCTATCTCTCCGTCGATCCCCGGCCACCACACATAACTCCTGGCAAGGGCCTTCATTCTCACTACCCCTGGGTGTGTCTCATGTAGGGCTCTGAGGACCCTTTTTCAGAGGGGCTGGGGATCAACGACCCTGCTTCCCCATAACAGGCACCCCTTGTGGGCAGACAGTTCATGTTTGTGGGTTGTGTAGCCGGCGAATTCTGGCCCAGGGCTGCTGCTGGGCCATCCCCTCCACACCCAGTCCAGGACCCGGGAGATGACCCTATCTTTCTTGGAATGGTGTGCAACTTCTTGTGCCTGAATGGGGCGGTTGGGAAGCAGCTCCAGGCTCATAACCTCTTGTGCAGGTGCTTGGTCGGGGGCTGTTTCCGGTAGTGGTAGCCTGCTGAGGGCATCCGCATGACCCATCGCCTTCCCAGGGCGGTGAATCAGTGCATACTGGTAGCTGGCAAGGAAAATTGACCACCTGAGGACGCGAGGAGACAGCACTTGGGGGGGTCTGCTTTTCGGGGGCAAAGAAGCCAAGCAACGGCTTGTGGTCAGTCACCACGGTAATCCAAGAAATCATGGAATTTTTTTACTCCCTTCACGTTTGAGACAAGCAAGTCCTTGACTGCCTGGAATGCGGCCTCCTGGCGCTGGCCCCACACCCAAGGAGCCCGCTTGTCCAGGAGTCTGTGTAGGGGCTCCGCTACCGCCGCCTTGTGGGGAAGGAAGGAATGGTAAAAGTTCAATAGTCCCAAGAAGGCCTGAAGTTCAGTCTTGCTCTTGGGCGCTGGGGCATCACAAATGGCCCGTACCTTGTCCCCAGTTGGGTGGACCCCTTCTGCGTCCACCATAAATCCCAGAAAGTCCACCTGAGGCACTCCTAGTAGACATTTTTCCCGCTTCACCTTGAGACCCGCCGTCTGGAAACGCTGCAGAACGGCGCGGAGGCGGTCCTCAAACTCCTCTGGTGTGGGCCCAGCAATCAACACATCATCAAAGAAGGGGGTGACGCCAGGAATCCCTTTAAGGAGAGAGTCCATTAGATTCTGGAATATTCCTGGTGCCACACTGACACCGAATTGCAGCCGCTTTACCCTGAACGCTCCTCTCTGCGTCACAGTCGTCTGTGCCTCTGCTGTGGCCTCGTCTACTGGCAGCTGTTTATATGCTTGGGCCAAGTCCAGCTTGCCAAATTTTTTTGACCCAGCCAGGGTGGCAAGGACATGGCTGACCACTGGCACTGGGTATGCGTGGGCCGTGAGGGCCTTGTTTATGGTACATTTGTAGTCTGCGCAGATGCGGACCGAACCATTAGGCTTGACGGGTGTGAGGATTGGGGTTTCCCAGGGGGCATTAGGCACCGGCTCCAGCACTCCTTGCTCCACGAGCCGGTCCAATTCCTCGTCTATACGAGGTTTCAGGGCAAACGGGACCCAGCGGGCCTTGAGCCTGACAGGTTGTACTGCGGGGTCAAGCTGTAGTGCAATGGGGGGGGGGCGTATACTGTCCCAATTTCCCATCGAAAACCCCCGGAAATTCCTTGCACATGGCGTCCACGTCCACTTGTAAGCTAGTGTGGTTCACCCCGGTGACGGCTAGCCCCAGTGGTCCAAACCATGCCAATCCCAGTAAGCTAATGTAGGGGCCCTTGACCACAAGCAAGTCCAGTTGCCGCGTCCACCCTCGATACTGCACCCTGAAGGTCCCCACCCCCATTGTGGGGACCTTACGTTTCTGGAAGTCCCGGAGGGTGAATGGGGCCGGCCTGAGTTTGGGACCCCCACTAGGACAGTTTCTTTAAGGTCCTTCCCGAGATTATGGATAGAGTTGAACCCGTGTGAAGCTCCATGCGGCACGGGGCCCCCTCTATCTGTACCTCTACATAAATTTTCTCTACGTTGGGGTGGGGCAACTGGTATACCTGGAAGTCTGTGAGCTCTGTCGAGTTGCCTTGGTGCGTTGGGCCCTGGGGCTCTTGGATTGGTCATCTGATGCCTGGCGTCGGGTGGGCCGAGCCCGACACACCCGGGCGATATGTCCCAATTTTCCGCACTGCCTGCACTCTGCGTTGCGGAAACGGCAGGTCCTCCTCTCGTGACTCTCCCCGCAGCTTGCGCAGTTCCCTCCTTCTCGTTGAGGCAGCTGTGGTCTGTGTGCTGCTTGAGTGCGCTGCTGTACTCGGTGCACCTCCTCCCTGTCAGATCCTGAGTCGTCGGTGAGGTCTTCGTGGTGGACCCTCGGTTGGGACGGCAGGCTTGGTTCGTGCCTCTTGCGTCGACCTCTCGGCAGCTTCTGTTGCCAGGGCCTCCTCCAGGGCGACCTGGAACGTTAGGTCCTTCTTAGCGTAGAGGCGTCGTTGCAGCTTCTCATCCTTCAGGCCACTGAAGCATGTTCTCCAATTCTGAGAAGTTGCAGAACCGGGCAGCTTGGCGGAGAGAGGTCACAAACCCAGTTATGGTTTCCCCAGGGCCTTGCCGCTTTGCGTAGAAGGCATTTCGACGAGCCACCACTGAGGGCTACGGCGAAAAGTGCCCCTTCAGCCGTTCCATTATTGTTTTGTATGGAACAGTAGCGACGTCTTCAGGCGCAAGGAGAGCCCGGGCGATTTCAAACGTCTCCTCTCCGCAGACGCTGAAGAATATCGCCCTCTTCTTGGCATCTTCTTCGTCGGTGACCCCTTTGGCTTCTAGGAGGAAGGTGAAGCGGGAGGCATACGCTTCCCAGTCTCCGGATGCTGGGTTGAACGGCGAGAAGCTGCTGTTGGTTGCCATTCTGAGTTCCTTGGGTCCCGGACTCTCTGGGATTTATGGTGATGGACAAGGGGGAGGACTGCACAAAGGTCAATTTGTGTTGCCTCCATATTTAAAAGCACCTTTAGGAGTTCCTTGGCACCGCCCAGAGTTCTCCATCTTGGGTCTCCATTTTGTATAGTTAGGCTCACTTTCCTAGGTGTTAAAGTCAAGGATTGATGACCTAATTGAAGGTTAAGGTTGTATTTAAATGTGTCAGTACGTTTGCTATTTAAGGACAAACTCCTCGTCCCCTTCCTCTCTTCAAAGGACTTAACACCGGCTGACGCTGGAGAAGCAGTAACTAGCTTTTGTTGGAGGCTGTACAGCTGGGACGAAAGATCATCTAGTCTTTTGAATATACAGTGCAAGGTTTTGATTATTAAATGGGACTGTTCAAATGTCATATGGTTGGCCGTGCCAAGGGCCAATTCCTCCTTCTGAGGAGAGACTACACTCTTACTATTGGCCACATCGCTTGTTATTTGTGGTATTATTCGCTCTTCGTCTTTAAGTGCAGACGCGCAATCACTCAGAGGGTTAAAACGATTCTGAGTTTCTACCGTGTAGGAACAATCCAGTAGAATACTCCCTTCTTTAAAGTGACATGGTTCAAGCTTTGTTTGCTTTGATCTCGGAAAGGGAACAGGGACTGTCTCCTCAGAATCTCTAAGACGTTTCCCATATCCCATAGTTCAGATATCGAAAAGAGGGGGGATAGTATTTTAACGTCAACTCAGGTGATAAATATTTTATTCAAGCCTACCAGCACTTGCAGTGTGATTATATTTCACTGCCTATTAATATGAAAGTCAGCGTCTTCACCTTCACCCTCACAGGCCGGCTAATGATTTAAAAGTCCACCCGACAGCTCCCGGAGTCCTTTACTGATAAAAGTTGGCCGGAGGAAGGTGAAACGGGAGGCATACGCTTCCCAGTCTCCGGATGCTGGGTTGAACGGCGAGAAGCTGCTGTTGGTTGCCATTCTGAGTTCCTTGTGTCCCGGAGCTGAAGCCTGGATACACGGTGCGAGGCAGCGGTGCGGCAGGTGGCGGTGCTGCGGTGCTGGGCGTGGCGGTCAGCTCAGCGGGATCCCATCCTCGTCGCCAGTGAAATATACTCAGAGTCGAGAGTGGATTTCATGCTCTTTATTCAGCTCATGGTGGTGAGGAGCGAATGGAAGTCCCCTCAAAGTATCTGCTTTATATACATTATTTACACAATGGGCTGCACGTGATTGGCTAATTCCGGAATTCTCCTGTAGGCCAATCAGGTTGTGGATTCACTTCTATCTGGAGCTGGATTGGGTGGCTCCTGCCAACCAATCATACTGCTGCATTGTTCTAGGACCGATCAGACTGCTGCATTCTGAATCCTATTGTTCTAGGACCAATCAGACTGCTGCATTTTGGAGCCTATTGTTCTAGGACCAATCAGACTGCTGCAGTTTGGATCCTATTCAACTCAGTACATAACACCACTTTTTCCCTTTCTAGAGGCAAGGGACCTATTAGGATTATCCGCCTCTGGAGGCTGGTGTATCTAATGGGTTTCCAGGTAACGCTGAGGTTTTTTTCTGTGATATGACTGGCACTCCTATCAAAGCCCTGGCCAGCCTCTGGAACATCTGAATGGCTCAGGCTTTTGACATGATCACTTCTGAGCATCCTCTCCCACTTGACTCCTTGGTATACTGCAGAACTTAGGGAAAGGAAACAAGTTGAAAGATGGAGGAAAGATCTGGCTGCATACAACTGAACAGTGGTGTGGGCTCATCATTAAGCATACATAGTGGTACTGAAGATAGCAGTATACTCAGCTACAAGTGATCGCTAATGAAGAAGAAAGACAGTCCGACTCAAGGAGGTGGTGGAACCAATGGTAGCTATGTGTAAGCACTGTGACTTGTTTGCAAAGCATTTTGAGGATAAAACCACTTGCATCCGCTGGGATCTTGACTCTGCTGTTATAGCAGATGAGTCTCATGGGTGTCCAGAGCACTGTCCAGTCCTGTCGTTTTGGATAATTTTCAGATAGTAAGGCTTGAGGATGTGGACAAGGTGTTTGTATTAGTCAGGGCAACGACTTGTGCTTCGGACCCTTGCCCTTCTTGGCTGATGAAAAGTAGCGGGGGTGGTGGTAATTGACTGGGCCAGGAAGAGTGTTCCTATTTCCATCTGAAATGCAGGACAGCATAACATTCTGATCCAAGTTTCATTCAGAAAACAGTATCCATAATATCAGCAGCAGGCTGCTGCAGTCAAATTGGCCAGTCAGAATGGAAAATCCTATTTTAACAAAACCAATAAAAGAGAGCGGCAATACTATTTTCTTGTTTCCCTTGTTCAACTACAATTCCATAAAACAGTGGATTTGTAGGTTCTCATTAATAAAAAATAAATAAAGGGTGCGAGGGGTGGTTGGGATCGATGTGCCTATACTTCTTAATTCCACCCCTGGGCCTTTTCTATACTGAAAATAGTGTCAATTTGTTCCCCTTCCACTGCTGTAAATATTGCTCCCTTAGAAAATAAGTGATTTATTTGACTGGAACAAAATCCATCTTGTGTCTCCAAGTGGTTTAGGGTTGTATGATCTATGTCTGGATTGGCCCACTTAATGCTATTTATTGCTCTATGAATGATATTAAGATGGATTTCTTAAGTCTGGTGGAATTACTTTTTCTTCTTTTGTGCAATTTTTACTTGCCATAGCAAACAAGACTTTGCCCATGTACCCATATAAAATAACTATTATCGTTCTTTTCCTCTGCATTTTTAAAGCATAAATATTATTGGCTTTGAGGCAACAATGACAGAATGTGCTGACATCAGAAAAATGCCAGCTCCAGCCCAACCAGAAGTAAAATGTATAGGGCATATTGAGAGATGGGTGGCAAAGCTGTGCATATGCTTTGTCCTCCCCAGCAGTATATATTGTGGGAGAGTAGCTAGAGGAAGCAGAGAAAAGCTCCAACCAATATTATTTTTTCTATATTTTTTTTAATTTTGGAGTTTGCTTGTTTATTTTAAATTCAATTTGTAAAGGCCCCTTTAGAAACGAAAAGATACAAACACAAGTTAAGCACACAGTTTGCTTTTAGTTCAACACTTTCTTCATCCATCAATTTTACCCAAAATCACAAAAGTAATATTACAAAGCTTTCACAGTGCACATTTACATATTCTGCATATACATCTATTCACTCTTCAAACAATGCATTTCCATTGAATTTGGCTTAAAAAACAACAACACATCAGGCTGGAAATATATAACGTTTTAAACCAATGTGTTTTTCCTCTTAAAAAAAGAAAATATATTACTTGGAGAGAAGCCCATATTGCACTAATTCCCAAACAAGACATGGACATAAGGCAGGTGAAAAATTATAGGCCAATCTCGCTCCTAAATAATGATTACAAATTGTTTGCCAGTATATTGGCCAATAGACTTAAAAATGTATTTGGAGAGGAGATTGGAAAGAACCAAACTGGATTTCTACCTGGTAGACAGATGAAGGACAATGTTAGAAATATAATTGATATGGCGGGCGCCGGGGCGTTTTTCTGACGGCTCGTTGCGCTGAGCGGGGCTGCGGCCGTCGGGGCGGCCGCCTACGGGGCTCACGATTTCCGTCGCAGCGACCGAGATGACGACTTGAAAGAGCTCTACGAGATGGCCAACAAATACCACTTCCTCCACAGCCTGGCCCTCCTGGCTGTGCCCCACTGCCGCTATCCCATGATGGCCGGCAGCATCCTGTCTCTGGGCATGGGGATGTTCTCTGGCGCCCTGTATTACCACGCCGTGACAGGGGACCCGATCCTGACCAAGGCAGCCCCGTATGGTGGTTCCCTCCTCATCCTCGGCTGGATCGCCATGGCCCCTTGACACCCCGTTCTGTCCCCATGTGGCCCCCATCTCCCAACGCCAGGGCAGCCAGCCCTGCCCCTCCCTCCTCCCTTAGGCTAGCCAGAAGGGAGCCCTAGGAGAGGAGAGATTTCCAAATGTCAGAGTGGGATCCCTTGAGGTCTTTAGCCCGCCCCGAATGCGTCTCTATCCTGCATCTTGGAATTCCCCGAATGCCGAATCCCTTTTAAAAAAGCCAAGATCCTTCCCCTCCCCCCAAAAAATTGCAACCAGATTTGAGTTTGCGATGGAGGCTTCGAAATGCAATGTCTGATCGGTGCTTTTCAATTGTTGTTTTTTAACTTAATAAATGATGAGAGTGATTTCACTTTTTAAAAAACCCACGCACCTTTTTTTCCTGTGAATATATTTATTCCGTGGGGGGGGGGGGGAGAGAAAGAAATATAATTGATATAATGGAATATCTGGACTCCAGGAGAGACAAACAAGCCGCCCTAATGTTTCTGGATGCTGAAAATTTTTTTGATAATGTGTCTTGGCATTTTATGAAAAGAAATTTAGAATTTATGGATATCGGTGGAAAACGTTTAGATGGTATTTGGGCTATTTATTCGGAACAATATGCTAAATTGATAGTTAATAATAACTTCACAGACAAAATTGAGATAACAAAGGGAACCAGACAGGGGTGCCCGCTATCGCCATTGTTATTTATAACAATACTAGAGGTCCTGTTGAGGAAAATAGAAGCAACAAAAGAAATAAAGGGGATTGGTGTAGGCTCAAAAGAATACAAGTATTAGGCCTTTGCCGACGACGTTGTCTTGAATTTAGAACAACCTATGTCCAGTGCAATAGAAGCTTTGAAAAAGATTGACGAGTATGGGCAATTAGCAGGCTTTAAGCTCAACAAAAATAGGACAAAAATATTAACTAAAAATTTGGACAGTAAAGAAATAGGAGAACTACAACAAAAGACAGGTATGTCGATAGAAAAAAAGGTAAAATACCTAGAGTCTGGCGCACATCTAAGAACATAAACCTCTTTAAAGACAACTATGAAAAGGTGTGGAATGAAGTGAAGAGAGATCAGGAGATATGGACTAGAATGAAATTATCAATGATGGGTAGAATCTCAACTATCAAAATGAACGTGTTACTGAGACTGCTGTTTTGATTTCAGACAATTCCGGTTATCAGTGGAACAAAACAATTTAATGTATGGCAAAGACGATTGTCTAAATTTATCTAGCAGGTTGAAAAGCCAAGAATTGAGTATAAAATATTGACAGATGCAAAAGAAAGAGGCGGTTTTTCCCTAGAATCATAGAATCATAGAATCATAGAATCATAGAGTTGGAAGAGACCACAAGGGCCATCGAGTCCATCGGGTTGGACTCGATGGCCCTTGTGGTCTCTTCCAACTCTATGATTCTATGATTCTATGAGTCCAACCCCCTGCCAAGCAGGAAACACCATCAGAGCACTCCTGACATATGGTTGTCAAGCCTCTGCTTAAAGACCTCCAAAGTAGGAGACTCCACCACACTCCTTGGCAGCAAATTCCACTGTCGAACAGCTCTTACTGTCAGGAAGTTCTTCCTAATGTTTAGGTGGAATCTTCTTTCTTGTAGTTTGGATCCATTGCTCCGTGTCCGCTTCTCCGGAGCAGCAGAAAACAACCTTTCTCCCTCCTCTATGTGACATCCTTTTATATATTTGAACATGGCTATCATATCACCCCTTAACCTCCTCTTCTCCAGGCTAAACATGCCCAGCTCCCTTAGCCGTTCCTCATAAGGCATCGTTTCCAGGCCTTTGACCATTTTGGTTGCCCTCCTCTGGACACGTTCCAGTTTGTCAGTGTCCTTCTTGAATTGTGGTGCCCAGAACTGGACACAGTACTCCAGGTGTGGTCTGACCAGAGCAGAATACAGTGGCACTATTACTTCCCTTGATCTAGATGCTATACTCCTATTGATGCAGCCCAGAATTGCATTGGCTTTTTTAGCTGCCGCGTCACACTGTTGGCTCATGTCAAGTTTGTGGTCAACCAAGACTCCTAGATCCTTTTCACATGTACTGCTCTCAAGCCAGGTGTCACCCATCTTGTATTTGTGCCTCTCATTTTTTTTGCCCAAGTGCAATACTTTACATTTCTCCCTGTTAAAATTCATCTTGTTTATTTTTGCCCAGTTCTCTAATCTGTCAAGGTCGTTTTGAAGTGTGATCCTGTCCTCTGGGGTGTTAGCCACCCCTCCCAGTTTGGTGTCATCTGCAAATTTGATCAGGATGCCCTTGAGTCCATCATCCAAGTCGTTGATAAAGATGTTGAATAAGACCGGGCCCAAGACAGAACCCTGTGGCACCCCACTAGTCACTCTTCTCCAGGATGAAGAGGAACCATTGATGAGCACCCTTTGGGTTCGGTCAGTCAGCCAGTTACAAATCCACTGAGTGGTAGCATAGTCAAGACCGCATTTTACCAGCTTCTTTACAAGAATATCATGGGGCACCTTGTCAAATGCCTTGCTGAAATCAAGGTAGGCTACATCCACTGCGTTCCCTTCATCTACCAGGCTTGTAATTCTGTCAAAAAATGAGATCAGGTTAGTCTGACATGACTTTCCCTGCCAGATCTAAAAATTTACTACGAGGCGGCGTGTTTTTGTTGGTTGAGAGAATGGATAAGGTAAAAGGTAAAGGTACCCCTGCCCGTACAGGCCAGTCTTGACAGACTCTAGGGTTGTGCGCTCATCTCACTCTAGAGGCCGGGAGCCAGCGCTGTCCGCAGACACTTCCGGGTCACGTGGCCAGCGTGACGAAGCTGCTCTGGCGAAGCACCAGAGCAGCACACGGAAACGCCGTTTACCTTCCCGCTGTAAAGCGGTACCTATTTATCTACTTGCACTTAAGGGTGCTTTCGAACTGCTAGGTGGGCAGGAGCTGGGACCGAACGACGGGAGCTCACCCCAACGCGGGGATTCGAACTGCCGACCATGCGATCGGCAAGTCCTAGGCGCTGAGGTTTTACCCACAGCGCCACCCAGGATAACCTTAGATAATTCAGATATATTGGATTTGGAGGGATTTGACAACAGATTCGCGTGGCACGCCTACCTGTGGTCAGAATGGTCAGAATGCACAGAGGGTTTTTGAACCATACTATTAGAAAATCATTGTATGAGGTGTGGAGCAGACATAAAACATTATTGGAATGCAAAACTCCGAGGTGGCTCTCACCTCTGGAGGCTTTTGCAGTCAAAAAAATAAATAAATATGGGAACTGAATGGGCGACATACAAAGACTTGCTGATGGAAGTGATAATAAAACAAAGTTAAAGACATTCGAAGAACTAAGAGGAAAGGTAGCCGATTGTTACAAGATGTGTTTAGAGAGGATAATAGAAGAAACGGATTTGGAAGTAACAAATCTAAATTGGAGACAGAATTGCTGGGTAGTAAAATGAAAATACTGTTGAAAATGTATCAGTTACTACTGGAGTGGCACACAAAGGATGAAGAGGTAAAAAGTGTTATGATTAGGTGGGCCCAGGATTTAGGGCACAATATTGATTTTAAAAGGTGGAGAAAACTGTGGACCGAAACAATTAAATTCACAGCATGTGTGTCACTCAAAGAAAATATATTTAAGATGATGTATCGATGGTATATTAGACATGCCAAACTTGCTAAGATGTATAGAAATCAAGACAAAAATTGTTGGAAGTGTAAGGAGAAGGAGGGGAACTTCCTCCATCTGTGGTGGACTTGTTCTAAAGTGAAAGCCTTCTGGGACATAATATACGAGTTAAAAAAGGTTTTGAAATATAATTTTAATAAAAAACCAGAGGCATTTCTATTAGGCTTAATTGGTGAGGAAATACATAAAAGTGATGTAAACATGTTTATGTATGCCACAATGGCTGCAAGGACACTTCTGGCTCAGAAATGGAAGCAGCAGGAACTTCCAACACTGGAAGACTGGCAGCTCAAGAATATGGAGTTCGAAGACATAATCCGGAATCAGCGTGACGAACTGTTTCCAAAGGACTGGAACACATTTATGAAAGAAAATTGTAAACATTTGAAAACGTTTGTAGGCTTGAATTGAAATGTTTTGTAATGTAACTATAAGGAACTGATTTACCGATAATAAGGTGAAATATTATAATTTGACAAAGGGTAAATAAGTGCTTATAGAAATGCGAAGAATATGGAAAGTTATGTGGAAGTCAGAAAGAGGTCGATGCTCTTACATATTAAGTCATAGAATTATGTAACAAAATGTGAATATGATTTAATGGAAAACTCAACAAAAATTACTTTAAAAACATAAAAAGGGAAAATATATTAGGAGTGGCTTTTCTTTTAATAAGTTAATAAATGAACTACTTCATTGGCACAGCATCCGAATGAGGTGTAGTGGTTGTATAGTTCTTGATACCTTTTGTTTCATAGTTATATTTGGGTTGCTGCTTAAAAAAAATGGTTAGCTTTTTGTATCATAAAGTTCACAAAACTGATTCCTAATATACAACTGAAAGCAGAAATGGGGCACTTTTCCCTTTTGCCTTGCTGCAGATATGCATGCTATTTTACCATAGCTCACAGAATGGCGTGATGGCACCTTTTTACTACATATGTGAATTATTAAAAAAAACCTGTTACTCGTTGAAATTGTGTCTGGTCAATATATTTCAGCTTCATGTTTTGTTACGCGTTTAATGTTTTTTCTATTTTTAAAAAAGTGCCAGAATTCACGAACACTTCCCTTGTTCTCTAATGGTGCCCACCTGAGAGGTGCTGGATCTGTTCGAGCAAGTTCCAGCTGAGAAAAAGCCCTGGTTCTAACTTGCCTAAGTGGGGAAAGTTGGCATTACTACAGTGAGTGAACAGATGCAAGAAGCAGCATCCTGTATCATATAATGATATCATATAACATTGGACAACATTACTTTTTACCAATATGAAATTCCGTGCAACATACCATCCGCTTGGCCAGAAAAGTCAACAAATGTGTCATTGGCACAGCGTCCAATCGGAAGCGAGGGCGGTGGAGGCGTCTGGTCTTTCTGCTTCTCTTTGGTCTTAAGAAGCGGCCATGGATAGCGACCCAATTCTTATTCTCTTGCTTTTTGACTCTTGAAAAATATGTACATTAGGGGGGAAAGTATCAATTTCTTTTCTGCTGCTGCTGTTGCCCAGGACTGACCTGCTGATAGCCTGAAGGGCCCTGCCCTGCTTCTCTTTACCTGGGTTGTGGTGGGGCCTGACAGGCTCAGTAAAGGACTGCTGCTCGACAACTCTGACCCCCCCCCATCATTCCTGTATACTTCTACCCCTGTACAATCAACAATCTTCCTCAAGACAATTTCATCCTCTTTATATTAATTTGGGGTCAGTCAAGCAAATCTTTCAAACATCACCACCACCATCTAATTGGGGTTTGTGTGACCCCAGCATCAGACTGGTAAAGCAGTTTCTACTTAAATAAAAGTAAAATTATCACACAATATCTTGAAAGGGAAAGGTACCTGCATCATCCTTTTCAGATCCAAATAATAAAGCTGCATATGGTGTCATACAAAGGACCCCAAATCAAAAGGTTAGTTAAAGAGCCATTGAGAGGCGGGAGACAAACCATATAGAGAGTCTTGCTGTTTGTATTATTAGCTGCTTGTGTGCTTGTTCATGGCAGTCATGTTTTCAAGATGCTCTTCAATCTGACAGATAGAAACGTTATTTTAAAAACAAATTTAAAAGGTGGGCATTCGATCCATTTTCACTATGAAGTCTCCCAATTTTTGCCTTCAACCATCCTCTAAAATTGAAACGCTCTCAACAGCTTCACTAAGAGTTGACATCCTTGTGTGTGACATCTCGTTACACTGGCAGTTTCTTGAACATCCAGCAAGAATAGAAAAGAACTCAGCTTATGTTGACACAAAACAGCATGATGAATTGTGACACACAAACACACACACATCTGTATCCCCCCCCCCACTATGTATTATTTTTCCCTGTGGTGGAATAATTACAATTCTTCTACCTGCACCAGGAATGGAGAATCTTTGGTCCTCTGGAGGCCAGTCCCCATCATCCTTGACCACTGGCCATGCTGCCTAGGGAAGATTGGGGATATTGTTAATACATGCTTTCTATTCAAAGTTCCTGTTTAATGGCTAAAATTTGCCAGTTTTCAAGAATTCCACAGCAGGAAAGTTAGCAAGGAAGGGAGCAAACTAATATATTTCTCCTTAAACAAGAAAACATTAAAATAAAAAGGAGTACTCATTAGCATGGCACGGTACAGAGCCAACAATATTCCCATTATTGCTTATTATTACTATTACCAAGACTCTTTTCAAAAATAGATTAGAGGTTTGGAAGAAACTCAGCTGACAAAGGAATTGTGAGAAGCAGAAAACTCCATCATTGTACCCATTATTTGCTTTAAAGGAAAACTAAGCACCTCTAAGTAATCATCAGGTATACTTTATTCATCAGCACTAATTATATATGAAGCATCCAAGTATGAAACTAAGGCATTAATAATGGGAAAACTAACGCTAAGAGAATGGTTTTCAGGACTTTTTTTTGCCTCAGCCCAAATTTGCCTAAGTCTGCAGCCCAACAAATTCTCAGGATCGTTTTACAAACATTTACCTTTACTGCACACTGTTTATGGTTTCTTGCTCCAGTCCTTCCCACTGTAGCCCTCACAGGAGAGGATCCTCTCGGTGTTTATTGTGGGCTTTATCCTGCTGCATGGGTCCTCCTACCACCTCAAGAGAGCTCAGCTTTCACAATGGCAGAAGTGGCTCTTTTCAGGTGTAGCCTATCAGAAGGCAGAAGAGGCGCATTTCCCAGATACACTCAGTAGAGGACCAGACCTCCTTGGACAGAGACCTTTTCCATGGCACAGGAGCGTCCTGGAGAAAGCCTATTTGCACAGACGTCTTTAACGCCTGCTTGGCCTTGTCAGTTAATAGCGCAGTTTACTTTACTGCTGTTTACTTTGCTAAGGAAGCCTCCTACTTGAAGAACTATGCCAAGGAAGCCAACGACAAACTGTTTGGTGTTGATGGGTCACTATTGGAGAGGTAGCTCAAAGCTTAGGTGGTGTACCCCCAGATTTTTGAAGAAAAATTCAGTGGTGCATCCCGGGGTATCAGCCCACGTGTAGTTCAGATTCTGCAGTTTGATTGCACCCACATGGCAGCAAATGCATCGTGCTCTGTGTCAGAGCTGGCCCACACCTCCTTGCAGGCATGTCTTAAGCTTTAAGACCATGGGCCTCCAACCATTTGGGCCATATGACCAAGTAAGGCAACTGTCCAACTGCAGCAGCCCCATTTCCTTTGTAAAAGACGATGAGGAAACAAAAAGGTGAAGAAATAAGAAAGCACAGATTTTTGAAGAACAATTCAGTGGTGCATCCCGGGGTATCAGCCCATGTGTAGTTCAGAATCTGCAGTTTGATTGCACCCAAATGGCAAAAAATGCAGAGTGCTCTGTCTCGGAGCTGGAAAATCAATAAAAAAAATTGAAAACCCCCCAGAAAGATTGAAAATCTCATTTTCTTTAGGAAAACAAGGAGAACGGGGGATTAACCTCATGCTCTGAAAAGGCTGCAAAACAAAGATCATGCATAAATTGTGCCTAAGGAAGGTTCTAAACAGCTGAGGGGTGTAGGTTGGTCCTGCTGCTAGTACCCGTCTGGCTTTTAAGAGCCGCAAAACTGCCGCAACAAACGAGGGTTGTTTAAAAGATAGGGAATATAGAATGCAAAATGGTTGACAATTCAGACTGCCTGCTCTGGTCCAGTCCTGTACTGACAGTACCTTCCCAGAGTATGATATTGTGATGTTTCCTTTGGAGGTCTTTAAGCAGAGGCTTGACAACCATATGTCAGGAGTGCTCTGATGGTGTTTCCTGCTTGGCAGGGGGTTGGACTCGATGGCCCTTGTGGTCTCTTCCCATTCTATGATTCTATGATTCTATGATCTCAGCCGTTCAAACAGTGGCTTGGGTGGGTGGCACCAGTCGCAGATAAAGTGCCTTTGCCCGTGCAAGTGGGAGTTGGCCCCCTTCACACCTTTTGGACTTGGGAGCTTTCAGTGTGTTAAAAGGTCATTGTCCGCCTAGTCATAGGAGGCGATAGCAGTGGGGCAGCTACAAGAATTCTTGGAAAACACAGATGATTTAAATCCATGCCCATCTGGGTTCAATCCTGGCCGAAGAACTGAGTCAGTCTTGGTCGCCCTGATGGATGACCTTTGCAGACAGCTGCCTATGAAAATCTAAGGGTTATGAGAATCGGAGGCAGTGTATCTTTACTTAGTTGCTTCCATTTTAAGGGGGGAAGAGAAGCATGCATGTGTGAAAAACAATGTTGTCCAATGAAATTTGATATTGTGTCACACCAGGCCCACAGATGTTTGAAGAAAAATTCAGTGGTGCATCCCACGGTATCAGCCCATGTCCCCCAAGACGGCATGAACACAACATGGGGTGTGCTGAAATTGCATGACCCCAGGGAATATTTTTTTGGGGGGGCGCTTCAACATTTTGGGGGCCCTCAGCCCATGTCCCCCTAGACGGCATGAGCACAACATGGGGTGTGCTGAAATTGCATGACCCCAGGTAATTTTGGGGGGGCGCTTCAACATTTTGGGACCCCTCAGCCAATGTCCCCCTAGATGGCACAAGAACACCATGTGGTGTGCTGAAATTGCATGACATGACCCTAGGGAATTTTGAGGGGGACCCTTCAACATTTTGGGGGCCCTCAGCCCATGTCCCCTTAGATGGCATGTGCTGACATCACACTGCTCCAGGGCATTTTGAGGGGGGCACCCCCTTGAAAATTTGGGGTCCTTGGCCTCCCCATCCTGTATATGTCACAAGCACACCATGGGGGTGTGCTGACATTGTGTGATCCCAGGGATTTTTGAGGGGGCCCACGCCTATTGAAAATTTTGGGAGTACCTTGACCCCCTAGATATCTCAAGCACACCATAGGGAGTGTTAAAGTCTCACTGTCCCAGGGAATTTTGAAGGGGCCCACCCCTTCTTTAAAATTTCGGGGGTCCTCAGTCCTTTGCCACTATAGGCTGTGCAGTCATGCCACAGGGTGTGCTGATGTCAGGCCTCTGGATTTCCCTCTTGCATAGATGCTGTATTGGGTCCCTGGACAGCAGGTGGAGGATATCTGCAGGATTAGGAGCAACTGAGGAAAGACACAGTTGTTGAAAATTAGGCTTCCGGGTACTTATAGAGGAGAAGGAACTTGACTGGGAGTGGGATTTGTGGGGCTGGCAGGGTGAGGTTTGGGGCT
Source organism: Podarcis vaucheri (assembly GCF_965113315.1). Taxonomy (NCBI): domain Eukaryota; kingdom Metazoa; phylum Chordata; class Lepidosauria; order Squamata; family Lacertidae; genus Podarcis; species Podarcis vaucheri. The sequence goes on along the minus strand of NC_138757.1, from coordinate 475,215 downwards.
GGGGCTGGGGCTGGGGCTGGGGCTGCAGCAAGAAACTGCTAGGGTGTTTTCCTTGGGGGAACAGTTTGCGATAGAACACTGGGGAAAGAGTTTGTGGTGTAAAAATCCTTTTTTAAAAAAGTTTGTATTTATTGATTGATACTTGTGCTAAGACAGACAGAAATAATATTCATTATAAATATATATTTTATAATATACTGAGTTAAAACAGCTACTTAAGCTAAGAAAGAGCAGAAAGAAAGTCAGAAGGAAGAAAATACAAGAAAAAGAGAAAACAAAAGTAGAAGACAAAGGGAAAGAAAGAAAACAACTAAAGGGAGAGACTAGAATAAAAGGACTTCTGGGTCTCAGTAGCTACGTATGATACTGGTTTATAGAAAATAGAATGTTAAAGAGAGTATTTTTTTTCAATCTTCAAATTCAGATACTGCAAGTTCATTTTCTCTTTCACACAAAAGGTCCATAGGAAACTTCCAATCCTTAACAAATGCTAGTAACGATTTTTCTCTAATTAAACATGTTAGCTTAGCCATCTAAGGCAATGTGGGGTAAAACTCCTGTGGTTGTAGATATTTTTATTTTATTTTTTGCAGCAAGGGAAGGGCTGGGAGCAAGGTCATTGAGGCTTTTCCCAGTCCATGAAATTCAGAAGCATTATAAACAAACATTACAATTCAACTTTAGCTTAAACACATTACTACTTTCATCTCGGGTTTCCCCCACCTTAAAAAAGAAAGAAAAAATGCTTTCAGACTACCCAAAAAGGATTAGCAATGAGATTGTAAACTTGAGGACGGGAACTATCTTTTTTGTTTGTGTGTGGGGAAAATTTTTTACTTAGACATAATATTTGTACCTACTTAACATTTGGTTTATCAGTTTTCCTACTACATAAAGACCAAATATTAATACAACTTTTATAGTAGCAAAAAGCAAAGGCAGCTTTGCATAGCCTATTGCGTTTAGGCGTTATTCAAGCTTAAGCTTTAGGCCCGGACCAAAAATTTCAAAGCCAATGTTTCCAAAAGATTGTGCTGTTTTAATATTAAGTGTGAAAACATTTAAACAATCGTCACTTACAGTTCCCATAGTTGTTTGCTAATAGTAATGGAGAATCTGTGACTCTTTTGGATGCTATTGGGACTCTAGCTGGAAGAGAAGCTGGAAAAGGAATAGCTGGGGAAAGACACAGCTGTTGATAATGAGGCTTCAGCGTTCTTAGAGGAGAAAGGGGCGAGGCAGAAAGGCTTTTGATTTTCTTTCACCCATAGAAGCCCAGCTAATACATTTATATATATTAGAAAATTTCAGTACTTCCTAATCCATGAAATTCAGAAGCTTTATAACGAAACATCGCAGTACACCTTTAGCTTAAACACATCCCTGCTTTTCTCTCTGGTACTGAATGTGGGAAACACCCTATGTGCTTTACAGGCATTTCACACAACCTTGCCATTACTTGATAAGTGTAATTGCGTGTCAAGGTCCCCAAGCCACCCCTCAAATAACTCACAACACACACATAATTTTTCTTTAAGGTTTTTGGCATAATTTTGGCCACAACTTTATTAACATACATGATTGTTAGTGGTTGCTTAGGCATTGGTTAAGACTATCTGTCGTCGTCCCCCCCGCCCCCCGCCTGGGGACAGAACTTACTTCCGGATTCCACCGAAAGCCAGTAAGGGAAAACAATATTGGGGAGAAATGGAGCTGAGCGACAGGCCCTCACTTCTCCCCGCATGCTCCCTAGGGCTTGCCGGTCCTAGCCCCATTCCAGGGATTCGGACAAAAACATGGCAAGCCCCTGGGTTCCTTTAACGGAATTCCCTTTCCGCAGCAGCGTTGGAGGGGCAGGCCCAGCCAATCCTTGCCCCTCTTCCAACCAATTTGATAACCAATGCCTAACCGCAACTTACAAGTTGTGACAATTTGCAGTAGGCAAAAAACAAATCAGCCAGATGGACAAAATTCCTACCAGTCCCCTGCCACAGCAGCAGATGACCCCATGACAGGCATAGCAAGGTCAACGCAGAAAACCCTTAAATTTAGGGCGGGCGGGAAAGAGAAAGTTTCCAAGCTGCGTGCACAGAATATAAAGCATTAGATCCCTCCCACCAAATTGCAACACATAAATTGCCCCAGCAACTCAACCAACTAATCATTGCCACAGGCCAACTTTCCAATCCTGCCTGGCAACCAAGGGGGGGGGGTGGCCTGATAGACCCCACCGCAACCAGCGCTCTCCATTAAGGAGAACACTCTTTGTCACATGAAAGTGGTGGGGCGTGGGTGAGAAGGCAAAACCTGTTTACATCCCAGGGGAAAGATGTAGCCTCTTCGGCTGTGTCTGTCTTTCCAACCAGGGAAATGTTAATGCAATTTGGACTGTAAACAGAGTCAGGTACAGCTGTCCCCATGATCATAGCTGGAAGAAAATTACATCTGTGTCCACAGAAATGCCTGCCAGTGTTTCAGTTCATGCTTACATGCCCACATGTGATTTCAGCTGAAGTCTGCTTATGTGCTAGGGAAATCAAGCAGGCAAACATTTGGCAGCAACTCGCCATGCACTCGTAATGTACAGTACTTCCAGTCTGTAGGATGGTTCAGTTAAGAGAGATGTGATGTTTCGTTTCTCTGTGCCAAGTAACTGCAGCATCACAAGCAAGTTCCCCAGAGGTTGCAAAACTTGACACAAAGATTCCATAAGCCCCTCTGCTTCTCAAAAGGCTAAACTGTGCTCTCGCCTCTTTTTTTTGCTCATTGTTAGTGCCCTCGCGTATGCATCTTGCTTTGTTGGGTTGCCAGGCTCCATAGAATCCTAGAGTTGGAAGAGACCACAAGGGCCATCGAGTCCAACCCCCTGCCAAGCAGGAAACACCATCAGAGCACTCCTGACATATGGTTGTCAAGCCTCTGCTTAAAGACCTCCAAAGGAGGAGACTCCACCACACTCCTGGGCAGCAAATTCCACTGTCAAACAGCTCTTACTGTCAGGAAGTTCTTCCTAATTGTTATGGTAAAATCTGGGTGCGAGGCTGCTCTGCCACCCAGCTCGCCGGACTAAGTCCGCGGGTCCCTGCGGAGGAAAATGAGCTCAGCCGGAGACAGGAGCAAACTGCAGAAGATCCAAGTTTATTGAGCAACAGGTTCAAGGCGAGATTGAACAGCGAGAAAGGGGTGACATGAACTTTTGAAACTTCCCTCCATGTCCCAGAATACAGTGCAAAATACATCCCAGTTACATCATGAATACATTAAGAAGAGGTTGGGTTACACAGAATTAACATATGGAGGAGGGAGGGGGGAATATGCAGAGCTGGAGATATGCGCAGATAAGCACATCCTGAGTACCGGTGATGAGAAGACAATGGTCCATGTATGCATAGCCTGCCACCTGGCATTGCCCGGAGGAAAGGCTTGGCAGAGTGATTTGACAGGATTAGGGTCTTGACACCTTGCTTGAGGGATTATGGAGGACAGGGGAGGTGTCATGGAGTCCTAGAGAAATTGAGCAAATTGGCACGTTGATTTTCTATGAATTTTATAGATTTTAGTCCCTTTTGACATTGACAGTTGGAAATAAATGGATATATTGTAGCGAAGAAGAAGGTGAAGAAGACACGCCCCCCCCTTCCGTATCATAATGTTTAGGTGGAATCTTCTTTCTTGTAGTTTGGATCCATTGCTCCGTGTCCGCTTCTCTGGAGCAGCAGAAAACAACCTTTCTCCCTCCTCTATATGACATCCTTTTGTATATTTGAACATGGCTATCATATCACCCCTTAACCTCCTCTTCTCCAGGCTAAACATGCCCAGCTCCCTTAGCCGTTCCTCATAAGGCATCGTTTCCAGGCCTTTGACCATTTTGGTTGCCCTCCTCTGGACACGTTCCAGTTTGTCAGTGTCCTTCTTGAACTGTGGTGCCCAGAACTGGACACAGTACTCCAGGTGAGGTCTGACCAGAGCAGAATACAGTGGCACTATTACTTCCCTTGATCTAGATGCTATACTCCTATTGATGCAGCCCAGAATTGCATTGGCTTTTTTAGCTGCCGCGTCACACTGTTGGCTCATGTCAAGTTTGTGGTCAACCAAGACTCCTAGATCCTTTTCACATGTACTGCTCTCAAGCCAGGTGTCACCCATCTTGTATTTGTGCCTCTCATTTTTTTTGCCCAAGTGCAATACTTTACATTTCTCCCTGTTAAAATTCATCTTGTTTGTTTTTGCCCAGTTCTCTAATCTGTCAAGGTCGTTTTGAAGTGTGATCCTGTCCTCTGGGGTGTTAGCCACCCCTCCCAGTTTGGTGTCATCTGCAAATTTGATCAGGATGCCCTTGAGTCCATCATCCAAGTCGTTGATAAAGATGTTGAATAAGATCTTATTTATTTGTCTGTTCCCTAAGATTGCCCTCCCCCCCCCCAACTTTGAAACGTGTCATTCATTTAATAAATGAGGGAGATGGGAGGGGTGCGTGTAGGAAGCTAGCACAAAGCTGCAGACAAACTGAGCAGGTCTGACAGCAAAAACCCTCAGTCTTGTCAAGTTTGTTTCAGAAATTCATCTCTGCTGCTACCATTGATAACTTGGATTACTAGACTATGCCAGTCCAGAGAACACCAGGCTGTTTCAAAGTGAGTTTTAGGAACATAGGAAGCTGTTTTATACCAGGTCAGCTGGTTTGTCCATCAAGCACAGTGTTGTCTATTCTGACTGGCAGCACCTCTCCAAGGTGTCAAGCAGAAGTCTTTTCAATCACTTGCTATCTGATCTTCTTAACAGGAAATGCCAAGATTTCAGTCTGGGACCTTAAACGTGCAGTGTATGTGCTGTGCCTCTAAGATTATGGTCTCTTCTTTGAAAGCAGATACCTTGTGTAGCAGCTCTAGACCCTTGGTTAGGGGTACTTAAAGGGTTAAGATGTTCTACATGAGCAGAGGCTTGGGCTCACAGGGCTCAAGTTTATTATTTCTTCAATACCAAGCTGCAATCTACTCTGAATTTTAGAGGCAAATGGCAAGTTGTCTTTTTTGAAGATTTCATTTAACTGGTGATACTGTAACAAGTTTTCTTATCCATTCTTGAATGTCTTTTGGAAGAGCATACATGAACGAATGGTGCATGCACACACACAAAAATGGCAGTGTAGTCCATACTTATTTAGCACCATGTAGTTAATCAGTTCCCTTTTCCTATTTGCAACCAGAACTTGAGGCATCTGGGGTTGACTTCTCTCCTGTTTGGAAGGTTAACCTTTGAAACCCTCAGAGATAGAACACTTAAAGCAAACGAATAAGAGAGTGTGGTTCCACTCATGGCCTACGGGTCCCAAGAATGTGGCCTCCAAACTACATCTCTTCCTTAAACCGGCAGGATGGCTATTATTTGGAAGAAGGGGGTAGTTCATCCCGATTCTGAGTTCTTATCTCTGCTTTGCTTTGTTGGTGGGCTGAACTAATTAGTGCCGAAAGCAGTCCTTGTTACCACATATGAGACTCTGGATAAGTGACAGGTCTTTGTGCAGATGTGAATCCTTTCTTTTTTGTAACTCACTGTTTTGTCTTGTCTGCATTCGGCATCCCACAGAACACGCGTCTAACAAACCTCACCCATGCTGTGCAAAATCTATTGGAAACTGTCCCTATCTTCAAACATACAAAGACATATTATCCTGATTTCTCCCTCTCTCTTTCCATAGACTATGATCAGGCATTCCTCAGCTAGCTTGTCTGCAACCTATTTCCTTCACTGAAACAATGCCTGAATTATATTCTTGAAAGCAGGAGAGGATCATTCCCCCCCCTTTGTTTTCTTTTGAAAAGAACAACAACAAACAAGGTAGAGCAGAAATGGAGATCAAGGCAACAGATCTGGAAAGGTGCTTTGAAAGTCAGAATACAAACTATTCTAGGCGAAAGGGTGGACAACAGAAGAAAATATACAGATTGACAGGGACTGGCCTCAGGCCTGCTGACTGGGAAGTGGCATTTATTGACTCCTGCTTGCAGGGCTGAGAACTGGGAAAGGTGGTAATTCCAGCATCTTGTTTCATTGATTTCCATAGGATTTAAATATGACTAAAGGAGTGGTATAACGGTTAATTCTGCAGTGCTAGAGCTAACCATGACAGTCCCAAGTCATGTCCTCAATGCAAGTAAATAGCACAAGGCCCAGTTTATTAGGATCAGTATGCTCCTACATAAAGTTTCTTGGTGCAAAGCCGCATTGAGTGCAATGAAATTTATTTCTGGCTGCATAAGTACAACTTGCAAAACACACTGAGCTTTAACAAAATCTTCAGCCAGTGCAAATGCAGCTTTAGTTTTAATTAGAAATGCAAACAATATTGCACAGGAGTGTTACCATTCAAATTACTAATGTGCAGTAGGAACCCCATCAAAGTAATGAAATGTGTGGCCTTCCTTGGTTACTTCCCTTGTTCTCTTGACCTCCTCCATTCTAACGTTACGAAGAAACTTGAATGAGGCAAGAATAAGGGTGTAAATTAACTGGACACCCCTGCAGATAATATCAACACTCTGGTTCTGCAAAACGTCCAGGAATTAGATGCTTCTCTACATTCTCCTTTCAGCACACCACAGGACTAAAGTTTAACCAGTTCCATGTGTTTGTGATTTCCTCTGGTTAGCATATGTAACAACACCCAGAACTTAATTGTGTGCATATTTCAAGTCTCCACCTCTCCTCAATTGCTGCTCAAAATAATGCATACTTTTTTAAAAAAAAAAAAACTGCCTGATAGAGCCATTTCCTTTTCTCTCACTTTTGTTTTGTTACACACACACACACACACACACACACACACACGTAAGACAGAATTAAATGACATGGGTAAGGATATAAGGGGAACAGTTGAAGTTCTAACGAGGTCCTTGTGGATGGCATAATGACCCGCAGAGAATCTTGTGGTAGATAATGAGGTATGAAAAGCAATAAATCACGAGATTCTGAGAGAAATAAAGTTATACCAAGTTCAATATATGAAGATGATGAATCAGGAAATAGAATGGAAAATTAAACAGATGAGACAAAGGACATTTGAATCGGCCAATTTGACAATTTCCTGCAATGATCGGTGCTTAGAAAGCCTATGATTCAGTTCCAGGAGATATTGGTGACAGGCGCTGTAAGGCAAATACTGCTTCAGCCTACCAAGAAATTCCTCTTGAAAGAAATTTGTCTCTCACCTGAGGGATAATTACCTCCTGTACCTGGAAATGCTTCATTTCAAATTACTGTGGACTTGACTGTTCACATAATTTCACTCTCTGTGCTTATGTGCACATTCCACATGTACTAATCCAGGGATTCAAAGGTGAAAAGTAGGCGAATAGGTAAGCAATGGCGGCGGTGGGGGGAGAATGGTGGGGCCAGAATGCACAAACTTTTCAAGGCTAACTTTACTGAAGCTGCATAGGCAGACCAAGCAGCTACTCACAGGCAGGAGAAGGGATGGCGGGCACAATTCAAGAGGCAGCTGCTATTCTGTAATCAGCTTTTTGCCAAATTGCAGTCAAATTCCTCGGATGTGACCCAGGCGTGTCCATCCACGTCCATCGCATGTCCTACTTGGCTACCTACATCCCATGCCTCCTGTGGCTGCTCAAGACGGCCACTTGCAGTCCCATAACAACCCAGCGGTGGCCAGTGGCGGCCCCTTCGGTATCGGAGGGACTGATCCCCCTGCCTAGAAATATTGAGGGGGCTGAAGCCCCATATACCCGTTACCCCTGCTTTCTTGTATCTTTTGGTTTAGAAAGGGGTCCTTACTGTCACAGTTGCTTCTCTCATAGGAGATAGATGGTGAAGACTCCACCTGTTCTGATTCTCTCATGTCCCACTCTGCTACCTATGGTGTGTGCCTCCTGCAGCTGTAGGTGACTGTCATTTGCAGCCCCATAACTACAACCTGGCGATGGGGGATAGTGGGGGGGGGGGGCGGGCTGAGCCCCCATGGCCAGGATTTAATCCAGCTGGGAATGGATTTAATAATCTTGTGTTTTCTGAGAATGCATGTAGCTGCCCCACCAGTTTGCCTGAGATGGGTGGGAGGAGTTATTAACATTCCAAATTCTCCTTCATCTTTCACTCACTGGCCCATCTGTGTGGTGGTCAAATTCCTCAATGTGACCTAGATGTGTTCATCCACATCTGTCGTAAGTCCCGCTCAGGTACCTACGCCCGGCGCCAAATGAATTGTTTGGTCCCATAGGCTGCATTAAGATGGGGTGAAAAACTAAGGATTTTGCTCTAGTTTGAGTTGCCAATCATTCTGGTTCCTTCCTCTTGGTTAAAAGTTGTTTATTTGTTTGGAAACCTGTTATGATACCCTGCAGAATGCAAATGGATTAAATCAAATTCCCCCCCTCCCCTCTCCTCTCCTCCATCTTCGCCTCCCCTGCCAGGCGTGGCCATTCATATTTGTCGCATGTCCCTCGTGGCTAACAGGGCCCTTGGCCTCCCACGGCTGCTGGTGACAGTCATTTGTGGCCACAGCAACAGCCTGGTGGTGGGGGATGGCGGTCCCCTCAATACTGGGGGGACTGAGCACCCTTCCTAGAAATATTGAGGGGGCTAAAGCCCTGGGTGTCTACGAGGTCTGCCCTGCCTTGTACCTGCAGTCAGTCATTCCGGCCAACTGAGGCAACAAGTCCTCAGTAGAGAATCAGCTCTGCTGGGATCATTGGAATTCTGCAAATAGCAGGGGCATCAGTGCCTTGGTACTTCATCCTCTGTTGGGTTCCTCATCGCCTTTTACAAAGGAAATGGGGCTGCTGCAGTTGGACAGTTGCCTTATTTGGTCATATGGCACAAATGGTTGGAGGCCCATGGTCTTAAAGCTTAAGACATGCCTGCAAGGAGGTGTGGGCCAGCTCTAACACAGAGCACTCTGCACCCAAATGGCAGGAAATGCAATCAAACTTCCGAATCTGAACTACACACAGGCTAACACCAGGCAGGCCGCAGAAGAAGGATCTTTCTTGTATCTTTTTGTTTACAAGGGGTCCTTGCACAAGCTATTTCCGATGCTCCTCTGACCCGGAAGTGACCGGAAATAGCATGTGCGCACGCATATGGGCAAGCACTACCCCGCACTCTGGCCTGCTGTGCGATCGGCACTGGAGACACTGGACCGAGGCACAGTAAGTTTGCTGACCCCTGTCCTAGACCAGTCACAGGGGAGTGGCAGGTTTGCCACCATCTTTTTACTTGAATTGTGGCCAATCCAAACAGGCCAAGTTGACAGGCCTTTAGACCCGATAAAGGTTGTCTGTATCTGAACCCAGGCTCCACAGTTGGTTGCAGAAAAACCCTCCTTATCCCCCCCCCCATTTAATGATGCTGTGTGTTTATGTAAGCTAACATTGTCCTTCTAGGGCACTGCATTCCTTGGCTTTGTTGTGGTCCAATAATGGTTGCCATTTTCAGAGCCAGGAAGGAATTTTCCTCCAAACAGATTGACCCCGTTTGGAGGTTTTGTCTTCACCATAGCGATAGTCATAACTTTGGTGGATAAGGCATTGAAGGAGCATGTGATATGATGAGAGAAGCCCATCCTTAAGTTGCACTGGTTAAACTGCTTGAAATCCACATTGTAGATGTGATCTTGCAAAGAGAAGGCATGCTTCCACATGCCCTGCTCAAAAGCTGCAATGAGTGAAAAAGGCTCTTCATACTCTATCCATTTCCTTCCAGTAAGCCTACCATTGTTGACAAAGGAATCGGGGGTGCTGCAGTTGGACAGTTGCCTTGCTTGGTCAGATGGCCCAAATGGCTGGAGCACCATGGTATTTAAGGCATGCCTGCAAGGAGGTGCGGCCAGCTCTGACACAGAGCACTCTGCACCCAAATGGCAGGAAATGCAATCAAACTTCCGAATCTGAACTACACACAGGCAGGCCCCAGAAGAAGGATCTTTCTTGAATCTTTTGCTTTAAAACATATTAAAAGGACACTAAAACATGGGCATTAAAACTCTGGGCGGCTTCCAACAAAATCTTAAAATACAATAGTTCGTCAAACATTAAAAGCTTCCCTAAATTTAATGTTTTCCCTTGCTGGTTTGTTGCATTGAATTTGATTCAGAGCAATGGGCCTGTTGTGACATATTATCAGATAACATTGGACAACATTGCTTTTCACATATTTCTGTTCCCTCATTAAAATGGAAGCAAAGAACTAAAGGACTCCTGGATGGTTAAGTCTAATAAAATTTGACTATGTTTCTAATAAAATTCGACTTCGATTTCTTGTCCACGAAGAACACTGGGCTCCCCCCTGCCGCCTTGGATTCCCTGATGAATCCTCTCTTTAGATTTTTCTCGATAAAGTCCTTCAGGTCCTTGATCTCTCGCTCCGACATGGAATAGAGCTTGCCCACCGGCAATCATACGGTTGATGCGGTGGCAACGTGTCAGCCTCCCTCTCGCTGAACACCTCCTGTAGGTCCCGATAATACGGAGGAATTTCGGTCGTCCCTGCTTTGCATGCTGCTGCCATCCCGGCCTCCAACCGTCAAGGTAGCTCTAGGCCCAGGCAGTTCTCCATGCAGTGCGCCGACCCAAAAATCAGTGACCGTTGATGCCAGGAGACCACCGGATCGTGCAAGGCCAACCAGCTCATGCCCAGTATGATAGGCGGACCCGCCAACGTGGCCACGTGAAAGGCGATGACCTCGGAGTGGATAGACACCCGCATCCTCATGGGAGGCGTTTGATGGGTCACTTCACCTCCCAACAGTTCTCTCCCATCAATTGTAGTGACTTGCAGCGGAAAATCCAAAGGCCTCAGGTTCAGTTGGTGCTGCTCTGCAAACTCCTTGAAGAAGAAGAAGAGGAGGAGTTTGGATTTGATATCCCGCCTTTCACTCCCCTTCAGGAGTCTCAAAGCGGCTAACAATCTCCTTTCCCTTCCTCCCCCACAACAAACACTCTGTGAGGTGAGTGGGGCTGGCCCAAGGTCACCCAGCAGCTGCATGTGGAGGAGCGGAGACGCGAACCCGGTTCCCCAGATTACGTGACCACTACACCACACTGGCTCTCCAAAAATGACGCCGAAGCTCCGGAATCAACCAAAGCCAACTCCTCCACCGCGTGGCCATTCGGGAGCTCTAGGACCACCTTCAACATTATGCTTGCTTTGGGGTGTCCGAGCCGAGGACTTTCGCTGTTGCTCCCGCCTGGCTGTTTTTTTTTTAAAAAAATATATTTTATTAGAGTTTTCCAAATTATAACAAGAAAAATGAAAAAGAAAAAAGAAAATACAAAAAAGAAAAACATACAAAATAAAAACAGTTAAAAACACATTAATTTTCATAACATATCTTCCGTACACTTATTTTCCCAGACCTCCTCATACCTCCCTTTTTTGTATTCCAGTTCAATTTGTTAGTTCAGCAAATTCTTACCATCAAGTTTTTACCCTATTCTAATCTTTCATTACATTACCTTACTCTATTCTCCTCATTGTCCTATAAAAACCTTAACCTAAATTTTATTTTTATTTTATTTTTTTATAATATTTTATTAGGTTTTATCAATAGAAAAGTTTAGAAAAATACAAAAACGAAAAAGATACAAAATTACAAAATGCAAAAATACAAACATTAAACACAAAGAAAGAAAAAGAAAAACACATATAAAAGAAAAACAAAAATTCCCTCTTTCTTAATTTCTCATCTTTAGTTAACTTATTTTCCTGACTTCCTCACGTCTCCCATTTTTGTATCCTTTTTAAAGATTGGTTCAGCAAATTCATGTCCTATTAGTTTATCTATTATTAATCCCATCTTACATTTTACCTTGTTGCTAGAACCCCTTCAATTCATTTCAATGTCATCAGCATTCAAAAATTTTGCAATATTTCTGCAAATAAGTTTTAAATTTCCTCCAATCTTCTTCCACCAACTCTTCTCCCTGGTCTCGGATTCTGCTAGTCATTTCCGCCATCTCCATATAGTCTATTAGTTGCATCTGCCATTCTTCCAAGGTGGGTAGGTGTGCTGGTCCCGGGGGTAAGGTACCGTGAGTGTAGCAGAGTCCACACGAAGAGGGGCGAGGTCCGATGCAGAGAGCCGGGCAGGGAACAGGAACGCTGGAACAGAAGGCTGAGCAGGTAACAGGAACGCCGGATGGTCGGGAACAGGAGTACTGGATAGTCAGGAACAGGAAGCCGAGCAGGGATCAAGAACACAGGAAGGTCCGTAGCCAACAACGACGTTGCTCCCGCAACCTGGGGCCGGCCTGACTGGGCTTTTATCCTCTTCTAAGGTCAGGGGTGGTCCCGACCCCCAGGAGCCCCGCCTCCTCTGGCCTTAAGGCGAGCACTCCTCCTGGGGGCAACCAGTTCCCTTCGCCTCTCTGCCCTAAGCCTCTGCAGATCAGGAGAGGCCGAAGGGTTACTGGGCCCTGGAGGAGGCTCACCTGTGGCCACTGAGTCATCAAGCCCCTCTGGGGCCAGAAGGACTTCACCTGGGGCCAGCTCCTGATGCACTGCCACAGGTGCAGGCTCCTCAGCATCTAGGCCTTGCCCCAGTTCAGCCGGCCCTGGAGGCGGGGACTCCTGTGCAGGCTGGGATTCCTCTGTTTCATCCTCCGAATCGGAATCCCAGGCCATCACACCATCCCCCCTCCCAGGCCCCCCCCTCAACCGAGGGTCCGGACCCGGCTTGCCGGGGTACGTCGCATGGAACTCTCGGAGGCAGGCAGGTGCGTGGACGTTGGCCGCTGGTTCCCAGGAACGGTCCTCCGGTCCGTACCCCTTCCAGTCAATGAGATACTGCAGCTTTCCCCTGCGGTATCGGGAGTCCAGGATGCGTTCCACCTCGTACTCAGGCTCTCCCCGAACCAACACTGGCTGCGGTCGGGGACGGTTCGGGTGGAACTCGTCGGGTGGGGCCACCGGACTCAAAAGGGACCTGTGGAAGACCGGGTGAACCTTCAGGGTTGCGGGTAACCGGAGACGGAATGCCACAGGAGAGACTTGGTCTACGATAGGGAACGGGCCGGTGAAGCGGGCGTCCAACTTCCGCGAAGGTCGAGAGGGGTGGAGATGGCGAGTGGAGAGCCAAACCAGGTCACCGACGCGAAGTTCCAGCCCCACCTGGCGGTGACGGTCGGCCTGGGCTTTGTACGCTTCCTTGGCCTGGTGCAGTTGCTCCACCAAAAGCTGTTGCTGGGACTGGAGCTCTTGAAGCCACTCCGTCACTGCCGGGACCGCGGATGCCGGCAGCACCTCTGGAAACAGCCGTGGATGATACCCATAACTGGCCTGGAACGGGGTCTGCTGGGTGGACGCATTCACCGCGTTGTTATAGGCGAACTCCGCCAATGCCAGGTGGTCGACCCAGTCATCCTGCTGGTAGCTGCAGTAACACCGGAGGTACTGCTCCAGCACCGCGTTCGCCCGTTCCGTCTGGCCATCGGTCTGTGGGTGGTAGGCTGACGAGAGGCAGACCTCTGTCCCGAGGGTCTGGTGTAATGCTCGCCAGAACCGGGATGTGAACTGAACTCCCCGGTCGGACACCACGCGCTCAGGTAGTCCATGCAGGCGGAAGACATGCTGAAGGTACAGCTGAGCAGTTTCCTTGGCTGTGGGTACAGATGGACAGGGAGCGCAGTGTACCATCTTGGTGAAATGGTCGGAGAAAACCAGAAGGCAGGTACAGCCACGAGACGAGGGTAAGTCCACTACAAAGTCCAACGAAACCGTGTGCCAAGGGCGCGGTGGAACTGGCAATGGCTGAAGTAGGCCGGGGGGTCGCCCGGTAGAACCCTTGGCGCGGCGACAGACATCACAACCAGCAACGTAGCGAGCCACGTCAGCCTTCAGGCGGGGCCACCAAAATTCACGACTGACCAGATGGGTGGTCCGATACCGTCCAAAGTGCCCCGCTGCTGGGGCATCATGGGCCATCCGGAGAACCTCCAGCCGTAGTGGCCCTGGCGGGACGTACAGCCGACCGTGGTGCAGCAGAAGGCCCTGATGCAGGACCAGCCCCGGATACTGTGGACTGGACCCTTCAGCCAGCTCCCGGAGACGATCCTGGGCCCAAGCGTCGACCCGCTGCTGTTCCCGCACCCGAACCTGCAGTGGCTGCGCCTCCTGGGTGGCCAGGAATGCAGCCGGAGGTAGGATCGTGGTGGGTTCTGCTTGCTGTACCGTGTCTGCGTTGTCTTCAGGTTTCCGGGACAGGGCATCCGCCTTCTGATTCTGAGAGCTAGGGATGTAGCGGATCCGAAACTGGAACCGGGAAAAGAACAACGCCCACCGGATCTGTCTTTGGTTCAGCTTGCGGGTGGTCTGGAGGTACTCCAGGTTCCGGTGGTCGGTTCTCACCTCCACCGGATGTCGTGCCCCCTCAAGATGATGGCGCCAGACCTCAAAGGCTACCTTGATGGCCAGTAGTTCCCGCTCCCACACAGTATAGTTACGCTCCGCTGGTAGGAGCTGGCGGGAATAGAAGGCACAGGGTAAGAGTGGCGCTTCAGGACCAATCTGTTGAGACAAGACGGCACCGAGAGCCGTACTGGAGGCGTCGGTCTCCACCACAAAGGGTCGAGAGGGGTCAGGATGTTGTAAGATTGGTGCCCTCTGGAAACAGGCCTTCAACCCCTGAAACGCCTCCTCTGCCTCCTTGTCCCAGGAAAACGGCGTCTTTGGGCGCAGTAGCCGGGTCAACGGGGTGGTGCAATGAGCATAATCAGCGATGAAGGTCCGGTAGTAATTGGCGAACCCCAGGAAACGTTGTAGGTCCTTGCGGTTCCGGGGTGCCGCCCATTCTTGAACCGCTGTCACCTTCCCCGGGTCCATTTGCACCCCATCCGGGGAGAGACGGTGACCAAGGAAGTCCACAGTCCGCTGATGGAACTCGCACTTGCTGAGCTTTGCGTACAAACGGTGCTCACGCAAGCGTTGCAGCACGGTCCGGACATGTCCCTCATGGCGAGCCGGGTCACGGGAGTAAATCAGTATGTCATCCAAATACACCACCACGTACTTGTCTAACAAGTCCTGAAACACGTGGTTGATGTAGCGTTGGAACACAGCAGGCGCGTTGCACAAACCGAACGGCATAACCAAATATTCGAACTGCCCGTACCGGGTCCCAAACGCTGTCTTCCACTCATCCCCGGCTCGGATCCAAATCAAGTTGTAGGCCCCCCGGAGGTCCAGCTTGGTGAACACCTGTGCCCCTTGCACCCGCTCCAGCAGCTCCGAGATAAGGGGCAAGGGGTACCGATCTGGGACGGTAATTTTGTTCAGGGCTCGGTAGTCATGGCAAGGGCGGAGTTCCCCACATTTCTTCTTAACGAAAAGCACTGGTGCCGCGGTAGGCGAGGTGGAAGGCCTAATGAACCCACGCTCCAGGTTCTTGCGCAAGAAGTCCTGCAAAGCCTCGCGCTCTGGCTCTGTTAGAGAATATAAGCGACTCACTGGTAAAGGCGCTCCGGGTTGGAGGTCTATGCCGCAGTCAAAAGGCCGATGTGGCGGCAGCTGGTCTGCCCCCCGTTCCTCGAACACGTCCTGGTAGTCCTGATACACGGCTGGGAGCGTGGGTGCTGCCTCCTCTGAGGGCGCGGCCGCCAGCGTCCCTGATTGAGCATGGGAACATGGGTCTGGGAAGTGCACGGTCCGTTTGACCCAGTCAATCTGAACGTTGTGGGCTTCCAGCCAGTCCATCCCGAGCACCAGGGGGAAGCGGGGCATAGAGGCAATGTCCAAAGTGCGCAACTCCCGGTGCTGCTGGAAACACAGGACCAGGGGCTGGGTCTCCTGAGTAACGGCACCTGAACACAGAAGTCGTCCGTCAATCGCTTCCACCTGGACCGGTACTGGCTTGTTCCGAAGTGGCACCTGATGATGGGCGGCAAAAGCAGCGTCCATATAGGAGCGGGTTGCCCCTGAATCTACCAAAGCATGGGTGTGGATCCAGGGCCCACCTGGAGGGTATAAACGTACCGAAACCATAAGATGTTGCAAGTCCATTGGTGCAGGCCCATTCTGCGCGGTTTGGGACCCCCGGTAGCTAGGGCCATCAGCTACTGGGGTTTGGCGGTTTCCCTGCGGCTGGCGTTTCTCAGGGCAAGACCGAGCGAAGTGTCCACTTCCGCCACAATAAAGACAGAGATTTCCCTCCCGACGCCGCGCCTTCTCTGCGGGGGAAAGGCGTGGCCGCACTGCCCCGAGCTGCATAGGCTCCTCCGTTAAATCAGTTGTGACCGTGGGGCTGCCGGAAAACGCTGGTGCCGTGAACTGGAAGTGCCGGCGACCCCGGGCCTGACGACGATCCTCCAACCGGTCGTCTATTTGTAGACTCCGTTGAATGAGAGTGTCTAGCGTGGTGGGGCGTTCCATTGTGGCCAACTGATCCAGTACCTCGTCCGAAAGCCCTTCGAGATACTGGTCCCGCAGTGCCGAATCATTCCAGGTCAAGTCCTGTGCCAACAGCCGAAACTCCGTGGTATATGCGGCCACCGTGGACTTGCCCTGTTTCAAACGCCGAATCGCCCGGTTGGCTTGACTCCCTTTCTGGGGGTTGCCGAACGCGGCCTCCAAACGATTGCAAAACCCCGTATAGTCTGCCAGCAAGGGGGAGTCTTGCCTGAGTAGCGGCAATGCCCACTTGGCCGCCTGGTCCTTTAACAAACTAATCAAAAAGTGCACCTTGGTGCGGTCGTCAGGGAAGTTCCGGGCTCGCCCCTGAATATACAGCTTGGCCTGGGCCAGGAACATGGGAAAGCGGGCCGGGGCTCCATCAAATTTCTCAGGTAAAGCCACTGGGTACTTGCCAGGCGCCGGGGCGTCGGCCCCAGGAGCCGGTAGGGCTTCCAAGCGTTGCTGAAGTGCCACAACCGCGTCACTGAGCTGCTGCACGGTGTGAGTCAAGGCCTGGTTCTCCTGGGCCAAAGTCACCAGTGCAGCCGCCTGGTCAGCCATGGCCTCTGGCTCTTCCCGAACGCACCCCTACGAAGGGGGAGTGCGGGTGTGGCGGGAGCAAACTGTGCTGGTCCCGGGGGTAAGGTACCGTGAGTGTAGCAGAGTCCACACGAAGAGGGGCGAGGTCCGATGCAGAGAGCCGGGCGGGGAACAGGAACGCTGGAACAGAAGGCTGAGCAGGTAACAGGAACGCCGGATGGTCGGGAACAGGAGGCCGAGCAGGGAACAGGAGTACTGGATAGTCAGGAACAGGAAGCCGAGCAGGGATCAAGAACACAGGAAGGTCCGTAGCCAACAACGACGTTGCTCCCGCAACCTGGGGCCGGCCTGACTGGGCTTTTATCCTCTTCTAAGGTCAGGGGCGGTCCCGACCCCCAGGAGCCCCGCCTCCTCTGGCCTTAAGGCGAGCACTCCTCCTGGGGGCAACCAGTTCCCTTCGCCTCTCTGCCCTAAGCCTCTGCAGATCAGGAGAGGCCGAAGGGTTACTGGGCCCTGGAGGAGGCTCACCTGTGGCCACTGAGTCATCAAGCCCCTCTGGGGCCAGAAGGACTTCACCTGGGGCCAGCTCCTGATGCACTGCCACAGGTGCAGGCTCCTCAGCATCTAGGCCTTGCCCCAGTTCAGCCGGCCCTGGAGGCGGGGACTCCTGTGCAGGCTGGGATTCCTCTGTTTCATCCTCCGAATCGGAATCCCAGGCCATCACAGTAGGTCTTGTGTCTTCCAATGCTTTGCGATGAGAATTCTTGCTGCTGCTGTAGCATACATAAAAAAAGTTCTATCCTTCTTTAACACCGATTGGCCAACTATGCCCAGGAGAAAGGCCTCTGGTTTCTTCGGGAAAATATATTTAAATACCTTTATCAGTTCATTATATATCATTTCCCAGAAAGCCTTAATCCTTGGGCACGTCCACCAAAGGTGAAAAAATGTACCTTCAATTTCATAGAATCATAGAATCATAGAGTCATAGAGTTGGAAGAGACCACAAGGGCCATCTTTACATTTCCAACATTTGTTATCGGGCAAGTAATATATTTTTGCAAGCTTGACTGGAGTCATGTACCACCTGTACATCATTTTCATAATATTCTCTCTTAGGGCATTACATGCCGTGAATTTAATCCTGGTGGTCCACAACTTCTCCCAGTCAGCAAACATAATGTTATAGCCTATATCTTGTGCCCATTTTATCATTGCAGATTTTACCGCTTCTTCCTCAGTATTCCATTTCAACAGCAGATTATACATTCTTGATAGTATCTTAGCATTGGGTTCTAACAATTCTGTTTCTAACTTTGATTTTTCCACCTGGAAACCAATTTTTTTTATCCAAGTTATAAACCTCTCTTATTTGAAAGTAATGTAACCAGTCTCACACCTTCTCTTTAAGTTTGTCATAGCTCTGCAATTTCAGTTTGTCACCTTCCTGTTCTAGAATTTCCCAATATTTTGGCCATTTAACCTCCATGTTGAGTTTTTTCAAAGCTTTCGCTTCCATAGGTGATAGCCACCTTGGGGTTTTACTCTCCAGAAAATCTTTGTACCTTGTCCAGACATTAAACAATGCTTTCCTGACAATATGGTTTTTAAATGCCTTATGTGCTTTTACCTTGCCATACCATAAATATGCATGGCACCCAAATATGTTATCATACCCTTCAAGATCCAAAACATCTGTATTCTCAAGAAGTAGCCATTCCTTCAGCCAGCAAAAGGCTGCTGACTCATAATAAAGTTTAAAGTCTGGCAGGGCAAACCCCCCTCTGTCTTTGGCATCAGTAAGGATCTTAAATTTTATTCTGGGCTTTTAGCCCTGCCAGACAAATCTAGATATATCTCTTTGCCACTTCTTGAAACAGTCCATCTTATCAATAATTTGCAATGATTGTCATATTCACCCCCAGGTATTTTACCTTCTTTACTAATGTTAAGTCTGTCTCTTTCTGAAACCTCTCTTTCTCTATTGGCATCAATTTTTTCTCCAAAACCTTAGTTTTCAATTTGTTCAATTTAAAGCCTGCCACTTGACCAAAATCCTGGATTACTTCTAGGGCCCTCTTAGTGCTGGATATCGACTCCTGTAATGTCATAACGAGATCATCTGCAAAAGATTTAAGTTTGTATTGTTTAACTCCGACCTGAATACCTTGAATCAAATGGTCCCTTCTAATCATGTTTAGCAAAACCTCCAGGACCGAAATGAAAAGCAATGGGGAAATTGGGCAACCTTGTCGTGTCCCTTTCTCTATTTTAAACTCTTCTGTAACCACATTGTTTACTATCAATTTAGCTTTTTGTTCAGAATATATCGCACCTATACCATTTTCAAAGTTTTGTCCAACCCCCATCCCCTGAAGATTTTTCTTCATAAAACTCCAGGAAATGTTGTCAAAGGCTTTCTCCGCATCTACGAAAATCAAGACTGCTTTTGTGTTAATGTTCACCTGCAGCTTTTCCAGAATGTTAATTATATTCCTCGTATTGTCCGATAGATGTCTTCCAGGGAGAAAGCCGGCCTGGTCTTTATGTATCACCTCTGCCAAAACTTTTTTCAGTCTTCTAGCCAATATATCTGCAAAGATTTTATAATCCATGCTAAGTAGGGATATGGGGCGATAGTTCTTAAGTTGTGTCTTTTCAGACTCAGTTTTCGGTATAAGTGTGATATAAGCTTCTTTCCACGTCTCCGGCGCCTTTTCCCCGTCCATAATTTCATTGCAAACCTCCTTTAATGGTTGAATTACCGTATTTTTCGCTCTATAACACGCTCCCAACCATAACACGCACATAGTTTTTAGAGGAGGAAAACAAGAAAAAAAATTCTAAACGAAACAGTGGATGTATGATTTTTGTGGTTCATGCTGTGGCCACAGACATGTGATCTGACGGTGAGTTTGGGGTAGCCCAATGCAAAAATCCTGAGGATCTATGTGGATCCGTGCTTTGTAACCACGTTTTTGCACCACTGCGACCCCAGGCAACAGTGGGTGTGTGATTTATTTGGTACAAGCTGTAGCCATGGACATGCTATGTGATCTGATGGTGAATTTGGGGTGACCCAGTGCAAAAATCTGAGGATCCATGTGGATCCATGCTCTGTAACCACGTGAATGAAGGAACTGTCAGTAATGTATGGTATCTCCAATACAGTGATGAAGGAAGAGGAGGGGGGGCTCACACTTGTCCTAGGCAAAGCAGCCAACTCCTATAGGCCTAGGTGCCTTCACCCCCCCCATTAAATATTTGAGGGAGTCATCCCCCACCCCCATTGTGGTATGTGAGTGGGGCTTACCTGGCTGTCCCCCAATATTTTTTGAAGCTGGAAGAGGGAGGGAGGGAGGGAAGGAAGGAAGAGAGAGGGGGAACTCACATTTGTGCAGCTGCCTTGCCTCGAACCGGAGCAAAAAGAGGAGGAGGAGACTCAGGGACATGAGCCTTGTAAGCTGCTTTGTTTGAATTTACCTGTGAGGTGCTGGGGGAGGGACGGAAGGGGAATGCCCCACCTCTCCAAAAGCCATAGAGCAGGCAGACAGGAGGAAGAGAGGCTGTCTCCCTTTCCCCACCTTGGCTTTTACACGTGCAGCTCTTGCCGGCTTCCGAGCGCTCACCTCTCCAAAAAGCCATAGAGCAGGCAGACAGGAGGAAGAGAGGCTGTCTCCTTTTCCCCACCTTGGCTTTTACACGTGCAGCTCTTGCCGGCTTCCGAGCTGCCTCCCTTCTACCACCTCGCCAAAAAGCCATAGAGCAGGCAGACAGGAGGAAGAGAGGCTGTCTCCCGACACTCAGCTGTTGCTCAGCTGTTGCCGGCTTCTCAGCAAGCCAAGCGGAGGAAGAGAGGCTGCGGAACAGCCAGCAAGAGTGGCTCCTCCTGCCTGCATTCGCTCCATAACACGCAGACACATTTCCCTTTACCTTTTAGGGGGGGAAAACTGAGTGTTATGGTGCGAAAAGTACGGTAAATAGTCTTTCAAAGTTCTGTAATACTTGGAGGTTAATCCATCAGGCCCTGGAGATTTGCCCAGTTGCATATTCTGAATCACGCCTTCCACCTCTTGTTCAGTTATTTTGTAATTCAATAATACTTTGTTTTCTTGAGAAATTTTTTGTAATCCATTAGTTTTCAGAAATTGATCAATTTTCGACTCAATCTGCGGCCCTTGTGTATAGAGTTGTTTAAAATATCTCTGGAAGCAGCTTCTAATCTGTGGATTCTGAATATTCTTTCCATCCACTTCAAGATTGGTAACCGTGTTTAGTTTTTGTCTCTTCTTCAGCTGCCATGCTGAAGCTGTTGCTTTCCACATTTATTAGCTGATTCGAATGTCTTTTGTCTCATCTGTTTAACTTTCCATTCAATGTGCTGATTTATCATTTTCATATATTGTACTTGATATGACTTAATTTCTCTCAAAATCTCTTGTGATTTTGGTTTAGCTCTAAGTTTTTTCTCTCCTTCTCTTATTTTCTCCAAAATCTTCTCTTTTTTCTCATTTTGGGTTCTCCTTTTTATTGCATTTTGCTGAATCAAAAACCCTCTCATTACGGCTTTGCTTGCGTCCCAGATTGTTCTTTTTTCCACTGTGGTCTTCAGATTTATCTCAAAATAGTCTTTTATAATTTTTTGGGCCTTCTTGGTGATTTCTGGATCTCTAAACAAGGTGTCGTTCATCCTCCATCTGAAGGAACCAGTCAATGTTGGTTTCATTTCCATTTTCACAGGATTATGGTCGGAGCAAGTTTTTGGGCAGATTTCCACTTTTCGGATCTTAGGAGCCATTCCTCTGGTTATCCAGATTTGGTCAATCCTTGTCCAAGTCTTTTGGGCTTCAGAAAAGAATGTCCCCTCTCTACCTAGGGGGTTCTTAGTTCTCCAGATGTCAATTAAGTCCATATTGTCTGTCATTTCAAAAAAAGTTTTCGGTAGTCTTCCGTCTTTTGTCACCACTTGTATTTGTGACTTATCCATATTTGTCGATACCACTCCATTCATATCTCCAAACATAATGATGTTAAAGTCCATAAAGTCCAACAATGTCTCATGCAGTTTCTTATAAAATTCTGATTTCCCCTCATTTGGTGCATATATCCCTACTATCAAGAATTTCTCACCTTGAAATTGTATTTCAATAGCCACAAATCTTCCTTGGTCATCTTTAAAGACAAATTTAGGTGATAAACTTTCTTTTGCGTAAATCACCACTCCTCTCTTTTTAACTTTGTCTGATGAAATAAATTCTCGTCCTAATCTTTTGTTAATTAATACTTTCCTGTGTGTTCTAGTCACATGGGTTTCTTGCAAACATATCAAGTCCAATTTTTCCTTTTTCAATAGATGAAAGATTCTTTTCCTCTTATCGGGGGAGTTCAAACCTCGAATGTTCCAACTTAGTACCTGCAGAGACATTGTATGGTTATTCTGCTTCTCCTCCGACTGCTCCCAGTGCTTGTTCTTGGTCTGTGGGTGGTATCACTTCTGGTTTGTCCAGTCCCAGTGGTAGCTTTGCTAGGTCCAAAACTCCTGGTTTTAATTTTGGTTCTTTTCCCTCTGCCTCTTTTTGTAGATCTTCCTCGTGATCCTTCAGGAATCTCACTTTATCCTCCTCTGATCTTATCTTCACCTTTTTCCCTCTGTAAGTAAAAGACAGCCCCTGGGGAAATTCCCACCTGAAGATGACACTGTTTCTTCTTAACAAGTTCACCAGGTCTCCGTAGTTGGCTCTGAGGTCCAATAGATATTTTGGGATATCTTTAAAAAGATATCCCAAAATATTGCTTCGTCGGCAATTTTCCTTGTCAATTTAGATTCCTGCAACAATCGATCAACGGCCTGAGTATTGGAGCTGATAGTTGTAGTATTTAAGTCCATTTTAGCTGACAATTTTTCCAAAGCTCCAAATATTTTGTCTAATGATGCATTTAGTGTCTCTTCAGAGCCCGTACTTTTTGCTCCAGGCTGCCCAGTATCTTCTTTTTCTAGGACAGGAGGCACTACTATTGATTGTCTTCGTTGCTGCAGTCTAGTTTTTATCCTTGAAGGCTGGGGTTTTTCCTGATCCATTACTTTATCTTTAGAATTCAAGGGCACTCACACAGTCAAATTTCTTTTCTGCTGAGAAAGTTTCCAGGCCAGCTGTAATGGAAAATCCCCAGCTATATCTCAGGCCTCCTCTAGGGGAGCACCTTGGCAACAATGTTACTTTCAGGGCAACTTTTTTTCCAAAAGCAGTCCTGCCCTTTTTAACTTTCACTTTTTCAATAAAAGGCAACAGTTACAAAGAGTCCTTTCCAGGTCAAATGCAGAGTGTTCACAAACAGTTACAAATGTTTATAAACGGTGCAACACTTTCTTACTGTCTCTGGCAGACCAATATCAGGGATTAAGCAGTGGTCTTTTTCCTCACTTTCTTATCCTCAAGTCCAAAATTTCCTTCTCCCCCTCACTCTAAGAGGGAGTTCTTGTATCTGGCACTAAAATTTAACTCCTCTTAGTTCTGCTTCTCCAGCTCTAGCTTCAAAAGTCTTTGCTTTAATCCTGTTTACAAAACCGGAAGACGGACTTCCTTTTTGCGCCTTCCCGCTTCAGTGCCAAATTCAAGTTCGTTGCGTCGATCAAAGGCAAGCCAATCCTTTGATCTCCCGATTCTTAGAAAGTCTTACTCACGGGTTGTAGTTTGAAAGCCGAAATCTCAAAGGAAAAAGGTCAGCGCTCTCCGGCATCAGCTGTGCAGCTTCACTCCGCAGAAGTAGCGATCAACTCTCAGCACCGCGCCACACACCCGTCTCGCTCCGGGACTCTTTGCCGAGTCCCTTCACCAAACGGGGGGGGGTGCAAAAGGTGCCCGCCGAGTCCCACGGTCGCAGGCTTCCCTTGCCTGCAGTTTTCGGAAGGGTCCCCCGCTTCGCTGTAGCAGGGAGACCCGATTTCTGCAGAGCTTCTCCCTCCGACTTAGAGGGATTCCGCCATTGCCGATGGCGCCGCCTCCGGAAGTCTAACCTAAATCTTATTTTTAATAACTTCTCTTAACCATTATATTCTTTCCTAACCCCCTAAACTTTTATACCAGAGCCAAGCAGTTTCATTTCATACATCCATCTAGTATTCATCAATTATGTAGGATAATCCTAATAACAAAAAATAAAAAATAAAGATAAAGAAAATCTTCATCCAACGTCCCATCCCCCAGGTCCCGGGTTTGTCAGTCCATTTATCCCATTAAACTGGCACATTAACCTGGTGATCTTATATCCGAGGCTCTTAAATCTCTTCCACGTCCCTTCCACTGTTTTTCTTCATATTTTCTTTTCACTCGTGTGATCTCCAATTTAATAATGCTCCTTCCAACCAAAAGGTCCCTTTTCCACAGTCCAAACTGAGCTCCATGTAGTACTTAAAAGCATGTTTCAAAGCCCCTCCAAACTTTGGAATCCCCATATCTCCAAGCCTCTCACAGTCCACTACCAGACTCGGAAAGTCCATATGTCCCTGCTCAGGGGGGTCAATCCAACCCCCCATTTCCAGTCCAATCCAAACTTCTTCTTTCCGAGT
Source organism: Podarcis vaucheri (assembly GCF_965113315.1). NCBI lineage: Eukaryota > Metazoa > Chordata > Lepidosauria > Squamata > Lacertidae > Podarcis > Podarcis vaucheri. Next base: position 450,704 of record NC_138757.1, on the reverse strand, counting down.
CTGATTTTTTCGAAAGCCAGTTGCCAATTCCAAAGATTCATGTTCCTGCAGGGCCGCAACCTCCGTCTGTGGCTCCATTTCTGACTCCCAAGGTTCAGCAGAATCCTCTTCTTTCATCTGTTCTAACAAGACACAATCTTGGTATAAATCCTGGGTAAACTCCATCCTTTTTTTCTACTGCCTGTCCAAGATTTCCCACAGTCTGCTTAAGGTTCCCAACCAAGTCAGTCATCAAATTCATTCCCTCATGGAATTCTTCCAGTAGAGCATTTGTTTTGAGAAAAGCGCACAACAACATTTCTGAGTACATTGTCCTTCAAGGTCACCATTCAATTCCCACAGGTTATACTGTAACGGCTGGAAAATCCCTAGTTACAGTTTCACTATCTCCCCCTAGAGGGAAAACTTCTGTTACAAATCCAGCCCCAAAGTTTCTTTTACTTTTAGATACTTTGTCAATCGTTGTTATTTTTAAGTTGCAAAAAGAAACAGTGGAATCGCAGCTCCCCCCCCCCTTCTTTTAACTATCTGTCAAACAGCTTCTGTCCTGGTCAATGAGCTTCAAACGTCAGTCCTGACACCCCGCTCCCTGGGTCAGGAAGGTGGAAAATTACTTTGTTTTAAACTTACTTCTGCAGGATAAAACAGTCCAAAGAAAGCACCCCCTTCTCCTCCTGCTGCCGAAGGGGGGGTTCAGCTATTTTAGATGATGAAATCCACTCCTTTAAAATGATTTTCAAAACTCTAGTTTACTTTGTCTTTGCTTTGTTCAAATTACAAAAAAAGGAAGGTTGACTTCCTGTTAGACCTTCCCGTTTCAGTACCGAATTGTAATGCATTTTTGAGTCCAATTCCTTTCTTTTCCCAGTTCCTTAAATTGTGGTTCGATTTTCCCGAGTTTAGGTACTCACAGTGGTTGTTTTTAGAATCCAAATTGTCCAAGAAGAAGGCAGCGCTCTCCGGCAGCGGCTGTGCGGCTTCACTCCACGGAAATAGCGGTAGACTCTCAGCACCGCGCCACTTCCCCCTCTTCGCTTCGGAGCCCGTTATTGGGCTCCTTTGCGGGTTGGGGGGGGCGCTAAGGGTGCCCGCCGAGTCCCAAGGTCACAGGCTTCATCCACCTGCGATTTCTAAAGGGTCCCCGCTTCGCCGTAGCGGGAAAGACCCGTTTCGCGCAGAGCTTGTCCCTCCGTTTCAGAGGGAGTCCGCCATTGCCGGTGGCGCCACCCCGGAAGTGCTCCCGCCTAGCTGTTGCCTTGGTTCACCACCAGCCAGGCTTCCTCGTTTCCCGAAGTCTGGGGTTCCTCTGCCTCTGCCTGCTGGGTGGCCCCAACCACCTCTGCAGCTCAGGAGAGGCTGGAGGGTTACTGGACCCAGGGGGAGGCTCACCTTCCCCTGACAGGGCTGGGAGAGGCACACCTGTAGGCAATTGGTCCTCAATCACCTCCGGAGCCAGAGTGGATTCATCTGGTGTCTGCTCCTGAGGATCCGGCACAGGTGCAGGCGCTTCAGATTCAAGGCCCTGCCCCGGCTCAGCCGGCCTTGGAGGCGGGGACTCCTGTGCAGGCTGGGATTCCTCCGGTTCAGTCTCTGAATCAGATTCCCAGGCCATCACACCCTGCCAGTTACGACGCTCCGGACACACTCTGGCAAAGTGCCCCGTTTTCTGACAGAAAAAAAGATCTCTTGGCAGCTTGCCAGTCTTTCTTCTCTTTGCCACCCGGCCGTTGAGCTTTCGAACCTTCCTGCGCACGGGCTGAGTCTATTTCCATGGGCTCCGGCTGTTGTTGACCTTCGGAAGCAGCTGCCAGCATTTCAGGAATGTGGTTACCATGGAAACTCCGGCCCTTGCCCTTTTTCCTTTCCCGCAGTCTGGCTTCCTGCCTCAGCCCCACCGCAAGAGCAGCCTTCGTTAACTCACCCATATCCTTTGGACGGGGGGCCCTAGCAAGCTCATCCTTAACTTCGGCGTTCAGTCCAGCCTTAAACAAAGCTTGCACAGGCTCTGATTCCAAATCCCATCCCAGTTTGTGCACAAGCATAGCGAATTCTGACCAGTAACTACGCACCGTAGATTTGCCTTGCTTCAAAGCCAAAAGCTCCTCCTGCGTCTTGTCAATTAAACTTTGATCTGCGTAGATAAAGTCCATCGCTTGCCAAAACTTAGGCAGACTTCGATGCGCTTCATTATTAGAGGCAATTAACGGCCTGACCCAACTTTTAGCCCAGCCCCCCCCCCCGACAGGAGCCTAATTATGTGAGCAACTTTCTGAGCATCGTTGGAAAACTGAGCTGCTTCAAGCTCCAAAAAATATTTCATCTCCGTCTTAAAATCACAATAAGCCTCCGGATCGCCATTAAACTTTTCCACCCACGCACCTTTGCCCCTCGCTAGTAGCCCACCTGTGGCTCCACCTTGAGCAGCTCTGCATTCCTCCAGACGCGACTGCAGGTCCAGTCCGGCATTCCGCTTACGCAGCTCAGAAAGCTCCTTCTCCATTTTCTGCTTTTAGTTCCTCTCTCTAGCTTTCAGCAGAAGAGTCGAGTCATGCTGTAAGGAGTGGGTGCTGCCAAAGCTAGCAGAGATAACGTTCCAGGCTCACAGCCATTTCTGTTCTGAAGATTTATTTGCACAGACATCTTTAACGCCTGCTTGGCCTTGTCAGTTAATAGCGCAGTTTACTTTACTACTGTTTACTTTGCTAAGGAAGCCAACGGCAAACTGTTTGGTGTTGATGGGTCACTATTGGAGAGGTAGCTCAAAGCTTAGGTGGTGTACCCCCAGATTTTTGAAGAAAAATTCAGTGGTGCATCCCGGGGTATCAGCCCACGTGTAGTTCAGATTCTGCAGTTTGATTGCACCCACATGGCAGAAAATGCATCGTGCTCTGTGTCAGAGCTGGCCCACACCTCCTTGCAGGCATGTCTTAAGCTTTAAGACCATGGGCCTCCAACAATTTGGGCCATATGACCAAGTAAGGCAACTGTCCAACTGCAGCAGCCCCATTTCCTTTGTAAAAGACGATGAGGAAACAAAAAGGTGAAGAAATAAGAAAGCACAGATTTTTGAAGAACAATTCAGTGGTGCATCCCGGGGTATCAGCCCATGTGTAGTTCAGAATCTGCAGTTTGATTGCACCCAAATGGCAAAAAATGCAGAGTGCTCTGTCTCGGAGCTGGAAAATCAATAAAAAAAATTGAAAACCCCCCAGAAAGATTGAAAATCTCATTTTCTTTAGGAAAACAAGGAGAACGGGGGATTAACCTCATGCTCTGAAAAGGCTGCAAAACAAAGATCATGCATAAATTGTGCCTAAGGAAGGTTCTAAACAGCTGAGGGGTGTAGGTTGGTCCTGCTGCTAGTACCCGTCTGGCTTTTAAGAGCCGCAAAACTGCCGCAACAAACGAGGGTTGTTTAAAAGATAGGGAATATAGAATGCAAAATGGTTGACAATTCAGACTGCCTGCTCTGGTCCAGTCCTGTACTGACAGTACCTTCCCAGAGTATGATATTGTGATGTTTCCTACATCTCAGCCGTTCAAACAGTGGCTTGGGTGGGTGGCACCAGTCGCAGATAAAGTGCCTTTGCCCGTGCAAGTGGGAGTTGGCCCCCTTCACACCTTTTGGACTTGGGAGCTTTCAGTGTGTTAAAAGGTCATTGTCCGCCTAGTCATAGGAGGAAGGATGGAGGGAGTATTAAGGTTCTGCTTGCCCTCTGATGGTCAGATGACTTTCTGTTGAAATTTAGACAATTCTGGGCTGCATCAATAGGAGTATAGCATCTAGATCAAGGGAAGTAATAGTGCCACTGTATTCTGCTCTGGTCAGACCACACCTGGAGTACTGTGTCCAGTTCTGGGCACCACAATTCAAGAAGGACACTGACAAACTGGAACGTGTCCAGAGGAGGGCAACCAAAATGGTCAAAGGCCTGGAAACGATGCCTTATGAGGAACGGCTAAGGGAACTGGGCATGTTTAGCCTGGAGAAGAGGAGGTTAAGGGGTGATATGATAGCCATGTTCAAATATAGAAAAGGATGTCACATAGAGGAGGGAGAAAGGTTGTTTTCTGCTGCTCCAGAGAAGCGGACACGGAGCAATGGATCCAAACCACAAGAAAGAAGATTCCACCTAAACATTAGGAAGAACTTCCTGACAGTAAGAGCTGTTTGACAGTGGAATTTGCTGCCAAGGAGTGTGGTGGAGTCTCCTACTTTGGAGGTCTTTAAGCAGAGGCTTGACAACCATATGTCAGGAGTGCTCTGATGGTGTTTCCTGCTTGGCAGGGGGTTGGACTCGATGGCCCTTGTGGTCTCTTCCAACTCTATGATTCTATGATTCTACACCCCTCCCCTCTAAGTTCCAGTCCTGCCCGGGAGGTTGCATTCATAGTCCTCAAGGTACGCCGGCGGCCTACGTGTGCGTTGCAGCCTGGGGTGTTCCCTGGTCCGGGGTTCAGGTTCTGGCTTGTGTTCCAATGATGCTGGCTGTGATGGGGCCGTTTGGTCTGGCGCAACCGGCTCGCTCAGTCGTGGTTCTGGTTCCGGTGTCCTTTCGGCCTCGCGTGTCCTCTCTGTATTTACTGATTCTGCCTCTCCTGCTGGCCCCTCCTGTTCTATGGGCCTCACTGCCCCACTGTTCCCTTGGGACTCCTCTGACCTGTCCTCCTCCTGGTTTTCTCCCGGGAATCGTCGCCGTATCTGGTCGCAGTGGCGGCGCCAGCATTGCCCCCCATCCGTTAGCACCTCGTACGACACGGGGACAGCGACCCTGGTGACTGTGGCGGGTACCCATGCTTGGCCTGCCCCAAAATTCTTTGCGTACACTGGGTCCTGGGCCACGAAGGTCTGGGGGTTCCTGCCTTCCCCCACCACTACCTCATCCTGAGCTCTATCGGGGTGAAGGCGGTCCAATCTGATTGCAAGGTGCCGACCCATTAGTAGTTCAGCGGGGCTCCGGCCAGTCGTTGAGCTGGGGGTGCTGTGCTGTGCTAGGAGGAATGTGGCAAGGCGGTACTCCCAATCCCCTTGCGTCATGCGGCGGAGGGTGTCCTTGGTGGTCCGCACCATGCGTTCTGCTTGGCCATTGGTGGCAGGGTGGAATGGCGCCAAACGGATGTGGCGGGTGGCGTTCTGCGCTGTGAAGGTTTGGAATTCTCCTGACGTAAATGCGGTCCCGTTGTCTGAGACGAGAGTGTCAGGGAGCCCGTGGGTTGCAAACAGCCTGCGTAGTACTCGGATGGCTGAAAGGGGCCAGCGAAGTCCACATGCAGGTGTGACCATGGTGCTCGGGCGGACTCCCATGACTGGACTGGGGCCCTTGGGGGATCTGGGCGGGATTCTTGGCAGGCCTGGCAGTGTTTGACCCAGGCCTCTATCTCTCCGTCGATCCCCGGCCACCACACATAACTCCTGGCAAGGGCCTTCATTCTCACTACCCCTGGGTGTGTCTCATGTAGGGCTCTGAGGACCCTTTTTCAGAGGGGCTGGGGATCAACGACCCTGCTTCCCCATAACAGGCACCCCTTGTGGGCAGACAGTTCATGTTTGTGGGTTGTGTAGCCGGCGAATTCTGGCCCAGGGCTGCTGCTGGGCCATCCCCTCCACACCCAGTCCAGGACCCGGGAGATGACCCTATCTTTCTTGGAATGGTGTGCAACTTCTTGTGCCTGAATGGGGCGGTTGGGAAGCAGCTCCAGGCTCATAACCTCTTGTGCAGGTGCTGGGTCAGGGCCTGTTTCCGGTAGTGGTAGCCTGCTGAGGGCATCCGCATGACCCATCGCCTTCCCAGGGCGGTGAATCAGTGCATACTGGTAGCTGGCAAGGAAAATTGACCACCTGAGGATGCGAGGAGACAGCACTTGGGGGGGTCTGCTTTTCGGGGGCAAAGAAGCCAAGCAACGGCTTGTGGTCAGTCACCACGGTAATCCAAGAAATCATGGAATTTTTTTACTCCCTTCACGTTTGAGACAAGCAAGTCCTTGACTGCCTGGAATGCGGCCTCCTGGCGCTGGCCCCACACCCAAGGAGCCCGCTTGTCCAGGAGTCTGTGTAGGGGCTCCGCTACCGCCGCCTTGTGGGGAAGGAAGGAATGGTAAAAGTTCAATAGTCCCAAGAAGGCCTGAAGTTCAGTCTTGCTCTTGGGCGCTGGGGCATCACAAATGGCCCGTACCTTGTCCCCAGTTGGGTGGACCCCTTCTGCGTCCACCATAAATCCCAGAAAGTCCACCTGAGGCACTCCTAGTAGACATTTTTCCCGCTTCACCTTGAGACCCGCCGTCTGGAAACGCTGCAGAACGGCGCGGAGGCGGTCCTCAAACTCCTCTGGTGTGGGCCCAGCAATCAACACATCATCAAAGAAGGGGGTGACGCCAGGAATCCCTTTAAGGAGAGAGTCCATTAGATTCTGGAATATTCCTGGTGCCACACTGACACCGAATTGCAGCCGCTTTACCCTGAACGCTCCTCTCTGCGTCACAGTCGTCTGTGCCTCTGCTGTGGCCTCGTCTACTGGCAGCTGTTTATATGCTTGGGCCAAGTCCAGCTTGCCAAATTTTTTTGACCCAGCCAGGGTGGCAAGGACATGGCTGACCACTGGCACTGGGTATGCGTGGGCCGTGAGGGCCTTGTTTATGGTACATTTGTAGTCTGCGCAGATGCGGACCGAACCATTAGGCTTGACGGGTGTGAGGATTGGGGTTTCCCAGGGGGCATTAGGCACCGGCTCCAGCACCCCTTGCTCCACGAGCTGGTCCAATTCCTCATCTATACGAGGTTTCAGGGCAAACGGGACCCAGCGGGCCTTGAGCCTGACAGGTTGTACTGCGGAGTCAAGCTGTAGTGCAATGGGGGGGGCGTATACTGTCTCAATTTCCCATCGAAAACCCCCGGAAATTCCTTGCATATGGCGTCCACGTCCACTTGTAAGCTAGTGTGGTTCACCCCGGTGACGGCTAGCCCCAGTGGTCCAAACCATGCCAATCCCAGTAAGCTAATGTAGGGGCCCTTGACCACAAGCAAGTCCAGTTGCCGCGTCCACCCTCGATACTGCACCCTGAAGGTCCCCACCCCCATTGTGGGGACCTTACGTTTCTGGAAGTCCCGGAGGGTGAATGGGGCCGGCCTGAGTTTGGGACCCCCACTAGGACAGTTTCTTTAAGGTCCTTCCCGAGATTATGGATAGAGTTGAACCCGTGTGAAGCTCCATGCGGCACGGGGCCCCCTCTATCTGTACCTCTACATAAATTTTGTCTACGTTGGGGTGGGGCAACTGGTATACCTGGAAGTCTGTGAGCTCTGTCGAGTTGCCTTGGTGCGTTGGGCCCTGGGGCTCTTGGATTGGTCATCTGATGCCTGGCGTCGGGTGGGCCGAGCCCGACACACCCGGGCGATATGTCCCAATTTTCCGCACTGCCTGCACTCTGCGTTGCGGAAACGGCAGGTCCTCCTCTCGTGACTCTCCCCGCAGCTTGCGCAGTTCCCTCCTTCTCGTCGAGGCAGCTGTGGTCTGTGTGCTGCTTGAGTGCGCTGCTGTACTCGGTGCACCTCCTCCCTGTCAGATCCTGAGTCGTCGGTGAGGTCTTCGTGGTGGACCCTCGGTTGGGACGGCAGGCTTGGTTCGTGCCTCTTGCGTCGACCTCTCGGCAGCTTCTGTTGCCAGGGCCTCCTCCAGGGCGACCTGGAACGTTAGGTCCTTCTTAGCGTAGAGGCGTCGTTGCAGCTTCTCATCCTTCAGGCCACTGAAGCATGTTCTCCAATTCTGAGAAGTTGCAGAACCGGGCAGCTTGGCGGAGAGAGGTCACAAACCCAGTTATGGTTTCCCCAGGGGCTTGCCGCTTTGCGTAGAAGGCATTTCGACGAGCCACCACTGAGGGCTACGGCGAAAAGTGCCCCTTCAGCCGTTCCATTATTGTTTTGTATGGAACAGTAGCGACGTCTTCAGGCGCAAGGAGAGCCCGGGCGATTTCAAACGTCTCCTCTCCGCAGACGCTGAAGAATATCGCCCTCTTCTTGGCATCTTCTTCGTCGGTGACCCCTTTGGCTTCTAGGAGGAAGGTGAAACGGGAGGCATACGCTTTCCAGTCTCCGGATGCTGGGTTGAACGGCGAGAAGCTGCTGTTGGTTGCCATTCTGAGTTCCTTGGGTCCCGGACTCTCTGGGATTTATGGTGATGGACAAGGGGGAGGACTGCACAAAGGTCAATTTGTGTTGCCTCCATATTTAAAAGCACCTTTAGGAGTTCCTTGGCACCGCCCAGAGTTCTCCATCTTGGGTCTCCATTTTGTATAGTTAGGCTCACTTTCCTAGGTGTTAAAGTCAAGGATTGATGACCTAATTGAAGGTTAAGGTTGTATTTAAATGTGTCAGTACGTTTGCTATTTAAGGACAAACTCCTCGTCCCCTTCCTCTCTTCAAAGGACTTAACACCGGCTGACGCTGGAGAAGCAGTAACTAGCTTTTGTTGGAGGCTGTACAGCTGGGACGAAAGATCATCTAGTCTTTTGAATATACAGTGCAAGGTTTTGATTATTAAATGGGACTGTTCAAATGTCATATGGTTGGCCGTGCCAAGGGCCAATTCCTCCTTCTGAGGAGAGACTACACTCTTACTATTGGCCACATCGCTTGTTATTTGTGGTATTATTCGCTCTTCGTCTTTAAGTGCAGACGCACAATCACTCAGAGGGTTAAAACGATTCTGAGTTTCTACCGTGTAGGAACAATCCAGTAGAATACTCCCTTCTTTAAAGTGACATGGTTCAAGCTTTGTTTGCTTTGATCTCGGAAAGGGAACAGGGACTGTCTCCTCAGAATCTCTAAGACGTTTCCCATATCCCATAGTTCAGATATCGAAAAGAGGGGGGATAGTATTTTAACGTCAACTCAGGTGATAAATATTTTATTCAAGCCTACCAGCACTTGCAGTGTGATTATATTTCACTGCCTATTAATATGAAAGTCAGCGTCTTCACCTTCACCCTCACAGGCCGGCTAATGATTTAAAAGTCCACCCGACAGCTCCCGGAGTCCTTTACTGATAAAAGTTGGCCGGAGGAAGGTGAAACGGGAGGCATACGCTTCCCAGTCTCCGGATGCTGGGTTGAATGGCGAGAAGCTGCTGTTGGTTGCCATTCTGAGTTCCTTGTGTCCCGGAGCTGAAGCCTGGATACACGGTGCGAGGCAGCGGTGCGGCAGGTGGCGGTGCTGCGGTGCTGGGTGTGGCGGTCAGCTCAGCGGGATCCCATCCTCGTCGCCAGTGAAATATACTCAGAGTCGAGAGTGGATTTCATGCTCTTTATTCAGCTCATGGTGGTGAGGAGCGAATGGAAGTCCCCTCAAAGTATCTGCTTTATATACATTATTTACACAATGGGCTGCACGTGATTGGCTAATTCCGGAATTCTCCTGTAGGCCAATCAGGTTGTGGATTCACTTCTATCTGGAGCTGGATTGGGTGGCTCCTGCCAACCAATCATACTGCTGCATTGTTCTAGGACCGATCAGACTGCTGCATTCTGAATCCTATTGTTCTAGGACCAATCAGACTGCTGCATTTTGGAGCCTATTGTTCTAGGACCAATCAGACTGCTGCAGTTTGGATCCTATTCAACTCAGTACATAACACCACTTTTTCCCTTTCTAGAGGCAAGGGACCTATTAGGATTATCCGCCTCTGGAGGCTGGTGTATCTAATGGGTTTCCAGGTAACGCTGAGGTTTTTTTCTGTGATATGACTGGCACTCCTATCAAAGCCCTGGCCAGCCTCTGGAACATCTGAATGGCTCAGGCTTTTGACATGATCACTTCTGAGCATCCTCTCCCACTTGACTCCTTGGTATACTGCAGAACTTAGGGAAAGGAAACAAGTTGAAAGATGGAGGAAAGATCTGGCTGCATACAACTGAACAGTGGTGTGGGCTCATCATTAAGCATACATAGTGGTACTGAAGATAGCAGTATACTCAGCTACAAGTGATCGCTAATGAAGAAGAAAGACAGTCCGACTCAAGGAGGTGGTGGAACCAATGGTAGCTATGTGTAAGCACTGTGACTTGTTTGCAAAGCATTTTGAGGATAAAACCACTTGCATCCGCTGGGATCTTGACTCTGCTGTTATAGCAGATGAGTCTCATGGGTGTCCAGAGCACTGTCCAGTCCTGTCGTTTTGGATAGAATCATAGAATCATAGAATCATAGAATCATATGTGAAGGGAACCTGAGCTTACAGGGTTAAACAGCTCAGAGTGTACGCCCTGCCTACTGTTGGGAGGGGGGAGACTCCACGTCAGTTCCGAGTCTCTCAAGTCTTTGTTCTGACTCTCTACTTTCGCTTTTGAGGAGAGTGGACGTGTTTTCACGATGCTGTTCGACAATGGATAGTCTGCTGTAAATAAAACTGCTTTTAGCTGCTAAGATCCTGAGTGGACTTTATTTGAGCACACTGAAGCAAGCACTGGAGTTTTTTGGAGCTTTCTCTTACCGCTGCTGATCTCTGCGTTTTGCTCAGAACATCGGAATGTGGCCTTTGAAGTCTGAGGCCTGGCCAGGAGCGCAGCCGAAGCGGGCTGGACGCCAAGATTTATCTGATTTATCTGAGCAATAAATCAATCACATGTCACAGGTTATGGACGTTAGTTACTGCAATTAGAGAAAGCTTTGAAGTGCTGTGTGTTGAGAAGCTGCTGTGTTTTTGCTGCCGGAGGAAAAGTCCTGCGTTGAGGCTCTGCCTGGGAGAAAGCAGGGAAACTGGCTGAAATGCTGTGTGCTGCAAGGAGCCACTGGACGCCTCTCCATTGAAGCTGGCTGGTACGCGTGAGTACTTCAGAAGCCCCAATGGGAGCACTGGGGGAGGAGATGGCTGAGCTCCAGGACTTTTATGATGTCCCGTTTGAAAAGCTCACAGCCCAGTCCTGGGATATCTGGGTTAGAAGAGTAAGGGGGTGGTTTTTGGCCACAGGGCTCTGGAGTATAGCCCAGAAGGAGCCGGCCCCACCCATGCCTGTTGCTGCTGAAGATGGCGGAGCAGACCTGGAGGCTGCTTTGCTGGAAGATAGAGAGCAGAGAATGCAAAGAGAGCTCTGCATGTTGAGAGCAAGCGTGGACGCTATGCTGTTGCCCCACCTGGAGGGCGTTGAGTCGGCTCAGGCCGCCTGGCAGGTGCTGAGGAGTCTGTGTGAAAGCTCAGCAGGAGCCCAGGGCCGGGAGGAAGCCGAGAGCCCAGAGGGGGCTGCTGGCCATGTTCCTGAAGTTACAGCTGGGAGTAGCTGCTTTGTCTCCGAGGGGCCGCGTGATGTTGAGGCCCGCAACCAGAGTGCTGGGGAGCGTGCAGGCCCAGGCTGTGCACCCAAAGGTGGGGGTGCTGGGAACAAAGGAATGGCTGAAGAGGGAGCTGTGAGAGCGGTTGCTACGCGTCGCCGCTGTTATCGCTGTGGCTCCCCCTCCCATCTGGTGAGAGAATGTCCAGTGGAGGCACAGGAACAGCCGAAGGCCGTCTCCCGTAGCAACCAGATAAAGGGCTCTTCTTCAAAGCGTGGGAAAGGCAAGCCGAGGGCAGCTGGCAGAGACACTGAACATAAACATTTGGCAGCCTCTATGGCTACAGTCAAGAGTTGTCAACAGGATGCTGTGCTGACTTTTGTCATAGACAGTGGAGCTTCCCATCATCTCGTGCCATCTGCAGGAGTCCTGGAGAACTGCACCTCTGTACCTTCTGGGAAGACTGTCTGTTTAGCAGATGGGACTAGACACCCACTCACACAGACTGGCTCACTGTTTTGTTCTTTCTTACAGGATTCAATCCAGGCTTATGTTGTTCCAGGACTGTCTTGCGTGTTGCTGTCTGTCAGCGCACTTCTTGCTGAGAACTACAGAGTGTGTTTTGAAGACAATAAGTGCTCTATTTCTAAGAATGGACAGCACCTAGTCAGTGTTGAATGTAAAGACAGGTTGTTTGTATTGAATGCTTCTTTTGCAGGTCCAGGTGACACAGAGGAGGCTCAAGCACAGTGTGCCAACGTTCCAGTTCATGATGCGTGTGCTCACCTCTGGCACAGACGCATGGCACACGTGTCCTGGGGGTCAGTGAAAAAGATCCCAGAGTATACGCAAGGGTGCAAAATGAAATCATGTGCTAAGTTTCTAGATTGCAGAGCTTGCAAGTCCGCAAAGGTGAAAACGTGCACATACCCAAGGTCTGAGAGGGTGACCACTAGGGCTTTTCAGTTAATTCATGCAGATTTGTCTGGGCCGATGTCTGTGACCAGTATGGGAGGAGCCAAATATGCGCTGGTTCTGATTGATGACCATACGCGCAACTCCTGGACCTTCACGATCCGACACAAATGTGAAGCTGCACCGCTGATCAAAGACTGGATTGCGGCTGTGGAACTGCAGTTTTCCACACGGGTGCAAAACTTTCAGAGCGATCGCGGTGGGGAGTTCACCGGGTCTGCAATGCAAAGTTTCTTCCGCAAAAAGGGGATTCAACACAGATTGTCCTCTCCGCACAGTCCCCAACAGAATGGGATTGCGGAAAGACGGAACAGGACTCTAGGGGAGATGTCCGCAGCTCTTTTGTTTGATGCCGGGCTCCCACAGCGCTTTTGGGGGGAGGCTTGGCGAACGGCCAACTTTATACTGAACAGGTCGTTCAGTTCAGTGGTAGGTGACACCCCGTATTTTTTGCTGCATGGAAAGAAACCGAAAGTACACTACTTTCGTGTATTCAGTTGTGAAGCGTGGGTTTTCATACCAAAAGCCAAACGCAAGAAAGGTGAACCCAAGTCCCAAAAGATGATTTTTTGTGGGTATGAGCCAGGGACCAAGGGGTGGAGATTTGCGTATCCGTCAGGGAATCAGTCCAGGATTCTGCTCAGCAACAGTGCTGAATTCTGTGAGCAGAGTGGCTGGGCAAGGATACATGGGAACCCTGACATCCTGTCAGAGAGTCTGCTTGACTCTGCTGATGAAGAAGAGGAAGAGGTTGAACCTGCGACTGTGGCTCAGAGTCCAGACCCAGTGCAGGCAGAGGGGAGAACTTCTCCCAAGACTGTGAAGATTGAGCAACGCAGTGCTCCATCTTCCCCCACAGGTTCGGCTGAGAAGTCCAGAAGGCGCAGTAAGTCAGAGGGGGAGCTCTCTGATGCCAAGGACGTTCTGGCTGGCCCTAGTGGGTCAGAGGGGGTTCCTGAAGTAGTGCTGCGTCGATCAACTCGGACGACCAAGGGGAAACCTCCTGATAGGTTTGCCGTCACTAGTGTGTGGGTCGGAATGGCACAGTGTGAACCCGAGAGTTTTGAGGATGTTCAGAAACTCCCCCAGGAAGAAGCCAGAAAATGGCATGAGGCGATGCAGAAGGAAATGAACTCAATGGAGTCTTTAGGTGTGTTCTCTCTCACGAAGTTGCCGGTGGGCAAAAAGACAGTGGGTAGCCGCTGGGTTTACCGACTTAAGCCCACAGCGACAGGAGAACCGCAGTATAAGGCCAGATTAGTGGCGAGAGGATTCACGCAGCGCAGGGGGTTGCATTATACGGAAGTTTATGCTCCCACCTGTAGGAGTGAATCTCTACGTTTGCTCTTGGCCATCGCTGCACAAAGAGGGTTGCTGGTGCATCACTTTGATGTGGACGTTGCTTACTTGAACTCAGACCTCCAGGAGGATCTGTACATGCTTCCTCCTCCAGGGTTTGAGGGCATTGAGCAAGGTACTGTGTGGAAACTTCACAAGTCAATTTACGGCCTGAAGCAGTCGGCCAGGAATTGGAACTTGTGCCTGAATGAAGCTTTGGAGAAGCTAGGTTTCAGGAAGAGTCTTGCTGACAGTTGCCTGTTCCTAAGAGGATCAGGAGACTCACAGGAACTGGTTTTGTTTTATGTTGATGACATCATCCACATTGGAAAGGCAGACAAACAGGTGCAGAAGTTTGCCAAAGAGCTAGGGAAACAGTTTCAGCTCAAGAACCTGGGTGCAGTAAAGATCTACCTAGGCGTCCAGATAGCGAGAACTGAGGATGGTAGCTTCTTGCTCAGTCAGAAAGGCAAGATTGAGCAGTTGCTTGAGAAGTTCAGAATGTCCGATTGTGCAGGAGTTCGGACACCCATGGAGACGAACTTCGTGAAAGAGAGCCAGCAAGCAGAAAGTGCAGAGTTCGAGAATGCTGAGCTCTTTCAGTCAGCTCTAGGTAGTCTGTTGTATCTATCCCAATGGAGCAGACCAGACATTGCCTTTGCTACCAACCTGCTAAGTAGGGAAGCGTCAAAGCCCAGTGTGAGTGCTTGGCACGGTATCAAGCGGGTACTGCGCTACCTGCAGCATACCAAAGACTTCTGTCTTAAGCTGCCAGCTGAAGGTGAGGCGAAGCTCACATGCTATGCGGACAGTGACTGGGCGAATTTGCAGGACCGCAAGTCTGTGTCTGGGTTGGTGGTAAAGTTTGGGAAGTCACTAATTGGGTGGAAGTCCCGGAAACAAAGTCTCATTGCGCTGTCTTCTACTGAGGCTGAATTCAGTGCACTGTCAGATTTGTGCCGGGAACTAGAGTTCTATAGATGCTTGGTGCAAGAGATCTATGGAGATTGTAGCTTGCCCATCACGGTTTGGGAAGACAATCAACCTTGTTTGAAATTGGCTGAATCTGCGCAATTTAAGGCCAGAACCAAGCATCTGGACATACGTTTCCAAAATGTGTGTCAGAGTGTTCAGTCAGGTTTGATACGGTTGAAGTATTGTGCCAGTCACAATAACTTGGCCGATGGCTTTACCAAACCTTTAAGCTTCCAGCGTCATGGGGAGTTTTGTGGTGGTTTGGAGTTGGGGGTAAGTTCTGTACATACTTTCCCCACAGTAGCGCAGGACGAGAGGGGGTGTGAAGGGAACCTGAGCTTACAGGGTTAAACAGCTCAGAGTGTACGCCCTGCCTACTGTTGGGAGGGGGGAGACTCCACGTCAGTTCCGAGTCTCTCAAGTCTTTGTTCTGACTCTCTACTTTCGCTTTTGAGGAGAGTGGACGTGTTTTCACGATGCTGTTCGACAATGGATAGTCTGCTGTAAATAAAACTGCTTTTAGCTGCTAAGATCCTGAGTGGACTTTATTTGAGCACACTGAAGCAAGCACTGGAGTTTTTTGGAGCTTTCTCTTACCGCTGCTGATCTCTGCGTTTTGCTCAGAACATCGGAATGTGGCCTTTGAAGTCTGAGGCCTGGCCAGGAGCGCAGCCGAAGCGGGCTGGACGCCAAGATTTATCTGATTTATCTGAGCAATAAATCAATCACATGTCACATCATAGAGTTGGAAGAGACCACAAGGGCCATCGAGTCCAACCCCCTGCCAAGCAGGAAACACCATCAGAGCACTCCTGACATATGGTTGTCAAGCCTCTGCTTAAAGACCTCCAAAGTAGGAGACTCCACCACACTCCTTGGCAGCAAATTCCACTGTCGAACAGCTCTTACTGTCAGGAAGTTCTTCCTAATGTTTAGGTGGAATCTTCTTTCTTGTAGTTTGGATCCATTGCTCCGTGTCCGCTTCTCCGGAGCAGCAGAAAACAACCTTTCTCCCTCCTCTATGTGACATCCTTTTATATATTTGAACATGGCTATCATATCACCCCTTAACCTCCTCTTCTCCAGGCTAAACATGCCCAGCTCCCTTAGCCGTTCCTCATAAGGCATCGTTTCCAGGCCTTTGACCATTTTGGTTGCCCTCCTCTGGACACGTTCCAGTTTGTCAGTGTCCTTCTTGAATTGTGGTGCCCAGAACTGGACACAGTACTCCAGGTGTGGTCTGACCAGAGCAGAATACAGTGGCACTATTACTTCCCTTGATCTAGATGCTATACTCCTATTGATGCAGCCCAGAATTGCATTGGCTTTTTTAGCTGCCGCGTCACACTGTTGGCTCATGTCAAGTTTGTGGTCAACCAAGACTCCTAGATCCTTTTCACATGTACTGCTCTCAAGCCAGGTGTCACCCATCTTGTATTTGTGCCTCTCATTTTTTTTGCCCAAGTGCAATACTTTACATTTCTCCCTGTTAAAATTCATCTTGTTTATTTTTGCCCAGTTCTCTAATCTGTCAAGGTCGTTTTGAAGTGTGATCCTGTCCTCTGGGGTGTTAGCCACCCCTCCCAGTTTGGTGTCATCTGCAAATTTGATCAGGATGCCCTTGAGTCCATCATCCAAGTCGTTGATAAAGATGTTGAATAAGACCGGGCCCAAGACAGAACCCTGTGGCACCCCACTAGTCACTCTTCTCCAGGATGAAGAGGAACCATTGATGAGCACCCTTTGGGTTCGGTCAGTCAGCCAGTTACAAATCCACTGAGTGGTAGCATAGTCAAGACCGCATTTTACCAGCTTCTTTACAAGAATATCATGGGGCACCTTGTCAAATGCCTTGCTGAAATCAAGGTAGGCTACATCCACTGCGTTCCCTTCATCTACCAGGCTTGTAATTCTGTCAAAAAACGAGATCAGGTTAGTCTGACATGACTTTCCCTGCCAGATCTAAAAATTTACTACGAGGCGGCGTGTTTTTGTTGGTTGAGAGAATGGATAAGGTAAAAGGTAAAGGTACCCCTGCCCGTACAGGCCAGTCTTGACAGACTCTAGGGTTGTGCGCTCATCTCACTCTAGAGGCCGGGAGCCAGCGCTGTCCGCAGACACTTCCGGGTCACGTGGCCAGCGTGACGAAGCTGCTCTGGCGAAGCACCAGAGCAGCACACGGAAACGCCGTTTACCTTCCCGCTGTAAAGCGGTACCTATTTATCTACTTGCACTTAAGGGTGCTTTCGAACTGCTAGGTGGGCAGGAGCTGGGACCGAACGACGGGAGCTCACCCCGACGCGGGGATTCGAACTGCCGACCATGCGATCGGCAAGTCCTAGGCGCTGAGGTTTTACCCACAGCGCCACCCAGGGTAACCTTAGATAATTCAGATATATTGGATTTGGAGGGATTTGACAACAGATTCGCGTGGCACGCCTACCTGTGGTCAGAATGGTCAGAATGCACAGAGGGTTTTTGAACCATACTATTAGAAAATCATTGTATGAGGTGTGGAGCAGACATAAAACATTATTGGAATGCAAAACTCCGAGGTGGCTCTCACCTCTGGAGGCTTTTGCAGTCAAAAAAATAAATAAATATGGGAACTGAATGGGCGACATACAAAGACTTGCTGATGGAAGTGATAATAAAACAAAGTTAAAGACATTTGAAGAACTAAGAGGAAAGGTAACCGATTGTTACAAGATGTGTTTAGAGAGGATAATAGAAGAAACGGATTTGGAAGTAACAAATCTAAATTGGAGACAGAATTGCTGGGTAGTAAAATGAAAATACTGTCGAAAATGTATCAGTTACTACTGGAGTGGCACACAAAGGATGAAGAGGTAAAAAGTGTTATGATTAGGTGGGCCCAGGATTTAGGGCACAATATTGATTTTAAAAGGTGGAGAAAACTGTGGACCGAAACAATTAAATTCACAGCATGTGTGTCACTCAAAGAAAATATATTTAAGATGATGTATCGATGGTATATTAGACATGCCAAACTTGCTAAGATGTATAGAAATCAAGACAAAAATTGTTGGAAGTGTAAGGAGAAGGAGGGGAACTTCCTCCATCTGTGGTGGACTTGTTCTAAAGTGAAAGCCTTCTGGGACATAATATACGAGTTAAAAAAGGTTTTGAAATATAATTTTAATAAAAAACCAGAGGCATTTCTATTAGGCTTAATTGGTGAGGAAATACATAAAAGTGATGTAAACATGTTTATGTATGCCACAATGGCTGCAAGGACACTTCTGGCTCAGAAATGGAAGCAGCAGGAACTTCCAACACTGGAAGACTGGCAGCTCAAGAATATGGAGTTCGAAGACATAATCCGGAATCAGCGTGACGAACTGTTTCCAAAGGACTGGAACACATTTATGAAAGAAAATTGTAAACATTTGAAAACGTTTGTAGGCTTGAATTGAAATGTTTTGTAATGTAACTATAAGGAACTGATTTACCGATAATAAGGTGAAATATTATAATTTGACAAAGGGTAAATAAGTGCTTATAGAAATGCGAAGAATATGGAAAGTTATGTGGAAGTCAGAAAGAGGTCGATGCTCTTACATATTAAGTCATAGAATTATGTAACAAAATGTGAATATGATTTAATGGAAAACTCAACAAAAATTACTTTAAAAACATAAAAAGGGAAAATATATTAGGAGTGGCTTTTCTTTTAATAAGTTAATAAATGAACTACTTCATTGGCACAGCATCCGAATGAGGTGTAGTGGTTGTATAGTTCTTGATACCTTTTGTTTCATAGTTATATTTGGGTTGCTGCTTAAAAAAAATGGTTAGCTTTTTGTATCATAAAGTTCACAAAACTGATTCCTAATATACAACTGAAAGCAGAAATGGGGCACTTTTCCCTTTTGCCTTGCTGCAGATATGCATGCTATTTTACCATAGCTCACAGAATGGCGTGATGGCACCTTTTTACTACATATGTGAATTATTAAAAAAAACTGTTACTCGTTGAAATTGTGTCTGGTCAATATATTTCAGCTTCATGTTTTGTTACGCGTTTAATGTTTTTTCTATTTTTAAAAAAGTGCCAGAATTCACGAACACTTCCCTTGTTCTCTAATGGTGCCCACCTGAGAGGTGCTGGATCTGTTCGAGCAAGCTCCAGCTGAGAAAAAGCCCTGGTTCTAACTTGCCTAAGTGGGGAAAGTTGGCATTACTACAGTGAGTGAACAGATGCAAGAAGCAGCATCCTGTATCATATAATGATATCATATAACATTGGACAACATTACTTTTTACCAATATGAAATTCCGTGCAACATACCATCCGCTTGGCCAGAAAAGTCAACAAATGTGTCATTGGCACAGCGTCCAATCGGAAGCGAGGGCGGTGGAGGCGTCTGGTCTTTCTGCTTCTCTTTGGTCTTAAGAAGCGGCCATGGATAGCGACCCAATTCTTATTCTCTTGCTTTTTGACTCTTGAAAAATATGTACATTAGGGGGGAAAGTATCAATTTCTTTTCTGCTGCTGCTGTTGCCCAGGACTGACCTGCTGATAGCCTGAAGGGCCCTGCCCTGCTTCTCTTTACCTGGGTTGTGGTGGGGCCTGACAGGCTCAGTAAAGGACTGCTGCTCGACAACTCTGACCCCCCCCCCCACATCATTCCTGTATACTTCTACCCCTGTACAATCAACAATCTTCCTCAAGACAATTTCATCCTCTTTATATTAATTTGGGGTCAGTCAAGCAAATCTTTCAAACATCACCACCACCATCTAATTGGGGTTTGTGTGACCCCAGCATCAGACTGGTAAAGCAGTTTCTACTTAAATAAAAGTAAAATTATCACACAATATCTTGAAAGGGAAAGGTACCTGCATCCTTTTCAGATCCAAATAATAAAGCTGCATATGGTGTCATACAAAGGACCCCAAATCAAAAGGTTAGTTAAAGAGCCATTGAGAGGCGGGAGACAAACCATATAGAGAGTCTTGCTGTTTGTATTATTAGCTGCTTGTGTGCTTGTTCATGGCAGTCATGTTTTCAAGATGCTCTTCAATCTGACAGATAGAAACGTTATTTTAAAAACAAATTTAAAAGGTGGGCATTCGATCCATTTTCACTATGAAGTCTCCCAATTTTTGCCTTCAACCATCCTCTAAAATTGAAACGCTCTCAACAGCTTCACTAAGAGTTGACATCCTTGTGTGTGACATCTCGTTACACTGGCAGTTTCTTGAACATCCAGCAAGAATAGAAAAGAACTCAGCTTATGTTGACACAAAACAGCATGATGAATTGTGACACACAAACACACACACATCTGTATCCCCCCCCCACTATGTATTATTTTTCCCTGTGGTGGAATAATTACAATTCTTCTACCTGCACCAGGAATGGAGAATCTTTGGTCCTCTGGAGGCCAGTCCCCATCATCCTTGACCACTGGCCATGCTGCCTAGGGAAGATTGGGGATATTGTTAATACATGCTTTCTATTCAAAGTTCCTGTTTAATGGCTAAAATTTGCCAGTTTTCAAGAATTCCACAGCAGGAAAGTTAGCAAGGAAGGGAGCAAACTAATATATTTCTCCTTAAACAAGAAAACATTAAAATAAAAAGGAGTACTCATTAGCATGGCACGGTACAGAGCCAACAATATTCCCATTATTGCTTATTATTACTATTACCAAGACTCTTTTCAAAAATAGATTAGAGGTTTGGAAGAAACTCAGCTGACAAAGGAATTGTGAGAAGCAGAAAACTCCATCATTGTACCCATTATTTGCTTTAAAGGAAAACTAAGCACCTCTAAGTAATCATCAGGTATACTTTATTCATCAGCACTAATTATATATGAAGCATCCAAGTATGAAACTAAGGCATTAATAATGGG
The DNA here is from genome assembly GCF_965113315.1 of Podarcis vaucheri. Taxonomy (NCBI): domain Eukaryota; kingdom Metazoa; phylum Chordata; class Lepidosauria; order Squamata; family Lacertidae; genus Podarcis; species Podarcis vaucheri. The sequence goes on along the minus strand of NC_138757.1, from coordinate 430,275 downwards.
AAAACTAACGCTAAGAGAATGGTTTTCAGGACTTTTTTTTGCCTCAGCCCAAATTTGCCTAAGTCTGCAGCCCAACAAATTCTCAGGATCGTTTTACAAACATTTACCTTTACTGCACACTGTTTATGGTTTCTTGCTCCAGTCCTTCCCACTGTAGCCCTCACAGGAGAGGATCCTCTCGGTGTTTATTGTGGGCTTTATCCTGCTGCATGGGTCCTCCTACCACCTCAAGAGAGCTCAGCTTTCACAATGGCAGAAGTGGCTCTTTTCAGGTGTAGCCTATCAGAAGGCAGAAGAGGCGCATTTCCCAGATACACTCAGTAGAGGACCAGACCTCCTTGGACAGAGACCTTTTCCATGGCACAGGAGCGTCCTGGAGAAAGCCTATTTGCACAGACGTCTTTAACGCCTGCTTGGCCTTGTCAGTTAATAGCGCAGTTTACTTTGCTACTGTTTACTTTGCTAAGGAAGCCTCCTACTTGAAGAACTATGCCAAGGAAGCCAACGACAAACTGTTTGGTGTTGATGGGTCACTATTGGAGAGGTAGCTCAAAGCTTAGGTGGTGTACCCCCAGATTTTTGAAGAAAAATTCAGTGGTGCATCCCGGGGTATCAGCCCACGTGTAGTTCAGATTCTGCAGTTTGATTGCACCCACATGGCAGAAAATGCATCGTGCTCTGTGTCAGAGCTGGCCCACACCTCCTTGCAGGCATGTCTTAAGCTTTAAGACCATGGGCCTCCAACCATTTGGGCCATATGACCAAGTAAGGCAACTGTCCAACTGCAGCAGCCCCATTTCCTTTGTAAAAGACGATGAGGAAACAAAAAGGTGAAGAAATAAGAAAGCACAGATTTTTGAAGAACAATTCAGTGGTGCATCCCGGGGTATCAGCCCATGTGTAGTTCAGAATCTGCAGTTTGATTGCACCCAAATGGCAAAAAATGCAGAGTGCTCTGTCTCGGAGCTGGAAAATCAATTAAAAAAATTGAAAACCCCCCAGAAAGATTGAAAATCTCATTTTCTTTAGGAAAACAAGGAGAACGGGGGATTAACCTCATGCTCTGAAAAGGCTGCAAAACAAATATCATGCATAAATTGTGCCTAAGGAAGGTTCTAAACAGCTGAGGGGTGTAGGTTGGTCCTGCTGCTAGTACCCTTCTGGCTTTTAAGAGCCGCAAAACTGCCGCAACAAACGAGGGTTGTTTAAAAGATAGGGAATATAGAATGCAAAATGGTTGACAATTCAGACTGCCTGCTCTGGTCCAGTCCTGTACTGACAGTACCTTCCCAGAGTATGATATTGTGATGTTTCCTTTGGAGGTCTTTAAGCAGAGGCTTGACAACCATATGTCAGGAGTGCTCTGATGGTGTTTCCTGCTTGGCAGGGGGTTGGACTCGATGGCCCTTGTAGTCTCTTCCCATTCTATGATTCTATGATTCTATGATCTCAGCCGTTCAAACAGTGGCTTGGGTGGGTGGCACCAGTCACAGATAAAGTGCCTTTGCCCGTGCAAGTGGGAGTTGGCCCCCTTCACACCTTTTGGACTTGGGAGCTTTCAGTGTGTTAAAAGGTCATTGTCCGCCTAGTCATAGGAGGCGATAGCAGTGGGGCAGCTACAAGAATTCTTGGAAAACACAGATGATTTAAATCCATGCCCATCTGGGTTCAATCCTGGCCGAAGAACTGAGTCAGTCTTGGTCGCCCTGATGGATGACCTTTGCAGACAGCTGCCTATGAAAATCTAAGGGTTATGAGAACCGGAGGCAGTGTATCTTTACTTAGTTGCTTCCATTTTAAGGGGGGAAGAGAAGCATGCATGTGTGAAAAACAATGTTGTCCAATGAAATTTGATATTGTGTCACACCAGGCCCACAGATGTTTGAAGAAAAATTCAGTGGTGCATCCCACGGTATCAGCCCATGTCCCCCAAGACGGCATGAACACAACATGGGGTGTGCTGAAATTGCATGACCCCAGGGAATATTTTTTTGGGGGGGCGCTTCAACATTTTGGGGGCCCTCAGCCCATGTCCCCCTAGACGGCATGAGCACAACATGGGGTGTGCTGAAATTGCATGACCCCAGGGAATTTTTTGGGGGGGGCGCTTCAACATTTTGGGGGCCCTCAGTCCATGTCCCCCTAGACGGCATGAGCACAACATGGGGTGTGCTGAAATTGCATGACCCCAGGTAATTTTTGGGGGGCGCTTCAACATTTTGGGACCCCTCAGCCAATGTCCCCCTAGATGGCACAAGAACACCATGTGGTGTGCTGAAATTGCATGACATGACCCTAGGGAATTTTGAGGGGGACCCTTCAACATTTTGGGGGCCCTCAGCCCATGTCCCCTTAGATGGCATGTGCTGACATCACACTGCTCCAGGGCATTTTGAGGGGGGCACCCCCTTGAAAATTTGGGGTCCTTGGCCTCCCCATCCTGTATATGTCACAAGCACACCATGGGGGTGTGCTGACATTGTGTGATCCCAGGGATTTTTGAGGGGGCCCACGCCTATTGAAAATTTTGGGAGTACCTTGACCCCCTAGATATCTCAAGCACACCATAGGGAGTGTTAAAGTCTCACTGTCCCAGGGAATTTTGAAGGGGCCCACCCCTTCTTTAAAATTTCGGGGGTCCTCAGTCCTTTGCCACTATAGGCTGTGCAGTCATGCCACAGGGTGTGCTGATGTCAGGCCTCTGGATTTCCCTCTTGCATAGATGCTGTATTGGGTCCCTGGACAGCAGGTGGAGGATATCTGCAGGATTAGGAGCAACTGAGGAAAGACACAGTTGTTGAAAATTAGGCTTCGGGGTACTTATAGAGGAGAAGGAACTTGACTGGGAGTGGGATTTGTGGGGCTGGCAGGGTGAGGTTTGGGGCTGGGGCTGGGGCTGGGGCTGGGGCTGGGGCTGCAGCAAGAAACTGCTAGGATGTTTTCCTTGGGGGAACAGTTTGCGATAGAACACTGGGGAAAGAGTTTGTGGTGTAAAAATCCTTTTTTAAAAAAGTTTGTATTTATTGATTGATACTTGTGCTAAGACAGACAGAAATAATATTCATTATAAATATATGTTTTATAATATACTGAGTTAAAACAGCTACTTAAGCTAAGAAAGAGCAGAAAGAAAGTCAGAAGGAAGAAAATACAAGAAAAAGAGAAAACAAAAGTAGAAGACAAAGGGAAAGAAAGAAAACAACTAAAGGGAGAGACTAGAATAAAAGGACTTCTGGGTCTCAGTAGCTACGTATGATACTGGTTTATAGAAAATAGAATGTTAAAGAGAGTATTTTTTTTCAATCTTCAAATTCAGATACTGCAAGTTCATTTTCTCTTTCACACAAAAGGTCCATAGGAAACTTCCAATCCTTAACAAATGCTAGTAACGATTTTTCTCTAATTAAACATGTTAGCTTAGCCATCTAAGGCAATGTGGGGTAAAACTCCTGTGGTTGTAGATATTTTTATTTTATTTTTTGCAGCAAGGGAAGGGCTGGGAGCAAGGTCATTGAGGCTTTTCCCAGTCCATGAAATTCAGAAGCATTATAAACAAACATTACAATTCAACTTTAGCTTAAACACATTACTACTTTCATCTCGGGTTTTCCCCACCTTAAAAAAGAAAGAAAAAATGCTTTCAGACTACCCAAAAAGGATTAGCAATGAGATTGTAAACTTGAGGACGGGAACTATCTTTTTTGTTTGTGTGTGGGGAAAATTTTTTACTTAGACATAATATTTGTACCTACTTAACATTTGGTTTATCAGTTTTCCTACTACATAAAGACCAAATATTAATACAACTTTTATAGTAGCAAAAAGCAAAGGCAGCTTTGCATAGCCTATTGCGTTTAGGCGTTATTCAAGCTTAAGCTTTAGGCCCGGACCAAAAATTTCAAAGCCAATGTTTCCAAAAGATTGTGCTGTTTTAATATTAAGTGTGAAAACATTTAAACAATCGTCACTTACAGTTCCCATAGTTGTTTGCTAATAGTAATGGAGAATCTGTGACTCTTTTGGATGCTATTGGGACTCTAGCTGGAAGAGAAGCTGGAAAAGGAATAGCTGGGGAAAGACACAGCTGTTGATAATGAGGCTTCAGCGTTCTTAGAGGAGAAAGGGGCGAGGCAGAAAGGCTTTTGATTTTCTTTCACCCATAGAAGCCCAGCTAATACATTTATATATATTAGAAAATTTCAGTACTTCCTAATCCATGAAATTCAGAAGCTTTATAACGAAACATCGCAGTACACCTTTAGCTTAAACACATCCCTGCTTTTCTCTCTGGTACTGAATGTGGGAAACACCCTATGTGCTTTACAGGCATTTCACACAACCTTGCCATTACTTGATAAGTGTAATTGCGTGTCAAGGTCCCCAAGCCACCCCTCAAATAACTCACAACACACACATAATTTTTCTTTAAGGTTTTTGGCATAATTTTGGCCACAACTTTATTAACATACATGATTGTTAGTGGTTGCTTAGGCATTGGTTAAGACTATCTGTCGTCGTCCCCCCCGCCCCCCGCCTGGGGACAGAACTTACTTCCGGATTCCACCGAAAGCCAGTAAGGGAAAACAATATTGGGGAGAAATGGAGCTGAGCGACAGGCCCTCACTTCTCCCCGCATGCTCCCTAGGGCTTGCCGGTCCTAGCCCCATTCCAGGGATTCGGACAAAAACATGGCAAGCCCCTGGGTTCCTTTAACGGAATTCCCTTTCCGCAGCAGCGTTGGAGGGGCAGGCCCAGCCAGTCCTTGCCCCTCTTCCAACCAATTTGATAACCAATGCCTAACCACAACTTACAAGTTGTGACAATTTGCAGTAGGCAAAAAACAAATCAGCCAGATGGACAAAATTCCTACCAGTCCCCTGCCACAGCAGCAGATGACCCCATGACAGGCATAGCAAGGTCAACGCAGAAAACCCTTAAATTTAGGGCGGGCGGGAAAGAGAAAGTTTCCAAGCTGCGTGCACAGAATATAAAGCATTAGATCCCTCCCACCAAATTGCAACACATAAATTGCCCCAGCAACTCAACCAACTAATCATTGCCACAGGCCAACTTTCCAATCCTGCCTGGCAACCAAGGGGGGGGGGGGTGGCCTGATAGACCCCACCGCAACCAGTGCTCTCCATTAAGGAGAACACTCTTTGTCACATGAAAGTGGTGGGGCGTGGGTGAGAAGGCAAAACCTGTTTACATCCCAGGGGAAAGATGTAGCCTCTTCGGCTGTGTCTGTCTTTCCAACCAGGGAAATGTTAATGCAATTTGGACTGTAAACAGAGTCAGGTACAGCTGTCCCCATGATCATAGCTGGAAGAAAATTACATCTGTGTCCACAGAAATGCCTGCCAGTGTTTCAGTTCATGCTTACATGCCCACATGTGATTTCAGCTGAAGTCTGCTTATGTGCTAGGGAAATCAAGCAGGCAAACATTTGGCAGCAACTCGCCATGCACTCGTAATGTACAGTACTTCCAGTCTGTAGGATGGTTCAGTTAAGAGAGATGTGATGTTTCGTTTCTCTGTGCCAAGTAACTGCAGCATCACAAGCAAGTTCCCCAGAGGTTGCAAAACTTGACACAAAGATTCCATAAGCCCCTCTGCTTCTCAAAAGGCTAAACTGTGCTCTCGCCTCTTTTTTTTGCTCATTGTTAGTGCCCTCGCGTATGCATCTTGCTTTGTTGGGTTGCCAGGCTCCATAGAATCCTAGAGTTGGAAGAGACCACAAGGGCCATCGAGTCCAACCCCCTGCCAAGCAGGAAACACCATCAGAGCACTCCTGACATATGGTTGTCAAGCCTCTGCTTAAAGACCTCCAAAGGAGGAGACTCCACCACACTCCTGGGCAGCAAATTCCACTGTCAAACAGCTCTTACTGTCAGGAAGTTCTTCCTAATTGTTATGGTAAAATCTGGGTGCGAGGCTGCTCTGCCACCCAGCTCGCCGGACTAAGTCCGCGGGTCCCTGCGGAGGAAAATGAGCTCAGCCGGAGACAGGAGCAAACTGCAGAAGATCCAAGTTTATTGAGCAACAGGTTCAAGGCGAGATTGAACAGCGAGAAAGGGGTGACATGAACTTTTGAAACTTCCCTCCATGTCCCAGAATACAGTGCAAAATACATCCCAGTTACATCATGAATACATTAAGAAGAGGTTGGGTTACACAGAATTAACATATGGAGGAGGGAGGGGGGAATATGCAGAGCTGGAGATATGCGCAGATAAGCACATCCTGAGTACCGGTGATGAGAAGACAATGGTCCATGTATGCATAGCCTGCCACCTGGCATTGCCCGGAGGAAAGGCTTGGCAGAGTGATTTGACAGGATTAGGGTCTTGACACCTTGCTTGAGGGATTATGGAGGACAGGGGAGGTGTCATGGAGTCCTAGAGAAATTGAGCAAATTGGCACGTTGATTTTCTATGAATTTTATAGATTTTAGTCCCTTTTGACATTGACAGTTGGAAATAAATGGATATATTGTAGCGAAGAAGAAGGTGAAGAAGACACGCCCCCCCCTTCCGTATCATAATGTTTAGGTGGAATCTTCTTTCTTGTAGTTTGGATCCATTGCTCCGTGTCCGCTTCTCTGGAGCAGCAGAAAACAACCTTTCTCCCTCCTCTATATGACATCCTTTTGTATATTTGAACATGGCTATCATATCACCCCTTAACCTCCTCTTCTCCAGGCTAAACATGCCCAGCTCCCTTAGCCGTTCCTCATAAGGCATCGTTTCCAGGCCTTTGACCATTTTGGTTGCCCTCCTCTGGACACGTTCCAGTTTGTCAGTGTCCTTCTTGAACTGTGGTGCCCAGAACTGGACACAGTACTCCAGGTGAGGTCTGACCAGAGCAGAATACAGTGGCACTATTACTTCCCTTGATCTAGATGCTATACTCCTATTGATGCAGCCCAGAATTGCATTGGCTTTTTTAGCTGCCGCGTCACACTGTTGGCTCATGTCAAGTTTGTGGTCAACCAAGACTCCTAGATCCTTTTCACATGTACTGCTCTCAAGCCAGGTGTCACCCATCTTGTATTTGTGCCTCTCATTTTTTTTGCCCAAGTGCAATACTTTACATTTCTCCCTGTTAAAATTCATCTTGTTTGTTTTTGCCCAGTTCTCTAATCTGTCAAGGTCGTTTTGAAGTGTGATCCTGTCCTCTGGGGTGTTAGCCACCCCTCCCAGTTTGGTGTCATCTGCAAATTTGATCAGGATGCCCTTGAGTCCATCATCCAAGTCGTTGATAAAGATGTTGAATAAGATCTTATTTATTTGTCTGTTCCCTAAGATTGCCCTCCCCCCCCCCCAACTTTGAAACGTGTCATTCATTTAATAAATGAGGGAGATGGGAGGGGTGCGTGTAGGAAGCTAGCACAAAGCTGCAGACAAACTGAGCAGGTCTGACAGCAAAAACCCTCAGTCTTGTCAAGTTTGTTTCAGAAATTCATCTCTGCTGCTACCATTGATAACTTGGATTACTAGACTATGCCAGTCCAGAGAACACCAGGCTGTTTCAAAGTGAGTTTTAGGAACATAGGAAGCTGTTTTATACCAGGTCAGCTGGTTTGTCCATCAAGCACAGTGTTGTCTATTCTGACTGGCAGCACCTCTCCAAGGTGTCAAGCAGAAGTCTTTTCAATCACTTGCTATCTGATCTTCTTAACAGGAAATGCCAAGATTTCAGTCTGGGACCTTAAACGTGCAGTGTATGTGCTGTGCCTCTAAGATTATGGTCTCTTCTTTGAAAGCAGATACCTTGTGTAGCAGCTCTAGACCCTTGGTTAGGGGTACTTAAAGGGTTAAGATGTTCTACATGAGCAGAGGCTTGGGCTCAAGTTTATTATTTCTTCAATACCAAGCTGCAATCTACTCTGAATTTTAGAGGCAAATGGCAAGTTGTCTTTTTTGAAGATTTCATTTAACTGGTGATACTGTAACAAGTTTTCTTATCCATTCTTGAATGTCTTTTGGAAGAGCATACATGAACGAATGGTGCATGCACACACACAAAAATGGCAGTGTAGTCCATACTTATTTAGCACCATGTAGTTAATCAGTTCCCTTTTCCTATTTGCAACCAGAACTTGAGGCATCTGGGGTTGACTTCTCTCCTGTTTGGAAGGTTAACCTTTGAAACCCTCAGAGATAGAACACTTAAAGCAAACGAATAAGAGAGTGTGGTTCCACTCATGGCCTACGGGTCCCAAGAATGTGGCCTCCAAACTACATCTCTTCCTTAAACCGGCAGGATGGCTATTATTTGGAAGAAGGGGGTAGTTCATCCCGATTCTGAGTTCTTATCTCTGCTTTGCTTTGTTGGTGGGCTGAACTAATTAGTGCCGAAAGCAGTCCTTGTTACCACATATGAGACTCTGGATAAGTGACAGGTCTTTGTGCAGATGTGAATCCTTTCTTTTTTGTAACTCACTGTTTTGTCTTGTCTGCATTCGGCATCCCACAGAACACGCGTCTAACAAACCTCACCCATGCTGTGCAAAATCTATTGGAAACTGTCCCTATCTTCAAACATACAAAGACATATTATCCTGATTTCTCCCTCTCTCTTTCCATAGACTATGATCAGGCATTCCTCAGCTAGCTTGTCTGCAACCTATTTCCTTCACTGAAACAATGCCTGAATTATATTCTTGAAAGCAGGAGAGGATCATTCCCCCCCCCCTTTGTTTTCTTTTGAAAAGAACAACAACAAACAAGGTAGAGCAGAAATGGAGATCAAGGCAACAGATCTGGAAAGGTGCTTTGAAAGTCAGAATACAAACTATTCTAGGCGAAAGGGTGGACAACAGAAGAAAATATACAGATTGACAGGGACTGGCCTCAGGCCTGCTGACTGGGAAGTGGCATTTATTGACTCCTGCTTGCAGGGCTGAGAACTGGGAAAGGTGGTAATTCCAGCATCTTGTTTCATTGATTTCCATAGGATTTAAATATGACTAAAGGAGTGGTATAACGGTTAATTCTGCAGTGCTAGAGCTAACCATGACAGTCCCAAGTCATGTCCTCAATGCAAGTAAATAGCACAAGGCCCAGTTTATTAGGATCAGTATGCTCCTACATAAAGTTTCTTGGTGCAAAGCCGCATTGAGTGCAATGAAATTTATTTCTGGCTGCATAAGTACAACTTGCAAAACACACTGAGCTTTAACAAAATCTTCAGCCAGTGCAAATGCAGCTTTAGTTTTAATTAGAAATGCAAACAATATTGCACAGGAGTGTTACCATTCAAATTACTAATGTGCAGTAGGAACCCCATCAAAGTAATGAAATGTGTGGCCTTCCTTGGTTACTTCCCTTGTTCTCTTGACCTCCTCCATTCTAACGTTACGAAGAAACTTGAATGAGGCAAGAATAAGGGTGTAAATTAACTGGACACCCCTGCAGATAATATCAACACTCTGGTTCTGCAAAACGTCCAGGAATTAGATGCTTCTCTACATTCTCCTTTCAGCACACCACAGGACTAAAGTTTAACCAGTTCCATGTGTTTGTGATTTCCTCTGGTTAGCATATGTAACAACACCCAGAACTTAATTGTGTGCATATTTCAAGTCTCCACCTCTCCTCAATTGCTGCTCAAAATAATGCATACATTTTTTTTTAAAAAAAAACTGCCTGATAGAGCCATTTCCTTTTCTCTCACTTTTGTTTTGTTACACACACACACACACACACACACGTAAGACAGAATTAAATGACATGGGTAAGGATATAAGGGGAACAGTTGAAGTTCTAACGAGGTCCTTGTGGATGGCATAATGACCCGCAGAGAATCTTGTGGTAGATAAATAGGTATGAAAAGCAATAAATCACGAGATTCTGAGAGAAATAAAGTTATACCAAGTTCAATATATGAAGGTGATGAATCAGGAAATAGAATGGAAAATTAAACAGATGAGACAAAGGACATTTGAATCGGCCAATTTGACAATTTCCTGCAATGATCGGTGCTTAGAAAGCCTATGATTCAGTTCCAGGAGATATTGGTGACAGGCGCTGTAAGGCAAATACTGCTTCAGCCTACCAAGAAATTCCTCTTGAAAGAAATTTGTCTCTCACCTGAGGGATAATTACCTCCTGTACCTGGAAATGCTTCATTTCAAATTACTGTGGACTTGACTGTTCACATAATTTCACTCTCTGTGCTTATGTGCACATTCCACATGTACTAATCCAGGGATTCAAAGGTGAAAAGTAGGCGAATAGGTAAGCAATGGCGGCGGTGGGGGGAGAATGGTGGGGCCAGAATGCACAAACTTTTCAAGGCTAACTTTACTGAAGCTGCATAGGCAGACCAAGCAGCTACTCACAGGCAGGAGAAGGGATGGCGGGCACAATTCAAGAGGCAGCTGCTATTCTGTAATCAGCTTTTTGCCAAATTGCAGTCAAATTCCTCGGATGTGACCCAGGCGTGTCCATCCACGTCCATCGCATGTCCTACTTGGCTACCTACATCCCATGCCTCCTGTGGCTGCTCAAGACGGCCACTTGCAGTCCCATAACAACCCAGCGGTGGCCAGTGGCGGCCCCTTCGGTATCGGAGGGACTGATCCCCCTGCCTAGAAATATTGAGGGGGCTGAAGCCCCATATACCCGTTACCCCTGCTTTCTTGTATCTTTTGGTTTAGAAAGGGGTCCTTACTGTCACAGTTGCTTCTCTCATAGGAGATAGATGGTGAAGACTCCACCTGTTCTGATTCTCTCATGTCCCACTCTGCTACCTATGGTGTGTGCCTCCTGCAGCTGTAGGTGACTGTCATTTGCAGCCCCATAACTACAACCTGGCGATGGGGGATAGTGGGGGGGGGGGCGGGCTGAGCCCCCATGGCCAGGATTTAATCCAGCTGGGAATGGATTTAATAATCTTGTGTTTTCTGAGAATGCATGTAGCTGCCCCACCAGTTTGCCTGAGATGGGTGGGAGGAGTTATTAACATTCCAAATTCTCCTTCATCTTTCACTCACTGGCCCATCTGTGTGGTGGTCAAATTCCTCAATGTGACCTAGATGTGTTCATCCACATCTGTCGTAAGTCCCGCTCAGGTACCTACGCCCGGCGCCAAATGAATTGTTTGGTCCCATAGGCTGCATTAAGATGGGGTGAAAAACTAAGGATTTTGCTCTAGTTTGAGTTGCCAATCATTCTGGTTCCTTCCTCTTGGTTAAAAGTTGTTTATTTGTTTGGAAACCTGTTATGATACCCTGCAGAATGCAAATGGATTAAATCAAATTCCCCCCCTCCCCTCTCCTCTCCTCCATCTTCGCCTCCCCTGCCAGGCGTGGCCATTCATATTTGTCGCATGTCCCTCGTGGCTAACAGGGCCCTTGGCCTCCCACGGCTGCTGGTGACAGTCATTTGTGGCCACAGCAACAGCCTGGTGGTGGGGGATGGCGGTCCCCTCAATACTGGGGGGACTGAGCACCCTTCCTAGAAATATTGAGGGGGCTAAAGCCCTGGGTGTCTACGAGGTCTGCCCTGCCTTGTACCTGCAGTCAGTCATTCCGGCCAACTGAGGCAACAAGTCCTCAGTAGAGAATCAGCTCTGCTGGGATCATTGGAATTCTGCAAATAGCAGGGGCATCAGTGCCTTGGTACTTCATCCTCTGTTGGGTTCCTCATCGCCTTTTACAAAGGAAATGGGGCTGCTGCAGTTGGACAGTTGCCTTATTTGGTCATATGGCACAAATGGTTGGAGGCCCATGGTCTTAAAGCTTAAGACATGCCTGCAAGGAGGTGTGGGCCAGCTCTGACACAGAGCACTCTGCACCCAAATGGCAGGAAATGCAATCAAACTTCCGAATCTGAACTACACACAGGCTAACACCAGGCAGGCCGCAGAAGAAGGATCTTTCTTGTATCTTTTTGTTTACAAGGGGTCCTTGCACAAGCTATTTCCGATGCTCCTCTGACCCGGAAGTGACCGGAAATAGCATGTGCGCACGCATATGGGCAAGCACTACCCCGCACTCTGGCCTGCTGTGCGATCGGCACTGGAGACACTGGACCGAGGCACAGTAAGTTTGCTGACCCCTGTCCTAGACCAGTCACAGGGGAGTGGCAGGTTTGCCACCATCTTTTTACTTGAATTGTGGCCAATCCAAACAGGCCAAGTTGACAGGCCTTTAGACCCGATAAAGGTTGTCTGTATCTGAACCCAGGCTCCACAGTTGGTTGCAGAAAAACCCTCCTTATCCCCCCCCCCCATTTAATGATGCTGTGTGTTTATGTAAGCTAACATTGTCCTTCTAGGGCACTGCATTCCTTGGCTTTGTTGTGGTCCAATAATGGTTGCCATTTTCAGAGCCAGGAAGGAATTTTCCTCCAAACAGATTGACCCCGTTTGGAGGTTTTGTCTTCACCATAGCGATAGTCATAACTTTGGTGGATAAGGCATTGAAGGAGCATGTGATATGATGAGAGAAGCCCATCCTTAAGTTGCACTGGTTAAACTGCTTGAAATCCACATTGTAGATGTGATCTTGCAAAGAGAAGGCATGCTTCCACATGCCCTGCTCAAAAGCTGCAATGAGTGAAAAAGGCTCTTCATACTCTATCCATTTCCTTCCAGTAAGCCTACCATTGTTGACAAAGGAATCGGGGGTGCTGCAGTTGGACAGTTGCCTTGCTTGGTCAGATGGCCCAAATGGCTGGAGCACCATGGTATTTAAGGCATGCCTGCAAGGAGGTGCGGCCAGCTCTGACACAGAGCACTCTGCACCCAAATGGCAGGAAATGCAATCAAACTTCCGAATCTGAACTACACACAGGCAGGCCCCAGAAGAAGGATCTTTCTTGAATCTTTTGCTTTAAAACATATTAAAAGGACACTAAAACATGGGCATTAAAACTCTGGGCGGCTTCCAACAAAATCTTAAAATACAATAGTTCGTCAAACATTAAAAGCTTCCCTAAATTTAATGTTTTCCCTTGCTGGTTTGTTGCATTGAATTTGATTCAGAGCAATGGGCCTGTTGTGACATATTATCAGATAACATTGGACAACATTGCTTTTCACATATTTCTGTTCCCTCATTAAAATGGAAGCAAAGAACTAAAGGACTCCTGGATGGTTAAGTCTAATAAAATTTGACTATGTTTCTAATAAAATTCGACTTCGATTTCTTGTCCACGAAGAACACTGGGCTCCCCCCTGCCGCCTTGGATTCCCTGATGAATCCTTTCTTTAGATTTTTCTCGATAAAGTCCTTCAGGTCCTTGATCTCTCGCTCCGACATGGAATAGAGCTTGCCCACCGGCAGCGTGGCCCCCGGGATCCGGTTGATCTGGCAATCATACGGTTGATGCGGTGGCAACGTGTCAGCCTCCCTCTCGCTGAACACCTCCTGTAGGTCCCGATAATACGGAGGAATTTCGGTCGTCCCTGCTTTGCATGCTGCTGCCATCCCGGCCTCCAACCGTCAAGGTAGCTCTAGGCCCAGGCAGTTCTCCATGCAGTGCGCCGACCCAAAAATCAGTGACCGTTGATGCCAGGAGACCACCGGATCGTGCAAGGCCAACCAGCTCATGCCCAGTATGATAGGCGGACCCGCCAACGTGGCCACGTGAAAGGCGATGACCTCGGAGTGGATAGACACCCGCATCCTCATGGGAGGCGTTTGATGGGTCACTTCACCTCCCAACAGTTCTCTCCCATCAATTGTAGTGACTTGCAGCGGAAAATCCAAAGGCCTCAGGTTCAGTTGGTGCTGCTCTGCAAACTCCTTGAAGAAGAAGAAGAGGAGGAGTTTGGATTTGATATCCCGCCTTTCACTCCCCTTCAGGAGTCTCAAAGCGGCTAACAATCTCCTTTCCCTTCCTCCCCCACAACAAACACTCTGTGAGGTGAGTGGGGCTGGCCCAAGGTCACCCAGCAGCTGCATGTGGAGGAGCGGAGACGCGAACCCGGTTCCCCAGATTACGTGACCACTACACCACACTGGCTCTCCAAAAATGACGCCGAAGCTCCGGAATCAACCAAAGCCAACTCCTCCACCGCGTGGCCATTCGGGAGCTCTAGGACCACCTTCAACATTATGCTTGCTTTGGGGTGTCCGAGCCGAGGACTTTCGCTGTTGCTCCCGCCTGGCTGTTTTTTTTAAAAAATATATATTTTATTAGAGTTTTCCAAATTATAACAAGAAAAATGAAAAAGAAAAAAGAAAATACAAAAAAGAAAAACATACAAAATAAAAACAGTTAAAAACACATTAATTTTCATAACATATTTTCCGTACACTTATTTTCCCAGACCTCCTCATACCTCCCTTTTTTGTATTCCAGTTCAATTTGTTAGTTCAGCAAATTCTTACCATCAAGTTTTTACCCTATTCTAATCTTTCATTACATTACCTTACTCTATTCTCCTCATTGTCCTATAAAAACCTTAACCTAAATTTTATTTTTATTTTATTTTTTTATAATATTTTATTAGGTTTTATCAATAGAAAAGTTTAGAAAAATACAAAAACGAAAAAGATACAAAATTACAAAATGCAAAAATACAAACATTAAACACAAAGAAAGAAAAAGAAAAACACATATAAAAGAAAAACAAAAATTCCCTCTTTCTTAATTTCTCATCTTTAGTTAACTTATTTTCCTGACTTCCTCACGTCTCCCATTTTTGTATCCTTTTTAAAGATTGGTTCAGCAAATTCATGTCCTATTAGTTTATCTATTATTAATCCCATCTTACATTTTACCTTGTTGCTAGAACCCCTTCAATTCATTTCAATGTCATCAGCATTCAAAAATTTTGCAATATTTCTGCAAATAAGTTTTAAATTTCCTCCAATCTTCTTCCACCAACTCTTCTCCCTGGTCTCGGATTCTGCTAGTCATTTCCGCCATCTCCATATAGTCTATTAGTTGCATCTGCCATTCTTCCAAGGTGGGTAGGTGTGCTGGTCCCGGGGGTAAGGTACCGTGAGTGTAGCAGAGTCCACACGAAGAGGGGCGAGGTCCGATGCAGAGAGCCGGGCAGGGAACAGGAACGCTGGAACAGAAGGCTGAGCAGGTAACAGGAACGCCGGATGGTCGGGAACAGGAGTACTGGATAGTCAGGAACAGGAAGCCGAGCAGGGATCAAGAACACAGGAAGGTCCGTAGCCAACAACGACGTTGCTCCCGCAACCTGGGGCCGGCCTGACTGGGCTTTTATCCTCTTCTAAGGTCAGGGGTGGTCCCGACCCCCAGGAGCCCCGCCTCCTCTGGCCTTAAGGCGAGCACTCCTCCTGGGGGCAACCAGTTCCCTTCGCCTCTCTGCCCTAAGCCTCTGCAGATCAGGAGAGGCCGAAGGGTTACTGGGCCCTGGAGGAGGCTCACCTGTGGCCACTGAGTCATCAAGCCCCTCTGGGGCCAGAAGGACTTCACCTGGGGCCAGCTCCTGATGCACTGCCACAGGTGCAGGCTCCTCAGCATCTAGGCCTTGCCCCAGTTCAGCCGGCCCTGGAGGCGGGGACTCCTGTGCAGGCTGGGATTCCTCTGTTTCATCCTCCGAATCGGAATCCCAGGCCATCACACCATCCCCCCTCCCAGGCCCCCCCCCTCAACCGAGGGTCCGGACCCGGCTTGCCGGGGTACGTCGCATGGAACTCTCGGAGGCAGGCAGGTGCGTGGACGTTGGCCGCTGGTTCCCAGGAACGGTCCTCCGGTCCGTACCCCTTCCAGTCAATGAGATACTGCAGCTTTCCCCTGCGGTATCGGGAGTCCAGGATGCGTTCCACCTCGTACTCAGGCTCTCCCCGAACCAACACTGGCTGCGGTCGGGGACGGTTCGGGTGGAACTCGTCGGGTGGGGCCACCGGACTCAAAAGGGACCTGTGGAAGACCGGGTGAACCTTCAGGGTTGCGGGTAACCGGAGACGGAATGCCACAGGAGAGACTTGCTCTACGATAGGGAACGGGCCGGTGAAGCGGGCGTCCAACTTCCGCGAAGGTCGAGAGGGGTGGAGATGGCGAGTGGAGAGCCAAACCAGGTCACCGACGCGAAGTTCCAGCCCCACCTGGCGGTGACGGTCGGCCTGGGCTTTGTACGCTTCCTTGGCCTGGTGCAGTTGCTCCACCAAAAGCTGTTGCTGGGACTGGAGCTCTTGAAGCCACTCCGTCACTGCCGGGACCGCGGATGCCGGCAGCACCTCTGGAAACAGCCGTGGATGATACCCATAACTGGCCTGGAACGGGGTCTGCTGGGTGGACGCATTCACCGCGTTGTTATAGGCGAACTCCGCCAATGCCAGGTGGTCGACCCAGTCATCCTGCTGGTAGCTGCAGTAACACCGGAGGTACTGCTCCAGCACCGCGTTCGCCCGTTCCGTCTGGCCATCGGTCTGTGGGTGGTAGGCTGACGAGAGGCAGACCTCTGTCCCGAGGGTCTGGTGTAATGCTCGCCAGAACCGGGATGTGAACTGAACTCCCCGGTCGGACACCACGCGCTCAGGTAGTCCATGCAGGCGGAAGACATGCTGAAGGTACAGCTGAGCAGTTTCCTTGGCTGTGGGTACAGATGGACAGGGAGCGCAGTGTACCATCTTGGTGAAATGGTCGGAGAAAACCAGAAGGCAGGTACAGCCACGAGACGAGGGTAAGTCCACTACAAAGTCCAACGAAACCGTGTGCCAAGGGCGCGGTGGAACTGGCAATGGCTGAAGTAGGCCGGGGGGTCGCCCGGTAGAACCCTTGGCGCGGCGACAGACATCACAACCGGATGTCGTGCCCCCTCAAGATGATGGCGCCAGACCTCAAAGGCTACCTTGATGGCCAGTAGTTCCCGCTCCCACACAGTATAGTTACGCTCCGCTGGTAGGAGCTGGCGGGAATAGAAGGCACAGGGTAAGAGTGGCGCTTCAGGACCAATCTGTTGAGACAAGACGGCACCGAGAGCCGTACTGGAGGCGTCGGTCTCCACCACAAAGGGTCGAGAGGGGTCAGGATGTTGTAAGATTGGTGCCCTCTGGAAACAGGCCTTCAACCCCTGAAACGCCTCCTCTGCCTCCTTGTCCCAGGAAAACGGCGTCTTTGGGCGCAGTAGCCGGGTCAACGGGGTGGTGCGATGAGCATAATCAGCGATGAAGGTCCGGTAGTAATTGGCGAACCCCAGGAAACGTTGTAGGTCCTTGCGGTTCCGGGGTGCCGCCCATTCTTGAACCGCTGTCACCTTCCCCGGGTCCATTTGCACCCCATCCGGGGAGAGACGGTGACCAAGGAAGTCCACAGTCCGCTGATGGAACTCGCACTTGCTGAGCTTTGCGTACAAACGGTGCTCACGCAAGCGTTGCAGCACGGTCCGGACATGTCCCTCATGGCGAGCCGGGTCACGGGAGTAAATCAGTATGTCATCCAAATACACCACCACGTACTTGTCTAACAAGTCCTGAAACACGTGGTTGATGTAGCGTTGGAACACAGCAGGCGCGTTGCACAAACCGAACGGCATAACCAAATATTCGAACTGCCCGTACCGGGTCCCAAACGCTGTCTTCCACTCATCCCCGGCTCGGATCCAAATCAAGTTGTAGGCCCCCCGGAGGTCCAGCTTGGTGAACACCTGTGCCCCTTGCACCCGCTCCAGCAGCTCCGAGATAAGGGGCAAGGGGTACCGATCTGGGACGGTAATTTTGTTCAGGGCTCGGTAGTCATGGCAAGGGCGGAGTTCCCCACATTTCTTCTTAACGAAAAGCACTGGTGCCGCGGTAGGCGAGGTGGAAGGCCTAATGAACCCACGCTCCAGGTTCTTGCGCAAGAAGTCCTGCAAAGCCTCGCGCTCTGGCTCTGTTAGAGAATATAAGCGACTCACTGGTAAAGGCGCTCCGGGTTGGAGGTCTATGCCGCAGTCAAAAGGCCGATGCGGCGGCAGCTGGTCTGCCCCCCGTTCCTCGAACACGTCCTGGTAGTCCTGATACACGGCTGGGAGCGTGGGTGCTGCCTCCTCTGAGGGCGCGGCCGCCAGCGTCCCGGATTGAGCATGGGAACATGGGTCTGGGAAGTGCACGGTCCGTTTGACCCAGTCAATCTGAACGTTGTGGGCTTCCAGCCAGTCCATCCCGAGCACCAGGGGGAAGCGGGGCATAGAGGCAATGTCCAAAGTGCGCAACTCCCGGTGCTGCTGGAAACACAGGACCAGGGGCTGGGTCTCCTGAGTAACGGCACCTGAACACAGAAGTCGTCCGTCAATCGCTTCCACCTGGACCGGTACTGGCTTGTTCCGAAGTGGCACCTGATGATGGGCGGCAAAAGCAGCGTCCATATAGGAGCGGGTTGCCCCTGAATCTACCAAAGCATGGGTGTGGATCCAGGGCCCACCTGGAGGGTATAAACGTACCGAAACCATAAGATGTTGCAAGTCCATTGGTGCAGGCCCATTCTGCGCGGTTTGGGACCCCCGGTAGCTAGGGCCATCAGCTACTGGGGTTTGGCGGTTTCCCTGCGGCTGGCGTTTCTCAGGGCAAGACCGAGCGAAGTGTCCACTTCCGCCACAGTAAAGACAGAGATTTCCCTCCCGACGCCGCGCCTTCTCTGCGGGGGAAAGGCGTGGCCGCACTGCCCCGAGCTGCATAGGCTCCTCCGTTAAATCAGTTGTGACCGTGGGGCTGCCGGAAAACGCTGGTGCCGTGAACTGGAAGTGCCGGCGACCCCGGGCCTGACGACGATCCTCCAACCGGTCGTCTATTTGTAGACTCCGTTGAATGAGAGTGTCTAGCGTGGTGGGGCGTTCCATTGTGGCCAACTGATCCAGTACCTCGTCCGAAAGCCCTTCGAGATACTGGTCCCGCAGTGCCGAATCATTCCAGGTCAAGTCCTGTGCCAACAGCCGAAACTCCGTGGTATATGCGGCCACCGTGGACTTGCCCTGTTTCAAACGCCGAATCGCCCGGTTGGCTTGACTCCCTTTCTGGGGGTTGCCGAACGCGGCCTCCAAACGATTGCAAAACCCCGTATAGTCTGCCAGCAAGGGGGAGTCTTGCCTGAGTAGCGGCAATGCCCACTTGGCCGCCTGGTCCTTTAACAAACTAATCAAAAAGTGCACCTTGGTGCGGTCGTCAGGGAAGTTCCGGGCTCGCCCCTGAATATACAGCTTGGCCTGGGCCAGGAACATGGGAAAGCTGGCCGGGGCTCCATCAAATTTCTCAGGTAAAGCCACTGGGTACTTGCCAGGCGCCGGGGCGTCGGCCCCAGGAGCCGGTAGGGCTTCCAAGCGTTGCTGAAGTGCCACAACCGCGTCACTGAGCTGCTGCACGGTGTGAGTCAAGGCCTGGTTCTCCTGGGCCAAAGTCACCAGTGCAGCCGCCTGGTCAGCCATGGCCTCTGGCTCTTCCCGAATGCACCCCTACGAAGGGGGAGTGCGGGTGTGGCGGGAGCAAACTGTGCTGGTCCCGGGGGTAAGGTACCGTGAGTGTAGCAGAGTCCACACGAAGAGGGGCGAGGTCCGATGCAGAGAGCCGGGCGGGGAACAGGAACGCTGGAACAGAAGGCTGAGCAGGTAACAGGAACGCCGGATGGTCGGGAACAGGAGGCCGAGCAGGGAACAGGAGTACTGGATAGTCAGGAACAGGAAGCCGAGCAGGGATCAAGAACACAGGAAGGTCCGTAGCCAACAACGACGTTGCTCCCGCAACCTGGGGCCGGCCTGACTGGGCTTTTATCCTCTTCTAAGGTCAGGGGCGGTCCCGACCCCCAGGAGCCCCGCCTCCTCTGGCCTTAAGGCGAGCACTCCTCCTGGGGGCAACCAGTTCCCTTCGCCTCTCTGCCCTAAGCCTCTGCAGATCAGGAGAGGCCGAAGGGTTACTGGGCCCTGGAGGAGGCTCACCTGTGGCCACTGAGTCATCAAGCCCCTCTGGGGCCAGAAGGACTTCACCTGGGGCCAGCTCCTGATGCACTGCCACAGGTGCAGGCTCCTCAGCATCTAGGCCTTGCCCCAGTTCAGCCGGCCCTGGAGGCGGGGACTCCTGTGCAGGCTGGGATTCCTCTGTTTCATCCTCCGAATCGGAATCCCAGGCCATCACAGTAGGTCTTGTGTCTTCCAATGCTTTGCGATGAGAATTCTTGCTGCTGCTGTAGCATACATAAAAAAAGTTCTATCCTTCTTTAACACCGATTGGCCAACTATGCCCAGGAGAAAGGCCTCTGGTTTCTTCGGGAAAATATATTTAAATACCTTTATCAGTTCATTATATATCATTTCCCAGAAAGCCTTAATCCTTGGGCACGTCCACCAAAGGTGAAAAAATGTACCTTCAATTTCTTTACATTTCCAACATTTGTTATCGAGCAAGTAATATATTTTTGCAAGCTTGACTGGAGTCATGTACCACCTGTACATCATTTTCATAATATTCTCTCTTAGGGCATTACATGCCGTGAATTTAATCCTGGTGGTCCACAACTTCTCCCAGTCAGCAAACATAATGTTATAGCCTATATCTTGTGCCCATTTTATCATTGCAGATTTTACCGCTTCTTCCTCAGTATTCCATTTCAACAGCAGATTATACATTCTTGATAGTATCTTAGCATTGGGTTCTAACAATTCTGTTTCTAACTTTGATTTTTCCACCTGGAAACCAATTTTTTTTTATCCAAGTTATAAACCTCTCTTATTTGAAAGTAATGTAACCAGTCTCACACCTTCTCTTTAAGTTTGTCATAGCTCTGCAATTTCAGTTTGTCACCTTCCTGTTCTAGAATTTCCCAATATTTTGGCCATTTAACCTCCATGTTGAGTTTTTTCAAAGCTTTCGCTTCCATAGGTGATAGCCACCTTGGGGTTTTACTCTCCAGAAAATCTTTGTACCTTGTCCAGACATTAAACAATGCTTTCCTGACAATATGGTTTTTAAATGCCTTATGTGCTTTTACCTTGCCATACCATAAATATGCATGGCACCCAAATATGTTATCATACCCTTCAAGATCCAAAACATCTGTATTCTCAAGAAGTAGCCATTCCTTCAGCCAGCAAAAGGCTGCTGACTCATAATAAAGTTTAAAGTCTGGCAGGGCAAACCCCCCTCTGTCTTTGGCATCAGTAAGGATCTTAAATTTTATTCTGGGCTTTTTGCCCTGCCAGACAAATCTAGATATATCTCTTTGCCACTTCTTGAAACAGTCCATCTTATCAATAATTTGCAATGATTGAAATAAAAATAACATTCTCGGCAATACATTCATCTTAATAACAGCAATTCGACCCAGCAAGGAAAGCTTCAGATTCGTCCAAATTTCTAGATCTTTTTTCACCTCTGACCAGCATTTCTCATAGTTGTCTTTAAATAGGTTCACATTCTTGGATGTCTATGATTCTATGATTCTATGATTCTATGATTCTAAATACAAACTTTTTTAAAAAAGGATTTTTACACCACAAACTCTTTCCCCAGTGTTCTATCGCAAACTGTTCCCCCAAGGAAAACACCCTAGCAGTTTCTTGCTGCAGCCCCAGCCCCAGCCCCAGCCCCAGCCCCAAACCTCACCCTGCCAGCCCCACAAATCCCACTCCCAGTCAAGTTCCTTCTCCTCTATAAGTACCCGGAAGCCTAATTTTCAACAACTGTGTCTTTCCTCAGTTGCTCCTAATCCTGCAGATATCCTCCACCTGCTGTCCAGGGACCCAATACAGCATCTATGCAAGAGGGAAATCCAGAGGCCTGACATCAGCACACCCTGTGGCATGACTGCACAGCCTATAGTGGCAAAGGACTGAGGACCCCCGAAATTTTAAAGAAGGGGTGGGCCCCTTCAAAATTCCCTGGGACAGTGAGACTTTAACACTCCCTATGGTGTGCTTGAGATATCTAGGGGGTCAAGGTACTCCCAAAATTTTCAATAGGCGTGGGCCCCCTCAAAAATCCCTGGGATCACACAATGTCAGCACACCCCCATGGTGTGCTTGTGACATATACAGGATGGGGAGGCCAAGGACCCCAAATTTTCAAGGGGGTGCCCCCCTCAAAATGCCCTGGAGCAGTGTGATGTCAGCACATGCCATCTAAGGGGACATGGGCTGAGGGCCCCCAAAATGTTGAAGGGTCCCCCTCAAAATTCCCTAGGGTCATGTCATGCAATTTCAGCACACCACATGGTGTTCTTGTGCCATCTAGGGGGACATTGGCTGAGGGGTCCCAAAATGTTGAAGCGCCCCCCCAAAATTACCTGGGGTCATGCAATTTCAGCACACCCCATGTTGTGCTCATGCCGTCTAGGGGGACATGGGCTGAGGGCCCCCAAAATGTTGAAGCGCCCCCCCCAAAAAAATATTCCCTGGGGTCATGCAATTTCAGCACACCCCATGTTGTGTTCATGCCGTCTTGGGGGACATGGGCTGATACCGTGGGATGCACCACTGAATTTTTCTTCAAACATCTGTGGGCCTGGTGTGACACAATATCAAATTTCATTGGACAACATTGTTTTTCACACATGCATGCTTCTCTTCCCCCCTTAAAATGGAAGCAACTAAGTAAAGATACACTGCCTCCGATTCTCATAACCCTTAGATTTTCATAGGCAGCTGTCTGCAAAGGTCATCCATCAGGGCGACCAAGACTGACTCAGTTCTTCGGCCAGGATTGAACCCAGATGGGCATGGATTTAAATCATCTGTGTTTTCCAAGAATTCTTGTAGCTGCCCCACTGCTATCGCCTCCTATGACTAGGCGGACAATGACCTTTTAACACACTGAAAGCTCCCAAGTCCAAAAGGTGTGAAGGGGGCCAACTCCCACTTGCACGGGCAAAGGCACTTTATCTGCGACTGGTGCCACCCACCCAAGCCACTGTTTGAACGGCTGAGATCATAGAATCATAGAATCATAGAATGGGAAGAGACCACAAGGGCCATCGAGTCCAACCCCCTGCCAAGCAGGAAACACCATCAGAGCACTCCTGACATATGGTTGTCAAGCCTCTGCTTAAAGACCTCCAAAGGAAACATCACAATATCATACTCTGGGAAGGTACTGTCAGTACAGGACTGGACCAGAGCAGGCAGTCTGAATTGTCAACCATTTTGCATTCTATATTCCCTATCTTTTAAACAACCCTCGTTTGTTGCGGCAGTTTTGCGGCTCTTAAAAGCCAGACGGGTACTAGCAGCAGGACCAACCTACACCCCTCAGCTGTTTAGAACCTTCCTTAGGCACAATTTATGCATGATCTTTGTTTTGCAGCCTTTTCAGAGCATGAGGTTAATCCCCCGTTCTCCTTGTTTTCCTAAAGAAAATGAGATTTTCAATCTTTCTGGGGGGTTTTCAATTTTTTTTATTGATTTTCCAGCTCCGAGACAGAGCACTCTGCATTTTTTGCCATTTGGGTGCAATCAAACTGCAGATTCTGAACTACACATGGGCTGATACCCCGGGATGCACCACTGAATTGTTCTTCAAAAATCTGTGCTTTCTTATTTCTTCACCTTTTTGTTTCCTCATCGTCTTTTACAAAGGAAATGGGGCTGCTGCAGTTGGACAGTTGCCTTACTTGGTCATATGGCCCAAATGGTTGGAGGCCCATGGTCTTAAAGCTTAAGACATGCCTGCAAGGAGGTGTGGGCCAGCTCTGACACAGAGCACGATGCATTTGCTGCCATGTGGGTGCAATCAAACTGCAGAATCTGAACTACACGTGGGCTGATACCCCGGGATGCACCACTGAATTTTTCTTCAAAAATCTGGGGGTACACCACCTAAGCTTTGAGCTACCTCTCCAATAGTGACCCATCAACACCAAACAGTTTGCCGTTGGCTTCCTTAGCAAAGTAAACAGTAGTAAAGTAAACTGCGCTATTAACTGACAAGGCCAAGCAGGCGTTAAAGATGTCTGTGCAAATAAATCTTCAGAACAGAAATGGCTGTGAGCCTGGAACGTTATCTCTGCTAGCTTTGGCAGCACCCACTCCTTACAGCATGACTCGACTCTTCTGCTGAAAGCTAGAGAGAGGAACTAAAAGCAGAAAATGGAGAAGGAGCTTTCTGAGCTGCGTAAGCGGAATGCCGGACTGGACCTGCAGTCGCGTCTGGAGGAATGCAGAGCTGCTCAAGGTGGAGCCACAGGTGGGCTACTAGCGAGGGGCAAAGGTGCGTGGGTGGAAAAGTTTAATGGCGATCCGGAGGCTTATTGTGATTTTAAGACGGAGATGAAATATTTTTTGGAGCTTGAAGCAGCTCAGTTTGCCAACGATGCTCAGAAAGTTGCTCACATAATTAGGCTCCTGTCGGGGGGGGGGGCTGGGCTAAAAGTTGGGTCAGGCCGTTAATTGCCTCTAATAATGAAGCGCATCGAAGTCTGCCTAAGTTTTGGCAAGCGATGGACTTTATCTACGCAGATCAAAGTTTAATTGACAAGACGCAGGAGGAGCTTTTGGCTTTGAAGCAAGGCAAATCTACGGTGCGTAGTTACTGGTCAGAATTCGCTATGCTTGTGCACAAACTGGGATGGGATTTGGAATCAGAGCCTGTGCAAGCTTTGTTTAAGGCTGGACTGAACACCGAAGTTAAGGATGAGCTTGCTAGGGCCCCCCGTCCAAAGGATATGGGTGAGTTAACGAAGGCTGCTCTTGCGGTGGGGCTGAGGCAGGAAGCCAGACTGCGGGAAAGGAAAAAGGGCAAGGGCCGGAGTTTCCATGGTAACCACATTCCTGAAATGCTGGCAGCTGCTTCCGAAGGTCAACAACAGCCGGAGCCCATGGAAATAGACTCAGCCCGTGCGCAGGAAGGTTCGAAAGCTCAACGGCCGGGTGGCAAAGAGAAGAAAGACTGGCAAGCTGCCAAGAGATCTTTTTTTCTGTCAGAAAACGGGGCACTTTGCCAGAGTGTGTCCGGAGCGTCGTAACTGGCAGGGTGTGATGGCCTGGGAATCTGATTCAGAGACTGAACCGGAGGAATCCCAGCCTGCACAGGAGTCCCCGCCTCCAAGGCCGGCTGAGCCGGGGCAGGGCCTTGAATCTGAAGCGCCTGCACCTGTGCCAGATCCTCAGGAGCAGACACCAGATGAATCCACTCTGGCTCCGGAGGTGATTGAGGACCAATTGCCTACAGGTGTGCCTCTCCCAGCCCTGTCAGGGGAAGGTGAGCCTCCCCCTGGGTCCAGTAACCCTCCAGCCTCTCCTGAGCTGCAGAGGCTCAGGGCAGAGAGGCGGAGGGAACTGGGTTCTCTCAGGACGAGTGCTCGCCTTAAGGCCAGGAGAGGCGGGTCACCTGTGGGCCGGGACCGCCCCTGGCCTCAGAGAAGATAAAGGCCAGTCAGCCCGGTCCCAGGTTGCGGGAGCAACGTCGTTGGAAACCTGTTTCTGCCAGCACCCAGACCTGTTCTTCCAGAGTTCTCGACCTTGCCTGGCCCCTCGCTTTGGACCCCGCTTCGCCCTTGGGTGGACAGTCTCCAGAGCCTCGACCCAGGACCGGACTCTGACCACACCTCACTGTAACCTCCCCCCGGGACCAGCACACAGGGAATGGTTGGGGCCACCCAGCAGGCAGAGGCAGAGGAACCCCAGACTTCGGGAAACGAGGAAGCCTGGCTGGTGGTGAACCAAGGCAACAGCTAGGCGGGAGCACTTCCGGGGTGGCGCCACCGGCAATGGCGGACTCCCTCTGAAACGGAGGGACAAGCTCTGCGCGAAACGGGTCTTTCCCGCTACGGCGAAGCGGGGACCCTTTAGAAATCGCAGGTGGATGAAGCCTGTGACCTTGGGACTCGGCGGGCACCCTTAGCGCCCCCCCAACCCGCAAAGGAGCCCAATAACGGGCTCCGAAGCGAAGAGGGGGAAGTGGTGCGGTGCTGAGAGTCTACCGCTATTTCCGTGGAGTGAAGCCGCACAGCCACTGCCGGAGAGCGCTGCCTTCTTCTTGGACAATTTGGATTCTAAAAACAACCACTGTGAGTACCTAAACTCAGGAAAATCGAACCACAATTTAAGGAACTGGGAAAAGAAAGGAATTGGACTCAAAAATGCATTGCAATTCGGTACTGAAACGGGAAGGTCTAACAGGAAGTCAACCTTCCTTTTTTTGTAATTTGAACAAAGCAAAGACAAAGTAAACTAGAGTTTTGAAAATCATTTTAAAGGAGTGGATTTCATCATCTAAAATAGCTGAACCCCCCCCTTCGGCAGCAGGATGAGAAGGGGGTGCTTTCTTTGGACTGTTTTATCCTGCAGAAGTAAGTTTAAAACAAAGTAATTTTCCACCCTCCTGACCCAGGGAGCGGGGTGTCAGGACTGACGTTTGAAGCTCATTGACCAGGACAGAAGCTGTTTGACAGATAGTTAAAAGAAGGGGGGGGGAGCTGCGATTCCACTGTTTCTTTTTGCAACTTAAAAATAACAACGATTGACAAAGTATCTAAAAGTAAAAGAAACTTTGGGGCTGGATTTGTAACAGAAGTTTTCCCTCTAGGGGGAGATAGTGAAACTGTAACTAGGGATTTTCCAGCCGTTACAGTATAACCTGTGGGAATTGAATGGTGACCTTGAAGGACAATGTACTCAGAAATGTTGTTGTGCGCTTTTCTCAAAACAAATGCTCTACTGGAAGAATTCCATGAGGGAATGAATTTGATGACTGACTTGGTTGGGAACCTTAAGCAGACTGTGGGAAATCTTGGACAGGCAGTAGAAAAAAAGTATGGAGTTTACCCAGGATTTATACCAAGATTGTGTCTTGTTAGAACAGAAGAAAGAAGAGGATTCTGCTGAACCTTGGGAGTCAGAAATGGAGCCACAGACGGAGGTTGCGGCCCTGCAGGAACATGAATCTTTGGAATTGGCAACTGGCTTTCGAAAAAATCAGACTCGGAAAGAAGAAGTTTGGATTGGACTGGAAATGGGGGGTTGGATTGACCCCCCTGAGCAGGGACATATGGACTTTCCGAGTCTGGTAGTGGACTGTGAGAGGCTTGGAGATATGGGGATTCCAAAGTTTGGAGGGGCTTTGAAACATGCTTTTAAGTACTACATGGAGCTCAGTTTGGACTGTGGAAAAGGGACCTTTTGGTTGGAAGGAGCATTATTAAATTGGAGATCACACGAGTGAAAAGAAAATATGAAGAAAAACAGTGGAAGGGACGTGGAAGAGATTTAAGAGCCTCGGATATAAGATCACCAGGTTAATGTGCCAGTTTAATGGGATAAATGGACTGACAAACCCGGGACCTGGGGGATGGGACGTTGGATGAAGATTTTCTTTATCTTTATTTTTTATTTTTTGTTATTAGGATTATCCTACATAATTGATGAATACTAGATGGATGTATGAAATGAAACTGCTTGGCTCTGGTATAAAAGTTTAAGGGATTAGGAAAGAATATAATGGTTAAGAGAAGTTATTAAAAATAAGATTTAGGTTAGACTTCCGGAGGCGGCGCCATCGGCAATGGCGGAATCCCTCTAAGTCGGAGGGAGAAGCTCTGCAGAAATCGGGTCTCCCTGCTACAGCGAAGCGGGGGACCCTTCCGAAAACCGCAGGCAAGGGAAGCCTGCGACCGTGGGACTCGGCGGGCACCTTTTGCACCCCCCCGTTTGGTGAAGGGACTCGGCAAAGAGTCCCGGAGCGAGACGGGTGTGTGGCGCGGTGCTGAGAGTTGATCGCTACTTCTGCGGAGTGAAGCTGCACAGCTGATGCCGGAGAGCGCTGACCTTTTTCCTTTGAGATTTCGGCTTTCAAACTACAACCCGTGAGTAAGACTTTCTAAGAATCGGGAGATCAAAGGATTGGCTTGCCTTTGATCGACGCAACGAACTTGAATTTGGCACTGAAGCGGGAAGGCGCAAAAAGGAAGTCCGTCTTCCGGTTTTGTAAACAGGATTAAAGCAAAGACTTTTGAAGCTAGAGCTGGGGAAGCAGAACTAAGAGGAGTTAAATTTTAGTGCCAGATACAAGAACTCCCTCTTAGAGTGAGGGGGAGAAGGAAATTTTGGACTTGAGGATAAGAAAGTGAGGAAAAAGACCACTGCTTAATCCCTGATATTGGTCTGCCAGAGACAGTAAGAAAGTGTTGCACCGTTTATAAACATTTGTAACTGTTTGTGAACACTCTGCATTTGACCTGGAAAGGACTCTTTGTAACTGTTGCCTTTTATTGAAAAAGTGAAAGTTAAAAAGGGCAGGACTGCTTTTGGAAAAAAAGTTGCCCTGAAAGTAACATTGTTGCCAAGGTGCTCCCCTAGAGGAGGCCTGGGATATAGCTGGGGATTTTCCATTACAGCTGGCCTGGAAACTTTCTCAGCAGAAAAGAAATTTGACTGTGTGAGTGCCCTTGAATTCTAAAGATAAAGTAATGGATCAGGAAAACCCCCAGCCTTCAAGGATAAAAACTAGACTGCAGCAACGAAGACAATCAATAGTAGTGCCTCCTGTCCTAGAAAAAGAAGATACTGGGCAGCCTGGAGCAAAAAGTACGGGCTCTGAAGAGACACTAAATGCATCATTAGACAAAATATTTGGAGCTTTGGAAAAATTGTCAGCTAAAATGGACTTAAATACTACAACTATCAGCTCCAATACTCAGGCCGTTGATCGATTGTTGCAGGAATCTAAATTGACAAGGAAAATTGCCGATGAAGCTAAAGAAAAGGTGCTGGCGGTAGAAGGAAAATTACAGCCAATTAATAAACAATTAGAAGACCATAAGGCACAACTGTCCTTAATTGAATTGAGAGATAAACAGGCTAATTTAAGGATCAGGGCGGTACCGGAATTGGAAGAAGGCAAACTGAGTGACTTTCTTACACAGGAATTTGAAGAATTCTGGGGCCTTGATCCAGAGAAAGATTTCAAGATAGTGACAGCCTTCAGACTTGGCAAAGGGAATAAAGGGGGAAGAAAGAACAAGGTAAGAGATTGTTTGATTACACTCAGATCTAAAGAAGAGAGGGACAAAATACTGGGCCTACATTACCAGAAATCATTGGAAATAGAGGATTCCAGGATAGAAATTTTTAAAGATATCCCAAAATATCTATTGGACCTCAGAGCCAACTACGGAGACCTGGTGAACTTGTTAAGAAGAAACAGTGTCATCTTCAGGTGGGAATTTCCCCAGGGGCTGTCTTTTACTTACAGAGGGAAAAAGGTGAAGATAAGATCAGAGGAGGATAAAGTGAGATTCCTGAAGGATCACGAGGAAGATCTACAAAAAGAGGCAGAGGGAAAAGAACCAAAATTAAAACCAGGAGTTTTGGACCTAGCAAAGCTACCACTGGGACTGGACAAACCAGAAGTGATACCACCCACAGACCAAGAACAAGCACTGGGAGCAGTCGGAGGAGAAGCAGAATAACCATACAATGTCTCTGCAGGTACTAAGTTGGAACATTCGAGGTTTGAACTCCCCCGATAAGAGGAAAAGAATCTTTCATCTATTGAAAAAGGAAAAATTGGACTTGATATGTTTGCAAGAAACCCATGTGACTAGAACACACAGGAAAGTATTAATTAACAAAAGATTAGGACGAGAATTTATTTCATCAGACAAAGTTAAAAAGAGAGGAGTGGTGATTTAGGCAAAAGAAAGTTTATCACCTAAATTTGTCTTTAAAGATGACCAAGGAAGATTTGTGGCTATTGAAATACAATTTCAAGGTGAGAAATTCTTGATAGTAGGGATATATGCACCAAATGAGGGGAAATCAGAATTTTATAAGAAACTGCATGAGACATTGTTGGACTTTATGGACTTTAACATCATTATGTTTGGAGATATGAATGGAGTGGTATCGACAAATATGGATAAGTGACAAATACAAGTGGTGACAAAAGACGGAAGACTACCGAAAACTTTTTTTGAAATGACAGACAATATGGACTTAATTGACATCTGGAGAACTAAGAACCCCCTAGGTAGAGAGGGGACATTCTTTTCTGAAGCCCAAAAGACTTGGACAAGGATTGACCAAATCTGGATAACCAGAGGAATGGCTCCTAAGATCCGAAAAGTGGAAATCTGCCCAAAAACTTGCTCCGACCATAATCCTGTGAAAATGGAAATGAAACCAACATTGACTGGTTCCTTCAGATGGAGGATGAACGACACCTTGTTTAGAGATCCAGAAATCACCAAGAAGGCCCAAAAAATTATAAAAGACTATTTTGAGATAAATCTGAAGACCACAGTGGAAAAAAGAACAATCTGGGACGCAAGCAAAGCCGTAATGAGAGGGTTTTTGATTCAGCAAAATGCAATAAAAAGGAGAACCCAAAATGAGAAAAAAGAGAAGATTTTGGAGAAAATAAGAGAAGGAGAGAAAAAACTTAGAGCTAAACCAAAATCACAAGAGATTTTGAGAGAAATTAAGTCATATCAAGTACAATATATGAAAATGATAAATCAGCACATTGAATGGAAAGTTAAACAGATGAGACAAAAGACCTTCGAATCAGCTAATAAATGTGGAAAGCAACAGCTTCAGCATGGCAGCTGAAGAAGAGACAAAAACTAAACACGGTTACCAATCTTGAAGTGGATGGAAAGAATATTCAAAATCCACAGATTAGAAGCTGCTTCCAGAGATATTTTAAACAACTCTATACACAAGGGCCGCAGATTGAGTCGAAAATTGATCAATTTCTGAAAACTAATGGATTACAAAAAATTTCTCAAGAAAACAAAGTATTATTGAATTACAAAATAACTGAACAAGAGGTGGAAGGCGTGATTCAGAATATGCAACTGGGCAAATCTCCAGGGCCTGATGGATTAACCTCCAAGTATTACAGAACTTTGAAAGACTATTTACCGTACTTTTCGCACCATAACACTCAGTTTTTCCCCCCTAAAAGGTAAAGGGAAATGTGTCTGCGTGTTATGGAGCGAATGCAGGCAGGAGGAGCCACTCTTGCTGGCTGTTCCGCAGCCTCTCTTCCTCCGCTTGGCTTGCTGAGAAGCCGGCAACAGCTGAGCAACAGCTGAGTGTCGGGAGACAGCCTCTCTTCCTCCTGTCTGCCTGCTCTATGGCTTTTTGGCGAGGTGGTAGAAGGGAGGCAGCTCGGAAGCCGGCAAGAGCTGCACGTGTAAAAGCCAAGGTGGGGAAAAGGAGACAGCCTCTCTTCCTCCTGTCTGCCTGCTCTATGGCTTTTTGGAGAGGTGAGCGCTCGGAAGCCGGCAAGAGCTGCACGTGTAAAAGCCAAGGTGGGGAAAGGGAGACAGCCTCTCTTCCTCCTGTCTGCCTGCTCTATGGCTTTTGGAGAGGTGGGGCATTCCCCTTCCGTCCCTCCCCCAGCACCTCACAGGTAAATTCAAACAAAGCAGCTTACAAGGCTCATGTCCCTGAGTCTCCTCCTCCTCTTTTTGCTCCGGTTCGAGGCAAGGCAGCTGCACAAATGTGAGTTCCCCCTCTCTCTTCCTTCCTTCCCTCCCTCCCTCCCTCTTCCAGCTTCAAAAAATATTGGGGGACAGCCAGGTAAGCCCCACTCACATACCACAATGGGGGTGGGGGATGACTCCCTCAAATATTTAATGGGGGGGGTGAAGGCACCTAGGCCTATAGGAGTTGGCTGCTTTGCCTAGGACAAGTGTGAGCCCCCCCTCCTCTTCCTTCATCACTGTATTGGAGATACCATACATTACTGACAGTTCCTTCATTCACGTGGTTACAGAGCATGGATCCACATGGATCCTCAGATTTTTGCACTGGGTCACCCCAAATTCACCATCAGATCACATAGCATGTCCATGGCTACAGCTTGTACCAAATAAATCACACACCCACTGTTGCCTGGGGTCGCAGTGGTGCAAAAACGTGGTTACAAAGCACGGATCCACATAGATCCTCAGGATTTTTGCATTGGGCTACCCCAAACTCACCGTCAGATCACATGTCTGTGGCCACAGCATGAACCACAAAAATCATACATCCACTGTTTCGTTTAGAATTTTTTTTCTTGTTTTCCTCCTCTAAAAACTATGTGCGTGTTATGGTTGGGAGCGTGTTATAGAGCGAAAAATACGGTAATTCAACCATTAAAGGAGGTTTGCAATGAAATTATGGACGGGGAAAAGGCGCCGGAGACGTGGAAAGAAGCTTATATCACACTTATACCGAAAACTGAGTCTGAAAAGACACAACTTAAGAACTATCGCCCCATATCCCTACTTAACATGGATTATAAAATCTTTGCAGATATATTGGCTAGAAGACTGAAAAAAGTTTTGGCAGAGGTGATACATAAAGACCAGGCCGGCTTTCTCCCTGGAAGACATCTATCGGACAATACGAGGAATATAATTAACATTCTGGAAAAGCTGCAGGTGAACATTAACACAAAAGCAGTCTTGATTTTCGTAGATGCGGAGAAAGCCTTTGACAACATTTCCTGGAGTTTTATGAAGAAAAATCTTCAGGGGATGGGGGTTGGACAAAACTTTGAAAATGGTATAGGTGCGATATATTCTGAACAAAAAGCTAAATTGATAGTAAACAATGTGGTTACAGAAGAGTTTAAAATAGAGAAAGGGACACGACAAGGTTGCCCAATTTCCCCACTGCTTTTCATTTCGGTCCTGGAGGTTTTGCTAAACATGATTAGAAGGGACCATTTGATTCAAGGTATTCAGGTTGGAGTTAAACAATACAAACCTAAATCTTTTGCAGATGATCTCGTTATGACATTACAGGAGTCGATATCCAGCACTAAGAGGGCCCTAGAAGTAATCCAGGATTTTGGTCAAGTGGCAGGCTTTAAATTGAACAAATTGAAAACTAAGGTTTTGGAGAAAAAATTGATGCCGATAGAGAAAGAGAGGTTTCAGAAAGAGACAGACTTAACATTAGTAAAGAAGGTAAAATACCTGGGGGTGAATAGAGTTGGAAGAGACCACAAGGGCCATCGAGTCCAACCCCCTGCCAAGCAGGAAACACCATCAGAGCACTCCTGACATATGGTTGTCAAGCCTCTGCTTAAAGACCTCCAAAGTAGGAGACTCCACCACACTCCTTGGCAGCAAATTCCACTGTCGAACAGCTCTTACTGTCAGGAAGTTCTTCCTAATGTTTAGGTGGAATCTTCTTTCTTGTAGTTTGGATCCATTGCTCCGTGTCCGCTTCTCCGGAGCAGCAGAAAACAACCTTTCTCCCTCCTCTATGTGACATCCTTTTCTATATTTGAACATGGCTATCATATCACCCCTTAACCTCCTCTTCTCCAGGCTAAACATGCCCAGCTCCCTTAGCCGTTCCTCATAAGGCATCGTTTCCAGGCCTTTGACCATTTTGGTTGCCCTCCTCTGGACACGTTCCAGTTTGTCAGTGTCCTTCTTGAATTGTGGTGCCCAGAACTGGACACAGTACTCCAGGTGTGGTCTGACCAGAGCAGAATACAGTGGCACTATTACTTCCCTTGATCTAGATGCTATACTCCTATTGATGCAGCCCAGAATTGCATTGGCTTTTTTAGCTGCCGCGTCACACTGTTGGCTCATGTCAAGTTTGTGGTCAACCAAGACTCCTAGATCCTTTTCACATGTACTGCTCTCAAGCCAGGTGTCACCCATCTTGTATTTGTGCCTCTCATTTGTTTTGCCCAAGTGCAATACTTTACATTTCTCCCTGTTAAAATTCATCTTGTTTATTTTTGCCCAGTTCTCTAATCTGTCAAGGTCGTTTTGAAGTGTGATCCTGTCCTCTGGGGTGTTAGCCACCCCTCCCAGTTTGGTGTCATCTGCAAATTTGATCAGGATGCCCTTGAGTCCATCATCCAAGTCGTTGATAAAGATGTTGAATAAGACCGGGCCCAAGACAGAACCCTGTGGCACCCCACTAGTCACTCTTTTCCAGGATGAAGAGGAACCATTGATGAGCACCCTTTGGGTTCGGTCAGTCAGCCAGTTACAAATCCACTGAGTGGTAGCATAGTCAAGACCGCATTTTACCAGCTTCTTTACAAGAATATCATGGGGCACCTTGTCAAATGCCTTGCTGAAATCAAGGTAGGCTACATCCACTGCGTTCCCTTCATCTACCAGGCTTGTAATTCTGTCAAAAAACGAGATCAGGTTAGTCTGACATGACTTATTTTTCAGAAATCCATGCTGACTATTGGTGATCACAGCATTCCTTTCTAGGTGCTCACAGACTGTTTGCTTAATGATTTGTTCCAGAATCTTCCCTGGTATTGATGTCAGACTGACTGGGCGGTAATTATTTGGGTCCTCTCTTTTCCCCTTTTTGAAAATAGGGACAACATTTGCCCTCCTCCAGTCTGCCGGGACTTCGCCTGTTCTCCAGGAATTCTCAAAGATGACTGCCAGTGGTTCTGAGATCACATCTGCCAGTTCTTTTAATACTCTTGGATGCAGTTCATCTGGCCCTGGAGACTTGAATACATCTAAACTAGCCAAATATTCTTGTACTATCTCCTTAGTTATTCTGGGCTGTGTTTCCTTTGCTGAATCATTTGCTCCAAATTCTTCAGGTCGGGCATTGTTTTCTTTATCGGAGAAGACTGAGGCAAAGAAGGCATTGAGTAGTTCAGCCCTTTCTGTGTCCCCTGTTTGCATTTCACCATCTTCTCCTCTGAGTGACCCCACAGTTTCTTTGTTCTTCCTTTTGCTACGAACATACCCATAAAAGCCTTTTTTGTTGCTTTTAACCTCTCTAGCAAGCCTGAGTTCATTCTGTGCTTTAGCTTTTCTGACTTTGTGTCTACACGTGCTGGCTATTTGTTTGAATTCCTCTTTGGTGGTTTCCCCCCTTTTCCATTTTTTGTACACATCCTTTTTTAATCTTAATTCAGTTAAAAGTTCTTTAGATAGCCACCCTGGCTTCTTTAGGCACCTTCCATGTTTCCGTCTCATTGGTATTGCCTGACGTTGTGCTTTTAGTATCTCCCTCTTAACAAACTCCCAGCCATCATGAACTCCCTTTCCTTTTAGTATTGTTGTCCATGGGATCTCACCCAGCACTTCCCTAAGTTTTATGAAGTCGGCTTTCTTAAAGTCAAGAAATTGAGTCCTAGTATGCTTGGCTACTCCTTTCCGCTGTATAGTAAACTTCAGAAGAGCATGATCACTCGCGCCTAATGATCCTTCCACTTCTACCCCACTAACCAGGTCATCAACATTGGTTAGGACCAGATCTAAAATGGCTGTTCCTCTTGTTGCTTCTCCCACTTTCTGGACAATGAAGTTGTCTGCAAGGCCAGTGAGGAATCTGTTTGACCTTATGCTCTTGGCTGAGTTTGATGTCCAACAAATATCTGGGTAATTGAAGTCCCCCATTACTACTATCTCCCTTCCTTTTGCATGCTTGGCCATCTGTTCCAGGAAGGCATCATCTATGTCCTCCGTTTGGCTTGGGGATCTATAGTAAACTCCCACAATGAGGTCTCTGTTATTCTTCTCTCCCTTAATTTTGACCCAAATGCTCTCACTTTGGCTTTGAGGATCTAAATCTTGGATCTCTTCACAGGTATACACATCCCTGACATATAACGCCACTCCTCCTCCTTTCTTGTCTGGTCTGTTTCTCTGAAATAGATTGTATCCCCCCATTATTACATTCCAATCGTGGGACTTATCCCACCAGGTTTCAGTGATGCCTATTATGTCATATTTAGTTTGCTGTACCAAGAGCTCAAGCTCATCTTGTTTATTTCCCATGCTATTTATTGATTGATACTTGTGCTAAGACAGACAGAAATAATATTCATTATAAATATATATTTTATAATATACTGAGTTAAAACAGCTACTTAAGCTAAGAAAGAGCAGAAAGAAAGTCAGAAGGAAGAAAATACAAGAAAAAGAGAAAACAAAAGTAGAAGACAAAGGGAAAGAAAGAAAACAACTAAAGGGAGAGACTAGAATAAAAGGACTTCTGGGTCTCAGTAGCTACGTATGATACTGGTTTATAGAAAATAGAATGTTAAAGAGAGTATTTTTTTTCAATCTTCAAATTCAGATACTGCAAGTTCATTTTCTCTTTCACACAAAAGGTCCATAGGAAACTTCCAATCCTTAACAAATGCTAGTAAC
The DNA here is from genome assembly GCF_965113315.1 of Podarcis vaucheri. Taxonomy (NCBI): domain Eukaryota; kingdom Metazoa; phylum Chordata; class Lepidosauria; order Squamata; family Lacertidae; genus Podarcis; species Podarcis vaucheri. Next base: position 394,288 of record NC_138757.1, on the reverse strand, counting down.
GATTTTTCTCTAATTAAACATGTTAGCTTAGCCATCTAAGGCAATGTGGGGTAAAACTCCTGTGGTTGTAGATATTTTTATTTTATTTTTTGCAGCAAGGGAGCAAGGTCATTGAGGCTTTTCCCAGTCCATGAAATTCAGAAGCATTATAAACAAACATTACAATTCAACTTTAGCTTAAACACATTACTACTTTCATCTCGGGTTTCCCCCACCTTAAAAAAGAAAGAAAAAATGCTTTCAGACTACCCAAAAAGGATTAGCAATGAGATTGTAAACTTGAGGACGGGAACTATCTTTTTTGTTTGTGTGTGGGGAAAATTTTTTTACTTAGACATAATATTTGTACCTACTTAACATTTGGTTTATCAGTTTTCCTACTACATAAAGACCAAATATTAATACAACTTTTATAGTAGCAAAAAGCAAAGGCAGCTTTGCATAGCCTATTGCGTTTAGGCGTTATTCAAGCTTAAGCTTTAGGCCCGGACCAAAAATTTCAAAGCCAATGTTTCCAAAAGATTGTGCTGTTTTAATATTAAGTGTGAAAACATTTAAACAATCGTCACTTACAGTTCCCATAGTTGTTTGCTAATAGTAATGGAGAATCTGTGACTCTTTTGGATGCTATTGGGACTCTAGCTGGAAGAGAAGCTGGAAAAGGAATAGCTGGGGAAAGACACAGCTGTTGATAATGAGGCTTCAGCGTTCTTAGAGGAGAAAGGGGCGAGGCAGAAAGGCTTTTGATTTTCTTTCACCCATAGAAGCCCAGCTAATACATTTATATATATTAGAAAATTTCAGTACTTCCTAATCCATGAAATTCAGAAGCTTTATAACGAAACATCGCAGTACACCTTTAGCTTAAACACATCCCTGCTTTTCTCTCTGGTACTGAATGTGGGAAACACCCTATGTGCTTTACAGGCATTTCACACAACCTTGCCATTACTTGATAAGTGTAATTGCGTGTCAAGGTCCCCAAGCCACCCCTCAAATAACTCACAACACACACATAATTTTTCTTTAAGGTTTTTGGCATAATTTTGGCCACAACTTTATTAACATACATGATTGTTAGTGGTTGCTTAGGCATTGGTTAAGACTATCTGTCGTCGTCCCCCCCGCCCCCCGCCTGGGGACAGAACTTACTTCCGGATTCCACCGAAAGCCAGTAAGGGAAAACAATATTGGGGAGAAATGGAGCTGAGCGACAGGCCCTCACTTCTCCCCGCATGCTCCCTAGGGCTTGCCGGTCCTAGCCCCATTCCAGGGATTCGGACAAAAACATGGCAAGCCCCTGGGTTCCTTTAACGGAATTCCCTTTCCGCAGCAGCGTTGGAGGGGCAGGCCCAGCCAGTCCTTGCCCCTCTTCCAACCAATTTGATAACCAATGCCTAACCACAACTTACAAGTTGTGACAATTTGCAGTAGGCAAAAAACAAATCAGCCAGATGGACAAAATTCCTACCAGTCCCCTGCCACAGCAGCAGATGACCCCATGACAGGCATAGCAAGGTCAACGCAGAAAACCCTTAAATTTAGGGCGGGCGGGAAAGAGAAAGTTTCCAAGCTGCGTGCACAGAATATAAAGCATTAGATCCCTCCCACCAAATTGCAACACATAAATTGCCCCAGCAACTCAACCAACTAATCATTGCCACAGGCCAACTTTCCAATCCTGCCTGGCAACCAAGGGGGGGGGGTGGCCTGATAGACCCCACCGCAACCAGCGCTCTCCATTAAGGAGAACACTCTTTGTCACATGAAAGTGGTGGGGCGTGGGTGAGAAGGCAAAACCTGTTTACATCCCAGGGGAAAGATGTAGCCTCTTCGGCTGTGTCTGTCTTTCCAACCAGGGAAATGTTAATGCAATTTGGACTGTAAACAGAGTCAGGTACAGCTGTCCCCATGATCATAGCTGGAAGAAAATTACATCTGTGTCCACAGAAATGCCTGCCAGTGTTTCAGTTCATGCTTACATGCCCACATGTGATTTCAGCTGAAGTCTGCTTATGTGCTAGGGAAATCAAGCAGGCAAACATTTGGCAGCAACTCGCCATGCATTCGTAATGTACAGTACTTCCAGTCTGTAGGATGGTTCAGTTAAGAGAGATGTGATGTTTCGTTTCTCTGTGCCAAGTAACTGCAGCATCACAAGCAAGTTCCCCAGAGGTTGCAAAACTTGACACAAAGATTCCATAAGCCCCTCTGCTTCTCAAAAGGCTAAACTGTGCTCTCGCCTCTTTTTTTTGCTCATTGTTAGTGCCCTCGCGTATGCATCTTGCTTTGTTGGGTTGCCAGGCTCCATAGAATCCTAGAGTTGGAAGAGACCACAAGGGCCATCGAGTCCAACCCCCTGCCAAGCAGGAAACACCATCAGAGCACTCCTGACATATGGTTGTCAAGCCTCTGCTTAAAGACCTCCAAAGGAGGAGACTCCACCACACTCCTGGGCAGCAAATTCCACTGTCAAACAGCTCTTACTGTCAGGAAGTTCTTCCTAATTGTTATGGTAAAATCTGGGTGCGAGGCTGCTCTGCCACCCAGCTCGCCGGACTAAGTCCGCAGGTCCCTGCGGAGGAAAATGAGCTCAGCCGGAGACAGGAGCAAACTGCAGAAGATCCAAGTTTATTGAGCAACAGGTTCAAGGCGAGATTGAACAGCGAGAAAGGGGTGACATGAACTTTTGAAACTTCCCTCCATGTCCCAGAATACAGTGCAAAATACATCCCAGTTACATCATGAATACATTAAGAAGAGGTTGGGTTACACAGAATTAACATATGGAGGAGGGAGGGGGGAATATGCAGAGCTGGAGATATGCGCAGATAAGCACATCCTGAGTACCGGTGATGAGAAGACAATGGTCCATGTATGCATAGCCTGCCACCTGGCATTGCCCGGAGGAAAGGCTTGGCAGAGTGATTTGACAGGATTAGGGTCTTGACACCTTGCTTGAGGGATTATGGAGGACAGGGGAGGTGTCATGGAGTCCTAGAGAAATTGAGCAAATTGGCACGTTGATTTTCTATGAATTTTATAGATTTTAGTCCCTTTTGACATTGACAATTGGAAATAAATGGATATATTGTAGCGAAGAAGAAGGTGAAGAAGACACGCCCCCCCTTCCGTATCATAATGTTTAGGTGGAATCTTCTTTCTTGTAGTTTGGATCCATTGCTCCGTGTCCGCTTCTCTGGAGCAGCAGAAAACAACCTTTCTCCCTCCTCTATATGACATCCTTTTGTATATTTGAACATGGCTATCATATCACCCCTTAACCTCCTCTTCTCCAGGCTAAACATGCCCAGCTCCCTTAGCCGTTCCTCATAAGGCATCGTTTCCAGGCCTTTGACCATTTTGGTTGCCCTCCTCTGGACACGTTCCAGTTTGTCAGTGTCCTTCTTGAACTGTGGTGCCCAGAACTGGACACAGTACTCCAGGTTGAGGTCTGACCAGAGCAGAATACAGTGGCACTATTACTTCCCTTGATCTAGATGCTATACTCCTATTGATGCAGCCCAGAATTGCATTGGCTTTTTTAGCTGCCGCGTCACACTGTTGGCTCATGTCAAGTTTGTGGTCAACCAAGACTCCTAGATCCTTTTCACATGTACTGCTCTCAAGCCAGGTGTCCCCCATCTTGTATTTGTGCCTCTCATTTTTTTTGCCCAAGTGCAATACTTTACATTTCTCCCTGTTAAAGTTCATCTTGTTTGTTTTTGCCCAGTTCTCTAATCTGTCAAGGTCGTTTTGAAGTGTGATCCTGTCCTCTGGGGTGTTAGCCACCCCTCCCAGTTTGGTGTCATCTGCAAATTTGATCAGGATGCCCTTGAGTCCATCATCCAAGTCGTTGATAAAGATGTTGAATAAGATCTTATTTATTTGTCTGTTCCCTAAGATTGCCCTCCCCCCCCCCCAACTTTGAAACGTGTCATTCATTTAATAAATGAGGGAGATGGGAGGGGTGCGTGTAGGAAGCTAGCACAAAGCTGCAGACAAACTGAGCAGGTCTGACAGCAAAAACCCTCAGTCTTGTCAAGTTTGTTTCAGAAATTCATCTCTGCTGCTACCATTGATAACTTGGATTACTAGACTATGCCAGTCCAGAGAACACCAGGCTGTTTCAAAGTGAGTTTTAGGAACATAGGAAGCTGTTTTATACCAGGTCAGCTGGTTTGTCCATCAAGCACAGTGTTGTCTATTCTGACTGGCAGCACCTCTCCAAGGTGTCAAGCAGAAGTCTTTTCAATCACTTGCTATCTGATCTTCTTAACAGGAAATGCCAAGATTTCAGTCTGGGACCTTAAACGTGCAGTGTATGTGCTGTGCCTCTAAGATTATGGTCTCTTCTTTGAAAGCAGATACCTTGTGTAGCAGCTCTAGACCCTTGGTTAGGGGTACTTAAAGGGTTAAGATGTTCTACATGAGCAGAGGCTTGGGCTCAAGTTTATTATTTCTTCAATACCAAGCTGCAATCTACTCTGAATTTTAGAGGCAAATGGCAAGTTGTCTTTTTTGAAGATTTCATTTAACTGGTGATACTGTAACAAGTTTTCTTATCCATTCTTGAATGTCTTTTGGAAGAGCATACATGAACGAATGGTGCATGCACACACACAAAAATGGCAGTGTAGTCCATACTTATTTAGCACCATGTAGTTAATCAGTTCCCTTTTCCTATTTGCAACCAGAACTTGAGGCATCTGGGGTTGACTTCTCTCCTGTTTGGAAGGTTAACCTTTGAAACCCTCAGAGATAGAACACTTAAAGCAAACGAATAAGAGAGTGTGGTTCCACTCATGGCCTACGGGTCCCAAGAATGTGGCCTCCAAACTACATCTCTTCCTTAAACCGGCAGGATGGCTATTATTTGGAAGAAGGGGGTAGTTCATCCCGATTCTGAGTTCTTATCTCTGCTTTGCTTTGTTGGTGGGCTGAACTAATTAGTGCCGAAAGCAGTCCTTGTTACCACATATGAGACTCTGGATAAGTGACAGGTCTTTGTGCAGATGTGAATCCTTTCTTTTTTGTAACTCACTGTTTTGTCTTGTCTGCATTCGGCATCCCACAGAACACGCGTCTAACAAACCTCACCCATGCTGTGCAAAATCTATTGGAAACTGTCCCTATCTTCAAACATACAAAGACATATTATCCTGATTTCTCCCTCTCTCTTTCCATAGACTATGATCAGGCATTCCTCAGCTAGCTTGTCTGCAACCTATTTCCTTCACTGAAACAATGCCTGAATTATATTCTTGAAAGCAGGAGAGGATCATTCCCCCCCCCCTTTGTTTTCTTTTGAAAAGAACAACAACAAACAAGGTAGAGCAGAAATGGAGATCAAGGCAACAGATCTGGAAAGGTGCTTTGAAAGTCAGAATACAAACTATTCTAGGCGAAAGGGTGGACAACAGAAGAAAATATACAGATTGACAGGGACTGGCCTCAGGCCTGCTGACTGGGAAGTGGCATTTATTGACTCCTGCTTGCAGGGCTGAGAACTGGGAAAGGTGGTAATTCCAGCATCTTGTTTCATTGATTTCCATAGGATTTAAATATGACTAAAGGAGTGGTATAACGGTTAATTCTGCAGTGCTAGAGCTAACCATGACAGTCCCAAGTCATGTCCTCAATGCAAGTAAATAGCACAAGGCCCAGTTTATTAGGATCAGTATGCTCCTACATAAAGTTTCTTGGTGCAAAGCCGCATTGAATGCAATGAAATTTATTTCTGGCTGCATAAGTACAACTTGCAAAACACACTGAGCTTTAACAAAATCTTCAGCCAGTGCAAATGCAGCTTTAGTTTTAATTAGAAATGCAAACAATATTGCACAGGAGTGTTACCATTCAAATTACTAATGTGCAGTAGGAACCCCATCAAAGTAATGAAATGTGTGGCCTTCCTTGGTTACTTCCCTTGTTCTCTTGACCTCCTCCATTCTAACGTTACGAAGAAACTTGAATGAGGCAAGAATAAGGGTGTAAATTAACTGGACACCCCTGCAGATAATATCAACACTCTGGTTCTGCAAAACGTCCAGGAATTAGATGCTTCTCTACATTCTCCTTTCAGCACACCACAGGACTAAAGTTTAACCAGTTCCATGTGTTTGTGATTTCCTCTGGTTAGCATATGTAACAACACCCAGAACTTAATTGTGTGCATATTTCAAGTCTCCACCTCTCCTCAATTGCTGCTCAAAATAATGCATACTTTTTTTTAAAAAAAAAAAACTGCCTGATAGAGCCATTTCCTTTTCTCTCACTTTTGTTTTGTTACACACACACACACACACACACACACACACGTAAGACAGAATTAAATGACATGGGTAAGGATATAAGGGGAACAGTTGAAGTTCTAACGAGGTCCTTGTGGATGGCATAATGACCCGCAGAGAATCTTGTGGTAGATAATGAGGTATGAAAAGCAATAAATCACGAGATTCTGAGAGAAATAAAGTTATACCAAGTTCAATATATGAAGGTGATGAATCAGGAAATAGAATGGAAAATTAAACAGATGAGACAAAGGACATTTGAATCGGCCAATTTGACAATTTCCTGCAATGATCGGTGCTTAGAAAGCCTATGATTCAGTTCCAGGAGATATTGGTGACAGGCGCTGTAAGGCAAATACTGCTTCAGCCTACCAAGAAATTCCTCTTGAAAGAAATTTGTCTCTCACCTGAGGGATAATTACCTCCTGTACCTGGAAATGCTTCATTTCAAATTACTGTGGACTTGACTGTTCACATAATTTCACTCTCTGTGCTTATGTGCACATTCCACATGTACTAATCCAGGGATTCAAAGGTGAAAAGTAGGCGAATAGGTAAGCAATGGCGGCGGTGGGGGGAGAATGGTGGGGCCAGAATGCACAAACTTTTCAAGGCTAACTTTACTGAAGCTGCATAGGCAGACCAAGCAGCTACTCACAGGCAGGAGAAGGGATGGCGGGCACAATTCAAGAGGCAGCTGCTATTCTGTAATCAGCTTTTTGCCAAATTGCAGTCAAATTCCTCGGATGTGACCCAGGCGTGTCCATCCACGTCCATCGCATGTCCTACTTGGCTACCTACATCCCATGCCTCCTGTGGCTGCTCAAGACGGCCACTTGCAGTCCCATAACAACCCAGCGGTGGCCAGTGGCGGCCCCTTCGGTATCGGAGGGACTGATCCCCCTGCCTAGAAATATTGAGGGGGCTGAAGCCCCATATACCCGTTACCCCTGCTTTCTTGTATCTTTTGGTTTAGAAAGGGGTCCTTACTGTCACAGTTGCTTCTCTCATAGGAGATAGATGGTGAAGACTCCACCTGTTCTGATTCTCTCATGTCCCACTCTGCTACCTATGGTGTGTGCCTCCTGCAGCTGTAGGTGACTGTCATTTGCAGCCCCATAACTACAACCTGGCGATGGGGGATAGTGGGGGGGGGGGCGGGCTGAGCCCCCATGGCCAGGATTTAATCCAGCTGGGAATGGATTTAATAATCTTGTGTTTTCTGAGAATGCATGTAGCTGCCCCACCAGTTTGCCTGAGATGGGTGGGAGGAGTTATTAACATTCCAAATTCTCCTTCATCTTTCACTCACTGGCCCATCTGTGTGGTGGTCAAATTCCTCAATGTGACCTAGATGTGTTCATCCACATCTGTCGTAAGTCCCGCTCAGGTACCTACGCCCGGCGCCAAATGAATTGTTTGGTCCCATAGGCTGCATTAAGATGGGGTGAAAAACTAAGGATTTTGCTCTAGTTTGAGTTGCCAATCATTCTGGTTCCTTCCTCTTGGTTAAAAGTTGTTTATTTGTTTGGAAACCTGTTATGATACCCTGCAGAATGCAAATGGATTAAATCAAATTCCCCCCCTCCCCTCTCCTCTCCTCCATCTTCGCCTCCCCTGCCAGGCGTGGCCATTCATATTTGTCGCATGTCCCTCGTGGCTAACAGGGCCCTTGGCCTCCCACGGCTGCTGGTGACAGTCATTTGTGGCCACAGCAACAGCCTGGTGGTGGGGGATGGCGGTCCCCTCAATACTGGGGGGACTGAGCACCCTTCCTAGAAATATTGAGGGGGCTAAAGCCCTGGGTGTCTACGAGGTCTGCCCTGCCTTGTACCTGCAGTCAGTCATTCCGGCCAACTGAGGCAACAAGTCCTCAGTAGAGAATCAGCTCTGCTGGGATCATTGGAATTCTGCAAATAGCAGGGGCATCAGTGCCTTGGTACTTCATCCTCTGTTGGGTTCCTCATCGCCTTTTACAAAGGAAATGGGGCTGCTGCAGTTGGACAGTTGCCTTATTTGGTCATATGGCACAAATGGTTGGAGGCCCATGGTCTTAAAGCTTAAGACATGCCTGCAAGGAGGTGTGGGCCAGCTCTGACACAGAGCACTCTGCACCCAAATGGCAGGAAATGCAATCAAACTTCCGAATCTGAACTACACACAGGCTAACACCAGGCAGGCCGCAGAAGAAGGATCTTTCTTGTATCTTTTTGTTTACAAGGGGTCCTTGCACAAGCTATTTCCGATGCTCCTCTGACCCGGAAGTGACCGGAAATAGCATGTGCGCACGCATATGGGCAAGCACTACCCCGCACTCTGGCCTGCTGTGCGATCGGCACTGGAGACACTGGACCGAGGCACAGTAAGTTTGCTGACCCCTGTCCTAGACCAGTCACAGGGGAGTGGCAGGTTTGCCACCATCTTTTTACTTGAATTGTGGCCAATCCAAACAGGCCAAGTTGACAGGCCTTTAGACCCGATAAAGGTTGTCTGTATCTGAACCCAGGCTCCACAGTTGGTTGCAGAAAAACCCTCCTTATCCCCCCCCCCCCATTTAATGATGCTGTGTGTTTATGTAAGCTAACATTGTCCTTCTAGGGCACTGCATTCCTTGGCTTTGTTGTGGTCCAATAATGGTTGCCATTTTCAGAGCCAGGAAGGAATTTTCCTCCAAACAGATTGACCCCGTTTGGAGGTTTTGTCTTCACCATAGCGATAGTCATAACTTTGGTGGATAAGGCATTGAAGGAGCATGTGATATGATGAGAGAAGCCCATCCTTAAGTTGCACTGGTTAAACTGCTTGAAATCCACATTGTAGATGTGATCTTGCAAAGAGAAGGCATGCTTCCACATGCCCTGCTCAAAAGCTGCAATGAGTGAAAAAGGCTCTTCATACTCTATCCATTTCCTTCCAGTAAGCCTACCATTGTTGACAAAGGAATCGGGGGTGCTGCAGTTGGACAGTTGCCTTGCTTGGTCAGATGGCCCAAATGGCTGGAGCACCATGGTATTTAAGGCATGCCTGCAAGGAGGTGCGGCCAGCTCTGACACAGAGCACTCTGCACCCAAATGGCAGGAAATGCAATCAAACTTCCGAATCTGAACTACACACAGGCAGGCCCCAGAAGAAGGATCTTTCTTGAATCTTTTGCTTTAAAACATATTAAAAGGACACTAAAACATGGGCATTAAAACTCTGGGCGGCTTCCAACAAAATCTTAAAATACAATAGTTCGTCAAACATTAAAAGCTTCCCTAAATTTAATGTTTTCCCTTGCTGGTTTGTTGCATTGAATTTGATTCAGAGCAATGGGCCTGTTGTGACATATTATCAGATAACATTGGACAACATTGCTTTTCACATATTTCTGTTCCCTCATTAAAATGGAAGCAAAGAACTAAAGGACTCCTGGATGGTTAAGTCTAATAAAATTTGACTATGTTTCTAATAAAATTCGACTTCGATTTCTTGTCCACGAAGAACACTGGGCTCCCCCCTGCCGCCTTGGATTCCCTGATGAATCCTCTCTTTAGATTTTTCTCGATAAAGTCCTTCAGGTCCTTGATCTCTCGCTCCGACATGGAATAGAGCTTGCCCACCGGCAGCGTGGCCCCCGGGATCCGGTTGATCTGGCAATCATACGGTTGATGCGGTGGCAACGTGTCAGCCTCCCTCTCGCTGAACACCTCCTGTAGGTCCCGATAATACGGAGGAATTTCGGTCGTCCCTGCTTTGCATGCTGCTGCCATCCCGGCCTCCAACCGTCAAGGTAGCTCTAGGCCCAGGCAGTTCTCCATGCAGTGCGCCGACCCAAAAATCAGTGACCGTTGATGCCAGGAGACCACCGGATCGTGCAAGGCCAACCAGCTCATGCCCAGTATGATAGGCGGACCCGCCAACGTGGCCACGTGAAAGGCGATGACCTCGGAGTGGATAGACACCCGCATCCTCATGGGAGGCGTTTGATGGGTCACTTCACCTCCCAACAGTTCTCTCCCATCAATTGTAGTGACTTGCAGCGGAAAATCCAAAGGCCTCAGGTTCAGTTGGTGCTGCTCTGCAAACTCCTTGAAGAAGAAGAAGAGGAGGAGTTTGGATTTGATATCCCGCCTTTCACTCCCCTTCAGGAGTCTCAAAGCGGCTAACAATCTCCTTTCCCTTCCTCCCCCACAACAAACACTCTGTGAGGTGAGTGGGGCTGGCCCAAGGTCACCCAGCAGCTGCATGTGGAGGAGCGGAGACGCGAACCCGGTTCCCCAGATTACGTGACCACTACACCACACTGGCTCTCCAAAAATGACGCCGAAGCTCCGGAATCAACCAAAGCCAACTCCTCCACCGCGTGGCCATTCGGGAGCTCTAGGACCACCTTCAACATTATGCTTGCTTTGGGGTGTCCGAGCCGAGGACTTTCGCTGTTGCTCCCGCCTGGCTGTTTTTTTTTTAAAAAAATATATTTTATTAGAGTTTTCCAAATTATAACAAGAAAAATGAAAAAGAAAAAAGAAAATACAAAAAAGAAAAACATACAAAATAAAAACAGTTAAAAACACATTAATTTTCATAACATATCTTCCGTACACTTATTTTCCCAGACCTCCTCATACCTCCCTTTTTTGTATTCCAGTTCAATTTGTTAGTTCAGCAAATTCTTACCATCAAGTTTTTACCCTATTCTAATCTTTCATTACATTACCTTACTCTATTCTCCTCATTGTCCTATAAAAACCTTAACCTAAATTTTATTTTTATTTTATTTTTTTATAATATTTTATTAGGTTTTATCAATAGAAAAGTTTAGAAAAATACAAAAACGAAAAAGATACAAAATTACAAAATGCAAAAATACAAACATTAAACACAAAGAAAGAAAAAGAAAAACACATATAAAAGAAAAACAAAAATTCCCTCTTTCTTAATTTCTCATCTTTAGTTAACTTATTTTCCTGACTTCCTCACGTCTCCCATTTTTGTATCCTTTTTAAAGATTGGTTCAGCAAATTCATGTCCTATTAGTTTATCTATTATTAATCCCATCTTACATTTTACCTTGTTGCTAGAACCCCTTCAATTCATTTCAATGTCATCAGCATTCAAAAATTTTGCAATATTTCTGCAAATAAGTTTTAAATTTCCTCCAATCTTCTTCCACCAACTCTTCTCCCTGGTCTCGGATTCTGCTAGTCATTTCCGCCATCTCCATATAGTCTATTAGTTGCATCTGCCATTCTTCCAAGGTGGGTAGGTGTGCTGGTCCCGGGGGTAAGGTACCGTGAGTGTAGCAGAGTCCACACGAAGAGGGGCGAGGTCCGATGCAGAGAGCCGGGCAGGGAACAGGAACTCTGGAACAGAAGGCTGAGCAGGTAACAGGAACGCCGGATGGTCGGGAACAGGAGTACTGGATAGTCAGGAACAGGAAGCCGAGCAGGGATCAAGAACACAGGAAGGTCCGTAGCCAACAACGACGTTGCTCCCGCAACCTGGGGCCGGCCTGACTGGGCTTTTATCCTCTTCTAAGGTCAGGGGTGGTCCCGACCCCCAGGAGCCCCGCCTCCTCTGGCCTTAAGGCGAGCACTCCTCCTGGGGGCAACCAGTTCCCTTCGCCTCTCTGCCCTAAGCCTCTGCAGATCAGGAGAGGCCGAAGGGTTACTGGGCCCTGGAGGAGGCTCACCTGTGGCCACTGAGTCATCAAGCCCCTCTGGGGCCAGAAGGACTTCACCTGGGGCCAGCTCCTGATGCACTGCCACAGGTGCAGGCTCCTCAGCATCTAGGCCTTGCCCCAGTTCAGCCGGCCCTGGAGGCGGGGACTCCTGTGCAGGCTGGGATTCCTCTGTTTCATCCTCCGAATCGGAATCCCAGGCCATCACACCATCCCCCCTCCCAGGCCCCCCCCTCAACCGAGGGTCCGGACCCGGCTTGCCGGGGTACGTCGCATGGAACTCTCGGAGGCAGGCAGGTGCGTGGACGTTGGCCGCTGGTTCCCAGGAACGGTCCTCCGGTCCGTACCCCTTCCAGTCAATGAGATACTGCAGCTTTCCCCTGCGGTATCGGGAGTCCAGGATGCGTTCCACCTCGTACTCAGGCTCTCCCCGAACCAACACTGGCTGCGGTCGGGGACGGTTCGGGTGGAACTCGTCGGGTGGGGCCACCGGACTCAAAAGGGACCTGTGGAAGACCGGGTGAACCTTCAGGGTTGCGGGTAACCGGAGACGGAATGCCACAGGAGAGACTTGGTCTACGATAGGGAACGGGCCGGTGAAGCGGGCGTCCAACTTCCGCGAAGGTCGAGAGGGGTGGAGATGGCGAGTGGAGAGCCAAACCAGGTCACCGACGCGAAGTTCCAGCCCCACCTGGCGGTGACGGTCGGCCTGGGCTTTGTACGCTTCCTTGGCCTGGTGCAGTTGCTCCACCAAAAGCTGTTGCTGGGACTGGAGCTCTTGAAGCCACTCCGTCACTGCCGGGACCGCGGATGCCGGCAGCACCTCTGGAAACAGCCGTGGATGATACCCATAACTGGCCTGGAACGGGGTCTGCTGGGTGGACGCATTCACCGCGTTCTTATAGGCGAACTCCGCCAATGCCAGGTGGTCGACCCAGTCATCCTGCTGGTAGCTGCAGTAACACCGGAGGCACTGCTCCAGCACCGCGTTCGCCCGTTCCGTCTGGCCATCGGTCTGTGGGTGGTAGGCTGACGAGAGGCAGACCTCTGTCCCGAGGGTCTGGTGTAATGCTCGCCAGAACCGGGATGTGAACTGAACTCCCCGGTCGGACACCACGCGCTCAGGTAGTCCATGCAGGCGGAAGACATGCTGAAGGTACAGCTGAGCAGTTTCCTTGGCTGTGGGTACAGATGGACAGGGAGCGCAGTGTACCATCTTGGTGAAATGGTCGGAGAAAACCAGAAGGCAGGTACAGCCACGAGACGAGGGTAAGTCCACTACAAAGTCCAACGAAACCGTGTGCCAAGGGCGCGGTGGAACTGGCAATGGCTGAAGTAGGCCGGGGGGTCGCCCGGTAGAACCCTTGGCGCGGCGACAGACATCACAACCAGCAACGTAGCGAGCCACGTCAGCCTTCAGGCGGGGCCACCAAAATTCACGACTGACCAGATGGGTGGTCCGATACCGTCCAAAGTGCCCCGCTGCTGGGGCATCATGGGCCATCCGGAGAACCTCCAGCCGTAGTGGCCCTGGCGGGACGTACAGCCGACCGTGGTGCAGCAGAAGGCCCTGATGCAGGACCAGCCCCGGATACTGTGGGCTGGACCCTTCAGCCAGCTCCCGGAGACGATCCTGGGCCCAAGCGTCGACCCGCTGCTGTTCCCGCACCCGAACCTGCAGTGGCTGCGCCTCCTGGGTGGCCAGGAATGCAGCCGGAGGTAGGATCGTGGTGGGTTCTGCTTGCTGTACCGTGTCTGCGTTGTCTTCAGGTTTCCGGGACAGGGCATCCGCCTTCTGATTCTGAGAGCTAGGGATGTAGCGGATCCGAAACTGGAACCGGGAAAAGAACAACGCCCACCGGATCTGCCTTTGGTTCAGCTTGCGGGTGGTCTGGAGGTACTCCAGGTTCCGGTGGTCGGTTCTCACCTCCACCGGATGTCGTGCCCCCTCAAGATGATGGCGCCAGACCTCAAAGGCTACCTTGATGGCCAGTAGTTCCCGCTCCCACACAGTATAGTTACGCTCCGCTGGTAGGAGCTGGCGGGAATAGAAGGCACAGGGTAAGAGTGGCGCTTCAGGACCAATCTGTTGAGACAAGACGGCACCGAGAGCCGTACTGGAGGCGTCGGTCTCCACCACAAAGGGTCGAGAGGGGTCAGGATGTTGTAAGATTGGTGCCCTCTGGAAACAGGCCTTCAACCCCTGAAACGCCTCCTCTGCCTCCTTGTCCCAGGAAAACGGCGTCTTTGGGCGCAGTAGCCGGGTCAACGGGGTGGTGCAATGAGCATAATCAGCGATGAAGGTCCGGTAGTAATTGGCGAACCCCAGGAAACGTTGTAGGTCCTTGCGGTTCCGGGGTGCCGCCCATTCTTGAACCGCTGTCACCTTCCCCGGGTCCATTTGCACCCCATCCGGGGAGAGACGGTGACCAAGGAAGTCCACAGTCCGCTGATGGAACTCGCACTTGCTGAGCTTTGCGTACAAACGGTGCTCACGCAAGCGTTGCAGCACGGTCCGGACATGTCCCTCATGGCGAGCCGGGTCACGGGAGTAAATCAGTATGTCATCCAAATACACCACCACGTACTTGTCTAACAAGTCCTGAAACACGTGGTTGATGTAGCGTTGGAACACAGCAGGCGCGTTGCACAAACCGAACGGCATAACCAAATATTCGAACTGCCCGTACCGGGTCCCAAACGCTGTCTTCCACTCATCCCCGGCTCGGATCCAAATCAAGTTGTAGGCCCCCCGGAGGTCCAGCTTGGTGAACACCTGTGCCCCTTGCACCCGCTCCAGCAGCTCCGAGATAAGGGGCAAGGGGTACCGATCTGGGACGGTAATTTTGTTCAGGGCTCGGTAGTCATGGCAAGGGCGGAGTTCCCCACATTTCTTCTTAACGAAAAGCACTGGTGCCGCGGTAGGCGAGGTGGAAGGCCTAATGAACCCACGCTCCAGGTTCTTGCGCAAGAAGTCCTGCAAAGCCTCGCGCTCTGGCTCTGTTAGAGAATATAAGCGACTCACTGGTAAAGGCGCTCCGGGTTGGAGGTCTATGCCGCAGTCAAAAGGCCGATGCGGCGGCAGCTGGTCTGCCCCCCGTTCCTCGAACACGTCCTGGTAGTCCTGATACACGGCTGGGAGCGTGGGTGCTGCCTCCTCTGAGGGCGCGGCCGCCAGCGTCCCTGATTGAGCATGGGAACATGGGTCTGGGAAGTGCACGGTCCGTTTGACCCAGTCAATCTGAACGTTGTGGGCTTCCAGCCAGTCCATCCCGAGCACCAGGGGGAAGCGGGGCATAGAGGCAATGTCCAAAGTTCGCAACTCCCGGTGCTGCTGGAAACACAGGACCAGGGGCTGGGTCTCCTGAGTAACGGCACCTGAACACAGAAGTCGTCCGTCAATCGCTTCCACCTGGACCGGTACTGGCTTGTTCCGAAGTGGCACCTGATGATGGGCGGCAAAAGCAGCGTCCATATAGGAGCGGGTTGCCCCTGAATCTACCAAAGCATGGGTGTGGATCCAGGGCCCACCTGGAGGGTATAAACGTACCGAAACCATAAGATGTTGCAAGTCCATTGGTGCAGGCCCATTCTGCGCGGTTTGGGACCCCCGGTAGCTAGGGCCATCAGCTACTGGGGTTTGGCGGTTTCCCTGCGGCTGGCGTTTCTCAGGGCAAGACCGAGCGAAGTGTCCACTTCCGCCACAGTAAAGACAGAGATTTCCCTCCCGACGCCGCGCCTTCTCTGCGGGGGAAAGGCGTGGCCGCACTGCCCCGAGCTGCATAGGCTCCTCCGTTAAATCAGTTGTGACCGTGGGGCTGCCGGAAAACGCTGGTGCCGTGAACTGGAAGTGCCGGCGACCCTGGGCCTGACGACGATCCTCCAACCGGTCGTCTATTTGTAGACTCCGTTGAATGAGAGTGTCTAGCGTGGTGGGGCATTCCATTGTGGCCAACTGATCCAGTACCTCGTCCGAAAGCCCTTCGAGATACTGGTCCCGCAGTGCCGAATCATTCCAGGTCAAGTCCTGTGCCAACAGCCGAAACTCCGTGGTATATGCGGCCACCGTGGACTTGCCCTGTTTCAAACGCCGAATCGCCCGGTTGGCTTGACTCCCTTTCTGGGGGTTGCCGAACGCGGCCTCCAAACGATTGCAAAACCCCGTATAGTCTGCCAGCAAGGGGGAGTCTTGCCTGAGTAGCGGCAATGCCCACTTGGCCGCCTGGTCCTTTAACAAACTAATCAAAAAGTGCACCTTGGTGCGGTCGTCAGGGAAGTTCCGGGCTCGCCCCTGAATATACAGCTTGGCCTGGGCCAGGAACATGGGAAAGCTGGCCGGGGCTCCATCAAATTTCTCAGGTAAAGCCACTGGGTACTTGCCAGGCGCCGGGGCGTCGGCCCCAGGAGCCGGTAGGGCTTCCAAGCGTTGCTGAAGTGCCACAACCGCGTCACTGAGCTGCTGCACGGTGTGAGTCAAGGCCTGGTTCTCCTGGGCCAAAGTCACCAGTGCAGCCGCCTGGTCAGCCATGGCCTCTGGCTCTTCCCGAATGCACCCCTACGAAGGGGGAGTGCGGGTGTGGCGGGAGCAAACTGTGCTGGTCCCGGGGGTAAGGTACCGTGAGTGTAGCAGAGTCCACACGAAGAGGGGCGAGGTCCGATGCAGAGAGCCGGGCGGGGAACAGGAACGCTGGAACAGAAGGCTGAGCAGGTAACAGGAACGCCGGATGGTCGGGAACAGGAGGCCGAGCAGGGAACAGGAGTACTGGATAGTCAGGAACAGGAAGCCGAGCAGGGATCAAGAACACAGGAAGGTCCGTAGCCAACAACGACGTTGCTCCCGCAACCTGGGGCCGGCCTGACTGGGCTTTTATCCTCTTCTAAGGTCAGGGGCGGTCCCGACCCCCAGGAGCCCCGCCTCCTCTGGCCTTAAGGCGAGCACTCCTCCTGGGGGCAACCAGTTCCCTTCGCCTCTCTGCCCTAAGCCTCTGCAGATCAGGAGAGGCCGAAGGGTTACTGGGCCCTGGAGGAGGCTCACCTGTGGCCACTGAGTCATCAAGCCCCTCTGGGGCCAGAAGGACTTCACCTGGGGCCAGCTCCTGATGCACTGCCACAGGTGCAGGCTCCTCAGCATCTAGGCCTTGCCCCAGTTCAGCCGGCCCTGGAGGCGGGGACTCCTGTGCAGGCTGGGATTCCTCTGTTTCATCCTCCGAATCGGAATCCCAGGCCATCACAGTAGGTCTTGTGTCTTCCAATGCTTTGCGATGAGAATTCTTGCTGCTGCTGTAGCATACATAAAAAAAGTTCTATCCTTCTTTAACACCGATTGGCCAACTATGCCCAGGAGAAAGGCCTCTGGTTTCTTCGGGAAAATATATTTAAATACCTTTATCAGTTCATTATATATCATTTCCCAGAAAGCCTTAATCCTTGGGCACGTCCACCAAAGGTGAAAAAATGTACCTTCAATTTCATAGAATCATAGAATCATAGAGTCACAGAGTTGGAAGAGACCACAAGGGCCATCTTTACATTTCCAACATTTGTTATCGGGCAAGTAATATATTTTTGCAAGCTTGACTGGAGTCATGTACCACCTGTACATCATTTTCATAATATTCTCTCTTAGGGCATTACATGCCGTGAATTTAATCCTGGTGGTCCACAACTTCTCCCAGTCAGCAAACATAATGTTATAGCCTATATCTTGTGCCCATTTTATCATTGCAGATTTTACCGCTTCTTCCTCAGTATTCCATTTCAACAGCAGATTATACATTCTTGATAGTATCTTAGCATTGGGTTCTAACAATTCTGTTTCTAACTTTGATTTTTCCACCTGGAAACCAATTTTTTTTATCCAAGTTATAAACCTCTCTTATTTGAAAGTAATGTAACCAGTCTCACACCTTCTCTTTAAGTTTGTCATAGCTCTGCAATTTCAGTTTGTCACCTTCCTGTTCTAGAATTTCCCAATATTTTGGCCATTTAACCTCCATGTTGAGTTTTTTCAAAGCTTTCGCTTCCATAGGTGATAGCCACCTTGGGGTTTTACTCTCCAGAAAATCTTTGTACCTTGTCCAGACATTAAACAATGCTTTCCTGACAATATGGTTTTTAAATGCCTTATGTGCTTTTACCTTGCCATACCATAAATATGCATGGCACCCAAATATGTTATCATACCCTTCAAGATCCAAAACATCTGTATTCTCAAGAAGTAGCCATTCCTTCAGCCAGCAAAAGGCTGCTGACTCATAATAAAGTTTAAAGTCTGGCAGGGCAAACCCCCCTCTGTCTTTGGCATCAGTAAGGATCTTAAATTTTATTCTGGGCTTTTTGCCCTGCCAGACAAATCTAGATATATCTCTTTGCCACTTCTTGAAACAGTCCATCTTATCAATAATTTGCAATGATTGAAATAAAAATAACATTCTCGGCAATACATTCATCTTAATAACAGCAATTCGACCCAGCAAGGAAAGCTTCAGATTCGTCCAAATTTCTAGATCTTTTTTCACCTCTGACCAGCATTTCTCATAGTTGTCTTTAAATAGGTTCACATTCTTGGATGTCATATTCACCCCCAGGTATTTTACCTTCTTTACTAATGTTAAGTCTGTCTCTTTCTGAAACCTCTCTTTCTCTATCGGCATCAATTTTTTCTCCAAAACCTTAGTTTTCAATTTGTTCAATTTAAAGCCTGCCACTTGACCAAAATCCTGGATTACTTCTAGGGCCCTCTTAGTGCTGGATATCGACTCCTGTAATGTCATAACGAGATCATCTGCAAAAGATTTAAGTTTGTATTGTTTAACTCCGACCTGAATACCTTGAATCAAATGGTCCCTTCTAATCATGTTTAGCAAAACCTCCAGGACCGAAATGAAAAGCAGTGGGGAAATTGGGCAACCTTGTCGTGTCCCTTTCTCTATTTTAAACTCTTCTGTAACCACATTGTTTACTATCAATTTAGCTTTTTGTTCAGAATATATCGCACCTATACCATTTTCAAAGTTTTGTCCAACCCCCATCCCCTGAAGATTTTTCTTCATAAAACTCCAGGAAATGTTGTCAAAGGCTTTCTCCGCATCTACGAAAATCAAGACTGCTTTTGTGTTAATGTTCACCTGCAGCTTTTCCAGAATGTTAATTATATTCCTCGTATTGTCCGATAGATGTCTTCCAGGGAGAAAGCCGGCCTGGTCTTTATGTATCACCTCTGCCAAAACTTTTTTCAGTCTTCTAGCCAATATATCTGCAAAGATTTTATAATCCATGCTAAGTAGGGATATGGGGCGATAGTTCTTAAGTTGTGTCTTTTCAGACTCAGTTTTCGGTATAAGTGTGATATAAGCTTCTTTCCACGTCTCCGGCGCCTTTTCCCCGTCCATAATTTCATTGCAAACCTCCTTTAATGGTTGAATTACCGTATTTTTCGCTCTATAACACGCTCCCAACCATAACACGCACATAGTTTTTAGAGGAGGAAAACAAGAAAAAAAATTCTAAACGAAACAGTGGATGTATGATTTTTGTGGTTCATGCTGTGGCCACAGACATGTGATCTGACGGTGAGTTTGGGGTAGCCCAATGCAAAAATCCTGAGGATCTATGTGGATCCGTGCTTTGTAACCACGTTTTTGCACCACTGCGACCCCAGGCAACAGTGGGTGTGTGATTTATTTGGTACAAGCTGTAGCCATGGACATGCTATGTGATCTGATGGTGAATTTGGGGTGACCCAGTGCAAAAATCTGAGGATCCATGTGGATCCATGCTCTGTAACCACGTGAATGAAGGAACTGTCAGTAATGTATGGTATCTCCAATACAGTGATGAAGGAAGAGGAGGGGGGGGGCTCACACTTGTCCTAGGCAAAGCAGCCAACTCCTATAGGCCTAGGTGCCTTCACCCCCCCATTAAATATTTGAGGGAGTCATCCCCCACCCCCATTGTGGTATGTGAGTGGGGCTTACCTGGCTGTCCCCCAATATTTTTTGAAGCTGGAAGAGGGAGGGAGGGAGGGAGGGAAGGAAGAGAGAGGGGGAACTCACATTTGTGCAGCTGCCTTGCCTCGAACCGGAGCAAAAAGAGGAGGAGGAGACTCAGGGACATGAGCCTTGTAAGCTGCTTTGTTTGAATTTACCTGTGAGGTGCTGGGGGAGGGACGGAAGGGGAATGCCCCACCTCTCCAAAAGCCATAGAGCAGGCAGACAGGAGGAAGAGAGGCTGTCTCCCTTTCCCCACCTTGGCTTTTACACGTGCAGCTCTTGCCGGCTTCCGAGCGCTCACCTCTCCAAAAAGCCATAGAGCAGGCAGACAGGAGGAAGAGAGGCTGTCTCCTTTTCCCCACCTTGGCTTTTACACGTGCAGCTCTTGCCGGCTTCCGAGCTGCCTCCCTTCTACCACCTCGCCAAAAAGCCATAGAGCAGGCAGACAGGAGGAAGAGAGGCTGTCTCCCGACACTCAGCTGTTGCTCAGCTGTTGCCGGCTTCTCAGCAAGCCAAGCGGAGGAAGAGAGGCTGCGGAACAGCCAGCAAGAGTGGCTCCTCCTGCCTGCATTCGCTCCATAACACGCAGACACATTTCCCTTTACCTTTTAGGGGGGAAAAACTGAGTGTTATGGTGCGAAAAGTACGGTAAATAGTCTTTCAAAGTTCTGTAATACTTGGAGGTTAATCCATCAGGCCCTGGAGATTTGCCCAGTTGCATATTCTGAATCACGCCTTCCACCTCTTGTTCAGTTATTTTGTAATTCAATAATACTTTGTTTTCTTGAGAAATTTTTTGTAATCCATTAGTTTTCAGAAATTGATCAATTTTCGACTCAGTCTGCGGCCCTTGTGTATAGAGTTGTTTAAAATATCTCTGGAAGCAGCTTCTAATCTGTGGATTCTGAATATTCTTTCCATCCACTTCAAGATTGGTAACCGTGTTTAGTTTTTGTCTCTTCTTCAGCTGCCATGCTGAAGCTGTTGCTTTCCACATTTATTAGCTGATTCGAAGGTCTTTTGTCTCATCTGTTTAACTTTCCATTCAATGTGCTGATTTATCATTTTCATATATTGTACTTGATATGACTTAATTTCTCTCAAAATCTCTTGTGATTTTGGTTTAGCTCTAAGTTTTTTCTCTCCTTCTCTTATTTTCTCCAAAATCTTCTCTTTTTTCTCATTTTGGGTTCTCCTTTTTATTGCATTTTGCTGAATCAAAAACCCTCTCATTACGGCTTTGCTTGCGTCCCAGATTGTTCTTTTTTCCACTGTGGTCTTCAGATTTATCTCAAAATAGTCTTTTATAATTTTTTGGGCCTTCTTGGTGATTTCTGGATCTCTAAACAAGGTGTCGTTCATCCTCCATCTGAAGGAACCAGTCAATGTTGGTTTCATTTCCATTTTCACAGGATTATGGTCGGAGCAAGTTTTTGGGCAGATTTCCACTTTTCGGATCTTAGGAGCCATTCCTCTGGTTATCCAGATTTGGTCAATCCTTGTCCAAGTCTTTTGGGCTTCAGAAAAGAATGTCCCCTCTCTACCTAGGGGGTTCTTAGTTCTCCAGATGTCAATTAAGTCCATATTGTCTGTCATTTCAAAAAAAGTTTTCGGTAGTCTTCCGTCTTTTGTCACCACTTGTCTTTGTGACTTATCCATATTTGTCGATACCACTCCATTCATATCTCCAAACATAATGATGTTAAAGTCCATAAAGTCCAACAATGTCTCATGCAGTTTCTTATAAAATTCTGATTTCCCCTCATTTGGTGCATATATCCCTACTATCAAGAATTTCTCACCTTGAAATTGTATTTCAATAGCCACAAATCTTCCTTGGTCATCTTTAAAGACAAATTTAGGTGATAAACTTTCTTTTGCGTAAATCACCACTCCTCTCTTTTTAACTTTGTCTGATGAAATAAATTCTCGTCCTAATCTTTTGTTAATTAATACTTTCCTGTGTGTTCTAGTCACATGGGTTTCTTGCAAACATATCAAGTCCAATTTTTCCTTTTTCAATAGATGAAAGATTCTTTTCCTCTTATCGGGGGAGTTCAAACCTCGAATGTTCCAACTTAGTACCTGCAGAGACATTGTATGGTTATTCTGCTTCTCCTCCGACTGCTCCCAGTGCTTGTTCTTGGTCTGTGGGTGGTATCACTTCTGGTTTGTCCAGTCCCAGTGGTAGCTTTGCTAGGTCCAAAACTCCTGGTTTTAATTTTGGTTCTTTTCCCTCTGCCTCTTTTTGTAGATCTTCCTCGTGATCCTTCAGGAATCTCACTTTATCCTCCTCTGATCTTATCTTCACCTTTTTCCCTCTGTAAGTAAAAGACAGCCCCTGGGGAAATTCCCACCTGAAGATGACACTGTTTCTTCTTAACAAGTTCACCAGGTCTCCGTAGTTGGCTCTGAGGTCCAATAGATATTTTGGGATATCTTTAAAAATTTCTATCCTTGAATCCTCTATTTCCAATGATTTCTGGTAATGTAGGCCCAGTATTTTGTCCCTCTCTTCTTTAGATCTGAGTGTAATCAAACAATCTCTTACCTTGTTCTTTCTTCCCCCTTTATTCCCTTTGCCAAGTCTGAAGGCTGTCACTATCTTGAAATCTTTCTCTGGATCAAGGCCCCAGAATTCTTCAAATTCCTGTGTAAGAAAGTCACTCAGTTTGCCTTCTTCCAATTCCGGTACCGCCCTGATCCTTAAATTAACCTGTTTATCTCTCAATTCAATTAAGGACAGTTGTGCCTTATGGTCTTCTAATTGTTTATTAATTGGCTGTAATTTTCCTTCTACCGCCAGCACCTTTTCTTTAGCTTCGTCGGCAATTTTCCTTGTCAATTTAGATTCCTGCAACAATCGATCAACGGCCTGAGTATTGGAGCTGATAGTTGTAGTATTTAAGTCCATTTTAGCTGACAATTTTTCCAAAGCTCCAAATATTTTGTCTAATGATGCATTTAGTGTCTCTTCAGAGCCCGTACTTTTTGCTCCAGGCTGCCCAGTATCTTCTTTTTCTAGGACAGGAGGCACTACTATTGATTGTCTTCGTTGCTGCAGTCTAGTTTTTATCCTTGAAGGCTGGGGTTTTTCCTGATCCATTACTTTATCTTTAGAATTCAAGGGCACTCACACAGTCAAATTTCTTTTCTGCTGAGAAAGTTTCCAGGCCAGCTGTAATGGAAAATCCCCAGCTATATCCCAGGCCTCCTCTAGGGGAGCACCTTGGCAACAATGTTACTTTCAGGGCAACTTTTTTTTCCAAAAGCAGTCCTGCCCTTTTTAACTTTCACTTTTTCAATAAAAGGCAACAGTTACAAAGAGTCCTTTCCAGGTCAAATGCAGAGTGTTCACAAACAGTTACAAATGTTTATAAACGGTGCAACACTTTCTTACTGTCTCTGGCAGACCAATATCAGGGATTAAGCAGTGGTCTTTTTCCTCACTTTCTTATCCTCAAGTCCAAAATTTCCTTCTCCCCCTCACTCTAAGAGGGAGTTCTTGTATCTGGCACTAAAATTTAACTCCTCTTAGTTCTGCTTCCCCAGCTCTAGCTTCAAAAGTCTTTGCTTTAATCCTGTTTACAAAACCGGAAGACGGACTTCCTTTTTGCGCCTTCCCGCTTCAGTGCCAAATTCAAGTTCGTTGCGTCGATCAAAGGCAAGCCAATCCTTTGATCTCCCGATTCTTAGAAAGTCTTACTCACGGGTTGTAGTTTGAAAGCCGAAATCTCAAAGGAAAAAGGTCAGCGCTCTCCGGCATCAGCTGTGCAGCTTCACTCCGCAGAAGTAGCGATCAACTCTCAGCACCGCGCCACACACCCGTCTCGCTCCGGGACTCTTTGCCGAGTCCCTTCACCAAACGGGGGGGGGGTGCAAAAGGTGCCCGCCGAGTCCCACGGTCGCAGGCTTCCCTTGCCTGCGGTTTTCGGAAGGGTCCCCCGCTTCGCTGTAGCAGGGAGACCCGATTTCTGCAGAGCTTCTCCCTCCGACTTATAGGGATTCCGCCATTGCCGATGGCGCCGCCTCCGGAAGTCTAACCTAAATCTTATTTTTAATAACTTCTCTTAACCATTATATTCTTTCCTAACCCCTTAAACTTTTATACCAGAGCCAAGCAGTTTCATTTCATACATCCATCTAGTATTCATCAATTATGTAGGATAATCCTAATAACAAAAAATAAAAAATAAAGATAAAGAAAATCTTCATCCAACGTCCCATCCCCGAGGTCCCGGGTTTGTCAGTCCATTTATCCCATTAAACTGGCACATTAACCTGGTGATCTTATATCCGAGGCTCTTAAATCTCTTCCACGTCCCTTCCACTGTTTTTCTTCATATTTTCTTTTCACTCGTGTGATCTCCAATTTAATAATGCTCCTTCCAACCAAAAGGTCCCTTTTCCACAGTCCAAACTGAGCTCCATGTAGTACTTAAAAGCATGTTTCAAAGCCCCTCCAAACTTTGGAATCCCCATATCTCCAAGCCTCTCACAGTCCACTACCAGACTCGGAAAGTCCATATGTCCCTGCTCAGGGGGGTCAATCCAACCCCCCATTTCCAGTCCAATCCAAACTTCTTCTTTCCGAGTCTGATTTTTTCGAAAGCCAGTTGCCAATTCCAAAGATTCATGTTCCTGCAGGGCCGCAACCTCCGTCTGTGGCTCCATTTCTGACTCCCAAGGTTCAGCAGAATCCTCTTCTTTCTTCTGTTCTAACAAGACACAATCTTGGTATAAATCCTGGGTAAACTCCATACTTTTTTTCTACTGCCTGTCCAAGATTTCCCACAGTCTGCTTAAGGTTCCCAACCAAGTCAGTCATCAAATTCATTCCCTCATGGAATTCTTCCAGTAGAGCATTTGTTTTGAGAAAAGCGCACAACAACATTTCTGAGTACATTGTCCTTCAAGGTCACCATTCAATTCCCACAGGTTATACTGTAACGGCTGGAAAATCCCTAGTTACAGTTTCACTATCTCCCCCTAGAGGGAAAACTTCTGTTACAAATCCAGCCCCAAAGTTTCTTTTACTTTTAGATACTTTGTCAATCGTTGTTATTTTTAAGTTGCAAAAAGAAACAGTGGAATCGCAGCTCCCCCCCCCCCTTCTTTTAACTATCTGTCAAACAGCTTCTGTCCTGGTCAATGAGCTTCAAACGTCAGTCCTGACACCCCGCTCCCTGGGTCAGGAGGGTGGAAAATTACTTTGTTTTAAACTTACTTCTGCAGGATAAAACAGTCCAAAGAAAGCACCCCCTTCTCCTCCTGCTGCCGAAGGGGGGGTTCAGCTATTTTAGATGATGAAATCCACTCCTTTAAAATGATTTTCAAAACTCTAGTTTACTTTGTCTTTGCTTTGTTCAAATTACAAAAAAAGGAAGGTTGACTTCCTGTTAGACCTTCCCGTTTCAGTACCGAATTGTAATGCATTTTTGAGTCCAATTCCTTTCTTTTCCCAGTTCCTTAAATTGTGGTTCGATTTTCCCGAGTTTAGGTACTCACAGTGGTTGTTTTTAGAATCCAAATTGTCCAAGAAGAAGGCAGCGCTCTCCGGCAGCGGCTGTGCGGCTTCACTCCACGGAAATAGCGGTAGACTCTCAGCACCGCGCCACTTCCCCCTCTTCGCTTCGGAGCCCGTTATTGGGCTCCTTTGCGGGTTGGGGGGGCGCTAAGGGTGCCCGCCGAGTCCCAAGGTCACAGGCTTCATCCACCTGCGATTTCTAAAGGGTCCCCGCTTCGCCGTAGCGGGAAAGACCCGTTTCGCGCAGAGCTTGTCCCTCCGTTTCAGAGGGAGTCCGCCATTGCCGGTGGCGCCACCCCGGAAGTGCTCCCGCCTAGCTGTTGCCTTGGTTCACCACCAGCCAGGCTTCCTCGTTTCCCGAAGTCTGGGGTTCCTCTGCCTCTGCCTGCTGGGTGGCCCCAACCATTCCCTGTGTGCTGGTCCCGGGGGGAGGTTACAGTGAGGTGTGGTCAGAGTCCGGTCCTGGGTCGAGGCTCTGGAGACTGTCCACCCAAGGGCGAAGCGGGGTCCAAAGCGAGGGGCCGGGCAAGGTCGAGAACTCTGGAAGAACAGGTCTGGGTGCTGGCAGAAACAGGTTTCCAACGACGTTGCTCCCGCAACCTGGGACCGGGCTGACTGGCCTTTATCTTCTCTGAGGCCAGGGGCGGTCCCGGCCCACAGGTGACCCGCCTCTCCTGGCCTTAAGGCGAGCACTCGTCCTGAGAGAACCCAGTTCCCTCCGCCTCTCTGCCCTGAGCTTCTGCAGCTCAGGAGAGGCTGGAGGGTTACTGGACCCAGGGGGAGGCTCACCTTCCCCTGACAGGGCTGGGAGAGGCACACCTGTAGGCAATTGGTCCTCAATCACCTCCGGAGCCAGAGTGGATTCATCTGGTGTCTGCTCCTGAGGATCCGGCACAGGTGCAGGCGCTTCAGATTCAAGGCCCTGCCCCGGCTCAGCCGGCCTTGGAGGCGGGGACTCCTGTGCAGGCTGGGATTCCTCCGGTTCAGTCTCTGAATCAGATTCCCAGGCCATCACACCCTGCCAGTTACGACGCTCCGGACACACTCTGGCAAAGTGCCCCGTTTTCTGACAGAAAAAAAGATCTCTTGGCAGCTTGCCAGTCTTTCTTCTCTTTGCCACCCGGCCGTTGAGCTTTCGAACCTTCCTGCGCACGGGCTGAGTCTATTTCCATGGGCTCCGGCTGTTGTTGACCTTCGGAAGCAGCTGCCAGCATTTCAGGAATGTGGTTACCATGGAAACTCCGGCCCTTGCCCTTTTTCCTTTCCCGCAGTCTGGCTTCCTGCCTCAGCCCCACCGCAAGAGCAGCCTTCGTTAACTCACCCATATCCTTTGGACGGGGGGCCCTAGCAAGCTCATCCTTAACTTCGGCGTTCAGTCCAGCCTTAAACAAAGCTTGCACAGGCTCTGATTCCAAATCCCATCCCAGTTTGTGCACAAGCATAGCGAATTCTGACCAGTAACTACGCACCGTAGATTTGCCTTGCTTCAAAGCCAAAAGCTCCTCCTGCGTCTTGTCAATTAAACTTTGATCTGCGTAGATAAAGTCCATCGCTTGCCAAAACTTAGGCAGACTTCGATGCGCTTCATTATTAGAGGCAATTAACGGCCTGACCCAACTTTTAGCCCAGCCCCCCCCCCCGACAGGAGCCTAATTATGTGAGCAACTTTCTGAGCATCGTTGGCAAACTGAGCTGCTTCAAGCTCCAAAAAATATTTCATCTCCGTCTTAAAATCACAATAAGCCTCCGGATCGCCATTAAACTTTTCCACCCACGCACCTTTGCCCCTCGCTAGTAGCCCACCTGTGGCTCCACCTTGAGCAGCTCTGCATTCCTCCAGACGCGACTGCAGGTCCAGTCCGGCATTCCGCTTACGCAGCTCAGAAAGCTCCTTCTCCATTTTCTGCTTTTAGTTCCTCTCTCTAGCTTTCAGCAGAAGAGTCGAGTCATGCTGTAAGGAGTGGGTGCTGCCAAAGCTAGCAGAGATAACGTTCCAGGCTCACAGCCATTTCTGTTCTGAAGATTTATTTGCACAGACATCTTTAACGCCTGCTTGGCCTTGTCAGTTAATAGCGCAGTTTACTTTACTACTGTTTACTTTGCTAAGGAAGCCAACGGCAAACTGTTTGGTGTTGATGGGTCACTATTGGAGAGGTAGCTCAAAGCTTAGGTGGTGTACCCCCAGATTTTTGAAGAAAAATTCAGTGGTGCATCCCGGGGTATCAGCCCACGTGTAGTTCAGATTCTGCAGTTTGATTGCACCCACATGGCAGCAAATGCATCGTGCTCTGTGTCAGAGCTGGCCCACACCTCCTTGCAGGCATGTCTTAAGCTTTAAGACCATGGGCCTCCAACCATTTGGGCCATATGACCAAGTAAGGCAACTGTCCAACTGCAGCAGCCCCATTTCCTTTGTAAAAGACGATGAGGAAACAAAAAGGTGAAGAAATAAGAAAGCACAGATTTTTGAAGAACAATTCAGTGGTGCATCCCGGGGTATCAGCCCATGTGTAGTTCAGAATCTGCAGTTTGATTGCACCCAAATGGCAAAAAATGCAGAGTGCTCTGTCTCGGAGCTGGAAAATCAATAAAAAAAATTGAAAACCCCCCAGAAAGATTGAAAATCTCATTTTCTTTAGGAAAACAAGGAGAACAGGGGATTAACCTCATGATCTGAAAAGGCTGCAAAACAAAGATCATGCATAAATTGTGCCTAAGGAAGGTTCTAAACAGCTGAGGGGTGTAGGTTGGTCCTGCTGCTAGTACCCTTCTGGCTTTTAAGAGCCGCAAAACTGCCGCAACAAACGAGGGTTGTTTAAAAGATAGGGAATATAGAATGCAAAATGGTTGACAATTCAGACTGCCTGCTCTGGTCCAGTCCTGTACTGACAGTACCTTCCCAGAGTATGATATTGTGATGTTTCCTACATCTCAGCCGTTCAAACAGTGGCTTGGGTGGGTGGCACCAGTCGCAGATAAAGTGCCTTTGCCCGTGCAAGTGGGAGTTGGCCCCCTTCACACCTTTTGGACTTGGGAGCTTTCAGTGTGTTAAAAGGTCATTGTCCGCCTAGTCATAGGAGGAAGGATGGAGGGAGTATTAAGGTTCTGCTTGCCCTCTGATGGTCAGATGACTTTCTGTTGAAATTTAGACTTTCATCCCACTTGAAATATACTCAGAGTCGAGAGTGGACTTCATGCTCTTTATTCAGCTCATGGTGGTGAGGAGGGAATGGGAGTCCCCTCAAAGTATCTGCTTTATATACATTATTTACACAATGGGCTGCACGTGATTGGCTAATTCCGGAATTCTCCTGTAGGCCAGTCAGGTTGTGGATTCACTTCTATCTGGAGCTGGATTGGGTGGCTCCTGCCAACCAATCATACTGCTGCATTGTTCTAGAATCATAGAATCATAGAATCATAGAGTTGGAAGAGACCACAAGGGCCATCGAGTCCAACCCCCTGCCAAGCAGGAAACACCATCAGAGCACTCCTGACATATGGTTGTCAAGCCTCTGCTTAAAGACCTCCAAAGTAGGAGACTCCACCACACTCCTTGGCAGCAAATTCCACTGTCGAACAGCTCTTACTGTCAGGAAGTTCTTCCTAATGTTTAGGTGGAATCTTCTTTCTTGTAGTTTGGATCCATTGCTCCGTGTCCGCTTCTCCGGAGCAGCAGAAAACAACCTTTCTCCCTCCTCTATGTGACATCCTTTTCTATATTTGAACATGGCTATCATATCACCCCTTAACCTCCTCTTCTCCAGGCTAAACATGCCCAGCTCCCTTAGCCGTTCCTCATAAGGCATCGTTTCCAGGCCTTTGACCATTTTGGTTGCCCTCCTCTGGACACGTTCCAGTTTGTCAGTGTCCTTCTTGAATTGTGGTGCCCAGAACTGGACACAGTACTCCAGGTGTGGTCTGACCAGAGCAGAATACAGTGGCACTATTACTTCCCTTGATCTAGATGCTATACTCCTATTGATGCAGCCCAGAATTGCATTGGCTTTTTTAGCTGCCGCGTCACACTGTTGGCTCATGTCAAGTTTGTGGTCAACCAAGACTCCTAGATCCTTTTCACATGTACTGCTCTCAAGCCAGGTGTCCCCCATCTTGTATTTGTGCCTCTCATTTTTTTTGCCCAAGTGCAATACTTTACATTTCTCCCTGTTAAAATTCATCTTGTTTATTTTTGCCCAGTTCTCTAATCTGTCAAGGTCGTTTTGAAGTGTGATCCTGTCCTCTGGGGTGTTAGCCACCCCTCCCAGTTTGGTGTCATCTGCAAATTTGATCAGGATGCCCTTGAGTCCATCATCCAAGTCGTTGATAAAGATGTTGAATAAGACCGGGCCCAAGACAGAACCCTGTGGCACCCCACTAGTCACTCTTCTCCAGGATGAGGAGGAACCATTGATGAGCACCCTTTGGGTTCGGTCAGTCAGCCAGTTACAAATCCACTGAGTGGTAGCATAGTCAAGACCGCATTTTACCAGCTTCTTTACAAGAATATCATGGGGCACCTTGTCAAATGCCTTGCTGAAATCAAGGTAGGCTACATCCACTGCGTTCCCTTCATCTACCAGGCTTGTAATTCTGTCAAAAAACGAGATCAGGTTAGTCTGACATGACTTATTTTTCAGAAATCCATGCTGACTATTGGTGATCACAGCATTCCTTTCTAGGTGCTCTAGGACCAATCCGACTGCTGCATTCTGAATCCTATTGTTCTAGGACCAATCAGACTGCTGCATTTTGGAGCCTATTGTTCTAGGACCAATCAGACTGCTGCATTCTGAATCCTATTGTTCTAGGACCAATCAGACTGCTGCAGCTTGGATCCTATTCAACTCAGTACATAACCACAGTTCAAGAAGGACACTGACAAACTGGAACGTGTCCAGAGGAGGGCAACCAAAATGGTCAAAGGCCTGGAAACGATGCCTTATGAGGAACGGCTAAGGGAGCTGGGCATGTTTAGCCTGGAGAAGAGGAGGTTAAGGGGTGATATGATAGCCATGTTCAAATATAGAAAAGGATGTCACATAGAGGAGGGAGAAAGGTTGTTTTCTGCTGCTCCAGAGAAGCGGACACGGAGCAATGGATCCAAACCACAAGAAAGAAGATTCCACCTAAACATTAGGAAGAACTTCCTGACAGTAAGAGCTGTTTGACAGTGGAATTTGCTGCCAAGGAGTGTGGTGGAGTCTCCTACTTTGGAGGTCTTTAAGCAGAGGCTTGACAACCATATGTCAGGAGTGCTCTGATGGTGTTTCCTGCTTGGCAGGGGGTTGGACTCGATGGCCCTTGTGGTCTCTTCCAACTCTATGATTCTATGATTCTATAACACCCCTCCCCTCTAAGTTCCAGTCCTGCCCGGGAGGTTGCATTCATAGTCCTCAAGGTACGCCGGCGGCCTACGTGTGCGTTGCAGCCTGGGGTGTTCCCTGGTCCGGGGTTCAGGTTCTGGCTTGTGTTCCAATGATGCTGGCTGTGATGGGGCCGTTTGGTCTGGCGCAACCGGCTCGCTCAGTCGTGGTTCTGGTTCCGGTGTCCTTTCGGCCTCGCGTGTCCTCTCTGTATTTACTGATTCTGCCTCTCCTGCTGGCCCCTCCTGTTCTATGGGCCTCACTGCCCCACTGTTCCCTTGGGACTCCTCTGACCTGTCCTCCTCCTGGTTTTCTCCCGGGAATCGTCGCCGTATCTGGTCGCAGTGGCGGCGCCAGCATTGCCCCCCATCCGTTAGCACCTCGTACGACACGGGGACAGCGACCCTGGTGACTGTGGCGGGTACCCATGCTTGGCCTGCCCCAAAATTCTTTGCGTACACTGGGTCCTGGGCCACGAAGGTCTGGGGGTTCCTGCCTTCCCCCACCACTACCTCATCCTGAGCTCTATCGGGGTGAAGGCGGTCCAATCTGATTGCAAGGTGCCGACCCATTAGTAGTTCAGCGGGGCTCCGGCCAGTCGTTGAGCTGGGGGTGCTGTGCTGTGCTAGGAGGAATGTGGCAAGGCGGTACTCCCAATCCCCTTGCGTCATGCGGCGGAGGGTGTCCTTGGTGGTCCGCACCATGCGTTCTGCTTGGCCATTGGTGGCAGGGTGGAATGGCGCCAAACGGATGTGGCGGATGGCGTTCTGCGCTGTGAAGGTTTGGAATTCTCCTGACGTAAATGCGGTCCCGTTGTCTGAGACGAGAGTGTCAGGGAGCCCGTGGGTTGCAAACAGCCTGCGTAGTACTCGGGTGGCTGAAAGGGGCCAGCGAAGTCCACATGCAGGTGTGACCATGGTGCTCGGGCGGACTCCCATGACTGGACTGGGGCCCTTGGGGGATCTGGGCGGGATTCTTGGCAGGCCTGGCAGTGTTTGACCCAGGCCTCTATCTCTCCGTCGATCCCCGGCCACCACACATAACTCCTGGCAAGGGCCTTCATTCTCACTACCCCTGGGTGTGTCTCATGTAGGGCTCTGAGGACCCTTTTTCAGAGGGGCTGGGGATCAACGACCCTGCTTCCCCATAACAGGCACCCCTTGTGGGCAGACAGTTCATGTTTGTGGGTTGTGTAGCCGGCGAATTCTGGCCCAGGGCTGCTGCTGGGCCATCCCCTCCACACCCAGTCCAGGACCCGGGAGATGACCCTATCTTTCTTGGAATGGTGTGCAACTTCTTGTGCCTGAATGGGGCGGTTGGGAAGCAGCTCCAGGCTCATAACCTCTTGTGCAGGTGCTTGGTCGGGGGCTGTTTCCGGTAGTGGTAGCCTGCTGAGGGCATCCGCATGACCCATCGCCTTCCCAGGGCGGTGAATCAGTGCATACTGGTAGCTGGCAAGGAAAATTGACCACCTGAGGACGCGAGGAGACAGCACTTGGGGGGGTCTGCTTTTCGGGGGCAAAGAAGCCAAGCAACGGCTTGTGGTCAGTCACCACGGTAATCCAAGAAATCATGGAATTTTTTTACTCCCTTCACGTTTAAGACAAGCAAGTCCTTGACTGCCTGGAATGCGGCCTCCTGGCGCTGGCCCCACACCCAAGGAGCCCGCTTGTCCAGGAGTCTGTGTAGGGGCTCCGCTACCGCCGCCTTGTGGGGAAGGAAGGAATGGTAAAAGTTCAATAGTCCCAAGAAGGCCTGAAGTTCAGTCTTGCTCTTGGGCGCTGGGGCATCACAAATGGCCCGTACCTTGTCCCCAGTTGGGTGGACCCCTTCTGCGTCCACCATAAATCCCAGAAAGTCCACCTGAGGCACTCCTAGTAGACATTTTTCCCGCTTCACCTTGAGACCCGCCGTCTGGAAACGCTGCAGAACGGCGCGGAGGCGGTCCTCAAACTCCTCTGGTGTGGGCCCAGCAATCAACACATCATCAAAGAAGGGGGTGACGCCAGGAATCCCTTTAAGGAGAGAGTCCATTAGATTCTGGAATATTCCTGGTGCCACACTGACACCGAATTGCAGCCGCTTTACCCTGAACGCTCCTCTCTGCGTCACAGTCGTCTGTGCCTCTGCTGTGGCCTCGTCTACTGGCAGCTGTTTATATGCTTGGGCCAAGTCCAGCTTGCCAAATTTTTTTGACCCAGCCAGGGTGGCAAGGACATGGCTGACCACTGGCACTGGGTATGCGTGGGCCGTGAGGGCCTTGTTTATGGTACATTTGTAGTCTGCGCAGATGCGGACCGAACCATTAGGCTTGACGGGTGTGAGGATTGGGGTTTCCCAGGGGGCATTAGGCACCGGCTCCAGCACTCCTTGCTCCACGAGCCGGTCCAATTCCTCGTCTATACGAGGTTTCAGGGCAAACGGGACCCAGCGGGCCTTGAGCCTGACAGGTTGTACTGCGGGGTCAAGCTGTAGTGCAATGGGGGGGGGGGCGTATACTGTCCCAATTTCCCATCGAAAACCCCCGGAAATTCCTTGCATATGGCGTCCACGTCCACTTGTAAGCTAGTGTGGTTCACCCCGGTGACGGCTAGCCCCAGTGGTCCAAACCATGCCAATCCCAGTAAGCTAATGTAGGGGCCCTTGACCACAAGCAAGTCCAGTTGCCGCGCCCACCCTCGATACTGCACCCTGAAGGTCCCCACCCCCATTGTGGGGACCTTACGTTTCTGGAAGTCCCGGAGGGTGAATGGGGCCGGCCTGAGTTTGGGACCCCCACTAGGACAGTTTCTTTAAGGTCCTTCCCGAGATTATGGATAGAGTTGAACCCGTGTGAAGCTCCATGCGGCACGGGGCCCCCTCTATCTGTACCTCTACATAAATTTTCTCTACGTTGGGGTGGGGCAACTGGTATACCTGGAAGTCTGTGAGCTCTGTCGAGTTGCCTTGGTGCGTTGGGCCCTGGGGCTCTTGGATTGGTCATCTGATGTCTGGCGTCGGGTGGGCCGAGCCCGACACACCCGGGCGATATGTCCCAATTTTCCGCACTGCCTGCACTCTGCGTTGCGGAAACGGCAGGTCCTCCTCTCGTGACTCTCCCCGCAGCTTGCGCAGTTCCCTCCTTCTCGTTGAGGCAGCTGTGGTCTGTGTGCTGCTTGAGTGCGCTGCTGTACTCGGTGCACCTCCTCCCTGTCAGATCCTGAGTCGTCGGTGAGGTCTTCGTGGTGGACCCTCGGTTGGGACGGCAGGCTTGGTTCGTGCCTCTTGCGTCGACCTCTCAGCAGCTTCTGTTGCCAGGGCCTCCTCCAGGGCGACCTGGAACGTTAGGTCCTTCTTAGCGTAGAGGCGTCGTTGCAGCTTCTCATCCTTCAGGCCACTGAAGCATGTTCTCCAATTCTGAGAAGTTGCAGAACCGGGCAGCTTGGCGGAGAGAGGTCACAAACCCAGTTATGGTTTCCCCAGGGGCTTGCCGCTTTGCGTAGAAGGCATTTCGACGAGCCACCACTGAGGGCTACGGCGAAAAGTGCCCCTTCAGCCGTTCCATTATTGTTTTGTATGGAACAGTAGCGACGTCTTCAGGCGCAAGGAGAGCCCGGGCGATTTCAAACGTCTCCTCTCCGCAGACGCTGAAGAATATCGCCCTCTTCTTGGCATCTTCTTCGTCGGTGACCCCTTTGGCTTCTAGGAGGAAGGTGAAGCGGGAGGCATACGCTTCCCAGTCTCCGGATGCTGGGTTGAACGGCGAGAAGCTGCTGTTGGTTGCCATTCTGAGTTCCTTGGGTCCCGGACTCTCTGGGATTTATGGTGATGGACAAGGGGGAGGACTGCACAAAGGTCAATTTGTGTTGCCTCCATATTTAAAAGCACCTTTAGGAGTTCCTTGGCACCGCCCAGAGTTCTCCATCTTGGGTCTCCATTTTGTATAGTTAGGCTCACTTTCCTAGGTGTTAAAGTCAAGGATTGATGACCTAATTGAAGGTTAAGGTTGTATTTAAATGTGTCAGTACGTTTGCTATTTAAGGACAAACTCCTCGTCCCCTTCCTCTCTTCAAAGGACTTAACACCGGCTGACGCTGGAGAAGCAGTAACTAGCTTTTGTTGGAGGCTGTACAGCTGGGACGAAAGATCATCTAGTCTTTTGAATATACAGTGCAAGGTTTTGATTATTAAATGGGACTGTTCAAATGTCATATGGTTGGCCGTGCCAAGGGCCAATTCCTCCTTCTGAGGAGAGACTACACTCTTACTATTGGCCACATCGCTTGTTATTTGTGGTATTATTCGCTCTTCGTCTTTAAGTGCAGACGCGCAATCACTCAGAGGGTTAAAACGATTCTGAGTTTCTACCGTGTAGGAACAATCCAGTAGAATACTCCCTTCTTTAAAGTGACATGGTTCAAGCTTTGTTTGCTTTGATCTCGGAAAGGGAACAGGGACTGTCTCCTCAGAATCTCTAAGACGTTTCCCATATCCCATAGTTCAGATATCGAAAAGAGGGGGGATAGTATTTTAACGTCAACTCAGGTGATAAATATTTTATTCAAGCCTACCAGCACTTGCAGTGTGATTATATTTCACTGCCTATTAATATGAAAGTCAGCGTCTTCACCTTCACCCTCACAGGCCGGCTAATGATTTAAAAGTCCACCCGACAGCTCCCGGAGTCCTTTACTGATAAAAGTTGGCCGGAGGAAGGTGAAACGGGAGGCATACGCTTCCCAGTCTCCGGATGCTGGGTTGAACGGCGAGAAGCTGCTGTTGGTTGCCATTCTGAGTTCCTTGTGTCCCGGAGCTGAAGCCTGGATACACGGTGCGAGGCAGCGGTGCGGCAGGTGGCGGTGCTGCGGTGCTGGGCGTGGCGGTCAGCTCAGCGGGATCCCATCCTCGTCGCCAGTGAAATATACTCAGAGTCGAGAGTGGATTTCATGCTCTTTATTCAGCTCATGGTGGTGAGGAGCGAATGGAAGTCCCCTCAAAGTATCTGCTTTATATACATTATTTACACAATGGGCTGCACGTGATTGGCTAATTCCGGAATTCTCCTGTAGGCCAATCAGGTTGTGGATTCACTTCTATCTGGAGCTGGATTGGGTGGCTCCTGCCAACCAATCATACTGCTGCATTGTTCTAGGACCGATCAGACTGCTGCATTCTGAATCCTATTGTTCTAGGACCAATCAGACTGCTGCATTTTGGAGCCTATTGTTCTAGGACCAATCAGACTGCTGCAGTTTGGATCCTATTCAACTCAGTACATAACACCACTTTTTCCCTTTCTAGAGGCAAGGGACCTATTAGGATTATCCGCCTCTGGAGGCTGGTGTATCTAATGGGTTTCCAGGTAACGCTGAGGTTTTTTTCTGTGATATGACTGGCACTCCTATCAAAGCCCTGGCCAGCCTCTGGAACATCTGAATGGCTCAGGCTTTTGACATGATCACTTCTGAGCATCCTCTCCCACTTGACTCCTTGGTATACTGCAGAACTTAGGGAAAGGAAACAAGTTGAAAGATGGAGGAAAGATCTGGCTGCATACAACTGAACAGTGGTGTGGGCTCATCATTAAGCATACATAGTGGTACTGAAGATAGCAGTATACTCAGCTACAAGTGATCGCTAATGAAGAAGAAAGACAGTCCGACTCAAGGAGGTGGTGGAACCAATGGTAGCTATGTGTAAGCACTGTGACTTGTTTGCAAAGCATTTTGAGGATAAAACCACTTGCATCCGCTGGGATCTTGACTCTGCTGTTATAGCAGATGAGTCTCATGGGTGTCCAGAGCACTGTCCAGTCCTGTCGTTTTGGATAATTTTCAGATAGTAAGGCTTGAGGATGTGGACAAGGTGTTTGTATTAGTCAGGGCAACGACTTGTGCTTCGGACCCTTGCCCTTCTTGGCTGATGAAAAGTAGCGGGGGTGGTGGTAATTGACTGGGCCAGGAAGAGTGTTCCTATTTCCATCTGAAATGCAGGACGGCATAACATTCTGATCCAAGTTTCATTCAGAAAACAGTATCCATAATATCAGCAGCAGGCTGCTGCAGTCAAATTGGCCAGTCAGAATGGAAAATCCTATTTTAACAAAACCAATAAAAGAGAGCGGCAATACTATTTTCTTGTTTCCCTTGTTCAACTACAATTCCATAAAACAGTGGATTTGTAGGTTCTCATTAATAAAAAATAAATAAAGGGTGCGAGGGGTGGTTGGGATCGATGTGCCTATACTTCTTAATTCCACCCCTGGGCCTTTTCTATACTGAAAATAGTGTCAATTTGTTCCCCTTCCACTGCTGTAAATATTGCTCCCTTAGAAAATAAGTGATTTATTTGACTGGAACAAAATCCATCTTGTGTCTCCAAGTGGTTTAGGGTTGTATGATCTATGTCTGGATTGGCCCACTTAATGCTATTTATTGCTCTATGAATGATATTAAGATGGATTTCTTAAGTCTGGTGGAATTACTTTTTCTTCTTTTGTGCAATTTTTACTTGCCATAGCAAACAAGACTTTGCCCATGTACCCATATAAAATAACTATTATCGTTCTTTTCCTCTGCATTTTTAAAGCATAAATATTATTGGCTTTGAGGCAACAATGACAGAATGTGCTGACATCAGAAAAATGCCAGCTCCAGCCCAACCAGAAGTAAAATGTATAGGGCATATTGAGAGATGGGTGGCAAAGCTGTGCATATGCTTTGTCCTCCCCAGCAGTATATATTGTGGGAGAGTAGCTAGAGGAAGCAGAGAAAAGCTCCAACCAATATTATTTTTTCTATATTTTTTTTTAATTTTGGAGTTTGCTTGTTTATTTTAAATTCAATTTGTAAAGGTCCCTTTAGAAACGAAAAGATACAAACACAAGTTAAGCACACAGTTTGCTTTTAGTTCAACACTTTCTTCATCCATCAATTTTACCCAAAATCACAAAAGTAATATTACAAAGCTTTCACAGTGCACGTTTACATATTCTGCATATACATCTATTCACTCTTCAAACAATGCATTTCCATTGAATTTGGCTTAAAAAACAACAACACATCAGGCTGGAAATATATAACGTTTTAAACCAATGTGTTTTTCCTCTTAAAAAAAGAAAATATATTACTTGGAGAGAAGCCCATATTGCACTAATTCCCAAACAAGACATGGACATAAGGCAGGTGAAAAATTATAGGCCAATCTCGCTCCTAAATAATGATTACAAATTGTTTGCCAGTATATTGGCCAATAGACTTAAAAATGTATTTGGAGAGGAGATTGGAAAGAACCAAACTGGATTTCTACCTGGTAGACAGATGAAGGACAATGTTAGAAATATAATTGATATGGCGGGCGCCGGGGCGTTTTTCTGACGGCTCGTTGCGCTGAGCGGGGCTGCGGCCGTCGGGGCGGCCGCCTACGGGGCTCACGATTTCCGTCGCAGCGACCGAGATGACGACTTGAAAGAGCTCTACGAGATGGCCAACAAATACCACTTCCTCCACAGCCTGGCCCTCCTGGCTGTGCCCCACTGCCGCTATCCCATGATGGCCGGCAGCATCCTGTCTCTGGCCATGGGGATGTTCTCTGGCGCCCTGTATTACCACGCCGTGACAGGGGACCCGATCCTGACCAAGGCAGCCCCGTATGGTGGTTCCCTCCTCATCCTCGGCTGGATCGCCATGGCCCCTTGACACCCCGTTCTGTCCCCATGTGGCCCCCATCTCCCAACGCCAGGGCAGCCAGCCCTGCCCCTCCCTCCTCCCTTAGGCTAGCCAGAAGGGAGCCCTAGGAGAGGAGAGATTTCCAAATGTCAGAGTGGGATCCCTTGAGGTCTTTAGCCCGCCCCGAATGCGTCTCTATCCTGCATCTTGGAATTCCCCGAATGCCGAATCCCTTTTAAAAAAGCCAAGATCCTTCCCCTCCCCCCAAAAAATTGCAACCAGATTTGAGTTTGCGATGGAGGCTTCGAAATGCAATGTCTGATCGGTGCTTTTCAATTGTTGTTTTTTAACTTAATAAATGATGAGAGTGATTTCACTTTTTAAAAAACCCACGCACCTTTTTTTCCTGTGAATATATTTATTCCGTGGGGGGGGGGGGAGAGAAAGAAATATAATTGATATAATGGAATATCTGGACTCCAGGAGAGACAAACAAGCCGCCCTAATGTTTCTGGATGCTGAAAATTTTTTTGATAATGTGTCTTGGCATTTTATGAAAAGAAATTTAGAATTTATGGATATCGGTGGAAAACGTTTAGATGGTATTTGGGCTATTTATTCGGAACAATATGCTAAATTGATAGTTAATAATAACTTCACAGACAAAATTGAGATAACAAAGGGAACCAGACAGGGGTGCCCGCTATCGCCATTGTTATTTATAACAATACTAGAGGTCCTGTTGAGGAAAATAGAAGCAACAAAAGAAATAAAGGGGATTGGTGTAGGCTCAAAAGAATACAAGTATTAGGCCTTTGCCGACGACGTTGTCTTGAATTTAGAACAACCTATGTCCAGTGCAATAGAAGCTTTGAAAAAGATTGACGAGTATGGGCAATTAGCAGGCTTTAAGCTCAACAAAAATAGGACAAAAATATTAACTAAAAATTTGGACAGTAAAGAAATAGGAGAACTACAACAAAAGACAGGTATGTCGATAGAAAAAAAGGTAAAATACCTAGAGTCTGGCGCACATCTAAGAACATAAACCTCTTTAAAGACAACTATGAAAAGGTGTGGAATGAAGTGAAGAGAGATCAGGAGATATGGACTAGAATGAAATTATCAATGATGGGTAGAATCTCAACTATCAAAATGAACGTGTTACTGAGACTGCTGTTTTGATTTCAGACAATTCCGGTTATCAGTGGAACAAAACAATTTAATGTATGGCAAAGACGATTGTCTAAATTTATCTAGCAGGTTGAAAAGCCAAGAATTGAGTATAAAATATTGACAGATGCAAAAGAAAGAGGCGGTTTTTCCCTAGAATCATAGAATCATAGAATCATAGAATCATAGAGTTGGAAGAGACCACAAGGGCCATCGAGTCCATCGGGTTGGACTCGATGGCCCTTGTGGTCTCTTCCAACTCTATGATTCTATGATTCTATGAGTCCAACCCCCTGCCAAGCAGGAAACACCATCAGAGCACTCCTGACATATGGTTGTCAAGCCTCTGCTTAAAGACCTCCAAAGTAGGAGACTCCACCACACTCCTTGGCAGCAAATTCCACTGTCGAACAGCTCTTACTGTCAGGAAGTTCTTCCTAATGTTTAGGTGGAATCTTCTTTCTTGTAGTTTGGATCCATTGCTCCGTGTCCGCTTCTCCGGAGCAGCAGAAAACAACCTTTCTCCCTCCTCTATGTGACATCCTTTTCTATATTTGAACATGGCTATCATATCACCCCTTAACCTCCTCTTCTCCAGGCTAAACATGCCCAGCTCCCTTAGCCGTTCCTCATAAGGCATCGTTTCCAGGCCTTTGACCATTTTGGTTGCCCTCCTCTGGACACGTTCCAGTTTGTCAGTGTCCTTCTTGAATTGTGGTGCCCAGAACTGGACACAGTACTCCAGGTGTGGTCTGACCAGAGCAGAATACAGTGGCACTATTACTTCCCTTGATCTAGATGCTATACTCCTATTGATGCAGCCCAGAATTGCATTGGCTTTTTTAGCTGCCGCGTCACACTGTTGGCTCATGTCAAGTTTGTGGTCAACCAAGACTCCTAGATCCTTTTCACATGTACTGCTCTCAAGCCAGGTGTCACCCATCTTGTATTTGTGCCTCTCATTTTTTTTGCCCAAGTGCAATACTTTACATTTCTCCCTGTTAAAATTCATCTTGTTTATTTTTGCCCAGTTCTCTAATCTGTCAAGGTCGTTTTGAAGTGTGATCCTGTCCTCTGGGGTGTTAGCCACCCCTCCCAGTTTGGTGTCATCTGCAAATTTGATCAGGATGCCCTTGAGTCCATCATCCAAGTCGTTGATAAAGATGTTGAATAAGACCGGGCCCAAGACAGAACCCTGTGGCACCCCACTAGTCACTCTTCTCCAGGATGAAGAGGAACCATTGATGA
This sequence comes from Podarcis vaucheri, assembly GCF_965113315.1. NCBI lineage: Eukaryota > Metazoa > Chordata > Lepidosauria > Squamata > Lacertidae > Podarcis > Podarcis vaucheri. The sequence goes on along the minus strand of NC_138757.1, from coordinate 353,382 downwards.
GCACCCTTTGGGTTCGGTCAGTCAGCCAGTTACAAATCCACTGAGTGGTAGCATAGTCAAGACCGCATTTTACCAGCTTCTTTACAAGAATATCATGGGGCACCTTGTCAAATGCCTTGCTGAAATCAAGGTAGGCTACATCCACTGCGTTCCCTTCATCTACCAGGCTTGTAATTCTGTCAAAAAACGAGATCAGGTTAGTCTGACATGACTTTCCCTGCCAGATCTAAAAATTTACTACGAGGCGGCGTGTTTTTGTTGGTTGAGAGAATGGATAAGGTAAAAGGTAAAGGTACCCCTGCCCGTACAGGCCAGTCTTGACAGACTCTAGGGTTGTGCGCTCATCTCACTCTAGAGGCCGGGAGCCAGCGCTGTCCGCAGACACTTCCGGGTCACGTGGCCAGCGTGACGAAGCTGCTCTGGCGAAGCACCAGAGCAGCACACGGAAACGCCGTTTACCTTCCCGCTGTAAAGCGGTACCTATTTATCTACTTGCACTTAAGGGTGCTTTCGAACTGCTAGGTGGGCAGGAGCTGGGACCGAACGACGGGAGCTCACCCCGACGCGGGGATTCGAACTGCCGACCATGCGATCGGCAAGTCCTAGGCGCTGAGGTTTTACCCACAGCGCCACCCAGGGTAACCTTAGATAATTCAGATATATTGGATTTGGAGGGATTTGACAACAGATTCGCGTGGCACGCCTACCTGTGGTCAGAATGGTCAGAATGCACAGAGGGTTTTTGAACCATACTATTAGAAAATCATTGTATGAGGTGTGGAGCAGACATAAAACATTATTGGAATGCAAAACTCCGAGGTGGCTCTCACCTCTGGAGGCTTTTGCAGTCAAAAAAATAAATAAATATGGGAACTGAATGGGCGACATACAAAGACTTGCTGATGGAAGTGATAATAAAACAAAGTTAAAGACATTTGAAGAACTAAGAGGAAAGGTAACCGATTGTTACAAGATGTGTTTAGAGAGGATAATAGAAGAAACGGATTTGGAAGTAACAAATCTAAATTGGAGACAGAATTGCTGGGTAGTAAAATGAAAATACTGTCGAAAATGTATCAGTTACTACTGGAGTGGCACACAAAGGATGAAGAGGTAAAAAGTGTTATGATTAGGTGGGCCCAGGATTTAGGGCACAATATTGATTTTAAAAGGTGGAGAAAACTGTGGACCGAAACAATTAAATTCACAGCATGTGTGTCACTCAAAGAAAATATATTTAAGATGATGTATCGATGGTATATTAGACATGCCAAACTTGCTAAGATGTATAGAAATCAAGACAAAAATTGTTGGAAGTGTAAGGAGAAGGAGGGGAACTTCCTCCATCTGTGGTGGACTTGTTCTAAAGTGAAAGCCTTCTGGGACATAATATACGAGTTAAAAAAGGTTTTGAAATATAATTTTAATAAAAAACCAGAGGCATTTCTATTAGGCTTAATTGGTGAGGAAATACATAAAAGTGATGTAAACATGTTTATGTATGCCACAATGGCTGCAAGGACACTTCTGGCTCAGAAATGGAAGCAGCAGGAACTTCCAACACTGGAAGACTGGCAGCTCAAGAATATGGAGTTCGAAGACATAATCCGGAATCAGCGTGACGAACTGTTTCCAAAGGACTGGAACACATTTATGAAAGAAAATTGTAAACATTTGAAAATGTTTGTAGGCTTGAATTGAAATGTTTTGTAATGTAACTATAAGGAACTGATTTACCGATAATAAGGTGAAATATTATAATTTGACAAAGGGTAAATAAGTGCTTATAGAAATGCGAAGAATATGGAAAGTTATGTGGAAGTCAGAAAGAGGTCGATGCTCTTACATATTAAGTCATAGAATTATGTAACAAAATGTGAATATGATTTAATGGAAAACTCAACAAAAATTACTTTAAAAACATAAAAAGGGAAAATATATTAGGAGTGGCTTTTCTTTTAATAAGTTAATAAATGAACTACTTCATTGGCACAGCATCCGAATGAGGTGTAGTGGTTGTATAGTTCTTGATACCTTTTGTTTCATAGTTATATTTGGGTTGCTGCTTAAAAAAAATGGTTAGCTTTTTGTATCATAAAGTTCACAAAACTGATTCCTAATATACAACTGAAAGCAGAAATGGGGCACTTTTCCCTTTTGCCTTGCTGCAGATATGCATGCTATTTTACCATAGCTCACAGAATGGCGTGATGGCACCTTTTTACTACATATGTGAATTATTAAAAAAAACTGTTACTCGTTGAAATTGTGTCTGGTCAATATATTTCAGCTTCATGTTTTGTTACGCGTTTAATGTTTTTTCTATTTTTAAAAAAGTGCCAGAATTCACGAACACTTCCCTTGTTCTCTAATGGTGCCCACCTGAGAGGTGCTGGATCTGTTCGAGCAAGCTCCAGCTGAGAAAAAGCCCTGGTTCTAACTTGCCTAAGTGGGGAAAGTTGGCATTACTACAGTGAGTGAACAGATGCAAGAAGCAGCATCCTGTATCATATAATGATATCATATAACATTGGACAACATTACTTTTTACCAATATGAAATTCCGTGCAACATACCATCCGCTTGGCCAGAAAAGTCAACAAATGTGTCATTGGCACAGCGTCCAATCGGAAGCGAGGGCGGTGGAGGCGTCTGGTCTTTCTGCTTCTCTTTGGTCTTAAGAAGCGGCCATGGATAGCGACCCAATTCTTATTCTCTTGCTTTTTGACTCTTGAAAAATATGTACATTAGGGGGGAAAGTATCAATTTCTTTTCTGCTGCTGCTGTTGCCCAGGACTGACCTGCTGATAGCCTGAAGGGCCCTGCCCTGCTTCTCTTTACCTGGGTTGTGGTGGGGCCTGACAGGCTCAGTAAAGGACTGCTGCTCGACAACTCTGACCCCCCCCACATCATTCCTGTATACTTCTACCCCTGTACAATCAACAATCTTCCTCAAGACAATTTCATCCTCTTTATATTAATTTGGGGTCAGTCAAGCAAATCTTTCAAACATCACCACCACCATCTAATTGGGGTTTGTGTGACCCCAGCATCAGACTGGTAAAGCAGTTTCTACTTAAATAAAAGTAAAATTATCACACAATATCTTGAAAGGGAAAGGTACCTGCATCATCCTTTTCAGATCCAAATAATAAAGCTGCATATGGTGTCATACAAAGGACCCCAAATCAAAAGGTTAGTTAAAGAGCCATTGAGAGGCGGGAGACAAACCATATAGAGAGTCTTGCTGTTTGCATTATTAGCTGCTTGTGTGCTTGTTCATGGCAGTCATGTTTTCAAGATGCTCTTCAATCTGACAGATAGAAACGTTATTTTAAAAACAAATTTAAAAGGTGGGCATTCGATCCATTTTCACTATGAAGTCTCCCAATTTTTGCCTTCAACCATCCTCTAAAATTGAAACGCTCTCAACAGCTTCACTAAGAGTTGACATCCTTGTGTGTGACATCTCGTTACACTGGCAGTTTCTTGAACATCCAGCAAGAATAGAAAAGAACTCAGCTTATGTTGACACAAAACAGCATGATGAATTGTGACACACAAACACACACACATCTGTATCCCCCCCCCCCACTATGTATTATTTTTCCCTGTGGTGGAATAATTACAATTCTTCTACCTGCACCAGGAATGGAGAATCTTTGGTCCTCTGGAGGCCAGTCCCCATCATCCTTGACCACTGGCCATGCTGCCTAGGGAAGATTGGGGATATTGTTAATACATGCTTTCTATTCAAAGTTCCTGTTTAATGGCTAAAATTTGCCAGTTTTCAAGAATTCCACAGCAGGAAAGTTAGCAAGGAAGGGAGCAAACTAATATATTTCTCCTTAAACAAGAAAACATTAAAATAAAAAGGAGTACTCATTAGCATGGCACGGTACAGAGCCAACAATATTCCCATTATTGCTTATTATTACTATTACCAAGACTCTTTTCAAAAATAGATTAGAGGTTTGGAAGAAACTCAGCTGACAAAGGAATTGTGAGAAGCAGAAAACTCCATCATTGTACCCATTATTTGCTTTAAAGGAAAACTAAGCACCTCTAAGTAATCATCAGGTATACTTTATTCATCAGCACTAATTATATATGAAGCATCCAAGTATGAAACTAAGGCATTAATAATGGGAAAACTAACGCTAAGAGAATGGTTTTCAGGACTTTTTTTTGCCTCAGCCCAAATTTGCCTAAGTCTGCAGCCCAACAAATTCTCAGGATCGTTTTACAAACATTTACCTTTACTGCACACTGTTTATGGTTTCTTGCTCCAGTCCTTCCCACTGTAGCCCTCACAGGAGAGGATCCTCTCGGTGTTTATTGTGGGCTTTATCCTGCTGCATGGGTCCTCCTACCACCTCAAGAGAGCTCAGCTTTCACAATGGCAGAAGTGGCTCTTTTCAGGTGTAGCCTATCAGAAGGCAGAAGAGGCGCATTTCCCAGATACACTCAGTAGAGGACCAGACCTCCTTGGACAGAGACCTTTTCCATGGCACAGGAGCGTCCTGGAGAAAGCCTATTTGCACAGACGTCTTTAACGCCTGCTTGGCCTTGTCAGTTAATAGCGCAGTTTACTTTACTGCTGTTTACTTTGCTAAGGAAGCCTCCTACTTGAAGAACTATGCCAAGGAAGCCAACGACAAACTGTTTGGTGTTGATGGGTCACTATTGGAGAGGTAGCTCAAAGCTTAGGTGGTGTACCCCCAGATTTTTGAAGAAAAATTCAGTGGTGCATCCCGGGGTATCAGCCCACGTGTAGTTCAGATTCTGCAGTTTGATTGCACCCACATGGCAGCAAATGCATCGTGCTCTGTGTCAGAGCTGGCCCACACCTCCTTGCAGGCATGTCTTAAGCTTTAAGACCATGGGCCTCCAACCATTTGGGCCATATGACCAAGTAAGGCAACTGTCCAACTGCAGCAGCCCCATTTCCTTTGTAAAAGACGATGAGGAAACAAAAAGGTGAAGAAATAAGAAAGCACAGATTTTTGAAGAACAATTCAGTGGTGCATCCCGGGGTATCAGCCCATGTGTAGTTCAGAATCTGCAGTTTGATTGCACCCAAATGGCAAAAAATGCAGAGTGCTCTGTCTCGGAGCTGGAAAATCAATAAAAAAAATTGAAAACCCCCCAGAAAGATTGAAAATCTCATTTTCTTTAGGAAAACAAGGAGAACAGGGGATTAACCTCATGCTCTGAAAAGGCTGCAAAACAAAGATCATGCATAAATTGTGCCTAAGGAAGGTTCTAAACAGCTGAGGGGTGTAGGTTGGTCCTGCTGCTAGTACCCTTCTGGCTTTTAAGAGCCGCAAAACTGCCGCAACAAACGAGGGTTGTTTAAAAGATAGGGAATATAGAATGCAAAATGGTTGACAATTCAGACTGCCTGCTCTGGTCCAGTCCTGTACTGACAGTACCTTCCCAGAGTATGATATTGTGATGTTTCCTTTGGAGGTCTTTAAGCAGAGGCTTGACAACCATATGTCAGGAGTTCTCTGATGGTGTTTCCTGCTTGGCAGGGGGTTGGACTCGATGGCCCTTGTGGTCTCTTCCCATTCTATGATTCTATGATTCTATGATCTCAGCCGTTCAAACAGTGGCTTGGGTGGGTGGCACCAGTCGCAGATAAAGTGCCTTTGCCCGTGCAAGTGGGAGTTGGCCCCCTTCACACCTTTTGGACTTGGGAGCTTTCAGTGTGTTAAAAGGTCATTGTCCGCCTAGTCATAGGAGGCGATAGCAGTGGGGCAGCTACAAGAATTCTTGGAAAACACAGATGATTTAAATCCATGCCCATCTGGGTTCAATCCTGGCCGAAGAACTGAGTCAGTCTTGGTCGCCCTGATGGATGACCTTTGCAGACAGCTGCCTATGAAAATCTAAGGGTTATGAGAATCGGAGGCAGTGTATCTTTACTTAGTTGCTTCCATTTTAAGGGGGGAAGAGAAGCATGCATGTGTGAAAAACAATGTTGTCCAATGAAATTTGATATTGTGTCACACCAGGCCCACAGATGTTTGAAGAAAAATTCAGTGGTGCATCCCACGGTATCAGCCCATGTCCCCCAAGACGGCATGAACACAACATGGGGTGTGCTGAAATTGCATGACCCCAGGGAATATTTTTTGGGGGGGGCGCTTCAACATTTTGGGGGCCCTCAGCCCATGTCCCCCTAGACGGCATGAGCACAACATGGGGTGTGCTGAAATTGCATGACCCCAGGTAATTTTGGGGGGGCGCTTCAACATTTTGGGACCCCTCAGCCAATGTCCCCCTAGATGGCACAAGAACACCATGTGGTGTGCTGAAATTGCATGACATGACCCTAGGGAATTTTGAGGGGGACCCTTCAACATTTTGGGGGCCCTCAGCCCATGTCCCCTTAGATGGCATGTGCTGACATCACACTGCTCCAGGGCATTTTGAGGGGGGCACCCCCTTGAAAATTTGGGGTCCTTGGCCTCCCCATCCTGTATATGTCACAAGCACACCATGGGGGTGTGCTGACATTGTGTGATCCCAGGGATTTTTGAGGGGGCCCACGCCTATTGAAAATTTTGGGAGTACCTTGACCCCCTAGATATCTCAAGCACACCATAGGGAGTGTTAAAGTCTCACTGTCCCAGGGAATTTTGAAGGGGCCCACCCCTTCTTTAAAATTTCGGGGGTCCTCAGTCCTTTGCCACTATAGGCTGTGCAGTCATGCCACAGGGTGTGCTGATGTCAGGCCTCTGGATTTCCCTCTTGCATAGATGCTGTATTGGGTCCCTGGACAGCAGGTGGAGGATATCTGCAGGATTAGGAGCAACTGAGGAAAGACACAGTTGTTGAAAATTAGGCTTCGGGGTACTTATAGAGGAGAAGGAACTTGACTGGGAGTGGGATTTGTGGGGCTGGCAGGGTGAGGTTTGGGGCTGGGGCTGGGGCTGGGGCTGGGGCTGGGGCTGGGGCTGCAGCAAGAAACTGCTAGGGTGTTTTCCTTGGGGGAACAGTTTGCGATAGAACACTGGGGAAAGAGTTTGTGGTGTAAAAATCCTTTTTTTAAAAAGTTTGTATTTATTGATTGATACTTGTGCTAAGACAGACAGAAATAATATTCATTATAAATATATATTTTATAATATACTGAGTTAAAACAGCTACTTAAGCTAAGAAAGAGCAGAAAGAAAGTCAGAAGGAAGAAAATACAAGAAAAAGAGAAAACAAAAGTAGAAGACAAAGGGAAAGAAAGAAAACAACTAAAGGGAGAGACTAGAATAAAAGGACTTCTGGGTCTCAGTAGCTACGTATGATACTGGTTTATAGAAAATAGAATGTTAAAGAGAGTATTTTTTTTCAATCTTCAAATTCAGATACTGCAAGTTCATTTTCTCTTTCACACAAAAGGTCCATAGGAAACTTCCAATCCTTAACAAATGCTAGTAACGATTTTTCTCTAATTAAACATGTTAGCTTAGCCATCTAAGGCAATGTGGGGTAAAACTCCTGTGGTTGTAGATATTTTTATTTTATTTTTTGCAGCAAGGGAAGGGCTGGGAGCAAGGTCATTGAGGCTTTTCCCAGTCCATGAAATTCAGAAGCATTATAAACAAACATTACAATTCAACTTTAGCTTAAACACATTACTACTTTCATCTCGGGTTTCCCCCACCTTAAAAAAGAAAGAAAAAATGCTTTCAGACTACCCAAAAAGGATTAGCAATGAGATTGTAAACTTGAGGACGGGAACTATCTTTTTTGTTTGTGTGTGGGGAAAATTTTTTACTTAGACATAATATTTGTACCTACTTAACATTTGGTTTATCAGTTTTCCTACTACATAAAGACCAAATATTAATACAACTTTTATAGTAGCAAAAAGCAAAGGCAGCTTTGCATAGCCTATTGCGTTTAGGCGTTATTCAAGCTTAAGCTTTAGGCCCGGACCAAAAATTTCAAAGCCAATGTTTCCAAAAGATTGTGCTGTTTTAATATTAAGTGTGAAAACATTTAAACAATCGTCACTTACAGTTCCCATAGTTGTTTGCTAATAGTAATGGAGAATCTGTGACTCTTTTGGATGCTATTGGGACTCTAGCTGGAAGAGAAGCTGGAAAAGGAATAGCTGGGGAAAGACACAGCTGTTGATAATGAGGCTTCAGCGTTCTTAGAGGAGAAAGGGGCGAGGCAGAAAGGCTTTTGATTTTCTTTCACCCATAGAAGCCCAGCTAATACATTTATATATATTAGAAAATTTCAGTACTTCCTAATCCATGAAATTCAGAAGCTTTATAACGAAACATCGCAGTACACCTTTAGCTTAAACACATCCCTGCTTTTCTCTCTGGTACTGAATGTGGGAAACACCCTATGTGCTTTACAGGCATTTCACACAACCTTGCCATTACTTGATAAGTGTAATTGCGTGTCAAGGTCCCCAAGCCACCCCTCAAATAACTCACAACACACACATAATTTTTCTTTAAGGTTTTTGGCATAATTTTGGCCACAACTTTATTAACATACATGATTGTTAGTGGTTGCTTAGGCATTGGTTAAGACTATCTGTCGTCGTCCCCCCCGCCCCCCGCCTGGGGACAGAACTTACTTCCGGATTCCACCGAAAGCCAGTAAGGGAAAACAATATTGGGGAGAAATGGAGCTGAGCGACAGGCCCTCACTTCTCCCCGCATGCTCCCTAGGGCTTGCCGGTCCTAGCCCCATTCCAGGGATTCGGACAAAAACATGGCAAGCCCCTGGGTTCCTTTAACGGAATTCCCTTTCCGCAGCAGCGTTGGAGGGGCAGGCCCAGCCAATCCTTGCCCCTCTTCCAACCAATTTGATAACCAATGCCTAACCACAACTTACAAGTTGTGACAATTTGCAGTAGGCAAAAAACAAATCAGCCAGATGGACAAAATTCCTACCAGTCCCCTGCCACAGCAGCAGATGACCCCATGACAGGCATAGCAAGGTCAACGCAGAAAACCCTTAAATTTAGGGCGGGCGGGAAAGAGAAAGTTTCCAAGCTGCGTGCACAGAATATAAAGCATTAGATCCCTCCCACCAAATTGCAACACATAAATTGCCCCAGCAACTCAACCAACTAATCATTGCCACAGGCCAACTTTCCAATCCTGCCTGGCAACCAAGGGGGGGGGTGGCCTGATAGACCCCACCGCAACCAGCGCTCTCCATTAAGGAGAACACTCTTTGTCACATGAAAGTGGTGGGGCGTGGGTGAGAAGGCAAAACCTGTTTACATCCCAGGGGAAAGATGTAGCCTCTTCGGCTGTGTCTGTCTTTCCAACCAGGGAAATGTTAATGCAATTTGGACTGTAAACAGAGTCAGGTACAGCTGTCCCCATGATCATAGCTGGAAGAAAATTACATCTGTGTCCACAGAAATGCCTGCCAGTGTTTCAGTTCATGCTTACATGCCCACATGTGATTTCAGCTGAAGTCTGCTTATGTGCTAGGGAAATCAAGCAGGCAAACATTTGGCAGCAACTCGCCATGCACTCGTAATGTACAGTACTTCCAGTCTGTAGGATGGTTCAGTTAAGAGAGATGTGATGTTTCGTTTCTCTGTGCCAAGTAACTGCAGCATCACAAGCAAGTTCCCCAGAGGTTGCAAAACTTGACACAAAGATTCCATAAGCCCCTCTGCTTCTCAAAAGGCTAAACTGTGCTCTCGCCTCTTTTTTTTGCTCATTGTTAGTGCCCTCGCGTATGCATCTTGCTTTGTTGGGTTGCCAGGCTCCATAGAATCCTAGAGTTGGAAGAGACCACAAGGGCCATCGAGTCCAACCCCCTGCCAAGCAGGAAACACCATCAGAGCACTCCTGACATATGGTTGTCAAGCCTCTGCTTAAAGACCTCCAAAAGAGGAGACTCCACCACACTCCTGGGCAGCAAATTCCACTGTCAAACAGCTCTTACTGTCAGGAAGTTCTTCCTAATTGTTATGGTAAAATCTGGGTGCGAGGCTGCTCTGCCACCCAGCTCGCCGGACTAAGTCCGCGGGTCCCTGCGGAGGAAAATGAGCTCAGCCGGAGACAGGAGCAAACTGCAGAAGATCCAAGTTTATTGAGCAACAGGTTCAAGGCGAGATTGAACAGCGAGAAAGGGGTGACATGAACTTTTGAAACTTCCCTCCATGTCCCAGAATACAGTGCAAAATACATCCCAGTTACATCATGAATACATTAAGAAGAGGTTGGGTTACACAGAATTAACATATGGAGGAGGGAGGGGGGAATATGCAGAGCTGGAGATATGCGCAGATAAGCACATCCTGAGTACCGGTGATGAGAAGACAATGGTCCATGTATGCATAGCCTGCCACCTGGCATTGCCCGGAGGAAAGGCTTGGCAGAGTGATTTGACAGGATTAGGGTCTTGACACCTTGCTTGAGGGATTATGGAGGACAGGGGAGGTGTCATGGAGTCCTAGAGAAATTGAGCAAATTGGCACGTTGATTTTCTATGAATTTTATAGATTTTAGTCCCTTTTGACATTGACAGTTGGAAATAAATGGATATATTGTAGCGAAGAAGAAGGTGAAGAAGACACGCCCCCCCCTTCCGTATCATAATGTTTAGGTGGAATCTTCTTTCTTGTAGTTTGGATCCATTGCTCCGTGTCCGCTTCTCTGGAGCAGCAGAAAACAACCTTTCTCCCTCCTCTATATGACATCCTTTTGTATATTTGAACATGGCTATCATATCACCCCTTAACCTCCTCTTCTCCAGGCTAAACATGCCCAGCTCCCTTAGCCGTTCCTCATAAGGCATCGTTTCCAGGCCTTTGACCATTTTGGTTGCCCTCCTCTGGACACGTTCCAGTTTGTCAGTGTCCTTCTTGAACTGTGGTGCCCAGAACTGGACACAGTACTCCAGGTGAGGTCTGACCAGAGCAGAATACAGTGGCACTATTACTTCCCTTGATCTAGATGCTATACTCCTATTGATGCAGCCCAGAATTGCATTGGCTTTTTTAGCTGCCGCGTCACACTGTTGGCTCATGTCAAGTTTGTGGTCAACCAAGACTCCTAGATCCTTTTCACATGTACTGCTCTCAAGCCAGGTGTCACCCATCTTGTATTTGTGCCTCTCATTTTTTTTGCCCAAGTGCAATACTTTACATTTCTCCCTGTTAAAATTCATCTTGTTTGTTTTTGCCCAGTTCTCTAATCTGTCAAGGTCGTTTTGAAGTGTGATCCTGTCCTCTGGGGTGTTAGCCACCCCTCCCAGTTTGGTGTCATCTGCAAATTTGATCAGGATGCCCTTGAGTCCATCATCCAAGTCGTTGATAAAGATGTTGAATAAGATCTTATTTATTTGTCTGTTCCCTAAGATTGCCCTCCCCCCCCCCCAACTTTGAAACGTGTCATTCATTTAATAAATGAGGGAGATGGGAGGGGTGCGTGTAGGAAGCTAGCACAAAGCTGCAGACAAACTGAGCAGGTCTGACAGCAAAAACCCTCAGTCTTGTCAAGTTTGTTTCAGAAATTCATCTCTGCTGCTACCATTGATAACTTGGATTACTAGACTATGCCAGTCCAGAGAACACCAGGCTGTTTCAAAGTGAGTTTTAGGAACATAGGAAGCTGTTTTATACCAGGTCAGCTGGTTTGTCCATCAAGCACAGTGTTGTCTATTCTGACTGGCAGCACCTCTCCAAGGTGTCAAGCAGAAGTCTTTTCAATCACTTGCTATCTGATCTTCTTAACAGGAAATGCCAAGATTTCAGTCTGGGACCTTAAACGTGCAGTGTATGTGCTGTGCCTCTAAGATTATGGTCTCTTCTTTGAAAGCAGATACCTTGTGTAGCAGCTCTAGACCCTTGGTTAGGGGTACTTAAAGGGTTAAGATGTTCTACATGAGCAGAGGCTTGGGCTCACAGGGCTCAAGTTTATTATTTCTTCAATACCAAGCTGCAATCTACTCTGAATTTTAGAGGCAAATGGCAAGTTGTCTTTTTTGAAGATTTCATTTAACTGGTGATACTGTAACAAGTTTTCTTATCCATTCTTGAATGTCTTTTGGAAGAGCATACATGAACGAATGGTGCATGCACACACACAAAAATGGCAGTGTAGTCCATACTTATTTAGCACCATGTAGTTAATCAGTTCCCTTTTCCTATTTGCAACCAGAACTTGAGGCATCTGGGGTTGACTTCTCTCCTGTTTGGAAGGTTAACCTTTGAAACCCTCAGAGATAGAACACTTAAAGCAAACGAATAAGAGAGTGTGGTTCCACTCATGGCCTACGGGTCCCAAGAATGTGGCCTCCAAACTACATCTCTTCCTTAAACCGGCAGGATGGCTATTATTTGGAAGAAGGGGGTAGTTCATCCCGATTCTGAGTTCTTATCTCTGCTTTGCTTTGTTGGTGGGCTGAACTAATTAGTGCCGAAAGCAGTCCTTGTTACCACATATGAGACTCTGGATAAGTGACAGGTCTTTGTGCAGATGTGAATCCTTTCTTTTTTGTAACTCACTGTTTTGTCTTGTCTGCATTCGGCATCCCACAGAACACGCGTCTAACAAACCTCACCCATGCTGTGCAAAATCTATTGGAAACTGTCCCTATCTTCAAACATACAAAGACATATTATCCTGATTTCTCCCTCTCTCTTTCCATAGACTATGATCAGGCATTCCTCAGCTAGCTTGTCTGCAACCTATTTCCTTCACTGAAACAATGCCTGAATTATATTCTTGAAAGCAGGAGAGGATCATTCCCCCCCCTTTGTTTTCTTTTGAAAAGAACAACAACAAACAAGGTAGAGCAGAAATGGAGATCAAGGCAACAGATCTGGAAAGGTGCTTTGAAAGTCAGAATACAAACTATTCTAGGCGAAAGGGTGGACAACAGAAGAAAATATACAGATTGACAGGGACTGGCCTCAGGCCTGCTGACTGGGAAGTGGCATTTATTGACTCCTGCTTGCAGGGCTGAGAACTGGGAAAGGTGGTAATTCCAGCATCTTGTTTCATTGATTTCCATAGGATTTAAATATGACTAAAGGAGTGGTATAACGGTTAATTCTGCAGTGCTAGAGCTAACCATGACAGTCCCAAGTCATGTCCTCAATGCAAGTAAATAGCACAAGGCCCAGTTTATTAGGATCAGTATGCTCCTACATAAAGTTTCTTGGTGCAAAGCCGCATTGAGTGCAATGAAATTTATTTCTGGCTGCATAAGTACAACTTGCAAAACACACTGAGCTTTAACAAAATCTTCAGCCAGTGCAAATGCAGCTTTAGTTTTAATTAGAAATGCAAACAATATTGCACAGGAGTGTTACCATTCAAATTACTAATGTGCAGTAGGAACCCCATCAAAGTAATGAAATGTGTGGCCTTCCTTGGTTACTTCCCTTGTTCTCTTGACCTCCTCCATTCTAACGTTACGAAGAAACTTGAATGAGGCAAGAATAAGGGTGTAAATTAACTGGACACCCCTGCAGATAATATCAACACTCTGGTTCTGCAAAACGTCCAGGAATTAGATGCTTCTCTACATTCTCCTTTCAGCACACCACAGGACTAAAGTTTAACCAGTTCCATGTGTTTGTGATTTCCTCTGGTTAGCATATGTAACAACACCCAGAACTTAATTGTGTGCATATTTCAAGTCTCCACCTCTCCTCAATTGCTGCTCAAAATAATGCATACATTTTTTTTTTAAAAAAAACTGCCTGATAGAGCCATTTCCTTTTCTCTCACTTTTGTTTTGTTATACACACACACACACACACACACACACGTAAGACAGAATTAAATGACATGGGTAAGGATATAAGGGGAACAGTTGAAGTTCTAACGAGGTCCTTGTGGATGGCATAATGACCCGCAGAGAATCTTGTGGTAGATAATGAGGTATGAAAAGCAATAAATCACGAGATTCTGAGAGAAATAAAGTTATACCAAGTTCAATATATGAAGATGATGAATCAGGAAATAGAATGGAAAATTAAACAGATGAGACAAAGGACATTTGAATCGGCCAATTTGACAATTTCCTGCAATGATCGGTGCTTAGAAAGCCTATGATTCAGTTCCAGGAGATATTGGTGACAGGCGCTGTAAGGCAAATACTGCTTCAGCCTACCAAGAAATTCCTCTTGAAAGAAATTTGTCTCTCACCTGAGGGATAATTACCTCCTGTACCTGGAAATGCTTCATTTCAAATTACTGTGGACTTGACTGTTCACATAATTTCACTCTCTGTGCTTATGTGCACATTCCACATGTACTAATCCAGGGATTCAAAGGTGAAAAGTAGGCGAATAGGTAAGCAATGGCGGCGGTGGGGGGAGAATGGTGGGGCCAGAATGCACAAACTTTTCAAGGCTAACTTTACTGAAGCTGCATAGGCAGACCAAGCAGCTACTCACAGGCAGGAGAAGGGATGGCGGGCACAATTCAAGAGGCAGCTGCTATTCTGTAATCAGCTTTTTGCCAAATTGCAGTCAAATTCCTCGGATGTGACCCAGGCGTGTCCATCCACGTCCATCGCATGTCCTACTTGGCTACCTACATCCCATGCCTCCTGTGGCTGCTCAAGACGGCCACTTGCAGTCCCATAACAACCCAGCGGTGGCCAGTGGCGGCCCCTTCGGTATCGGAGGGACTGATCCCCCTGCCTAGAAATATTGAGGGGGCTGAAGCCCCATATACCCGTTACCCCTGCTTTCTTGTATCTTTTGGTTTAGAAAGGGGTCCTTACTGTCACAGTTGCTTCTCTCATAGGAGATAGATGGTGAAGACTCCACCTGTTCTGATTCTCTCATGTCCCACTCTGCTACCTATGGTGTGTGCCTCCTGCAGCTGTAGGTGACTGTCATTTGCAGCCCCATAACTACAACCTGGCGATGGGGGATAGTGGGGGGGGGGGCGGGCTGAGCCCCCATGGCCAGGATTTAATCCAGCTGGGAATGGATTTAATAATCTTGTGTTTTCTGAGAATGCATGTAGCTGCCCCACCAGTTTGCCTGAGATGGGTGGGAGGAGTTATTAACATTCCAAATTCTCCTTCATCTTTCACTCACTGGCCCATCTGTGTGGTGGTCAAATTCCTCAATGTGACCTAGATGTGTTCATCCACATCTGTCGTAAGTCCCGCTCAGGTACCTACGCCCGGCGCCAAATGAATTGTTTGGTCCCATAGGCTGCATTAAGATGGGGTGAAAAACTAAGGATTTTGCTCTAGTTTGAGTTGCCAATCATTCTGGTTCCTTCCTCTTGGTTAAAAGTTGTTTATTTGTTTGGAAACCTGTTATGATACCCTGCAGAATGCAAATGGATTAAATCAAATTCCCCCCCTCCCCTCTCCTCTCCTCCATCTTCGCCTCCCCTGCCAGGCGTGGCCATTCATATTTGTCGCATGTCCCTCGTGGCTAACAGGGCCCTTGGCCTCCCACGGCTGCTGGTGACAGTCATTTGTGGCCACAGCAACAGCCTGGTGGTGGGGGATGGCGGTCCCCTCAATACTGGGGGGACTGAGCACCCTTCCTAGAAATATTGAGGGGGCTAAAGCCCTGGGTGTCTACGAGGTCTGCCCTGCCTTGTACCTGCAGTCAGTCATTCCGGCCAACTGAGGCAACAAGTCCTCAGTAGAGAATCAGCTCTGCTGGGATCATTGGAATTCTGCAAATAGCAGGGGCATCAGTGCCTTGGTACTTCATCCTCTGTTGGGTTCCTCATCGCCTTTTACAAAGGAAATGGGGCTGCTGCAGTTGGACAGTTGCCTTATTTGGTCATATGGCACAAATGGTTGGAGGCCCATGGTCTTAAAGCTTAAGACATGCCTGCAAGGAGGTGTGGGCCAGCTCTGACACAGAGCACTCTGCACCCAAATGGCAGGAAATGCAATCAAACTTCCGAATCTGAACTACACACAGGCTAACACCAGGCAGGCCGCAGAAGAAGGATCTTTCTTGTATCTTTTTGTTTACAAGGGGTCCTTGCACAAGCTATTTCCGATGCTCCTCTGACCCGGAAGTGACCGGAAATAGCATGTGCGCACGCATATGGGCAAGCACTACCCCGCACTCTGGCCTGCTGTGCGATCGGCACTGGAGACACTGGACCGAGGCACAGTAAGTTTGCTGACCCCTGTCCTAGACCAGTCACAGGGGAGTGGCAGGTTTGCCACCATCTTTTTACTTGAATTGTGGCCAATCCAAACAGGCCAAGTTGACAGGCCTTTAGACCCGATAAAGGTTGTCTGTATCTGAACCCAGGCTCCACAGTTGGTTGCAGAAAAACCCTCCTTATCCCCCCCCCCCATTTAATGATGCTGTGTGTTTATGTAAGCTAACATTGTCCTTCTAGGGCACTGCATTCCTTGGCTTTGTTGTGGTCCAATAATGGTTGCCATTTTCAGAGCCAGGAAGGAATTTTCCTCCAAACAGATTGACCCCGTTTGGAGGTTTTGTCTTCACCATAGCGATAGTCATAACTTTGGTGGATAAGGCATTGAAGGAGCATGTGATATGATGAGAGAAGCCCATCCTTAAGTTGCACTGGTTAAACTGCTTGAAATCCACATTGTAGATGTGATCTTGCAAAGAGAAGGCATGCTTCCACATGCCCTGCTCAAAAGCTGCAATGAGTGAAAAAGGCTCTTCATACTCTATCCATTTCCTTCCAGTAAGCCTACCATTGTTGACAAAGGAATCGGGGGTGCTGCAGTTGGACAGTTGCCTTGCTTGGTCAGATGGCCCAAATGGCTGGAGCACCATGGTATTTAAGGCATGCCTGCAAGGAGGTGCGGCCAGCTCTGACACAGAGCACACTGCACCCAAATGGCAGGAAATGCAATCAAACTTCCGAATCTGAACTACACACAGGCAGGCCCCAGAAGAAGGATCTTTCTTGAATCTTTTGCTTTAAAACATATTAAAAGGACACTAAAACATGGGCATTAAAACTCTGGGCGGCCTCCAACAAAATCTTAAAATACAATAGTTCGTCAAACATTAAAAGCTTCCCTAAATTTAATGTTTTCCCTTGCTGGTTTGTTGCATTGAATTTGATTCAGAGCAATGGGCCTGTTGTGACATATTATCAGATAACATTGGACAACATTGCTTTTCACATATTTCTGTTCCCTCATTAAAATGGAAGCAAAGAACTAAAGGACTCCTGGATGGTTAAGTCTAATAAAATTTGACTATGTTTCTAATAAAATTCGACTTCGATTTCTTGTCCACGAAGAACACTGGGCTCCCCCCTGCCGCCTTGGATTCCCTGATGAATCCTCTCTTTAGATTTTTCTCGATAAAGTCCTTCAGGTCCTTGATCTCTCGCTCCGACATGGAATAGAGCTTGCCCACCGGCAATCATACGGTTGATGCGGTGGCAACGTGTCAGCCTCCCTCTCGCTGAACACCTCCTGTAGGTCCCGATAATACGGAGGAATTTCGGTCGTCCCTGCTTTGCATGCTGCTGCCATCCCGGCCTCCAACCGTCAAGGTAGCTCTAGGCCCAGGCAGTTCTCCATGCAGTGCGCCGACCCAAAAATCAGTGACCGTTGATGCCAGGAGACCACCGGATCGTGCAAGGCCAACCAGCTCATGCCCAGTATGATAGGCGGACCCGCCAACGTGGCCACGTGAAAGGCGATGACCTCGGAGTGGATAGACACCCGCATCCTCATGGGAGGCGTTTGATGGGTCACTTCACCTCCCAACAGTTCTCTCCCATCAATTGTAGTGACTTGCAGCGGAAAATCCAAAGGCCTCAGGTTCAGTTGGTGCTGCTCTGCAAACTCCTTGAAGAAGAAGAAGAGGAGGAGTTTGGATTTGATATCCCGCCTTTCACTCCCCTTCAGGAGTCTCAAAGCGGCTAACAATCTCCTTTCCCTTCCTCCCCCACAACAAACACTCTGTGAGGTGAGTGGGGCTGGCCCAAGGTCACCCAGCAGCTGCATGTGGAGGAGCGGAGACGCGAACCCGGTTCCCCAGATTACGTGACCACTACACCACACTGGCTCTCCAAAAATGACGCCGAAGCTCCGGAATCAACCAAAGCCAACTCCTCCACCGCGTGGCCATTCGGGAGCTCTAGGACCACCTTCAACATTATGCTTGCTTTGGGGTGTCCGAGCCGAGGACTTTCGCTGTTGCTCCCGCCTGGCTGTTTTTTTTTTAAAAAAATATATTTTATTAGAGTTTTCCAAATTATAACAAGAAAAATGAAAAAGAAAAAAGAAAATACAAAAAAGAAAAACATACAAAATAAAAACAGTTAAAAACACATTAATTTTCATAACATATCTTCCGTACACTTATTTTCCCAGACCTCCTCATACCTCCCTTTTTTGTATTCCAGTTCAATTTGTTAGTTCAGCAAATTCTTACCATCAAGTTTTTACCCTATTCTAATCTTTCATTACATTACCTTACTCTATTCTCCTCATTGTCCTATAAAAACCTTAACCTAAATTTTATTTTTATTTTATTTTTTTATAATATTTTATTAGGTTTTATCAATAGAAAAGTTTAGAAAAATACAAAAACGAAAAAGATACAAAATTACAAAATGCAAAAATACAAACATTAAACACAAAGAAAGAAAAAGAAAAACACATATAAAAGAAAAACAAAAATTCCCTCTTTCTTAATTTCTCATCTTTAGTTAACTTATTTTCCTGACTTCCTCACGTCTCCCATTTTTGTATCCTTTTTAAAGATTGGTTCAGCAAATTCATGTCCTATTAGTTTATCTATTATTAATCCCATCTTACATTTTACCTTGTTGCTAGAACCCCTTCAATTCATTTCAATGTCATCAGCATTCAAAAATTTTGCAATATTTCTGCAAATAAGTTTTAAATTTCCTCCAATCTTCTTCCACCAACTCTTCTCCCTGGTCTCGGATTCTGCTAGTCATTTCCGCCATCTCCATATAGTCTATTAGTTGCATCTGCCATTCTTCCAAGGTGGGTAGGTGTGCTGGTCCCGGGGGTAAGGTACCGTGAGTGTAGCAGAGTCCACACGAAGAGGGGCGAGGTCCGATGCAGAGAGCCGGGCAGGGAACAGGAACGCTGGAACAGAAGGCTGAGCAGGTAACAGGAACGCCGGATGGTCGGGAACAGGAGTACTGGATAGTCAGGAACAGGAAGCCGAGCAGGGATCAAGAACACAGGAAGGTCCGTAGCCAACAACGACGTTGCTCCCGCAACCTGGGGCCGGCCTGACTGGGCTTTTATCCTCTTCTAAGGTCAGGGGTGGTCCCGACCCCCAGGAGCCCCGCCTCCTCTGGCCTTAAGGCGAGCACTCCTCCTGGGGGCAACCAGTTCCCTTCGCCTCTCTGCCCTAAGCCTCTGCAGATCAGGAGAGGCCGAAGGGTTACTGGGCCCTGGAGGAGGCTCACCTGTGGCCACTGAGTCATCAAGCCCCTCTGGGGCCAGAAGGACTTCACCTGGGGCCAGCTCCTGATGCACTGCCACAGGTGCAGGCTCCTCAGCATCTAGGCCTTGCCCCAGTTCAGCCGGCCCTGGAGGCGGGGACTCCTGTGCAGGCTGGGATTCCTCTGTTTCATCCTCCGAATCGGAATCCCAGGCCATCACACCATCCCCCCTCCCAGGCCCCCCCCTCAACCGAGGGTCCGGACCCGGCTTGCCGGGGTACGTCGCATGGAACTCTCGGAGGCAGGCAGGTGCGTGGACGTTGGCCGCTGGTTCCCAGGAACGGTCCTCCGGTCCGTACCCCTTCCAGTCAATGAGATACTGCAGCTTTCCCCTGCGGTATCGGGAGTCCAGGATGCGTTCCACCTCGTACTCAGGCTCTCCCCGAACCAACACTGGCTGCGGTCGGGGACGGTTCGGGTGGAACTCGTCGGGTGGGGCCACCGGACTCAAAAGGGACCTGTGGAAGACCGGGTGAACCTTCAGGGTTGCGGGTAACCGGAGACGGAATGCCACAGGAGAGACTTGCTCTACGATAGGGAACGGGCCGGTGAAGCGGGCGTCCAACTTCCGCGAAGGTCGAGAGGGGTGGAGATGGCGAGTGGAGAGCCAAACCAGGTCACCGACGCGAAGTTCCAGCCCCACCTGGCGGTGACGGTCGGCCTGGGCTTTGTACGCTTCCTTGGCCTGGTGCAGTTGCTCCACCAAAAGCTGTTGCTGGGACTGGAGCTCTTGAAGCCACTCCGTCACTGCCAGGACCGCGGATGCCGGCAGCACCTCTGGAAACAGCCGTGGATGATACCCATAACTGGCCTGGAACGGGGTCTGCTGGGTGCACGCATTCACCGCGTTGTTATAGGCGAACTCCGCCAATGCCAGGTGGTCGACCCAGTCATCCTGCTGGTAGCTGCAGTAACACCGGAGGTACTGCTCCAGCACCGCGTTCGCCCGTTCCGTCTGGCCATCGGTCTGTGGGTGGTAGGCTGACGAGAGGCAGACCTCTGTCCCGAGGGTCTGGTGTAATGCTCGCCAGAACCGGGATGTGAACTGAACTCCCCGGTCGGACACCACGCGCTCAGGTAGTCCATGCAGGCGGAAGACATGCTGAAGGTACAGCTGAGCAGTTTCCTTGGCTGTGGGTACAGATGGACAGGGAGCGCAGTGTACCATCTTGGTGAAATGGTCGGAGAAAACCAGAAGGCAGGTACAGCCACGAGACGAGGGTAAGTCCACTACAAAGTCCAACGAAACCGTGTGCCAAGGGCGCGGTGGAACTGGCAATGGCTGAAGTAGGCCGGGGGGTCGCCCGGTAGAACCCTTGGCGCGGCGACAGACATCACAACCAGCAACGTAGCGAGCCACGTCAGCCTTCAGGCGGGGCCACCAAAATTCACGACTGACCAGATGGGTGGTCCGATACCGTCCAAAGTGCCCCGCTGCTGGGGCATCATGGGCCATCCGGAGAACCTCCAGCCGTAGTGGCCCTGGCGGGACGTACAGCCGACCGTGGTGCAGCAGAAGGCCCTGATGCAGGACCAGCCCCGGATACTGTGGACTGGACCCTTCAGCCAGCTCCCGGAGACGATCCTGGGCCCAAGCGTCGACCCGCTGCTGTTCCCGCACCCGAACCTGCAGTGGCTGCGCCTCCTGGGTGGCCAGGAATGCAGCCGGAGGTAGGATCGTGGTGGGTTCTGCTTGCTGTACCGTGTCTGCGTTGTCTTCAGGTTTCCGGGACAGGGCATCCGCCTTCTGATTCTGAGAGCTAGGGATGTAGCGGA
This sequence comes from Podarcis vaucheri, assembly GCF_965113315.1. Taxonomy (NCBI): domain Eukaryota; kingdom Metazoa; phylum Chordata; class Lepidosauria; order Squamata; family Lacertidae; genus Podarcis; species Podarcis vaucheri. Next base: position 332,182 of record NC_138757.1, on the reverse strand, counting down.
TCCGAAACTGGAACCGGGAAAAGAACAACGCCCACCGGATCTGCCTTTGGTTCAGCTTGCGGGTGGTCTGGAGGTACTCCAGGTTCCGGTGGTCGGTTCTCACCTCCACCGGATGTCGTGCCCCCTCAAGATGATGGCGCCAGACCTCAAAGGCTACCTTGATGGCCAGTAGTTCCCGCTCCCACACAGTATAGTTACGCTCCGCTGGTAGGAGCTGGCGGGAATAGAAGGCACAGGGTAAGAGTGGCGCTTCAGGACCAATCTGTTGAGACAAGACGGCACCGAGAGCCGTACTGGAGGCGTCGGTCTCCACCACAAAGGGTCGAGAGGGGTCAGGATGTTGTAAGATTGGTGCCCTCTGGAAACAGGCCTTCAACCCCTGAAACGCCTCCTCTGCCTCCTTGTCCCAGGAAAACGGCGTCTTTGGGCGCAGTAGCCGGGTCAACGGGGTGGTGCGATGAGCATAATCAGCGATGAAGGTCCGGTAGTAATTGGCGAACCCCAGGAAACGTTGTAGGTCCTTGCGGTTCCGGGGTGCCGCCCATTCTTGAACCGCTGTCACCTTCCCCGGGTCCATTTGCACCCCATCCGGGGAGAGACGGTGACCAAGGAAGTCCACAGTCCGCTGATGGAACTCGCACTTGCTGAGCTTTGCGTACAAACGGTGCTCACGCAAGCGTTGCAGCACGGTCCGGACATGTCCCTCATGGCGAGCCGGGTCACGGGAGTAAATCAGTATGTCATCCAAATACACCACCACGTACTTGTCTAACAAGTCCTGAAACACGTGGTTGATGTAGCGTTGGAACACAGCAGGCGCGTTGCACAAACCGAACGGCATAACCAAATATTCGAACTGCCCGTACCGGGTCCCAAACGCTGTCTTCCACTCATCCCCGGCTCGGATCCAAATCAAGTTGTAGGCCCCCCGGAGGTCCAGCTTGGTGAACACCTGTGCCCCTTGCACCCGCTCCAGCAGTTCCGAGATAAGGGGCAAGGGGTACCGATCTGGGACGGTAATTTTGTTCAGGGCTCGGTAGTCATGGCAAGGGCGGAGTTCCCCACATTTCTTCTTAACGAAAAGCACTGGTGCCGCGGTAGGCGAGGTGGAAGGCCTAATGAACCCACGCTCCAGGTTCTTGCGCAAGAAGTCCTGCAAAGCCTCGCGCTCTGGCTCTGTTAGAGAATATAAGCGACTCACTGGTAAAGGCGCTCCGGGTTGGAGGTCTATGCCGCAGTCAAAAGGCCGATGCGGCGGCAGCTGGTCTGCCCCCCGTTCCTCGAACACGTCCTGGTAGTCCTGATACACGGCTGGGAGCGTGGGTGCTGCCTCCTCTGAGGGCGCGGCCGCCAGCGTCCCGGATTGAGCATGGGAACATGGGTCTGGGAAGTGCACGGTCCGTTTGACCCAGTCAATCTGAACGTTGTGGGCTTCCAGCCAGTCCATCCCGAGCACCAGGGGGAAGCGGGGCATAGAGGCAATGTCCAAAGTTCGCAACTCCCGGTGCTGCTGGAAACACAGGACCAGGGGCTGGGTCTCCTGAGTAACGGCACCTGAACACAGAAGTCGTCCGTCAATCGCTTCCACCTGGACCGGTACTGGCTTGTTCCGAAGTGGCACCTGATGATGGGCGGCAAAAGCAGCGTCCATATAGGAGCGGGTTGCCCCTGAATCTACCAAAGCATGGGTGTGGATCCAGGGCCCACCTGGAGGGTATAAACGTACCGAAACCATAAGATGTTGCAAGTCCATTGGTGCAGGCCCATTCTGCGCGGTTTGGGACCCCCGGTAGCTAGGGCCATCAGCTACTGGGGTTTGGCGGTTTCCCTGCGGCTGGCGTTTCTCAGGGCAAGACCGAGCGAAGTGTCCACTTCCGCCACAGTAAAGACAGAGATTTCCCTCCCGACGCCGCGCCTTCTCTGCGGGGGAAAGGCGTGGCCGCACTGCCCCGAGCTGCATAGGCTCCTCCGTTAAATCAGTTGTGACCGTGGGGCTGCCGGAAAACGCTGGTGCCGTGAACTGGAAGTGCCGGCGACCCCGGGCCTGACGACGATCCTCCAACCGGTCGTCTATTTGTAGACTCCGTTGAATGAGAGTGTCTAGCGTGGTGGGGCGTTCCATTGTGGCCAACTGATCCAGTACCTCGTCCGAAAGCCCTTCGAGATACTGGTCCCGCAGTGCCGAATCATTCCAGGTCAAGTCCTGTGCCAACAGCCGAAACTCCGTGGTATATGCGGCCACCGTGGACTTGCCCTGTTTCAAACGCCGAATCGCCCGGTTGGCTTGACTCCCTTTCTGGGGGTTGCCGAACGCGGCCTCCAAACGATTGCAAAACCCCGTATAGTCTGCCAGCAAGGGGGAGTCTTGCCTGAGTAGCGGCAATGCCCACTTGGCCGCCTGGTCCTTTAACAAACTAATCAAAAAGTGCACCTTGGTGCGGTCGTCAGGGAAGTTCCGGGCTCGCCCCTGAATATACAGCTTGGCCTGGGCCAGGAACATGGGAAAGCGGGCCGGGGCTCCATCAAATTTCTCAGGTAAAGCCACTGGGTACTTGCCAGGCGCCGGGGCGTCGGCCCCAGGAGCCGGTAGGGCTTCCAAGCGTTGCTGAAGTGCCACAACCGCGTCACTGAGCTGCTGCACGGTGTGAGTCAAGGCCTGGTTCTCCTGGGCCAAAGTCACCAGTGCAGCCGCCTGGTCAGCCATGGCCTCTGGCTCTTCCCGAACGCACCCCTACGAAGGGGGAGTGCGGGTGTGGCGGGAGCAAACTGTGCTGGTCCCGGGGGTAAGGTACCGTGAGTGTAGCAGAGTCCACACGAAGAGGGGCGAGGTCCGATGCAGAGAGCCGGGCGGGGAACAGGAACGCTGGAACAGAAGGCTGAGCAGGTAACAGGAACGCCGGATGGTCGGGAACAGGAGGCCGAGCAGGGAACAGGAGTACTGGATAGTCAGGAACAGGAAGCCGAGCAGGGATCAAGAACACAGGAAGGTCCGTAGCCAACAACGACGTTGCTCCCGCAACCTGGGGCCGGCCTGACTGGGCTTTTATCCTCTTCTAAGGTCAGGGGCGGTCCCGACCCCCAGGAGCCCCGCCTCCTCTGGCCTTAAGGCGAGCACTCCTCCTGGGGGCAACCAGTTCCCTTCGCCTCTCTGCCCTAAGCCTCTGCAGATCAGGAGAGGCCGAAGGGTTACTGGGCCCTGGAGGAGGCTCACCTGTGGCCACTGAGTCATCAAGCCCCTCTGGGGCCAGAAGGACTTCACCTGGGGCCAGCTCCTGATGCACTGCCACAGGTGCAGGCTCCTCAGCATCTAGGCCTTGCCCCAGTTCAGCCGGCCCTGGAGGCGGGGACTCCTGTGCAGGCTGGGATTCCTCTGTTTCATCCTCCGAATCGGAATCCCAGGCCATCACAGTAGGTCTTGTGTCTTCCAATGCTTTGCGATGAGAATTCTTGCTGCTGCTGTAGCATACATAAAAAAAGTTCTATCCTTCTTTAACACCGATTGGCCAACTATGCCCAGGAGAAAGGCCTCTGGTTTCTTCGGGAAAATATATTTAAATACCTTTATCAGTTCATTATATATCATTTCCCAGAAAGCCTTAATCCTTGGGCACGTCCACCAAAGGTGAAAAAATGTACCTTCAATTTCATAGAATCATAGAATCATAGAGTCATAGAGTTGGAAGAGACCACAAGGGCCATCTTTACATTTCCAACATTTGTTATCGGGCAAGTAATATATTTTTGCAAGCTTGACTGGAGTCATGTACCACCTGTACATCATTTTCATAATATTCTCTCTTAGGGCATTACATGCCGTGAATTTAATCCTGGTGGTCCACAACTTCTCCCAGTCAGCAAACATAATGTTATAGCCTATATCTTGTGCCCATTTTATCATTGCAGATTTTACCGCTTCTTCCTCAGTATTCCATTTCAACAGCAGATTATACATTCTTGATAGTATCTTAGCATTGGGTTCTAACAATTCTGTTTCTAACTTTGATTTTTCCACCTGGAAACCAATTTTTTTTATCCAAGTTATAAACCTCTCTTATTTGAAAGTAATGTAACCAGTCTCACACCTTCTCTTTAAGTTTGTCATAGCTCTGCAATTTCAGTTTGTCACCTTCCTGTTCTAGAATTTCCCAATATTTTGGCCATTTAACCTCCATGTTGAGTTTTTTCAAAGCTTTCGCTTCCATAGGTGATAGCCACCTTGGGGTTTTACTCTCCAGAAAATCTTTGTACCTTGTCCAGACATTAAACAATGCTTTCCTGACAATATGGTTTTTAAATGCCTTATGTGCTTTTACCTTGCCATACCATAAATATGCATGGCACCCAAATATGTTATCATACCCTTCAAGATCCAAAACATCTGTATTCTCAAGAAGTAGCCATTCCTTCAGCCAGCAAAAGGCTGCTGACTCATAATAAAGTTTAAAGTCTGGCAGGGCAAACCCCCCTCTGTCTTTGGCATCAGTAAGGATCTTAAATTTTATTCTGGGCTTTTTGCCCTGCCAGACAAATCTAGATATATCTCTTTGCCACTTCTTGAAACAGTCCATCTTATCAATAATTTGCAATGATTGTCATATTCACCCCCAGGTATTTTACCTTCTTTACTAATGTTAAGTCTGTCTCTTTCTGAAACCTCTCTTTCTCTATTGGCATCAATTTTTTCTCCAAAACCTTAGTTTTCAATTTGTTCAATTTAAAGCCTGCCACTTGACCAAAATCCTGGATTACTTCTAGGGCCCTCTTAGTGCTGGATATCGACTCCTGTAATGTCATAACGAGATCATCTGCAAAAGATTTAAGTTTGTATTGTTTAACTCCGACCTGAATACCTTGAATCAAATGGTCCCTTCTAATCATGTTTAGCAAAACCTCCAGGACCGAAATGAAAAGCAATGGGGAAATTGGGCAACCTTGTCGTGTCCCTTTCTCTATTTTAAACTCTTCTGTAACCACATTGTTTACTATCAATTTAGCTTTTTGTTCAGAATATATCGCACCTATACCATTTTCAAAGTTTTGTCCAACCCCCATCCCCTGAAGATTTTTCTTCATAAAACTCCAGGAAATGTTGTCAAAGGCTTTCTCCGCATCTACGAAAATCAAGACTGCTTTTGTGTTAATGTTCACCTGCAGCTTTTCCAGAATGTTAATTATATTCCTCGTATTGTCCGATAGATGTCTTCCAGGGAGAAAGCCGGCCTGGTCTTTATGTATCACCTCTGCCAAAACTTTTTTCAGTCTTCTAGCCAATATATCTGCAAAGATTTTATAATCCATGTTAAGTAGGGATATGGGGCGATAGTTCTTAAGTTGTGTCTTTTCAGACTCAGTTTTCGGTATAAGTGTGATATAAGCTTCTTTCCACGTCTCCGGCGCCTTTTCCCCGTCCATAATTTCATTGCAAACCTCCTTTAATGGTTGAATTACCGTATTTTTCGCTCTATAACACGCTCCCAACCATAACACGCACATAGTTTTTAGAGGAGGAAAACAAGAAAAAAAATTCTAAACGAAACAGTGGATGTATGATTTTTGTGGTTCATGCTGTGGCCACAGACATGTGATCTGACGGTGAGTTTGGGGTAGCCCAATGCAAAAATCCTGAGGATCTATGTGGATCCGTGCTTTGTAACCACGTTTTTGCACCACTGCGACCCCAGGCAACAGTGGGTGTGTGATTTATTTGGTACAAGCTGTAGCCATGGACATGCTATGTGATCTGATGGTGAATTTGGGGTGACCCAGTGCAAAAATCTGAGGATCCATGTGGATCCATGCTCTGTAACCACGTGAATGAAGGAACTGTCAGTAATGTATGGTATCTCCAATACAGTGATGAAGGAAGAGGAGGGGGGGCTCACACTTGTCCTAGGCAAAGCAGCCAACTCCTATAGGCCTAGGTGCCTTCACCCCCCCCATTAAATATTTGAGGGAGTCATCCCCCACCCCCATTGTGGTATGTGAGTGGGGCTTACCTGGCTGTCCCCCAATATTTTTTGAAGCTGGAAGAGGGAGGGAGGGAGGGAAGGAAGGAAGAGAGAGGGGGAACTCACATTTGTGCAGCTGCCTTGCCTCGAACCGGAGCAAAAAGAGGAGGAGGAGACTCAGGGACATGAGCCTTGTAAGCTGCTTTGTTTGAATTTACCTGTGAGGTGCTGGGGGAGGGACGGAAGGGGAATGCCCCACCTCTCCAAAAGCCATAGAGCAGGCAGACAGGAGGAAGAGAGGCTGTCTCCCTTTCCCCACCTTGGCTTTTACACGTGCAGCTCTTGCCGGCTTCCGAGCGCTCACCTCTCCAAAAAGCCATAGAGCAGGCAGACAGGAGGAAGAGAGGCTGTCTCCTTTTCCCCACCTTGGCTTTTACACGTGCAGCTCTTGCCGGCTTCCGAGCTGCCTCCCTTCTACCACCTCGCCAAAAAGCCATAGAGCAGGCAGACAGGAGGAAGAGAGGCTGTCTCCCGACACTCAGCTGTTGCTCAGCTGTTGCCGGCTTCTCAGCAAGCCAAGCGGAGGAAGAGAGGCTGCGGAACAGCCAGCAAGAGTGGCTCCTCCTGCCTGCATTCGCTCCATAACACGCAGACACATTTCCCTTTACCTTTTAGGGGGGGGAAACTGAGTGTTATGGTGCGAAAAGTACGGTAAATAGTCTTTCAAAGTTCTGTAATACTTGGAGGTTAATCCATCAGGCCCTGGAGATTTGCCCAGTTGCATATTCTGAATCACGCCTTCCACCTCTTGTTCAGTTATTTTGTAATTCAATAATACTTTGTTTTCTTGAGAAATTTTTTGTAATCCATTAGTTTTCAGAAATTGATCAATTTTCGACTCAATCTGCGGCCCTTGTGTATAGAGTTGTTTAAAATATCTCTGGAAGCAGCTTCTAATCTGTGGATTCTGAATATTCTTTCCATCCACTTCAAGATTGGTAACCGTGTTTAGTTTTTGTCTCTTCTTCAGCTGCCATGCTGAAGCTGTTGCTTTCCACATTTATTAGCTGATTCGAAGGTCTTTTGTCTCATCTGTTTAACTTTCCATTCAATGTGCTGATTTATCATTTTCATATATTGTACTTGATATGACTTAATTTCTCTCAAAATCTCTTGTGATTTTGGTTTAGCTCTAAGTTTTTTCTCTCCTTCTCTTATTTTCTCCAAAATCTTCTCTTTTTTCTCATTTTGGGTTCTCCTTTTTATTGCATTTTGCTGAATCAAAAACCCTCTCATTACGGCTTTGCTTGCGTCCCAGATTGTTCTTTTTTCCACTGTGGTCTTCAGATTTATCTCAAAATAGTCTTTTATAATTTTTTGGGCCTTCTTGGTGATTTCTGGATCTCTAAACAAGGTGTCGTTCATCCTCCATCTGAAGGAACCAGTCAATGTTGGTTTCATTTCCATTTTCACAGGATTATGGTCGGAGCAAGTTTTTGGGCAGATTTCCACTTTTCGGATCTTAGGAGCCATTCCTCTGGTTATCCAGATTTGGTCAATCCTTGTCCAAGTCTTTTGGGCTTCAGAAAAGAATGTCCCCTCTCTACCTAGGGGGTTCTTAGTTCTCCAGATGTCAATTAAGTCCATATTGTCTGTCATTTCAAAAAAAGTTTTCGGTAGTCTTCCGTCTTTTGTCACCACTTGTATTTGTGACTTATCCATATTTGTCGATACCACTCCATTCATATCTCCAAACATAATGATGTTAAAGTCCATAAAGTCCAACAATGTCTCATGCAGTTTCTTATAAAATTCTGATTTCCCCTCATTTGGTGCATATATCCCTACTATCAAGAATTTCTCACCTTGAAATTGTATTTCAATAGCCACAAATCTTCCTTGGTCATCTTTAAAGACAAATTTAGGTGATAAACTTTCTTTTGCGTAAATCACCACTCCTCTCTTTTTAACTTTGTCTGATGAAATAAATTCTCGTCCTAATCTTTTGTTAATTAATACTTTCCTGTGTGTTCTAGTCACATGGGTTTCTTGCAAACATATCAAGTCCAATTTTTCCTTTTTCAATAGATGAAAGATTCTTTTCCTCTTATCGGGGGAGTTCAAACCTCGAATGTTCCAACTTAGTACCTGCAGAGACATTGTATGGTTATTCTGCTTCTCCTCCGACTGCTCCCAGTGCTTGTTCTTGGTCTGTGGGTGGTATCACTTCTGGTTTGTCCAGTCCCAGTGGTAGCTTTGCTAGGTCCAAAACTCCTGGTTTTAATTTTGGTTCTTTTCCCTCTGCCTCTTTTTGTAGATCTTCCTCGTGATCCTTCAGGAATCTCACTTTATCCTCCTCTGATCTTATCTTCACCTTTTTCCCTCTGTAAGTAAAAGACAGCCCCTGGGGAAATTCCCACCTGAAGATGACACTGTTTCTTCTTAACAAGTTCACCAGGTCTCCGTAGTTGGCTCTGAGGTCCAATAGATATTTTGGGATATCTTTAAAAAGATATCCCAAAATATTGCTTCGTCGGCAATTTTCCTTGTCAATTTAGATTCCTGCAACAATCGATCAACGGCCTGAGTATTGGAGCTGATAGTTGTAGTATTTAAGTCCATTTTAGCTGACAATTTTTCCAAAGCTCCAAATATTTTGTCTAATGATGCATTTAGTGTCTCTTCAGAGCCCGTACTTTTTGCTCCAGGCTGCCCAGTATCTTCTTTTTCTAGGACAGGAGGCACTACTATTGATTGTCTTCGTTGCTGCAGTCTAGTTTTTATCCTTGAAGGCTGGGGTTTTTCCTGATCCATTACTTTATCTTTAGAATTCAAGGGCACTCACACAGTCAAATTTCTTTTCTGCTGAGAAAGTTTCCAGGCCAGCTGTAATGGAAAATCCCCAGCTATATCTCAGGCCTCCTCTAGGGGAGCACCTTGGCAACAATGTTACTTTCAGGGCAACTTTTTTTCCAAAAGCAGTCCTGCCCTTTTTAACTTTCACTTTTTCAATAAAAGGCAACAGTTACAAAGAGTCCTTTCCAGGTCAAATGCAGAGTGTTCACAAACAGTTACAAATGTTTATAAACGGTGCAACACTTTCTTACTGTCTCTGGCAGACCAATATCAGGGATTAAGCAGTGGTCTTTTTCCTCACTTTCTTATCCTCAAGTCCAAAATTTCCTTCTCCCCCTCACTCTAAGAGGGAGTTCTTGTATCTGGCACTAAAATTTAACTCCTCTTAGTTCTGCTTCTCCAGCTCTAGCTTCAAAAGTCTTTGCTTTAATCCTGTTTACAAAACCGGAAGACGGACTTCCTTTTTGCGCCTTCCCGCTTCAGTGCCAAATTCAAGTTCGTTGCGTCGATCAAAGGCAAGCCAATCCTTTGATCTCCCGATTCTTAGAAAGTCTTACTCACGGGTTGTAGTTTGAAAGCCGAAATCTCAAAGGAAAAAGGTCAGCGCTCTCCGGCATCAGCTGTGCAGCTTCACTCCGCAGAAGTAGCGATCAACTCTCAGCACCGCGCCACACACCCGTCTCTCTCCGGGACTCTTTGCCGAGTCCCTTCACCAAACGGGGGGGGTGCAAAAGGTGCCCGCCGAGTCCCACGGTCGCAGGCTTCCCTTGCCTGCGGTTTTCGGAAGGGTCCCCCGCTTCGCTGTAGCAGGGAGACCCGATTTCTGCAGAGCTTCTCCCTCCGACTTAGAGGGATTCCGCCATTGCCGATGGCGCCGCCTCCGGAAGTCTAACCTAAATCTTATTTTTAATAACTTCTCTTAACCATTATATTCTTTCCTAACCCCCTAAACTTTTATACCAGAGCCAAGCAGTTTCATTTCATACATCCATCTAGTATTCATCAATTATGTAGGATAATCCTAATAACAAAAAATAAAAAATAAAGATAAAGAAAATCTTCATCCAACGTCCCATCCCCCAGGTCCCGGGTTTGTCAGTCCATTTATCCCATTAAACTGGCACATTAACCTGGTGATCTTATATCCGAGGCTCTTAAATCTCTTCCACGTCCCTTCCACTGTTTTTCTTCATATTTTCTTTTCACTCGTGTGATCTCCAATTTAATAATGCTCCTTCCAACCAAAAGGTCCCTTTTCCACAGTCCAAACTGAGCTCCATGTAGTACTTAAAAGCATGTTTCAAAGCCCCTCCAAACTTTGGAATCCCCATATCTCCAAGCCTCTCACAGTCCACTACCAGACTCGGAAAGTCCATATGTCCCTGCTCAGGGGGGTCAATCCAACCCCCCATTTCCAGTCCAATCCAAACTTCTTCTTTCCGAGTCTGATTTTTTCGAAAGCCAGTTGCCAATTCCAAAGATTCATGTTCCTGCAGGGCCGCAACCTCCGTCTGTGGCTCCATTTCTGACTCCCAAGGTTCAGCAGAATCCTCTTCTTTCATCTGTTCTAACAAGACACAATCTTGGTATAAATCCTGGGTAAACTCCATCCTTTTTTTCTACTGCCTGTCCAAGATTTCCCACAGTCTGCTTAAGGTTCCCAACCAAGTCAGTCATCAAATTCATTCCCTCATGGAATTCTTCCAGTAGAGCATTTGTTTTGAGAAAAGCGCACAACAACATTTCTGAGTACATTGTCCTTCAAGGTCACCATTCAATTCCCACAGGTTATACTGTAACGGCTGGAAAATCCCTAGTTACAGTTTCAATATCTCCCCCTAGAGGGAAAACTTCTGTTACAAATCCAGCCCCAAAGTTTCTTTTACTTTTAGATACTTTGTCAATCGTTGTTATTTTTAAGTTGCAAAAAGAAACAGTGGAATCGCAGCTCCCCCCCCCCCTTCTTTTAACTATCTGTCAAACAGCTTCTGTCCTGGTCAATGAGCTTCAAACGTCAGTCCTGACACCCCGCTCCCTGGGTCAGGAGGGTGGAAAATTACTTTGTTTTAAACTTACTTCTGCAGGATAAAACAGTCCAAAGAAAGCACCCCCTTCTCCTCCTGCTGCCGAAGGGGGGGTTCAGCTATTTTAGATGATGAAATCCACTCCTTTAAAATGATTTTCAAAACTCTAGTTTACTTTGTCTTTGCTTTGTTCAAATTACAAAAAAAGGAAGGTTGACTTCCTGTTAGACCTTCCCGTTTCAGTACCGAATTGTAATGCATTTTTGAGTCCAATTCCTTTCTTTTCCCAGTTCCTTAAATTGTGGTTCGATTTTCCCGAGTTTAGGTACTCACAGTGGTTGTTTTTAGAATCCAAATTGTCCAAGAAGAAGGCAGCGCTCTCCGGCAGCGGCTGTGCGGCTTCACTCCACGGAAATAGCGGTAGACTCTCAGCACCGCGCCACTTCCCCCTCTTCGCTTCGGAGCCCGTTATTGGGCTCCTTTGCGGGTTGGGGGGGGCGCTAAGGGTGCCCGCCGAGTCCCAAGGTCACAGGCTTCATCCACCTGCGATTTCTAAAGGGTCCCCGCTTCGCCGTAGCGGGAAAGACCCGTTTCGCGCAGAGCTTGTCCCTCCGTTTCAGAGGGAGTCCGCCATTGCCGGTGGCGCCACCCCGGAAGTGCTCCCGCCTAGCTGTTGCCTTGGTTCACCACCAGCCAGGCTTCCTCGTTTCCCGAAGTCTGGGGTTCCTCTGCCTCTGCCTGCTGGGTGGCCCCAACCACCTCTGCAGCTCAGGAGAGGCTGGAGGGTTACTGGACCCAGGGGGAGGCTCACCTTCCCCTGACAGGGCTGGGAGAGGCACACCTGTAGGCAATTGGTCCTCAATCACCTCCGGAGCCAGAGTGGATTCATCTGGTGTCTGCTCCTGAGGATCCGGCACAGGTGCAGGCGCTTCAGATTCAAGGCCCTGCCCCGGCTCAGCCGGCCTTGGAGGCGGGGACTCCTGTGCAGGCTGGGATTCCTCCGGTTCAGTCTCTGAATCAGATTCCCAGGCCATCACACCCTGCCAGTTACGACGCTCCGGACACACTCTGGCAAAGTGCCCCGTTTTCTGACAGAAAAAAAGATCTCTTGGCAGCTTGCCAGTCTTTCTTCTCTTTGCCACCCGGCCGTTGAGCTTTCGAACCTTCCTGCGCACGGGCTGAGTCTATTTCCATGGGCTCCGGCTGTTGTTGACCTTCGGAAGCAGCTGCCAGCATTTCAGGAATGTGGTTACCATGGAAACTCCGGCCCTTGCCCTTTTTCCTTTCCCGCAGTCTGGCTTCCTGCCTCAGCCCCACCGCAAGAGCAGCCTTCGTTAACTCACCCATATCCTTTGGACGGGGGGCCCTAGCAAGCTCATCCTTAACTTCGGCGTTCAGTCCAGCCTTAAACAAAGCTTGCACAGGCTCTGATTCCAAATCCCATCCCAGTTTGTGCACAAGCATAGCGAATTCTGACCAGTAACTACGCACCGTAGATTTGCCTTGCTTCAAAGCCAAAAGCTCCTCCTGCGTCTTGTCAATTAAACTTTGATCTGCGTAGATAAAGTCCATCGCTTGCCAAAACTTAGGCAGACTTCGATGCGCTTCATTATTAGAGGCAATTAACGGCCTGACCCAACTTTTAGCCCACCCCCCCCCCCCGACAGGAGCCTAATTATGTGAGCAACTTTCTGAGCATCGTTGGAAAACTGAGCTGCTTCAAGCTCCAAAAAATATTTCATCTCCGTCTTAAAATCACAATAAGCCTCCGGATCGCCATTAAACTTTTCCACCCACGCACCTTTGCCCCTCGCTAGTAGCCCACCTGTGGCTCCACCTTGAGCAGCTCTGCATTCCTCCAGACGCGACTGCAGGTCCAGTCCGGCATTCCGCTTACGCAGCTCAGAAAGCTCCTTCTCCATTTTCTGCTTTTAGTTCCTCTCTCTAGCTTTCAGCAGAAGAGTCGAGTCATGCTGTAAGGAGTGGGTGCTGCCAAAGCTAGCAGAGATAACGTTCCAGGCTCACAGCCATTTCTGTTCTGAAGATTTATTTGCACAGACATCTTTAACGCCTGCTTGGCCTTGTCAGTTAATAGCGCAGTTTACTTTACTACTGTTTACTTTGCTAAGGAAGCCTCCTACTTGAAGAACTATGCCAAGGAAGCCAACGACAAACTGTTTGGTGTTGATGGGTCACTATTGGAGAGGTAGCTCAAAGCTTAGGTGGTGTACCCCCAGATTTTTGAAGAAAAATTCAGTGGTGCATCCCGGGGTATCAGCCCACGTGTAGTTCAGATTCTGCAGTTTGATTGCACCCACATGGCAGAAAATGCATCGTGCTCTGTGTCAGAGCTGGCCCACACCTCCTTGCAGGCATGTCTTAAGCTTTAAGACCATGGGCCTCCAACAATTTGGGCCATATGACCAAGTAAGGCAACTGTCCAACTGCAGCAGCCCCATTTCCTTTGTAAAAGACGATGAGGAAACAAAAAGGTGAAGAAATAAGAAAGCACAGATTTTTGAAGAACAATTCAGTGGTGCATCCCGGGGTATCAGCCCATGTGTAGTTCAGAATCTGCAGTTTGATTGCACCCAAATGGCAAAAAATGCAGAGTGCTCTGTCTCGGAGCTGGAAAATCAATAAAAAAAATTGAAAACCCCCCAGAAAGATTGAAAATCTCATTTTCTTTAGGAAAACAAGGAGAACGGGGGATTAACCTCATGCTCTGAAAAGGCTGCAAAACAAAGATCATGCATAAATTGTGCCTAAGGAAGGTTCTAAACAGCTGAGGGGTGTAGGTTGGTCCTGCTGCTAGTACCCGTCTGGCTTTTAAGAGCCGCAAAACTGCCGCAACAAACGAGGGTTGTTTAAAAGATAGGGAATATAGAATGCAAAATGGTTGACAATTCAGACTGCCTGCTCTGGTCCAGTCCTGTACTGACAGTACCTTCCCAGAGTATGATATTGTGATGTTTCCTACATCTCAGCCGTTCAAACAGTGGCTTGGGTGGGTGGCACCAGTCGCAGATAAAGTGCCTTTGCCCGTGCAAGTGGGAGTTGGCCCCCTTCACACCTTTTGGACTTGGGAGCTTTCAGTGTGTTAAAAGGTCATTGTCCGCCTAGTCATAGGAGGAAGGATGGAGGGAGTATTAAGGTTCTGCTTGCCCTCTGATGGTCAGATGACTTTCTGTTGAAATTTAGACAATTCTGGGCTGCATCAATAGGAGTATAGCATCTAGATCAAGGGAAGTAATAGTGCCACTGTATTCTGCTCTGGTCAGACCACACCTGGAGTACTGTGTCCAGTTCTGGGCACCACAATTCAAGAAGGACACTGACAAACTGGAACGTGTCCAGAGGAGGGCAACCAAAATGGTCAAAGGCCTGGAAACGATGCCTTATGAGGAACGGCTAAGGGAACTGGGCATGTTTAGCCTGGAGAAGAGGAGGTTAAGGGGTGATATGATAGCCATGTTCAAATATAGAAAAGGATGTCACATAGAGGAGGGAGAAAGGTTGTTTTCTGCTGCTCCAGAGAAGCGGACACGGAGCAATGGATCCAAACCACAAGAAAGAAGATTCCACCTAAACATTAGGAAGAACTTCCTGACAGTAAGAGCTGTTTGACAGTGGAATTTGCTGCCAAGGAGTGTGGTGGAGTCTCCTACTTTGGAGGTCTTTAAGCAGAGGCTTGACAACCATATGTCAGGAGTGCTCTGATGGTGTTTCCTGCTTGGCAGGGGGTTGGACTCGATGGCCCTTGTGGTCTCTTCCAACTCTATGATTCTATGATTCTACACCCCTCCCCTCTAAGTTCCAGTCCTGCCCGGGAGGTTGCATTCATAGTCCTCAAGGTACGCCGGCGGCCTACGTGTGCGTTGCAGCCTGGGGTGTTCCCTGGTCCGGGGTTCAGGTTCTGGCTTGTGTTCCAATGATGCTGGCTGTGATGGGGCCGTTTGGTCTGGCGCAACCGGCTCGCTCAGTCGTGGTTCTGGTTCCGGTGTCCTTTCGGCCTCGCGTGTCCTCTCTGTATTTACTGATTCTGCCTCTCCTGCTGGCCCCTCCTGTTCTATGGGCCTCACTGCCCCACTGTTCCCTTGGGACTCCTCTGACCTGTCCTCCTCCTGGTTTTCTCCCGGGAATCGTCGCCGTATCTGGTCGCAGTGGCGGCGCCAGCATTGCCCCCCATCCGTTAGCACCTCGTACGACACGGGGACAGCGACCCTGGTGACTGTGGCGGGTACCCATGCTTGGCCTGCCCCAAAATTCTTTGCGTACACTGGGTCCTGGGCCACGAAGGTCTGGGGGTTCCTGCCTTCCCCCACCACTACCTCATCCTGAGCTCTATCGGGGTGAAGGCGGTCCAATCTGATTGCAAGGTGCCGACCCATTAGTAGTTCAGCGGGGCTCCGGCCAGTCGTTGAGCTGGGGGTGCTGTGCTGTGCTAGGAGGAATGTGGCAAGGCGGTACTCCCAATCCCCTTGCGTCATGCGGCGGAGGGTGTCCTTGGTGGTCCGCACCATGCGTTCTGCTTGGCCATTGGTGGCAGGGTGGAATGGCGCCAAACGGATGTGGCGGATGGCGTTCTGCGCTGTGAAGGTTTGGAATTCTCCTGACGTAAATGCGGTCCCGTTGTCTGAGACGAGAGTGTCAGGGAGCCCGTGGGTTGCAAACAGCCTGCGTAGTACTCGGATGGCTGAAAGGGGCCAGCGAAGTCCACATGCAGGTGTGACCATGGTGCTCGGGCGGACTCCCATGACTGGACTGGGGCCCTTGGGGGATCTGGGCGGGATTCTTGGCAGGCCTGGCAGTGTTTGACCCAGGCCTCTATCTCTCCGTCGATCCCCGGCCACCACACATAACTCCTGGCAAGGGCCTTCATTCTCACTACCCCTGGGTGTGTCTCATGTAGGGCTCTGAGGACCCTTTTTCAGAGGGGCTGGGGATCAACGACCCTGCTTCCCCATAACAGGCACCCCTTGTGGGCAGACAGTTCATGTTTGTGGGTTGTGTAGCCGGCGAATTCTGGCCCAGGGCTGCTGCTGGGCCATCCCCTCCACACCCAGTCCAGGACCCGGGAGATGACCCTATCTTTCTTGGAATGGTGTGCAACTTCTTGTGCCTGAATGGGGCGGTTGGGAAGCAGCTCCAGGCTCATAACCTCTTGTGCAGGTGCTGGGTCAGGGCCTGTTTCCGGTAGTGGTAGCCTGCTGAGGGCATCCGCATGACCCATCGCCTTCCCAGGGCGGTGAATCAGTGCATACTGGTAGCTGGCAAGGAAAATTGACCACCTGAGGATGCGAGGAGACAGCACTTGGGGGGGTCTGCTTTTCGGGGGCAAAGAAGCCAAGCAACGGCTTGTGGTCAGTCACCACGGTAATCCAAGAAATCATGGAATTTTTTTACTCCCTTCACGTTTGAGACAAGCAAGTCCTTGACTGCCTGGAATGCGGCCTCCTGGCGCTGGCCCCACACCCAAGGAGCCCGCTTGTCCAGGAGTCTGTGTAGGGGCTCCGCTACCGCCGCCTTGTGGGGAAGGAAGGAATGGTAAAAGTTCAATAGTCCCAAGAAGGCCTGAAGTTCAGTCTTGCTCTTGGGCGCTGGGGCATCACAAATGGCCCGTACCTTGTCCCCAGTTGGGTGGACCCCTTCTGCGTCCACCATAAATCCCAGAAAGTCCACCTGAGGCACTCCTAGTAGACATTTTTCCCGCTTCACCTTGAGACCCGCCGTCTGGAAACGCTGCAGAACGGCGCGGAGGCGGTCCTCAAACTCCTCTGGTGTGGGCCCAGCAATCAACACATCATCAAAGAAGGGGGTGACGCCAGGAATCCCTTTAAGGAGAGAGTCCATTAGATTCTGGAATATTCCTGGTGCCACACTGACACCGAATTGCAGCCGCTTTACCCTGAACGCTCCTCTCTGCGTCACAGTCGTCTGTGCCTCTGCTGTGGCCTCGTCTACTGGCAGCTGTTTATATGCTTGGGCCAAGTCCAGCTTGCCAAATTTTTTTGACCCAGCCAGGGTGGCAAGGACATGGCTGACCACTGGCACTGGGTATGCGTGGGCCGTGAGGGCCTTGTTTATGGTACATTTGTAGTCTGCGCAGATGCGGACCGAACCATTAGGCTTGACGGGTGTGAGGATTGGGGTTTCCCAGGGGGCATTAGGCACCGGCTCCAGCACCCCTTGCTCCACGAGCTGGTCCAATTCCTCATCTATACGAGGTTTCAGGGCAAACGGGACCCAGCGGGCCTTGAGCCTGACAGGTTGTACTGCGGAGTCAAGCTGTAGTGCAATGGGGGGGGCGTATACTGTCTCAATTTCCCATCGAAAACCCCCGGAAATTCCTTGCATATGGCGTCCACGTCCACTTGTAAGCTAGTGTGGTTCACCCCGGTGACGGCTAGCCCCAGTGGTCCAAACCATGCCAATCCCAGTAAGCTAATGTAGGGGCCCTTGACCACAAGCAAGTCCAGTTGCCGCGTCCACCCTCGATACTGCACCCTGAAGGTCCCCACCCCCATTGTGGGGACCTTACGTTTCTGGAAGTCCCGGAGGGTGAATGGGGCCGGCCTGAGTTTGGGACCCCCACTAGGACAGTTTCTTTAAGGTCCTTCCCGAGATTATGGATAGAGTTGAACCCGTGTGAAGCTCCATGCGGCACGGGGCCCCCTCTATCTGTACCTCTACATAAATTTTGTCTACGTTGGGGTGGGGCAACTGGTATACCTGGAAGTCTGTGAGCTCTGTCGAGTTGCCTTGGTGCGTTGGGCCCTGGGGCTCTTGGATTGGTCATCTGATGCCTGGCGTCGGGTGGGCCGAGCCCGACACACCCGGGCGATATGTCCCAATTTTCCGCACTGCCTGCACTCTGCGTTGCGGAAACGGCAGGTCCTCCTCTCGTGACTCTCCCCGCAGCTTGCGCAGTTCCCTCCTTCTCGTCGAGGCAGCTGTGGTCTGTGTGCTGCTTGAGTGCGCTGCTGTACTCGGTGCACCTCCTCCCTGTCAGATCCTGAGTCGTCGGTGAGGTCTTCGTGGTGGACCCTCGGTTGGGACGGCAGGCTTGGTTCGTGCCTCTTGCGTCGACCTCTCGGCAGCTTCTGTTGCCAGGGCCTCCTCCAGGGCGACCTGGAACGTTAGGTCCTTCTTAGCGTAGAGGCGTCGTTGCAGCTTCTCATCCTTCAGGCCACTGAAGCATGTTCTCCAATTCTGAGAAGTTGCAGAACCGGGCAGCTTGGCGGAGAGAGGTCACAAACCCAGTTATGGTTTCCCCAGGGGCTTGCCGCTTTGCGTAGAAGGCATTTCGACGAGCCACCACTGAGGGCTACGGCGAAAAGTGCCCCTTCAGCCGTTCCATTATTGTTTTGTATGGAACAGTAGCGACGTCTTCAGGCGCAAGGAGAGCCCGGGCGATTTCAAACGTCTCCTCTCCGCAGACGCTGAAGAATATCGCCCTCTTCTTGGCATCTTCTTCGTCGGTGACCCCTTTGGCTTCTAGGAGGAAGGTGAAACGGGAGGCATACGCTTTCCAGTCTCCGGATGCTGGGTTGAACGGCGAGAAGCTGCTGTTGGTTGCCATTCTGAGTTCCTTGGGTCCCGGACTCTCTGGGATTTATGGTGATGGACAAGGGGGAGGACTGCACAAAGGTCAATTTGTGTTGCCTCCATATTTAAAAGCACCTTTAGGAGTTCCTTGGCACCGCCCAGAGTTCTCCATCTTGGGTCTCCATTTTGTATAGTTAGGCTCACTTTCCTAGGTGTTAAAGTCAAGGATTGATGACCTAATTGAAGGTTAAGGTTGTATTTAAATGTGTCAGTACGTTTGCTATTTAAGGACAAACTCCTCGTCCCCTTCCTCTCTTCAAAGGACTTAACACCGGCTGACGCTGGAGAAGCAGTAACTAGCTTTTGTTGGAGGCTGTACAGCTGGGACGAAAGATCATCTAGTCTTTTGAATATACAGTGCAAGGTTTTGATTATTAAATGGGACTGTTCAAATGTCATATGGTTGGCCGTGCCAAGGGCCAATTCCTCCTTCTGAGGAGAGACTACACTCTTACTATTGGCCACATCGCTTGTTATTTGTGGTATTATTCGCTCTTCGTCTTTAAGTGCAGACGCACAATCACTCAGAGGGTTAAAACGATTCTGAGTTTCTACCGTGTAGGAACAATCCAGTAGAATACTCCCTTCTTTAAAGTGACATGGTTCAAGCTTTGTTTGCTTTGATCTCGGAAAGGGAACAGGGACTGTCTCCTCAGAATCTCTAAGACGTTTCCCATATCCCATAGTTCAGATATCGAAAAGAGGGGGGATAGTATTTTAACGTCAACTCAGGTGATAAATATTTTATTCAAGCCTACCAGCACTTGCAGTGTGATTATATTTCACTGCCTATTAATATGAAAGTCAGCGTCTTCACCTTCACCCTCACAGGCCGGCTAATGATTTAAAAGTCCACCCGACAGCTCCCGGAGTCCTTTACTGATAAAAGTTGGCCGGAGGAAGGTGAAACGGGAGGCATACGCTTCCCAGTCTCCGGATGCTGGGTTGAACGGCGAGAAGCTGCTGTTGGTTGCCATTCTGAGTTCCTTGTGTCCCGGAGCTGAAGCCTGGATACACGGTGCGAGGCAGCGGTGCGGCAGGTGGCGGTGCTGCGGTGCTGGGTGTGGCGGTCAGCTCAGCGGGATCCCATCCTCGTCGCCAGTGAAATATACTCAGAGTCGAGAGTGGATTTCATGCTCTTTATTCAGCTCATGGTGGTGAGGAGCGAATGGAAGTCCCCTCAAAGTATCTGCTTTATATACATTATTTACACAATGGGCTGCACGTGATTGGCTAATTCCGGAATTCTCCTGTAGGCCAATCAGGTTGTGGATTCACTTCTATCTGGAGCTGGATTGGGTGGCTCCTGCCAACCAATCATACTGCTGCATTGTTCTAGGACCGATCAGACTGCTGCATTCTGAATCCTATTGTTCTAGGACCAATCAGACTGCTGCATTTTGGAGCCTATTGTTCTAGGACCAATCAGACTGCTGCAGTTTGGATCCTATTCAACTCAGTACATAACACCACTTTTTCCCTTTCTAGAGGCAAGGGACCTATTAGGATTATCCGCCTCTGGAGGCTGGTGTATCTAATGGGTTTCCAGGTAACGCTGAGGTTTTTTTCTGTGATATGACTGGCACTCCTATCAAAGCCCTGGCCAGCCTCTGGAACATCTGAATGGCTCAGGCTTTTGACATGATCACTTCTGAGCATCCTCTCCCACTTGACTCCTTGGTATACTGCAGAACTTAGGGAAAGGAAACAAGTTGAAAGATGGAGGAAAGATCTGGCTGCATACAACTGAACAGTGGTGTGGGCTCATCATTAAGCATACATAGTGGTACTGAAGATAGCAGTATACTCAGCTACAAGTGATCGCTAATGAAGAAGAAAGACAGTCCGACTCAAGGAGGTGGTGGAACCAATGGTAGCTATGTGTAAGCACTGTGACTTGTTTGCAAAGCATTTTGAGGATAAAACCACTTGCATCCGCTGGGATCTTGACTCTGCTGTTATAGCAGATGAGTCTCATGGGTGTCCAGAGCACTGTCCAGTCCTGTCGTTTTGGATAGAATCATAGAATCATAGAATCATATGTGAAGGGAACCTGAGCTTACAGGGTTAAACAGCTCAGAGTGTACGCCCTGCCTACTGTTGGGAGGGGGGAGACTCCACGTCAGTTCCGAGTCTCTCAAGTCTTTGTTCTGACTCTCTACTTTCGCTTTTGAGGAGAGTGGACGTGTTTTCACGATGCTGTTCGACAATGGATAGTCTGCTGTAAATAAAACTGCTTTTAGCTGCTAAGATCCTGAGTGGACTTTATTTGAGCACACTGAAGCAAGCACTGGAGTTTTTTGGAGCTTTCTCTTACCGCTGCTGATCTCTGCGTTTTGCTCAGAACATCGGAATGTGGCCTTTGAAGTCTGAGGCCTGGCCAGGAGCGCAGCCGAAGCGGGCTGGACGCCAAGATTTATCTGATTTATCTGAGCAATAAATCAATCACATGTCACAGGTTATGGACGTTAGTTACTGCAATTAGAGAAAGCTTTGAAGTGCTGTGTGTTGAGAAGCTGCTGTGTTTTTGCTGCCGGAGGAAAAGTCCTGCGTTGAGGCTCTGCCTGGGAGAAAGCAGGGACGCTGGCTGCAATGCTGTGTGCTGCAAGGAGCCACTGGACGCCTCTCCATTGAAGCTGGCTGGTACGCGTGAGTACTTCAGAAGCCCCAATGGGAGCACTGGGGGAGGAGATGGCTGAGCTCCAGGACTTTTATGATGTCCCGTTTGAAAAGCTCACAGCCCAGTCCTGGGATATCTGGGTTAGAAGAGTAAGGGGGTGGTTTTTGGCCACAGGGCTCTGGAGTATAGCCCAGAAGGAGCCGGCCCCACCCATGCCTGTTGCTGCTGAAGATGGCGGAGCAGACCTGGAGGCTGCTTTGCTGGAAGATAGAGAGCAGAGAATGCAAAGAGAGCTCTGCATGTTGAGAGCAAGCGTGGACGCTATGCTGTTGCCCCACCTGGAGGGCGTTGAGTCGGCTCAGGCCGCCTGGCAGGTGCTGAGGAGTCTGTGTGAAAGCTCAGCAGGAGCCCAGGGCCGGGAGGAAGCCGAGAGCCCAGAGGGGGCTGCTGGCCATGTTCCTGAAGTTACAGCTGGGAGTAGCTGCTTTGTCTCCGAGGGGCCGCGTGATGTTGAGGCCCGCAACCAGAGTGCTGGGGAGCGTGCAGGCCCAGGCTGTGCACCCAAAGGTGGGGGTGCTGGGAACAAAGGAATGGCTGAAGAGGGAGCTGTGAGAGCGGTTGCTACGCGTCGCCGCTGTTATCGCTGTGGCTCCCCCTCCCATCTGGTGAGAGAATGTCCAGTGGAGGCACAGGAACAGCCGAAGGCCGTCTCCCGTAGCAACCAGATAAAGGGCTCTTCTTCAAAGCGTGGGAAAGGCAAGCCGAGGGCAGCTGGCAGAGACACTGAACATAAACATTTGGCAGCCTCTATGGCTACAGTCAAGAGTTGTCAACAGGATGCTGTGCTGACTTTTGTCATAGACAGTGGAGCTTCCCATCATCTCGTGCCATCTGCAGGAGTCCTGGAGAACTGCACCTCTGTACCTTCTGGGAAGACTGTCTGTTTAGCAGATGGGACTAGACACCCACTCACACAGACTGGCTCACTGTTTTGTTCTTTCTTACAGGATTCAATCCAGGCTTATGTTGTTCCAGGACTGTCTTGCGTGTTGCTGTCTGTCAGCGCACTTCTTGCTGAGAACTACAGAGTGTGTTTTGAAGACAATAAGTGCTCTATTTCTAAGAATGGACAGCACCTAGTCAATGTTGAATGTAAAGACAGGTTGTTTGTATTGAATGCTTCTTTTGCAGGTCCAGGTGACACGGAGGAGGCTCAAGCACAGTGTGCCAACGTTCCAGTTCATGATGCGTGTGCTCACCTCTGGCACAGACGCATGGCACACGTGTCCTGGGGGTCAGTGAAAAAGATCCCAGAGTATACGCAAGGGTGCAAAATGAAATCATGTGCTAAGTTTCTAGATTGCAGAGCTTGCAAGTCCGCAAAGGTGAAAACGTGCACATACCCAAGGTCTGAGAGGGTGACCACTAGGGCTTTTCAGTTAATTCATGCAGATTTGTCTGGGCCGATGTCTGTGACCAGTATGGGAGGAGCCAAATATGCGCTGGTTCTGATTGATGACCATACGCGCAACTCCTGGACCTTCACGATCCGACACAAATGTGAAGCTGCACCGCTGATCAAAGACTGGATTGCGGCTGTGGAACTGCAGTTTTCCACACGGGTGCAAAACTTTCAGAGCGATCGCGGTGGGGAGTTCACCGGGTCTGCACTGCAAAGTTTCTTCCGCAAAAAGGGGATTCAACACAGATTGTCCTCTCCGCACAGTCCCCAACAGAATGGGATTGCGGAAAGACGGAACAGGACTCTAGGGGAGATGTCCGCAGCTCTTTTGTTTGATGCCGGGCTCCCACAGCGCTTTTGGGGGGAGGCTTGGCGAACGGCCAACTTTATACTGAACAGGTCGTTCAGTTCAGTGGTAGGTGACACCCCGTATTTTTTGCTGCATGGAAAGAAACCGAAAGTACACTACTTTCGTGTATTCAGTTGTGAAGCGTGGGTTTTCATACCAAAAGCCAAACGCAAGAAAGGTGAACCCAAGTCCCAAAAGATGATTTTTTGTGGGTATGAGCCAGGGACCAAGGGGTGGAGATTTGCGTATCCGTCAGGGAATCAGTCCAGGATTCTGCTCAGCAACAGTGCTGAATTCTGTGAGCAGAGTGGCTGGGCAAGGATACATGGGAACCCTGACATCCTGTCAGAGAGTCTGCTTGACTCTGCTGATGAAGAAGAGGAAGAGGTTGAACCTGCGACTGTGGCTCAGAGTCCAGACCCAGTGCAGGCAGAGGGGAGAACTTCTCCCAAGACTGTGAAGATTGAGCAACGCAGTGCTCCATCTT
Source organism: Podarcis vaucheri (assembly GCF_965113315.1). Taxonomy (NCBI): domain Eukaryota; kingdom Metazoa; phylum Chordata; class Lepidosauria; order Squamata; family Lacertidae; genus Podarcis; species Podarcis vaucheri. Next base: position 308,828 of record NC_138757.1, on the reverse strand, counting down.
CCCCCACAGGTTCGGCTGAGAAGTCCAGAAGGCGCAGTAAGTCAGAGGGGGAGCTCTCTGATGCCAAGGACGTTCTGGCTGGCCCTAGTGGGTCAGAGGGGGTTCCTGAAGTAGTGCTGCGTCGATCAACTCGGACGACCAAGGGGAAACCTCCTGATAGGTTTGCCGTCACTAGTGTGTGGGTCGGAATGGCACAGTGTGAACCCGAGAGTTTTGAGGATGTTCAGAAACTCCCCCAGGAAGAAGCCAGAAAATGGCATGAGGCGATGCAGAAGGAAATGAACTCAATGGAGTCTTTAGGTGTGTTCTCTCTCACGAAGTTGCCGGTGGGCAAAAAGACAGTGGGTAGCCGCTGGGTTTACCGACTTAAGCCCACAGCGACAGGAGAACCGCAGTATAAGGCCAGATTAGTGGCGAGAGGATTCACGCAGCGCAGGGGGTTGCATTATACGGAAGTTTATGCTCCCACCTGTAGGAGTGAATCTCTACGTTTGCTCTTGGCCATCGCTGCACAAAGAGGGTTGCTGGTGCATCACTTTGATGTGGACGTTGCTTACTTGAACTCAGACCTCCAGGAGGATCTGTACATGCTTCCTCCTCCAGGGTTTGAGGGCATTGAGCAAGGTACTGTGTGGAAACTTCACAAGTCAATTTACGGCCTGAAGCAGTCGGCCAGGAATTGGAACTTGTGCCTGAATGAAGCTTTGGAGAAGCTAGGTTTCAGGAAGAGTCTTGCTGACAGTTGCCTGTTCCTAAGAGGATCAGGAGACTCACAGGAACTGGTTTTGTTTTATGTTGATGACATCATCCACATTGGAAAGGCAGACAAACAGGTGCAGAAGTTTGCCAAAGAGCTAGGGAAACAGTTTCAGCTCAAGAACCTGGGTGCAGTAAAGATCTACCTAGGCGTCCAGATAGCGAGAACTGAGGATGGTAGCTTCTTGCTCAGTCAGAAAGGCAAGATTGAGCAGTTGCTTGAGAAGTTCAGAATGTCCGATTGTGCAGGAGTTCGGACACCCATGGAGACGAACTTCGTGAAAGAGAGCCAGCAAGCAGAAAGTGCAGAGTTCGAGAATGCTGAGCTCTTTCAGTCAGCTCTAGGTAGTCTGTTGTATCTATCCCAATGGAGCAGACCAGACATTGCCTTTGCTACCAACCTGCTAAGTAGGGAAGCGTCAAAGCCCAGTGTGAGTGCTTGGCACGGTATCAAGCGGGTACTGCGCTACCTGCAGCATACCAAAGACTTCTGTCTTAAGCTGCCAGCTGAAGGTGAGGCGAAGCTCACATGCTATGCGGACAGTGACTGGGCGAATTTGCAGGACCGCAAGTCTGTGTCTGGGTTGGTGGTAAAGTTTGGGAAGTCACTAATTGGGTGGAAGTCCCGGAAACAAAGTCTCATTGCGCTGTCTTCTACTGAGGCTGAATTCAGTGCACTGTCAGATTTGTGCCGGGAACTAGAGTTCTATAGATGCTTGGTGCAAGAGATCTATGGAGATTGTAGCTTGCCCATCACGGTTTGGGAAGACAATCAACCTTGTTTGAAATTGGCTGAATCTGCGCAATTTAAGGCCAGAACCAAGCATCTGGACATACGTTTCCAAAATGTGTGTCAGAGTGTTCAGTCAGGTTTGATACGGTTGAAGTATTGTGCCAGTCACAATAACTTGGCCGATGGCTTTACCAAACCTTTAAGCTTCCAGCGTCATGGGGAGTTTTGTGGTGGTTTGGAGTTGGGGGTAAGTTCTGTACATACTTTCCCCACAGTAGCGCAGGACGAGAGGGGGTGTGAAGGGAACCTGAGCTTACAGGGTTAAACAGCTCAGAGTGTACGCCCTGCCTACTGTTGGGAGGGGGGAGACTCCACGTCAGTTCCGAGTCTCTCAAGTCTTTGTTCTGACTCTCTATTTTCGCTTTTGAGGAGAGTGGACGTGTTTTCACGATGCTGTTCGACAATGGATAGTCTGCTGTAAATAAAACTGCTTTTAGCTGCTAAGATCCTGAGTGGACTTTATTTGAGCACACTGAAGCAAGCACTGGAGTTTTTTGGAGCTTTCTCTTACCGCTGCTGATCTCTGCGTTTTGCTCAGAACATCGGAATGTGGCCTTTGAAGTCTGAGGCCTGGCCAGGAGCGCAGCCGAAGCGGGCTGGACGCCAAGATTTATCTGATTTATCTGAGCAATAAATCAATCACATGTCACATCATAGAGTTGGAAGAGACCACAAGGGCCATCGAGTCCAACCCCCTGCCAAGCAGGAAACACCATCAGAGCACTCCTGACATATGGTTGTCAAGCCTCTGCTTAAAGACCTCCAAAGTAGGAGACTCCACCACACTCCTTGGCAGCAAATTCCACTGTCGAACAGCTCTTACTGTCAGGAAGTTCTTCCTAATGTTTAGGTGGAATCTTCTTTCTTGTAGTTTGGATCCATTGCTCCGTGTCCGCTTCTCCGGAGCAGCAGAAAACAACCTTTCTCCCTCCTCTATGTGACATCCTTTTATATATTTGAACATGGCTATCATATCACCCCTTAACCTCCTCTTCTCCAGGCTAAACATGCCCAGCTCCCTTAGCCGTTCCTCATAAGGCATCGTTTCCAGGCCTTTGACCATTTTGGTTGCCCTCCTCTGGACACGTTCCAGTTTGTCAGTGTCCTTCTTGAATTGTGGTGCCCAGAACTGGACACAGTACTCCAGGTGTGGTCTGACCAGAGCAGAATACAGTGGCACTATTACTTCCCTTGATCTAGATGCTATACTCCTATTGATGCAGCCCAGAATTGCATTGGCTTTTTTAGCTGCCGCGTCACACTGTTGGCTCATGTCAAGTTTGTGGTCAACCAAGACTCCTAGATCCTTTTCACATGTACTGCTCTCAAGCCAGGTGTCACCCATCTTGTATTTGTGCCTCTCATTTTTTTTGCCCAAGTGCAATACTTTACATTTCTCCCTGTTAAAATTCATCTTGTTTATTTTTGCCCAGTTCTCTAATCTGTCAAGGTCGTTTTGAAGTGTGATCCTGTCCTCTGGGGTGTTAGCCACCCCTCCCAGTTTGGTGTCATCTGCAAATTTGATCAGGATGCCCTTGAGTCCATCATCCAAGTCGTTGATAAAGATGTTGAATAAGACCGGGCCCAAGACAGAACCCTGTGGCACCCCACTAGTCACTCTTCTCCAGGATGAAGAGGAACCATTGATGAGCACCCTTTGGGTTCGGTCAGTCAGCCAGTTACAAATCCACTGAGTGGTAGCATAGTCAAGACCGCATTTTACCAGCTTCTTTACAAGAATATCATGGGGCACCTTGTCAAATGCCTTGCTGAAATCAAGGTAGGCTACATCCACTGCGTTCCCTTCATCTACCAGGCTTGTAATTCTGTCAAAAAACGAGATCAGGTTAGTCTGACATGACTTTCCCTGCCAGATCTAAAAATTTACTACGAGGCGGCGTGTTTTTGTTGGTTGAGAGAATGGATAAGGTAAAAGGTAAAGGTACCCCTGCCCGTACAGGCCAGTCTTGACAGACTCTAGGGTTGTGCGCTCATCTCACTCTAGAGGCCGGGAGCCAGCGCTGTCCGCAGACACTTCCGGGTCACGTGGCCAGCGTGACGAAGCTGCTCTGGCGAAGCACCAGAGCAGCACACGGAAACGCCGTTTACCTTCCCGCTGTAAAGCGGTACCTATTTATCTACTTGCACTTAAGGGTGCTTTCGAACTGCTAGGTGGGCAGGAGCTGGGACCGAACGACGGGAGCTCACCCCGACGCGGGGATTCGAACTGCCGACCATGCGATCGGCAAGTCCTAGGCGCTGAGGTTTTACCCACAGCGCCACCCAGGGTAACCTTAGATAATTCAGATATATTGGATTTGGAGGGATTTGACAACAGATTCGCGTGGCACGCCTACCTGTGGTCAGAATGGTCAGAATGCACAGAGGGTTTTTGAACCATACTATTAGAAAATCATTGTATGAGGTGTGGAGCAGACATAAAACATTATTGGAATGCAAAACTCCGAGGTGGCTCTCACCTCTGGAGGCTTTTGCAGTCAAAAAAATAAATAAATATGGGAACTGAATGGGCGACATACAAAGACTTGCTGATGGAAGTGATAATAAAACAAAGTTAAAGACATTTGAAGAACTAAGAGGAAAGGTAACCGATTGTTACAAGATGTGTTTAGAGAGGATAATAGAAGAAACGGATTTGGAAGTAACAAATCTAAATTGGAGACAGAATTGCTGGGTAGTAAAATGAAAATACTGTCGAAAATGTATCAGTTACTACTGGAGTGGCACACAAAGGATGAAGAGGTAAAAAGTGTTATGATTAGGTGGGCCCAGGATTTAGGGCACAATATTGATTTTAAAAGGTGGAGAAAACTGTGGACCGAAACAATTAAATTCACAGCATGTGTGTCACTCAAAGAAAATATATTTAAGATGATGTATCGATGGTATATTAGACATGCCAAACTTGCTAAGATGTATAGAAATCAAGACAAAAATTGTTGGAAGTGTAAGGAGAAGGAGGGGAACTTCCTCCATCTGTGGTGGACTTGTTCTAAAGTGAAAGCCTTCTGGGACATAATATACGAGTTAAAAAAGGTTTTGAAATATAATTTTAATAAAAAACCAGAGGCATTTCTATTAGGCTTAATTGGTGAGGAAATACATAAAAGTGATGTAAACATGTTTATGTATGCCACAATGGCTGCAAGGACACTTCTGGCTCAGAAATGGAAGCAGCAGGAACTTCCAACACTGGAAGACTGGCAGCTCAAGAATATGGAGTTCGAAGACATAATCCGGAATCAGCGTGACGAACTGTTTCCAAAGGACTGGAACACATTTATGAAAGAAAATTGTAAACATTTGAAAACGTTTGTAGGCTTGAATTGAAATGTTTTGTAATGTAACTATAAGGAACTGATTTACCGATAATAAGGTGAAATATTATAATTTGACAAAGGGTAAATAAGTGCTTATAGAAATGCGAAGAATATGGAAAGTTATGTGGAAGTCAGAAAGAGGTCGATGCTCTTACATATTAAGTCATAGAATTATGTAACAAAATGTGAATATGATTTAATGGAAAACTCAACAAAAATTACTTTAAAAACATAAAAAGGGAAAATATATTAGGAGTGGCTTTTCTTTTAATAAGTTAATAAATGAACTACTTCATTGGCACAGCATCCGAATGAGGTGTAGTGGTTGTATAGTTCTTGATACCTTTTGTTTCATAGTTATATTTGGGTTGCTGCTTAAAAAAAATGGTTAGCTTTTTGTATCATAAAGTTCACAAAACTGATTCCTAATATACAACTGAAAGCAGAAATGGGGCACTTTTCCCTTTTGCCTTGCTGCAGATATGCATGCTATTTTACCATAGCTCACAGAATGGCGTGATGGCACCTTTTTACTACATATGTGAATTATTAAAAAAAACTGTTACTCGTTGAAATTGTGTCTGGTCAATATATTTCAGCTTCATGTTTTGTTACGCGTTTAATGTTTTTTCTATTTTTAAAAAAGTGCCAGAATTCACGAACACTTCCCTTGTTCTCTAATGGTGCCCACCTGAGAGGTGCTGGATCTGTTCGAGCAAGCTCCAGCTGAGAAAAAGCCCTGGTTCTAACTTGCCTAAGTGGGGAAAGTTGGCATTACTACAGTGAGTGAACAGATGCAAGAAGCAGCATCCTGTATCATATAATGATATCATATAACATTGGACAACATTACTTTTTACCAATATGAAATTCCGTGCAACATACCATCCGCTTGGCCAGAAAAGTCAACAAATGTGTCATTGGCACAGCGTCCAATCGGAAGCGAGGGCGGTGGAGGCGTCTGGTCTTTCTGCTTCTCTTTGGTCTTAAGAAGCGGCCATGGATAGCGACCCAATTCTTATTCTCTTGCTTTTTGACTCTTGAAAAATATGTACATTAGGGGGGAAAGTATCAATTTCTTTTCTGCTGCTGCTGTTGCCCAGGACTGACCTGCTGATAGCCTGAAGGGCCCTGCCCTGCTTCTCTTTACCTGGGTTGTGGTGGGGCCTGACAGGCTCAGTAAAGGACTGCTGCTCGACAACTCTGACCCCCCCCCCACATCATTCCTGTATACTTCTACCCCTGTACAATCAACAATCTTCCTCAAGACAATTTCATCCTCTTTATATTAATTTGGGGTCAGTCAAGCAAATCTTTCAAACATCACCACCACCATCTAATTGGGGTTTGTGTGACCCCAGCATCAGACTGGTAAAGCAGTTTCTACTTAAATAAAAGTAAAATTATCACACAATATCTTGAAAGGGAAAGGTACCTGCATCCTTTTCAGATCCAAATAATAAAGCTGCATATGGTGTCATACAAAGGACCCCAAATCAAAAGGTTAGTTAAAGAGCCATTGAGAGGCGGGAGACAAACCATATAGAGAGTCTTGCTGTTTGTATTATTAGCTGCTTGTGTGCTTGTTCATGGCAGTCATGTTTTCAAGATGCTCTTCAATCTGACAGATAGAAACGTTATTTTAAAAACAAATTTAAAAGGTGGGCATTCGATCCATTTTCACTATGAAGTCTCCCAATTTTTGCCTTCAACCATCCTCTAAAATTGAAACGCTCTCAACAGCTTCACTAAGAGTTGACATCCTTGTGTGTGACATCTCGTTACACTGGCAGTTTCTTGAACATCCAGCAAGAATAGAAAAGAACTCAGCTTATGTTGACACAAAACAGCATGATGAATTGTGACACACAAACACACACACATCTGTATCCCCCCCCCCCACTATGTATTATTTTTCCCTGTGGTGGAATAATTACAATTCTTCTACTTGCACCAGGAATGGAGAATCTTTGGTCCTCTGGAGGCCAGTCCCCATCATCCTTGACCACTGGCCATGCTGCCTAGGGAAGATTGGGGATATTGTTAATACATGCTTTCTATTCAAAGTTCCTGTTTAATGGCTAAAATTTGCCAGTTTTCAAGAATTCCACAGCAGGAAAGTTAGCAAGGAAGGGAGCAAACTAATATATTTCTCCTTAAACAAGAAAACATTAAAATAAAAAGGAGTACTCATTAGCATGGCACGGTACAGAGCCAACAATATTCCCATTATTGCTTATTATTACTATTACCAAGACTCTTTTCAAAAATAGATTAGAGGTTTGGAAGAAACTCAGCTGACAAAGGAATTGTGAGAAGCAGAAAACTCCATCATTGTACCCATTATTTGCTTTAAAGGAAAACTAAGCACCTCTAAGTAATCATCAGGTATACTTTATTCATCAGCACTAATTATATATGAAGCATCCAAGTATGAAACTAAGGCATTAATAATGGGAAAACTAACGCTAAGAGAATGGTTTTCAGGACTTTTTTTTGCCTCAGCCCAAATTTGCCTAAGTCTGCAGCCCAACAAATTCTCAGGATCGTTTTACAAACATTTACCTTTACTGCACACTGTTTATGGTTTCTTGCTCCAGTCCTTCCCACTGTAGCCCTCACAGGAGAGGATCCTCTCGGTGTTTATTGTGGGCTTTATCCTGCTGCATGGGTCCTCCTACCACCTCAAGAGAGCTCAGCTTTCACAATGGCAGAAGTGGCTCTTTTCAGGTGTAGCCTATCAGAAGGCAGAAGAGGCGCATTTCCCAGATACACTCAGTAGAGGACCAGACCTCCTTGGACAGAGACCTTTTCCATGGCACAGGAGCGTCCTGGAGAAAGCCTATTTGCACAGACGTCTTTAACGCCTGCTTGGCCTTGTCAGTTAATAGCGCAGTTTACTTTACTACTGTTTACTTTGCTAAGGAAGCCTCCTACTTGAAGAACTATGCCAAGGAAGCCAACGACAAACTGTTTGGTGTTGATGGGTCACTATTGGAGAGGTAGCTCAAAGCTTAGGTGGTGTACCCCCAGATTTTTGAAGAAAAATTCAGTGGTGCATCCCGGGGTATCAGCCCACGTGTAGTTCAGATTCTGCAGTTTGATTGCACCCACATGGCAGAAAATGCATCATGCTCTGTGTCAGAGCTGGCCCACACCTCCTTGCAGGCATGTCTTAAGCTTTAAGACCATGGGCCTCCAACCATTTGGGCCATATGACCAAGTAAGGCAACTGTCCAACTGCAGCAGCCCCATTTCCTTTGTAAAAGACGATGAGGAAACAAAAAGGTGAAGAAATAAGAAAGCACAGATTTTTGAAGAACAATTCAGTGGTGCATCCCGGGGTATCAGCCCATGTGTAGTTCAGAATCTGCAGTTTGATTGCACCCAAATGGCAAAAAATGCAGAGTGCTCTGTCTCGGAGCTGGAAAATCAATAAAAAAAATTGAAAACCCCCCAGAAAGATTGAAAATCTCATTTTCTTTAGGAAAACAAGGAGAACGGGGGATTAACCTCATGCTCTGAAAAGGCTGCAAAACAAAGATCATGCATAAATTGTGCCTAAGGAAGGTTCTAAACAGCTGAGGGGTGTAGGTTGGTCCTGCTGCTAGTACCCTTCTGGCTTTTAAGAGCCGCAAAACTGCCGCAACAAACGAGGGTTGTTTAAAAGATAGGGAATATAGAATGCAAAATGGTTGACAATTCAGACTGCCTGCTCTGGTCCAGTCCTGTACTGACAGTACCTTCCCAGAGTATGATATTGTGATGTTTCCTTTGGAGGTCTTTAAGCAGAGGCTTGACAACCATATGTCAGGAGTGCTCTGATGGTGTTTCCTGCTTGGCAGGGGGTTGGACTCGATGGCCCTTGTAGTCTCTTCCCATTCTATGATTCTATGATTCTATGATCTCAGCCGTTCAAACAGTGGCTTGGGTGGGTGGCACCAGTCACAGATAAAGTGCCTTTGCCCGTGCAAGTGGGAGTTGGCCCCCTTCACACCTTTTGGACTTGGGAGCTTTCAGTGTGTTAAAAGGTCATTGTCCGCCTAGTCATAGGAGGCGATAGCAGTGGGGCAGCTACAAGAATTCTTGGAAAACACAGATGATTTAAATCCATGCCCATCTGGGTTCAATCCTGGCCGAAGAACTGAGTCAGTCTTGGTCGCCCTGATGGATGACCTTTGCAGACAGCTGCCTATGAAAATCTAAGGGTTATGAGAACCGGAGGCAGTGTATCTTTACTTAGTTGCTTCCATTTTAAGGGGGGAAGAGAAGCATGCATGTGTGAAAAACAATGTTGTCCAATGAAATTTGATATTGTGTCACACCAGGCCCACAGATGTTTGAAGAAAAATTCAGTGGTGCATCCCACGGTATCAGCCCATGTCCCCCAAGACGGCATGAACACAACATGGGGTGTGCTGAAATTGCATGACCCCAGGGAATATTTTTTTGGGGGGGCGCTTCAACATTTTGGGGGCCCTCAGCCCATGTCCCCCTAGACGGCATGAGCACAACATGGGGTGTGCTGAAATTGCATGACCCCAGGGAATTTTTTTGGGGGGGCGCTTCAACATTTTGGGGGCCCTCAGTCCATGTCCCCCTAGACGGCATGAGCACAACATGGGGTGTGCTGAAATTGCATGACCCCAGGTAATTTTTGGGGGGCGCTTCAACATTTTGGGACCCCTCAGCCAATGTCCCCCTAGATGGCACAAGAACACCATGTGGTGTGCTGAAATTGCATGACATGACCCTAGGGAATTTTGAGGGGGACCCTTCAACATTTTGGGGGCCCTCAGCCCATGTCCCCTTAGATGGCATGTGCTGACATCACACTGCTCCAGGGCATTTTGAGGGGGGCACCCCCTTGAAAATTTGGGGTCCTTGGCCTCCCCATCCTGTATATGTCACAAGCACACCATGGGGGTGTGCTGACATTGTGTGATCCCAGGGATTTTTGAGGGGGCCCACGCCTATTGAAAATTTTGGGAGTACCTTGACCCCCTAGATATCTCAAGCACACCATAGGGAGTGTTAAAGTCTCACTGTCCCAGGGAATTTTGAAGGGGCCCACCCCTTCTTTAAAATTTCGGGGGTCCTCAGTCCTTTGCCACTATAGGCTGTGCAGTCATGCCACAGGGTGTGCTGATGTCAGGCCTCTGGATTTCCCTCTTGCATAGATGCTGTATTGGGTCCCTGGACAGCAGGTGGAGGATATCTGCAGGATTAGGAGCAACTGAGGAAAGACACAGTTGTTGAAAATTAGGCTTCGGGGTACTTATAGAGGAGAAGGAACTTGACTGGGAGTGGGATTTGTGGGGCTGGCAGGGTGAGGTTTGGGGCTGGGGCTGGGGCTGGGGCTGGGGCTGGGGCTGCAGCAAGAAACTGCTAGGATGTTTTCCTTGGGGGAACAGTTTGCGATAGAACACTGGGGAAAGAGTTTGTGGTGTAAAAATCCTTTTTTTAAAAAGTTTGTATTTATTGATTGATACTTGTGCTAAGACAGACAGAAATAATATTCATTATAAATATATATTTTATAATATACTGAGTTAAAACAGCTACTTAAGCTAAGAAAGAGCAGAAAGAAAGTCAGAAGGAAGAAAATACAAGAAAAAGAGAAAACAAAAGTAGAAGACAAAGGGAAAGAAAGAAAACAACTAAAGGGAGAGACTAGAATAAAAGGACTTCTGGGTCTCAGTAGCTACGTATGATACTGGTTTATAGAAAATAGAATGTTAAAGAGAGTATTTTTTTTCAATCTTCAAATTCAGATACTGCAAGTTCATTTTCTCTTTCACACAAAAGGTCCATAGGAAACTTCCAATCCTTAACAAATGCTAGTAACGATTTTTCTCTAATTAAACATGTTAGCTTAGCCATCTAAGGCAATGTGGGGTAAAACTCCTGTGGTTGTAGATATTTTTATTTTATTTTTTGCAGCAAGGGAAGGGCTGGGAGCAAGGTCATTGAGGCTTTTCCCAGTCCATGAAATTCAGAAGCATTATAAACAAACATTACAATTCAACTTTAGCTTAAACACATTACTACTTTCATCTCGGGTTTCCCCCACCTTAAAGAAAGAAAAAATGCTTTCAGACTACCCAAAAAGGATTAGCAATGAGATTGTAAACTTGAGGACGGGAACTATCTTTTTTGTTTGTGTGTGGGGAAAATTTTTTACTTAGACATAATATTTGTACCTACTTAACATTTGGTTTATCAGTTTTCCTACTACATAAAGACCAAATATTAATACAACTTTTATAGTAGCAAAAAGCAAAGGCAGCTTTGCATAGCCTATTGCGTTTAGGCGTTATTCAAGCTTAAGCTTTAGGCCCGGACCAAAAATTTCAAAGCCAATGTTTCCAAAAGATTGTGCTGTTTTAATATTAAGTGTGAAAACATTTAAACAATCGTCACTTACAGTTCCCATAGTTGTTTGCTAATAGTAATGGAGAATCTGTGACTCTTTTGGATGCTATTGGGACTCTAGCTGGAAGAGAAGCTGGAAAAGGAATAGCTGGGGAAAGACACAGCTGTTGATAATGAGGCTTCAGCGTTCTTAGAGGAGAAAGGGGCGAGGCAGAAAGGCTTTTGATTTTCTTTCACCCATAGAAGCCCAGCTAATACATTTATATACATTAGAAAATTTCAGTACTTCCTAATCCATGAAATTCAGAAGCTTTATAACGAAACATCGCAGTACACCTTTAGCTTAAACACATCCCTGCTTTTCTCTCTGGTACTGAATGTGGGAAACACCCTATGTGCTTTACAGGCATTTCACACAACCTTGCCATTACTTGATAAGTGTAATTGCGTGTCAAGGTCCCCAAGCCACCCCTCAAATAACTCACAACACACACATAATTTTTCTTTAAGGTTTTTGGCATAATTTTGGCCACAACTTTATTAACATACATGATTGTTAGTGGTTGCTTAGGCATTGGTTAAGACTATCTGTCGTCGTCCCCCCCCGCCCCCCGCCTGGGGACAGAACTTACTTCCGGATTCCACCGAAAGCCAGTAAGGGAAAACAATATTGGGGAGAAATGGAGCTGAGCGACAGGCCCTCACTTCTCCCCGCATGCTCCCTAGGGCTTGCCGGTCCTAGCCCCATTCCAGGGATTCGGACAAAAACATGGCAAGCCCCTGGGTTCCTTTAACGGAATTCCCTTTCCGCAGCAGCGTTGGAGGGGCAGGCCCAGCCAGTCCTTGCCCCTCTTCCAACCAATTTGATAACCAATGCCTAACCACAACTTACAAGTTGTGACAATTTGCAGTAGGCAAAAAACAAATCAGCCAGATGGACAAAATTCCTACCAGTCCCCTGCCACAGCAGCAGATGACCCCATGACAGGCATAGCAAGGTCAACGCAGAAAACCCTTAAATTTAGGGCGGGCGGGAAAGAGAAAGTTTCCAAGCTGCGTGCACAGAATATAAAGCATTAGATCCCTCCCACCAAATTGCAACACATAAATTGCCCCAGCAACTCAACCAACTAATCATTGCCACAGGCCAACTTTCCAATCCTGCCTGGCAACCAAGGGGGGGGGGGTGGCCTGATAGACCCCACCGCAACCAGTGCTCTCCATTAAGGAGAACACTCTTTGTCACATGAAAGTGGTGGGGCGTGGGTGAGAAGGCAAAACCTGTTTACATCCCAGGGGAAAGATGTAGCCTCTTCGGCTGTGTCTGTCTTTCCAACCAGGGAAATGTTAATGCAATTTGGACTGTAAACAGAGTCAGGTACAGCTGTCCCCATGATCATAGCTGGAAGAAAATTACATCTGTGTCCACAGAAATGCCTGCCAGTGTTTCAGTTCATGCTTACATGCCCACATGTGATTTCAGCTGAAGTCTGCTTATGTGCTAGGGAAATCAAGCAGGCAAACATTTGGCAGCAACTCGCCATGCATTCGTAATGTACAGTACTTCCAGTCTGTAGGATGGTTCAGTTAAGAGAGATGTGATGTTTCGTTTCTCTGTGCCAAGTAACTGCAGCATCACAAGCAAGTTCCCCAGAGGTTGCAAAACTTGACACAAAGATTCCATAAGCCCCTCTGCTTCTCAAAAGGCTAAACTGTGCTCTCGCCTCTTTTTTTTGCTCATTGTTAGTGCCCTCGCGTATGCATCTTGCTTTGTTGGGTTGCCAGGCTCCATAGAATCCTAGAGTTGGAAGAGACCACAAGGGCCATCGAGTCCAACCCCCTGCCAAGCAGGAAACACCATCAGAGCACTCCTGACATATGGTTGTCAAGCCTCTGCTTAAAGACCTCCAAAGGAGGAGACTCCACCACACTCCTGGGCAGCAAATTCCACTGTCAAACAGCTCTTACTGTCAGGAAGTTCTTCCTAATTGTTATGGTAAAATCTGGGTGCGAGGCTGCTCTGCCACCCAGCTCGCCGGACTAAGTCCGCGGGTCCCTGCGGAGGAAAATGAGCTCAGCCGGAGACAGGAGCAAACTGCAGAAGATCCAAGTTTATTGAGCAACAGGTTCAAGGCGAGATTGAACAGCGAGAAAGGGGTGACATGAACTTTTGAAACTTCCCTCCATGTCCCAGAATACAGTGCAAAATACATCCCAGTTACATCATGAATACATTAAGAAGAGGTTGGGTTACACAGAATTAACATATGGAGGAGGGAGGGGGGAATATGCAGAGCTGGAGATATGCGCAGATAAGCACATCCTGAGTACCGGTGATGAGAAGACAATGGTCCATGTATGCATAGCCTGCCACCTGGCATTGCCCGGAGGAAAGGCTTGGCAGAGTGATTTGACAGGATTAGGGTCTTGACACCTTGCTTGAGGGATTATGGAGGACAGGGGAGGTGTCATGGAGTCCTAGAGAAATTGAGCAAATTGGCACGTTGATTTTCTATGAATTTTATAGATTTTAGTCCCTTTTGACATTGACAATTGGAAATAAATGGATATATTGTAGCGAAGAAGAAGGTGAAGAAGACACGCCCCCCCTTCCGTATCATAATGTTTAGGTGGAATCTTCTTTCTTGTAGTTTGGATCCATTGCTCCGTGTCCGCTTCTCTGGAGCAGCAGAAAACAACCTTTCTCCCTCCTCTATATGACATCCTTTTGTATATTTGAACATGGCTATCATATCACCCCTTAACCTCCTCTTCTCCAGGCTAAACATGCCCAGCTCCCTTAGCCGTTCCTCATAAGGCATCGTTTCCAGGCCTTTGACCATTTTGGTTGCCCTCCTCTGGACACGTTCCAGTTTGTCAGTGTCCTTCTTGAACTGTGGTGCCCAGAACTGGACACAGTACTCCAGGTGAGGTCTGACCAGAGCAGAATACAGTGGCACTATTACTTCCCTTGATCTAGATGCTATACTCCTATTGATGCAGCCCAGAATTGCATTGGCTTTTTTAGCTGCCGCGTCACACTGTTGGCTCATGTCAAGTTTGTGGTCAACCAAGACTCCTAGATCCTTTTCACATGTACTGCTCTCAAGCCAGGTGTCCCCCATCTTGTATTTGTGCCTCTCATTTTTTTTGCCCAAGTGCAATACTTTACATTTCTCCCTGTTAAAGTTCATCTTGTTTGTTTTGGCCCAGTTCTCTAATCTGTCAAGGTCGTTTTGAAGTGTGATCCTGTCCTCTGGGGTGTTAGCCACCCCTCCCAGTTTGGTGTCATCTGCAAATTTGATCAGGATGCCCTTGAGTCCATCATCCAAGTCGTTGATAAAGATGTTGAATAAGATCTTATTTATTTGTCTGTTCCCTAAGATTGCCCTCCCCCCCCCCAACTTTGAAACGTGTCATTCATTTAATAAATGAGGGAGATGGGAGGGGTGCGTGTAGGAAGCTAGCATAAAGCTGCAGACAAACTGAGCAGGTCTGACAGCAAAAACCCTCAGTCTTGTCAAGTTTGTTTCAGAAATTCATCTCTGCTGCTACCATTGATAACTTGGATTACTAGACTATGCCAGTCCAGAGAACACCAGGCTGTTTCAAAGTGAGTTTTAGGAACATAGGAAGCTGTTTTATACCAGGTCAGCTGGTTTGTCCATCAAGCACAGTGTTGTCTATTCTGACTGGCAGCACCTCTCCAAGGTGTCAAGCAGAAGTCTTTTCAATCACTTGCTATCTGATCTTCTTAACAGGAAATGCCAAGATTTCAGTCTGGGACCTTAAACGTGCAGTGTATGTGCTGTGCCTCTAAGATTATGGTCTCTTCTTTGAAAGCAGATACCTTGTGTAGCAGCTCTAGACCCTTGGTTAGGGGTACTTAAAGGGTTAAGATGTTCTACATGAGCAGAGGCTTGGGCTCACAGGGCTCAAGTTTATTATTTCTTCAATACCAAGCTGCAATCTACTCTGAATTTTAGAGGCAAATGGCAAGTTGTCTTTTTTGAAGATTTCATTTAACTGGTGATACTGTAACAAGTTTTCTTATCCATTCTTGAATGTCTTTTGGAAGAGCATACATGAACGAATGGTGCATGCACACACACAAAAATGGCAGTGTAGTCCATACTTATTTAGCACCATGTAGTTAATCAGTTCCCTTTTCCTATTTGCAACCAGAACTTGAGGCATCTGGGGTTGACTTCTCTCCTGTTTGGAAGGTTAACCTTTGAAACCCTCAGAGATAGAACACTTAAAGCAAACGAATAAGAGAGTGTGGTTCCACTCATGGCCTACGGGTCCCAAGAATGTGGCCTCCAAACTACATCTCTTCCTTAAACCGGCAGGATGGCTATTATTTGGAAGAAGGGGGTAGTTCATCCCGATTCTGAGTTCTTATCTCTGCTTTGCTTTGTTGGTGGGCTGAACTAATTAGTGCCGAAAGCAGTCCTTGTTACCACATATGAGACTCTGGATAAGTGACAGGTCTTTGTGCAGATGTGAATCCTTTCTTTTTTGTAACTCACTGTTTTGTCTTGTCTGCATTCGGCATCCCACAGAACACGCGTCTAACAAACCTCACCCATGCTGTGCAAAATCTATTGGAAACTGTCCCTATCTTCAAACATACAAAGACATATTATCCTGATTTCTCCCTCTCTCTTTCCATAGACTATGATCAGGCATTCCTCAGCTAGCTTGTCTGCAACCTATTTCCTTCACTGAAACAATGCCTGAATTATATTCTTGAAAGCAGGAGAGGATCATTCCCCCCCCTTTGTTTTCTTTTGAAAAGAACAACAACAAACAAGGTAGAGCAGAAATGGAGATCAAGGCAACAGATCTGGAAAGGTGCTTTGAAAGTCAGAATACAAACTATTCTAGGCGAAAGGGTGGACAACAGAAGAAAATATACAGATTGACAGGGACTGGCCTCAGGCCTGCTGACTGGGAAGTGGCATTTATTGACTCCTGCTTGCAGGGCTGAGAACTGGGAAAGGTGGTAATTCCAGCATCTTGTTTCATTGATTTCCATAGGATTTAAATATGACTAAAGGAGTGGTATAACGGTTAATTCTGCAGTGCTAGAGCTAACCATGACAGTCCCAAGTCATGTCCTCAATGCAAGTAAATAGCACAAGGCCCAGTTTATTAGGATCAGTATGCTCCTACATAAAGTTTCTTGGTGCAAAGCCGCATTGAGTGCAATGAAATTTATTTCTGGCTGCATAAGTACAACTTGCAAAACACACTGAGCTTTAACAAAATCTTCAGCCAGTGCAAATGCAGCTTTAGTTTTAATTAGAAATGCAAACAATATTGCACAGGAGTGTTACCATTCAAATTACTAATGTGCAGTAGGAACCCCATCAAAGTAATGAAATGTGTGGCCTTCCTTGGTTACTTCCCTTGTTCTCTTGACCTCCTCCATTCTAACGTTACGAAGAAACTTGAATGAGGCAAGAATAAGGGTGTAAATTAACTGGACACCCCTGCAGATAATATCAACACTCTGGTTCTGCAAAACGTCCAGGAATTAGATGCTTCTCTACATTCTCCTTTCAGCACACCACAGGACTAAAGTTTAACCAGTTCCATGTGTTTGTGATTTCCTCTGGTTAGCATATGTAACAACACCCAGAACTTAATTGTGTGCATATTTCAAGTCTCCACCTCTCCTCAATTGCTGCTCAAAATAATGCATACATTTTTTTAAAAAAAAAAACTGCCTGATAGAGCCATTTCCTTTTCTCTCACTTTTGTTTTGTTACACACACACACACACACACACACACACACACGTAAGACAGAATTAAATGACATGGGTAAGGATATAAGGGGAACAGTTGAAGTTCTAACGAGGTCCTTGTGGATGGCATAATGACCCGCAGAGAATCTTGTGGTAGATAAATAGGTATGAAAAGCAATAAATCACGAGATTCTGAGAGAAATAAAGTTATACCAAGTTCAATATATGAAGGTGATGAATCAGGAAATAGAATGGAAAATTAAACAGATGAGACAAAGGACATTTGAATCGGCCAATTTGACAATTTCCTGCAATGATCGGTGCTTAGAAAGCCTATGATTCAGTTCCAGGAGATATTGGTGACAGGCGCTGTAAGGCAAATACTGCTTCAGCCTACCAAGAAATTCCTCTTGAAAGAAATTTGTCTCTCACCTGAGGGATAATTACCTCCTGTACCTGGAAATGCTTCATTTCAAATTACTGTGGACTTGACTGTTCACATAATTTCACTCTCTGTGCTTATGTGCACATTCCACATGTACTAATCCAGGGATTCAAAGGTGAAAAGTAGGCGAATAGGTAAGCAATGGCGGCGGTGGGGGGAGAATGGTGGGGCCAGAATGCACAAACTTTTCAAGGCTAACTTTACTGAAGCTGCATAGGCAGACCAAGCAGCTACTCACAGGCAGGAGAAGGGATGGCGGGCACAATTCAAGAGGCAGCTGCTATTCTGTAATCAGCTTTTTGCCAAATTGCAGTCAAATTCCTCGGATGTGACCCAGGCGTGTCCATCCACGTCCATCGCATGTCCTACTTGGCTACCTACATCCCATGCCTCCTGTGGCTGCTCAAGACGGCCACTTGCAGTCCCATAACAACCCAGCGGTGGCCAGTGGCGGCCCCTTCGGTATCGGAGGGACTGATCCCCCTGCCTAGAAATATTGAGGGGGCTGAAGCCCCATATACCCGTTACCCCTGCTTTCTTGTATCTTTTGGTTTAGAAAGGGGTCCTTACTGTCACAGTTGCTTCTCTCATAGGAGATAGATGGTGAAGACTCCACCTGTTCTGATTCTCTCATGTCCCACTCTGCTACCTATGGTGTGTGCCTCCTGCAGCTGTAGGTGACTGTCATTTGCAGCCCCATAACTACAACCTGGCGATGGGGGATAGTGGGGGGGGGGGCGGGCTGAGCCCCCATGGCCAGGATTTAATCCAGCTGGGAATGGATTTAATAATCTTGTGTTTTCTGAGAATGCATGTAGCTGCCCCACCAGTTTGCCTGAGATGGGTGGGAGGAGTTATTAACATTCCAAATTCTCCTTCATCTTTCACTCACTGGCCCATCTGTGTGGTGGTCAAATTCCTCAATGTGACCTAGATGTGTTCATCCACATCTGTCGTAAGTCCCGCTCAGGTACCTACGCCCGGCGCCAAATGAATTGTTTGGTCCCATAGGCTGCATTAAGATGGGGTGAAAAACTAAGGATTTTGCTCTAGTTTGAGTTGCCAATCATTCTGGTTCCTTCCTCTTGGTTAAAAGTTGTTTATTTGTTTGGAAACCTGTTATGATACCCTGCAGAATGCAAATGGATTAAATCAAATTCCCCCCCTCCCCTCTCCTCTCCTCCATCTTCGCCTCCCCTGCCAGGCGTGGCCATTCATATTTGTCGCATGTCCCTCGTGGCTAACAGGGCCCTTGGCCTCCCACGGCTGCTGGTGACAGTCATTTGTGGCCACAGCAACAGCCTGGTGGTGGGGGATGGCGGTCCCCTCAATACTGGGGGGACTGAGCACCCTTCCTAGAAATATTGAGGGGGCTAAAGCCCTGGGTGTCTACGAGGTCTGCCCTGCCTTGTACCTGCAGTCAGTCATTCCGGCCAACTGAGGCAACAAGTCCTCAGTAGAGAATCAGCTCTGCTGGGATCATTGGAATTCTGCAAATAGCAGGGGCATCAGTGCCTTGGTACTTCATCCTCTGTTGGGTTCCTCATCGCCTTTTACAAAGGAAATGGGGCTGCTGCAGTTGGACAGTTGCCTTATTTGGTCATATGGCACAAATGGTTGGAGGCCCATGGTCTTAAAGCTTAAGACATGCCTGCAAGGAGGTGTGGGCCAGCTCTGACACAGAGCACTCTGCACCCAAATGGCAGGAAATGCAATCAAACTTCCGAATCTGAACTACACACAGGCTAACACCAGGCAGGCCGCAGAAGAAGGATCTTTCTTGTATCTTTTTGTTTACAAGGGGTCCTTGCACAAGCTATTTCCGATGCTCCTCTGACCCGGAAGTGACCGGAAATAGCATGTGCGCACGCATATGGGCAAGCACTACCCCGCACTCTGGCCTGCTGTGCGATCGGCACTGGAGACACTGGACCGAGGCACAGTAAGTTTGCTGACCCCTGTCCTAGACCAGTCACAGGGGAGTGGCAGGTTTGCCACCATCTTTTTACTTGAATTGTGGCCAATCCAAACAGGCCAAGTTGACAGGCCTTTAGACCCGATAAAGGTTGTCTGTATCTGAACCCAGGCTCCACAGTTGGTTGCAGAAAAACCCTCCTTATCCCCCCCCCCCATTTAATGATGCTGTGTGTTTATGTAAGCTAACATTGTCCTTCTAGGGCACTGCATTCCTTGGCTTTGTTGTGGTCCAATAATGGTTGCCATTTTCAGAGCCAGGAAGGAATTTTCCTCCAAACAGATTGACCCCGTTTGGAGGTTTTGTCTTCACCATAGCGATAGTCATAACTTTGGTGGATAAGGCATTGAAGGAGCATGTGATATGATGAGAGAAGCCCATCCTTAAGTTGCACTGGTTAAACTGCTTGAAATCCACATTGTAGATGTGATCTTGCAAAGAGAAGGCATGCTTCCACATGCCCTGCTCAAAAGCTGCAATGAGTGAAAAAGGCTCTTCATACTCTATCCATTTCCTTCCAGTAAGCCTACCATTGTTGACAAAGGAATCGGGGGTGCTGCAGTTGGACAGTTGCCTTGCTTGGTCAGATGGCCCAAATGGCTGGAGCACCATGGTATTTAAGGCATGCCTGCAAGGAGGTGCGGCCAGCTCTGACACAGAGCACTCTGCACCCAAATGGCAGGAAATGCAATCAAACTTCCGAATCTGAACTACACACAGGCAGGCCCCAGAAGAAGGATCTTTCTTGAATCTTTTGCTTTAAAACATATTAAAAGGACACTAAAACATGGGCATTAAAACTCTGGGCGGCTTCCAACAAAATCTTAAAATACAATAGTTCGTCAAACATTAAAAGCTTCCCTAAATTTAATGTTTTCCCTTGCTGGTTTGTTGCATTGAATTTGATTCAGAGCAATGGGCCTGTTGTGACATATTATCAGATAACATTGGACAACATTGCTTTTCACATATTTCTGTTCCCTCATTAAAATGGAAGCAAAGAACTAAAGGACTCCTGGATGGTTAAGTCTAATAAAATTTGACTATGTTTCTAATAAAATTCGACTTCGATTTCTTGTCCACGAAGAACACTGGGCTCCCCCCTGCCGCCTTGGATTCCCTGATGAATCCTCTCTTTAGATTTTTCTCGATAAAGTCCTTCAGGTCCTTGATCTCTCGCTCCGACATGGAATAGAGCTTGCCCACCGGCAGCGTGGCCCCCGGGATCCGGTTGATCTGGCAATCATACGGTTGATGCGGTGGCAACGTGTCAGCCTCCCTCTCGCTGAACACCTCCTGTAGGTCCCGATAATACGGAGGAATTTCGGTCGTCCCTGCTTTGCATGCTGCTGCCATCCCGGCCTCCAACCGTCAAGGTAGCTCTAGGCCCAGGCAGTTCTCCATGCAGTGCGCCGACCCAAAAATCAGTGACCGTTGATGCCAGGAGACCACCGGATCGTGCAAGGCCAACCAGCTCATGCCCAGTATGATAGGCGGACCCGCCAACGTGGCCACGTGAAAGGCGATGACCTCGGAGTGGATAGACACCCGCATCCTCATGGGAGGCGTTTGATGGGTCACTTCACCTCCCAACAGTTCTCTCCCATCAATTGTAGTGACTTGCAGCGGAAAATCCAAAGGCCTCAGGTTCAGTTGGTGCTGCTCTGCAAACTCCTTGAAGAAGAAGAAGAGGAGGAGTTTGGATTTGATATCCCGCCTTTCACTCCCCTTCAGGAGTCTCAAAGCGGCTAACAATCTCCTTTCCCTTCCTCCCCCACAACAAACACTCTGTGAGGTGAGTGGGGCTGGCCCAAGGTCACCCAGCAGCTGCATGTGGAGGAGCGGAGACGCGAACCCGGTTCCCCAGATTACGTGACCACTACACCACACTGGCTCTCCAAAAATGACGCCGAAGCTCCGGAATCAACCAAAGCCAACTCCTCCACCGCGTGGCCATTCGGGAGCTCTAGGACCACCTTCAACATTATGCTTGCTTTGGGGTGTCCGAGCCGAGGACTTTCGCTGTTGCTCCCGCCTGGCTGTTTTTTTTAAAAAATATATATTTTATTAGAGTTTTCCAAATTATAACAAGAAAAATGAAAAAGAAAAAAGAAAATACAAAAAAGAAAAACATACAAAATAAAAACAGTTAAAAACACATTAATTTTCATAACATATCTTCCGTACACTTATTTTCCCAGACCTCCTCATACCTCCCTTTTTTGTATTCCAGTTCAATTTGTTAGTTCAGCAAATTCTTACCATCAAGTTTTTACCCTATTCTAATCTTTCATTACATTACCTTACTCTATTCTCCTCATTGTCCTATAAAAACCTTAACCTAAATTTTATTTTTATTTTATTTTTTTATAATATTTTATTAGGTTTTATCAATAGAAAAGTTTAGAAAAATACAAAAACGAAAAAGATACAAAATTACAAAATGCAAAAATACAAACATTAAACACAAAGAAAGAAAAAGAAAAACACATATAAAAGAAAAACAAAAATTCCCTCTTTCTTAATTTCTCATCTTTAGTTAACTTATTTTCCTGACTTCCTCACGTCTCCCATTTTTGTATCCTTTTTAAAGATTGGTTCAGCAAATTCATGTCCTATTAGTTTATCTATTATTAATCCCATCTTACATTTTACCTTGTTGCTAGAACCCCTTCAATTCATTTCAATGTCATCAGCATTCAAAAATTTTGCAATATTTCTGCAAATAAGTTTTAAATTTCCTCCAATCTTCTTCCACCAACTCTTCTCCCTGGTCTCGGATTCTGCTAGTCATTTCCGCCATCTCCATATAGTCTATTAGTTGCATCTGCCATTCTTCCAAGGTGGGTAGGTGTGCTGGTCCCGGGGGTAAGGTACCGTGAGTGTAGCAGAGTCCACACGAAGAGGGGCGAGGTCCGATGCAGAGAGCCGGGCAGGGAACAGGAACGCTGGAACAGAAGGCTGAGCAGGTAACAGGAACGCCGGATGGTCGGGAACAGGAGTACTGGATAGTCAGGAACAGGAAGCCGAGCAGGGATCAAGAACACAGGAAGGTCCGTAGCCAACAACGACGTTGCTCCCGCAACCTGGGGCCGGCCTGACTGGGCTTTTATCCTCTTCTAAGGTCAGGGGTGGTCCCGACCCCCAGGAGCCCCGCCTCCTCTGGCCTTAAGGCGAGCACTCCTCCTGGGGGCAACCAGTTCCCTTCGCCTCTCTGCCCTAAGCCTCTGCAGATCAGGAGAGGCCGAAGGGTTACTGGGCCCTGGAGGAGGCTCACCTGTGGCCACTGAGTCATCAAGCCCCTCTGGGGCCAGAAGGACTTCACCTGGGGCCAGCTCCTGATGCACTGCCACAGGTGCAGGCTCCTCAGCATCTAGGCCTTGCCCCAGTTCAGCCGGCCCTGGAGGCGGGGACTCCTGTGCAGGCTGGGATTCCTCTGTTTCATCCTCCGAATCGGAATCCCAGGCCATCACACCATCCCCCCTCCCAGCCCCCCCCCCTCAACCGAGGGTCCGGACCCGGCTTGCCGGGGTACGTCGCATGGAACTCTCGGAGGCAGGCAGGTGCGTGGACGTTGGCCGCTGGTTCCCAGGAACGGTCCTCCGGTCCGTACCCCTTCCAGTCAATGAGATACTGCAGCTTTCCCCTGCGGTATCGGGAGTCCAGGATGCGTTCCACCTCGTACTCAGGCTCTCCCCGAACCAACACTGGCTGCGGTCGGGGACGGTTCGGGTGGAACTCGTCGGGTGGGGCCACCGGACTCAAAAGGGACCTGTGGAAGACCGGGTGAACCTTCAGGGTTGCGGGTAACCGGAGACGGAATGCCACAGGAGAGACTTGCTCTACGATAGGGAACGGGCCGGTGAAGCGGGCGTCCAACTTCCGCGAAGGTCGAGAGGGGTGGAGATGGCGAGTGGAGAGCCAAACCAGGTCACCGACGCGAAGTTCCAGCCCCACCTGGCGGTGACGGTCGGCCTGGGCTTTGTACGCTTCCTTGGCCTGGTGCAGTTGCTCCACCAAAAGCTGTTGCTGGGACTGGAGCTCTTGAAGCCACTCCGTCACTGCCGGGACCGCGGATGCCGGCAGCACCTCTGGAAACAGCCGTGGATGATACCCATAACTGGCCTGGAACGGGGTCTGCTGGGTGGACGCATTCACCGCGTTGTTATAGGCGAACTCCGCCAATGCCAGGTGGTCGACCCAGTCATCCTGCTGGTAGCTGCAGTAACACCGGAGGTACTGCTCCAGCACCGCGTTCGCCCGTTCCGTCTGGCCATCGGTCTGTGGGTGGTAGGCTGACGAGAGGCAGACCTCTGTCCCGAGGGTCTGGTGTAATGCTCGCCAGAACCGGGATGTGAACTGAACTCCCCGGTCGGACACCACGCGCTCAGGTAGTCCATGCAGGCGGAAGACATGCTGAAGGTACAGCTGAGCAGTTTCCTTGGCTGTGGGTACAGATGGACAGGGAGCGCAGTGTACCATCTTGGTGAAATGGTCGGAGAAAACCAGAAGGCAGGTACAGCCACGAGACGAGGGTAAGTCCACTACAAAGTCCAACGAAACCGTGTGCCAAGGGCGCGGTGGAACTGGCAATGGCTGAAGTAGGCCGGGGGGTCGCCCGGTAGAACCCTTGGCGCGGCGACAGACATCACAACCGGATGTCGTGCCCCCTCAAGATGATGGCGCCAGACCTCAAAGGCTACCTTGATGGCCAGTAGTTCCCGCTCCCACACAGTATAGTTACGCTCCGCTGGTAGGAGCTGGCGGGAATAGAAGGCACAGGGTAAGAGTGGCGCTTCAGGACCAATCTGTTGAGACAAGACGGCACCGAGAGCCGTACTGGAGGCGTCGGTCTCCACCACAAAGGGTCGAGAGGGGTCAGGATGTTGTAAGATTGGTGCCCTCTGGAAACAGGCCTTCAACCCCTGAAACGCCTCCTCTGCCTCCTTGTCCCAGGAAAACGGCGTCTTTGGGCGCAGTAGCCGGGTCAACGGGGTGGTGCGATGAGCATAATCAGCGATGAAGGTCCGGTAGTAATTGGCGAACCCCAGGAAACGTTGTAGGTCCTTGCGGTTCCGGGGTGCCGCCCATTCTTGAACCGCTGTCACCTTCCCCGGGTCCATTTGCACCCCATCCGGGGAGAGACGGTGACCAAGGAAGTCCACAGTCCGCTGATGGAACTCGCACTTGCTGAGCTTTGCGTACAAACGGTGCTCACGCAAGCGTTGCAGCACGGTCCGGACATGTCCCTCATGGCGAGCCGGGTCACGGGAGTAAATCAGTATGTCATCCAAATACACCACCACGTACTTGTCTAACAAGTCCTGAAACACGTGGTTGATGTAGCGTTGGAACACAGCAGGCGCGTTGCACAAACCGAACGGCATAACCAAATATTCGAACTGCCCGTACCGGGTCCCAAACGCTGTCTTCCACTCATCCCCGGCTCGGATCCAAATCAAGTTGTAGGCCCCCCGGAGGTCCAGCTTGGTGAACACCTGTGCCCCTTGCACCCGCTCCAGCAGCTCCGAGATAAGGGGCAAGGGGTACCGATCTGGGACGGTAATTTTGTTCAGGGCTCGGTAGTCATGGCAAGGGCGGAGTTCCCCACATTTCTTCTTAACGAAAAGCACTGGTGCCGCGGTAGGCGAGGTGGAAGGCCTAATGAACCCACGCTCCAGGTTCTTGCGCAAGAAGTCCTGCAAAGCCTCGCGCTCTGGCTCTGTTAGAGAATATAAGCGACTCACTGGTAAAGGCGCTCCGGGTTGGAGGTCTATGCCGCAGTCAAAAGGCCGATGCGGCGGCAGCTGGTCTGCCCCCCGTTCCTCGAACACGTCCTGGTAGTCCTGATACACGGCTGGGAGCGTGGGTGCTGCCTCCTCTGAGGGCGCGGCCGCCAGCGTCCCTGATTGAGCATGGGAACATGGGTCTGGGAAGTGCACGGTCCGTTTGACCCAGTCAATCTGAACGTTGTGGGCTTCCAGCCAGTCCATCCCGAGCACCAGGGGGAAGCGGGGCATAGAGGCAATGTCCAAAGTTCGCAACTCCCGGTGCTGCTGGAAACACAGGACCAGGGGCTGGGTCTCCTGAGTAACGGCACCTGAACACAGAAGTCGTCCGTCAATCGCTTCCACCTGGACCGGTACTGGCTTGTTCCGAAGTGGCACCTGATGATGGGCGGCAAAAGCAGCGTCCATATAGGAGCGGGTTGCCCCTGAATCTACCAAAGCATGGGTGTGGATCCAGGGCCCACCTGGAGGGTATAAACGTACCGAAACCATAAGATGTTGCAAGTCCATTGGTGCAGGCCCATTCTGCGCGGTTTGGGACCCCCGGTAGCTAGGGCCATCAGCTACTGGGGTTTGGCGGTTTCCCTGCGGCTGGCGTTTCTCAGGGCAAGACCGAGCGAAGTGTCCACTTCCGCCACAGTAAAGACAGAGATTTCCCTCCCGACGCCGCGCCTTCTCTGCGGGGGAAAGGCGTGGCCGCACTGCCCCGAGCTGCATAGGCTCCTCCGTTAAATCAGTTGTGACCGTGGGGCTGCCGGAAAACGCTGGTGCCGTGAACTGGAAGTGCCGGCGACCCCGGGCCTGACGACGATCCTCCAACCGGTCGTCTATTTGTAGACTCCGTTGAATGAGAGTGTCTAGCGTGGTGGGGCGTTCCATTGTGGCCAACTGATCCAGTACCTCGTCCGAAAGCCCTTCGAGATACTGGTCCCGCAGTGCCGAATCATTCCAGGTCAAGTCCTGTGCCAACAGCCGAAACTCCGTGGTATATGCGGCCACCGTGGACTTGCCCTGTTTCAAACGCCGAATCGCCCGGTTGGCTTGACTCCCTTTCTGGGGGTTGCCGAACGCGGCCTCCAAACGATTGCAAAACCCCGTATAGTCTGCCAGCAAGGGGGAGTCTTGCCTGAGTAGCGGCAATGCCCACTTGGCCGCCTGGTCCTTTAACAAACTAATCAAAAAGTGCACCTTGGTGCGGTCGTCAGGGAAGTTCCGGGCTCGCCCCTGAATATACAGCTTGGCCTGGGCCAGGAACATGGGAAAGCGGGCCGGGGCTCCATCAAATTTCTCAGGTAAAGCCACTGGGTACTTGCCAGGCGCCGGGGCGTCGGCCCCAGGAGCCGGTAGGGCTTCCAAGCGTTGCTGAAGTGCCACAACCGCGTCACTGAGCTGCTGCACGGTGTGAGTCAAGGCCTGGTTCTCCTGGGCCAAAGTCACCAGTGCAGCCGCCTGGTCAGCCATGGCCTCTGGCTCTTCCCGAACGCACCCCTACGAAGGGGGAGTGCGGGTGTGGCGGGAGCAAACTGTGCTGGTCCCGGGGGTAAGGTACCGTGAGTGTAGCAGAGTCCACACGAAGAGGGGCGAGGTCCGATGCAGAGAGCCGGGCGGGGAACAGGAACGCTGGAACAGAAGGCTGAGCAGGTAACAGGAACGCCGGATGGTCGGGAACAGGAGGCCGAGCAGGGAACAGGAGTACTGGATAGTCAGGAACAGGAAGCCGAGCAGGGATCAAGAACACAGGAAGGTCCGTAGCCAACAACGACGTTGCTCCCGCAACCTGGGGCCGGCCTGACTGGGCTTTTATCCTCTTCTAAGGTCAGGGGCGGTCCCGACCCCCAGGAGCCCCGCCTCCTCTGGCCTTAAGGCGAGCACTCCTCCTGGGGGCAACCAGTTCCCTTCGCCTCTCTGCCCTAAGCCTCTGCAGATCAGGAGAGGCCGAAGGGTTACTGGGCCCTGGAGGAGGCTCACCTGTGGCCACTGAGTCATCAAGCCCCTCTGGGGCCAGAAGGACTTCACCTGGGGCCAGCTCCTGATGCACTGCCACAGGTGCAGGCTCCTCAGCATCTAGGCCTTGCCCCAGTTCAGCCGGCCCTGGAGGCGGGGACTCCTGTGCAGGCTGGGATTCCTCTGTTTCATCCTCCGAATCGGAATCCCAGGCCATCACAGTAGGTCTTGTGTCTTCCAATGCTTTGCGATGAGAATTCTTGCTGCTGCTGTAGCATACATAAAAAAAGTTCTATCCTTCTTTAACACCGATTGGCCAACTATGCCCAGGAGAAAGGCCTCTGGTTTCTTCGGGAAAATATATTTAAATACCTTTATCAGTTCATTATATATCATTTCCCAGAAAGCCTTAATCCTTGGGCACGTCCACCAAAGGTGAAAAAATGTACCTTCAATTTCTTTACATTTCCAACATTTGTTATCGAGCAAGTAATATATTTTTGCAAGCTTGACTGGAGTCATGTACCACCTGTACATCATTTTCATAATATTCTCTCTTAGGGCATTACATGCCGTGAATTTAATCCTGGTGGTCCACAACTTCTCCCAGTCAGCAAACATAATGTTATAGCCTATATCTTGTGCCCATTTTATCATTGCAGATTTTACCGCTTCTTCCTCAGTATTCCATTTCAACAGCAGATTATACATTCTTGATAGTATCTTAGCATTGGGTTCTAACAATTCTGTTTCTAACTTTGATTTTTCCACCTGGAAACCAATTTTTTTTATCCAAGTTATAAACCTCTCTTATTTGAAAGTAATGTAACCAGTCTCACACCTTCTCCTTAAGTTTGTCATAGCTCTGCAATTTCAGTTTGTCACCTTCCTGTTCTAGAATTTCCCAATATTTTGGCCATTTAACCTCATGTTGAGTTTTTTCAAAGCTTTCGCTTCCATAGGTGATAGCCACCTTGGGGTTTTACTCTCCAGAAAATCTTTGTACCTTGTCCAGACATTAAACAATGCTTTCCTGACAATATGGTTTTTAAATGCCTTATGTGCTTTTACCTTGCCATACCATAAATATGCATGGCACCCAAATATGTTATCATACCCTTCAAGATGCAAAACATCTGTATTCTCAAGAAGTAGCCATTCCTTCAGCCAGCAAAAGGCTGCTGACTCATAATAAAGTTTAAAGTCTGGCAGGGCAAACCCCCCTCTGTCTTTGGCATCAGTAAGGATCTTAAATTTTATTCTGGGCTTTTTGCCCTGCCAGACAAATCTAGATATATCTCTTTGCCACTTCTTGAAACAGTCCATCTTATCAATAATTTGCAATGATTGAAATAAAAATAACATTCTCGGCAATACATTCATCTTAATAACAGCAATTCGACCCAGCAAGGAAAGCTTCAGATTCGTCCAAATTTCTAGATCTTTTTTCACCTCTGACCAGCATTTCTCATAGTTGTCTTTAAATAGGTTCACATTCTTGGATGTCATATTCACCCCCAGGTATTTTACCTTCTTTACTAATGTTAAGTCTGTCTCTTTCTGAAACCTCTCTTTCTCTATCGGCATCAATTTTTTCTCCAAAACCTTAGTTTTCAATTTGTTCAATTTAAAGCCTGCCACTTGACCAAAATCCTGGATTACTTCTAGGGCCCTCTTAGTGCTGGATATCGACTCCTGTAATGTCATAACGAGATCATCTGCAAAAGATTTAGGTTTGTATTGTTTAACTCCAACCTGAATACCTTGAATCAAATGGTCCCTTCTAATCATGTTTAGCAAAACCTCCAGGACCGAAATGAAAAGCAGTGGGGAAATTGGGCAACCTTGTCGTGTCCCTTTCTCTATTTTAAACTCTTCTGTAACCACATTGTTTACTATCAATTTAGCTTTTTGTTCAGAATATATCGCACCTATACCATTTTCAAAGTTTTGTCCAACCCCCATCCCCTGAAGATTTTTCTTCATAAAACTCCAGGAAATGTTGTCAAAGGCTTTCTCCGCATCTACGAAAATCAAGACTGCTTTTGTGTTAATGTTCACCTGCAGCTTTTCCAGAATGTTAATTATATTCCTCGTATTGTCCGATAGATGTCTTCCAGGGAGAAAGCCGGCCTGGTCTTTATGTATCACCTCTGCCAAAACTTTTTTCAGTCTTCTAGCCAATATATCTGCAAAGATTTTATAATCCATGTTAAGTAGGGATATGGGGCGATAGTTCTTAAGTTGTGTCTTTTCAGACTCAGTTTTCGGTATAAGTGTGATATAAGCTTCTTTCCACGTCTCCGGCGCCTTTTCCCCGTCCATAATTTCATTGCAAACCTCCTTTAATGGTTGAATTACCGTATTTTTCGCTCTATAACACGCTCCCAACCATAACACGCACATAGTTTTTAGAGGAGGAAAACAAGAAAAAAAATTCTAAACGAAACAGTGGATGTATGATTTTTGTGGTTCATGCTGTGGCCACAGACATGTGATCTGACGGTGAGTTTGGGGTAGCCCAATGCAAAAATCCTGAGGATCTATGTGGATCCGTGCTTTGTAACCACGTTTTTGCACCACTGCGACCCCAGGCAACAGTGGGTGTGTGATTTATTTGGTACAAGCTGTAGCCATGGACATGCTATGTGATCTGATGGTGAATTTGGGGTGACCCAGTGCAAAAATCTGAGGATCCATGTGGATCCATGCTCTGTAACCACGTGAATGAAGGAACTGTCAGTAATGTATGGTATCTCCAATACAGTGATGAAGGAAGAGGAGGGGGGGCTCACACTTGTCCTAGGCAAAGCAGCCAACTCCTATAGGCCTAGGTGCCTTCACCCCCCCCCCATTAAATATTTGAGGGAGTCATCCCCCACCCCCATTGTGGTATGTGAGTGGGGCTTACCTGGCTGTCCCCCAATATTTTTTGAAGCTGGAAGAGGGAGGGAGGGAGGGAAGGAAGGAAGAGAGAGGGGGAACTCACATTTGTGCAGCTGCCTTGCCTCGAACCGGAGCAAAAAGAGGAGGAGGAGACTCAGGGACATGAGCCTTGTAAGCTGCTTTGTTTGAATTTACCTGTGAGGTGCTGGGGGAGGGACGGAAGGGGAATGCCCCACCTCTCCAAAAGCCATAGAGCAGGCAGACAGGAGGAAGAGAGGCTGTCTCCCTTTCCCCACCTTGGCTTTTACACGTGCAGCTCTTGCCGGCTTCCGAGCGCTCACCTCTCCAAAAAGCCATAGAGCAGGCAGACAGGAGGAAGAGAGGCTGTCTCCTTTTCCCCACCTTGGCTTTTACACGTGCAGCTCTTGCCGGCTTCCGAGCTGCCTCCCTTCTACCACCTCGCCAAAAAGCCATAGAGCAGGCAGACAGGAGGAAGAGAGGCTGTCTCCCGACACTCAGCTGTTGCTCAGCTGTTGCCGGCTTCTCAGCAAGCCAAGCGGAGGAAGAGAGGCTGCGGAACAGCCAGCAAGAGTGGCTCCTCCTGCCTGCATTCGCTCCATAACACGCAGACACATTTCCCTTTACCTTTTAGGGGGGAAAAACTGAGTGTTATGGTGCGAAAAGTACGGTAAATAGTCTTTCAAAGTTCTGTAATACTTGGAGGTTAATCCATCAGGCCCTGGAGATTTGCCCAGTTGCATATTCTGAATCACGCCTTCCACCTCTTGTTCAGTTATTTTGTAATTCAATAATACTTTGTTTTCTTGAGAAATTTTTTGTAATCCATTAGTTTTCAGAAATTGATCAATTTTCGACTCAATCTGCGGCCCTTGTGTATAGAGTTGTTTAAAATATCTCTGGAAGCAGCTTCTAATCTGTGGATTTTGAATATTCTTTCCATCCACTTCAAGATTGGTAACCGTGTTTAGTTTTTGTCTCTTCTTCAGCTGCCATGCTGAAGCTGTTGCTTTCCACATTTATTAGCTGATTCGAAGGTCTTTTGTCTCATCTGTTTAACTTTCCATTCAATGTGCTGATTTATCATTTTCATATATTGTACTTGATATGACTTAATTTCTCTCAAAATCTCTTGTGATTTTGGTTTAGCTCTAAGTTTTTTCTCTCCTTCTCTTATTTTCTCCAAAATCTTCTCTTTTTTCTCATTTTGGGTTCTCCTTTTTATTGCATTTTGCTGAATCAAAAACCCTCTCATTACGGCTTTGCTTGCGTCCCAGATTGTTCTTTTTTCCACTGTGGTCTTCAGATTTATCTCAAAATAGTCTTTTATAATTTTTTGGGCCTTCTTGGTGATTTCTGGATCTCTAAACAAGGTGTCGTTCATCCTCCATCTGAAGGAACCAGTCAATGTTGGTTTCATTTCCATTTTCACAGGATTATGGTCGGAGCAAGTTTTTGGGCAGATTTCCACTTTTCGGATCTTAGGAGCCATTCCTCTGGTTATCCAGATTTGGTCAATCCTTGTCCAAGTCTTTTGGGCTTCAGAAAAGAATGTCCCCTCTCTACCTAGGGGGTTCTTAGTTCTCCAGATGTCAATTAAGTCCATATTGTCTGTCATTTCAAAAAAAGTTTTCGGTAGTCTTCCGTCTTTTGTCACCACTTGTCTTTGTGACTTATCCATATTTGTCGATACCACTCCATTCATATCTCCAAACATAATGATGTTAAAGTCCATAAAGTCCAACAATGTCTCATGCAGTTTCTTATAAAATTCTGATTTCCCCTCATTTGGTGCATATATCCCTACTATCAAGAATTTCTCACCTTGAAATTGTATTTCAATAGCCACAAATCTTCCTTGGTCATCTTTAAAGACAAATTTAGGTGATAAACTTTCTTTTGCGTAAATCACCACTCCTCTCTTTTTAACTTTGTCTGATGAAATAAATTCTCGTCCTAATCTTTTGTTAATTAATACTTTCCTGTGTGTTCTAGTCACATGGGTTTCTTGCAAACATATCAAGTCCAATTTTTCCTTTTTCAATAGATGAAAGATTCTTTTCCTCTTATCGGGGGAGTTCAAACCTCGAATGTTCCAACTTAGTACCTGCAGAGACATTGTATGGTTATTCTGCTTCTCCTCCGACTGCTCCCAGTGCTTGTTCTTGGTCTGTGGGTGGTATCACTTCTGGTTTGTCCAGTCCCAGTGGTAGCTTTGCTAGGTCCAAAACTCCTGGTTTTAATTTTGGTTCTTTTCCCTCTGCCTCTTTTTGTAGATCTTCCTCGTGATCCTTCAGGAATCTCACTTTATCCTCCTCTGATCTTATCTTCACCTTTTCCCCTCTGTAAGTAAAAGACAGCCCCTGGGGAAATTCCCACCTGAAGATGACACTGTTTCTTCTTAACAAGTTCACCAGGTCTCCGTAGTTGGCTCTGAGGTCCAATAGATATTTTGGGATATCTTTAAAAATTTCTATCCTGGAATCCTCTATTTCCAATGATTTCTGGTAATGTAGGCCCAGTATTTTGTCCCTCTCTTCTTTAGATCTGAGTGTAATCAAACAATCTCTTACCTTGTTCTTTCTTCCCCCTTTATTCCCTTTGCCAAGTCTGAAGGCTGTCACTATCTTGAAATCTTTCTCTGGATCAAGGCCCCAGAATTCTTCAAATTCCTGTGTAAGAAAGTCACTCAGTTTGCCTTCTTCCAATTCCGGTACCGCCCTGATCCTTAAATTAGCCTGTTTATCTCTCAATTCAATTAAGGACAGTTGTGCCTTATGGTCTTCTAATTGTTTATTAATTGGCTGTAATTTTCCTTCTACCGCCAGCACCTTTTCTTTAGCTTCGTCGGCAATTTTCCTTGTCAATTTAGATTCCTGCAACAATCGATCAACGGCCTGAGTATTGGAGCTGATAGTTGTAGTATTTAAGTCCATTTTAGCTGACAATTTTTCCAAAGCTCCAAATATTTTGTCTAATGATGCATTTAGTGTCTCTTCAGAGCCCGTACTTTTTGCTCCAGGCTGCCCAGTATCTTCTTTTTCTAGGACAGGAGGCACTACTATTGATTGTCTTCGTTGCTGCAGTCTAGTTTTTATCCTTGAAGGCTGGGGGTTTTCCTGATCCATTACTTTATCTTTAGAATTCAAGGGCACTCACACAGTCAAATTTCTTTTCTGCTGAGAAAGTTTCCAGGCCAGCTGTAATGGAAAATCCCCAGCTATATCCCAGGCCTCCTCTAGGGGAGCACCTTGGCAACAATGTTACTTTCAGGGCAACTTTTTTTCCAAAAGCAGTCCTGCCCTTTTTAACTTTCACTTTTTCAATAAAAGGCAACAGTTACAAAGAGTCCTTTCCAGGTCAAATGCAGAGTGTTCACAAACAGTTACAAATGTTTATAAACGGTGCAACACTTTCTTACTGTCTCTGGCAGACCAATATCAGGGATTAAGCAGTGGTCTTTTTCCTCACTTTCTTATCCTCAAGTCCAAAATTTCCTTCTCCCCCTCACTCTAAGAGGGAGTTCTTGTATCTGGCACTAAAATTTAACTCCTCTTAGTTCTGCTTCCCCAGCTCTAGCTTCAAAAGTCTTTGCTTTAATCCTGTTTACAAAACCGGAAGACGGACTTCCTTTTTGCGCCTTCCCGCTTCAGTGCCAAATTCAAGTTCGTTGCGTCGATCAAAGGCAAGCCAATCCTTTGATCTCCCGATTCTTAGAAAGTCTTACTCACGGGTTGTAGTTTGAAAGCCAAAATCTCAAAGGAAAAAGGTCAGCGCTCTCCGGCATCAGCTGTGCAGCTTCACTCCGCAGAAGTAGCGATCAACTCTCAGCACCGCGCCACACACCCGTCTCGCTCCGGGACTCTTTGCCGAGTCCCTTCACCAAACGGGGGGGTGCAAAAGGTGCCCGCCGAGTCCCACGGTCGCAGGCTTCCCTTGCCTGCGGTTTTCGGAAGGGTCCCCCGCTTCGCTGTAGCAGGGAGACCCGATTTCTGCAGAGCTTCTCCCTCCGACTTAGAGGGATTCCGCCATTGCCGATGGCGCCGCCTCCGGAAGTCTAACCTAAATCTTATTTTTAATAACTTCTCTTAACCATTATATTCTTTCCTAATCCCTTAAACTTTTATACCAGAGCCAAGCAGTTTCATTTCATACATCCATCTAGTATTCATCAATTATGTAGGATAATCCTAATAACAAAAAATAAAAAATAAAGATAAAGAAAATCTTCATCCAACGTCCCATCCCCGAGGTCCCGGGTTTGTCAGTCCATTTATCCCATTAAACTGGCACATTAACCTGGTGATCTTATATCCGAGGCTCTTAAATCTCTTCCACGTCCCTTCCACTGTTTTTCTTCATATTTTCTTTTCACTCGTGTGATCTCCAATTTAATAATGCTCCTTCCAACCAAAAGGTCCCTTTTCCACAGTCCAAACTGAGCTCCATGTAGTACTTAAAAGCATGTTTCAAAGCCCCTCCAAACTTTGGAATCCCCATATCTCCAAGCCTCTCACAGTCCACTACCAGACTCGGAAAGTCCATATGTCCCTGCTCAGGGGGGTCAATCCAACCCCCCATTTCCAGTCCAATCCAAACTTCTTCTTTCCGAGTCTGATTTTTTCGAAAGCCAGTTGCCAATTCCAAAGATTCATGTTCCTGCAGGGCCGCAACCTCCGTCTGTGGCTCCATTTCTGACTCCCAAGGTTCAGCAGAATCCTCTTCTTTCTTCTGTTCTAACAAGACACAATCTTGGTATAAATCCTGGGTAAACTCCATCCTTTTTTTCTACTGCCTGTCCAAGATTTCCCACAGTCTGCTTAAGGTTCCCAACCAAGTCAGTCATCAAATTCATTCCCTCATGGAATTCTTCCAGTAGAGCATTTGTTTTGAGAAAAGCGCACAACAACATTTCTGAGTACATTGTCCTTCAAGGTCACCATTCAATTCCCACAGGTTATACTGTAACGGCTGGAAAATCCCTAGTTACAGTTTCACTATCTCCCCCTAGAGGGAAAACTTCTGTTACAAATCCAGCCCCAAAGTTTCTTTTACTTTTAGATACTTTGTCAATCGTTGTTATTTTTAAGTTGCAAAAAGAAACAGTGGAATCGCAGCTCCCCCCCCCCTTCTTTTAACTATCTGTCAAACAGCTTCTGTCCTGGTCAATGAGCTTCAAACGTCAGTCCTGACACCCCGCTCCCTGGGTCAGGAGGGTGGAAAATTACTTTGTTTTAAACTTACTTCTGCAGGATAAAACAGTCCAAAGAAAGCACCCCCTTCTCCTCCTGCTGCCGAAGGGGGGGGGGTTCAGCTATTTTAGATGATGAAATCCACTCCTTTAAAATGATTTTCAAAACTCTAGTTTACTTTGTCTTTGCTTTGTTCAAATTACAAAAAAAGGAAGGTTGACTTCCTGTTAGACCTTCCCGTTTCAGTACCGAATTGCAATGCATTTTTGAGTCCAATTCCTTTCTTTTCCCAGTTCCTTAAATTGTGGTTCGATTTTCCCGAGTTTAGGTACTCACAGTGGTTGTTTTTAGAATCCAAATTGTCCAAGAAGAAGGCAGCGCTCTCCGGCAGCGGCTGTGCGGCTTCACTCCACGGAAATAGCGGTAGACTCTCAGCACCGCGCCACTTCCCCCTCTTCGCTTCGGAGCCCGTTATTGGGCTCCTTTGCGGGTTGGGGGGGCGCTAAGGGTGCCCGCCGAGTCCCAAGGTCACAGGCTTCATCCACCTGCGATTTCTAAAGGGTCCCCGCTTCGCCGTAGCGGGAAAGACCCGTTTCGCGCAGAGCTTGTCCCTCCGTTTCAGAGGGAGTCCGCCATTGCCGGTGGCGCCACCCCGGAAGTGCTCCCGCCTAGCTGTTGCCTTGGTTCACCACCAGCCAGGCTTCCTCGTTTCCCGAAGTCTGGGGTTCCTCTGCCTCTGCCTGCTGGGTGGCCCCAACCATTCCCTGTGTGCTGGTCCCGGGGGGAGGTTACAGTGAGGTGTGGTCAGAGTCCGGTCCTGGGTCGAGGCTCTGGAGACTGTCCACCCAAGGGCGAAGCGGGGTCCAAAGCGAGGGGCCGGGCAAGGTCGAGAACTCTGGAAGAACAGGTCTGGGTGCTGGCAGAAACAGGTTTCCAACGACGTTGCTCCCGCAACCTGGGACCGGGCTGACTGGCCTTTATCTTCTCTGAGGCCAGGGGCGGTCCCGGCCCACAGGTGACCCGCCTCTCCTGGCCTTAAGGCGAGCACTCGTCCTGAGAGAACCCAGTTCCCTCCGCCTCTCTGCCCTGAGCCTCTGCAGCTCAGGAGAGGCTGGAGGGTTACTGGACCCAGGGGGAGGCTCACCTTCCCCTGACAGGGCTGGGAGAGGCACACCTGTAGGCAATTGGTCCTCAATCACCTCCGGAGCCAGAGTGGATTCATCTGGTGTCTGCTCCTGAGGATCTGGCACAGGTGCAGGCGCTTCAGATTCAAGGCCCTGCCCCGGCTCAGCCGGCCTTGGAGGCGGGGACTCCTGTGCAGGCTGGGATTCCTCCGGTTCAGTCTCTGAATCAGATTCCCAGGCCATCACACCCTGCCAGTTACGACGCTCCGGACACACTCTGGCAAAGTGCCCCGTTTTCTGACAGAAAAAAAGATCTCTTGGCAGCTTGCCAGTCTTTCTTCTCTTTGCCACCCGGCCGTTGAGCTTTCGAACCTTCCTGCGCACGGGCTGAGTCTATTTCCATGGGCTCCGGCTGTTGTTGACCTTCGGAAGCAGCTGCCAGCATTTCAGGAATGTGGTTACCATGGAAACTCCGGCCCTTGCCCTTTTTCCTTTCCCGCAGTCTGGCTTCCTGCCTCAGCCCCACCGCAAGAGCAGCCTTCGTTAACTCACCCATATCCTTTGGACGGGGGGCCCTAGCAAGCTCATCCTTAACTTCGGCGTTCAGTCCAGCCTTAAACAAAGCTTGCACAGGCTCTGATTCCAAATCCCATCCCAGTTTGTGCACAAGCATAGCGAATTCTGACCAGTAACTACGCACCGTAGATTTGCCTTGCTTCAAAGCCAAAAGCTCCTCCTGCGTCTTGTCAATTAAACTTTGATCTGCGTAGATAAAGTCCATCGCTTGCCAAAACTTAGGCAGACTTCGATGCGCTTCATTATTAGAGGCAATTAACGGCCTGACCCAACTTTTAGCCCAGCCCCCCCCCCCCCGACAGGAGCCTAATTATGTGAGCAACTTTCTGAGCATCGTTGGCAAACTGAGCTGCTTCAAGCTCCAAAAAATATTTCATCTCCGTCTTAAAATCACAATAAGCCTCCGGATCGCCATTAAACTTTTCCACCCACGCACCTTTGCCCCTCGCTAGTAGCCCACCTGTGGCTCCACCTTGAGCAGCTCTGCATTCCTCCAGACGCGACTGCAGGTCCAGTCCGGCATTCCGCTTACGCAGCTCAGAAAGCTCCTTCTCCATTTTCTGCTTTTAGTTCCTCTCTCTAGCTTTCAGCAGAAGAGTCGAGTCATGCTGTAAGGAGTGGGTGCTGCCAAAGCTAGCAGAGATAACGTTCCAGGCTCACAGCCATTTCTGTTCTGAAGATTTATTTGCACAGACATCTTTAACGCCTGCTTGGCCTTGTCAGTTAATAGCGCAGTTTACTTTACTACTGTTTACTTTGCTAAGGAAGCCTCCTACTTGAAGAACTATGCCAAGGAAGCCAACGACAAACTGTTTGGTGTTGATGGGTCACTATTGGAGAGGTAGCTCAAAGCTTAGGTGGTGTACCCCCAGATTTTTGAAGAAAAATTCAGTGGTGCATCCCGGGGTATCAGCCCACGTGTAGTTCAGATTCTGCAGTTTGATTGCACCCACATGGCAGAAAATGCATCATGCTCTGTGTCAGAGCTGGCCCACACCTCCTTGCAGGCATGTCTTAAGCTTTAAGACCATGGGCCTCCAACCATTTGGGCCATATGACCAAGTAAGGCAACTGTCCAACTGCAGCAGCCCCATTTCCTTTGTAAAAGACGATGAGGAAACAAAAAGGTGAAGAAATAAGAAAGCACAGATTTTTGAAGAACAATTCAGTGGTGCATCCCGGGGTATCAGCCCATGTGTAGTTCAGAATCTGCAGTTTGATTGCACCCAAATGGCAAAAAATGCAGAGTGCTCTGTCTCGGAGCTGGAAAATCAATAAAAAAAATTGAAAACCCCCCAGAAAGATTGAAAATCTCATTTTCTTTAGGAAAACAAGGAGAACAGGGGATTAACCTCATGCTCTGAAAAGGCTGCAAAACAAAGATCATGCATAAATTGTGCCTAAGGAAGGTTCTAAACAGCTGAGGGGTGTAGGTTGGTCCTGCTGCTAGTACCCGTCTGGCTTTTAAGAGCCGCAAAACTGCCGCAACAAACGAGGGTTGTTTAAAAGATAGGGAATATAGAATGCAAAATGGTTGACAATTCAGACTGCCTGCTCTGGTCCAGTCCTGTACTGACAGTACCTTCCCAGAGTATGATATTGTGATGTTTCCTTTGGAGGTCTTTAAGCAGAGGCTTGACAACCATATGTCAGGAGTGCTCTGATGGTGTTTCCTGCTTGGCAGGGGGTTGGACTCGATGGCCCTTGTAGTCTCTTCCCATTCTATGATTCTATGATTCTATGATCTCAGCCGTTCAAACAGTGGCTTGGGTGGGTGGCACCAGTCGCAGATAAAGTGCCTTTGCCCGTGCAAGTGGGAGTTGGCCCCCTTCACACCTTTTGGACTTGGGAGCTTTCAGTGTGTTAAAAGGTCATTGTCCGCCTAGTCATAGGAGGCGATAGCAGTGGGGCAGCTACAAGAATTCTTGGAAAACACAGATGATTTAAATCCATGCCCATCTGGGTTCAATCCTGGCCGAAGAACTGAGTCAGTCTTGGTCGCCCTGATGGATGACCTTTGCAGACAGCTGCCTATGAAAATCTAAGGGTTATGAGAATCGGAGGCAGTGTATCTTTACTTAGTTGCTTCCATTTTAAGGGGGGAAGAGAAGCATGCATGTGTGAAAAACAATGTTGTCCAATGAAATTTGATATTGTGTCACACCAGGCCCACAGATGTTTGAAGAAAAATTCAGTGGTGCATCCCACGGTATCAGCCCATGTCCCCCAAGACGGCATGAACACAACATGGGGTGTGCTGAAATTGCATGACCCCAGGGAATATTTTTTTTTGGGGGGGCGCTTCAACATTTTGGGGGCCCTCAGCCCATGTCCCCCTAGACGGCATGAGCACAACATGGGGTGTGCTGAAATTGCATGACCCCAGGTAATTTGGGGGGGGCGCTTCAACATTTTGGGACCCCTCAGCCAATGTCCCCCTAGATGGCACAAGAACACCATGTGGTGTGCTGAAATTGCATGACATGACCCTAGGGAATTTTGAGGGGGACCCTTCAACATTTTGGGGGCCCTCAGCCCATGTCCCCTTAGATGGCATGTGCTGACATCACACTGCTCCAGGGCATTTTGAGGGGGGCACCCCCTTGAAAATTTGGGGTCCTTGGCCTCCCCATCCTGTATATGTCACAAGCACACCATGGGGGTGTGCTGACATTGTGTGATCCCAGGGATTTTTGAGGGGGCCCACGCCTATTGAAAATTTTGGGAGTACCTTGACCCCCTAGATATCTCAAGCACACCATAGGGAGTGTTAAAGTCTCACTGTCCCAGGGAATTTTGAAGGGGCCCACCCCTTCTTTAAAATTTCGGGGGTCCTCAGTCCTTTGCCACTATAGGCTGTGCAGTCATGCCACAGGGTGTGCTGATGTCAGGCCTCTGGATTTCCCTCTTGCATAGATGCTGTATTGGGTCCCTGGACAGCAGGTGGAGGATATCTGCAGGATTAGGAGCAACTGAGGAAAGACACAGTTGTTGAAAATTAGGCTTCCGGGTACTTATAGAGGAGAAGGAACTTGACTGGGAGTGGGATTTGTGGGGCTGGCAGGGTGAGGTTTGGGGCTGGGGCTGGGGCTGGGGCTGGGGCTGCAGCAAGAAACTGCTAGGGTGTTTTCCTTGGGGGAACAGTTTGCGATAGAACACTGGGGAAAGAGTTTGTGGTGTAAAAATCCTTTTTTAAAAAAGTTTGTATTTATAATCATAGAATCATAGAATCATAGAGTTGGAAGAGACCACAAGGGCCATCGAGTCCAACCCCCTGCCAAGCAGGAAACACCATCAGAGCACTCCTGACATATGGTTGTCAAGCCTCTGCTTAAAGACCTCCAAAGTAGGAGACTCCACCACACTCCTTGGCAGCAAATTCCACTGTCGAACAGCTCTTACTGTCAGGAAGTTCTTCCTAATGTTTAGGTGGAATCTTCTTTCTTGTAGTTTGGATCCATTGCTCCGTGTCCGCTTCTCCGGAGCAGCAGAAAACAACCTTTCTCCCTCCTCTATGTGACATCCTTTTATATATTTGAACATGGCTATCATATCACCCCTTAACCTCCTCTTCTCCAGGCTAAACATGCCCAGCTCCCTTAGCCGTTCCTCATAAGGCATCGTTTCCAGGCCTTTGACCATTTTGGTTGCCCTCCTCTGGACACGTTCCAGTTTGTCAGTGTCCTTCTTGAATTGTGGTGCCCAGAACTGGACACAGTACTCCAGGTGTGGTCTGACCAGAGCAGAATACAGTGGCACTATTACTTCCCTTGATCTAGATGCTATACTCCTATTGATGCAGCCCAGAATTGCATTGGCTTTTTTAGCTGCCGCGTCACACTGTTGGCTCATGTCAAGTTTGTGGTCAACCAAGACTCCTAGATCCTTTTCACATGTACTGCTCTCAAGCCAGGTGTCACCCATCTTGTATTTGTGCCTCTCATTTGTTTTGCCCAAGTGCAATACTTTACATTTCTCCCTGTTAAAATTCATCTTGTTTATTTTTGCCCAGTTCTCTAATCTGTCAAGGTCGTTTTGAAGTGTGATCCTGTCCTCTGGGGTGTTAGCCACCCCTCCCAGTTTGGTGTCATCTGCAAATTTGATCAGGATGCCCTTGAGTCCATCATCCAAGTCGTTGATAAAGATGTTGAATAAGACCGGGCCCAAGACAGAACCCTGTGGCACCCCACTAGTCACTCTTTTCCAGGATGAAGAGGAACCATTGATGAGCACCCTTTGGGTTCGGTCAGTCAGCCAGTTACAAATCCACTGAGTGGTAGCATAGTCAAGACCGCATTTTACCAGCTTCTTTACAAGAATATCATGGGGCACCTTGTCAAATGCCTTGCTGAAATCAAGGTAGGCTACATCCACTGCGTTCCCTTCATCTACCAGGCTTGTAATTCTGTCAAAAAACGAGATCAGGTTAGTCTGACATGACTTATTTTTCAGAAATCCATGCTGACTATTGGTGATCACAGCATTCCTTTCTAGGTGCTCACAGACTGTTTGCTTAATGATTTGTTCCAGAATCTTCCCTGGTATTGATGTCAGACTGACTGGGCGGTAATTATTTGGGTCCTCTCTTTTCCCCTTTTTGAAAATAGGGACAACATTTGCCCTCCTCCAGTCTGCCGGGACTTCGCCTGTTCTCCAGGAATTCTCAAAGATGACTGCCAGTGGTTCTGAGATCACATCTGCCAGTTCTTTTAATACTCTTGGATGCAGTTCATCTGGCCCTGGAGACTTGAATACATCTAAACTAGCCAAATATTCTTGTACTATCTCCTTAGTTATTCTGGGCTGTGTTTCCTTTGCTGAATCATTTGCTCCAAATTCTTCAGGTCGGGCATTGTTTTCTTTATCGGAGAAGACTGAGGCAAAGAAGGCATTGAGTAGTTCAGCCCTTTCTGTGTCCCCTGTTTGCATTTCACCATCTTCTCCTCTGAGTGACCCCACAGTTTCTTTGTTCTTCCTTTTGCTACGAACATACCCATAAAAGCCTTTTTTGTTGCTTTTAACCTCTCTAGCAAGCCTGAGTTCATTCTGTGCTTTAGCTTTTCTGACTTTGTGTCTACACGTGCTGGCTATTTGTTTGAATTCCTCTTTGGTGGTTTCCCCCCTTTTCCATTTTTTGTACACATCCTTTTTTAATCTTAATTCAGTTAAAAGTTCTTTAGATAGCCACCCTGGCTTCTTTAGGCACCTTCCATGTTTCCGTCTCATTGGTATTGCCTGACGTTGTGCTTTTAGTATCTCCCTCTTAACAAACTCCCAGCCATCATGAACTCCCTTTCCTTTTAGTATTGTTGTCCATGGGATCTCACCCAGCACTTCCCTAAGTTTTATGAAGTCGGCTTTCTTAAAGTCAAGAAATTGAGTCCTAGTATGCTTGGCTACTCCTTTCCGCTGTATAGTAAACTTCAGAAGAGCATGATCACTCGCGCCTAATGATCCTTCCACTTCTACCCCACTAACCAGGTCATCAACATTGGTTAGGACCAGATCTAAAATGGCTGTTCCTCTTGTTGCTTCTCCCACTTTCTGGACAATGAAGTTGTCTGCAAGGCCAGTGAGGAATCTGTTTGACCTTATGCTCTTGGCTGAGTTTGATGTCCAACAAATATCTGGGTAATTGAAGTCCCCCATTACTACTATCTCCCTTCCTTTTGCATGCTTGGCCATCTGTTCCAGGAAGGCATCATCTATGTCCTCCGTTTGGCTTGGGGATCTATAGTAAACTCCCACAATGAGGTCTCTGTTATTCTTCTCTCCCTTAATTTTGACCCAAATGCTCTCACTTTGGCTTTGAGGATCTAAATCTTGGATCTCTTCACAGGTATACACATCCCTGACATATAACGCCACTCCTCCTCCTTTCTTGTCTGGTCTGTTTCTCTGAAATAGATTGTATCCCCCCATTATTACATTCCAATCGTGGGACTTATCCCACCAGGTTTCAGTGATGCCTATTATGTCATATTTAGTTTGCTGTAC
Organism: Podarcis vaucheri; assembly: GCF_965113315.1. Classification (NCBI taxonomy): domain Eukaryota; kingdom Metazoa; phylum Chordata; class Lepidosauria; order Squamata; family Lacertidae; genus Podarcis; species Podarcis vaucheri. The sequence continues at coordinate 265,862 of NC_138757.1, read as the reverse complement.
CAAGAGCTCAAGCTCATCTTGTTTATTTCCCATGCTATTTATTGATTGATACTTGTGCTAAGACAGACAGAAATAATATTCATTATAAATATATATTTTATAATATACTGAGTTAAAACAGCTACTTAAGCTAAGAAAGAGCAGAAAGAAAGTCAGAAGGAAGAAAATACAAGAAAAAGAGAAAACAAAAGTAGAAGACAAAGGGAAAGAAAGAAAACAACTAAAGGGAGAGACTAGAATAAAAGGACTTCTGGGTCTCAGTAGCTACGTATGATACTGGTTTATAGAAAATAGAATGTTAAAGAGAGTATTTTTTTTCAATCTTCAAATTCAGATACTGCAAGTTCATTTTCTCTTTCACACAAAAGGTCCATAGGAAACTTCCAATCCTTAACAAATGCTAGTAACGATTTTTCTCTAATTAAACATGTTAGCTTAGCCATCTAAGGCAATGTGGGGTAAAACTCCTGTGGTTGTAGATATTTTTATTTTATTTTTTGCAGCAAGGGAGCAAGGTCATTGAGGCTTTTCCCAGTCCATGAAATTCAGAAGCATTATAAACAAACATTACAATTCAACTTTAGCTTAAACACATTACTACTTTCATCTCGGGTTTCCCCCACCTTAAAAAAGAAAGAAAAAATGCTTTCAGACTACCCAAAAAGGATTAGCAATGAGATTGTAAACTTGAGGACGGGAACTATCTTTTTTGTTTGTGTGTGGGGAAAATTTTTTTACTTAGACATAATATTTGTACCTACTTAACATTTGGTTTATCAGTTTTCCTACTACATAAAGACCAAATATTAATACAACTTTTATAGTAGCAAAAAGCAAAGGCAGCTTTGCATAGCCTATTGCGTTTAGGCGTTATTCAAGCTTAAGCTTTAGGCCCGGACCAAAAATTTCAAAGCCAATGTTTCCAAAAGATTGTGCTGTTTTAATATTAAGTGTGAAAACATTTAAACAATCGTCACTTACAGTTCCCATAGTTGTTTGCTAATAGTAATGGAGAATCTGTGACTCTTTTGGATGCTATTGGGACTCTAGCTGGAAGAGAAGCTGGAAAAGGAATAGCTGGGGAAAGACACAGCTGTTGATAATGAGGCTTCAGCGTTCTTAGAGGAGAAAGGGGCGAGGCAGAAAGGCTTTTGATTTTCTTTCACCCATAGAAGCCCAGCTAATACATTTATATATATTAGAAAATTTCAGTACTTCCTAATCCATGAAATTCAGAAGCTTTATAACGAAACATCGCAGTACACCTTTAGCTTAAACACATCCCTGCTTTTCTCTCTGGTACTGAATGTGGGAAACACCCTATGTGCTTTACAGGCATTTCACACAACCTTGCCATTACTTGATAAGTGTAATTGCGTGTCAAGGTCCCCAAGCCACCCCTCAAATAACTCACAACACACACATAATTTTTCTTTAAGGTTTTTGGCATAATTTTGGCCACAACTTTATTAACATACATGATTGTTAGTGGTTGCTTAGGCATTGGTTAAGACTATCTGTCGTCGTCCCCCCCGCCCCCCGCCTGGGGACAGAACTTACTTCCGGATTCCACCGAAAGCCAGTAAGGGAAAACAATATTGGGGAGAAATGGAGCTGAGCGACAGGCCCTCACTTCTCCCCGCATGCTCCCTAGGGCTTGCCGGTCCTAGCCCCATTCCAGGGATTCGGACAAAAACATGGCAAGCCCCTGGGTTCCTTTAACGGAATTCCCTTTCCGCAGCAGCGTTGGAGGGGCAGGCCCAGCCAGTCCTTGCCCCTCTTCCAACCAATTTGATAACCAATGCCTAACCACAACTTACAAGTTGTGACAATTTGCAGTAGGCAAAAAACAAATCAGCCAGATGGACAAAATTCCTACCAGTCCCCTGCCACAGCAGCAGATGACCCCATGACAGGCATAGCAAGGTCAACGCAGAAAACCCTTAAATTTAGGGCGGGCGGGAAAGAGAAAGTTTCCAAGCTGTGTGCACAGAATATAAAGCATTAGATCCCTCCCACCAAATTGCAACACATAAATTGCCCCAGCAACTCAACCAACTAATCATTGCCACAGGCCAACTTTCCAATCCTGCCTGGCAACCAAGGGGGGGGGTGGCCTGATAGACCCCACCGCAACCAGCGCTCTCCATTAAGGAGAACACTCTTTGTCACATGAAAGTGGTGGGGCGTGGGTGAGAAGGCAAAACCTGTTTACATCCCAGGGGAAAGATGTAGCCTCTTCGGCTGTGTCTGTCTTTCCAACCAGGGAAATGTTAATGCAATTTGGACTGTAAACAGAGTCAGGTACAGCTGTCCCCATGATCATAGCTGGAAGAAAATTACATCTGTGTCCACAGAAATGCCTGCCAGTGTTTCAGTTCATGCTTACATGCCCACATGTGATTTCAGCTGAAGTCTGCTTATGTGCTAGGGAAATCAAGCAGGCAAACATTTGGCAGCAACTCGCCATGCACTCGTAATGTACAGTACTTCCAGTCTGTAGGATGGTTCAGTTAAGAGAGATGTGATGTTTCGTTTCTCTGTGCCAAGTAACTGCAGCATCACAAGCAAGTTCCCCAGAGGTTGCAAAACTTGACACAAAGATTCCATAAGCCCCTCTGCTTCTCAAAAGGCTAAACTGTGCTCTCGCCTCTTTTTTTTGCTCATTGTTAGTGCCCTCGCGTATGCATCTTGCTTTGTTGGGTTGCCAGGCTCCATAGAATCCTAGAGTTGGAAGAGACCACAAGGGCCATCGAGTCCAACCCCCTGCCAAGCAGGAAACACCATCAGAGCACTCCTGACATATGGTTGTCAAGCCTCTGCTTAAAGACCTCCAAAGGAGGAGACTCCACCACACTCCTGGGCAGCAAATTCCACTGTCAAACAGCTCTTACTGTCAGGAAGTTCTTCCTAATTGTTATGGTAAAATCTGGGTGCGAGGCTGCTCTGCCACCCAGCTCGCCGGACTAAGTCCGCGGGTCCCTGCGGAGGAAAATGAGCTCAGCCGGAGACAGGAGCAAACTGCAGAAGATCCAAGTTTATTGAGCAACAGGTTCAAGGCGAGATTGAACAGCGAGAAAGGGGTGACATGAACTTTTGAAACTTCCCTCCATGTCCCAGAATACAGTGCAAAATACATCCCAGTTACATCATGAATACATTAAGAAGAGGTTGGGTTACACAGAATTAACATATGGAGGAGGGAGGGGGGAATATGCAGAGCTGGAGATATGCGCAGATAAGCACATCCTGAGTACCGGTGATGAGAAGACAATGGTCCATGTATGCATAGCCTGCCACCTGGCATTGCCCGGAGGAAAGGCTTGGCAGAGTGATTTGACAGGATTAGGGTCTTGACACCTTGCTTGAGGGATTATGGAGGACAGGGGAGGTGTCATGGAGTCCTAGAGAAATTGAGCAAATTGGCACGTTGATTTTCTATGAATTTTATAGATTTTAGTCCCTTTTGACATTGACAATTGGAAATAAATGGATATATTGTAGCGAAGAAGAAGGTGAAGAAGACACGCCCCCCCTTCCGTATCATAATGTTTAGGTGGAATCTTCTTTCTTGTAGTTTGGATCCATTGCTCCGTGTCCGCTTCTCTGGAGCAGCAGAAAACAACCTTTCTCCCTCCTCTATATGACATCCTTTTGTATATTTGAACATGGCTATCATATCACCCCTTAACCTCCTCTTCTCCAGGCTAAACATGCCCAGCTCCCTTAGCCGTTCCTCATAAGGCATCGTTTCCAGGCCTTTGACCATTTTGGTTGCCCTCCTCTGGACACGTTCCAGTTTGTCAGTGTCCTTCTTGAACTGTGGTGCCCAGAACTGGACACAGTACTCCAGGTTGAGGTCTGACCAGAGCAGAATACAGTGGCACTATTACTTCCCTTGATCTAGATGCTATACTCCTATTGATGCAGCCCAGAATTGCATTGGCTTTTTTAGCTGCCGCGTCACACTGTTGGCTCATGTCAAGTTTGTGGTCAACCAAGACTCCTAGATCCTTTTCACATGTACTGCTCTCAAGCCAGGTGTCCCCCATCTTGTATTTGTGCCTCTCATTTTTTTTGCCCAAGTGCAATACTTTACATTTCTCCCTGTTAAAGTTCATCTTGTTTGTTTTGGCCCAGTTCTCTAATCTGTCAAGGTCGTTTTGAAGTGTGATCCTGTCCTCTGGGGTGTTAGCCACCCCTCCCAGTTTGGTGTCATCTGCAAATTTGATCAGGATGCCCTTGAGTCCATCATCCAAGTCGTTGATAAAGATGTTGAATAAGATCTTATTTATTTGTCTGTTCCCTAAGATTGCCCTCCCCCCCCCAACTTTGAAACGTGTCATTCATTTAATAAATGAGGGAGATGGGAGGGGTGCGTGTAGGAAGCTAGCACAAAGCTGCAGACAAACTGAGCAGGTCTGACAGCAAAAACCCTCAGTCTTGTCAAGTTTGTTTCAGAAATTCATCTCTGCTGCTACCATTGATAACTTGGATTACTAGACTATGCCAGTCCAGAGAACACCAGGCTGTTTCAAAGTGAGTTTTAGGAACATAGGAAGCTGTTTTATACCAGGTCAGCTGGTTTGTCCATCAAGCACAGTGTTGTCTATTCTGACTGGCAGCACCTCTCCAAGGTGTCAAGCAGAAGTCTTTTCAATCACTTGCTATCTGATCTTCTTAACAGGAAATGCCAAGATTTCAGTCTGGGACCTTAAACGTGCAGTGTATGTGCTGTGCCTCTAAGATTATGGTCTCTTCTTTGAAAGCAGATACCTTGTGTAGCAGCTCTAGACCCTTGGTTAGGGGTACTTAAAGGGTTAAGATGTTCTACATGAGCAGAGGCTTGGGCTCAAGTTTATTATTTCTTCAATACCAAGCTGCAATCTACTCTGAATTTTAGAGGCAAATGGCAAGTTGTCTTTTTTGAAGATTTCATTTAACTGGTGATACTGTAACAAGTTTTCTTATCCATTCTTGAATGTCTTTTGGAAGAGCATACATGAACGAATGGTGCATGCACACACACAAAAATGGCAGTGTAGTCCATACTTATTTAGCACCATGTAGTTAATCAGTTCCCTTTTCCTATTTGCAACCAGAACTTGAGGCATCTGGGGTTGACTTCTCTCCTGTTTGGAAGGTTAACCTTTGAAACCCTCAGAGATAGAACACTTAAAGCAAACGAATAAGAGAGTGTGGTTCCACTCATGGCCTACGGGTCCCAAGAATGTGGCCTCCAAACTACATCTCTTCCTTAAACCGGCAGGATGGCTATTATTTGGAAGAAGGGGGTAGTTCATCCCGATTCTGAGTTCTTATCTCTGCTTTGCTTTGTTGGTGGGCTGAACTAATTAGTGCCGAAAGCAGTCCTTGTTACCACATATGAGACTCTGGATAAGTGACAGGTCTTTGTGCAGATGTGAATCCTTTCTTTTTTGTAACTCACTGTTTTGTCTTGTCTGCATTCGGCATCCCACAGAACACGCGTCTAACAAACCTCACCCATGCTGTGCAAAATCTATTGGAAACTGTCCCTATCTTCAAACATACAAAGACATATTATCCTGATTTCTCCCTCTCTCTTTCCATAGACTATGATCAGGCATTCCTCAGCTAGCTTGTCTGCAACCTATTTCCTTCACTGAAACAATGCCTGAATTATATTCTTGAAAGCAGGAGAGGATCATTCCCCCCCCCCTTTGTTTTCTTTTGAAAAGAACAACAACAAACAAGGTAGAGCAGAAATGGAGATCAAGGCAACAGATCTGGAAAGGTGCTTTGAAAGTCAGAATACAAACTATTCTAGGCGAAAGGGTGGACAACAGAAGAAAATATACAGATTGACAGGGACTGGCCTCAGGCCTGCTGACTGGGAAGTGGCATTTATTGACTCCTGCTTGCAGGGCTGAGAACTGGGAAAGGTGGTAATTCCAGCATCTTGTTTCATTGATTTCCATAGGATTTAAATATGACTAAAGGAGTGGTATAACGGTTAATTCTGCAGTGCTAGAGCTAACCATGACAGTCCCAAGTCATGTCCTCAATGCAAGTAAATAGCACAAGGCCCAGTTTATTAGGATCAGTATGCTCCTACATAAAGTTTCTTGGTGCAAAGCCGCATTGAGTGCAATGAAATTTATTTCTGGCTGCATAAGTACAACTTGCAAAACACACTGAGCTTTAACAAAATCTTCAGCCAGTGCAAATGCAGCTTTAGTTTTAATTAGAAATGCAAACAATATTGCACAGGAGTGTTACCATTCAAATTACTAATGTGCAGTAGGAACCCCATCAAAGTAATGAAATGTGTGGCCTTCCTTGGTTACTTCCCTTGTTCTCTTGACCTCCTCCATTCTAACGTTACGAAGAAACTTGAATGAGGCAAGAATAAGGGTGTAAATTAACTGGACACCCCTGCAGATAATATCAACACTCTGGTTCTGCAAAACGTCCAGGAATTAGATGCTTCTCTACATTCTCCTTTCAGCACACCACAGGACTAAAGTTTAACCAGTTCCATGTGTTTGTGATTTCCTCTGGTTAGCATATGTAACAACACCCAGAACTTAATTGTGTGCATATTTCAAGTCTCCACCTCTCCTCAATTGCTGCTCAAAATAATGCATACTTTTTTTAAAAAAAAAAAACTGCCTGATAGAGCCATTTCCTTTTCTCTCACTTTTGTTTTGTTACACACACACACACACACACACACACACACACACGTAAGACAGAATTAAATGACATGGGTAAGGATATAAGGGGAACAGTTGAAGTTCTAACGAGGTCCTTGTGGATGGCATAATGACCCGCAGAGAATCTTGTGGTAGATAAATAGGTATGAAAAGCAATAAATCACGAGATTCTGAGAGAAATAAAGTTATACCAAGTTCAATATATGAAGGTGATGAATCAGGAAATAGAATGGAAAATTAAACAGATGAGACAAAGGACATTTGAATCGGCCAATTTGACAATTTCCTGCAATGATCGGTGCTTAGAAAGCCTATGATTCAGTTCCAGGAGATATTGGTGACAGGCGCTGTAAGGCAAATACTGCTTCAGCCTACCAAGAAATTCCTCTTGAAAGAAATTTGTCTCTCACCTGAGGGATAATTACCTCCTGTACCTGGAAATGCTTCATTTCAAATTACTGTGGACTTGACTGTTCACATAATTTCACTCTCTGTGCTTATGTGCACATTCCACATGTACTAATCCAGGGATTCAAAGGTGAAAAGTAGGCGAATAGGTAAGCAATGGCGGCGGTGGGGGGAGAATGGTGGGGCCAGAATGCACAAACTTTTCAAGGCTAACTTTACTGAAGCTGCATAGGCAGACCAAGCAGCTACTCACAGGCAGGAGAAGGGATGGCGGGCACAATTCAAGAGGCAGCTGCTATTCTGTAATCAGCTTTTTGCCAAATTGCAGTCAAATTCCTCGGATGTGACCCAGGCGTGTCCATCCACGTCCATCGCATGTCCTACTTGGCTACCTACATCCCATGCCTCCTGTGGCTGCTCAAGACGGCCACTTGCAGTCCCATAACAACCCAGCGGTGGCCAGTGGCGGCCCCTTCGGTATCGGAGGGACTGATCCCCCTGCCTAGAAATATTGAGGGGGCTGAAGCCCCATATACCCGTTACCCCTGCTTTCTTGTATCTTTTGGTTTAGAAAGGGGTCCTTACTGTCACAGTTGCTTCTCTCATAGGAGATAGATGGTGAAGACTCCACCTGTTCTGATTCTCTCATGTCCCACTCTGCTACCTATGGTGTGTGCCTCCTGCAGCTGTAGGTGACTGTCATTTGCAGCCCCATAACTACAACCTGGCGATGGGGGATAGTGGGGGGGGGGGCGGGCTGAGCCCCCATGGCCAGGATTTAATCCAGCTGGGAATGGATTTAATAATCTTGTGTTTTCTGAGAATGCATGTAGCTGCCCCACCAGTTTGCCTGAGATGGGTGGGAGGAGTTATTAACATTCCAAATTCTCCTTCATCTTTCACTCACTGGCCCATCTGTGTGGTGGTCAAATTCCTCAATGTGACCTAGATGTGTTCATCCACATCTGTCGTAAGTCCCGCTCAGGTACCTACGCCCGGCGCCAAATGAATTGTTTGGTCCCATAGGCTGCATTAAGATGGGGTGAAAAACTAAGGATTTTGCTCTAGTTTGAGTTGCCAATCATTCTGGTTCCTTCCTCTTGGTTAAAAGTTGTTTATTTGTTTGGAAACCTGTTATGATACCCTGCAGAATGCAAATGGATTAAATCAAATTCCCCCCCTCCCCTCTCCTCTCCTCCATCTTCGCCTCCCCTGCCAGGCGTGGCCATTCATATTTGTCGCATGTCCCTCGTGGCTAACAGGGCCCTTGGCCTCCCACGGCTGCTGGTGACAGTCATTTGTGGCCACAGCAACAGCCTGGTGGTGGGGGATGGCGGTCCCCTCAATACTGGGGGGACTGAGCACCCTTCCTAGAAATATTGAGGGGGCTAAAGCCCTGGGTGTCTACGAGGTCTGCCCTGCCTTGTACCTGCAGTCAGTCATTCCGGCCAACTGAGGCAACAAGTCCTCAGTAGAGAATCAGCTCTGCTGGGATCATTGGAATTCTGCAAATAGCAGGGGCATCAGTGCCTTGGTACTTCATCCTCTGTTGGGTTCCTCATCGCCTTTTACAAAGGAAATGGGGCTGCTGCAGTTGGACAGTTGCCTTATTTGGTCATATGGCACAAATGGTTGGAGGCCCATGGTCTTAAAGCTTAAGACATGCCTGCAAGGAGGTGTGGGCCAGCTCTGACACAGAGCACTCTGCACCCAAATGGCAGGAAATGCAATCAAACTTCCGAATCTGAACTACACACAGGCTAACACCAGGCAGGCCGCAGAAGAAGGATCTTTCTTGTATCTTTTTGTTTACAAGGGGTCCTTGCACAAGCTATTTCCGATGCTCCTCTGACCCGGAAGTGACCGGAAATAGCATGTGCGCACGCATATGGGCAAGCACTACCCCGCACTCTGGCCTGCTGTGCGATCGGCACTGGAGACACTGGACCGAGGCACAGTAAGTTTGCTGACCCCTGTCCTAGACCAGTCACAGGGGAGTGGCAGGTTTGCCACCATCTTTTTACTTGAATTGTGGCCAATCCAAACAGGCCAAGTTGACAGGCCTTTAGACCCGATAAAGGTTGTCTGTATCTGAACCCAGGCTCCACAGTTGGTTGCAGAAAAACCCTCCTTATCCCCCCCCCATTTAATGATGCTGTGTGTTTATGTAAGCTAACATTGTCCTTCTAGGGCACTGCATTCCTTGGCTTTGTTGTGGTCCAATAATGGTTGCCATTTTCAGAGCCAGGAAGGAATTTTCCTCCAAACAGATTGACCCCGTTTGGAGGTTTTGTCTTCACCATAGCGATAGTCATAACTTTGGTGGATAAGGCATTGAAGGAGCATGTGATATGATGAGAGAAGCCCATCCTTAAGTTGCACTGGTTAAACTGCTTGAAATCCACATTGTAGATGTGATCTTGCAAAGAGAAGGCATGCTTCCACATGCCCTGCTCAAAAGCTGCAATGAGTGAAAAAGGCTCTTCATACTCTATCCATTTCCTTCCAGTAAGCCTACCATTGTTGACAAAGGAATCGGGGGTGCTGCAGTTGGACAGTTGCCTTGCTTGGTCAGATGGCCCAAATGGCTGGAGCACCATGGTATTTAAGGCATGCCTGCAAGGAGGTGCGGCCAGCTCTGACACAGAGCACTCTGCACCCAAATGGCAGGAAATGCAATCAAACTTCCGAATCTGAACTACACACAGGCAGGCCCCAGAAGAAGGATCTTTCTTGAATCTTTTGCTTTAAAACATATTAAAAGGACACTAAAACATGGGCATTAAAACTCTGGGCGGCTTCCAACAAAATCTTAAAATACAATAGTTCGTCAAACATTAAAAGCTTCCCTAAATTTAATGTTTTCCCTTGCTGGTTTGTTGCATTGAATTTGATTCAGAGCAATGGGCCTGTTGTGACATATTATCAGATAACATTGGACAACATTGCTTTTCACATATTTCTGTTCCCTCATTAAAATGGAAGCAAAGAACTAAAGGACTCCTGGATGGTTAAGTCTAATAAAATTTGACTATGTTTCTAATAAAATTCGACTTCGATTTCTTGTCCACGAAGAACACTGGGCTCCCCCCTGCCGCCTTGGATTCCCTGATGAATCCTCTCTTTAGATTTTTCTCGATAAAGTCCTTCAGGTCCTTGATCTCTCGCTCCGACATGGAATAGAGCTTGCCCACCGGCAGCGTGGCCCCCGGGATCCGGTTGATCTGGCAATCATACGGTTGATGCGGTGGCAACGTGTCAGCCTCCCTCTCGCTGAACACCTCCTGTAGGTCCCGATAATACGGAGGAATTTCGGTTGTCCCTGCTTTGCATGCTGCTGCCATCCCGGCCTCCAACCGTCAAGGTAGCTCTAGGCCCAGGCAGTTCTCCATGCAGTGCGCCGACCCAAAAATCAGTGACCGTTGATGCCAGGAGACCACCGGATCGTGCAAGGCCAACCAGCTCATGCCCAGTATGATAGGCGGACCCGCCAACGTGGCCACGTGAAAGGCGATGACCTCGGAGTGGATAGACACCCGCATCCTCATGGGAGGCGTTTGATGGGTCACTTCACCTCCCAACAGTTCTCTCCCATCAATTGTAGTGACTTGCAGCGGAAAATCCAAAGGCCTCAGGTTCAGTTGGTGCTGCTCTGCAAACTCCTTGAAGAAGAAGAAGAGGAGGAGTTTGGATTTGATATCCCGCCTTTCACTCCCCTTCAGGAGTCTCAAAGCGGCTAACAATCTCCTTTCCCTTCCTCCCCCACAACAAACACTCTGTGAGGTGAGTGGGGCTGGCCCAAGGTCACCCAGCAGCTGCATGTGGAGGAGCGGAGACGCGAACCCGGTTCCCCAGATTACGTGACCACTACACCACACTGGCTCTCCAAAAATGACGCCGAAGCTCCGGAATCAACCAAAGCCAACTCCTCCACCGCGTGGCCATTCGGGAGCTCTAGGACCACCTTCAACATTATGCTTGCTTTGGGGTGTCCGAGCCGAGGACTTTCGCTGTTGCTCCCGCCTGGCTGTTTTTTTTTTAAAAAAATATATTTTATTAGAGTTTTCCAAATTATAACAAGAAAAATGAAAAAGAAAAAAGAAAATACAAAAAAGAAAAACATACAAAATAAAAACAGTTAAAAACACATTAATTTTCATAACATATCTTCCGTACACTTATTTTCCCAGACCTCCTCATACCTCCCTTTTTTGTATTCCAGTTCAATTTGTTAGTTCAGCAAATTCTTACCATCAAGTTTTTACCCTATTCTAATCTTTCATTACATTACCTTACTCTATTCTCCTCATTGTCCTATAAAAACCTTAACCTAAATTTTATTTTTATTTTATTTTTTTATAATATTTTATTAGGTTTTATCAATAGAAAAGTTTAGAAAAATACAAAAACGAAAAAGATACAAAATTACAAAATGCAAAAATACAAACATTAAACACAAAGAAAGAAAAAGAAAAACACATATAAAAGAAAAACAAAAATTCCCTCTTTCTTAATTTCTCATCTTTAGTTAACTTATTTTCCTGACTTCCTCACGTCTCCCATTTTTGTATCCTTTTTAAAGATTGGTTCAGCAAATTCATGTCCTATTAGTTTATCTATTATTAATCCCATCTTACATTTTACCTTGTTGCTAGAACCCCTTCAATTCATTTCAATGTCATCAGCATTCAAAAATTTTGCAATATTTCTGCAAATAAGTTTTAAATTTCCTCCAATCTTCTTCCACCAACTCTTCTCCCTGGTCTCGGATTCTGCTAGTCATTTCCGCCATCTCCATATAGTCTATTAGTTGCATCTGCCATTCTTCCAAGGTGGGTAGGTGTGCTGGTCCCGGGGGTAAGGTACCGTGAGTGTAGCAGAGTCCACACGAAGAGGGGCGAGGTCCGATGCAGAGAGCCGGGCAGGGAACAGGAACGCTGGAACAGAAGGCTGAGCAGGTAACAGGAACGCCGGATGGTCGGGAACAGGAGTACTGGATAGTCAGGAACAGGAAGCCGAGCAGGGATCAAGAACACAGGAAGGTCCGTAGCCAACAACGACGTTGCTCCCGCAACCTGGGGCCGGCCTGACTGGGCTTTTATCCTCTTCTAAGGTCAGGGGTGGTCCCGACCCCCAGGAGCCCCGCCTCCTCTGGCCTTAAGGCGAGCACTCCTCCTGGGGGCAACCAGTTCCCTTCGCCTCTCTGCCCTAAGCCTCTGCAGATCAGGAGAGGCCGAAGGGTTACTGGGCCCTGGAGGAGGCTCACCTGTGGCCACTGAGTCATCAAGCCCCTCTGGGGCCAGAAGGACTTCACCTGGGGCCAGCTCCTGATGCACTGCCACAGGTGCAGGCTCCTCAGCATCTAGGCCTTGCCCCAGTTCAGCCGGCCCTGGAGGCGGGGACTCCTGTGCAGGCTGGGATTCCTCTGTTTCATCCTCCGAATCGGAATCCCAGGCCATCACACCATCCCCCCTCCCAGGCCCCCCCCTCAACCGAGGGTCCGGACCCGGCTTGCCGGGGTACGTCGCATGGAACTCTCGGAGGCAGGCAGGTGCGTGGACGTTGGCCACTGGTTCCCAGGAACGGTCCTCCGGTCCGTACCCCTTCCAGTCAATGAGATACTGCAGCTTTCCCCTGCGGTATCGGGAGTCCAGGATGCGTTCCACCTCGTACTCAGGCTCTCCCCGAACCAACACTGGCTGCGGTCGGGGACGGTTCGGGTGGAACTCGTCGGGTGGGGCCACCGGACTCAAAAGGGACCTGTGGAAGACCGGGTGAACCTTCAGGGTTGCGGGTAACCGGAGACGGAATGCCACAGGAGAGACTTGGTCTACGATAGGGAACGGGCCGGTGAAGCGGGCGTCCAACTTCCGCGAAGGTCGAGAGGGGTGGAGATGGCGAGTGGAGAGCCAAACCAGGTCACCGACGCGAAGTTCCAGCCCCACCTGGCGGTGACGGTCGGCCTGGGCTTTGTACGCTTCCTTGGCCTGGTGCAGTTGCTCCACCAAAAGCTGTTGCTGGGACTGGAGCTCTTGAAGCCACTCCGTCACTGCCGGGACCGCGGATGCCGGCAGCACCTCTGGAAACAGCCGTGGATGATACCCATAACTGGCCTGGAACGGGGTCTGCTGGGTGGACGCATTCACCGCGTTGTTATAGGCGAACTCCGCCAATGCCAGGTGGTCGACCCAGTCATCCTGCTGGTAGCTGCAGTAACACCGGAGGTACTGCTCCAGCACCGCGTTCGCCCGTTCCGTCTGGCCATCGGTCTGTGGGTGGTAGGCTGACGAGAGGCAGACCTCTGTCCCGAGGGTCTGGTGTAATGCTCGCCAGAACCGGGATGTGAACTGAACTCCCCGGTCGGACACCACGCGCTCAGGTAGTCCATGCAGGCGGAAGACATGCTGAAGGTACAGCTGAGCAGTTTCCTTGGCTGTGGGTACAGATGGACAGGGAGCGCAGTGTACCATCTTGGTGAAATGGTCGGAGAAAACCAGAAGGCAGGTACAGCCACGAGACGAGGGTAAGTCCACTACAAAGTCCAACGAAACCGTGTGCCAAGGGCGCGGTGGAACTGGCAATGGCTGAAGTAGGCCGGGGGGTCGCCCGGTAGAACCCTTGGCGCGGCGACAGACATCACAACCGGATGTCGTGCCCCCTCAAGATGATGGCGCCAGACCTCAAAGGCTACCTTGATGGCCAGTAGTTCCCGCTCCCACACAGTATAGTTACGCTCCGCTGGTAGGAGCTGGCGGGAATAGAAGGCACAGGGTAAGAGTGGCGCTTCAGGACCAATCTGTTGAGACAAGACGGCACCGAGAGCCGTACTGGAGGCGTCGGTCTCCACCACAAAGGGTCGAGAGGGGTCAGGATGTTGTAAGATTGGTGCCCTCTGGAAACAGGCCTTCAACCCCTGAAACGCCTCCTCTGCCTCCTTGTCCCAGGAAAACGGCGTCTTTGGGCGCAGTAGCCGGGTCAACGGGGTGGTGCGATGAGCATAATCAGCGATGAAGGTCCGGTAGTAATTGGCGAACCCCAGGAAACGTTGTAGGTCCTTGCGGTTCCGGGGTGCCGCCCATTCTTGAACCGCTGTCACCTTCCCCGGGTCCATTTGCACCCCATCCGGGGAGAGACGGTGACCAAGGAAGTCCACAGTCCGCTGATGGAACTCGCACTTGCTGAGCTTTGCGTACAAACGGTGCTCACGCAAGCGTTGCAGCACGGTCCGGACATGTCCCTCATGGCGAGCCGGGTCACGGGAGTAAATCAGTATGTCATCCAAATACACCACCACGTACTTGTCTAACAAGTCCTGAAACACGTGGTTGATGTAGCGTTGGAACACAGCAGGCGCGTTGCACAAACCGAACGGCATAACCAAATATTCGAACTGCCCGTACCGGGTCCCAAACGCTGTCTTCCACTCATCCCCGGCTCGGATCCAAATCAAGTTGTAGGCCCCCCGGAGGTCCAGCTTGGTGAACACCTGTGCCCCTTGCACCCGCTCCAGCAGCTCCGAGATAAGGGGCAAGGGGTACCGATCTGGGACGGTAATTTTGTTCAGGGCTCGGTAGTCATGGCAAGGGCGGAGTTCCCCACATTTCTTCTTAACGAAAAGCACTGGTGCCGCGGTAGGCGAGGTGGAAGGCCTAATGAACCCACGCTCCAGGTTCTTGCGCAAGAAGTCCTGCAAAGCCTCGCGCTCTGGCTCTGTTAGAGAATATAAGCGACTCACTGGTAAAGGCGCTCCGGGTTGGAGGTCTATGCCGCAGTCAAAAGGCCGATGCGGCGGCAGCTGGTCTGCCCCCCGTTCCTCGAACACGTCCTGGTAGTCCTGATACACGGCTGGGAGCGTGGGTGCTGCCTCCTCTGAGGGCGCGGCCGCCAGCGTCCCTGATTGAGCATGGGAACATGGGTCTGGGAAGTGCACGGTCCGTTTGACCCAGTCAATCTGAACGTTGTGGGCTTCCAGCCAGTCCATCCCGAGCACCAGGGGGAAGCGGGGCATAGAGGCAATGTCCAAAGTGCGCAACTCCCGGTGCTGCTGGAAACACAGGACCAGGGGCTGGGTCTCCTGAGTAACGGCACCTGAACACAGAAGTCGTCCGTCAATCGCTTCCACCTGGACCGGTACTGGCTTGTTCCGAAGTGGCACCTGATGATGGGCGGCAAAAGCAGCGTCCATATAGGAGCGGGTTGCCCCTGAATCTACCAAAGCATGGGTGTGGATCCAGGGCCCACCTGGAGGGTATAAACGTACCGAAACCATAAGATGTTGCAAGTCCATTGGTGCAGGCCCATTCTGCGCGGTTTGGGACCCCCGGTAGCTAGGGCCATCAGCTACTGGGGTTTGGCGGTTTCCCTGCGGCTGGCGTTTCTCAGGGCAAGACCGAGCGAAGTGTCCACTTCCGCCACAGTAAAGACAGAGATTTCCCTCCCGACGCCGCGCCTTCTCTGCGGGGGAAAGGCGTGGCCGCACTGCCCCGAGCTGCATAGGCTCCTCCGTTAAATCAGTTGTGACCGTGGGGCTGCCGGAAAACGCTGGTGCCGTGAACTGGAAGTGCCGGCGACCCTGGGCCTGACGACGATCCTCCAACCGGTCGTCTATTTGTAGACTCCGTTGAATGAGAGTGTCTAGCGTGGTGGGGCATTCCATTGTGGCCAACTGATCCAGTACCTCGTCCGAAAGCCCTTCGAGATACTGGTCCCGCAGTGCCGAATCATTCCAGGTCAAGTCCTGTGCCAACAGCCGAAACTCCGTGGTATATGCGGCCACCGTGGACTTGCCCTGTTTCAAACGCCGAATCGCCCGGTTGGCTTGACTCCCTTTCTGGGGGTTGCCGAACGCGGCCTCCAAACGATTGCAAAACCCCGTATAGTCTGCCAGCAAGGGGGAGTCTTGCCTGAGTAGCGGCAATGCCCACTTGGCCGCCTGGTCCTTTAACAAACTAATCAAAAAGTGCACCTTGGTGCGGTCGTCAGGGAAGTTCCGGGCTCGCCCCTGAATATACAGCTTGGCCTGGGCCAGGAACATGGGAAAGCTGGCCGGGGCTCCATCAAATTTCTCAGGTAAAGCCACTGGGTACTTGCCAGGCGCCGGGGCGTCGGCCCCAGGAGCCGGTAGGGCTTCCAAGCGTTGCTGAAGTGCCACAACCGCGTCACTGAGCTGCTGCATGGTGTGAGTCAAGGCCTGGTTCTCCTGGGCCAAAGTCACCAGTGCAGCCGCCTGGTCAGCCATGGCCTCTGGCTCTTCCCGAATGCACCCCTACGAAGGGGGAGTGCGGGTGTGGCGGGAGCAAACTGTGCTGGTCCCGGGGGTAAGGTACCGTGAGTGTAGCAGAGTCCACACGAAGAGGGGCGAGGTCCGATGCAGAGAGCCGGGCGGGGAACAGGAACGCTGGAACAGAAGGCTGAGCAGGTAACAGGAACGCCAGATGGTCGGGAACAGGAGGCCGAGCAGGGAACAGGAGTACTGGATAGTCAGGAACAGGAAGCCGAGCAGGGATCAAGAACACAGGAAGGTCCGTAGCCAACAACGACGTTGCTCCCGCAACCTGGGGCCGGCCTGACTGGGCTTTTATCCTCTTCTAAGGTCAGGGGCGGTCCCGACCCCCAGGAGCCCCGCCTCCTCTGGCCTTAAGGCGAGCACTCCTCCTGGGGGCAACCAGTTCCCTTCGCCTCTCTGCCCTAAGCCTCTGCAGATCAGGAGAGGCCGAAGGGTTACTGGGCCCTGGAGGAGGCTCACCTGTGGCCACTGAGTCATCAAGCCCCTCTGGGGCCAGAAGGACTTCACCTGGGGCCAGCTCCTGATGCACTGCCACAGGTGCAGTCTCCTCAGCATCTAGGCCTTGCCCCAGTTCAGCCGGCCCTGGAGGCGGGGACTCCTGTGCAGGCTGGGATTCCTCTGTTTCATCCTCCGAATCGGAATCCCAGGCCATCACAGTAGGTCTTGTGTCTTCCAATGCTTTGCGATGAGAATTCTTGCTGCTGCTGTAGCATACATAAAAAACGTTCTATCCTTCTTTAACACCGATTGGCCAACTATGCCCAGGAGAAAGGCCTCTGGTTTCTTCGGGAAAATATATTTAAATACCTTTATCAGTTCATTATATATCATTTCCCAGAAAGCCTTAATCCTTGGGCACGTCCACCAAAGGTGAAAAAATGTACCTTCAATTTCTTTACATTTCCAACATTTGTTATCGGGCAAGTAATATATTTTTGCAAGCTTGACTGGAGTCATGTACCACCTGTACATCATTTTCATAATATTCTCTCTTAGGGCATTACATGCCGTGAATTTAATCCTGGTGGTCCACAACTTCTCCCAGTCAGCAAACATAATGTTATAGCCTATATCTTGTGCCCATTTTATCATTGCAGATTTTACCGCTTCTTCCTCAGTATTCCATTTCAACAGCAGATTATACATTCTTGATAGTATCTTAGCATTGGGTTCTAACAATTCTGTTTCTAACTTTGATTTTTCCACCTGGAAACCAATTTTTTTTATCCAAGTTATAAACCTCTCTTATTTGAAAGTAATGTAACCAGTCTCACACCTTCTCTTTAAGTTTGTCATAGCTCTGCAATTTCAGTTTGTCACCTTCCTGTTCTAGAATTTCCCAATATTTTGGCCATTTAACCTCCATGTTGAGTTTTTTCAAAGCTTTCGCTTCCATAGGTGATAGCCACCTTGGGGTTTTACTCTCCAGAAAATCTTTGTACCTTGTCCAGACATTAAACAATGCTTTCCTGACAATATGGTTTTTAAATGCCTTATGTGCTTTTACCTTGCCATACCATAAATATGCATGGCACCCAAATATGTTATCATACCCTTCAAGATCCAAAACATCTGTATTCTCAAGAAGTAGCCATTCCTTCAGCCAGCAAAAGGCTGCTGACTCATAATAAAGTTTAAAGTCTGGCAGGGCAAACCCCCCTCTGTCTTTGGCATCAGTAAGGATCTTAAATTTTATTCTGGGCTTTTTGCCCTGCCAGACAAATCTAGATATATCTCTTTGCCACTTCTTGAAACAGTCCATCTTATCAATAATTTGCAATATTCACCCCCAGGTATTTTACCTTCTTTACTAATGTTAAGTCTGTCTCTTTCTGAAACCTCTCTTTCTCTATTGGCATCAATTTTTTCTCCAAAACCTTAGTTTTCAATTTGTTCAATTTAAAGCCTGCCACTTGACCAAAATCCTGGATTACTTCTAGGGCCCTCTTAGTGCTGGATATCGACTCCTGTAATGTCATAACGAGATCATCTGCAAAAGATTTAAGTTTGTATTGTTTAACTCCGACCTGAATACCTTGAATCAAATGGTCCCTTCTAATCATGTTTAGCAAAACCTCCAGGACCGAAATGAAAAGCAATGGGGAAATTGGGCAACCTTGTCGTGTCCCTTTCTCTATTTTAAACTCTTCTGTAACCACATTGTTTACTATCAATTTAGCTTTTTGTTCAGAATATATCGCACCTATACCATTTTCAAAGTTTTGTCCAACCCCCATCCCCTGAAGATTTTTCTTCATAAAACTCCAGGAAATGTTGTCAAAGGCTTTCTCCGCATCTACGAAAATCAAGACTGCTTTTGTGTTAATGTTCACCTGCAGCTTTTCCAGAATGTTAATTATATTCCTCGTATTGTCCGATAGATGTCTTCCAGGGAGAAAGCCGGCCTGGTCTTTATGTATCACCTCTGCCAAAACTTTTTTCAGTCTTCTAGCCAATATATCTGCAAAGATTTTATAATCCATGTTAAGTAGGGATATGGGGCGATAGTTCTTAAGTTGTGTCTTTTCAGACTCAGTTTTCGGTATAAGTGTGATATAAGCTTCTTTCCACGTCTCCGGCGCCTTTTCCCCGTCCATAATTTCATTGCAAACCTCCTTTAATGGTTGAATTACCGTATTTTTCGCTCTATAACACGCTCCCAACCATAACACGCACATAGTTTTTAGAGGAGGAAAACAAGAAAAAAAATTCTAAACGAAACAGTGGATGTATGATTTTTGTGGTTCATGCTGTGGCCACAGACATGTGATCTGACGGTGAGTTTGGGGTAGCCCAATGCAAAAATCCTGAGGATCTATGTGGATCCGTGCTTTGTAACCACGTTTTTGCACCACTGCGACCCCAGGCAACAGTGGGTGTGTGATTTATTTGGTACAAGCTGTAGCCATGGACATGCTATGTGATCTGATGGTGAATTTGGGGTGACCCAGTGCAAAAATCTGAGGATCCATGTGGATCCATGCTCTGTAACCACGTGAATGAAGGAACTGTCAGTAATGTATGGTATCTCCAATACAGTGATGAAGGAAGAGGAGGGGGGGCTCACACTTGTCCTAGGCAAAGCAGCCAACTCCTATAGGCCTAGGTGCCTTCACCCCCCCCATTAAATATTTGAGGGAGTCATCCCCCACCCCCATTGTGGTATGTGAGTGGGGCTTACCTGGCTGTCCCCCAATATTTTTTGAAGCTGGAAGAGGGAGGGAGGGAGGGAAGGAAGGAAGAGAGAGGGGGAACTCACATTTGTGCAGCTGCCTTGCCTCGAACCGGAGCAAAAAGAGGAGGAGGAGACTCAGGGACATGAGCCTTGTAAGCTGCTTTGTTTGAATTTACCTGTGAGGTGCTGGGGGAGGGACGGAAGGGGAATGCCCCACCTCTCCAAAAGCCATAGAGCAGGCAGACAGGAGGAAGAGAGGCTGTCTCCCTTTCCCCACCTTGGCTTTTACACGTGCAGCTCTTGCCGGCTTCCGAGCGCTCACCTCTCCAAAAAGCCATAGAGCAGGCAGACAGGAGGAAGAGAGGCTGTCTCCTTTTCCCCACCTTGGCTTTTACACGTGCAGCTCTTGCCGGCTTCCGAGCTGCCTCCCTTCTACCACCTCGCCAAAAAGCCATAGAGCAGGCAGACAGGAGGAAGAGAGGCTGTCTCCCGACACTCAGCTGTTGCTCAGCTGTTGCCGGCTTCTCAGCAAGCCAAGCGGAGGAAGAGAGGCTGCGGAACAGCCAGCAAGAGTGGCTCCTCCTGCCTGCATTCGCTCCATAACACGCAGACACATTTCCCTTTACCTTTTAGGGGGGGGAAACTGAGTGTTATGGTGCGAAAAGTACGGTAAATAGTCTTTCAAAGTTCTGTAATACTTGGAGGTTAATCCATCAGGCCCTGGAGATTTGCCCAGTTGCATATTCTGAATCACGCCTTCCACCTCTTGTTCAGTTATTTTGTAATTCAATAATACTTTGTTTTCTTGAGAAATTTTTTGTAATCCATTAGTTTTCAGAAATTGATCAATTTTCGACTCAATCTGCGGCCCTTGTGTATAGAGTTGTTTAAAATATCTCTGGAAGCAGCTTCTAATCTGTGGATTCTGAATATTCTTTCCATCCACTTCAAGATTGGTAACCGTGTTTAGTTTTTGTCTCTTCTTCAGCTGCCATGCTGAAGCTGTTGCTTTCCACATTTATTAGCTGATTCGAAGGTCTTTTGTCTCATCTGTTTAACTTTCCATTCAATGTGCTGATTTATCATTTTCATATATTGTACTTGATATGACTTAATTTCTCTCAAAATCTCTTGTGATTTTGGTTTAGCTCTAAGTTTTTTCTCTCCTTCTCTTATTTTCTCCAAAATCTTCTCTTTTTTCTCATTTTGGGTTCTCCTTTTTATTGCATTTTGCTGAATCAAAAACCCTCTCATTACGGCTTTGCTTGCGTCCCAGATTGTTCTTTTTTCCACTGTGGTCTTCAGATTTATCTCAAAATAGTCTTTTATAATTTTTTGGGCCTTCTTGGTGATTTCTGGATCTCTAAACAAGGTGTCGTTCATCCTCCATCTGAAGGAACCAGTCAATGTTGGTTTCATTTCCATTTTCACAGGATTATGGTCGGAGCAAGTTTTTGGGCAGATTTCCACTTTTCGGATCTTAGGAGCCATTCCTCTGGTTATCCAGATTTGGTCAATCCTTGTCCAAGTCTTTTGGGCTTCAGAAAAGAATGTCCCCTCTCTACCTAGGGGGTTCTTAGTTCTCCAGATGTCAATTAAGTCCATATTGTCTGTCATTTCAAAAAAAGTTTTCGGTAGTCTTCCGTCTTTTGTCACCACTTGTCTTTGTGACTTATCCATATTTGTCGATACCACTCCATTCATATCTCCAAACATAATGATGTTAAAGTCCATAAAGTCCAACAATGTCTCATGCAGTTTCTTATAAAATTCTGATTTCCCCTCATTTGGTGCATATATCCCTACTATCAAGAATTTCTCACCTTGAAATTGTATTTCAATAGCCACAAATCTTCCTTGGTCATCTTTAAAGACAAATTTAGGTGATAAACTTTCTTTTGCGTAAATCACCACTCCTCTCTTTTTAACTTTGTCTGATGAAATAAATTCTCGTCCTAATCTTTTGTTAATTAATACTTTCCTGTGTGTTCTAGTCACATGGGTTTCTTGCAAACATATCAAGTCCAATTTTTCCTTTTTCAATAGATGAAAGATTCTTTTCCTCTTATCGGGGGAGTTCAAACCTCGAATGTTCCAACTTAGTACCTGCAGAGACATTGTATGGTTATTCTGCTTCTCCTCCGACTGCTCCCAGTGCTTGTTCTTGGTCTGTGGGTGGTATCACTTCTGGTTTGTCCAGTCCCAGTGGTAGCTTTGCTAGGTCCAAAACTCCTGGTTTTAATTTTGGTTCTTTTCCCTCTGCCTCTTTTTGTAGATCTTCCTCGTGATCCTTCAGGAATCTCACTTTATCCTCCTCTGATCTTATCTTCACCTTTTTCCCTCTGTAAGTAAAAGACAGCCCCTGGGGAAATTCCCACCTGAAGATGACACTGTTTCTTCTTAACAAGTTCACCAGGTCTCCGTAGTTGGCTCTGAGGTCCAATAGATATTTTGGGATATCTTTAAAAATTTCTATCCTTGAATCCTCTATTTCCAATGATTTCTGGTAATGTAGGCCCAGTATTTTGTCCCTCTCTTCTTTAGATCTGAGTGTAATCAAACAATCTCTTACCTTGTTCTTTCTTCCCCCTTTATTCCCTTTGCCAAGTCTGAAGGCTGTCACTATCTTGAAATCTTTCTCTGGATCAAGGCCCCAGAATTCTTCAAATTCCTGTGTAAGAAAGTCACTCAGTTTGCCTTCTTCCAATTCCGGTACCGCCCTGATCCTTAAATTAACCTGTTTATCTCTCAATTCAATTAAGGACAGTTGTGCCTTATGGTCTTCTAATTGTTTATTAATTGGCTGTAATTTTCCTTCTACCGCCAGCACCTTTTCTTTAGCTTCGTCGGCAATTTTCCTTGTCAATTTAGATTCCTGCAACAATCGATCAACGGCCTGAGTATTGGAGCTGATAGTTGTAGTATTTAAGTCCATTTTAGCTGACAATTTTTCCAAAGCTCCAAATATTTTGTCTAATGATGCATTTAGTGTCTCTTCAGAGCCCGTACTTTTTGCTCCAGGCTGCCCAGTATCTTCTTTTTCTAGGACAGGAGGCACTACTATTTATTGTCTTCGTTGCTGCAGTCTAGTTTTTATCCTTGAAGGCTGGGGTTTTTCCTGATCCATTACTTTATCTTTAGAATTCAAGGGCACTCACACAGTCAAATTTCTTTTCTGCTGAGAAAGTTTCCAGGCCAGCTGTAATGGAAAATCCCCAGCTATATCCCAGGCCTCCTCTAGGGGAGCACCTTGGCAACAATGTTACTTTCAGGGCAACTTTTTTTTCCAAAAGCAGTCCTGCCCTTTTTAACTTTCACTTTTTCAATAAAAGGCAACAGTTACAAAGAGTCCTTTCCAGGTCAAATGCAGAGTGTTCACAAACAGTTACAAATGTTTATAAACGGTGCAACACTTTCTTACTGTCTCTGGCAGACCAATATCAGGGATTAAGCAGTGGTCTTTTTCCTCACTTTCTTATCCTCAAGTCCAAAATTTCCTTCTCCCCCTCACTCTAAGAGGGAGTTCTTGTATCTGGCACTAAAATTTAACTCCTCTTAGTTCTGCTTCCCCAGCTCTAGCTTCAAAAGTCTTTGCTTTAATCCTGTTTACAAAACCGGAAGACGGACTTCCTTTTTGCGCCTTCCCGCTTCAGTGCCAAATTCAAGTTCGTTGCGTCGATCAAAGGCAAGCCAATCCTTTGATCTCCCGATTCTTAGAAAGTCTTACTCACGGGTTGTAGTTTGAAAGCCGAAATCTCAAAGGAAAAAGGTCAGCGCTCTCCGGCATCAGCTGTGCAGCTTCACTCCGCAGAAGTAGCGATCAACTCTCAGCACCGCGCCACACACCCGTCTCGCTCCGGGACTCTTTGCCGAGTCCCTTCACCAAACGGGGGGGGGTGCAAAAGGTGCCCGCCGAGTCCCACGGTCGCAGGCTTCCCTTGCCTGCGGTTTTCGGAAGGGTCCCCCGCTTCGCTGTAGCAGGGAGACCCGATTTCTGCAGAGCTTCTCCCTCCGACTTATAGGGATTCCGCCATTGCCGATGGCGCCGCCTCCGGAAGTCTAACCTAAATCTTATTTTTAATAACTTCTCTTAACCATTATATTCTTTCCTAACCCCTTAAACTTTTATACCAGAGCCAAGCAGTTTCATTTCATACATCCATCTAGTATTCATCAATTATGTAGGATAATCCTAATAACAAAAAATAAAAAATAAAGATAAAGAAAATCTTCATCCAACGTCCCATCCCCGAGGTCCCGGGTTTGTCAGTCCATTTATCCCATTAAACTGGCACATTAACCTGGTGATCTTATATCCGAGGCTCTTAAATCTCTTCCACGTCCCTTCCACTGTTTTTCTTCATATTTTCTTTTCACTCGTGTGATCTCCAATTTAATAATGCTCCTTCCAACCAAAAGGTCCCTTTTCCACAGTCCAAACTGAGCTCCATGTAGTACTTAAAAGCATGTTTCAAAGCCCCTCCAAACTTTGGAATCCCCATATCTCCAAGCCTCTCACAGTCCACTACCAGACTCGGAAAGTCCATATGTCCCTGCTCAGGGGGGTCAATCCAACCCCCCATTTCCAGTCCAATCCAAACTTCTTCTTTCCGAGTCTGATTTTTTCGAAAGCCAGTTGCCAATTCCAAAGATTCATGTTCCTGCAGGGCCGCAACCTCCGTCTGTGGCTCCATTTCTGACTCCCAAGGTTCAGCAGAATCCTCTTCTTTCTTCTGTTCTAACAAGACACAATCTTGGTATAAATCCTGGGTAAACTCCATACTTTTTTTCTACTGCCTGTCCAAGATTTCCCACAGTCTGCTTAAGGTTCCCAACCAAGTCAGTCATCAAATTCATTCCCTCATGGAATTCTTCCAGTAGAGCATTTGTTTTGAGAAAAGCGCACAACAACATTTCTGAGTACATTGTCCTTCAAGGTCACCATTCAATTCCCACAGGTTATACTGTAACGGCTGGAAAATCCCTAGTTACAGTTTCACTATCTCCCCCTAGAGGGAAAACTTCTGTTACAAATCCAGCCCCAAAGTTTCTTTTACTTTTAGATACTTTGTCAATCGTTGTTATTTTTAAGTTGCAAAAAGAAACAGTGGAATCGCAGCTCCCCCCCCCCCTTCTTTTAACTATCTGTCAAACAGCTTCTGTCCTGGTCAATGAGCTTCAAACGTCAGTCCTGACACCCCGCTCCCTGGGTCAGGAGGGTGGAAAATTACTTTGTTTTAAACTTACTTCTGCAGGATAAAACAGTCCAAAGAAAGCACCCCCTTCTCCTCCTGCTGCCGAAGGGGGGGTTCAGCTATTTTAGATGATGAAATCCACTCCTTTAAAATGATTTTCAAAACTCTAGTTTACTTTGTCTTTGCTTTGTTCAAATTACAAAAAAAGGAAGGTTGACTTCCTGTTAGACCTTCCCGTTTCAGTACCGAATTGTAATGCATTTTTGAGTCCAATTCCTTTCTTTTCCCAGTTCCTTAAATTGTGGTTCGATTTTCCCGAGTTTAGGTACTCACAGTGGTTGTTTTTAGAATCCAAATTGTCCAAGAAGAAGGCAGCGCTCTCCGGCAGCGGCTGTGCGGCTTCACTCCACGGAAATAGCGGTAGACTCTCAGCACCGCGCCACTTCCCCCTCTTCGCTTCGGAGCCCGTTATTGGGCTCCTTTGCGGGTTGGGGGGGGCGCTAAGGGTGCCCGCCGAGTCCCAAGGTCACAGGCTTCATCCACCTGCGATTTCTAAAGGGTCCCCGCTTCGCCGTAGCGGGAAAGACCCGTTTCGCGCAGAGCTTGTCCCTCCGTTTCAGAGGGAGTCCGCCATTGCCGGTGGCGCCACCCCGGAAGTGCTCCCGCCTAGCTGTTGCCTTGGTTCACCACCAGCCAGGCTTCCTCGTTTCCCGAAGTCTGGGGTTCCTCTGCCTCTGCCTGCTGGGTGGCCCCAACCATTCCCTGTGTGCTGGTCCCGGGGGGAGGTTACAGTGAGGTGTGGTCAGAGTCCGGTCCTGGGTCGAGGCTCTGGAGACTGTCCACCCAAGGGCGAAGCGGGGTCCAAAGCGAGGGGCCGGGCAAGGTCGAGAACTCTGGAAGAACAGGTCTGGGTGCTGGCAGAAACAGGTTTCCAACGACGTTGCTCCCGCAACCTGGGACCGGGCTGACTGGCCTTTATCTTCTCTGAGGCCAGGGGCGGTCCCGGCCCACAGGTGACCCGCCTCTCCTGGCCTTAAGGCGAGCACTCGTCCTGAGAGAACCCAGTTCCCTCCGCCTCTCTGCCCTGAGCTTCTGCAGCTCAGGAGAGGCTGGAGGGTTACTGGACCCAGGGGGAGGCTCACCTTCCCCTGACAGGGCTGGGAGAGGCACACCTGTAGGCAATTGGTCCTCAATCACCTCCGGAGCCAGAGTGGATTCATCTGGTGTCTGCTCCTGAGGATCCGGCACAGGTGCAGGCGCTTCAGATTCAAGGCCCTGCCCCGGCTCAGCCGGCCTTGGAGGAGGGGACTCCTGTGCAGGCTGGGATTCCTCCGGTTCAGTCTCTGAATCAGATTCCCAGGCCATCACACCCTGCCAGTTACGACGCTCCGGACACACTCTGGCAAAGTGCCCCGTTTTCTGACAGAAAAAAAGATCTCTTGGCAGCTTGCCAGTCTTTCTTCTCTTTGCCACCCGGCCGTTGAGCTTTCGAACCTTCCTGCGCACGGGCTGAGTCTATTTCCATGGGCTCCGGCTGTTGTTGACCTTCGGAAGCAGCTGCCAGCATTTCAGGAATGTGGTTACCATGGAAACTCCGGCCCTTGCCCTTTTTCCTTTCCCGCAGTCTGGCTTCCTGCCTCAGCCCCACCGCAAGAGCAGCCTTCGTTAACTCACCCATATCCTTTGGACGGGGGGCCCTAGCAAGCTCATCCTTAACTTCGGCGTTCAGTCCAGCCTTAAACAAAGCTTGCACAGGCTCTGATTCCAAATCCCATCCCAGTTTGTGCACAAGCATAGCGAATTCTGACCAGTAACTACGCACCGTAGATTTGCCTTGCTTCAAAGCCAAAAGCTCCTCCTGCGTCTTGTCAATTAAACTTTGATCTGCGTAGATAAAGTCCATCGCTTGCCAAAACTTAGGCAGACTTCGATGCGCTTCATTATTAGAGGCAATTAACGGCCTGACCCAACTTTTAGCCCACCCACCCCCGACAGGAGCCTAATTATGTGAGCAACTTTCTGAGCATCGTTGGCAAACTGAGCTGCTTCAAGCTCCAAAAAATATTTCATCTCCGTCTTAAAATCACAATAAGCCTCCGGATCGCCATTAAACTTTTCCACCCACGCACCTTTGCCCCTCGCTAGTAGCCCACCTGTGGCTCCACCTTGAGCAGCTCTGCATTCCTCCAGACGCGACTGCAGGTCCAGTCCGGCATTCCGCTTACGCAGCTCAGAAAGCTCCTTCTCCATTTTCTGCTTTTAGTTCCTCTCTCTAGCTTTCAGCAGAAGAGTCGAGTCATGCTGTAAGGAGTGGGTGCTGCCAAAGCTAGCAGAGATAACGTTCCAGGCTCACAGCCATTTCTGTTCTGAAGATTTATTTGCACAGACATCTTTAACGCCTGCTTGGCCTTGTCAGTTAATAGCGCAGTTTACTTTACTACTGTTTACTTTGCTAAGGAAGCCAACGACAAACTGTTTGGTGTTGATGGGTCACTATTGGAGAGGTAGCTCAAAGCTTAGGTGGTGTACCCCCAGATTTTTGAAGAAAAATTCAGTGGTGCATCCCGGGGTATCAGCCCACGTGTAGTTCAGATTCTGCAGTTTGATTGCACCCACATGGCAGCAAATGCATCGTGCTCTGTGTCAGAGCTGGCCCACACCTCCTTGCAGGCATGTCTTAAGCTTTAAGACCATGGGCCTCCAACCATTTGGGCCATATGACCAAGTAAGGCAACTGTCCAACTGCAGCAGCCCCATTTCCTTTGTAAAAGACGATGAGGAAACAAAAAGGTGAAGAAATAAGAAAGCACAGATTTTTGAAGAACAATTCAGTGGTGCATCCCGGGGTATCAGCCCATGTGTAGTTCAGAATCTGCAGTTTGATTGCACCCAAATGGCAAAAAATGCAGAGTGCTCTGTCTCGGAGCTGGAAAATCAATAAAAAAAATTGAAAACCCCCCAGAAAGATTGAAAATCTCATTTTCTTTAGGAAAACAAGGAGAACAGGGGATTAACCTCATGATCTGAAAAGGCTGCAAAACAAAGATCATGCATAAATTGTGCCTAAGGAAGGTTCTAAACAGCTGAGGGGTGTAGGTTGGTCCTGCTGCTAGTACCCTTCTGGCTTTTAAGAGCCGCAAAACTGCCGCAACAAACGAGGGTTGTTTAAAAGATAGGGAATATAGAATGCAAAATGGTTGACAATTCAGACTGCCTGCTCTGGTCCAGTCCTGTACTGACAGTACCTTCCCAGAGTATGATATTGTGATGTTTCCTACATCTCAGCCGTTCAAACAGTGGCTTGGGTGGGTGGCACCAGTCGCAGATAAAGTGCCTTTGCCCGTGCAAGTGGGAGTTGGCCCCCTTCACACCTTTTGGACTTGGGAGCTTTCAGTGTGTTAAAAGGTCATTGTCCGCCTAGTCATAGGAGGAAGGATGGAGGGAGTATTAAGGTTCTGCTTGCCCTCTGATGGTCAGATGACTTTCTGTTGAAATTTAGACTTTCATCCCACTTGAAATATACTCAGAGTCGAGAGTGGACTTCATGCTCTTTATTCAGCTCATGGTGGTGAGGAGGGAATGGGAGTCCCCTCAAAGTATCTGCTTTATATACATTATTTACACAATGGGCTGCACGTGATTGGCTAATTCCGGAATTCTCCTGTAGGCCAGTCAGGTTGTGGATTCACTTCTATCTGGAGCTGGATTGGGTGGCTCCTGCCAACCAATCATACTGCTGCATTGTTCTAGAATCATAGAATCATAGAATCATAGAGTTGGAAGAGACCACAAGGGCCATCGAGTCCAACCCCCTGCCAAGCAGGAAACACCATCAGAGCACTCCTGACATATGGTTGTCAAGCCTCTGCTTAAAGACCTCCAAAGTAGGAGACTCCACCACACTCCTTGGCAGCAAATTCCACTGTCGAACAGCTCTTACTGTCAGGAAGTTCTTCCTAATGTTTAGGTGGAATCTTCTTTCTTGTAGTTTGGATCCATTGCTCCGTGTCCGCTTCTCCGGAGCAGCAGAAAACAACCTTTCTCCCTCCTCTATGTGACATCCTTTTCTATATTTGAACATGGCTATCATATCACCCCTTAACCTCCTCTTCTCCAGGCTAAACATGCCCAGCTCCCTTAGCCGTTCCTCATAAGGCATCGTTTCCAGGCCTTTGACCATTTTGGTTGCCCTCCTCTGGACACGTTCCAGTTTGTCAGTGTCCTTCTTGAATTGTGGTGCCCAGAACTGGACACAGTACTCCAGGTGTGGTCTGACCAGAGCAGAATACAGTGGCACTATTACTTCCCTTGATCTAGATGCTATACTCCTATTGATGCAGCCCAGAATTGCATTGGCTTTTTTAGCTGCCGCGTCACACTGTTGGCTCATGTCAAGTTTGTGGTCAACCAAGACTCCTAGATCCTTTTCACATGTACTGCTCTCAAGCCAGGTGTCCCCCATCTTGTATTTGTGCCTCTCATTTTTTTTGCCCAAGTGCAATACTTTACATTTCTCCCTGTTAAAATTCATCTTGTTTATTTTTGCCCAGTTCTCTAATCTGTCAAGGTCGTTTTGAAGTGTGATCCTGTCCTCTGGGGTGTTAGCCACCCCTCCCAGTTTGGTGTCATCTGCAAATTTGATCAGGATGCCCTTGAGTCCATCA
Source organism: Podarcis vaucheri (assembly GCF_965113315.1). Classification (NCBI taxonomy): domain Eukaryota; kingdom Metazoa; phylum Chordata; class Lepidosauria; order Squamata; family Lacertidae; genus Podarcis; species Podarcis vaucheri. The sequence continues at coordinate 236,436 of NC_138757.1, read as the reverse complement.
TCCAAGTCGTTGATAAAGATGTTGAATAAGACCGGGCCCAAGACAGAACCCTGTGGCACCCCACTAGTCACTCTTCTCCAGGATGAGGAGGAACCATTGATGAGCACCCTTTGGGTTCGGTCAGTCAGCCAGTTACAAATCCACTGAGTGGTAGCATAGTCAAGACCGCATTTTACCAGCTTCTTTACAAGAATATCATGGGGCACCTTGTCAAATGCCTTGCTGAAATCAAGGTAGGCTACATCCACTGCGTTCCCTTCATCTACCAGGCTTGTAATTCTGTCAAAAAACGAGATCAGGTTAGTCTGACATGACTTATTTTTCAGAAATCCATGCTGACTATTGGTGATCACAGCATTCCTTTCTAGGTGCTCTAGGACCAATCCGACTGCTGCATTCTGAATCCTATTGTTCTAGGACCAATCAGACTGCTGCATTTTGGAGCCTATTGTTCTAGGACCAATCAGACTGCTGCATTCTGAATCCTATTGTTCTAGGACCAATCAGACTGCTGCAGCTTGGATCCTATTCAACTCAGTACATAACCACAGTTCAAGAAGGACACTGACAAACTGGAACGTGTCCAGAGGAGGGCAACCAAAATGGTCAAAGGCCTGGAAACGATGCCTTATGAGGAACGGCTAAGGGAGCTGGGCATGTTTAGCCTGGAGAAGAGGAGGTTAAGGGGTGATATGATAGCCATGTTCAAATATAGAAAAGGATGTCACATAGAGGAGGGAGAAAGGTTGTTTTCTGCTGCTCCAGAGAAGCGGACACGGAGCAATGGATCCAAACCACAAGAAAGAAGATTCCACCTAAACATTAGGAAGAACTTCCTGACAGTAAGAGCTGTTTGACAGTGGAATTTGCTGCCAAGGAGTGTGGTGGAGTCTCCTACTTTGGAGGTCTTTAAGCAGAGGCTTGACAACCATATGTCAGGAGTGCTCTGATGGTGTTTCCTGCTTGGCAGGGGGTTGGACTCGATGGCCCTTGTGGTCTCTTCCAACTCTATGATTCTATGATTCTATAACACCCCTCCCCTCTAAGTTCCAGTCCTGCCCGGGAGGTTGCATTCATAGTCCTCAAGGTACGCCGGCGGCCTACGTGTGCGTTGCAGCCTGGGGTGTTCCCTGGTCCGGGGTTCAGGTTCTGGCTTGTGTTCCAATGATGCTGGCTGTGATGGGGCCGTTTGGTCTGGCGCAACCGGCTCGCTCAGTCGTGGTTCTGGTTCCGGTGTCCTTTCGGCCTCGCGTGTCCTCTCTGTATTTACTGATTCTGCCTCTCCTGCTGGCCCCTCCTGTTCTATGGGCCTCACTGCCCCACTGTTCCCTTGGGACTCCTCTGACCTGTCCTCCTCCTGGTTTTCTCCCGGGAATCGTCGCCGTATCTGGTCGCAGTGGCGGCGCCAGCATTGCCCCCCATCCGTTAGCACCTCGTACGACACGGGGACAGCGACCCTGGTGACTGTGGCGGGTACCCATGCTTGGCCTGCCCCAAAATTCTTTGCGTACACTGGGTCCTGGGCCACGAAGGTCTGGGGGTTCCTGCCTTCCCCCACCACTACCTCATCCTGAGCTCTATCGGGGTGAAGGCGGTCCAATCTGATTGCAAGGTGCCGACCCATTAGTAGTTCAGCGGGGCTCCGGCCAGTCGTTGAGCTGGGGGTGCTGTGCTGTGCTAGGAGGAATGTGGCAAGGCGGTACTCCCAATCCCCTTGCGTCATGCGGCGGAGGGTGTCCTTGGTGGTCTGCACCATGCGTTCTGCTTGGCCATTGGTGGCAGGGTGGAATGGCGCCAAACGGATGTGGCGGATGGCGTTCTGCGCTGTGAAGGTTTGGAATTCTCCTGACGTAAATGCGGTCCCGTTGTCTGAGACGAGAGTGTCAGGGAGCCCGTGGGTTGCAAACAGCCTGCGTAGTACTCGGGTGGCTGAAAGGGGCCAGCGAAGTCCACATGCAGGTGTGACCATGGTGCTCGGGCGGACTCCCATGACTGGACTGGGGCCCTTGGGGGATCTGGGCGGGATTCTTGGCAGGCCTGGCAGTGTTTGACCCAGGCCTCTATCTCTCCGTCGATCCCCGGCCACCACACATAACTCCTGGCAAGGGCCTTCATTCTCACTACCCCTGGGTGTGTCTCATGTAGGGCTCTGAGGACCCTTTTTCAGAGGGGCTGGGGATCAACGACCCTGCTTCCCCATAACAGGCACCCCTTGTGGGCAGACAGTTCATGTTTGTGGGTTGTGTAGCCGGCGAATTCTGGCCCAGGGCTGCTGCTGGGCCATCCCCTCCACACCCAGTCCAGGACCCGGGAGATGACCCTATCTTTCTTGGAATGGTGTGCAACTTCTTGTGCCTGAATGGGGCGGTTGGGAAGCAGCTCCAGGCTCATAACCTCTTGTGCAGGTGCTTGGTCGGGGGCTGTTTCCGGTAGTGGTAGCCTGCTGAGGGCATCCGCATGACCCATCGCCTTCCCAGGGCGGTGAATCAGTGCATACTGGTAGCTGGCAAGGAAAATTGACCACCTGAGGACGCGAGGAGACAGCACTTGGGGGGGTCTGCTTTTCGGGGGCAAAGAAGCCAAGCAACGGCTTGTGGTCAGTCACCACGGTAATCCAAGAAATCATGGAATTTTTTTACTCCCTTCACGTTTAAGACAAGCAAGTCCTTGACTGCCTGGAATGCGGCCTCCTGGCACTGGCCCCACACCCAAGGAGCCCGCTTGTCCAGGAGTCTGTGTAGGGGCTCCGCTACCGCCGCCTTGTGGGGAAGGAAGGAATGGTAAAAGTTCAATAGTCCCAAGAAGGCCTGAAGTTCAGTCTTGCTCTTGGGCGCTGGGGCATCACAAATGGCCCGTACCTTGTCCCCAGTTGGGTGGACCCCTTCTGCGTCCACCATAAATCCCAGAAAGTCCACCTGAGGCACTCCTAGTAGACATTTTTCCCGCTTCACCTTGAGACCCGCCGTCTGGAAACGCTGCAGAACGGCGCGGAGGCGGTCCTCAAACTCCTCTGGTGTGGGCCCAGCAATCAACACATCATCAAAGAAGGGGGTGACGCCAGGAATCCCTTTAAGGAGAGAGTCCATTAGATTCTGGAATATTCCTGGTGCCACACTGACACCGAATTGCAGCCGCTTTACCCTGAACGCTCCTCTCTGCGTCACAGTCGTCTGTGCCTCTGCTGTGGCCTCGTCTACTGGCAGCTGTTTATATGCTTGGGCCAAGTCCAGCTTGCCAAATTTTTTTGACCCAGCCAGGGTGGCAAGGACATGGCTGACCACTGGCACTGGGTATGCGTGGGCCGTGAGGGCCTTGTTTATGGTACATTTGTAGTCTGCGCAGATGCGGACCGAACCATTAGGCTTGACGGGTGTGAGGATTGGGGTTTCCCAGGGGGCATTAGGCACCGGCTCCAGCACTCCTTGCTCCACGAGCCGGTCCAATTCCTCGTCTATACGAGGTTTCAGGGCAAACGGGACCCAGCGGGCCTTGAGCCTGACAGGTTGTACTGCGGGGTCAAGCTGTAGTGCAATGGGGGGGGGGCGTATACTGTCCCAATTTCCCATCGAAAACCCCCGGAAATTCCTTGCATATGGCGTCCACGTCCACTTGTAAGCTAGTGTGGTTCACCCCGGTGACGGCTAGCCCCAGTGGTCCAAACCATGCCAATCCCAGTAAGCTAATGTAGGGGCCCTTGACCACAAGCAAGTCCAGTTGCCGCGCCCACCCTCGATACTGCACCCTGAAGGTCCCCACCCCCATTGTGGGGACCTTACGTTTCTGGAAGTCCCGGAGGGTGAATGGGGCCGGCCTGAGTTTGGGACCCCCACTAGGACAGTTTCTTTAAGGTCCTTCCCGAGATTATGGATAGAGTTGAACCCGTGTGAAGCTCCATGCGGCACGGGGCCCCCTCTATCTGTACCTCTACATAAATTTTCTCTACGTTGGGGTGGGGCAACTGGTATACCTGGAAGTCTGTGAGCTCTGTCGAGTTGCCTTGGTGCGTTGGGCCCTGGGGCTCTTGGATTGGTCATCTGATGTCTGGCGTCGGGTGGGCCGAGCCCGACACACCCGGGCGATATGTCCCAATTTTCCGCACTGCCTGCACTCTGCGTTGCGGAAACGGCAGGTCCTCCTCTCGTGACTCTCCCCGCAGCTTGCGCAGTTCCCTCCTTCTCGTTGAGGCAGCTGTGGTCTGTGTGCTGCTTGAGTGCGCTGCTGTACTCGGTGCACCTCCTCCCTGTCAGATCCTGAGTCGTCGGTGAGGTCTTCGTGGTGGACCCTCGGTTGGGACGGCAGGCTTGGTTCGTGCCTCTTGCGTCGACCTCTCAGCAGCTTCTGTTGCCAGGGCCTCCTCCAGGGCGACCTGGAACGTTAGGTCCTTCTTAGCGTAGAGGCGTCGTTGCAGCTTCTCATCCTTCAGGCCACTGAAGCATGTTCTCCAATTCTGAGAAGTTGCAGAACCGGGCAGCTTGGCGGAGAGAGGTCACAAACCCAGTTATGGTTTCCCCAGGGGCTTGCCGCTTTGCGTAGAAGGCATTTCGACGAGCCACCACTGAGGGCTACGGCGAAAAGTGCCCCTTCAGCCGTTCCATTATTGTTTTGTATGGAACAGTAGCGACGTCTTCAGGCGCAAGGAGAGCCCGGGCGATTTCAAACGTCTCCTCTCCGCAGACGCTGAAGAATATCGCCCTCTTCTTGGCATCTTCTTCGTCGGTGACCCCTTTGGCTTCTAGGAGGAAGGTGAAACGGGAGGCATACGCTTCCCAGTCTCCGGATGCTGGGTTGAACGGCGAGAAGCTGCTGTTGGTTGCCATTCTGAGTTCCTTGGGTCCCGGACTCTCTGGGATTTATGGTGATGGACAAGGGGGAGGACTGCACAAAGGTCAATTTGTGTTGCCTCCATATTTAAAAGCACCTTTAGGAGTTCCTTGGCACCGCCCAGAGTTCTCCATCTTGGGTCTCCATTTTGTATAGTTAGGCTCACTTTCCTAGGTGTTAAAGTCAAGGATTGATGACCTAATTGAAGGTTAAGGTTGTATTTAAATGTGTCAGTACGTTTGCTATTTAAGGACAAACTCCTCGTCCCCTTCCTCTCTTCAAAGGACTTAACACCGGCTGACGCTGGAGAAGCAGTAACTAGCTTTTGTTGGAGGCTGTACAGCTGGGACGAAAGATCATCTAGTCTTTTGAATATACAGTGCAAGGTTTTGATTATTAAATGGGACTGTTCAAATGTCATATGGTTGGCCGTGCCAAGGGCCAATTCCTCCTTCTGAGGAGAGACTACACTCTTACTATTGGCCACATCGCTTGTTATTTGTGGTATTATTCGCTCTTCGTCTTTAAGTGCAGACGCGCAATCACTCAGAGGGTTAAAACGATTCTGAGTTTCTACCGTGTAGGAACAATCCAGTAGAATACTCCCTTCTTTAAAGTGACATGGTTCAAGCTTTGTTTGCTTTGATCTCGGAAAGGGAACAGGGACTGTCTCCTCAGAATCTCTAAGACGTTTCCCATATCCCATAGTTCAGATATCGAAAAGAGGGGGGATAGTATTTTAACGTCAACTCAGGTGATAAATATTTTATTCAAGCCTACCAGCACTTGCAGTGTGATTATATTTCACTGCCTATTAATATGAAAGTCAGCGTCTTCACCTTCACCCTCACAGGCCGGCTAATGATTTAAAAGTCCACCCGACAGCTCCCGGAGTCCTTTACTGATAAAAGTTGGCCGGAGGAAGGTGAAACGGGAGGCATACGCTTCCCAGTCTCCGGATGCTGGGTTGAACGGCGAGAAGCTGCTGTTGGTTGCCATTCTGAGTTCCTTGTGTCCCGGAGCTGAAGCCTGGATACACGGTGCGAGGCAGCGGTGCGGCAGGTGGCGGTGCTGCGGTGCTGGGTGTGGCGGTCAGCTCAGCGGGATCCCATCCTCGTCGCCAGTGAAATATACTCAGAGTCGAGAGTGGATTTCATGCTCTTTATTCAGCTCATGGTGGTGAGGAGCGAATGGAAGTCCCCTCAAAGTATCTGCTTTATATACATTATTTACACAATGGGCTGCACGTGATTGGCTAATTCCGGAATTCTCCTGTAGGCCAATCAGGTTGTGGATTCACTTCTATCTGGAGCTGGATTGGGTGGCTCCTGCCAACCAATCATACTGCTGCATTGTTCTAGGACCGATCAGACTGCTGCATTCTGAATCCTATTGTTCTAGGACCAATCAGACTGCTGCATTTTGGAGCCTATTGTTCTAGGACCAATCAGACTGCTGCAGTTTGGATCCTATTCAACTCAGTACATAACACCACTTTTTCCCTTTCTAGAGGCAAGGGACCTATTAGGATTATCCGCCTCTGGAGGCTGGTGTATCTAATGGGTTTCCAGGTAACGCTGAGGTTTTTTTCTGTGATATGACTGGCACTCCTATCAAAGCCCTGGCCAGCCTCTGGAACATCTGAATGGCTCAGGCTTTTGACATGATCACTTCTGAGCATCCTCTCCCACTTGACTCCTTGGTATACTGCAGAACTTAGGGAAAGGAAACAAGTTGAAAGATGGAGGAAAGATCTGGCTGCATACAACTGAACAGTGGTGTGGGCTCATCATTAAGCATACATAGTGGTACTGAAGATAGCAGTATACTCAGCTACAAGTGATCGCTAATGAAGAAGAAAGACAGTCCGACTCAAGGAGGTGGTGGAACCAATGGTAGCTATGTGTAAGCACTGTGACTTGTTTGCAAAGCATTTTGAGGATAAAACCACTTGCATCCGCTGGGATCTTGACTCTGCTGTTATAGCAGATGAGTCTCATGGGTGTCCAGAGCACTGTCCAGTCCTGTCGTTTTGGATAATTTTCAGATAGTAAGGCTTGAGGATGTGGACAAGGTGTTTGTATTAGTCAGGGCAACGACTTGTGCTTCGGACCCTTGCCCTTCTTGGCTGATGAAAAGTAGCGGGGGTGGTGGTAATTGACTGGGCCAGGAAGAGTGTTCCTATTTCCATCTGAAATGCAGGACGGCATAACATTCTGATCCAAGTTTCATTCAGAAAACAGTATCCATAATATCAGCAGCAGGCTGCTGCAGTCAAATTGGCCAGTCAGAATGGAAAATCCTATTTTAACAAAACCAATAAAAGAGAGCGGCAATACTATTTTCTTGTTTCCCTTGTTCAACTACAATTCCATAAAACAGTGGATTTGTAGGTTCTCATTAATAAAAAATAAATAAAGGGTGCGAGGGGTGGTTGGGATCGATGTGCCTATACTTCTTAATTCCACCCCTGGGCCTTTTCTATACTGAAAATAGTGTCAATTTGTTCCCCTTCCACTGCTGTAAATATTGCTCCCTTAGAAAATAAGTGATTTATTTGACTGGAACAAAATCCATCTTGTGTCTCCAAGTGGTTTAGGGTTGTATGATCTATGTCTGGATTGGCCCACTTAATGCTATTTATTGCTCTATGAATGATATTAAGATGGATTTCTTAAGTCTGGTGGAATTACTTTTTCTTCTTTTGTGCAATTTTTACTTGCCATAGCAAACAAGACTTTGCCCATGTACCCATATAAAATAACTATTATCGTTCTTTTCCTCTGCATTTTTAAAGCATAAATATTATTGGCTTTGAGGCAACAATGACAGAATGTGCTGACATCAGAAAAATGCCAGCTCCAGCCCAACCAGAAGTAAAATGTATAGGGCATATTGAGAGATGGGTGGCAAAGCTGTGCATATGCTTTGTCCTCCCCAGCAGTATATATTGTGGGAGAGTAGCTAGAGGAAGCAGAGAAAAGCTCCAACCAATATTATTTTTTCTATATTTTTTTTTAATTTTGGAGTTTGCTTGTTTATTTTAAATTCAATTTGTAAAGGTCCCTTTAGAAACGAAAAGATACAAACACAAGTTAAGCACACAGTTTGCTTTTAGTTCAACACTTTCTTCATCCATCAATTTTACCCAAAATCACAAAAGTAATATTACAAAGCTTTCACAGTGCACGTTTACATATTCTGCATATACATCTATTCACTCTTCAAACAATGCATTTCCATTGAATTTGGCTTAAAAAACAACAACACATCAGGCTGGAAATATATAACGTTTTAAACCAATGTGTTTTTCCTCTTAAAAAAAGAAAATATATTACTTGGAGAGAAGCCCATATTGCACTAATTCCCAAACAAGACATGGACATAAGGCAGGTGAAAAATTATAGGCCAATCTCGCTCCTAAATAATGATTACAAATTGTTTGCCAGTATATTGGCCAATAGACTTAAAAATGTATTTGGAGAGGAGATTGGAAAGAACCAAACTGGATTTCTACCTGGTAGACAGATGAAGGACAATGTTAGAAATATAATTGATATGGCGGGCGCCGGGGCGTTTTTCTGACGGCTCGTTGCGCTGAGCGGGGCTGCGGCCGTCGGGGCGGCCGCCTACGGGGCTCACGATTTCCGTCGCAGCGACCGAGATGACGACTTGAAAGAGCTCTACGAGATGGCCAACAAATACCACTTCCTCCACAGCCTGGCCCTCCTGGCTGTGCCCCACTGCCGCTATCCCATGATGGCCGGCAGCATCCTGTCTCTGGCCATGGGGATGTTCTCTGGCGCCCTGTATTACCACGCCGTGACAGGGGACCCGATCCTGACCAAGGCAGCCCCGTATGGTGGTTCCCTCCTCATCCTCGGCTGGATCGCCATGGCCCCTTGACACCCCGTTCTGTCCCCATGTGGCCCCCATCTCCCAACGCCAGGGCAGCCAGCCCTGCCCCTCCCTCCTCCCTTAGGCTAGCCAGAAGGGAGCCCTAGGAGAGGAGAGATTTCCAAATGTCAGAGTGGGATCCCTTGAGGTCTTTAGCCCGCCCCGAATGCGTCTCTATCCTGCATCTTGGAATTCCCCGAATGCCGAATCCCTTTTAAAAAAGCCAAGATCCTTCCCCTCCCCCCAAAAAATTGCAACCAGATTTGAGTTTGCGATGGAGGCTTCGAAATGCAATGTCTGATCGGTGCTTTTCAATTGTTGTTTTTTAACTTAATAAATGATGAGAGTGATTTCACTTTTTAAAAAACCCACGCACCTTTTTTTCCTGTGAATATATTTATTCCGTGGGGGGGGGGGGAGAGAAAGAAATATAATTGATATAATGGAATATCTGGACTCCAGGAGAGACAAACAAGCCGCCCTAATGTTTCTGGATGCTGAAAATTTTTTTGATAATGTGTCTTGGCATTTTATGAAAAGAAATTTAGAATTTATGGATATCGGTGGAAAACGTTTAGATGGTATTTGGGCTATTTATTCGGAACAATATGCTAAATTGATAGTTAATAATAACTTCACAGACAAAATTGAGATAACAAAGGGAACCAGACAGGGGTGCCCGCTATCGCCATTGTTATTTATAACAATACTAGAGGTCCTGTTGAGGAAAATAGAAGCAACAAAAGAAATAAAGGGGATTGGTGTAGGCTCAAAAGAATACAAGTATTAGGCCTTTGCCGACGACGTTGTCTTGAATTTAGAACAACCTATGTCCAGTGCAATAGAAGCTTTGAAAAAGATTGACGAGTATGGGCAATTAGCAGGCTTTAAGCTCAACAAAAATAGGACAAAAATATTAACTAAAAATTTGGACAGTAAAGAAATAGGAGAACTACAACAAAAGACAGGTATGTCGATAGAAAAAAAGGTAAAATACCTAGAGTCTGGCGCACATCTAAGAACATAAACCTCTTTAAAGACAACTATGAAAAGGTGTGGAATGAAGTGAAGAGAGATCAGGAGATATGGACTAGAATGAAATTATCAATGATGGGTAGAATCTCAACTATCAAAATGAACGTGTTACTGAGACTGCTGTTTTGATTTCAGACAATTCCGGTTATCAGTGGAACAAAACAATTTAATGTATGGCAAAGACGATTGTCTAAATTTATCTAGCAGGTTAAAAAGCCAAGAATTGAGTATAAAATATTGACAGATGCAAAAGAAAGAGGCGGTTTTTCCCTGCCAGATCTAAAAATTTACTACGAGGCGGCGTGTTTTTGTTGGTTGAGAGAATGGATAAGGTAAAAGGTAAAGGTACCCCTGCCCGTACAGGCCAGTCTTGACAGACTCTAGGGTTGTGCGCTCATCTCACTCTAGAGGCCGGGAGCCAGCGCTGTCCGCAGACACTTCCGGGTCACGTGGCCAGCGTGACGAAGCTGCTCTGGCGAAGCACCAGAGCAGCACACGGAAACGCCGTTTACCTTCCCGCTGTAAAGCGGTACCTATTTATCTACTTGCACTTAAGGGTGCTTTCGAACTGCTAGGTGGGCAGGAGCTGGGACCGAACGACGGGAGCTCACCCCGACGCGGGGATTCGAACTGCCGACCATGCGATCGGCAAGTCCTAGGCGCTGAGGTTTTACCCACAGCGCCACCCAGGATAACCTTAGATAATTCAGATATATTGGATTTGGAGGGATTTGACAACAGATTCGCGTGGCACGCCTACCTGTGGTCAGAATGGTCAGAATGCACAGAGGGTTTTTGAACCATACTATTAGAAAATCATTGTATGAGGTGTGGAGCAGACATAAAACATTATTGGAATGCAAAACTCCGAGGTGGCTCTCACCTCTGGAGGCTTTTGCAGTCAAAAAAATAAATAAATATGGGAACTGAATGGGCGACATACAAAGACTTGCTGATGGAAGTGATAATAAAACAAAGTTAAAGACATTCGAAGAACTAAGAGGAAAGGTAACCGATTGTTACAAGATGTGTTTAGAGAGGATAATAGAAGAAACGGATTTGGAAGTAACAAATCTAAATTGGAGACAGAATTGCTGGGTAGTAAAATGAAAATACTGTCGAAAATGTATCAGTTACTACTGGAGTGGCACACAAAGGATGAAGAGGTAAAAAGTGTTATGATTAGGTGGGCCCAGGATTTAGGGCACAATATTGATTTTAAAAGGTGGAGAAAACTGTGGACCGAAACAATTAAATTCACAGCATGTGTGTCACTCAAAGAAAATATATTTAAGATGATGTATCGATGGTATATTAGACATGCCAAACTTGCTAAGATGTATAGAAATCAAGACAAAAATTGTTGGAAGTGTAAGGAGAAGGAGGGGAACTTCCTCCATCTGTGGTGGACTTGTTCTAAAGTGAAAGCCTTCTGGGACATAATATACGAGTTAAAAAAGGTTTTGAAATATAATTTTAATAAAAAACCAGAGGCATTTCTATTAGGCTTAATTGGTGAGGAAATACATAAAAGTGATGTAAACATGTTTATGTATGCCACAATGGCTGCAAGGACACTTCTGGCTCAGAAATGGAAGCAGCAGGAACTTCCAACACTGGAAGACTGGCAGCTCAAGAATATGGAGTTCGAAGACATAATCCGGAATCAGCGTGACGAACTGTTTCCAAAGGACTGGAACACATTTATGAAAGAAAATTGTAAACATTTGAAAACGTTTGTAGGCTTGAATTGAAATGTTTTGTAATGTAACTATAAGGAACTGATTTACCGATAATAAGGTGAAATATTATAATTTGACAAAGGGTAAATAAGTGCTTATAGAAATGCGAAGAATATGGAAAGTTATGTGGAAGTCAGAAAGAGGTCGATGCTCTTACATATTAAGTCATAGAATTATGTAACAAAATGTGAATATGATTTAATGGAAAACTCAACAAAAATTACTTTAAAAACATAAAAAGGGAAAATATATTAGGAGTGGCTTTTCTTTTAATAAGTTAATAAATGAACTACTTCATTGGCACAGCATCCGAATGAGGTGTAGTGGTTGTATAGTTCTTGATACCTTTTGTTTCATAGTTATATTTGGGTTGCTGCTTAAAAAAAATGGTTAGCTTTTTGTATCATAAAGTTCACAAAACTGATTCCTAATATACAACTGAAAGCAGAAATGGGGCACTTTTCCCTTTTGCTTTGCTGCAGATATGCATGCTATTTTACCATAGCTCACAGAATGGCGTGATGGCACCTTTTTACTACATATGTGAATTATTAAAAAAACCTGTTACTCGTTGAAATTGTGTCTGGTCAATATATTTCAGCTTCATGTTTTGTTACGCGTTTAATGTTTTTTCTATTTTTAAAAAAGTGCCAGAATTCACGAACACTTCCCTTGTTCTCTAATGGTGCCCACCTGAGAGGTGCTGGATCTGTTCGAGCAAGCTCCAGCTGAGAAAAAGCCCTGGTTCTAACTTGCCTAAGTGGGGAAAGTTGGCATTACTACAGTGAGTGAACAGATGCAAGAAGCAGCATCCTGTATCATATAATGATATCATATAACATTGGACAACATTACTTTTTACCAATATGAAATTCCGTGCAACATACCATCCGCTTGGCCAGAAAAGTCAACAAATGTGTCATTGGCACAGCGTCCAATCGGAAGCGAGGGCGGTGGAGGCGTCTGGTCTTTCTGCTTCTCTTTGGTCTTAAGAAGCGGCCATGGATAGCGACCCAATTCTTATTCTCTTGCTTTTTGACTCTTGAAAAATATGTACATTATTATTTTTTTATATATATATAAAATTTTTTATTGCGTTTCTTTTCATAGGTTCACAGGTTCAGTCACAAAACAACAAGCAAGAAACAGTTTTCAAAAATAAAGAAAAATAGAGAAAAAGATAAAATTAAATATGCTTCAAATCATCTTTCAAGAAGTTACTTTCCATTGGACCTCCTCACATCCTCCCAGCATTGCATTCTTTAATCTAACAATATCAGCAATTTATTACCTTATTTCACCACTTATTATACCTTTGGATTCATTATGTTACCAATTTCAAAAATTTGTAATTTAATTTTAATACTTTTATAATAAACATAATATATTTGTTTCGGATTTATCTCCTTTTTTTTGTCATCACTTACTTTAACATTTACCTAATCAAATTGCGGAAGCATAACGTTTCCTAATCGTGCACAATCTTAACATTCAAACAACTTATAATATTTTTGCAAATAGTCCTTAAATTTTTTCCAGTCCTCCTCAATTGTTTCTTCGCTCAGATCTCGAATTCTGCCGGTCATTTCTGCCAACTCCACATAGTCCATCAACTGCGCCTGCCAGTCCTCCAGTGTGGGTAAATCTTGTGTCTTCCAGTGCTTTGCAATAAGTATTCTTGCTGCTGTGGTTGCATACATAAACAAAGTTCTGTCTTTCTTTGAAACCTTCCGGTCCACCATGCCCAGAAGGAAAGCCTCCGGTTTCTTGGGGAAGGTATATTTAAATACCTTTTTCAATTCGTTATATATCATTTCCCAGAAGGCCTTTACTTTCGGGCAGGTCCACCAGAGGTGAAAGAATGTCCCTTCTGCCTCCTTACATTTCCAACATTTGTTATCAGACAGGTGGTATATTTTAGCCAACTTGACTGGGGTCATGTACCACCGGTATACCATTTTCATAATGTTTTCTTTCAAGGCACTACATGCCGTAAATTTCATACCGGTGTTCCATAACCTTTCCCAGTCTTCAGACATTATGTTATGTCCTACATCCTGTGCCCATTTTATCATAGCAGATTTAACTGTCTCATCCTGTGTATTCCATTTAAGCAGCAAGTTATACATTCTCGAAAGTACCTTAGTTTTTGGTTCTAGCAACTCCGTCTCCAGTTTCGATTTCTCCACCTGGAAACCAACTTTTTTATCCATTTTAAAGACCTCTTGAATTTGAGCGTAATGTAGCCAATCTCGCACCTTATTTTTTAGTTTATCCTGGCTCTGTAGTTTCCAGTTATCTCCAGATCTTTCAATTAATTCCCAATATTTTGGCCAGTAGGCCTCCATATTGGGCCTTTTTTTGAGAACCTTGGCCTCCACCGGTGATAGCCACCTCGGGGTCTTATTTTCTAATAAATCCTTGTACTTCATCCAGACGGCAAAAATTGATTTTCTGACAATATGGTTTTTAAACAATTTATGCACTTTCGCCTTGTCATACCACAAATATGCATGCCAACCAAAAGCGTTATCAAACCCTTCCAGATCTAGGACATCAGTGTTCTCCAACAAGAACCAATCTTTTAACCAGCAGAAGGCTGCAGCTTCGTAATATAGCCTTAAGTCCGGCAGGGCAAACCCCCCTCTTTCCTTTGAATCAGTTAGTATTTTAAATTTTATTCAGGGCTTTTTGCCCTGCCAGACAAACCTAGATATATCCTTCTGCCATCTTCCAAAGCATTCCACTCTGTCCACGACCTGTAGGGTTTGAAACAGAAATAACATCTTCGGCAAAACACACATCTTTATAGCTGCAATTCGACCTGACAAGGTAAGTTTCAATCTTGACCAAATTTCCAAGTCCTTTTTAATTTCCAACCAGCATTTTTCATAATTATCTTTAAATAAATTCAAATTTTTGGTGGACAAAAATACCCCCAGGTATTTCACTTTTTTAACCACACTTAATTCTGTTTCTTTCTGGTACCCCTCCGTCTCTATAGGTGTTAAATTTTTAGTCAAAACCTTGGTTTTTTGTTTGTTTAGCTTAAATCCCGCCACCCGACCAAACTCCGAGATCAGTTCAAGAACTCTTTTTGTGCTAGATTCTGGCTCCTGTAATGTTAAGACTAGGTCATCTGCAAATGCTTTCAGTTTGTACTGTTTCGCTCCGACCACTATACCCTGCACCAACCGGTCCTCCCTAATCATATTCAGCAACACCTCCAGGACGGAAATGAATAAAAGAGGAGATAGAGGGCACCTCTGTCGTGTCCCTTTTTCAATTTTGAGTTCCTCCGACACCACATTGTTCACTATCAGTTTAGCTTTTTGTTCTGAATAGATTGCCTCTATTCCATTTTCAAACCCACGCCCCACACCCATCCCTTCCAAGTTTTTCTTCATAAACATCCAAGAAATGTTGTCAAATGCTTTCTCCGCATCAATAAAGATTAACACCGCCCTTGTGTTCCTGATCCGTAAAAGTTCCAATATATCGATAATGTTCCTAGTGTTATCAGACATGTGTCTACCAGGAAGAAAGCCTGCTTGGTCCTTATGAATTACTTCATTTAGTACTTTTTTAAGTCTACTTGCTAAAATATCTGCAAATATTTTGTAATCCACATTCAGGAGTGAGATGGGACGGTAATTCTTAAGCTGGGTCTTTTCCAGTTCTGACTTGGGTATCAATGTGATGAATGCTTCCTTCCACGTTTCCGGTGCTCTCTTCCCCTCCATAATCTGATTGCAAACCTCCAACAATGGTTGTATCAGGAAATCCTTCAAAGTCCTATAATATTTGGAGGTGAGTCCGTCTGGGCCTGGAGATTTGCCAAGTTGCATGTTCTGAATGGCACCTTCAATTTCCTGTTGAGTTATTTTACAGTTTAGAGTTGATCTTTTATCTTGACTTATTTTAGATAATCCATTTGTCTTTAAAAATTGGTCTATTTCCAGCTCTTTCTGAGGCCCCTGTGCATAAAGATCTTTAAAATATCTGTGGAAGCACTTCCTTATTTCTTCTGGTTTCTGAACTGTTCTGCCTTGAATCTCTAAGTTTGTAACCGTATTTAGCTTTTGCCTTTTTTTCAGCTGCCAGGCTAGCAGCTTTCCACATTTATTTGCTGATTCAAACGATCTCTGCTTCATTTGTTTAATTTTCCATTCTATCTCTTGATTGATCAATTTCGAATATTGTGCCTGATGGAATTTAATTTCTCTCAGCACCTCCTTTGACTTTGGTTTAGTTCTCAGCTTTTTCTCTCCTTCGCTTATTTTCTCTAGGATCTTCTCCTTTTTTCCATTCCAAAATTTTCTCTTTATTGTGTTCTGTTGTATCAGAAACCCTCTCATAACTGCTTTACTTGCGTCCCAGATTATTCTTTTTTCGACCGTAGTGTTCAAATTTATTTCAAAATAGTCCTTTAGTGTTTTTTGGGCCTTCTTAACAATCTCTTGATCTCTTAACAAGGTGTCATTCATTCTCCATCTGAAGGATCCGGTTGGGGTAAGTCTCAGTTCCATTTTCAAAGCATTATGGTCGGAGCAGGTTTTTGGGCAGATTTCCACCTTTCTTGTTTTAGGTGCCAGCCCTCTAGATATCCAAATTTGGTCGATTCGTGTCCATGACAAATGGGCCTCAGAAAAGAAGGTTCCTTCTTTACCCAAGGGGTTCTTTGTCCTCCATATATCAATCAAGTCCATATTGTCTGTCATTTCAAAAAACGTTTTAGGGAGTCTGCCGTCTGTTGTTAAATTTTGATTTTGGGATTTGTCCATGTTTGTTGACACCACCCCATTCATATCTCCCATCACAATAATGTTAGAATAGTCCAAATAGTCCAGCATTGTCTCATGCAGCTTCTTGTAAAATTCTGATTTCCCGTCATTCGGCGCATAAATTCCTAATATCAAGATTTTCTCACCTTGTGTCTGAATTTCAATTGCCAGAATTCTTCCATAGTCGTCCTTAAATAAGAATTTTGGTGACAGGTTCTCCTTTGCGTAGATTACCACACCTCTTTTTTTAACTTTGTCCGATGATATAAATTCTTGGCCTAGTCTTTTATTAGTTAATATTCTCCTATGGAGCCTAGTCACGTGTGTTTCTTGAAGGCATATTACGTCCAATTGTTCTTTTTTTAGGATGTGAAATATCCTCCTTCTTTTTTCGGGTGAGTTCGCGCCATTTATATTCCAACTAAGTAGCTGCAGAGACATCTTGTTCTATTTATGTGGCTCTTAAAGTGGGGTGTCTTCCTTTTCCTCAGGTCCCGAGGGTATAGGCGCTGGCCCGCCTCCTGGCAGTTCTGGTGTAGGTAAAGGTGGTGGCCAAGTGGCTCCTTTTTGAAGATCTTCCCCGTGGTCGTGAAGAAACCTTTGATTGTCTTCAGGTGTTCTAATTCTTACCTTCTTTTCTTTATAAGTGAAAGATAGTCCTTGTGGGAACTCCCACCTGTAGGGTATTGCGTTGTGTCTCAGCAGTTTTGCCAGTTCTGTGTAGGTGGCTCTAAGGTCCAATAGCTGTCTCGGGATATCTCTGTAGATTTCCACCCTTTTGTCTTGTATTTCAATTGCTTTTTTAAAATGAAGGCCTAGGATCTTATCTCTCTCTTCCTTTGATCTTAGAGTTATCAGACAGTCTCTAGATCTGTCCTTCCTTACCAATCTTCCCAGTCTAAAAGCCGACACAATCTTGAAGTCTGTATCTTCCTCTATGCCCCAGAACTTGGAAAATTCTTGTGTCAAATATCCAATCAGGTCTCCTTGCTCAAGTTCTGGGATGCCTCTCAATTTGACGTTGGTCTCGCGGTTTTTCAATTCCACCATTGACAGGTAAGCTTGTTGTTCACTCACCTGTTTGTGCAGAGGCTTAACTTCTCCTTTTATCTCCTCGACCTCCTTCTGTAAAACTCCCACTTTCTGAATGGCTTCCCCAGCTAATTCACGATTTTCAGCTGTTGCTCCTTGCAGATTCCCTATTGCTTGTGTGTGCTGGGAAACTTGTTCAGTCAATTTTTGAATTGAGGATGTCGCCTTATCTATTTTCAAAGACTGGTCGTCCACCTTTTGATTTAACTTTGACAATTGCTCCAGTATTTGTTTCAAAACTGCATCTGATCCACCTGTTGCCATATCTTCCTCAGTGGACTTCTCGGTTGTTTCAGCTTCCACCTTTTGTGCCACCAGCACAGTTGGAACCGACGATCGGCGTCCTTGGGTCAAAGTTGTTTGTACAAGTTGAGCTGGTTTTTTTTCCTTTTCTTTTTCCTTAGCCTCTTTAGTTTCCTTGGCTTTAGACGCTCTTGTTCTCCCTGCACCACTCATTACACATCTGTCAGTGTTCAAGGTCAGATTGTCTACTGTTCCATGGGAAAGACAGATCCAGTTATAAACAGCCAGTGAAAAAAAAGTCAAAACAAAAATCAGTTCCCAGGTTTTTATAATCCCAAAGCCCTGTAGGGGGAGTGCCACCAAGTTTCAAAGACAAAGAAGGAAGTTTTCCGCCATTAAAGTTCCAGTTTCACTCAGTTCAGAAAATCCAAAAGTCCCTTCACAGACCAAAAGTCCCCCAGAGCACTTTTAAAAGTTCAACAAAGCTTCATAAAAGGTGCCTGTAACAATATCACATCCAGCCTTTTCTGCTCAAAAGTATCATTTAGTCCCAATAGGTTTCAGTAACTGTATCCGCAGTTTAACAAAGTATCTCCTCCCCGGCAGCCCGACGATCTGGCTCTTTGAAATTTATAGTCCCAAAAAAGATAGGAGGAAAGTCCCAATTTAATACTTAAAGTCCCTTTTATTCAATAACCATCTCTGTTTTCTGTCTAGAAAATAACAACTCCGAAAGCGCACGGGAGCTAAAACTTCCACAGTCTCTTTTTAAGCGCTTTCCGCTTCTTGAGTCTTTGCTTTGATCTTGCCAGCAATGCCGGGAGGCGGACTTCCCTTTTTTCGTCTCCCGGTTTCAATCAAATTCAACAAATTGTTTGCAAATTTTTAGCCCCTTACTCACGGGTATGTTGCTTGCAGCTTGATGTTGGTTTTTAGGAAGAAAGGTCAGCGCTCATCTGCAACAGCCGCGCGGCTTCACATCTGCGGAAAGAGCGATGAACTCACAGCACCGCTCCCCCTCTCTCACTCCGGATCTCCTTACGGGGTCCCTTCTGTGATTTTGGGGTAGCTTCTGGTGCCCGCCGAGTCCCACGGCCACGGGCTCACTCTACCCGTGGTTTCTCTTAATGGGTCACCGCTATGCCGCAGCGTGTGACCCTTTTCCGCGGAGCCCCTCTTCAGAGAACGAAGAGGACCGCCATTACAGTTTCGCGCCGCCTCCGGAAGTGAAAAATATGTACATTAGGGGGGAAAGTATCAATTTCTTTTCTGCTGCTGCTGTTGCCCAGGACTGACCTGCTGATAGCCTGAAGGGCCCTGCCCTGCTTCTCTTTACCTGGGTTGTGGTGGGGCCTGACAGGCTCAGTAAAGGACTGCTGCTCGACAACTCTGACCCCCCCCCCACATCATTCCTGTATACTTCTACCCCTGTACAATCAACAATCTTCCTCAAGACAATTTCATCCTCTTTATATTAATTTGGGGTCAGTCAAGCAAATCTTTCAAACATCACCACCACCATCTAATTGGGGTTTGTGTGACCCCAGCATCAGACTGGTAAAGCAGTTTCTACTTAAATAAAAGTAAAATTATCACACAATATCTTGAAAGGGAAAGGTACCTGCATCCTTTTCAGATCCAAATAATAAAGCTGCATATGGTGTCATACAAAGGACCCCAAATCAAAAGGTTAGTTAAAGAGCCATTGAGAGGCGGGAGACAAACCATATAGAGAGTCTTGCTGTTTGTATTATTAGCTGCTTGTGTGCTTGTTCATGGCAGTCATGTTTTCAAGATGCTCTTCAATCTGACAGATAGAAACGTTATTTTAAAAACAAATTTAAAAGGTGGGCATTCGATCCATTTTCACTATGAAGTCTCCCAATTTTTGCCTTCAACCATCCTCTAAAATTGAAACGCTCTCAACAGCTTCACTAAGAGTTGACATCCTTGTGTGTGACATCTCGTTACACTGGCAGTTTCTTGAACATCCAGCAAGAATAGAAAAGAACTCAGCTTATGTTGACACAAAACAGCATGATGAATTGTGACACACAAACACACACACATCTGTATCCCCCCCCCCCACTATGTATTATTTTTCCCTGTGGTGGAATAATTACAATTCTTCTACCTGCACCAGGAATGGAGAATCTTTGGTCCTCTGGAGGCCAGTCCCCATCATCCTTGACCACTGGCCATGCTGCCTAGGGAAGATTGGGGATATTGTTAATACATGCTTTCTATTCAAAGTTCCTGTTTAATGGCTAAAATTTGCCAGTTTTCAAGAATTCCACAGCAGGAAAGTTAGCAAGGAAGGGAGCAAACTAATATATTTCTCCTTAAACAAGAAAACATTAAAATAAAAAGGAGTACTCATTAGCATGGCACGGTACAGAGCCAACAATATTCCCATTATTGCTTATTATTACTATTACCAAGACTCTTTTCAAAAATAGATTAGAGGTTTGGAAGAAACTCAGCTGACAAAGGAATTGTGAGAAGCAGAAAACTCCATCATTGTACCCATTATTTGCTTTAAAGGAAAACTAAGCACCTCTAAGTAATCATCAGGTATACTTTATTCATCAGCACTAATTATATATGAAGCATCCAAGTATGAAACTAAGGCATTAATAATGGAAAAACTAACTCTAAGAGAATGGTTTTCAGGACTTTTTTTTGCCTCAGCCCAAATTTCATAGAATCATAGAATCATAGAATCATAGAGTTGGAAGAGACCACAAGGGCCATCGAGTCCAACCCCCTGCCAAGCAGGAAACACCATCAGAGCACTCCTGACATATGGTTGTCAAGCCTCTGCTTAAAGACCTCCAAAGTAGGAGACTCCACCACACTCCTTGGCAGCAAATTCCACTGTCGAACAGCTCTTACTGTCAGGAAGTTCTTCCGAATGTTTAGGTGGAATCTTCTTTCTTGTAGTTTGGATCCATTGCTCCGTGTCCGCTTCTCTGGAGCAGCAGAAAACAACCTTTCTCCCTCCTCTATGTGACATCCTTTTATATATTTGAACATGGCTATCATATCACCCCTTAACCTCCTCTTCTCCAGGCTAAACATGCCCAGCTCCCTTAGCCGTTCCTCATAAGGCATCGTTTCCAGGCCTTTGACCATTTTGGTTGCCCTCCTCTGGACACGTTCCAGTTTGTCAGTGTCCTTCTTGAATTGTGGTGCCCAGAACTGGACACAGTACTCCAGGTGTGGTCTGACCAGAGCAGAATACAGTGGCACTATTACTTCCCTTGATCTAGATGCTATACTCCTATTGATGCAGCCCAGAATTGCATTGGCTTTTTTAGCTGCCGCGTCACACTGTTGGCTCATGTCAAGTTTGTGGTCAACCAAGACTCCTAGATCCTTTTCACATGTACTGCTCTCAAGCCAGGTGTCACCCATCTTGTATTTGTGCCTCTCATTTTTTTTGCCCAAGTGCAATACTTTACATTTCTCCCTGTTAAAATTCATCTTGTTTATTTTTGCCCAGTTCTCTAATCTGTCAAGGTCGTTTTGAAGTGTGATCCTGTCCTCTGGGGTGTTAGCCACCCCTCCCAGTTTGGTGTCATCTGCAAATTTGATCAGGATGCCCTTGAGTCCATCATCCAAGTCGTTGATAAAGATGTTGAATAAGACCGGGCCCAAGACAGAACCCTGTGGCACCCCACTAGTCACTCTTCTCCAGGATGAAGAGGAACCATTGATGAGCACCCTTTGGGTTCGGTCAGTCAGCCAGTTACAAATCCACTGAGTGGTAGCATAGTCAAGACCGCATTTTACCAGCTTCTTTACAAGAATATCATGGGGCACCTTGTCAAATGCCTTGCTGAAATCAAGGTAGGCTACATCCACTGCGTTCCCTTCATCTACCAGGCTTGTAATTCTGTCAAAAAACGAGATCAGGTTAGTCTGACATGACTTATTTTTCAGAAATCCATGCTGACTATTGGTGATCACAGCATTCCTTTCTAGGTGCTCACAGACTGTTTGCTTAATGATCTGTTCCAGAATCTTCCCTGGTATTGATGTCAGACTGACTGGGTCCTCTCTTTTCCCCTTTTTGAAAATAGGGACAACATTTGCCCTCCTCCAGTCTGCCGGGACTTCGCCTCTTCTCCAGGAATTCTCAAAGATGACTGCCAGTGGTTCTGAGATCACATCTGCCAGTTCTTTTAATACTCTTGGATGCAGTTCATCTGGCCCTGGAGACTTGAATACATCTAAACTAGCCAAATATTCTTGTACTATCTCCTTAGTTATTCTGGGCTGTGTTTCCTTTGCTGAATCATTTGCTCCAAATTCTTCAGGTCGGGCATTGTTTTCTTTATCGGAGAAGACTGAGGCAAAGAAGGCATTGAGGAGTTCAGCCCTTTCTGTGTCCCCTGTTTGCATTTCACCATCTTCTCCTCTGAGTGACCCCACTGTTTCTTTGTTCTTCCTTTTGCTACGAACATACCCATAAAAGCCTTTTTTGTTGCTTTTAACCTCTCTAGCAAGCCTGAGTTCATTCTGTGCTTTAGCTTTTCTGACTTTGTGTCTACACGTGCTGGCTATTTGTTTGAATTCCTCTTTGGTGGTTTCCCCCCTTTTCCATTTTTTGTACACATCCTTTTTTAATCTTAATTCAGTTAAAAGTTCTTTAGATAGCCACCCTGGCTTCTTTAGGCACCTTCCACGTTTCCAAATTTGCCTAAGTCTGCAGCCCAACAAATTCTCAGGATCGTTTTACAAACATTTACCTTTACTGCACACTGTTTATGGTTTCTTGCTCCAGTCCTTCCCACTGTAGCCCTCACAGGAGAGGATCCTCTCGGTGTTTATTGTGGGCTTTATCCTGCTGCATGGGTCCTCCTACCACCTCAAGAGAGCTCAGCTATCAGAAGGCAGAAGAGGCGCATTTCCCAGATACACTCAGTAGAGGACCAGACCTCCTTGGACAGAGACCTTTTCCATGGCACAGGAGCGTCCTGGAGAAAGCCTATTTGCACAGACATCTTTAACGCCTGCTTGGCCTTGTCAGTTAATAGCGCAGTTTACTTTGCTACTGTTTACTTTGCTAAGGAAGCCTCCTACTTGAAGAACTATGCCAAGGAAGCCAACGACAAACTGTTTGGTGTTGATGGGTCACTATTGGAGAGGTAGCTCAAAGCTTAGGTGGTGTACCCCCAGATTTTTGAAGAAAAATTCAGTGGTGCATCCCGGGGTATCAGCCCACGTGTAGTTCAGATTCTGCAGTTTGATTGCACCCACATGGCAGCAAATGCATCGTGCTCTGTGTCAGAGCTGGCCCACACCTCCTTGCAGGCATGTCTTAAGCTTTAAGACCATGGGCCTCCAACCATTTGGGCCATATGACCAAGTAAGGCAACTGTCCAACTGCAGCAGCCCCATTTCCTTTGTAAAAGACGATGAGGAAACAAAAAGGTGAAGAAATAAGAAAGCACAGATTTTTGAAGAACAATTCAGTGGTGCATCCCGGGGTATCAGCCCATGTGTAGTTCAGAATCTGCAGTTTGATTGCACCCAAATGGCAAAAAATGCAGAGTGCTCTGTCTCGGAGCTGGAAAATCAATAAAAAAAATTGAAAACCCCCCAGAAAGATTGAAAATCTCATTTTCTTTAGGAAAACAAGGAGAACAGGGGATTAACCTCATGCTCTGAAAAGGCTGCAAAACAAAGATCATGCATAAATTGTGCCTAAGGAAGGTTCTAAACAGCTGAGGGGTGTAGGTTGGTCCTGCTGCTAGTACCCGTCTGGCTTTTAAGAGCCGCAAAACTGCCGCAACAAACGAGGGTTGTTTAAAAGATAGGGAATATAGAATGCAAAATGGTTGACAATTCAGACTGCCTGCTCTGGTCCAGTCCTGTACTGACAGTACCTTCCCAGAGTATGATATTGTGATGTTTCCTTTGGAGGTCTTTAAGCAGAGGCTTGACAACCATATGTCAGGAGTGCTCTGATGGTGTTTCCTGCTTGGCAGGGGGTTGGACTCGATGGCCCTTGTGGTCTCTTCCCATTCTATGATTCTATGATTCTATGATCTCAGCCGTTCAAACAGTGGCTTGGGTGGGTGGCACCAGTCGCAGATAAAGTGCCTTTGCCCGTGCAAGTGGGAGTTGGCCCCCTTCACACCTTTTGGACTTGGGAGCTTTCAGTGTGTTAAAAGGTCATTGTCCGCCTAGTCATAGGAGGCGATAGCAGTGGGGCAGCTACAAGAATTCTTGGAAAACACAGATGATTTAAATCCATGCCCATCTGGGTTCAATCCTGGCCGAAGAACTGAGTCAGTCTTGGTCGCCCTGATGGATGACCTTTGCAGACAGCTGCCTATGAAAATCTAAGGGTTATGAGAATCGGAGGCAGTGTATCTTTACTTAGTTGCTTCCATTTTAAGGGGGGAAGAGAAGCATGCATGTGTGAAAAACAATGTTGTCCAATGAAATTTGATATTGTGTCACACCAGGCCCACAGATGTTTGAAGAAAAATTCAGTGGTGCATCCCACGGTATCAGCCCATGTCCCCCAAGACGGCATGAGCACAACATGGGGTGTGCTGAAATTGCATGACCCCAGGGAATATTTTTTTTTGGGGGGGGGGCGCTTCAACATTTTGGGGGCCCTCAGCCCATGTCCCCCTAGACGGCATGAGCACAACATGGGGTGTGCTGAAATTGCATGACCCCAGGTAATTTTGGGGGGGCGCTTCAACATTTTGGGACCCCTCAGCCAATGTCCCCCTAGATGGCACAAGAACACCATGTGGTGTGCTGAAATTGCATGACATGACCCTAGGGAATTTTGAGGGGGACCCTTCAACATTTTGGGGGCCCTCAGCCCATGTCCCCTTAGATGGCATGTGCTGACATCACACTGCTCCAGGGCATTTTGAGGGGGGCACCCCCTTGAAAATTTGGAGTCCTTGGCCTCCCCATCCTGTATATGTCACAAGCACACCATGGGGGTGTGCTGACATTGTGTGATCCCAGGGATTTTTGAGGGGGCCCACGCCTATTGAAAATTTTGGGAGTACCTTGACCCCCTAGATATCTCAAGCACACCATAGGGAGTGTTAAAGTCTCACTGTCCCAGGGAATTTTGAAGGGGCCCACCCCTTCTTTAAAATTTCGGGGGTCCTCAGTCCTTTGCCACTATAGGCTGTGCAGTCATGCCACAGGGTGTGCTGATGTCAGGCCTCTGGATTTCCCTCTTGCATAGATGCTGTATTGGGTCCCTGGACAGCAGGTGGAGGATATCTGCAGGATTAGGAGCAACTGAGGAAAGACACAGTTGTTGAAAATTAGGCTTCGGGGTACTTATAGAGGAGAAGGAACTTGACTGGGAGTGGGATTTGTGGGGCTGGCAGGGTGAGGTTTGGGGCTGGGGCTGGGGCTGGGGCTGGGGCTGGGGCTGCAGCAAGAAACTGCTAGGGTGTTTTCCTTGGGGGAACAGTTTGCGATAGAACACTGGGGAAAGAGTTTGTGGTGTAAAAATCCTTTTTAAAAAAAGTTTGTATTTATTGATTGATACTTGTGCTAAGACAGACAGAAATAATATTCATTATAAATATATATTTTATAATATACTGAGTTAAAACAGCTACTTAAGCTAAGAAAGAGCAGAAAGAAAGTCAGAAGGAAGAAAATACAAGAAAAAGAGAAAACAAAAGTAGAAGACAAAGGGAAAGAAAGAAAACAACTAAAGGGAGAGACTAGAATAAAAGGACTTCTGGGTCTCAGTAGCTACGTATGATACTGGTTTATAGAAAATAGAATGTTAAAGAGAGTATTTTTTTTCAATCTTCAAATTCAGATACTGCAAGTTCATTTTCTCTTTCACACAAAAGGTCCATAGGAAACTTCCAATCCTTAACAAATGCTAGTAACGATTTTTCTCTAATTAAACATGTTAGCTTAGCCATCTAAGGCAATGTGGGGTAAAACTCCTGTGGTTGTAGATATTTTTATTTTATTTTTTGCAGCAAGGGAAGGGCTGGGAGCAAGGTCATTGAGGCTTCTCCCAGTCCATGAAATTCAGAAGCATTATAAACAAACATTACAATTCAACTTTAGCTTAAACACATTACTACTTTCATCTCGGGTTTCCCCCACCTTAAAAAAGAAAGAAAAAATGCTTTCAGACTACCCAAAAAGGATTAGCAATGAGATTGTAAACTTGAGGACGGGAACTATCTTTTTTGTTTGTGTGTGGGGAAAATTTTTTACTTAGACATAATATTTGTACCTACTTAACATTTGGTTTATCAGTTTTCCTACTACATAAAGACCAAATATTAATACAACTTTTATAGTAGCAAAAAGCAAAGGCAGCTTTGCATAGCCTATTGCGTTTAGGCGTTATTCAAGCTTAAGCTTTAGGCCCGGACCAAAAATTTCAAAGCCAATGTTTCCAAAAGATTGTGCTGTTTTAATATTAAGTGTGAAAACATTTAAACAATCGTCACTTACAGTTCCCATAGTTGTTTGCTAATAGTAATGGAGAATCTGTGACTCTTTTGGATGCTATTGGGACTCTAGCTGGAAGAGAAGCTGGAAAAGGAATAGCTGGGGAAAGACACAGCTGTTGATAATGAGGCTTCAGCGTTCTTAGAGGAGAAAGGGGCGAGGCAGAAAGGCTTTTGATTTTCTTTCACCCATAGAAGCCCAGCTAATACATTTATATACATTAGAAAATTTCAGTACTTCCTAATCCATGAAATTCAGAAGCTTTATAACGAAACATCGCAGTACACCTTTAGCTTAAACACATCCCTGCTTTTCTCTCTGGTACTGAATGTGGGAAACACCCTATGTGCTTTACAGGCATTTCACACAACCTTGCCATTACTTGATAAGTGTAATTGCGTGTCAAGGTCCCCAAGCCACCCCTCAAATAACTCACAACACACACATAATTTTTCTTTAAGGTTTTTGGCATAATTTTGGCCACAACTTTATTAACATACATGATTGTTAGTGGTTGCTTAGGCATTGGTTAAGACTATCTGTCGTCGTCCCCCCCGCCCCCCGCCTGGGGACAGAACTTACTTCCGGATTCCACCGAAAGCCAGTAAGGGAAAACAATATTGGGGAGAAATGGAGCTGAGCGACAGGCCCTCACTTCTCCCCGCATGCTCCCTAGGGCTTGCCGGTCCTAGCCCCATTCCAGGGATTCGGACAAAAACATGGCAAGCCCCTGGGTTCCTTTAACGGAATTCCCTTTCCGCAGCAGCGTTGGAGGGGCAGGCCCAGCCAGTCCTTGCCCCTCTTCCAACCAATTTGATAACCAATGCCTAACCACAACTTACAAGTTGTGACAATTTGCAGTAGGCAAAAAACAAATCAGCCAGATGGACAAAATTCCTACCAGTCCCCTGCCACAGCAGCAGATGACCCCATGACAGGCATAGCAAGGTCAACGCAGAAAACCCTTAAATTTAGGGCGGGCGGGAAAGAGAAAGTTTCCAAGCTGCGTGCACAGAATATAAAGCATTAGATCCCTCCCACCAAATTGCAACACATAAATTGCCCCAGCAACTCAACCAACTAATCATTGCCACAGGCCAACTTTCCAATCCTGCCTGGCAACCAAGGGGGGGGGTGGCCTGATAGACCCCACCGCAACCAGTGCTCTCCATTAAGGAGAACACTCTTTGTCACATGAAAGTGGTGGGGCGTGGGTGAGAAGGCAAAACCTGTTTACATCCCAGGGGAAAGATGTAGCCTCTTCGGCTGTGTCTGTCTTTCCAACCAGGGAAATGTTAATGCAATTTGGACTGTAAACAGAGTCAGGTACAGCTGTCCCCATGATCATAGCTGGAAGAAAATTACATCTGTGTCCACAGAAATGCCTGCCAGTGTTTCAGTTCATGCTTACATGCCCACATGTGATTTCAGCTGAAGTCTGCTTATGTGCTAGGGAAATCAAGCAGGCAAACATTTGGCAGCAACTCGCCATGCACTCGTAATGTACAGTACTTCCAGTCTGTAGGATGGTTCAGTTAAGAGAGATGTGATGTTTCGTTTCTCTGTGCCAAGTAACTGCAGCATCACAAGCAAGTTCCCCAGAGGTTGCAAAACTTGACACAAAGATTCCATAAGCCCCTCTGCTTCTCAAAAGGCTAAACTGTGCTCTCGCCTCTTTTTTTTGCTCATTGTTAGTGCCCTCGCGTATGCATCTTGCTTTGTTGGGTTGCCAGGCTCCATAGAATCCTAGAGTTGGAAGAGACCACAAGGGCCATCGAGTCCAACCCCCTGCCAAGCAGGAAACACCATCAGAGCACTCCTGACATATGGTTGTCAAGCCTCTGCTTAAAGACCTCCAAAGGAGGAGACTCCACCACACTCCTGGGCAGCAAATTCCACTGTCAAACAGCTCTTACTGTCAGGAAGTTCTTCCTAATTGTTATGGTAAAATCTGGGTGCGAGGCTGCTCTGCCACCCAGCTCGCCGGACTAAGTCCGCAGGTCCCTGCGGAGGAAAATGAGCTCAGCCGGAGACAGGAGCAAACTGCAGAAGATCCAAGTTTATTGAGCAACAGGTTCAAGGCGAGATTGAACAGCGAGAAAGGGGTGACATGAACTTTTGAAACTTCCCTCCATGTCCCAGAATACAGTGCAAAATACATCCCAGTTACATCATGAATACATTAAGAAGAGGTTGGGTTACACAGAATTAACATATGGAGGAGGGAGGGGGGAATATGCAGAGCTGGAGATATGCGCAGATAAGCACATCCTGAGTACCGGTGATGAGAAGACAATGGTCCATGTATGCATAGCCTGCCACCTGGCATTGCCCGGAGGAAAGGCTTGGCAGAGTGATTTGACAGGATTAGGGTCTTGACACCTTGCTTGAGGGATTATGGAGGACAGGGGAGGTGTCATGGAGTCCTAGAGAAATTGAGCAAATTGGCACGTTGATTTTCTATGAATTTTATAGATTTTAGTCCCTTTTGACATTGACAGTTGGAAATAAATGGATATATTGTAGCGAAGAAGAAGGTGAAGAAGACACGCCCCCCCTTCCGTATCATAATGTTTAGGTGGAATCTTCTTTCTTGTAGTTTGGATCCATTGCTCCGTGTCCGCTTCTCTGGAGCAGCAGAAAACAACCTTTCTCCCTCCTCTATGTGACATCCTTTTGTATATTTGAACATGGCTATCATATCACCCCTTAACCTCCTCTTCTCCAGGCTAAACATGCCCAGCTCCCTTAGTCGTTCCTCATAAGGCATCGTTTCCAGGCCTTTGACCATTTTGGTTGCCCTCCTCTGGACACGTTCCAGTTTGTCAGTGTCCTTCTTGAATTGTGGTGCCCAGAACTGGACACAGTACTCCAGGTGAGGTCTGACCAGAGCAGAATA
Source organism: Podarcis vaucheri (assembly GCF_965113315.1). NCBI lineage: Eukaryota > Metazoa > Chordata > Lepidosauria > Squamata > Lacertidae > Podarcis > Podarcis vaucheri. Next base: position 207,445 of record NC_138757.1, on the reverse strand, counting down.
CAGTGGCACTATTACTTCCCTTGATCTAGATGCTATACTCCTATTGATGCAGCCCAGAATTGCATTGGCTTTTTTAGCTGCCGCGTCACACTGTTGGCTCATGTCAAGTTTGTGGTCAACCAAGACTCCTAGATCCTTTTCACATGTACTGCTCTCAAGCCAGGTGTCCCCCATCTTGTATTTGTGCCTCTCATTTTTTTTGCCCAAGTGCAATACTTTACATTTCTCCCTGTTAAAGTTCATCTTGTTTGTTTTGGCCCAGTTCTCTAATCTGTCAAGGTCGTTTTGAAGTGTGATCCTGTCCTCTGGGGTGTTAGCCACCCCTCCCAGTTTGGTGTCATCTGCAAATTTGATCAGGATGCCCTTGAGTCCATCATCCAAGTCGTTGATAAAGATGTTGAATAAGATCTTATTTATTTGTCTGTTCCCTAAGATTGCCCTCCCCCCCCCAACTTTGAAACGTGTCATTCATTTAATAAATGAGGGAGATGGGAGGGGTGCGTGTAGGAAGCTAGCATAAAGCTGCAGACAAACTGAGCAGGTCTGACAGCAAAAACCCTCAGTCTTGTCAAGTTTGTTTCAGAAATTCATCTCTGCTGCTACCATTGATAACTTGGATTACTAGACTATGCCAGTCCAGAGAACACCAGGCTGTTTCAAAGTGAGTTTTAGGAACATAGGAAGCTGTTTTATACCAGGTCAGCTGGTTTGTCCATCAAGCACAGTGTTGTCTATTCTGACTGGCAGCACCTCTCCAAGGTGTCAAGCAGAAGTCTTTTCAATCACTTGCTATCTGATCTTCTTAACAGGAAATGCCAAGATTTCAGTCTGGGACCTTAAACGTGCAGTGTATGTGCTGTGCCTCTAAGATTATGGTCTCTTCTTTGAAAGCAGATACCTTGTGTAGCAGCTCTAGACCCTTGGTTAGGGGTACTTAAAGGGTTAAGATGTTCTACATGAGCAGAGGCTTGGGCTCACAGGGCTCAAGTTTATTATTTCTTCAATACCAAGCTGCAATCTACTCTGAATTTTAGAGGCAAATGGCAAGTTGTCTTTTTTGAAGATTTCATTTAACTGGTGATACTGTAACAAGTTTTCTTATCCATTCTTGAATGTCTTTTGGAAGAGCATACATGAACGAATGGTGCATGCACACACACAAAAATGGCAGTGTAGTCCATACTTATTTAGCACCATGTAGTTAATCAGTTCCCTTTTCCTATTTGCAACCAGAACTTGAGGCATCTGGGGTTGACTTCTCTCCTGTTTGGAAGGTTAACCTTTGAAACCCTCAGAGATAGAACACTTAAAGCAAACGAATAAGAGAGTGTGGTTCCACTCATGGCCTACGGGTCCCAAGAATGTGGCCTCCAAACTACATCTCTTCCTTAAACCGGCAGGATGGCTATTATTTGGAAGAAGGGGGTAGTTCATCCCGATTCTGAGTTCTTATCTCTGCTTTGCTTTGTTGGTGGGCTGAACTAATTAGTGCCGAAAGCAGTCCTTGTTACCACATATGAGACTCTGGATAAGTGACAGGTCTTTGTGCAGATGTGAATCCTTTCTTTTTTGTAACTCACTGTTTTGTCTTGTCTGCATTCGGCATCCCACAGAACACGGATGTCAGGGGTTCAGGAGCAGAGGCGAGGGCAAGGGAGGAAACAGAGAGCGAGGGGGAGGAGGCAGAAGAAAGGATGAGTGATGACGACGACCCGAGATCTCCGAGTCTTTCCAGTGAATCAGAAGATTCACAAAAAGGAGCACCAGTGGCCAGGGCAAGGGGGGAGACTAGGGGGACACCCCAGGAAGAAAGAGCCAGAGGGGACTCAGAGGGGAGCAGTTGGAGATCGGGTCCAACGTCACCGCAAGAGAGTAGGAAAGAGGAAGAGCGCCAGGGAGCAAGCGCTGGCAGCTCGCAACAGGAGGGAGGGCACGAGTCAGGAGTGGCCACACCTTCATCGGGGAGCGAAGTGACGGTTAGACGGAAAGTGGAAGGTTGGGCGCGCGCGCCAAGTTCAAATGCACAGGAAGGTGGCGCAGTAGGCAGCCCGGAAAGGGAGCCAGGTCCTAAAGCCCGGCGCAAGGAGACAGGAGAGTCAGGGGGGTCAGCGTCAGAAGAATCCCGGAAGGAAGAGACCCAGGGGGGCAGAGGGACCCAGAGGAGAACTGTCAGGCGGAAAAGGTGGAGCAGGGCTAGGATATTAAGTTGGTGCGCAAGGGGCGGAGACTCAGACGGAGCTTCGCCGATCTAAGCATAAGACGTAGGGTTGCACGCAGCAGCTCGAGAATGGAGACTGTAACTCAATAAAGACTTTTATTTAACGATCGCTGGCTAGCGTGATCCTCTGTGAGCTAGGATCTGGTAGTAACCCTGACAGTAAGCTCCGTCCCTTCAAATTGTGGGCATCCATGGCCTCGCGGAGAGGAGGGAAAGCGGGTGCCTACAAGAGAGCTCACGAACGGCAGACAATATGACGGCCGAACAGCAAATAACGGAACTCAGAGAAGCAGTTTCACGACTGAATGCCGAGGCGCTGGCGTCCAGGAAGAGAGAGGAGGAAGCAGCTGCCGCCTACAGGGATCTCCAGGTCAGGTTGGACGTGCTTACGAAGCAAGGGCAACAGACACCCAAATCAGAGGGGATTGGGTTGGGGAGACGCACAGGCGGTCTAGTCTCGCACTTCGATGGGAATTTGCAACAGTACCCCAACTTTAGAGCAGACGTAATGTGTGCACTGCAACTACTGCACAAAGACTTTAGAGATGAACAAGAGAAAGTGGGGTTCATCATGTCCCATTTGCATGGAGACGCAAAAGCATGGCTGCGCAATTTGTGGAGAGATAAGGATCCTGCGCTCCAAAATGCGGACGCCTTTATTAAAGCGATGGATGGCTGTTTTTTATCAAGCATTGACGTGGATCTTGCCCGAAAGGAGGTGCATGGACTAAGGCAAGGGAGGGCCAGCGTAAGGCAGTATCATGCCCGCTTTTTCGCTTTGGTCAGTGCCCTGGAATGGGACAGAGATTCGGCTCCTGTCAGAGACCTTTTTTGGGAGGGCTTGCACAACTCGGTTAAAGATGAGATTGCGAGGGGGGAGAGACCCCGGACCACGCAGGAGATCGTTCAGAGGGCGCTGGCGGTGGGGGTGCGGCTGGAAGAACGTCCGTGGAGCAGGGACGAAGGGCGCAGCGGGCGCGAACCAGCCAGGGGCTCCTCCTTCCTTCCCAGAGAAGCAGCGCGTGCGCAATCCACGCCTCCAACAGGGGGAGGGGTGGAACCGATGGAGGTTGGGAGTGCAAGGGCTCAGTCAGCAGCCAGAGCCCTAGCACCGGCAGCAGTGAAAGCGAAGCCTCCTAGAGGGAACAGGAAGTGTTATATCTGCGAGGATCCAGGGCATATGGCGAAAGAGTGTCCCCGGAGGCTCCACAAGCACACTGCAGCCTCAGCAATGGTGACTGCAGCAACGCAGCACGGAGAACCACAGCAGGGAAACGACGATGTCTGGCTGGGGGAAGAGGCACTGGGGCCCAGCCAGACGTGTCAGTGAAGCAGTCCCCAGAGATTTTACCGCCCATGGACCCCCTCCCGCCCAAGCCAGTAGAGAGGCTCACCGCATCGCTCCAGCTACCCAATGGAATCACCATGGACGTGCCAATCACCGTCGACTCGGGAAGCAATGCAGACTTCATAGGGCAGGACTTTGTCGACCGGCACGCTATACAGTTGCTGCCTGCCACGCTGCCCCTGCAGGTTGTCACGGTGGATGGCAGGGAGCTGTTAGGGGGGCAAGTGGTGAAGCAGACGCCACCTATGGTGCTGCGGCTTGGAAATCACAGGGAAATCATCAGCTTCAACGTCACTCAACTCTCGGACACGCCTATGGTATTGGGCATGAGTTGGCTGGACAAGCACAGCCCGACGCTGGCTTGGTACCAGAGGCAGCTGACCTTCGGCTCTTCCTTTTGTGCTGAACACTGCATCATGCCCCAGCAGGAAGGGGAGCAAGAGGAGTCACAGCTGCTGCTAGGCACGCTGCAAGCGATTCCCCACAAGTACGCAGAATTTTTGGAGGTTTTCTGCGAGAAGGAGGCAGACAAGCTACCCCCCCACAGACCATATGACTGCAAAATTGACCTGCTGCCGGGGGCGGCGCTGCCCAAAGGGAAGCTGTATTCCATGTCTGAAGACGAACTGCAGGAACTCAAAGAGTTCATAGATCATAATTTGAAGCGCGGTTTCATCCGAGAGTCCCAGGCAGCGGGGGGCAGTCCTGTATTCTTTGTGAAGAAGCGAGACACGCCCCAAAAAAGACTCGTAGTGGACTACCGCATTTTGAACAGTGTCACCAAGCCGTCGGACTTCCCCATGCCCCGAATCGACGACCTCCTCGCAAAAGTACGCAAGGGCAGCGTGTTCACCAAGTTGGACCTGCGAGGGGCGTACAACCTCATTCGCATGCGGGAAGGAGATGAGTGGAAGACAGCCATGTTCACGCCCCTGGGCACCTACGAATATAGAGTTATGCCTTTTGGATTGCAAAATGGCTCCCACGTTTTTCAAGCTTTCATGCATCACGTGTTGGCGGGGCTCCTCTACAAGACGTGCGTCTGTTTCTTGGATGACATCCTGATCTTTTCGGAATTGCAGCAGGAGCATGACAGACACGTCAGGGAAGTGCTGAGCAGGCTACAGCAACATAGGCTTTACGCCAAGCTGGAGAAGTGCCAGTTCGACGTGACGGAGGTGGATTTCCTGGGCTACAAGTTGTCTGACAAGGGGCTCGCCATGGACAGCGCCAAGGTTCGAGCGGTGTTGGATTGGAAAAGCCCACGCAACCGGAAGGAGGTCCAACGGTTTGTCGGCTTCGTGAACTTCTATCGCAAGTTCATCAAAGGCTTCGCTATGCAGACAGCGGCCATCACGGACACGCTCAGTTCCAAGAAAAAGAAGTTCATCTGGACAGCGCAGGCGGAGCAGTCCTTTCAGGCACTCAAGCGTCTTTTCGCGTCGGAGGAACAGCTGCTTCATGTCGACCCCAGCAGGCCGATGAGAGTTGAAACAGACGCCTCGGACAGGGCCGTCGGAGCAGTCCTGCTGCAGAAGGACCCGCAGGGGGTTTGGAGGCCCGGAGCGTTTTACTCCAGGAAGCTCAGCAAGTCCGAACAGAACTACACCATCTGGGACAGGGAGTTGCTGGCTATTCATGCAGCGTTCAAAGCATGGAGGCACTTCCTGATTGGAGCCAAGCACACGGTGCAGGTCTGCACGGACCACAAGAATCCGGAGCACTGGTGCACGGCACAGTTCCTGAACCAGAGGCAGATACGTTGGGCTGAGTTCTTTGCGAACTTCGACTTCCGGATAGAGTATGTCCCGGGGGACACCAACATCATGGCGGACGCGCTCTCCCGTAAGCCACAGTATCTGGAGGATGCCACGCCAGCGGCCGCCATGCACATCTTCGCACCAACAGTGTGGGCGTGCGCTGCGGCGACAGTGGACCTGGAGGCGGTGCGACGAGCGTTGCAGAATGACTCCTTCGCGCAAGCAAAGATGGCAGAGATGCAAAGGGGCACGGCAGCGACCGACGGGTTCCAGCTGAGAGATGGATTGCTCATCCGTAAAGGGGCCATCTACGTGCCGGGAGACGAACTTCGCGCCAAGGTACTGCATCAGCTGCACGACGCGCCCACTGCCGGGCACTTTGGCAAGGAGAAGACGGTGGAATTAGTCGCCAGGGATTTCTGGTGGCCCGGAATGAGAGGGGAGGTCGCGGACTACGTGGCGAGGTGCGACACCTGCCAGAGGGCCAAACCAGTGCACAGACCGCCGGCCGGACTGTTGGAACCGCTGCAAACTCCGGTCGAACCATGGGAGAGAGTCGCCCTGGACTTCGTCACGGATCTGCCCAGCTCGAGGGGCAAGACGGCCGTGCTGGTGGTGGTGGACTTGTTCTCCAAGATGGCGCATTTCATCCCGTGTGCGAAGGTGGCCACGGCGGAACAAACCGCCAAACTGTTCATAGACCACGTGTTCAAGGTTCACGGTCTGCCACGGTCTATTCTGTCCGACCGCGGGCGGCAGTTCATCTCGAATTTCTGGCAGAAGCTGATGGGCTTCCTAAACGTCAAGATCAACCTGGCGTCGGCGAGACACCCGCAGACCAACGGGCAAGCGGAGCGGGTCAATGCCATCATGCAGCAGTACCTGAGATGCTATGCGAATCAACAGCCTGCGACGTGGGTGGATTACCTGCCGCTCGCCGAGTTCGCCTACAACAACACGAAGCACGTGTCCACGGGGGTCACGCCGTTCTTCGCCAACAACGGGAGGCACCCCAGAACCTTCCCGGGACTGGAAAGACTGGTGGAGGGGGAGCCGCAGACAGCAGATGCGTTCGCGTCGGAGTTGCAGGAGGTCCACGATCAGCTGCGGCGGCACCTGGAGCTGGCCAAACACGCATACAAGGTGCAGGCAGACAAACACAGAAGGGTTGGCGAAGAGATCCATGTGGGAGACTGGGTCTGGTTAGCAGCCCACGCAGTGCCGGCCAGGTCGTTGGCCAAGAAGAAACTAGGGCATAAGCAACTGGGGCCCTACCAAGTCGAAGAGCAGGTCAACCCGGTGGCCTTCAGGCTGGCGCTTCCGGAGGGTTCCAGAATGCATCCGGTGTTCCACAGATCGGTGCTCACTCCCTACAAGGCACCGCACAGGTTTCAGGAACCCGGAACGGCACCGAGTCCGCTCCGAGAGGGAACCAGGCAACGGGGAGTGGCACAGGAGGTGCGCCTCAACGAAGTCACGGAGATTTTGGACTCCAGATGGGGGGAAGAGGGGGTAGAATACCTTCTCGCTAAGGAGGGCACCCCGGCCAGTGCCAACAGCTGGGTGCCGGGCTACGCTTTAGATGAACCTCTGCTCAAGGAAGAGTTTCATGCCCTCTTCCCCCATAGGCCAATGCCAGCGGACTTTTTCGACGACTGGCTTTTCACGCCCACGCTTTCAGCCAGCACGTTCCGGGGGTTCGACTCGGATGAGGAACCGACACGAGACGCCCGTTCCCCGGAGGGGTCACCCTCGGGATCTGCTTCAGAACCCTCGTATTGGTGGGATGATCGACCAGAGGAGCAGTGGCGCAGGAAGTGGCTGGAGGGTCCAGGACGAGCAACGCCTCCAGAAGGAAGCGAGGGAGAGACGGACATGGACGTTTTCGGGGACGACCAGGGTCTCGAGCACGGCGGCACAGAGATGGAAGCAGAGGTGACCGTCGTCGACGAGAGCAGGGAGGAAGAACCGGAAGACTTCGGATGGAGGCCCGCCACGGGAAGCGAACTGTACCCGACATTCGTCCCCTTGACACTGCAGCACCCAGTTCCCGCACCGGAAGGAGGGGAGGGGGGAAGAGGGGGCTTCGAGGGGGGGATGGATGTCAGGGGTTCAGGAGCAGAGGCGAGGGCAAGGGAGGAAACAGAGAGCGAGGGGGAGGAGGCAGAAGAAAGGATGAGTGATGACGACGACCCGAGATCTCCGAGTCTTTCCAGTGAATCAGAAGATTCACAAAAAGGAGCACCAGTGGCCAGGGCAAGGGGGGAGACTAGGGGGACACCCCAGGAAGAAAGAGCCAGAGGGGACTCAGAGGGGAGCAGTTGGAGATCGGGACCAACGTCACCGCCAGAGAGTAGGAAAGAGGAAGAGCGCCAGGGAGCAAGCGCTGGCAGCTCGCAACAGGAGGGAGGGCACGAGTCAGGAGTGGCCACACCTTCATCGGGGAGCGAAGTGACGGTTAGACGGAAAGTGGAAGGTTGGGCGCGCGCGCCAAGTTCAAATGCACAGGAAGGTGGCGCAGTAGGCAGCCCGGAAAGGGAGCCAGGTCCTAAAGCCCGGCGCAAGGAGACAGGAGAGTCAGGGGGGTCAGCGTCAGAAGAATCCCGGAAGGAAGAGACCCAGGGGGGCAGAGGGACCCAGAGGAGAACTGTCAGGCGGAAAAGGTGGAGCAGGGCTAGGATATTAAGTTGGTGCGCAAGGGGCGGAGACTCAGACGGAGCTTCGCCGATCTAAGCATAAGACGTAGGGTTGCACGCAGCAGCTCGAGAATGGAGACTGTAACTCAATAAAGACTTTTATTTAACGATCGCTGGCTAGCGTGATCCTCTGTGAGCTAGGATCTGGTAGTAACCCTGACAACGCGTCTAACAAACCTCACCCATGCTGTGCAAAATCTATTGGAAACTGTCCCTATCTTCAAACATACAAAGACATATTATCCTGATTTCTCCCTCTCTCTTTCCATAGACTATGATCAGGCATTCCTCAGCTAGCTTGTCTGCAACCTATTTCCTTCACTGAAACAATGCCTGAATTATATTCTTGAAAGCAGGAGAGGATCATTCCCCCCCCCCTTTGTTTTCTTTTGAAAAGAACAACAACAAACAAGGTAGAGCAGAAATGGAGATCAAGGCAACAGATCTGGAAAGGTGCTTTGAAAGTCAGAATACAAACTATTCTAGGCGAAAGGGTGGACAACAGAAGAAAATATACAGATTGACAGGGACTGGCCTCAGGCCTGCTGACTGGGAAGTGGCATTTATTGACTCCTGCTTGCAGGGCTGAGAACTGGGAAAGGTGGTAATTCCAGCATCTTGTTTCATTGATTTCCATAGGATTTAAATATGACTAAAGGAGTGGTATAACGGTTAATTCTGCAGTGCTAGAGCTAACCATGACAGTCCCAAGTCATGTCCTCAATGCAAGTAAATAGCACAAGGCCCAGTTTATTAGGATCAGTATGCTCCTACATAAAGTTTCTTGGTGCAAAGCCGCATTGAGTGCAATGAAATTTATTTCTGGCTGCATAAGTACAACTTGCAAAACACACTGAGCTTTAACAAAATCTTCAGCCAGTGCAAATGCAGCTTTAGTTTTAATTAGAAATGCAAACAATATTGCACAGGAGTGTTACCATTCAAATTACTAATGTGCAGTAGGAACCCCATCAAAGTAATGAAATGTGTGGCCTTCCTTGGTTACTTCCCTTGTTCTCTTGACCTCCTCCATTCTAACGTTACGAAGAAACTTGAATGAGGCAAGAATAAGGGTGTAAATTAACTGGACACCCCTGCAGATAATATCAACACTCTGGTTCTGCAAAACGTCCAGGAATTAGATGCTTCTCTACATTCTCCTTTCAGCACACCACAGGACTAAAGTTTAACCAGTTCCATGTGTTTGTGATTTCCTCTGGTTAGCATATGTAACAACACCCAGAACTTAATTGTGTGCATATTTCAAGTCTCCACCTCTCCTCAATTGCTGCTCAAAATAATGCATACATTTTTTAAAAAAAAAAAACTGCCTGATAGAGCCATTTCCTTTTCTCTCACTTTTGTTTTGTTACACACACACACACACACACACACACACACACGTAAGACAGAATTAAATGACATGGGTAAGGATATAAGGGGAACAGTTGAAGTTCTAACGAGGTCCTTGTGGATGGCATAATGACCCGCAGAGAATCTTGTGGTAGATAATGAGGTATGAAAAGCAATAAATCACGAGATTCTGAGAGAAATAAAGTTATACCAAGTTCAATATATGAAGGTGATGAATCAGGAAATAGAATGGAAAATTAAACAGATGAGACAAAGGACATTTGAATCGGCCAATTTGACAATTTCCTGCAATGATCGGTGCTTAGAAAGCCTATGATTCAGTTCCAGGAGATATTGGTGACAGGCGCTGTAAGGCAAATACTGCTTCAGCCTACCAAGAAATTCCTCTTGAAAGAAATTTGTCTCTCACCTGAGGGATAATTACCTCCTGTACCTGGAAATGCTTCATTTCAAATTACTGTGGACTTGACTGTTCACATAATTTCACTCTCTGTGCTTATGTGCACATTCCACATGTACTAATCCAGGGATTCAAAGGTGAAAAGTAGGCGAATAGGTAAGCAATGGCGGCGGTGGGGGGAGAATGGTGGGGCCAGAATGCACAAACTTTTCAAGGCTAACTTTACTGAAGCTGCATAGGCAGACCAAGCAGCTACTCACAGGCAGGAGAAGGGATGGCGGGCACAATTCAAGAGGCAGCTGCTATTCTGTAATCAGCTTTTTGCCAAATTGCAGTCAAATTCCTCGGATGTGACCCAGGCGTGTCCATCCACGTCCATCGCATGTCCTACTTGGCTACCTACATCCCATGCCTCCTGTGGCTGCTCAAGACGGCCACTTGCAGTCCCATAACAACCCAGCGGTGGCCAGTGGCGGCCCCTTCGGTATCGGAGGGACTGATCCCCCTGCCTAGAAATATTGAGGGGGCTGAAGCCCCATATACCCGTTACCCCTGCTTTCTTGTATCTTTTGGTTTAGAAAGGGGTCCTTACTGTCACAGTTGCTTCTCTCATAGGAGATAGATGGTGAAGACTCCACCTGTTCTGATTCTCTCATGTCCCACTCTGCTACCTATGGTGTGTGCCTCCTGCAGCTGTAGGTGACTGTCATTTGCAGCCCCATAACTACAACCTGGCGATGGGGGATAGTGGGGGGGGGGGCGGGCTGAGCCCCCATGGCCAGGATTTAATCCAGCTGGGAATGGATTTAATAATCTTGTGTTTTCTGAGAATGCATGTAGCTGCCCCACCAGTTTGCCTGAGATGGGTGGGAGGAGTTATTAACATTCCAAATTCTCCTTCATCTTTCACTCACTGGCCCATCTGTGTGGTGGTCAAATTCCTCAATGTGACCTAGATGTGTTCATCCACATCTGTCGTAAGTCCCGCTCAGGTACCTACGCCCGGCGCCAAATGAATTGTTTGGTCCCATAGGCTGCATTAAGATGGGGTGAAAAACTAAGGATTTTGCTCTAGTTTGAGTTGCCAATCATTCTGGTTCCTTCCTCTTGGTTAAAAGTTGTTTATTTGTTTGGAAACCTGTTATGATACCCTGCAGAATGCAAATGGATTAAATCAAATTCCCCCCCTCCCCTCTCCTCTCCTCCATCTTCGCCTCCCCTGCCAGGCGTGGCCATTCATATTTGTCGCATGTCCCTCGTGGCTAACAGGGCCCTTGGCCTCCCACGGCTGCTGGTGACAGTCATTTGTGGCCACAGCAACAGCCTGGTGGTGGGGGATGGCGGTCCCCTCAATACTGGGGGGACTGAGCACCCTTCCTAGAAATATTGAGGGGGCTAAAGCCCTGGGTGTCTACGAGGTCTGCCCTGCCTTGTACCTGCAGTCAGTCATTCCGGCCAACTGAGGCAACAAGTCCTCAGTAGAGAATCAGCTCTGCTGGGATCATTGGAATTCTGCAAATAGCAGGGGCATCAGTGCCTTGGTACTTCATCCTCTGTTGGGTTCCTCATCGCCTTTTACAAAGGAAATGGGGCTGCTGCAGTTGGACAGTTGCCTTATTTGGTCATATGGCACAAATGGTTGGAGGCCCATGGTCTTAAAGCCCAAATGGCAGGAAATGCAATCAAACTTCCGAATCTGAACTACACACAGGCTAACACCAGGCAGGCCCCAGAAGAAGGATCTTTCTTGTATCTTTTTGTTTACAAGGGGTCCTTGCTGTCATAGGAGCTTCTCTGCTAGGAGAGGTACGAGGTAAGTTTCTTTTCCTGCTTCTGCTTTCCCAACAAATATTTTAAATTGCTAAATTATGGCTTGATTTTTTTATTTTTTGTTAACTGCCTTGATCTTTTCAGAAGAAAGGAAAGGAGAGTGTAGCAGGAGACCCCCCCCCTTTCATTACACTGTAATGCACAAGCACCACACACACACACACCTCCCACCTCCCCGAGCCTGGAGAAGCCCCTTCTAGAGGGGCATCCCCTGAAAGCCTTCCGTAAATAAGGGAGCGCTAACTTGACAGCTCCGCACGGAACCCTTGTTATTTTCATATCTTTTCCCTGAGTAGACCGTGAAACTCTACCTCTCCCTATTCTTATTATGGGTTGACCAACTCTCCGAACTCGAGGTCAATCGGCTGCCGCTTCAACCAATCAGTGCTACCGAACAGCGCCCCTTGTGGCGGCCACGCAGGTACTGCAGGCAAAGGCATGCTTCCCTATACTTTGACAGCTCTCAAATACAAAGTTTCCGAGTTCAATTGACTGTGACTGATCTAATCAAAATGTTGCAACCGGCTTCCGGAAAATCGAAAGCGCTTTGAACTTCTAGGACAGTTTTCTTCATAAATTCACTATAAATCAGCCATACATCGGATCTTCACCGGACCACTTTTATTCTGCTTCATATCACAAGGACTATCAAAGGGGGTGGCCTGATATCAATTGGCCATAATCCCTCAAGCGAGGAGGCACGTACACTACAGCCCTTCCCAGTTGGCATGGCAACCTTGATAGTCATCTTGATGGGCTCAGACAGAAGACTATCAAGAACACAACGAACTGCATACACTAGTGGATTCAACACGGACTATGACAAAGGGACAGTGATCGGATTCCCCTCAGGGGGCAGGAAACTGCGCCTATCCTTTTGTCTTCTGGAAATGACTCCTGGGGAGGGGGAAAAGGGGCTCCGGCCAGGTGTCATGGTACTCAGATTACCTGAGCAACCCCTCCCCTGACTCCTCCTGTTTTTAATGTAGTCATGATGTAGTTATGATGTATTTCTAGGGGTGTAACTCAGGGGATTAGAAGCTAATAAAAGTTGGGGTCTTCTTTTGTTCTGGGCTTCCATCTTGCTTCACCTTGTGGGCGGTGGGAGTCCTGTTGCGACAGTCTTTCTTCAATAAAGAGTGAGCCTACAGGCTGCTGATTTGCTCCAAATTGCTCTGGTTGGTGTCTTGATTTCTGCCCAAGGGAGCCCTCGGACTCTCCGGTAACAAGAGCAAAAGTAAAAATATTTTAAATAAATACATAAAGATATTCAAGGAGCCCATTGCTGTATACAGTGTTAATGTTACCATGGATTAAACTAGGGTTTTTTTAATTTAAAAACATTGTATGATTTATTCTTTGTACCCCGCCCATCTGGCTGGGTTTCTCCAGCCATTCTGGGTGGCTTCTAAGCAGCCCATGGGGGTCGTTTAACCGGCCCCCGAGCCACCCCAGAACTGAACTGCCCGCTTCGCGAGTCCCCACGTGCTGCACAAAACCAGCGCAGCACGGCGTGGGGTAAACCTTGCCAACCCCTGATTTAAGGCATGCCTGCAAGGAGGTGTCGGCCAGCTCTGACACAGAGCTTCTCCCCATCACCAGCCCCACAAGCTCGGGGGACAGATATCCACAAGCCTGGGGAGACCGGTGCGATTTCCTGCCGGGCTCCCTAGGCTTGCAGATAGCAGCCTGTTCTGGGGGCTGGGGTCGGGGGAAGCTCGGGCTTCCCTCGCCCCAGCCTCGCGCCTGGGGGGGAAATATTTTTTTTTCTTTATTTCCCCCCCTCAAAAAAAACTAGGTGCGCCCTATGGGCCGGTGCGCCCTATGGGGCCAAAAATACGATAACTTTTGGAAACTGATAAAAGGAAAAACCTTCCTTTGTTTAGGACTTCTTCCTGCTTCTCCCATGCGGTTGGGTGGGAGTCCTATAGCAACACTTTTGAATAAAGATGAAACCCTACTGGCTGCTGTTTTGCTCCTGTTTTCTTGTCTTTGTTTGGCAATCCAAGTGAGTCCAGGAATTTTCCTTTTACAAATGGCAACCTCTGTCTGTCCAGGCCCAATATTCATCCTCTTAGATGGGCCATCAACACCATTCATCATGCGTACCCTCCAACATTTCTCTGATGAAAACAGGGATGTTCTTTTCTGTAATAACAATAAAAATAATATAATATAATATAATATAATATAATATAATATAATATAATATAATATAATATAATATAATATAATATAATATAATATAATATAATATAATATAATATAATATAATATAATATTTATACCTCGCTCATCTGACTGGGTTGTCTCATTTAAAAACATAAACATTAAACCTTTTTTTAATCCTTACACAGGTATGCCTTCAGATGTCTTTTAAAGGTTGTCTAGTTACTTATCTCCTTGGCTCAGGGGTAGCCTAACTCCATACCCTTCATCATTTCTCCAATGAAAACTGTCACATCCTAAGGAAAAATGGGACATTCCAGGATCAAATCAAAAACTGGGATGGCTTCTGTAATTCTGGGACTGTCCCTGAAAAATAGGGACACGTGGAGAGTCTGGTCATGTTAACACCTTTATCCCAGGTGAGGTCTTGGCTTGGAAATAAAGCTTAGCCTGCATTTTTCCACTGGCCTTCAATCTTCTTTAAACGCCCAGTATTCAAAATCTTACCATTTATTAATTTCTAGGGTATTGCCCTTCCAGTGGAACTGGTCCAAGATATACTGCTGCCTGACCTAAAGGATTTGATAAAGGCCCACCCCACCCCTAGTCCATGTACAGAGGCAGCTGAACAGACAGGTAGCTGAATCTTCCTTCCACTGCCCTCTACTACGTTTGAGGGCAGCAGGCTAGCTTAGGCCATCTGGGATGCTAGCCTCCATTCTCCAACATCCAGCTGCCACTGCCTAACTCCACGGGCTCTCCGCCCCGGGTGTCATACCTGAGGATGGGTGACGCTGCCGTGTCAACCCCATGGGACGCTCACCGTGGGTGGTGGCGCCCCTCTGCTCACTGCCCTGCCCCATGAGACGCTCACCGCGCTGCCTCCGTGGGCGGCTCCTCCCACCCCTGGGTGCACAGATGTGCACCACTCTGGGTGCTGGAGCAGCTAGCCCCGCCTCTGCCTGACTCACAGCATTTGCCACCTGGAACAGCCATAAAAATGTAAGATCAGGTCCATCTAGTGCAGCATTCCATTCTCACAGTGGCCAACCAGATGCCTGTGGGAAACCCACAAGAAGGATTCAAGCACAAGAGGCCCCTCCCGTGTCTCCAGCACCGGGAATTGAGAAGGATTGTGGAAGCAGAGCAGAGCCATCCTAGCTACTAGCCATCCTTCATGAATTTGCCTAATCCTCTTTTAAAGCCATCCATGCTGGTGGCCATCATTGCCTCTTGTGGGAGGGAGTTCCACAGTTTAAGTATGTGCTGCATGAAAATACCTCCTTTTAGGTGTCCTGAATCTTCCAACATTCTGCCTCATTGGGTGGTCACCTCCCTCTACTTAACAGTAGGCTCTGCCCTGTCATGATGACAAAAGACAAGCTCAGGCTACCTTTCGGGGTGGCCAGGATGACATAATAGCAGCACAGGACATTTCAGCTGACAGCTAGAGCGGGCATAAGACAAACAGACTGCTGCGTTGATATTTGACAAGGTGACCACAGCTGTGCTTATCTCCATTTCCATTCTTTGGCCACATAGAATGGTGTCGGCTTCCTTTGTTTCTGAGATACATGGTACAAGTGGTGAGGCAACACATGCCATGGTCACATTACTTTGTATCAGTCTGAGCATCTGTTTCTTTGGCCTTGACTGTCATTGTCAGCTGAAACCACAGTAACAGGCTTTCCTGGGCTGTGTCCTCATGCTACACCCCAACCCGCAATGGTCTGCTGAGTCTATCTTGAGCCATCATGAAATCAGGCTCTAGTCACTTGATCAGATTATCAGTACACAAACATGGAAAATTCTCTCTTCAAATGACTAATCTCTTCACCACATATTTATGTATTTGAGGGGGAAACACTGTAGCTCGGTGGCATGCAGAAGGTCCCAGGTCCCTTCCCTGGCATCTCTGATTAAATAAGAGCTAGGGAAGAATTGTCACTCCCTGAGACCCCATCAGGGCTATGCGGACAGATATTCTGTTGTTGTTGTTTTTTAAATCATGGTTTTTATTGAGTTTTCCATATTTCATTTCATTTTATAATACATATCCCAAGCTTACATTACTACTCCAAGCGAGCATCAACTTCCTTCCATCACTCTTTCTGACTTTCCTATTATTTTAACATATTTGTCACATTTCTATAATCACTTCTTTACCATATATAATCATTTAACAATCACCCTTTCATTTGTAAATTAGCTCCTTCTTTCCACATTACGAAACATTTCACATTAATGTTACAAACGTTTTTAGGTGTTTACAACTTTCTTTCAAATAATTTATAAATTTGCTCCAGTCCCTTTGAAATCTTTCAGCAGGTCGGTTCCTAATTTTCTCTGTCAACTTTGCCAGTTCCATGTACTCTACCATCTTTATCTGCCAGTCGTCTAGAGTGGGGAGAGCTCTTGCTGTTTCCATTTTTGGGCCAGGAGGATTCTTGCCGCCGTTGTGGAGTACATGAATAGGTTAACATATTTTTGATTGGATTTCCTCGTCAATTAATCCTAATAGAAATACTTCTGGCTTTTTACTATTTATAATTGTCAGAGCTGCTTCCAGATCCTAGCTCACAGAGGATCACGCTAGCCAGCAATCACTTTGTAAAAGTCTTTATTGAGTTACAGTTTCCATTCTCAAGCTGCTGCGTGCAACTCTACGTCTTATGGGTTAGATCGGCGAAGCTCCGTCTGAGTCTCCGCCCCCTGTGCACCAGCTTACTAACCTAGCCTTACTCCACCTTTTCCGCCTGACCGTTCTTCTCTGGGTCCCTCTGCCCCCCGGGGTCTCTTCCTTCCGGGATTCTTCTGACGCTGACCCCCCGGACCCTCCTGTCTCCTTGCGCCGGGCTTTAGGACCTGGCTCCCTTTCCGGGCTGCTTACTGCGCCACCTTCCTGTGCATTTGAACTTGGCGCGCGCGCCCAACCTTCCACTTTCCGCCTGACCGTTTCTTCGCTCCCCGATGGAGGTGTGGCCACTCCTGACTCGTGCCCTCCCTCCTGTTGTGAGCTGCCAGCGCTTGATACCTGACGCCCTTCCTCTCCCCTTGCCTCTGCTCCTGAACCCCTGACAATAATGAATTTTAAAAGGTAATTGACCTTTTTAAATTCATTATAAATAGTATCCCAGAAGATTTTAACTTTGGTACAAGTCCACCACATATGTAAGAAATTCCCTTCTTCTTCCCTACATTTCCAACATAATTTATCTTGGCTTCTATACATTTTGGCTAATTTACTTGGTGTGATGTACCAATGGTACATCATTTTCATTCAATTTTCTTTAAGTGCCACACATGCCGTAAATTTGATTGTTTTATTCCACATTACCTCCCACCTCTCAAAATCAATATTATGCTCCAGATCCTGTGCCCATCTTATCATCACACTCTTTACCTCCTCATCCTTTGTTTTGCACTCTAGTAGTACCTTATACATTTTTGATATCATTTTCTTATTACTACCCAGCAGTTCTGTCTTAATCTCTGATTGGATGTTACTAAAACCATTGCTTTTATTGTCTTTCTTAAAGATATCTTGTAATTGGTGGTGTTGTAACCAATCGGTTAATTTCCCTCTCAATTCTTTGAATGATTTTAACTTTAATTTACCATCCCCTCCACCAATAGCTCTCTATTGGTCCTTTCCCATGTAAACACGGAGTTTTACGTTCTAAGAGATTTTTATGTCTAGTCCATACCTCATACAAGGATTTTCTAATGATGTGGTGCAGAAACCCTCTGTGAACTTTTGTCTTTCCATACCACAGGTAGGCGTGCCACCCGTATCTATTATCGAATCCCTCTAAATCTAGTACCTCCTCATTGTCTAATGCTATCCAATCACACAACCAACAAAAACAAGATGCTTCATAATAAATTTTTAGATCTGGCTGGGAGAATCCACTTCTTTCTTTTGCATCAGTCAGGATTTTATATTTGATCCTAGGTTTCTTTCCCAGCCAGATATATTTAGAAATACGTTTTCGCCAGATGTCAAATTGTTTCGTTCCACATATAATAGGAATGGTCTGGAATAAGATTAACAGTTTTGGGAGCATGTTCATTTTAATAGCAGCAATTCTGCCCATCAACGATAATTTCATTCTGGTCCAAATTTCCAGGTCTTGTTTAATCTCTGTCCACACCTTTTCGTAATTATCTTTATATAAGTTGATGTTTTTTGTCATTAGCCATACCCCCAAGTATTTTACTTTTTTTTGCAATTGTTAGTCCTGTTTTCATTTGTAACTCTTCTATTTCTTTACTATCCATGTTTTTTGTTAGTAGTTTTGTTTTGCTCTTATTAAATTTAAATCCAGCAAGATGACAATATTCTTCTATTTTTTCCATTGCCTCAATTGAACTATTTATTAGTTGTTCCAACGTCAACACTACATCATCTGCAAATTGATGATAATCAATTATAATTGATGAATACTGCTGCATGATGGCGTTGACCCTCTCCGCTTGTCCGTTGGTCTGCGGGTGTCTCGCCGGCGCTAGGTTGATCTTGACGTTCAGGATGCCCATCAGCTTCTGCCAGAAGTTCGAGATGAACTGTCGCCCCCGGTCGGACAGTATAGACCGCGGCAGACCGTGGACCATGAACACGTGATCTATGAACAGTTTGGCGGTCTGTTCCGCTGTGGCCACCTTCGCACACGGAATGAAATGTGCCATTTTGGTTAACAAGTCCACTACCACTAACACTACTGTCTTGCCCCTCGAGCTGGGCAGATCCATGACAAAATCCAGGGCCACCCTCTCCCACGGTTCGAGCGGAGTTTGCAGCGGTTCCAGCAGTCCCGCCGGCGGTTTATGCACTGGCTTAGCCCTCTGACAGGTGTCGCACCTCGCAACGTAGTCCGCGACTTCCCCCCGCATCTTGGGCCACCAGAAGTCTCTGGCGACTAATTCTATCGTCTTCTCTGTGCCAAAGTGCCCGGCGGTGGGTGCGTCGTGCAACTGCTGCAGCACCTTAGCGCGGAGTTCGTCTCCCGGCACGTAGAGGGCCCCTTTGCGGACGAGCAACCCTTCGCGCACCTGGAACTCGTCGCTCTTCGCCGTGCCTCTGCGCACCTCCTCCATTTTCGCTCGTGCGAAGGAGTCTTCTTGCAGCGTGCAACGTACAGCATCCAGGCCCACGGTTGCCGAAGCGCACGCCCACGCTTCTGGTGTGAAAATGTGCTTGGCCGCCGCTGGCGTCGCCTCCTCGAGGTATTGCGGCTTCCTGGACAGTGCATCCGCCATGACGTTGTTGTCACCAGGGACGTACTCTATCCTGAAGTCGAAGTCCGCAAAGAACTCCGCCCAACGTATGTGCCTCTGGTTCAGGAACCTCGCCGTGCGCCAGTACTCCAGATTCTTATGGTCCGTGCGGACCTGCACTGTGTGCTTGGCTCTGATCAGGAAGTGCCTCCACGCCTTGAATGCTGCATGAATGGCGAGCAACTCCCTGTCCCAGATGGTGTAGTTCTGCTCCGACTTGCTGAGCTTCCTGGAGTAGAAGGCGCACGGCCTCGAATCCCCCTGCGGGTCTTGCTGCAACAGGACTGCTCCCACGGCCCTGTCTGAGGCGTCTGTTTCAACCCTCATCGGTTTGCTGGGATTTACATGCAGTAGCTGCTCTTCGGACGAGAAGAGACGCTTGAGTTTCTGAAAGGACTGCTCCGCCTGCTCCGTCCAGATGAACTTCTTCTTCTTGGAGCTGAGCGTGTCGGTAATGGCCGCCGTCTGCATCGCGAACCCCTTGATGAACTTGCGATAGAAGTTAGCAAAGCCGACAAACCGCTGGACCTCCTTCCGGTTGCGCGGGCTCTTCCAGTCCAACACTGCGCGAACCTTGGCGCTGTCCATGGCGAGCCCCTTGTCCGACAATTTGTAGCCCAGGAAATCCACCTCCGTCATGTCGAACTGGCACTTCTCCAGCTTGGCGTACAGTCTATGCTCCTGTAGTCGTTGCAGAACTTCCTTGACGTCTCTGTCGTGAGCCTGCTGCGATTCTGAAAATATCAGGATGTCGTCCAGGAAGCAGACACACTTCTTGTAGAGGAGCCCCGCTAACACGTGATGCATGAAAGCTTGAAAACAGTGGGAGCCATTTTGTAATCCAAACGGCATAACTCTGTATTCGTAGGTGCCCAGGGGCGTGAACATGGCCGTCTTCCACTCGTCGCCCTCCCGTATGCGAATAAGGTTGTACACCCCTCGCAGGTCCAACTTGGTGAACACGCGTCCCTTGCGCACCGTCGCGAGGAGGTCGTCGATCTTGGGCATGGGTGAAGATTGGTGCTTCTTCGCGAGCTCACGAAAGTCGGACGAGATGAATACTGAACAGCAGATAGCAGCCCTGCAAAATGCAGTGACACAACTAAACGCCGAGATACTCGCATCCAGGAAGAGGGAGGAGGAAGCAGCTGCCGCCTACAAGGATTTCCAAGTCAGGTTGGAAGTGCTTACAAAGCAGGGGCAACCGGGACCCAAATCGGAGGGAATTGGGCTGGGGAGAAGAGGAGGCAGTCTCGTATCTCATTTCGATGGGAATTTACAGCAGTACCCCAACTTCCGAGCAGATGTGCAGTTTGCGCTGCAACTGCTGGACAAAGACTTTAGAGATGAGCAAGAGAAGGTGGGGTTTATCCTATCCCATTTGCATGGAGACGCTAAAGCGTGGCTGCGCAATCTGTGGAGAGATAAGGATCCGGCGCTCCGAAGTGCGGATGCCTTCATTAAAGCGATGGATGCGTGTTTTTTATCAAATATAGACGTTGATATCGCCAGAAAAGAGATACATGGGCTGAAACAAGGGAGGGCCAGTGTGAGGCAGTATCATTCCCGCCTTTTTGCACTGGTCAGTGCCCTGGAATGGGACAAAGATTCAGCTCCAGTCAGAGACCTTTTCTGGGAAGGGTTGAACAGTGCGGTAAAAGACGAAATTGCGAGGGGGGAGAGACCCCGGAGCACTCAGGAGATCGTTCAGAGGGCGCTGACGATTGGAGTGCGTCTAGAAGAACGTCCATGGAGCAGGGACGAAGGGCGTGGAGGACGCGAGTCGGCAAGAGTGCCTTCCTTCTTTCCCAAGGATGCCGCGCGTGCGCAATCCACGCCTCCGCCAGGAGGGGGAGGGGAACCTATGGAGGTTGGAGGTGCCAGGGCTCAGTCAGCAACCAGAGCCCTAGCACAGGGAGCAGTCAAAGCGAAGCCTCCTAGAGGGAACAGGAAGTACTACCTCTGTGACAGTCCTCAGCACATGGCGAAAGAGTGTCCCCAGAGGCTCCACAAGCACACTGCAGCCTCCGCGACGGTAACAGAAGCAACTCAGCAAGGGGAACCAGCAGGGAAACGACGGAGTCTGGCTGGAAACAGAGGCACTGGGGACCAGCCAGACAAGTCAGTGAAGCAGTCCCCAGAGATTTTGCAGCCCACAGACCCCCTCCCGCCCAAACCAGTAGTGCAGCTCACCGCATCGCTCCAGCTACCCAGTGGACTCACAATGGACGTGCCAATTACCATTGACTCTGGCAGCAACGCGGACTTTATAGGGCAGGATTTCATCGAGCGGCACAATATAACGTTACTGCCAGCCACGCTGCCCCTGCAGGTTGTCACGGTGGATGGCAGGGAATTGCTAGGGGGGCAGGTGGTGAAGCAAACGCCACCGATGGTGATGCGAATTGGAAATCACAGGGAAGTCATCAGCTTTAATGTCACCCAACTGTCGGACACGCCTGTAGTATTGGGCATGAGTTGGCTGGACAGGCACAGTCCAACGTTGGCATGGTACCAGCGGCAACTAACCTTCGGCTCCTCTTACTGTGCAGAACACTGCATCCTGCCCAGACCGGAGGGGGAGGAAGAGGACACACGGCTGCAATTAGGCACGCTGCAAGCAGTGCCCCACAAGTACGCAGAATTTTTGGAGGTTTTCTGCGAGAAGGAGGCGGACAGGCTGCCTCCCCACAGGCCCTATGACTGCAAGATTGACCTCCTGCCAGGGGCGACGCTGCCGACAGGGAAACTGTATTCCATGTCTGAAGATGAGCTACAGGAACTCAGGGAGTTCATAGATCATAATTTGGAGCGCGGGTTCATCCGCGAGTCCAAGGCAGTGGGGGGCAGTCCCGTATTCTTTGTGAAGAAAAAGGACACGCCCCAAAAAAGACTTGTGGTGGACTATAGGATTTTGAACTTGAAAACCAAGCCCACGGCTTTCCCCATGCCCAAGATCGACGACCTCCTCGCGACGCGTGTTCACCAAGTTGGACCTGCGAGGGGCGTACAACCTTATTAGCATACCGGAGGGCGACGAGTGGAAGACGGCCATGTTCACGCCCCTGGGCACCTATGAATACAGAGTTATGCCATTTGGATTACAAAATGGCTCCCACTGTTTTCAAGCTTTCATGCATCACGTGTTAGCGGGGCTCCTCTACAAGAAGTGTGTCTGCTTCCTGGACGACATCCTGATATTTTCTGAATCGCAGCAGGTTCACGACAGAGACGTCAAGGAAGTTCTGCGAAGACTACAGGAGCATAGACTGTACGCCAAGCTGGAGAAGTGCCAGTTCGACATGACGGAGGTGGATTTCCTGGGATACAAATTGTCGGACAAGGGGCTCGCCATGGACAGCGCCAAGGTTCGCGCAGTGTTGGACTGGAAGAGGGGTCCAGCGGTTTGTCGGCTTTGCTAACTTCTATCGCAAGTTCATCAAGGGGTTCGCGATGCAGACGGCGGCCATTACCGACACGCTCAGCTCCAAGAAGAAGAAGTTCATCTGGACGGAGCAGGCGGAGCAGTCCTTTCAGAAACTCAAGCGTCTCTTCTCGTCCGAAGAGCAACTACTGCATGTAAATCCCAGCAAACCGATGAGGGTTGAAACGGATGCCTCAGACAGGGCCGTGGGAGCAGTCCTGTTGCAGCAAGACCCGCAGGGGGATTCGAGGCCGTGCGCCTTCTACTCCAGGAAGCTCAGCAAGTCGGAGCAGAACTACACCATCTGGGACAGGGAGTTGCTCGCCATTCATGCAGCATTCAAGGCGTGGAGGCACTTCCTGATCGGAGCCAAGCACACAGTGCAGGTCCGCACGGACCATAAGAATCTGGAGTACTGGCGCACGGCGAGGTTCCTGAACCAGAGGCACATACGTTGGGCGGAGTTCTTTGCGGACTTCGACTTCAGGATAGAGTACGTCCCAGGTGACAACAACGTCATGGCGGATGCACTGTCCAGGAAGCCGCAATACCTCGAGGAGGCGACGCCAGCGGCGGCCAAGCACATTTTCGCACCAGAAGCGTGGGCGTGCGCTTCGGCAACCGTAGACCTGGATGCTGTACGTTGCAGGACGACTCCTTCGCACGAGCAAAGATGGAAGAGGTGCACAGGGGCACGGCGAAGAGAGACGAGTTCCAAGTGCGCGACGGGTTGCTCATCCGCAAAGGGGCCATCTATGTGCCGGGAGACGAACTTCGCGCTAAGGTACTGCAGCAGTTGCACGACGCACCCACAGCCGGGCACTTTGGCACAGAGAAGACGATAGAATTAGTCGCTAGAGACTTCTGGTGGCCCAAGATGCGGGGGGAAGTCGCGGACTACGTTGCGAGGTGCGACACCTGCCAGAGGGCTAAGCCAGTGCATAAACCGCCGGCGGGACTGCTGGAACCGCTGCAAACTCCGCTCGAACCGTGGGAGAGGGTGGCCCTGGACTTTGTCACGGATCTGCCCAGCTCGAGGGGCAAGACAGCAGTGCTAGTGGTAGTGGACTTGTTAACCAAAATGGCACATTTCATTTCATGTGCGAAGGTGGCCACGGCGGAACAGACCGCCAAACTGTTCATAGATCACGTGTTCAAAGTTCACGGTCTGCCACGGTCCATACTGTCCGACCGGGGGCGACAGTTTATCTCGAACTTCTGGCAGAAGCTGCTGGGCATCCTGAACGTCATGATCAACCTAGCGTCGGCGAGACACCCGCAGACCAACGGACAAGCGGAGCGGGTCAATGCCATCATGCAGCAGTACCTGAGATGTTACGCAAATCAGCAGCCTGCAACGTGGGTGGACTACCTGCCACTCGCCGAGTTCGCCTACAACAACACGAAGCACGTGTCCACGGGGGTGACGCCGTTCTTCGCCAACAATGGGAGGCATCCCAGAACCTTCCCGGAATTAGAGAGGGTGGGGGAGGGGGAGCCACAGGCAGCGGACGCATTCGCGTCAGAGTTGCAGGAGGTCCACAAGCAGCTTCGAAGGCAGTTAGAGCTAGCTAAGCACGCATACAAAGTGCAGGCTGACAGACACAGGAGGGTTGGGGAAGAAATACAGGTGGGAGACTGGGTTTGGTTGGCAGCCCAAGCAGTGCCGGCCAGATCGTTAGCTAAGAAGAAGCTCGGGCATAAGCAGGTAGGGCCCTACCAAGTCGAGGCACAGGTCAATCCGGTGGCTTTCCGGCTGACACTTCTGGAGGGATCCAGGATGCATCCGGTATTCCATAGATCAGTGCTCACTCCCTACAAGGCACCTCACAGATTTCAGGAGCCAGGGACGGCACCGAGCCCGCTCGGGGAAAGGACCACGCAGGGGGGTCGCCAGAGGGGGAGCCCATCAACGAGGTCACAGAGATTTTAGACTCCAGGTGGGGGGAAGAGGGAGTAGAATACCTTCTCGTCAGAGAGGGCACCCCAGCCAGTGCCAACAGCTGGGTGCAGGGCTACGCTTTGGAGGAACCTCTGCTCAAAGACGAGTTTCATGCCCTCTTCCCCCACAGGCCCATGCCAGCCGAGTTTTTCGACGACTGGCTTTTCACACCCACGCTTTCTGCCAGCACGTTCCTGGGGTTTGACTCGGACGAGGAACCGACACTGAGCACACGTTCCCCGGAGGGGTCACCCTCGGGATCTGCCTCAGAACCCTCGTATTGGTGGGATGATCGACCAGAAGAGCAGTGGCGCAGGAAGTGGCTGGAGGGTCCCGGGCGAGCAACGTACCCAGAAGAGACCGAGGGAGAGACAGACTTGGACGTGTTCGGGGAGGACCTTGGGTTCGAGCACGGCGGCAAAGAGATGGAAGCAGAGGTGATCGACGTCGGCGAGCGCAAGGAGGAAGAGCCGGACTTATCCAGTTGGATGTACGCCGCGGGAAACGAACTGTATCCGGCACTCACCCCCATAACAATGGAGCACCCAGCACCCACACCTGAAGGAGGGGAGGGGGGAAGGGGGGGCTTCGAGGGGGGATGGATGTCAGGGGTTCAGGAGCAGAGGCACAGGAAAGGGAGGAAACAGAGAGCGAGGGGGAGGAATCCGAAGGAAATATGAGCGATGACAGCGGCCCGAGATCTCTGAGTCTTTCCAGTGAATCGGAAGATTCACAGAAAGGAGCGCCAGTGGTCAGAGCAAGGGGGGCGCCTAGGGGGACACCCCAGGAAGAAGGGACCAGAGGGGACTCAGAGAGCAGCAGTTGGAAATCGGGGCCAGCTTCCCCACCAGAGCGCAGTAGGGAGGAGGGGTCCCAGGTATCGGGATCAGGCGGCTCGCCGCAAGCGGGAGGGCATGAGTCAGGATTGGCCACACCTCCATCGGGGAGCGAGGAAACGGTCAAGAGGAAGGTTGAAGGTTGGGCGCGCGCGCCAAGTTCAAATGCACAGGAAGGCGGCACAGTAAGCAGCCCGGATAGGGAGCCAGGTCCTAAAGCCCGCCGCAAGGAGGGAGAAGAGTCCGGGGGGTCAGCGTCAGAAGAGTCCAGGAAGGAAGAGACCACGAGGGGCAGAGGGACCCAGAGAAGGAAGGAAAGACGGAAGAGGTGGAGTAAGGCTAGAGTATTAAGTTGGTGTACAGGAGGCGGAGACTCAGACGGAGCTTCGCCGTTCTAGCTTCTAAGACGTAGAGCTGCGCGCTGCGGCTTGAAAATGGAAACTGTAACTCAATAAAGACTTTTGTACAGTGTTGCCGGCTAGCGTGGTCCTCTGTGAGCTGGAATCTGGAAGCAGCTCTGACAGTGTCTAACACAAAACCATCTTTTCGCTGCTATATGCGTAGAAAGAAGACGAATAAGCTTTGATTGGGCTTTTTTCAATTCGCATGGTGTTATTTGGGTGTGCGCCAGAATCACACCAAAACCAAAGCAAAAAGGTGTTTTGGGTTCCTTCTACATAAAAAGAAGATGATAAAGCTGTGATTGGGCTTATTTCAAATTGGTGTTTTTCGGGTTAGAATGCACGTTCAACCAAAAATCGAAGAGTGATAGGTTTCTTACCAGCGGAAATCAAGCATAGGTGCTTTGGTTTCATCGCAATAGGCAAAGGAGGAATAAGCTTCGAATGCTCTTTCGGTGTTCATTCACCCACAAATAGCAAAGCAGTGTAATAAGCCTAAACAAAGCCAAACAGGTTGTTTTGGTTTCAAAGTACATGAAAAGAATAATCTTGGATTGCAATTACTTCATGTCGTGTTTTTTGGTGTTTATGCACATTGACGCAGAAATCGCAAACTGTGTGCAATGAGACGAAAATAACACAACACCATCTTTTCGCTTCTATATGCGTAGAAAGAAGACGAATAAGCTTTGATTGGACTTTTTTCAATTCGCATGGTGTTATTTGGGTGTGTGTGTGCCAGAATCACTCCAAAACCAAAGCTAAAAGGTGTTTTGGGTTCCTTCTACATAAAAAGAACATGATAAAGCTGTGATTGGGCTTATTTCAAGTTGGTGTTTTTGGGGTTAGAATGCACATTCAACCAAAAATCGCAGAGTGACATGTTTGTTATCAGCCCAAATCAAGCAAAATTGTCTTGGTTCCATCTCAATAGAAAAAGGGTGATTAAGCTTCGAATAATCTCTTTCGGTTTTCATTAACCCACAAATAGCAAAGCGGTGTAATAAGCTCAAACAGGTTGTTTTGGCTTCAAAGTACATAGAAAGAATAATCTTGGATTGCACTTACATCATGTCGTGTTCTTTGCTGTTAATGCACATTGACGCAGAAATCGCAAAGTGTGTGCAATGAGACCAAAATAACACCACACCATCTTTCCGCTTCCATATGCGTAGAAAGAAGACGAATAAGCTTTGATTAGGCTTTTTTCAATTCGCATGGTGTTATTTGGGTGTGCGTCAGAATCACACCAAAACGAAAGCAAAAAGGTGTTTTGGGTTCCATCTACGTAAAAAGAAGATAAAAAAGCTCTGATTGGGCTTATTTCAAGTTGGTGTTTTTGGGGTTAGAATGCACATTCAACCAAAAATCGCAGACATGTTTGTTACAAGCCCAAATCAAGCATAAGTAAACATATGTGTCAGGGGTTCAGAAGCAGAGAAGCAGAGAAGGGTGGAAACAGAGAGCGAGGGGGAGGAAGCCGAAGGGAGAATGAGTGATGATGACGACCCGAGATCTCCAAGCCTAAGCAGTGAGTCAGAGGACTCCCAAAAGGGAGCCCCAGTGAGCAGAGCAAGGGGGGGATCCGGGGGGACACCCCAGGAGGAAGGGAACAGAGGAGATTCAGAGAGCAGCAGCTGGAAGTCGGGACCCACGCTCAAGACTGAGAGCAGCAGGGAGGAAGGCAGCCAGGCATCGGGTTCCGGAGGCCGTCAGCAGGAGGGAGGGCACGAGTCAGGGGTGGTCACGCCCTCCTCAGAGAGCGAGGCAACGGTCAAGAGGAAAGTAGAGAGTTGGGCGCGCGCGCCAAGTTCAAATGCAGCGGAAGCTGGAGCAGTAAGCAGCCCGGAGAGTGAGCCAGGTCCCAAAGCCCGCCGAAAGGAAGCGGAAGGATCAGGGGGGTCAGCGTCAGAGGAGAGTAGAAGGGAGGAGTCCCAGGAGGGCAGAAGGACCCAGAGACGTAGGGAGAGGCGAAGGAGGTGGAGCAAGGCTAGGGTATTAAGCTGGTGTGCAAGAGGCGGGGACTCAGATGGGTCTTCGCCGACCTAGGGCAGAAGGTGTAGAGCTGCACGCTGCAGTTCGGAAATGAAACCTGTAACTCAATAAAGACTCTTTTAAAGTGGACGCTGTGTGGCGTGGTCCTATGTGAGCTGGGACCTGGTAGCAGCTCTGACAGTAAGACCCATCTCTTCAAAGCTTCAGAAACCTGAAACCTCGCAGCGGGAGCAGAAGCCGCTAGGGGAGGAAGAGGGGTGTCTGTAAGCAAGCTCACAAAGGTTAGCAAGATGACGGAAGAACAGAGGATCTCCGCGCTGCAAGAGGCAGTGACCCAGTTGTCCTCAGAGGTATTGGCTTCCAAGAAACGGGAGGAGGAGACTACAGCCGCCTACAGAGACCTACACGCCAGGTTTGAAATGCTTGTTAAGCAAGGGCAACCGGGACCCAGACCGGAGGGCGTGGGATTGGCACGGAGAGCAGGAGGGCTTGTGGCTCATTTCGATGGGACTTTGCAACAGTACCCTAATTTTAGAGCAGACGTAATGTGCGCACTGCAACTGCTGGCAAAAGACTTTAGAGATGAGGAAGAGAAGGTGGGGTTCATATTGTCCCATTTGCATGGGGATGCCAAAGCCTGGCTGCGCAATTTGTGGAGGGATAAAGATCCGGCGCTTCAGAATGCAGATGCCTTTATCAAAGCGATGGATGCGTGTTTTTTGTCTACTATCGATGTGGATCTTGCCAGACGGGAGATTCATGGACTAAAACAAGGGAGGGCGAGCGTCCGGCAGTATCACGCCCGATTTTTTGCGCTGGTCAGTGCTTTAGAATGGGATCGGGATTCGCCCCCTGTCAGAGACCTCTTCTGGGAGGGTCTAAGTTCTGCGGTTAAGGATGAAATTGCAAGGGGGGAGAGGCCCCGAAGCACGCAGGAGGTGGTCCAAAGGGCGCTGACTGTGGGGGTGAGGCTGGAAGAACGTCCATGGTGCAGAGATGAAGGACGTGGAGGGCGCGAAGCAGCGAGAAGTTTCTCTTTCGTTCCGAGGGAAGCAGCGCGTGCGCAATCCACACCTCCGCCAGGAGGGGGAGGGGAACCGATGGAGGTTGGAGGTGCAAGGGCTCAGTCAGCAGCTAGAGCCCTAGCACCGGCAGCAGTGAAAGCGAAGCCTCCTAGAGGGAACAGGAAGTGTTACATCTGCGAGGATCCAGGCCATTTGGCGAAGGAGTGTCCCCGGAGGCTCCACAAGCACACTGCAGCCTCAGCAATGGTGACTGCAGCAACGCAGCAAGGAGAACCACAGCAGGGAAACGACGATGTCTGGCTGGAGACGGAGGCACTGGGGCCCAGCCAGACGCATCTGTGAAGCAGTCCCCAGCGATCTTGCAACCCACGGATCCCCTCCCACCCAAACCAGTAGTGCAGCTCACAGCATCTCTCCAGCTACCCGACGGCGTCACTATCGAAGTGCCGCTTTCTGTGGATTCTGGAAGCAACGCAGACTTTATAGCGCAGAGCTTTGTGGAGCAGCACGCTATACAGCTATTGCCTGCCACTCTGCCCCTGCAAGTCGTCACAGTGGATGGCAGAGAGTTGCTAGGGGGGCAGGTGGTGAAGCAGACGCCACCGATGGTGATGCGCCTTGGCAACCACAGGGAAGTCATCAGTTTTAATGTCACCCAACTGTCGGACACGCCCATTGTGTTGGGCATGAGTTGGCTGGACAGGCACAGTCCGACACTGGCTTGGTACCAGAGACAACTGATCTTCGGCTCCTCTTATTGCGCAGAACACTGCATCCTGCCCCGACGGGAGGGAGAGGAGGAGGAATCACAACTGCAGTTGGGAATGTTGCAAGCGGTCCCCCACAAATACGCGAGCTTTTTGGAGGTCTTCTGCGAGAAGGAGGCGGACAAGCTACCCCCTCACCGGCCATATGACTGCAAGATTGACCTCCTACCGGGGGCGACGCTGCCGAAGGGGCGGCTATACTCCATGTCTGAAGATGAAATGCAGGAACTCAAACAGTTCATCGAGCATAATCTGGAGCGTGGCTTCATCAGAGAGTCCAAGGCAGTGGGGGGCAGTCCCGTTTTCTTCGTGAAAAAGAAAGACACGCCCCAAAAAAGACTCGTTGTGGACTACCGCCTTTTGAACCAGATGACCAAACCGTCTGATTACCCCATGCCCAGGATTGACGACCTCCTCGCGACGGTGCGCAAGGGACGCGTGTTCACCAAGTTGGACCTGCGAGGGGCGTACAATCTCATCCGCATGCGGGAGGGCGATGAGTGGAAGACGGCCATGTTCACACCGCTGGGCACCTACGAATACAGAGTTATGCCCTTTGGATTACAAAATGGCTCTCACTGTTTTCAAGCTTTTATGCATCACGTGTTGGAGGGACTCCTCTACAAGACATGCGTCTGCTTCCTGGATGACATCCTGATTTTCTCTGACTCGCAGCAAGCTCACGACCGAGACGTGAGGGAGGTGCTCAGCAGGTTGCAACAACATAGACTGTACGCCAAGCTGGAGAAGTGCCAGTTCGACACGACGGAGGTGGATTTCCTGGGATACAAGTTGTCGGACAAGGGGATAGCCATGGACAGCACCAAGGTTCGTGCGGTATTGGATTGGAAGAGCCCGCGCAACCGGAAGGAGGTCCAGCGGTTTGTCGGCTTCGCCAACTTCTATCGCAAGTTTATCAAGGGGTTCGCGATGCAGACGGCAGCAATTACGGACACGCTCAGCTCCAAAAAAAAGAAATTCATCTGGACGGAGCAGGCGGAACAGTCCTTTCAAGCGCTCAAGCATCTCTTCGCATCGGAGAAGCAACTGCTGCATATCGACCCCAGTAAACCGTTGAGGGTAGAGACAGACGCGTCAGACAGAGCCGTGGGAGCTGTCCTGCTGCAGCGAGACCCGCAGGGGGTGTGGCGGCCGGGAGCGTTCTACTCCAGAAAGCTCAGCAAGTCGGAACAGAACTACACCATCTGGGACAGGGAGTTGCTGGCCATTCATGCAGCTTTCAAGGCGTGGAGGCACTTCCTTATCGGCGCCAAGCACACGGTGCAGGTCTGCACGGACCACAAGAATCTGGAGCACTGGCGCACGGCTCAGTTCCTGAACCAGAGGCAGATACGTTGGGCGGAGTTCTTTGCTGACTTCAATTTCCGAATAGAGTACGTCCCAGGCGACACCAACATCATGGCGGATGCACTGTCCCGAAAACCGCAATACCTAGAAGAGGTGACGCCAGCGGCGGCCATGCACATCTTCGCACCGACGGCGTGGGCGTGTGCCTCAGCTACAGTAGACCTGGATGCGGTGCGACGTGCATTGCGGGACGACTCATTCGCGCAAGACAAGATGGCGGAACTGCTCAGAGGCACGGCTACCACGGACGAGTTCCAGGTGCGGGACGGCTTGCTCCTACGCAAAGGGGCTGTCTATGTACCAGGAGACGACCTTCGCGCCAAGGTACTGCAACAGTTGCACGACGCACCCACGGCCGGTCACTTTGGCACAGAGAAAACGATGGAATTAGTCGCGAGAGACTTCTGGTGGCCCAGGCTGAGAGGAGAGGTCGCGGACTACGTCGCGAGGTGCGACACCTGCCAGAGAGCCAAGCCGGTACACAGACCACCGGCGGGACTGTTAGAACCGCTGCAAACACCGTTTGAACCGTGGGAGAGGGTGGCCCTGGACTTTGTGACGGATTTACCCAGCTCGAGAGGCAAGACAGCTGTGCTAGTGGTGGTGGACTTGTTCACCAAGATGGCACATTTCATTCCGTGTGCGAAGGTGGCCACGGCGGAACAAACCGCCAAACTGTTCATAGATCACGTGTTCAAAGTGCATGGCCTGCCACGGTCTATCCTGTCCGACCGCGGACGCCAGTTCATCTCGTCTTTCTGGCAGAAGCTGATGGGTTTTCTAAATGTCAAGGTCAATCTGGCATCAGCAAGACACCCGCAGACCAACGGGCAAGCAGAGAGGGTCAATGCCATCATGCAGCAGTACCTGAGATGCTATGCCAATCAACAGCCTGCGACGTGGGTGGATTACCTGCCGCTAGCCGAGTTCGCTTACAACAACACGAAGCACGTGTCCACAGGAGTGACGCCGTTCTTTGCCAACAATGGGAGGAATCCCAGAACCTTCCCGGGACTGGAGAGAGTGGGGGAAGGAGAACCACAGACGGCGGACGCGTTCGCGTCAGAGCTGCAGGCGGTCCACGATCAACTCAGACGGCAGCTGGAGCTAGCTAAGCACGCCTACAAGGTGCAAGCTGACAAGCACAGGCGGGTTGGCGAAGTGATCCAAGTGGGAGACTGGGTCTGGTTGGCAGCCCACGCAGTGCCGACCAGGTCACTTGCCAAGAAGAAGTTGGGGCACAAGCAGATCGGTCCGTACCAAGTCGAAGCGCAGATCAACCCGGTAGCCTTCCGACTGGCGCTGCCGGAGGGTTCCAGAATGCATCCGGTGTTCCACAGGTCGGTGCTCACTCCCTACAAGGCACCTCACAGGTTCCAGGAGCCAGGGACGGCGCCAAGTCCGCTCCGGGAACGGACGGAGACGCGGGAGGTGAAGCACCAGGACCACATCAACGAGGTCACGGAGATTTTGGACTCCAGATGGGGGGAAGAGGGAGTCGAATACCTCTTAGCCAGAGAGGGCACCCGGGCCAGCGCCAATACCTGGGTACCAGACTACGCTTTGGAGGAACCCCTGCTCAAGGACGAGTTTCATGCCCTCTTCCCACACAAACCCATGCCAGCGAGCTTCTTCGACGACTGGTTGTTCACACCCACACTTTCTTCCAGCACGTTCCATGGATTCGACTCAGAAGGGGAACCCGCACGGAGCACCCGTTCCCCAGAAGGTTCACCGGCAGGTTCGGCATCAGGCAACTCGTATTGGTGGGACGATCGACCAGAGGAGCAATGGCGCAGGAAGTGGCTGGAGATGCCAGGTCGAGCGACCGACGCAGAGACTGACATGGACGTGTTCGGGGAGGACCTCGGGTTCGAGCACGGCGGTACAGAGATGGAAGAGCAACAAGTCAACGTCGACGACCGCGAGGGGGAAGACTCGGAGGTCTTCAGTTGGCGGCCACCCACGGGGAGCGACCTGTATCCAGCATTCCCTCCCATGATGATGGAGCACCCAGCACCCACACCTGACAGCGGGGAGGGGGGAAGGGGGGGCTTCGAGGGGGGGATGGATGTCAGGGGTTCAGAAGCAGAGAAGCAGAGAAGGGTGGAAACAGAGAGCGAGGGGGAGGAAGCCGAAGGGAGAATGAGTGATGATGACGACCCGAGATCTCCAAGCCTAAGCAGTGAGTCAGAGGACTCCCAAAAGGGAGCCCCAGTGAGCAGAGCAAGGGGGGGATCCGGGGGGACACCCCAGGAGGAAGGGAACAGAGGAGATTCAGAGAGCAGCAGCTGGAAGTCGGGACCCACGCTCAAGACTGAGAGCAGCAGGGAGGAAGGCAGCCAGGCATCGGGTTCCGGAGGCCGTCAGCAGGAGGGAGGGCACGAGTCAGGGGTGGTCACGCCCTCCTCAGAGAGCGAGGCAACGGTCAAGAGGAAAGTAGAGAGTTGGGCGCGCGCGCCAAGTTCAAATGCAGCGGAAGCTGGAGCAGTAAGCAGCCCGGAGAGTGAGCCAGGTCCCAAAGCCCGCCGAAAGGAAGCGGAAGGATCAGGGGGGTCAGCGTCAGAGGAGAGTAGAAGGGAGGAGTCCCAGGGGGGCAGAAGGACCCAGAGACGTAGGGAGAGGCGAAGGAGGTGGAGCAAGGCTAGGGTATTAAGCTGGTGTGCAAGAGGCGGGGACTCAGATGGGTCTTCGCCGACCTAGGGCAGAAGGTGTAGAGCTGCACGCTGCAGTTCGGAAATGAAACCTGTAACTCAATAAAGACTCTTTTAAAGTGGACGCTGTGTGGCGTGGTCCTATGTGAGCTGGGACCTGGTAGCAGCTCTGACAATATGGTAACATCTCAATAGAAAAAGGAGGAATAAGCTTCGATTGCCCTTTCGGTGTTCATTCACCCACAAATAGCAAAGCGAAGTGTACTAAGCCTAAACAAAGCCAATCAGGTTGTTTTGGTTTCCAACTACATAGAAAGAAGAATCTTGGATTGCGCTTATTTCAAGTTGTGTTTTTTGGTGTTTATGCACATTGACGCAGAAATCGCAAAGTGTGTGCAATGAGACCAAAATAACACAACACCATTTTTCCGCTTCTATATGCGTAGGAAGAAGCCGAATAAGCTTTGATTGGGCTTTTTTCAATTCGCATGGTGTTATTTGGATGTGCGCCAGAATCACTCCAAAACGAAAGCAAAAAGGTGTTTTGGGTTCCATCTACAGAAAAAGAGGATAATAAAGCTCTGATTGGGCTCATTTCAAGTTGGTGTTTTTGGGGTTAGAATGCACATTCAACCAAAAATCGCAGAGTGAAATGTTTGTTATCAGCCCAAATCAAGCAAAGGTGTCTTGGTTCCATCTCAATAGAAAAAGGATGATTAAGCTTCGAATAAGCTCTTTCGGTGTTCATTCACCCACAAATAGCAAAGCGGTGTAATAAGCTCAAACAGGTTGTTTTGGCTTCAAAGTACATAGAAAGATTAATCTTGGATTGCACTTACATCATGTCGTGTTCTTTGCTGTTAATGCACATTGACGCAGAAATCTCAATGTGTGTGCAATGAACCAAAATAACACAACACCATCTTTTCGCTTCCATATGCGTAGAAAGAAGACGAATAAGCTTTGATTGGGCTTTTTTCAAATCGCCTGGTGTTATTTGGGTGTGCGCCAGAATCACACCAAAACCAAAGCAAAAAGGTGTTTTGGGTTCCATCTACGTAAAAAGAAGATAATAAAGCTCTGATTGGGCTTATTTCAAATTGGTGTTGTTGGGGTTAGAATGCACATTCAACCAAAAATCGCAGACATGTTTGTAACCAGCCCAAATCAAGCATAAGTAAACATATGGTAACATCTCAATAGAAAAAGGACGAATAAGCTTCGATTGCCCTTTCGGTGTTCATTCACCCACAAATAGCAAAGCGAAGTGTACTAATCCTAAACAAAGCCAATCAGGTTGTTTTGGTTTCCAACTACATAGAAAGAAGAATCTTGGATTGCGCTTATTTCAAGTTGTTTTTTTGGTGTGTATGCACATTGACGCAGAAATCGCAAACTGTGTGCAATGAGACGAAAATAACACAACACCATCTTTTCGCTTCCATATGCGTAGAAAGAAGACGAATAAGCTTTGATTGGACTTTTTTCAATTCGCATGGTGTTATTTGGGTGTGCGCCAGAATCACTCCAAAACCAAAGCAAAAAGGTGTTTTGGGTTCCTTCTACATAAAAAGAAGATGATAAAGCTGTGATTGGGCTTATTTCAAATTGGTGTTTTGGGGGTTAGAATGCACATTCACCCAAAAATCGCAGTGACATGTTTCTTACCCGCGGAAATCAAACATGGGTGTTTTGGTTCCATCGCAATAGGCAAAGGACGAATAAGCTTCGAATGCTCTTTCGGTGTTAATTCACCCACAAATAGCAAAGCAGTGTAATAAGCCTAAACAAAGCCAAACAGGTTGTTTTGGTTTCAAAGTACATAGAAAGAATAATCTTGGATTGCGCTTACTTCATGTCGTGTTCTTTGCTCTTAATGCACATTGACACAGAAATCGCAAAGTGTGTGCAATGAGACCAAAATAACACATCTTTTCGCTTCCACATGCGTAGAAAGAAGACAAATAAGCTTTGATTGGGCTTTTTTCAAATCGCATGGTGTTATTTGGGTGTGCGCCAGAATCACACCAAAACCAAAGCAAAAAGGTGTTTCGGGTTCCACCTACGTAAAAAGAAGATAATAAAGCTCTGATTGGGCTCATTTCAAGTTGGTGTTTTGGGGGTTAGAATGCACATTCAACCAAAAATCGCAGACATGTTTGTTACCAGCCCAAATCAAGCATAAGTAAACATATGGTAACATCTCAATAGAAAAAGGACGAATAAGCTTCCATTGCCCTTTCGGTGTTCATTCTCCCAAACATAGCAAAGCGAAGTGTACTAAGCCTAAACAAAGCCAATCAGGTTGTTTTGGTTTCCAACTACATAGAAAGAAGAATCTTGGATTGCGCTTATTTCAAGTTGTGTTTTTTGGTGTTTATGCACATTGACGCAGAAATCGCAAAGTGTGTGCAAAGAGACCAAAATAACACAACACCATTTTTCCGCTTCTATATGCGTAGAAAGAAGACGAATAAGCTTTGATTGGGCTTTTTTCAATTCGCATGGTGTTATTTGGATGTGCGCCAGAATCACTCCAAATTGAAAGCAAAAAGGTGTTTTGGGTTCCATCTACATAAAAAGAAGATAATAAAGCTGTGATTGGGCTTATTTCAAGTTGGTGTTATTGGGGTTAGAATGCACATTCAACCAAAAATCGCAGAGTGACATGTTTGTTATCAGCCCAAATCAAGCAAAGTTGTCTTGGTTCCATCTCAATAGAAAAAGGATGATTAAGCTTCGAATAAGCTCTTTCGGTGTTCATTCACCCACAAATAGCAAAGCGGTGTAATAAGCTCAAACAGGTTGTTTTGGCTTCAAAGTACATAGAAAGAATAATCTTGGCCGACTTCCGGAGGCGGCGCGAAACAGCAATGGCGGTCCTCCTCAGCTGCTGAAGAGGGGCTCCACGGAAAAGGGTCGTGCGCTGCGGCACAGCGACGACCCATCCAGAAAAACCACGGGTAGAGTGAGCCCATGGCCGTGGGACTCGGCGGGCACCAGGAGCGACCCCAGAAACGTTGAAGGGACCCCGTAAGGAGCCCCGGATCGTGGAAGGGGGAGCGGTGCTGTGAGTTCATCACTCTTTCCGCGGAAGTGAAGTCGCGCGGCTGCTGCTGATGAGCGCTGTCCTTTCTTTCTGAAAACATCAGGCTCCAAACATCATACTCGTGAGTAAGGACTATAAGAATTTGGATGGGACTAAAATAGTAAATTTCGGCTGAAAGCGGGAGACGAGAAACAGGAAGTCCGTCTCCCGACACTGCTTTTAGATCAAAGCAAAGACTTTGCCAAGCGTGAAGCGCTTTGAAAGGGATATTTAAAAGAAACTCTCTTTTCCGTGCAAATTGTCAAAGTTTGAATTGGCAAGCTAGAAGGGCAGAGGAATTGACTGGATCTGAATTGAAATCCTCCCTCTTCTGAGTGGATTACAAAAGCTTAAATAACGGATCTCTGGGCTGCCGGGTTACTAAAAAACTGTCAAACTGCGGAAACTGTATCAGATGGAGTAGTTACTTTGAGCGCTGGAGGATACAAGTAAGAAACTGTTGCCTGCATCTTTATTGAAACTTTGTTCTATTTGGGGGAAACTTTGCAGTTTTAAAGGGACAAAGAAGGTTCCCCTGGAGTTTGTTCCTTTCCCCCCCTTTTTTTCCCCTTCTTTTTCCTCTCTCCTCTTTTGGATTGCTGGATTAATGGCGGAAAAAGTTTCTTTCCTTCTTTGAGTTACAGGGAAGCTCCCCCTAGTGGATTTGGGATTAATAAATCTCTGGGAACTGCTTTTTTGTTTGGATTATCCTTTTGGTGATTGTTTATGCTTTGGACTGTTTTTCCCATGGGATCTACAATTTGACCTTGACACATAGACAGCTGTGGAATGAGTGGCGCAGGGAGAGCAAGAGCTGCTAAGTCGAAAGCAAAACAAACTGTACAACAATTGTTACAGACAACATTAACTGTCCAGCCACGTAGATCATCTGTTCCTACCGTTCCCACTGTTTTGACATTGCAAGAAAGAGAAACGGCTCAGCCAGCTCAAGAGCCAACTTTAGAAGATATGGCTTCAGGAGGTTCTGATCTAATCTCTAAACAAATTTTGGAACAGTTGGCAGCTTTAAATACAAAATTTGATCAAGTTACGACTACTATTAATAAACTGACTGAGCAGGTTTCCCAAAATACACAAGTAATTGGGAGTCTCCAAACAACAACTTTAGAAAATCGCAAATTGGCTGAACAAGCGAACCAAAAAGCAGAACAAGCTAACAAGAAGGCTGAGGAAGTACAAAAGGAAGTAAGGCCACTATGCAGACAGATTAATGATCAGCAGGCCTATCTGTCTATGGTGGAATTGAAAAATCGGGAAAATAATCTTAGGCTAAGAGCTATTCCAGAACTTGAAGGAGAAGATTTGATTGGGTACTTGACATCAGAACTATCCAAGTTCTGGGATATAGAAGAAGATAAAGACTTTAAAATTGTTACTGCTTTCAGATTGGGAAGATTGGTGAGAAAAGACAGATCTAGAGATTGCCTGATCATTTTGAGATCCAGGCAAGAAAGAGATAAAATCTTGGGCCTACACTTTAAGAAACCACTGGTGATCCAGGACAAGAAGGCAGAAATCTACAGAGATATTCCGAAACAACTTTTGGATTTAAGAGTTACATACACAGATCTAGCAAGATTATTGAGAAACAACTCAATTCCCTATAGGTGGGAGTTCCCCCAAGGACTATCTTTCAACCTTAAAGGGAAGAAGGTCAAAATTAGAACACCAGAGGACCAGCAAAAATTTCTACACGATCACGGAGAGGATCTTCAGAAGGGGATAGCAGGGGCCTGGCCGCCACCCCAACCTGAGCCAACACCTGTCCCAGCCCCGGATGAAAAGGAAGACACACCCCTTTAGGACTTATAGATTAAACCAGGATGTCTCTGCAGCTCTTAAGTTGGAACATAAATGGTGGGAATTCCCCGGAAAAAAGAGGAAGGATCTTTCATATATTGAAAAAAGAACTGTCAGAGCTGCTTCCAGATCCCAGCTCACAGAGGACCACGCTAGCCGGCAACACTGTACAAAAGTCTTTATTGAGTTACAGTTTCCATTTTCAAGCCGCAGCGCGCAGCTCTATGTCTTAGAAGCTAGAACGGCGAAGCTCCGTCTGAGTCTCCGCCTCCTGTACACCAACTTAATACTCTAGCCTTACTCCACCTCTTCCGTCTTTCCTTCCTTCTCTGGGTCCCTCTGCCCCCCGTGGTCTCTTCCTTCCTGGACTCTTCTGACGCTGACCCCCCGGACTCTTCTCCCTCCTTGCGGCGGGCTTTAGGACCTGGCTCCCTATCCGGGCTGCTTACTGTGCCGCCTTCCTGTGCATTTGAACTTGGCGCGCGCGCCCAACCTTCAACCTTCCTCTTGACCGTTTCCTCGCTCCCCGATGGAGGTGTGGCCAATCCTGACTCATGCCCTCCCGCTTGCGGCGAGCCGCCTGATCCCGATACCTGGGACCCCTCCTCCCTACTGCGCTCTGGTGGGGAAGCTGGCCCCGATTTCCAACTGCTGCTCTCTGAGTCCCCTCTGGTCCCTTCTTCCTGGGGTGTCCCCCTAGGCGCCCCCCTTGCTCTGACCACTGGCGCTCCTTTCTGTGAATCTTCCGATTCACTGGAAAGACTCAGAGATCTCGGGCCGCTGTCATCGCTCATATTTCCTTCGGATTCCTCTCCCTTGCTCTCTGTTTCCTCCCTTTCCTGTGCCTCTGCTCCTGAACCCCTGACAGCTTCCATATGCGTAGAAAGAAGACGAATAAGCTTTGATTGGGCTTTTTTCAATTCGCATGGTGTTATTTGGGTGTGCGCCAGAATCACACCAAAACCAAAGCAAAAAGTGTTTTGGTTCCATCGCAATAGGCAAAGGACGAATAAGCTTCGAATGCTCTTTCGGTGTTCATTCACCCACAAATAGCAAAGCGGTGTAATAAGCCTAAACAAAGCCAAACAGGTTGTTTTGGTTTCAAAGTACATAGAAAGAATAATCTTGGATTGCACTTACTTCATGTCGTGTTCTTTGCTGTTAATGCACATTGACGCAGAAATCGCAAACTGTTAATGCACATTGACGCAGAAATCGCAAACTGTGTGCAATGAGACGAAAATAACACAACACCATCTTTTCGCTTCCATATGCGTAGAAAGAAGACGAATAAGCTTTGATTGGGCTTTTTTCAATTCGCATGGTGTTATTTGGGTGTGCGCCAGAATCACACCAAAAGGTGTTTTGGGTTCCATCTTCGTAAAAAGAAGATAATAAAGCTCTGATTGGGCTTATTTCAAGTTGGTGTTTTTCGGGTTAGAATGCACATTCAACCAAAAATCGCTGACATGTTTGTAACCAGCCCAAATGAAGCATAAGTAAACATATGGTAACATCTCAATAGAAAAAGGACGAACAAGCTTCGATTGCCCTTTCGGTGTTCATTCACCCACAAATAGCAAAGCGAAGTGTACAAAGCCTAAACAAAGCCAATCAGGTTGTTTTGGTTTCCAACTACATAGAAAGAAGAATCTTGGATTGCGCTTATTTCACGTTGTGTTTTTTGGTGTTTATGCTCATTGACGCAGAAATCGCAAACTGTGTGCAATGAGACGAAAATAACACAACACCATCTTTTCGCTTCTGTATGCGTAGAAAGAAGACGAATAAGCTTTGATTGGACTTTTTTCAATTCGCATGGTGTTATTTGGGTGTGCGCCAGAATCACACCAAAACCAAAGCAAAAAGGTGTTTTGGGTTCCTTCTACATAAAAAGAAGATGATAAAGCTGTGATTGGGCTTATTTCAAATTGGTGTTTTGGGGGTTAGAATGCACATTCAACCAAAAATCGCAGAGTGACATGTTTGTAATCAGCCCAAATCAAGCAAAGTTGTCTTGGTTCCATCTCAATAGAAAAAGGATGATTAAGCTTCGAATAAGCTCTTTCGGTGTTCATTCACCCACAAATAGCAAAGCGGTGTAATAAGCTCAAACAGGTTGTTTTGGCTTCAAAGTACATAGAAAGAATAATCTTGGATTGCACTTACATCATGTCGTGTTCTTTGCTGTTAATGCACATTGACACAGAAATCGCAAAGTGTGTGCAATGAACCAAAATAACACAACACCATCTTTTCGCTTCCATATGCGTAGAAAGAAGACGAATAAGCTTTGATTGGGCTTTTTTCAATTTGCATGGTGTTATTTGGGTGTGCGCCAGAATCACACCAAAACCAAAGCAGAAAGGTGTTTTGGGTTCCATCTTCGTAAAAAGAAGATAATAAAGCTCTGATTGGGCTTATTTCAAGTTGGTGTTTTTCGGGTTAGAATGCACATTCAACCAAAAATCGCAGACATGTTTGTAACCAGCCCAAATCAAGCATAAGTAAACATATGGTAACATCTCAATAGAAAAAGGACGAATAAGCTTCGATTGCCCTTTCGGTGTTCATTCACCCACAAATAGCAAAGCGAAGTGTACTAAGCCTAAACAAAGCCAATCAGGTTGTTTTGGTTTCCAACTACATAGAAAGAAGAATCTTGGATTGAGCTTATTTCAAGTTGTTTTTTTGGTGTTTATGCACATTGATGCAGAAATCGCAAACTGTGTGCAATGAGACGAAAATAACGCAAGACCATCTTTTCGCTTCTATATGCGTAGAAAGAAGACGAATAAGCTTTGATTGGACTTTTTTCAATTTGCATGGTGTTATTTGGGTGTGCGCCAGAATCACTCCAAAACCAAAGCAAAAAGGTGTTTTGGGTTCCTTCTACATAAAAAGAAGATGATAAAGCTGTGATTGGGCTTATTTCAAATTGGTGTTTTTGGGGTTAGAATGCACATTCACCCAAAAATCGGAGAGTGACATGTTTGTTACCAGCGGAAATCAAGCATAGGTGTTTTGGCTCCATCGCAAAGGACGAATAAGCTTCGAATGCTCTTTCGGTGTTCATTCACCCACAAATAGCAAAGCGGTGTAATAAGCCTAAACAAAGCCAAACAGGTTGTTTTGGTTTCAAAGTACATAGAAAGAATAATCTTGGATTGCACTTACTTCATGTCGTGTTCTTTGCTGTTAATGCACATTGACGCAGAAATCGCAAAGTGTGTGCAATGAGACCAAAATAACACAACACCATTGTCAGGGTTACTTCCAGATCCTAGCTCACAGAGGATCACGCTAGCCAGCGGTTGTTGATTAAAAGTCTTTATTGAGTTACAGTCTCCATTCTCGAGCTGCTGCGTGCAACCCTACGCCTTATGCTTAGGTCGGCGAAGCTCCTTCTGAGTCTCCGCCCCTTGCGCACCAACTTAATATCCTAGCCCTGCTCCACCTTTTCCGCCTGACAGTTCTCCTCTGGGTCCCTCTGCCCCCCTGGGTCTCTCCCTTCCGGGATTCTTCTGACGCTGACCCCCCTGACTCCCCTGTCTCCTTGCGCCGGGCTTTAGGACCTGGCTCTCTTTCCGGGCTGCCTACTGCGCCACCTTCCTGTGCATTTGAACTTGGCGCGCGCGCCCAACCTTCCACTTTCCGTCTAACCGTCACTTCGCTCCCCGATGAAGGTGTGGCCACTCCTGACTCGTGCCCTCCCTCCTGTTGTGAGCTGCCAGCGCTAGTTCCCAGGCGCTCTTCCTCTTCCCTACTCTCTGGCGGTGACGTAGGTCCCGATCTCCAACTGCTCCCCTCTGAGTCCCCTCTGGCTCTTTCTTCCTGGGGTGTCCCCCTAGTCTCCCCCCTTGCCTTTGCCACTGGTGCTCCTCTTTGTGAATCTTCTGATTCACTGGACAGACTCGGAGATCTCGGGTCGTCGTCGTCACTCATCCTTTCTTCTGCCTCCTCCCCCTCGCTCTCTGTTTCCTCCCTTGCCCTCGCCTCTGCTCCTGAACCCCTGACATCCATCCCCCCCTCAAAGCCCCCCCTTCCCCCCTCCCCTCCCTCCGGTGCGGGAACTGGGTGCTGCAGTGTCAAAGGGACGAATGTCGGGTACAGTTCGCTTCCCGTGGCCGGCCTCCATCCGCAGACTCCCGGTTCTTCCTCCCTGCTCTCGTCAACGACGGTCACCTCTGCTTCCATCTCCGTGCCGCCGTGCTCGAGACCCTGGTTGTCCCCGAAAAAGTCCATGTCGGTCTCTCCCTCGCTTCCTTCTGTAGGCGTAGCTCGTCCTGGACCCTCCAGCCACTTCCTGCGCCACTGCTCCTCTGGTCGATCATCCCACCAATACGAGGGTTCTGAGGCAGATCCCGAGGGTGACCCCTCCGGGGAACGGGCGTCTCGTGTCGGTTCCTCATCCGAGTCGAACCCCCGGAACGTGCTGGCTGAAAGCGTGGGCGTGAAAAGCCAGTCGTCGAAAAAGTCCGCCGGCATTGGCCTATGGGGAAAGAGGGCATGAAACTCTTCCTTGAGCAGAGGTTCATCTAGAGCGTAGCCCGGCACCCAGCTGTTGGCATTGGCCGGGGTGCCCTCCTTAGCGAGAAGGTATTCTACCCCCTCTTCCCCCCATCTGGAGTCCAAAATCTCCGTGACTTCGTTGAGGCGCACCTCCTGTGCCACTCCCCGTTGCCTGGTTCCCTCTCGGAGCGGACTCGGCGCCGTGCCGGGTTCCTGAAACCTGTGCGGTGCCTTGTAGGGAGTGAGAACACCGGATGCATTCTGGAACCCTCCGGAAGCGCCAGCCTGAAAGCCACCGGGTTGACCTGCTCTTCGACTTGGTAGGGCCCCAGTTGCTTATGCCCTAGTTTCTTCTTGGCCAACGACCTGGCCGGCACTGCGTGGGCTGCTAACCAGACCCAGTCTCCCACCTGGATCTCTTCGCCAACCCTTCTGTGTTTGTCTGCCTGCACCTTGTATGCGTGTTTGGCCAGCTCCAGGTGCCGCCGCAGCTGATCGTGAACCTCTTGCAACTCCGACGCGAACGCATCTGCTGTCTGCGGCTCCCCCTCCACCAGTCTTTCCAGTCCCGGGAAGGTTCTGGGGTGCCTCCCGTTGTTGGCGAAGAACGGCGTGACCCCCGTGGACACGTGCTTCGTGTTGTTGTAGGCGAACTCGGCGAGCGGCAGGTAATCCACCCACGTCGCAGGCTGTTGATTCGCATAGCATCTCAGGTACTGCTGCATGATGGCATTGACCCGCTCCGCTTGCCCGTTGGTCTGCGGGTGTCTCGCCGACGCCAGGTTGATCTTGACGTTTAGGAAGCCCATCAGCTTCTGCCAGAAGTTCGAGATGAACTGCCGCCCGCGGTCGGACAGAATAGACCGTGGCAGACCGTGAACCTTGAACACGTGGTCTATGAACAGTTTGGCGGTTTGTTCCGCCGTGGCCACCTTCGCACACGGGATGAAATGCGCCATCTTGGAGAACAAGTCCACCACCACCAGCACGGCCGTCTTGCCCCTCGAGCTGGGCAGATCCGTGACGAAGTCCAGGGCGACTCTCTCCCATGGCTCGACCGGAGTTTGCAGCGGTTCCAACAGTCCGGCCGGCGGTCTGTGCACTGGTTTGGCCCTCTGGCAGGTGTCGCACCTCGCCACGTAGTCCGCGACCTCCCCTCTCATTCCGGGCCACCAGAAATCCCTGGCGACTAATTCCACCGTCTTCTCCTTGCCAAAGTGCCCGGCAGTGGGCGCGTCGTGCAGCTGATGCAGTACCTTGGCGCGAAGTTCGTCTCCCGGCACGTAGATGGCCCCTTTGCGGATGAGCAATCCATCTCTCAGCTGGAACCCGTTGGTCGCTGCCGTGCCCCTTCGCATCTCAGCCATCTTTGCTTGCGCGAAAGAGTCATTCTGCAACGCTTGTCGCACCGCCTCCAGGTCCACTGTCGCCGCAGCGCACGCCCACACTGTTGGCGCGAAGATGTGCATGGCGGCCGCTGGCGTGGCGTCCTCCAGATACTGTGGCTTACGGGATAGCGCGTCCGCCATGATGTTGGTGTCCCCCGGGACATACTCTATTCGGAAGTCGAAATTCGCAAAGAACTCAGCCCAACGTATCTGCCTCTGGTTCAGGAACTGTGCCGTGCGCCAGTGCTCCAGATTCTTGTGGTCCGTGCAGACCTGCACCGTGTGCTTGGCTCCAATCAGGAAGTGCCTCCATGCTTTGAACGCTGCATGAATAGCCAGCAACTCCCTGTCCCAGATGGTGTAATTCTGTTCGGACTTGCTGAGCTTCCTGGAGTAAAACGCTCCGGGCCTCCAAACCCCCTGCGGGTCCTTCTGCAGCAGGACTGCTCCGACGGCCCTGTCCGAGGCGTCTGTTTCAACTCTCATCGGCCTGCTAGGATCGACATGAAGCAGCTGTTCCTCCGAGGCGAAAAGACGCTTGAGTGCCTGAAAGGACTGCTCCGCCTGCGCTGTCCAGATGAACTTCTTTTTCTTGGAACTGAGCGTGTCTGTAATGGCTGCAGTCTGCATAGCGAAGCCTTTGAT
The DNA here is from genome assembly GCF_965113315.1 of Podarcis vaucheri. Classification (NCBI taxonomy): domain Eukaryota; kingdom Metazoa; phylum Chordata; class Lepidosauria; order Squamata; family Lacertidae; genus Podarcis; species Podarcis vaucheri. The sequence goes on along the minus strand of NC_138757.1, from coordinate 162,507 downwards.
GAACTTGCAATAGAAGTTCGCGAAGCCGACAAATCGTTGGACCTCCTTCCGGTTGCGTGGGCTTTTCCAATCCAACACCGCTCGAACCTTGGCACTGTCCATGGCGAGCCCCTTGTCAGACAACCTGTATCCCAGGAAATCCACCTCCGTCACGTCGAATTGGCACTTCTCCAGCTTGGCGTAAAGCCTATGTTGCTGGAGCCTGCTCAGCACTTCCCTGACGTGTCTGTCATGCTCCTGCTGCGATTCCGAAAAGATCAGGATGTCATCCAAGAAACAGACGCACGTCTTGTAGAGGAGCCCCGCCAACACGTGATGCATGAAAGCTTGAAAAACGTGGGAGCCATTTTGCAATCCAAAAGGCATAACTCTATATTCGTAGGTGCCCAGGGGTGTGAACATGGCTGTCTTCCACTCATCTCCTTCCCGCATGCGAATCAGGTTGTACGCCCCTCGCAGGTCCAACTTGGTGAACACGCTGCCCTTGCGTACTTTCGCGAGGAGGTCGTCGATTCGGGGCATGGGGAAGTCCGACGGCTTGGTGACACTGTTCAAAATGCGGTAGTCCACCACGAGCCTTTTCTGGGGCGTGTCTCGCTTCTTCACAAAGAATACAGGACTGCCCCCCGCTGCCTGGGACTCTCGGATGAAACCGCGTTTCAAATTATGATCAATGAACACCTTGAGTTCCTGCAGTTCGTCTTCAGACATGGAATACAGCTTCCCTTTGGGCAGCGCCGCCCCCGGCAGCAGGTCAATCTTGCAGTCATATGGTCTGTGGGGGGGTAGCTTGTCTGCCTCCTTCTCGCAGAAAACCTCCAAAAATTCTGCGTACTTGTGGGGAATCGCTTGCAGCGTGCCGAGCAGCAGCTGTGACTCCTCTTGCTCCCCTTCTTGCTGGGGCATGATGCAGTGTTCAGCACAAAAGGAAGAACCGAAGGTCAGCTGCCTCTGGTACCAAGCCAGCGTCGGGCTGTGCCTGTCCAGCCAACTCATGCCCAATACGATAGGCGTGTCTGAGAGTTGAGTGACGTTGAAGCTGATAATCTCCTTGTGATTTCCAAGCCGCAGCACCATAGGTGGCGTCTGCTTCACCACTTGCCCCCCTAACAGCTCCCTGCCATCCACCGTGACAACCTGCAGTGGCAGCGCGGCAGGCAGCAACTGTATAGCGTGCCGGTCGACAAAGTCCTGCCCTATGAAGTCTGCATTGCTTCCCGAGTCGACGGTGATTGGCACGTCCATGGTGATTCCATTGGGTAGCTGGAGCGATGCGGTGAGCCTCACTACTGGCTTGGGCGGGAGGGGGTCCATGGGCGGTAAAATCTCTGGGGACTGCTTCACTGACACGTCTGGCTGGGCCCCAGTGCCTCCTCTTCCAGCCAGACATCGTCGTTTCCCTGCTGTGGTTCTCCTTGCTGCGTTGCTGCAGTCACCATTGCTGAGGCTGCAGTGTGCTTGTGGAGCCTCCGGGGACACTCTTTCGCCAAATGGCCTGGATCCTCGCAGATGTAACACTTCCTGTTCCCTCTAGGAGGCTTCGCTTTCACTGCTGCCGGTGCTAGGGCTCTGGCTGCTGACTGAGCCCTTGCACTCCCAACCTCCATCGGTTCCACCCCTCCCCCTGTTGGGGGCGTGGATTGCGCACGCGCTGCTTCTCTGGGAAGGAAGGAGGAGCCCCTGGCTGGTTCGCGCCCGCTGCGCCCTTCGTCCCTGCTCCACGGACGTTCTTCCAGCCGCACTCCCACCGCCAGCGCCCTCTGAACGATCTCCTGCGTGGTCCGGGGTCTCTCCCCCCTCGCAATCTCATCTTTCACCGAGCTGTTCAAGCCCTCCCAAAAAAGGTCTCTGACGGGAGCCGAATCTCTGTCCCATTCCAGGGCACTGACCAAAGCGAAAAAGCGGGCATGATATTGCCGTACGCTGGCCCTCCCTTGTCTTAGTCCGTGCACCTCCCTTCGGGCAAGATCCACGTCAATGCTTGATAAAAAACAGCCATCCATCGCTTTAATAAAGGCGTCCGCATTTTGGAGCGCAGGATCCTTATCCCTCCACAAATTGCGCAGCCATGCTTTAGCGTCTCCATGCAAATGGGACATGATGAACCCCACTTTCTCTTGTTCATCTCTAAAGTCTTTGTGCAGTAGTTGTAGTGCACACATTACGTCTGCTCTAAAATTGGGGTACTGTTGCAAATTCCCATCGAAGTGCGAGACCAGACTGCCTGTGCGTCTCCCCAACCCAATCCCCTCTGATTTGGGTGTCTGTTGCCCCTGCTTCGTAAGCACGTCCAACCTGACCTGGAGATCCCTGTAGGCGGCCGCTGCGTCCTCCTCTCTCTTCCTGGACGCCACCGCCTCGGCAGTCAGTCGTGAAACCGCGTCTCTGAGTTCCGTTATTTGCTGTTCGGCCGTCATATTGTCTACCGTTCGTGAGCTTTCTTGTAGGCACCCGCTTTCCCTCCTCTCCGCGAGGTCGTGGATGTCCACAATTTGAAGAGAAGGAGCTTACTGTCAGGGTTACTTCCAGATCCTAGCTCACAGAGGATCACGCTAGCCAGCGGTTGTTGATTAAAAGTCTTTATTGAGTTACAGTCTCCATTCTCGAGCTGCTGCGTGCAACCCTACGCCTTATGCTTAGGTCGGCGAAGCTCCTTCTGAGTCTCCGCCCCTTGCGCACCAACTTAATATCCTAGCCCTGCTCCACCTTTTCCGCCTGACAGTTCTCCTCTGGGTCCCTCTGCCCCCCTGGGTCTCTCCCTTCCGGGATTCTTCTGACGCTGACCCCCCTGACTCCCCTGTCTCCTTGCGCCGGGCTTTAGGACCTGGCTCTCTTTCCGGGCTGCCTACTGCGCCACCTTCCTGTGCATTTGAACTTGGCGCGCGCGCCCAACCTTCCACTTTCTGTCTAACCGTCACTTCGCTCCCCGATGAAGGTGTGGCCACTCCTGACTCGTGCCCTCCCTCCTGTTGTGAGCTGCCAGCGCTAGTTCCCAGGCGCTCTTCCTCTTCCCTACTCTCTGGCGGTGACGTAGGTCCCGATCTCCAACTGCTCCCCTCTGAGTCCCCTCTGGCTCTTTCTTCCTGGGGTGTCCCCCTAGTCTCCCCCCTTGCCTTTGCCACTGGTGCTCCTCTTTGTGAATCTTCTGATTCACTGGACAGACTCGGAGATCTCGGGTCGTCGTCGTCACTCATCCTTTCTTCTGCCTCCTCCCCCTCGCTCTCTGTTTCCTCCCTTGCCCTCGCCTCTGCTCCTGAACCCCTGACAACCATCTTTTCCCTTCCATATGCGTAGAAAGAAGACGAATAAGCTTTGATTGGGCTTTTTTCAAATCGCATGGTGTTATTTGGGTGTGCGCCAGAATCACACCAAAACCAAAGCAAAAAGGTGTTTGGGGTTCCTTCTACATAAAAAGAAGATGATAAAGCTGTGATTGGGCTTATTTCAAATTGGTGTTTTGGGGGTTAGAATGCACATTCAACCAAAAATCGCAGAGTGACATGTTTGTTATCAGCCCAAATCAAGCAAAGGTGTCTTGGTTCCATCTCAATAGAAAAAGGATGATTAAGCTTCGAATAAGCTCTTTCGGTGTTCATTCACCCACAAATAGCAAAGCGGTGTAATAAGCTCAAACAGGTTGTTTTGGCTTCAAAGTACATAGAAAGAATAATCTTGGATTGCACTTACATCATGTCGTGTTCTTTGCTGTTAATGCACATTGACACAGAAATCGCAAAGTGTGTGCAATGAACCAAAATAACACAACACCATCTGTCAGGGGTACAGGGACAGAGGCACAGGGAAGGCAGGAGATGGAGAGCGATGGAGAGGAATCCCAGGAGAGCGAGGAAGAGGATAGCAATGACGCAGGGGATTCCATGAGTCTCTCCAGCGAATCAGAGGATTCCCAGAAAGGGGCGCCTGTGGTAAGGGCAAGGGGAGCCCCAGGGGGAAAGTGTCAGGAGCGGGGGCCCCGCAGGGGACCCCAAAGCGGCAGCTGGGAATCAGGGCCAGCCTCCCCACCAGAGCGCAGCGAGGGAGGGGGAGGTTCCAGTGTGTCAGAGGGAGCAGCTCCGGCGACAGAGAAAGGGGAGGGATCAGAGCAAGCCGTTCTCCCGGAAGGGGAGGAAGGCAGTGAGGGGAGTAGCATAACTGTCAAAAGGAAGGTCAGAAGTTGGGCGTGCGCGCCAAGTTCAAATGAGGAGGCGCGCGGGAGAACAGGGAGCCCGGAGGAGGAGGGGCCAGGACCCAAAACCCGCAGGAGGGGGCAGGAGCAGTCTGGAGACTCCGCTTCAGGAGAAAGCAGGAGGGGAGGAATCCCGGCGGGCAGAAAGACCCTGCGGAAAAGGAAAGAGAGAAAGAGGTGGAGTAGCGTTAGCTTATTAAACTGGTGTAGGGGAGGGACTGATTCAGAGGGGACTTCTAATGTCTAGGAGAAAGAGACGCGGGGCTGCACGCCTTGGTTGTGGAACCAATAATGAACTGCAATAAACAATCTTGTATATAAGAAGAGCTTGGCGTTGGTCTTTTGTGAGCTGAGACCTGAGGCAGCCCTTACAGTAAGTCCCCTCACAAAAGTATGCAAATTTTTTTTTTTTGCGAAGCTCACGAAGTTTGGCGGCCATGAGTATGGAGGAGCAGATAGCTGATCTACGCAACGCAGTCTCCCAGCTTACCACTGCGATAGTGGTCTCCCAGAAGCAGGGGGAAGAGGCGGAAAAGCGATGCCAGGATCTGCAAGCCAGGTGGGATCATGCATGCCAAGTGGGGTTCCCGGGGTCCAGATCTGCAGGCGTAGGACTGGGCAGAAGGGGAGGCAACTTGGTAGCCCACTTCGATGGGAACTTGAAGCAGTACCCCAGTTTTCGAGCAGACGTCGAATATGCGTTGCATTTGCTTCGCGACGACTTTAAGGATGAGGAGGAGAATGTGGGTTTCATTGTGTCCCACTTGCATGGTGAAGCGAGGGCTTGGCTGCGCAATCTGTGGCGCGAAGATTGTCCTGCTCGAAGGGACTCCGATGAATTTATCAAAGCCATGGACGCTTGCTTCCAATCTACCGTGGATGTGGATGTAGCACGCAAAGAGATGCATGGTTTAAGGCAAGGCAAGGCTACAGTACGTCAGTACCATTCTAGGTTTTTCGCCTTGCTGAATGTACTGAGATGGGAGAAAGACTCCCTGGCAGTAAGAGACTTGTTTTGGGAGGGCTTGTCTGGCCCTGTAAAAGATGAATTTGCAAGGGGGGACAGACCTCAAACCCTAGCTGAAGTTGTGCAGAGGGCGCTCGCCATTGGAGTGCGCCACGAAGAACGCCCTTGGCGCAATGAGGAGGGTCACCAGCTTCACACGCCGTCTAGAGCGCCTCCTTTCTTTCCCAAGGATCTAGGACGTACGCGTCCCTCACCTCAGCTGCAGGCAGGGGAGGAACCAATGGAGCTTGGGAGTGCAAAGGCTCAGTCAGCTGCCGGAGCCCCAGCATCCAGAGCAGTCAAGCCGAAGCCTCCTAGAGGGAACAGGAAGTGTTACATCTGTGACAGTGCGATGCACATGGCCAAAGAGTGTCCCCAGAGGCTCCAAAAGCACACTGCAGCCTTAGCAACAGTAACTGCAGCAGCACAACATGAAGAGCACTTTCAGGGAAACGGCAATGCCTGGCTGGAAGCAGAAATGCTGGGGCACAGCCAGGCGAGTCAGTAAGGCAGTCCCCAGCGCTTTTGCAGCAAACAGACCCCCTGCCACCCAAGCCAGTGGTGCAACTCACTGCAACTCTCCAGCTGCCTGATGGACGCACCCTGGAAGTTCCCATTACAATTGACAGTGGAAGCAACGCAGACTTCGTGGGGGTGCACTTTGTCAAGCAGCATCGCATAGAGCTCCTACCAGCCACGCTGCCATTGGACGTCGTCACAGTGGATGGCAGGAAGCTGCTGGGTGGGCAGGTGGTACAACAGACACCACCCATGGTGATGCAGATTGGCAATCACCGAGAAGTCATCAGTTTCAACGTCACCCGCCTGTCAGACACGCCTATAGTGTTAGGCATGAGTTGGCTGGATAGGCACAGCCCAACCATGGCGTGGTACCAGCGGCAGCTCACTTTCGGCTCGTCCTATTGCGCGCAGCATTGCATCCAGATCGCTCAGGAGGAGGAAGGCCAGGAGGAGGGGCAGCAGCTAAGTCTCAGCATGGCGCAAGTAGTACCCCTCAAGTACAAGGGGTTTTTGGAGGTCTTCTGCGAAAAGGAGGCTGACCAGTTGCCACCCCACCGGCCCTACGATTGCGCAATTGACCTCTTGCCAGGGACAACGCTGCCGCCTGTGAAGCTGTATTCCATGTCCGAGGAGGAGCTGCAGGAGCTCAGGGAGTTCATAGCTCACAACCTGCAGCGGGGATTCATCCGAGAATCGAAGGCTGTAGGGGGCAGTCCTGTGTTTTTCGTGAAGAAGAAGGACACGCCCCAAAAGAGACTGATCATGGACTTTAGATTCATAAACTCTAAGACAAAGCCCGCGGCCTTTCCCATGCCCAAGATTGACGACCTGCTCGCGACGGTGCGGAAAGGAAAGATCTTCACCAAGTTGGATCTCCGCGGAGCTTACAATCTCATACGCGTGTGTCAGGGGTTCAGGAGCAGAGGCACAGGAAAGGGAGGAAACAGAGAGCGAGGGGGAGGAATCCGAAGGAAATATGAGCGATGACAGCGGCCCGAGATCTCCGAGTCTGTCCAGTGAATCGGAAGATTTACAGAAGGGGGCGCCAGTGGTCAGAGCAAGGGGGGCGCCTAGGGGGACACCCCAGGAAGAAGGGACCAGAGGGGATTCAGAGAGCAGCAGTTGGAAATCGGGGCCAGCTTCCCCACCAGAGCACAGTAGGGAGGAGGGGTCCCAGGTATCGGGATCAGAAGGCTCGCCGCAAACAGGAGGGCATGAGTCAGGATTGGCCACACCCCCATCGGGGAGCGAGGAAACGGTCAAGAGGAAAGTTGAAGGTTGGGTTCAAATCCACAGGAAGGCGGCACAGTAAGCAGCCCGGATAGGGAGCCAGGTCCTAAAGCCCGCCGCAAGGAGGGAGAAGAGTCCGGGGGGTCAGCGTCAGAAGAGTCCAGGAAGGAAGAGACCACGGGGGGCAGAGGGACCCAGAGGAGGAAGGAAAGACGTAAGAGGTGGAGTAAGGCTAGAGTATTAAGTTGGTGTACAGGAGGCGGAGACTCAGACGGAGCTTCGCCGGTCTAGCTTCTAAGACGTTGAGCTGCGCACTGCGGCTTGAAAATGGAAATTGTAACTCAATAAAGACTTTTGTACAGTGTTGCCGGCTAGCGTGGTCCTCTGTGAGCTGGGACCTGGAAGCAGCTCTGACAGTAAGCTCCGTCTGACACTTTTTGCACCAAAAGTCTCGCAGCGTGAGTGGGCGCAGCGAGGGGTGAAGATTGGTGCTTCGCGAGCTCACGAAAGTCGGACGAGATGACTACGGAACAGCAGATAGCAGCCCTGCAAAATGCAGTGACACAACTAAACGCCGAGATACTCGCATCCAGGAAGAGGGAGGAGGAAGCAGCTGCCGCCTACAAGGATCTCCAAGTCAGGTTGGAAGTGCGTACAAAGCAGGGGCAACCGGGACCCAAATCGGAGGGAATTGGGCTGGGGAGAAGAGGAGGCAGTCTCGTATCTCATTTCGATGGGAATTTACAGCAGTACCCCAACTTCCGAGCAGATGTGCAGTTTGCGCTGCAACTGCTGGACAAAGACTTTAGAGATGAGCAAGAGAAGGTGGGGTTTATTCTATCCCATTTTCATGGAGACGCTAAAGCGTGGCTGCGCAATCTGTGGAGAGATAAGGATCCGGCGCTCCGAAGTGCGGATGCCTTCATTAAAGCGATGGATGCGTGTTTTTTATCAAATATAGACGTTGATATCGCCAGAAAAGAGATACATGGGCTGAAACAAGGGAGGGCCAGTGTGAGGCAGTATCATTCCCGCCTTTTTGCACTGGTCAGTGCCCTGGAATGGGACAAAGATTCAGCTCCAGTCAGAGACCTTTTCTGGGAAGGATTGAACAGTGCGGTTAAAGACGAAATGGCAAGGGGGGAGAGACCCCGGAGCACTCAGGAGATCGTGCAGAGGGCGCTGACGATTGGGGTACGTCTAGAAGAACGTCCATGGAGCAGGGACGAAGGGCGTGGAGGACGCGAGTCGGCAAGAGTGCCTTCCTTCTTTCCCAGGGATGCAGCGCGTGCGCAATCCACGCCTCCACCAGGAGGAGGAGGGGAACCTATGGAGGTTGGAGGTGCCAGGGCTCAGTCAGCAACCAGAGCCCTAGCACCGGGAGCAGTCAAAGCGAAGCCTCCTAGAGGGAACAGGAAGTGCTACCTCTGTGACAGTCCTCAGCACATGGCGAAAGAGTGTCCCCAGAGGCTCCACAAGCACACTGCAGCCTCAGCGACGGTAACAGAAGCAACTCAGCAGAGAGAACCACAGCAGGGAAACGACAGAGTCTGGCTGGAAACAGAGGCACTGGGGCCCAGCCAGACAAGTCAGTGAAGCAGTCCCCAGAGATTTTGCAGCCCACAGACCCCCTCCCGCCCAAACCAGTAGTGCAGCTCACCGCATCGCTCCAGCTACCCAGTGGACTCACAATGGAAGTGCCAATTACCATTGACTCTGGTAGCAACGCGGACTTTATAGGACAGGATTTCATCGAGCGGCACAATATAACGCTACTGCCAGCCACGCTGCCCCTGAAGGTTGTCACGGTGGATGGCAGGGAATTGCTAGGGGGGCAGGTGGTGAAGCAAACACCACCGATGGTGATGCAAATTGGAAATCACAGGGAAGTCATCAGCTTTAATGTCACCCAACTGTCGGACACGCCTGTAGTATTGGGCATGAGTTGGCTGGACAGGCACAGTCCAACGTTGGCATGGTACCAGCGGCAACTAACCTTCGGCTCCTCTTACTGTGCAGAACACTGCATCCTGCCCAGACCGGAGGGGGAGGAAGAGGACACACGGCTGCAATTAGGCACGCTGCAAGCAGTGCCCCACAAGTACGCAGAATTTTTGGAGGTTTTCTGCGAGAAGGAGGCGGACAGGCTGCCTCCCCACAGGCCCTATGACTGCAAGATTGACCTCCTGCCAGGGGCGACGCTGCCGACAGGGAAACTGTATTCCATGTCTGAAGATGAGCTACAGGACCTCAGGGAGTTCATAGATCATAATTTGGAGCGCGGGTTCATCCGCGAGTCCAAGGCAGTGGGGGGCAGTCCCGTATTCTTTGTGAAGAAAAAGGACACGCCCCCAAAAAGACTAGTGGTGGACTATCGCATTTTAAACTCGAAAACCAAGCCCACGGCTTTCCCCATGCCCAAGATCGACGACCTCCTCGCGACGGTGCGCAAGGGACGCGTGTTCACCAAGTTGGACCTGCGAGGGGCGTACAACCTTATTCGCATACGGGAGGGCGACGAGTGGAAGACGGCCATGTTCACGCCCCTGGGCACCTACGAATACAGAGTTATGCCGTTTGGATTACAAAATGGCTCCCACTGTTTTCAAGCTTTCATGCATCACGTGTTAGCGGGGCTCCTCTACAAGAAGTGTGTCTGCTTCCTGGACGACATCCTGATATTTTCAGAATCGCAGGAGGTTCACGACAGAGACGTCAAGGAAGTTCTGCGAAGGCTACAGGAGCATAGACTGTACGCCAAGCTGGAGAAGTGCCAATTCGACGTGACGGAGGTGGATTTCCTGGGCTACAGGTTGTCAGACAAGGGGCTCGCCATGGACAGCGCCAAGGTTCGCGCAGTGTTGGACTGGAAGAGCCCGCGCAACCGGAAGGAGGTCCAGCGGTTTGTCGGCTTTGCTAACTTCTATCGCAAGTTCATCAAGGGGTTCGCGATGCAGACAGCGGCCATTACCGACACGCTCAGCTCCAAGAAGAAGAAGTTCATCTGGACGGAGCAGGCGGAGCAGTCCTTTCAGAAACTCAAGCGTCTCTTCTCGTCCGAAGAGCAGCTACTGCATGTAAATCCCAGCAAACCGATGAGGGTTGAAACAGACGCCTCAGACAGGGCCGTGGGAGCAGTCCTGTTGCAGCAAGACCCGCAGGGGGATTGGAGGCCGTGCGCCTTCTACTCCAGGAAGTTCAGCAAGTCGGAGCAGAACTACACCATCTGGGACAGGGAGCTGCTCGCCATTCATGCAGCATTCAAGGCGTGGAGGCACTTCCTGATCGGAGCCAAGCACACAGTGCAGGTCCGCACGGACCATAAGAATCTGGAGTACTGGCGCACGGCGAGGTTCCTGAACCAGAGGCACATACGTTGGGCGGAGTTCTTTGCGGACTTCGACTTCAGGATAGAGTACGTCTCTGGTGACAACAACGTCATGGCGGATGCACTGTCCAGGAAGCCGCAATACCTCGAGGAGGCGACGCCAGCGGCGGCCAAGCACATTTTCGCACCAGAAGCGTGGGCGTGCGCTTCGGCAACCGTGGACCTGGATGCTATACGTCGCGCGCTGCAAGAAGACTCCTTCGCACGAGCGAAAATGGAGGAGATGCGCAGAGGCACGGCGAAGAGCGACGAGTTCCAGGTGCGCGAAGGGTTGCTCATCCGCAAAGGGGCCCTCTACGTGCCAGGAGACGAACTCTGCGCTAAGGTGCTGCAGCAGTTGCATGACGCACCCACCGCCGGGCACTTTGGCACAGAGAAGACGATAGAATTAGTCGCCAGAGACTTCTGGTGGCCCAAGATGCGGGGGGAAGTCGCGGACTACGTTGTGAGGTGCGACACCTGCCAGAGGGCTAAGCCAGTGCATAAACCGCCGGCGGGACTGCTGGAACCGCTGCAAACTCCGCTCGGACCGTGGGAGAGGGTGGCCCTGGATTTTGTCACGGATTTGCCCAGCTCGAGGGGCAAGACAGCAGTGCTAGTGGTAGTGGACTTGTTAACCAAAATGGCACATTTCATTCCGTGTGCGAAGGTGGCCACAGCGGAACAGACCGCCAAACTGTTCATAGATCACGTGTTCAAGGTTCACGGTCTGCCGCGGTCTATACTGTCCGACCGGGGGCGACAGTTCATCTCGAACTTCTGGCAGAAGCTGATGGGCATCCTGAACGTCAAGATCAGCCTAGCGTCGGCGAGACACCCGCAGACCAACGGACAAGCGGAGCGGGTCAACGCCATCATGCAGCAGTACCTGAGATATTACGCAAATCAGCAGCCTGCAACGTGGGTGGACTACCTGCCACTCGCCGAGTTCGCCTACAACAACACGAAGCACGTGTCCACGGGGGTGACGCCGTTCTTCGCCAACAATGGGAGGCATCCCAGAACCTTCCCGGGATTAGAGAGGGTAGGGGAGGGGGAGCCAAAGGCAGCGGACGCATTCGCGTCAGAGTTGCAGGAGGTCCACGAACAGCTTCGAAGGCAGTTAGAGCTAGCTAAGCACGCATACAAACTGCAGGCTGACAGACACAGGAGGGTTGGGGAAGAAATACAGGTGGGAGACTGGGTTTGGTTGGCAGCCCAGGCAGTGCCGGCCAGATCGTTAGCTTAGAAGAATCTCGGGCATAAGCAGCTAGGGCCCTACCAAGTCGAGGCACAGGTCAATCCGGTGGCTTTCCGGCTGACACTTCCGGAGGGATCCAGGATGCATCCGGTATTCCATAGATCAGTGCTCACTCCCTACAAGGCACCTCACAGATTTCAGGAGCCAGGGACGGCACCGAGCCCGCTCGGGGAGAGGGCCACGCAGGGGGGGGTCGCCAGAGGGGGAGCCCGTCAACGAGGTCACAGAGATTTTAGACTCAAGATGGGGGGAAGAGGGGGTAGAATACCTTCTCGCCAGAGAGGGCACCCCAGCCAGGGCCAACAGCTGGGTGCCGGGCTACGCTTTGGAGGAACCTCTGCTCAAAGACGAGTTTCATGCCCTCTTCCCACACAGGCCCATGCCAGCCGAGTTTTTCGACGACTGGCTTTTCACACCCACGCTTACAGCCAGCACGTTCCTGGGGTTCGACTCGGACGAGGAACCGACACTGGACACACGTTCCCCGGAGGGGTCACCCTTGGGATCTGCCTCAGAACCCTCGTATTGGTGGGATGATCGACCAGAGGAGCAGTGGCGCAGGAAGTGGCTGGAGGGTCCCGGACGAGCACCGTACCCAGGAGACCGAGGGGAAGACGGACATGGACGTGTTTGTTGAGGACCTTGGGTTCGAGCACGGCGGCACAGAGATGGAAGCAGAGGAGATCGACGCCGGCGAGTGCAAGGAGGAAGAGCCAGACTTATCCAGTTGGATGCACGCCACGGGAGACGAACTGTATCCGGCACTCACCCCCATAACAATGGAGCACCCAGCACCCACACCTGAAGGAGGGGAGGGGGAAGGGGGGGGCTTCGAGGGGGGATGGATGTCAGGGGTTCAGGAGCAGAGGCACAGGAAAGGGAGGAAACAGAGAGCGAGGGGGAGGAATCCGAAGGAAATATGAGCGATGACAGCGCCCCGAGATCTCCGAGTCTTTCCAGTGAATCGGAAGATTCACAGAAAGGACCGCCAGTGGTCAGAGCAAGGGGGGGCCTAGGGGGACACCCCAGGAAGAAGGGACCAGAGGGGACTCAGAGAGCAGCAGTTGGAAATCGGGGCCAGCTTCCCCACCAGAGCGCAGTAGAGAGGAAGGGTCCCAGGTATCGGGATCCGGCGGCTCGCCGCAGGCGGGAGGGCATGAGTCAGGATTGGCCACACCCCCATCGGGGAGCGAGGAAACGGTCAAGAGGAAAGTTGAAGGTTGGGCGCGCGCGCCAAGTTCAAATCCACAGGAAGGCGGCACAGTAAGCAGCCCGGATAGGGAGCCAGGTCCTAAAGCCCGCCGCAAGGAGGGAGAAGAGTCCAGGGGGTCAGCGTCAGAAGAGTCCAGGAAGGAAGAGACCACGGGGGGCAGAGGGACCCAGAGAAGTAAGGAAAGACGGAAGAGGTGGAGTAAGGTTAGAGTATTAAGTTGGTGTACAGGAGGCGGAGACTCAGACGGAGCTTCACCGGTCTAGCTGCTAAGACGTGGAGCTGCACGCTGCGGCTTGAAAATGGAAATTGTAACTCAATAAAGACTTTTGTACAGTGTTGCCGGCTAGCGTGGTCCTCTGTGAGCTGGGACCTGGAAGCAGCTCTGACAGCGTGCGAGAGGGTGATGAGTGGAAGACGGCCATGTTCACGCCGTTGGGCACCTACGAATACAGAGTTATGCCGTTTGGTCTCCAGAATGGCTCCCACTATTTCCAAGCTTTTATGCACCACGTGCTAGCGGGACTCCGCTACAAGAAGTGCGTATGTTTCCTCGACGACATTCTGATCTTCTCGGAATCGCCGGAGGCTCACGAGAGCGACGTTAAGGAGGTCCTGCAGAGGCTACGGGAGCACAGGCTCTACGCCAAGCTGGAGAAGTGCCAATTCGATGTGACGGAGGTGGATTTTCTAGGCTATAGGCTGTCAGACAGGGGACTTGCCATGGACAGCGCCAAGGTCCGCGCGGTGTTGGACTGGAAAAGCCCGCGAAATCGGAAGGAGGTCCAAAGGTTCGTCGGCTTCGCCAATTTTTACCGCAAGTTCATCAGGGGTTTCGCCAGGGAGACGGCAGCTATCACGGACACTCTCAGCTCCAAGAAGAAGAGGTTCACCTGGACGGACCAGGCGGAGCAGTCCTTCCGGAGACTTAAGAGTCTCTTCGCGTCCGAAGAACAGCTGCTACAGGTGCATGCCGGCAGGCCCATGAGAGTTGAGACTGACGCATCTGACAGAGCGGTGGGGGCCGTCCTTTTACAGGAAGACCCGCAGGCGACAACAATGCCATAGCAGATGCGCTCTCCAGGAAACCGCAGTATCTCGAGGAAGCGGCACCTGTGGCAGCCAAGCACATTTTTGCACCGCAGGCGTGGGCGTGCGCTTCCGCCGCCGTGGACCTGGAGGCGGTGCGTCGCGCGCTGCAGACGGATCCGTTCGCACAGTCCAAGATGGAAGAGGTGCGGAGAGGCACAGCGAGGGACGACGAGTTCCAGATACGCGACGGCCTGCTAACCCGTAAAGGTGCTCTCTACGTTCCGGGAGACGATCTCCGCGCGAAGGTTCTGCAGCAGTTGCACGACGCACCCAGCACTGGCCACTTCAGCAAGGAAAAGACGGCGGAATTAGTGGCCAGAGACTTTTGGTGGCCCCAGATGCGAGGGGAGGTCGCGGACTACGTCGCCAGGTGTGACACTTGCCAAAGGTCCAAGCCAGTGCACCAGAAGCCAGCGGGACTGCTGGAACCGTTGGAGACGCCACTGCAACCGTGGGAGAGGGTGGCGCTGGACTTTGTCACTGATCTGCCCAGTTCGCGAGGCAAGACGGCGGTGCTTGTGGTTGTAGACCTGTTCACCAAGATGGCGCATTTCATTCCTTGCGTGAAGGTGGCGACAGCGGAGCAGACCGCCAAACTGTTCATAGACCACGTGTTCAGGGTGCACGGCTTGCCGCGATCCATCCTGTCCGACCGCGGTCGCCAGTTCGTTTCCAGTTTTTGGCAGAAGCTCCTGGGTATCCTGAACGTCAAGATCAACTTAGCGTCGGCGAGACACCCGCAGACCAACGGCCAGGTGGAGAGGGTCAACGCCATCATGCAGCAGTACCTCCGCTGTTACGCCAATCAGAAGCCTGCGACTTGGGTGGACTACTTGCCGATGGCCGAGTTTGCCTACAACAACACGAAGCACGCGTCCACGGGGGTGACGCCGTTCTTCGCCAACAATGGGCGGCACCCCAGAACCTTTCTGGGAGTGGAGACGACGGTGCAGGGAGCGACGCAGGGAGCGGAGCATTTGGCCGCAGAATTGCAGGAGGTCCACAAGGAGCTCCGACGGCACTTAGAGCTGGCTAAACACGCCTACAAGGTGCAGGCAGACAGGCACAGGAGGCCAGGGGAAGACATACAGGTGGGGGACTGGGTATGGTTGGCAGCCCAGGCGGCGCCTACCAAGTCGTTAGCCAAGAAGAAGCTAGGACACAGACAGCTGGGGCCATACCAGGTTGAGGCCAAGATCAACCCCGGAGCTTATCGGTTGACCCTCCCAGAAGGTTCCTGAATGCACCCGGTCTTTCATAGGTCGGTGCTTACGCCCTACAAAGCCCCACACAGGTTTCAGGAGCCAAGGACGGCACCGGACCCACGCAGGGAGTCCCCAAGGGGGGGGGAGTCACCGAAGGCCGAGACACTCAACGAGGTCACAGAAATTCTGGACTCGAGATGGGGGGAGGAGGGAGTAGAATACCTCCTCGCCAGAGAGGGTACCCCGGCCAGTGCCAATAGTTGGGTGCCGGGCTATGCTCTGGAGGAACCCCTTCTTAAGGACGAGTTCCATGCACTCTTCCCACACAGGCCCATGCCAGCGGAATTTTTCGACGACTGGCTTTTTACGCCTACACTTTCAGGCAGCACCTTCCGGGGGTTCTCCTTGGCAGAGGAGACCACGCCAGAATCGAGTCCTCCAAGGGGATCGTGCCTGGGGGTGGACACGGATCGCTCTTACTGGTGGGACGATCAACCAGAGGATGAGTGGCGCAGGAGATTGCTGAGGGGGCCCTGGCAAACAGCAACATCCGAAGAGACAGGGGGAGGGGAGGACATGGACGTGTTGGGAGAGGACCTTGGTTTCGAGCACACATGCAATGAGCTGGAAGCAGAGAAGATTGACGTCGACGAACTGTAGAATCATAGAATCATAGAATCATAGAATCATAGAATCATAGAATCATAGAATCATAGAATCATAGAGTTGGAAGAGACCACAAGGGCCATCGAGTCCAACCCCCTGCCAAGCAGGAAACACCATCAGAGCACTCCTGACATATGGTTGTCAAGCCTCTGCTTAAAGACCTCCAAAGTAGGAGACTCCACCACACTCCTTGGCAGCAAATTCCACTGTCGAACAGCTCTTACTGTCAGGAAGTTCTTCCTAATGTTTAGGTGGAATCTTCTTTCTTGTAGTTTGGATCCATTGCTCCGTGTCCGCTTCTCTGGAGCAGCAGAAAACAACCTTTCTCCCTCCTCTATGTGACATCCTTTTATATATTTGAACATGGCTATCATATCACCCCTTAACCTCCTCTTCTCCAGGCTAAACATGCCCAGCTCCCTTAGCCGTTCCTCATAAGGCATCGTTTCCAGGCCTTTGACCATTTTGGTTGCCCTCCTCTGGACACGTTCCAGTTTGTCAGTGTCCTTCTTGAATTGTGGTGCCCAGAACTGGACACAGTACTCCAGGTGTGGTCTGACCAGAGCAGAATACAGTGGCACTATTACTTCCCTTGATCTAGATGCTATACTCCTATTGATGCAGCCCAGAATTGCATTGGCTTTTTTAGCTGCCGCGTCACACTGTTGGCTCATGTCAAGTTTGTGGTCAACCAAGACTCCTAGATCCTTTTCACATGTACTGCTCTCAAGCCAGGTGTCACCCATCTTGTATTTGTGCCTCTCATTTGTTTTGCCCAAGTGCAATACTTTACATTTCTCCCTGTTAAAATTCATCTTGTTTATTTTTGCCCAGTTCTCTAATCTGTCAAGGTCGTTTTGAAGTGTGATCCTGTCCTCTGGGGTGTTAGCCACCCCTCCCAGTTTGGTGTCATCTGCAAATTTGATCAGGATGCCCTTGAGTCCATCATCCAAGTCGTTGATAAAGATGTTGAATAAGACCGGGCCCAAGACAGAACCCTGTGGCACCCCACTAGTCACTCTTTTCCAGGATGAAGAGGAACCATTGATGAGCACCCTTTGGGTTCGGTCAGCCAGCCAGTTACAAATCCACTGAGTGGTAGCATAGTCAAGACCGCATTTTACCAGCTTCTTTACAAGAATATCATGGGGCACCTTGTCAAATGCCTTGCTGAAATCAAGGTAGGCTACATCCACTGCGTTCCCTTCATCTACCAGGCTTTTAATTCTGTCAAAAAACGAGATCAGGTTAGTCTGACATGACTTATTTTTCAGAAATCCATGCTGACTATTGGTGATCACAGCATTCCTTTCTAGGTGCTCACAGACTGTTTGCTTAATGATCTGCTCCAGAATCTTCCCTGGTATTGATGTCAGACTGACTGGGCGGTAATTATTTGGGTCCTCTCTTTTCCCCTTTTTGAAAATAGGGACAACATTTGCCCTCCTCCAGTCTGCCGGGACTTCGCCTGTTCTCCAGGAATTCTCAAAGATGACTGCCAGTGGTTCTGAGATCACATCTGCCAGTTCTTTTAATACTCTTGGATGCAGTTCATCTGGCCCTGGAGACTTGAATACATCTAAACTAGCCAAATATTCTTGTACTATCTCCTTAGTTATTCTGGGCTGTGTTTCCTTTGCTGAATCATTTGCTCCAAATTCTTCAGGTCGGGCATTGTTTTCTTTATCGGAGAAGACTGAGGCAAAGAAGGCATTGAGTAGTTCAGCCCTTTCTGTGTCCCCTGTTTGCATTTCACCATCTTCTCCTCTGAGTGACCCCATTGTTTCTTTGTTCTTCCTTTTGCTACGAACATAGCCATAAAAGCCTTTTTTGATGCTTTTAACCTCTCTAGCAAGCCTGAGTTCATTCTGTGCTTTAGCTTTTCTGACTTTGTGTCTACACGTGCTGGCTATTTGTTTGAATTCCTCTTTGGTGGTTTCCCCCCTTTTCCATTTTTTGTACACATCCTTTTTTAATCTTAATTCAGTTAAAAGTTCTTTAGATAGCCACCCTGGCTTCTTTAGGCACCTTCCATGTTTCCGTCTCATTGGTATTGCCTGACGTTGTGCTTTTAGTATCTCCCTCTTAACAAACTCCCAGCCATCATGAACTCCCTTTCCTTTTAGTATTGTTGTCCATGGGATCTCACCCAGCACTTCCCTAAGTTTTATGAAGTCGGCTTTCTTAAAGTCAAGAAATTGAGTCCTAGTATGCTTGGCTACTCCTTTCCGCTGTATAGTAAACTTCAGAAGAGCATGATCACTCGCGCCTAATGATCCTTCCACTTCTACCCCACTAACCAGGTCATCAACATTGGTTAGGACCAGATCTAAAATGGCTGTTCCTCTTGTTGCTTCTCCCACTTTCTGGACAATGAAGTTGTCTGCAAGGCCAGTGAGGAATCTGTTTGACCTTATGCTCTTGGCTGAGTTTGACGTCCAACAAATATCTGGGTAATTGAAGTCCCCCATTACTACTACCTCCCTTCCTTTTGCATGCTTGGCCATCTGTTCCAGGAAGGCATCATCTATGTCCTCCGTTTGGCTTGGGGATCTATAGTAAACTCCCACAATGAGGTCTCTGTTATTCTTCTCTCCCTTAATTTTGACCCAAATGCTCTCACTTTGGCTTTGAGGATCTAAATCTTGGATCTCTTCACAGGTATACACATCCCTGACATATAACGCCACTCCTCCTCCTTTCTTGTCTGGTCTGTTTCTCTGAAATAGATTGTATCCCCCCATTATTACATTCCAATCGTGGGACTTATCCCACCAGGTTTCAGTGATGCCTATTATGTCATATTTAGTTTGCTGTACCAAGAGCTCAAGCTCATCTTGTTTATTTCCCATGCTTTGCGCATTAGTGTACAGACATTGAAGTCCATTAATCATTCCCCCGTGTCTCTTATTTAAGGATTTTTTCCTCCCACCACTAGGTCCGCGTGCTGTTTGCTCCATTTGGTCTATGACATTTGGATGATCATCTTCATTAATTGATAGACTCCTACCTTCAGGAGCACTGTCTCCCTCCCCCACATTAGTCAGTTTAAAGCCCTCCTGATGAGGTTTCTGAGATTTTTTGCAAAAACATTTCTCCCAACCGTTGTGAGATGCAGCCCATCACTTGCCAGAAGTCCATCTTCAAGAAACTGCAGTCTGTGATCTAAGAATCCAAACCGTTCCTGTTTACACCATTTGCGAAGCCAGCTGTTCACTTCCACTATTTTCCCCTCTCTCCCTCTGCCACGTCGTTCAACTGGGAGGACAGATGAGATGACAATTTGTGCATTTAGTTGCTTCAATTTCCTGCCGAGAGCCTCGTAGTCTCTTTTGATCTTCTGGAGGCTATTGCTTGCAGTGTCATTGGTTCCCACATGAACCAAGAGGAAGGGGTATTTGTCAGTGGGTTTTATGATTCCTTGCAGTCGTTCAGTTACATCTTGGATCTTAGCCCCGGGGAGACAGCACACTTCCCGAGACATCTTGTCAGGCCCACAGATCACTGCTTCTGTTCCCCTCAGTAGGGAATCCCCTATCACCACTACACGCCTCCTCTTGGGTTTGGTCGGGGTTCTTCCGTGAGCTGTCCGTTCCAAGGTCGCCTGCACATTCCCTGAGGACTGACTTTGCTGCTCGTCTTCATATACCTGATCGACTGTAATGAGGGAGAGATCCTCAAATGGAGTCTGCTCTTCGTCTTCCATGCTAGGGGAGAGGACCTCAAAGCGATTGTGTATTTCTAAGCAATCAGAGTGAACCCTGGGCCTCCTACTTCTTTGAGTCACGTTTCTCCATATATCTGGCTCCTGTGTTGGTGAACTAGACTCCTTCTCAGGGGAGTCCCCTGTCTCCTCCTTGGTGGAGACGGTGTGCTCTGTTGCTTCCAAGAAGAGCTCCAGCTCTCTAATTCTTTGGAGCGTAGCTACACGTTCCTCCAGTTGCTGGACTTTGTCTTTTAATAGGGCAATCAACATGCAATTGCTGCAGGTAAAGCTGCCTGCAACCTTTGGCAAGATGGCAAACATTGCGCAGGAATCGCAGGCGACTGCAGCTGTTCCCTCCCCTTCCATCTTGAGATCGTGTCGTTGGGGTTGGCTACAGAGGTCCTCCATCATAAAAAGCTTGAAGACAGGACAAATAACTTCCCTCACACAAAAAAACACCTAGATCTCCCTCAACAAACGTTTGAGACTAGCTCCCCTAAATCTAAAAGATGGGTCTAACTGCGCGCGCCGCTAGGCGCGCGCCGCTGCCCTACAAACTCTGATAAGCTCCTCCCACAGCTAATCCCCTGCCTCAACAGAAACCCTGCCCCCTCTGACCTTTACACAGGGAAGACAGCTAATCAGCCACCAAGAAACACACACACACAAGAAAACCCTTTTTGCTCCTTCTTCAACTGCTGCCCTACAAACTCTGATAAGCTCCTCCCACAGCTAATCCCCTGCCTCAACAGAAACCCTGCCCCCTCTGACCTTTACACAGGGAAAACAGCTAATCAGCCTCAAAGAAACACACAGACACAAGAAAACCCTTTTTGCTCCTTCTTCAACTGATGCCCTACAAACTCTGATAAGCTCCTCCCACAGCTAATCCCCTGCCTCAACAGAAACCCTGCCCCCTCTGACCTTTACACAGGGAAGACAGCTAATCAGCCACCAAGAAACACACACACACAAGAAAACCCTTTTTGCTCCTTCTTCAACTGCTGCCCTAAAAACTCTGATAAGCTCCTCCCACAGCTAATCCCCTGCCTCAACAGAAACCCTGCCCCCTCTGACCTTTACACAGGGAAAACAGCTAATCAGCCTCAAAGAAACACACAGACACAAGAAAACCCTTTTTGCTCCTTCTTCAACTGATGCCCTACAAACTCTGATAAGCTCCTCCCACAGCTAATCCCCTGCCTCAACAGAAACCCTGCCCCCTCTGACCTTTACACAGGGAAGACAGCTAATCAGCCTCAAAGAAACACACAGACACAAGAAAACCCTTTTTGCTCCTTCTTCAACTGCTGCCCTACAAACTCATCATGCCCTACAAACTGTATCCAAGATCTACCCCAGTGACTGAGGAGCTTCCGGAACCTGCACCAGAGCAGCGGGAGGGGGGAAGGGGGGGCTTCGAGGGGGGGATGGATGTCAGGTGTACAGGGACAGAGGCACAGGGAAGGCAGGAGATGGAGAGCGATGGAGAGGAATCCCAGGAGAGCGAGGAAGAGGATAGCAATGACGCAGGGGATTCCATGAGTCTCTCCAGCGAATCAGAGGATTCCCAGAAAGGGGCGCCTGTGGTAAGGGCAAGGGGAGGCCCAGGGGGAAAGTGTCAGGAGCGGGGGGCCAGCAGGGGACCCCAAAGCGGCAGCTGGGAATCAGGGCCAGCCTCCCCACCAGAGCGCAGCGAGGGAGGGGGAGGTTCCAGTGTGTCAGAGGGAGCAGCTCCGGCGACAGAGAAAGGGGAGGGATCAGAGCAAGCCGTTCTCCCGGAAGGGGAGGAAGGCAGTGAGGGGAGTAGCATAACTGTCAAAAGGAAGGTCAGAAGTTGGGCGCGCGCGCCAAGTTCAAATGAGGAGGAGCGCGGGAGAACAGGGAGCCCGGAGGAGGAGGGGCTAGGACCCAAAGCCCGCAGGAGGGGGCAGGAGCAGTCTGGAGACTCCGCTTCAGGAGAAAGCAGAAGGGGAGGAACCCCGGCGGGCAGAAAGACCCTGCGGAAAAGGAAAGAGAGAAAGAGGTGGAGCAGCGTTAGCTTATTAAACTGGTGTAGGGGAGGGACCGATTCAGAGGGGACTTCTAATGTCTAGGAGAAAGAGACGCGGGGCTGCATGCCTCGGTTGTGGAACCAATAATGAACTGCAATAAACATCCTTGTATATAAGAAGAGCTTGGCGTTGGTCTTTTGTGAGCTGAGACCTGAGGCAGCCCTGACACCATCTTTTCGCTTCCATATGCGTAGAAAGAAGACGAATAAGCTTTGATTGGGCTTTTTTCAATTCGCATGGTGTTATTTGGGTGTGCGCCAGAATCACACCAAAACCAAAGCAAAAATGTGTTTTGGGTTCCATCTTCGTAAAAAGAAGATACTAAAGCTCTGATTGGGCTTATTTCAAGTTGGTGTTTTTGGGGTTAGAATGCACATTCAACCAAAAATCGCAGACATGTTTGTAACCAGCCCAAATCAAGCATAAGTAAACATATGGTAACATCTCAATAGAAAAAGGACGAATAAGCTTCGATTGCCCTTTCGGTGTTCATTCACCCACAAATAGCAAAGCGAAGTGTACTAATCCTAAACAAAGCCAATCAGGTTGTTTTGGTTTCCAACTACATAGAAAGAAGAATCTTGGATTGCGCTTATTTCAAGTTGTTTTTTTGGTGTTTATGCACATTGACGCAGAAATCGCAAACTGTGTGCAATGAGACGAAAATAACGCAACACCATCTTTTCGCTTCTATATGCGTAGAAAGAAGACGAATAAGCTTTGATTGGACTTTTTTCAATTCGCATGGTGTTATTTAGGTGTTGTCAGGGAACTGCCATCGGAAGGAAGTGAGGTGAAAGGGCTCACACAGGTTGGGAGAGACTCAGCAGCTGAAGAGGGAACCAGTAGGGGGAGAGGAGGTGAGCTGAGGGAAAGGGAGCTGGAGGGATGGCTCAGAGACACCTCCAGCGAAAACAGTGGGGAGGTTTCAGGACCTCCTGTAGGGACACCCACTCCTCGCCGGAAACTGTCACGCAGAGAGTCCAGAAGACGTGTGTCAGGGGTTCAGAGACAGAGGCACAGGTGAGGGGGGAGACGGAGAGTGATGGGGAAGAATCCCAGGACAGTGAGGAAGAGGATGACAATGACTTGAGGTCTTCCATGAGTCTCTCAAGTGAATCGGAGGATTCCCAGAAGGGGGCGCCCCTAGTCAGGACAAGGGGGGTCACAGGGGGGACCTGCCAGGAGCAGGGAAGCAGCAGGGAAACCCCGAGTAGGAGTGGGAGATCGGGGCCGGCTTCCCAGCAGGAACGAAGTGAAGAGAGTGGAATTCCCAGTGTGACACACGGAGCGGAGCAGGATGGAGACAGGGGAAGGAGATCGGGGCAGGACATCCTGCCGGAAGAGGCGGAGAGTAGTACAGGGAGTAGTGTAAGTGTCAAGAGGAAGGTCAGGGGTAGCGAACGCGCGCCAAGTTCAAATGTGGAGGCGCGCGGAAATGGAGAGAGCCCGGAGGAGGAGCCTGGCCCCAAAGCACGAAGGAGGGGGGAGCAGGCATCTGAGGAATCCGCTTCAGGAGAGAGCAGGAGGGAAGGAACCCAGGGGGGCAGAAAGACCCTGCGGAAAAGGAAAGACAGGAAGAGGTGGACTAGCACAAGCCTCTTAAGCTGGTGTAGGGGCGGGACTGATTCAGAGGGGACTTCAAACGTCTAGCCTAAGAGACGCGGGGCTGCGCGCCCCGGTTGTGGAACCGATAATGAACTGCAATAAACATCCTTGTATATAAGAAGAGCCTGGCGTTGGTCTTTTGTGAGCTGAGACCTGAGGCAGCCCTGACAACGTGTTTCCGTTAAGGAGCTTTTATGTTGGAAACGATTCCGAAAGCAACCACTGTCGGAATCTGCTAGCGACTGACGGAGCCATGTTTAAGGGGCTCCGTTACAGACAGAGGTTTGCAAGTTTGACCAAACTCTGAGGGACTACGATTTTACGCACAAGCAGCTCATCATCCCATCACAGCATTCCGACAGTCTCTGTGAGCAGCTTGTGCAGGAGAAGGCATCATGAGCAACCCAGCCGGAACCGGAGAAGCAGGAGCTGGAGCGGGTCCAAGCCTGGAAGAAAGGTACCGGGCGTTGGAGGTCCAGCTAGCGCTGCAGACGGCGAGGCTCGAGGAGAGGAGGGCTCAAGATGCAGAGAAGGGGAAAACCACCCCGAAAGGGGGCGAAAGACTGGGTGAGGCCCCTGATGGCAACGAATAATGACATCCTGAAGGACACGAGGAAGTTTTTTCGTGCCATGGATCTTATGTTTGCCAGCGATATTGAGCAGGGAGTGGTACGCAGACAGTTAATGGCGTGCAAACAGGGGAGCCGATCTGTTCGTGAGTACTGGACTGAGTTTACCATGTTGATCCATAAATTGGGGTGGGATCTATCGGCGGCACCCATTCAAATGCTCTTTGAAGAAGGGCTTTCTTCGGCGGTAAAGGATGAACTTTCCCGGGCGCCCAGGGTGGAGTCTATGGACCAGCTGACCAAATCAGCGCTGACCATAGGAGCGCGCCAAGAGGCGAGAGCCTTGGAGAGGCGGGAAGGGAAGGGGGAACGTTGGAGGGAGCTTCGCATTCCAGAGATTCCAGAGCCACTGTTCCCGCCGGGAGAGCCGATTGAAATTGGAACACCTATGGTGATGCAGATTGGAAATCACCGTGAAGTCATCAGCTTCAATGTCACCCACCTGTCGGACACGCCCATAGTGTTGGGCATGAGTTGGCTGGATAGGCACAGTCCGGCATTAGCGTGGTACCAGCGGCAATTGACCTTCTGCTCCTCCTACTGCGCAGAAAACTGCATCCAGCCCGGCCAGGGAGAGGAAGGGCAGGACGATGAACAGCAGCTGCAGCATGGTGCAGGCGGTGCCAAACAAGTACAAGGCATTTTTGGAGGTCTTCTGCGAGAAGGAAGCGGACAAGCTGCCTCCCCACCGGCCCTACGACTGCACGATTGACCTCCTGCCAGGGGCGACGCTGCCGACTGGGAAACTATATTCCATGTCTGAGGACGAATTGCAAGAACTCAGGGAGTTCATAGATCACAACTTGGAGCGGGGATTCATCCGAGAATCCAAAGCAGTGGGGGGCAGTCCCGTGTTTTTCGTGAAGAAGAAAGACACGCCCCAACGGAGACTCGTAGTTGATTACAGGATCATAAATTCCAGGACAAAGCCCACAGCATTCCCCATGCCCAAGATTGCTCGCGACGGTGAGGAAGGGACGGATCTTCACCAAATTGGATCTACGAGGGGCGTACAACCTTATACGCATGCGGGAGGGCGATGAGTGGAAGACGGCCATGTTTACGCCTCTAGGCACCTATGAGTATAGAGTTATGCCGTTTGGTCTCCAAAATGGCTCCCATTGTTTCCAAGCTTTCATGCAACACGTGTTAGCAGGCCTCCTCTACAAGAAGTGCGTATGCTTCCTAGACGACATCCTGATCTCGGAATCGCAGGAGGCTCACGAGAGAGACGTCAACGAGGTCCTGCAGAGACTGCAGGAGCACAGACTTTACGCCAAACTGGAGGAGTGCCAGTTCGATGTGACGGAGGTGGATTTCCTGGGCTACAAGCTGTCCGACAAGGGACTCGCCATGGACAGCGCCAAGGTCCGCTCGGTGTTGGACTGGAAGAGCCCGCGCAATCGGAAGGAGGTCCAGAAGTTCGTCGGCTTCGCCAACTTTTATCGCAAGTTCATCAAGGGGTTCGCGAATGAAACGGTGGCCATCACGGACACCCTCAGCTCCAAGATGAAGAAGTTCACCTGGACGGACCAGGCGGAACAGTCTTTTCGGAGATTCAAGCGTCTCTTTGCGTCCGAAGAGCAGCTGCTACACGTAAACCCCGGCAAACCGATGAGGGTTGAGACTGACGCACCAGACAGAGCGGTGGGGGCGGTCCTGTTGCAGCAAGATCCGCAAGGGAACTGGAGGCCCTGCGCATTCTACTCCAGGAAACTCAGCAAATCGGAGCAGAACTACACCATCTGGGACAGGGAGTTGCTGGCCATTCATGCAGCCTTCAAGGCGTGGCGGCACTTCCTCATCGGAGCCAGACACACTGTGCAGGTCCACACGGACCATAAGAACCTGGAGTACTGGCGCACGGCGCGGTTCCTGAACCAAAGACACATCTGCTGGGCGGAGTTCTTCGCGGATTTCGACTTCCGGATAGAATACATCCCGGGAGACAACAACGTCATGGCAGATGCACTATCCAGGAAACCGCACTATCTCGAGGAAGCGGCACCGGTGGCAGCCAAGCACATTTTCGCACTGACAGCGTGGGCATGCGCTTCAGCCACCGTGGACCTGGACGCAGTGCCTCGCGCGCGGCAGACGGATGCCTTCGCACAATCCAAGATGGAGGAGGTGCGAAGAGGCACAGCGAAGGACGATGAGTTCCAGATACGCGACGGACTGCTCACCCGCAAAGGGGCGCTCTACGTGCCGGGAGACGACCTCCGAGCGAAAGTCCTGCAGCAGTTGCATGACGCGCCCAGTGCTGGGCACTTCGGCAAGGACAAGATGGCGGAATTGGTGGCCAGGGACTTTTGGTGGCCCCAGATGAGGGGAGAAGTCGCGGATTACGTCTCTAGGTGTGACACATGCCAAAGGGCCAAGCCAGTGCACAGGAAGCCGGCGGGACTGCTGGAACCGCTACAGACGCCGCTCGAACCGTGGGAGAAAGTGGCACTGGACTTTGTCACAGATCTGCCCAGCTCGCGAGGCAAAACGGCGGTACTCGTGGTCGTATACCTGTTCATCAAGATGGCGCACTTCATTCCTTGCGCGAAGGTGGCCACAGTGGAACAGACCGCCAAGCTGTTCATAGACCACGTGTTCAGAGTTCACGGTTTGCCACGGTCCATCCTGTCCGACCGGGGCCGCCAATTCATCTCGAGCTTCTGGCAGAAGCTGCTGGGCATCCTGAACGTCAAGATCAACTTGGCGTCGGCACGACACCCGCAGACCAACGGACAAGCGGAGAGGGTCAACGCAGCAGTACCTGAGATGCTACGCGAATCAACAGCCCTCGACCTGGGTGCACTACCTACCGCTGGCCGAGTTTGCCTACAACAACACGAAGCACGGGTCTACAGGGGTGGCACCGTTCTTCGCCAACAATGGGCGGCATCCCAGAACCTTCCCGGGGTTAGAGACGAAGGGGGAGGGGGAGCCACCGAAGGAGGCGCCGATGGTCAGGGTGAGGGGGGTCCCAGGGGGGACACACCAGAGACAGGGGGCCAGCAGGGACTCCCAAAGCAGCAGCTGGAGATCAGGACCAGCTTCCCCACCAGAGCAGAGTGGGGGGGGGGGAAGAGTCCCAGGTGTCACGTCCAGCTAGCCACCCCGAAGGGGGAAGCAGTGACAGGAGCAGTGAAACGGTCAGGAGAAAGGTTACCGGCTGGGCGCGCGCACCAAGTTCAAATGTACAGGTGCGCGGGACAGCAGAAAGCCCAGATCGGGAACCAGGTCCTAAAGCCCGCCGGAGGCAGGGGGAAGACTCAGGGGATTCAGCGTCAGAAGAGTCTAGGAAGTGCGAAACCCCAGCTGACAGGCGGACCCAGAGGAGGAAAGAGCAAAGGAAGAGGTGGAGCAAGGCTAGAGTCTTAAACTGGTGTCTGGGGGGAGGAGACTCAGACGGAGCTTCGGCGGTCTAGAGTCTCAGACGTAGAGCTGCACGCTGCTGATGTGAAAGGGAAACTGAACTTCAATAAAGACTTTTGTATATAACCACGAACTGGCGTTGGTCCTTTGTGAGCTGGGACCTCGGGCAGCTCTGACAGTAAGCTCCGTCTCACAATTTTATTTTATTTTTGCGAGCTCACGAAGATAGGTAACGATGACTACGGAGGAGAAGGTGGCAGCACTGCAAGAAGCAGTCACGAGGCTTTACGCAGAAGTAGAAACATCCAGAAAGAGAGAAGAGGAAGCAGAAGCGCGCTGCCGAGATCTGCAAACCAGGTGGGAACCTTTGGGCAAAGAGGGGCTGCCGGGACCCAAGCCGGAGGGAGTTGGCCTCGGGAAACGGGGGGGGGGGGGCAGCATCGTAGCCCATTTCGACGGGAACCTGGAGCAGTATCCTAACTTCAGAGCAGACATAGTTTTCGCGCTCAATTTGCTTCGGAAAGACTTTAGAGATGAGGAGGAGAAAATGGGCTTCATAATAACTCATCTGCATAGGGAAACTAAATCGTGGCTGCGCAATTTATGGCGCGAAGATGATCCCGCCCTCCATGATTCAAAAGCTTTTATCGCGGCTATGGACTCTTGTTTTGAATCAACGGTTGATGTGGATGTGGCCAGGAGGGAAATGCACGGGTTGAAGCAAGGCAAAGCCACTGTGAGACAATATCACTCCCGCTTTTTTGCATTAGTTAATGTGCTGGGCTGGGAGAAGGACTCAGCTGCCGTGAGGGATCTGTTCTGGGAGGGGCTAAATGGAGCCGTGAAAGATGAGCTGGCAACGGGGGACAGGCCCAACAGTACCACAGAAGTCGTCCAGCGAGCGCTGGCGATGGGGGTGCGCCTGGAGGAACGCCCGTGGAGCAGGGATGACGGACGGATGGCACGCACGCCAGCCAGAACAACTCCCTTCCTGCCCAGAGAGACAGGACGCGCGCAATCCACGCCTCCACTGGGGGGGGGGAGAAGAGCCGATGGAGATAGGTGGTGCTAGGGCTCAGACAGCGACCAGAGCCCAAACACCAGGAGCAGTCAAGACGAAGGCTCCTAGAGGGAACAGGAAGTGCTATATCTGCGACTGTGCACAGCACATGGCCAAAGAGTGTCCCCAGAGGATCCAGAAGCACACTGCAGCCTCAGCAACAGTAAAAGGAGCAGTTCAGCAGGGGGAACAGCTGCAGGGAAACGACGAAGCCTGGTTGGAGGCAGAGGCACTGGGACCCAGCCAGGCGAGTCAGTGAAGCAGTCCCCAGAGATTTTGCAGCCCACGGACCCCCTCCCACCCAAACCAGTGGTGCAACTCACCGCATCACTCCAGCTGCCAAATGGATTCACCCTGGAAGTCCCTATTACCATTGACTCTGGTAGTAATGTAGACTTTGTGGGGGTGGAGTTCATCAGGCAACATCACATAGCGCTCCTACCAGCCACGATGCCCCTGAACGTCGTCACGGTCGATGGCAGAGAGCTGCTGGGAGGGCAGGTGCTGCAGCAAACACTACCTATGGTGATGCAGATTGGAAATCACCGTGAAGTCATCAGCTTCAACGTCACCCACCTGTCGGACACGCCCATAGTGTTGGGCATGAGTTGGCTGGATAGGCACAGCCCGGCATTAGCGTGGTACCAGAGGCAATTGACCTTCTGCTCCTCCTACTGCGCAGAACACTGCATCCGGCCCAGCCAGGAAGCGGAGGGACAGGAGGAAGAACAGCAGCTGCACCTAGGCATGGTGCAGGCGGTGCCCGACAAGTACAAGGCATTTTTGGAGGTCTTCTGCGAGAAGGAAGCGGACAAGCTGCCTCCCCACCGGCCCTACGATTGCACGATTGACCTCCTACCGGGGGCGACGCTGCCGACTGGAAAACTGTATTCCATGTCTGAGGACGAACTGCAGGAGCTCAGGGAGTTCAAAGATCACAACTTGAAACGGGGATTCATCCGAGAATCCAAAGCAGTAGGGGGCAGTCCCGTGTTTTTCGTTAAGAAGAAGGACACGCCCCAACGCAGATTGCTAGTTGATTACAGGATCATAAATTCCAGGACAAAGCCCACAGCATTCCCCATGCCCAAGATTGACGACCTGCTCGCGACGGTGAGGAAGGGACGGATCTTCACCAAGTTGGATCTACGAGGGGCGTACAACCTTATACGCATGCAGGAGGGCGATGAGTGGAAGACGGCCATGTTTACGCCTCTAGGCACTTATGAATATAGAGTTATGCCATTTGGTCAGCAAAATGGCTCCCATTGTTTCCAAGCCTTCATGCACCACGTGTTAGCGGGCCTCCTCTACAAGAAGTGCGTATGCTTCCCAGACGACATCCTGATCTTTTCGGAATCGCAGGAGGCTCACGAGGGAGACGTCAAGGAGGTCCTGCAGAGACTACGGAAGCACAGACTTTACGCCAAACTGGAGAAGTGCCAGTTCGACGTGGCGGAGGTGGATTTCCTGGGCTACAAGCTGTTCATAGACCACGTGTTCAAAGTTCACGGCTTACCACGGTCCATCCTGTCCGACCGGGGGCGCCAATTCATCTCGAGCTTCTGGCAGAAGCTGCTGGGCATCCTGAACGTCAAGATCAACTTGGCGTCGGCACGACACCCGCAGACCAACGGACAAGCGGAGAGGGTCAACGCCATCATGCAGCAGTACCTGCGATGCTACGTGAATCAACAGCCCTCGACCTGGGTGGACTACCTGCCGTTGGCCGAGTTCGCCTACAACAACACGAAGCACGGGTCTACAGGGGTGACACCGTTCTTCGCCAACAATGGGCGGCATCCCAGAACCTTCCCGGGGTTAGAGACGAAGGGGGAGCACTTGGCAGCAGAGTTACAGGAGGTCCACGAGCAACTCCGCAGGACCTTGGAACTAGCAAAACACGCCTACAATGTGCAGGCAGACAGGCACAGGAGAGTCGGGGACGACATCCAGGTGGGGGATTGGGTCTGGTTAGCAGCCCAGGCAGTGCCGGCCAGAACATTAGCTAAGAAGAATCTCAAACACAAGCAGCTAGGGCCTTACCAAGTCGAGGTACAAATCAACCAAGTGGCCTTCCGGTTGACACTCCCGGAGGGCTCCAGAATGCACCCGGTATTTCATAGGTCAGTCCTCACACCCTACAAGGAACCCCACAGGTTTCAGGCGCCAGGGACCGCACCTCACCCACTCAGAAAGTCTACAATGGGGGAGGGGTCACCGAGGGCGGCGCCACTCAACGAGGTCACGGAGATTTTAGACTCGAGATGGGGGGAAGAGGGAGTTGAATATCTCCTCGCCAGGGAAGGCACCCCGGCCAGCTCCAACAGGTGGGTGCCGGACTATGCCTTGGAGGAGCACTACCTCAAAGACGAGTTCCATGCACCATTCCCGCACAGACCTATGCCGGCAGATTATTTTGACGACTGGCTTTTCACACCCACACTTTCAACCTGCACGTTCCAGGGGTTCTCATCCGCTGAGGAACCGGCGCCAGATACAAGCTCCCCGGAGGGATCGCTCTCGGGGTCTGCCACGGATCGCTCTTACTGGTGGGACACTCAACCAGAGGTGGGGTGGAGCAGGGAGCTGCTAAGAGGGCCCTGGCACGCAGCATCACCTGAGGTAACAGGGGGAGAGACGGACATGGACGTGTTGGGGGAGGACGTTGGGTTCGAACACGAACGCAGAGAGATGGAAGCAGAGGAGATCGACGTCGACGAGCCCATTACGGGCTGGCCGGATCCAACTGGTCGGCTGCACGACAGGGGGAAGGAACTGTATCCAGCACTCACCCCCACAGCAATGGAGCACCCGGAACCCACACCAGAAGAGAGGGAGGGGGGAAGGGGGGGCTTCGAGGGGGGATGGATGTCAGGGGCTCAGGGACAGAGGCACAGGGGAGAGAGGAGATGGAGAGCGAAGGGGAAGGATCTGAGGGCAGCATAGGGGAGTATGACAGTGACCCGAGAGATTCCATGAGCTTCTCCAGCGAATCAGAAGATTCCCAGAAGGAGGCGCCGATGGTCAGGGCGAGGGGGGTCCCAGGGAGGACACACCAGAGACAGGGGCCAGCGGGGACTCCCAAAGCAACAGCTGGAGATCAGGACCAGCTTCCCCACCAGAGCAGAGTGGGGGGGGGGAAGAGTCCCAGGTGTCATGTCCAGCTAGCCACCCCGAAGGGGGAAGCAGTGACAGGAGCAGTGAAACGGTCAGGAGGAAGGTTACCGGCTGGGCGCGCGCGCCAAGTTCAAATGTACAGGCGCACGGGACAGCAGAAAGCCCAGATCGGGAACCAGGTCCTAAAGCCCGCCGGAGGCAGGGGGAAGACTCAGGGGATTCAGCGTCAGAAGAGTCTAGAAAGGGAGAAAACCCAGCTGACAGGCGGACCCAGCGGAGGAAACCGCAAAGGAAGAGGTGGAACAAGGCTAGGGTCTTAAACTGGTGTATTGGGGGAGGAGACTCAGACGGAGCTTCGGCGGTCTAGAGTCTCAGACGTAGAGCTGCACGCTGCTGATGTGAAAGGGAAACTGAACTTCAATAAAGACTTCTGTATATAACAACGGACTGGCGTTGGTCCTTTGTGAGCTGGGACCTCGGGCAGCTCTGACAGGTGCGAAAATGTGTTTGGCCGCCACCGGTGCCGCTTCCTCGAGATACTGCGGTTTCCTGGATAGTGCATCCGCCATGATGTTGTTGTCTCCCGGGATGTATTCTATCCTGAAGTCGAAATCCGCGAAGAACTCCGCCCAGCGGATATGTCTCTGGTTCAGGAACCGCGCCGTGCGCCAGTACTCCAGGTTCTTATGGTCCGTGTGGACCTGCACTGTGTGTCTGGCTCCGATGAGGAAGTGCCGCCATGCCTTGAAGGCTGCATGAATGGCCAGCAACTCCCTGTCCCAGATGGTGTAGTTCTGTTCCGACTTGCTGAGTTTCCGGGAGTAGAACGCGCAGGGCCTCCAGTTCCCTTGCGGATCTTGCTGCAACAAGACCGCCCCCACCGCTCTGTCTGATGCGTCAGTCTCAACCCTCATTGGTTTGCTGGGGTTTACGTGTAGCAGCTGTTCTTCGGACGCGAAGAGACGCTTGAGTCTCCGAAAAGACTGTTCCGCCTGGTCCGTCCAGGTGAACTTCTTCTTCTTGGAGCTGAGGGTGTCCGTGATGGCTGCCGTCTCCTTCGCGAACCCCTTGATGAACTTGCGGTAAAAGTTGGCGAAGCCGACGAACTTCTGGACCTCCTTCCGGCTGCGCGGGCTTTTCCAGTCCAACACAGAGCGGACCTTGGCGCTGTCCATGGCGAGTCCCTTGTCGTACAGCTTGTAGCCCAGGAAATCCACCTCCGTCACATCGAACTGGCACTTCTCCAGTTTGGCGTAAAGTCTGTGCTCCCTCAGTCTCTGCAGGACCTCCTTGACGTCTCCCTTGTGAGCCTCCTGCGATTCCGAGAAGATCAGGATGTCGTCTAGGAAGCATACGCACTTCTTGTAGAGGAGGCCCGCTAACACGTGGTGCATGAAGGCTTGGAAACAATGGGAGTCATTTTGCTGACCAAACGGCATAACTCTATATTCATAGGTGCCTAGAGGTGTAAACATGGCCGTCTTCCACTCATCGCCCTCCCACATGCGTATAAGGTTGTATGCCCCTCGTAGATCCAACTTGGTGAAGATCCGTCCCTTCCTCACCGTCGCGAGCAGGTCGTCAATCTTGGGCATGGGGAATGCTGTGGGCTTTGTCCTGGAATTTATGATCCTGTAATCAACTAGCAATCTGCGTTGGGGCGTGTCCTTCTTCTTAACGAAAAACACGGGACTGCCCCCTACTGCTTTGGATTCTCGGATGAATCCCCGTTTCAAGTTGTGATCTTTGAACTCCCTGAGCTCCTGCAGTTCGTCCTCAGACATGGAATACAGTTTTCCAGTCGGCAGCGTCGCCCCCGGCAGGAGGTCAATCGTGCAGTCGTAGGGCCGGTGGGGAGGCAGCTTGTCCGCTTCCTTCTCACAGAAGACCTCCAAAAACATCTTGTACTTGTTGGGCACCGCCTGCACCATGCCTAGGTGTAGCTGCTGTTCATCTTCTTGTCCCTCCTCTTCCTGGCCGGTTCGGATGCAGTGTTCTGCGCAGTAGGAGGAGCAGAAGGTCAATTGCCGCTGGTACCACGCTAATGCCGGGCTGTGCCTATCCAGCCAACTCATGCCCAACACTATGGGCGTGTCCGACAGGTGGGTGACGTTGAAGCTGATGACTTCGCGGTGATTTCCCATTTGCATCACCATAGGTGGTGTTTGCTGTACCACCTGTCCACCCAGCAGCTTCCTGCCATCGACCGTGACGACGTTTAGGGGCATCATAGCTGGTAGGAGCGCTATGCGATGTCGCTTGATGAAGTCCACCCCTACAAAGTCTGCATTACTACCAGAGTCAATGGTAATAGGAACTTCCAGGGTGAATCCATTTGGCAGCTGGAGTGATGCGGTGAGTTGCACCACTGGTTTGGGTGGGAGGGGGTCCGTGGGCTGCAAAATCTCTGGGGACTGCTTCACTGACTTGCCTGGCTGGGCCCCAGTGCCTCTGCTTCCAACCAGGCTTCATCATTTCCCTGTGGCTGTTCCCCCTGCTGAACTGCTCCCCTTACTGTTGCTGAGGCTGCAGTGTGCTTCTGGATCCTCTGGGGACACTCTTTGGCCATGTGCTGTGCACTGTCGCAGATATAACACTTCCTGTTCCCTCTAGGAGCCTTCGTCTTGACTGCTCCTGGTGTTTGGGCTCTGGTCGCTGTCTGAGCCCTAGCACCACCTATCTCCATCGGCTCTTCTCCCCCCCCCCCCAGTGGAGGCGTGGATTGCGCGCGCCCTGTATATCGGGGTAGGAAGGGAGTTGTTCTGGCTGGTGTGCGTGCCATACGTCCCTCATCCCTGCTCCAAGGGCGTTCTTCCAGGCGCCCCCCTACTGCCAGCGCTCTCTGGACGACTTCTGTGGTGCTGTTGGATCTCTCCCCCCTCGCCAGCACATCTTTCACGGCCCCATTCAGCCCCTCCCAGAACAGATCCCTTACGGCAGCGGAGTCCTTCTCCCAGCCCAGCACATTAACTAATGCAAAAAAGCGGGAGTGATATTGTCTCACCATGGCTTTGCCCTGCTTCAGCCCATGCATTTCCCTCCTGGCCACATCCACATCAACCGTTGATTTAAAACAAGAGTCCATAGCCGCGATAAAAGCTTTTGAATCATGGAGGGCGGGATCATCTTCGTGCCCACTTTCTCCTCCTCATCTCTAAAGTCTTTCCGAAGCAAATTGAGCGCGAAAACTATGTCTGCTCTGAAGTTGGGATACTGCTGCAGGTTCCCGTCGAAATGGGCTACGATGCTGCCCCCCCCCCCGTTTCCCGAGGCCAACTCCCTCCGGCTTGGGTCCTGGCAGCCCCTCTTTGCCCAAACGTTCCCACCTGGTTTGCAGATCTCGGCAGCGCGCTTCTGCTTCCTCTTCTCTCTGTCTGGAGGTTGCTACTTCTGCGTAAAGCCTCGTGACTGCTTCTTGCAGTGCCGTCACCTTCTCCTCAGTAGTCATCTTTGCCTATCTTCGTGAGCTCGCAAAAAAATTTTTTTTTTGTCGAGACGGAGCTTACTGTCAGAGCTGCCCGAGGTCCCAGCTCACAAAGGACCAACGCCAGTTCGTTGTTATATACAAAAGTCTTTATTGAAGTTCAGTTTGTCTTTCACATCAGCAGCGTGCAGCTCTACGTCTGAAACTCTAGACGGCCGAAGCTCCGTCTGAGTCTCCTCCCCCCAGACACCAGTTTAAGACTCTAGCCTTGCTCCACCTCTTCCTCTGCTCTTTCCTCCTCGGGGTCCGCCTGTCAGCTGGGGTCTCGCCCTTCCTAGACTCTTCTGACGCTGAGTC
Source organism: Podarcis vaucheri (assembly GCF_965113315.1). Classification (NCBI taxonomy): domain Eukaryota; kingdom Metazoa; phylum Chordata; class Lepidosauria; order Squamata; family Lacertidae; genus Podarcis; species Podarcis vaucheri. The sequence continues at coordinate 127,435 of NC_138757.1, read as the reverse complement.
CCCTGAGTCTTCCCCCTAGCTGGACTTTACCTCCCCTCCGTTCCCCCACTCTCCGATAGAGGCATGGTCAGTCTCGACTCATCTTCTCTCCCTGCTGGGGGAGAGGCTGGCCCTGACACCTGGGACTCTTCCCCCCCACTACGTTCTGGTGGGGAAGCTGGCCCTCATCTCCAGCTGCTGCTTTGGGAGTCCCCGCTGGCCCCCCTTGCCCTGACCATCAGCGCCTCCTTCTGGGAATCTTCTGATTCACTGGAGAAGCTCATGGAATCTCTCGGGTCACTGCCATACTCCCCTACGCTGCTCTCCGATTCTTCCCCTTCGCTCTCCATCTCCTCTCTCCCCTGTGCCTCTGTCCCTGATCCCCTGACAAGACCGCTTTCCTGAGCCCCTGACACCATCTTTTCGCTTCTATATGCGTAGAAAGAAGACGAATAAGCTTTGATTGGACTTTTTTCAATTCGCATGGTGTTATTTGGGTGTGCGCCAGAATCACACCAAAACCAAAGCAAAAAGGTGTTTTGGGTTCCTTCTACATAAAAAGAAGATGATAAAGCTGTGATTGGGCTTATTTCAAATTGGTGTTTTTGGGGTTAGAATGCACATTCAACCAAAAATCGCAGAGTGACATCTTTGTTATCAGCCCAAATCAAGCAAAGTTGTCTTGGTTCCATCTCAATAGAAAAAGGATGATTAAGCTTCGAATAAGCTCTTTCGGTGTTCATTCACCCACGCAAAGCGGTGTATTACACGCAAAACGGTGTAATAAGCTCAAACAGGTTGTTTGGGCTTCAAAGTACATAGAAAGAATAATCTTGGATTGCACTTATTTCAAGTTGTGTTTTTTGATGTTTATGCACATTGACGCAGAAATCGCAAAGTGTGTGCAATGAGACCAAAATAACACAACACAATCTTTTCGCTTCTATAACCGTAGAAAGAAGCTTCGATTGGACTTTTTTCAATTCGCATGGTGTTATTTGGGTGTGCGCCAGAATCACTCCAAAACCAAAGCAAAAAGGTGTTTTGGGTTCCTTCTACATAAAAAGAAGATGATAAAGCTGTGATTGGGCTTATTTCAAATTGGTGTTTTTGGGGTTAGAATGCACATTCACCCAAAAATCGCAGAGTGACATGTTTGTTACCAGCGGAAATCAAGCATAGGTGTTTTGGTTCCATCGCAAAGGACGAATAAGCTTCAAATGCTCTTTCGGTGTTCATTCACCCACAAATAGCAAAGCGGTGTAATAAGACTAAACAAAGCCAGACAGGTTGTTTTGGTTTCGAACTACATAGAAAAAAGAATCTTGGATTGCACTTACTTCATGTCGTGTTCTTTGCTGTTAATGCACATTGACGCAGAAATTGCAAAGTGTGTGCAATGAGACCAAAATAACACAACACCATCTTTTTGCTTCCATATGCATAGAAAGAAGACGAATAAGCTTTGATTGGGCTTTTTTCAATTCGCATGGTTTTATTTGGGTGTGCGCCAGAATCACACCAAAACCAAAGCAAAAAGGTGTTTTGGGTTCCATCTACATAAAAAGAAGATAATAAAGCTCTGATTGGGCTTATTTCAAGTTGGTGTTTTTGGGGTTAGAATGCACATTCACCCAAAAATCGCAGAGTGACATGTTTGTTACCAGCCCAAATCAAGCATAGGTAAACATATGGTAACATCTCAATAAAAAAAGGACGAATAAGCTTCGATTGCCATTTCGGTGTTCATTCACCCACAAATAGCAAAGTGAAGTGTACTAAGCCTAAGCAAAGCCAATCAGGTTGTTTTGGTTTCCAACTAAGTAGAAAGAAGAATCTTGGATTGCACTTATTTCACATTGACGCAGAAATCGCAAAGTGTGTGCAATGAGACCAAAATAATACAACACCATCTTTTCGCTTCTATATGCGTAGAAAGAAGACGAATAAGCTTTGATTGGACTTTTTTCAATTCGCATGGTGTTATTTGGGTGTGCTCCAGAATCACCCCAAAGGAAAGCAAAAAGATCTTTTGGGTTCCATCTACATAAAAAGAAGATGATAAAACTCTGATTGTGCTTATTTCAAATTGGTGTTTTGGGGGTTAGAATGTACATTCAACCAAAAATCGCAGAGTGACATGTTTGTTATCAGCCCAAATCAAGCAAAGGTGTTCCATCTCACTAGAAAAAGGATGAATAAGCTTCAATTTCTCTTTCGGTGTTCATTCACCCACAAATAGCAAAGCGGTGTAATAAGACTAAACAAAGCCAAACAGGTTGTTTTGGTTTCGAGCTACATAGATAAATGAATCTTGGATTGTGCTTACGTCATGTCATGTTCTTTGCGTGTTGAGTCCCACAATGCCACCCCCCAAAAAATTCACACTTCACACATCAATTTTTGTTTAAGGTTTTGGGCATAATTTTGGCCACAACTTTATTCAAAATACAAAAAATGTGAGTGGTTGCTTAGGCATTGGTTATGACTATCTGTCCATGCCCAGGGACAGAGCTGACTTCCGGATTCCAGCGGAAGCCAGCGTGGGAAACAAGTATTGGGTGAGAAAATGAAGCTGGATATCAGTCCCTCACTTCTCACCCTTATGTTCCTGTGGGGCTTGCGCGGCCCAAGTCCGATGCCAGGGACAAGGATGAAAAGAATGGCAAGCCCCTGGATTCCTTTAACGGAATTCCCTTTCCGCATCATTTGGAGGGATAGGCACTTACCCCTCCAAGCACCAATTTAACCAATGCCTAACCGCCAACCTTACAAGTTGTGACGATTTGCTACACAGTAGGCAAAAACCAAATGGCACCAGCCAATCAGCCAAATGGCAAAATTCCTACCAGGCCCCCGCTCCAAGGCGGACGACCCCATGACAGGCATAGCAAGGTCAAGCGGTCAAGAAAAAACCACCCTATTAAAGGGAGGGAGGGCGGGTGATCCGGTGCAAAACGGCCAAGAGGACGTCCAACGTCTGGCCCCTGTATTTAAAGACTCTGACCCTTCCTCCAAATTGGCAACAATCAAAACTCCCCAGCAACCCAGTTTTAACCACTTAAAGGCTTGGGTTCCTCACCAAATCTGCCCAGTAACGGCAGGGTGGCTTGTTCCCCCAACAGCAACACGTGCTCTCTGTTAGGGAGAACACGCTTTGCGTGTTGAGTCCCACAATGCCACCCCCAAAAAAATTCACTTCACGCATCAATTTTTGTTTAAGGTTTTTGGCATAATTTTGGCCACAACTTTATTCAAAATACAAAAAATGTGAGTGGTTGCTTAGGCATTGGTTATGACTATCTGTCCATGCCCAGGGACAGAGCTGACTTCCGGATTCCAGCGGAAGCCAGCGTGGGAAACAAGTATTGGGTGAGAAAATGAAGCTGGGTATCAGTCCCTCACTTCTCACCCTCATGTTCCTGTGGGGCTTGCACGGCCCAAGTCCGATGCCAGGGACAAGGATGAAAAGAATGGCAAGCCCCTGGATTCCTTTAACGGAATTCCCTTTCCGCATCATTTGGAGGGATAGGCACTTACCCCTCCAAGCACCAATTTAACCAATGCCTAACCGCCATGGAGCCCACAGCTCACCGCCAAACCACTCACAGACCCAACCAAGCCCTCAGCTTGGCCACCACTGCACCCAGCCAAGGCTCATTCCCTGAGGCAGAAAGATGCGCGCCATCAGCTCTGAAAAAGGATGCAGCCTGAAAAAGAATCTCAGGATGGGAAATCACATCTCCACCCAGCTCAAAAATCTTTTTAGACACAGCAGAATTGATGCGCTTCCTGGCCCTTTCAGTGGCAGCTGGGCAACGACTACCCTTCCAAACACGTCGTTGCAAAAGCTTTGACCAAAATATTTTTGCTGTTGGCACCACTGCCCGCAGCTTCTCCAGGTCACCCAAAATTGCAGCACGTAGTGAAAAAACAGTCCATGGAAACCAGGTCGTTCTCACCCAGCTGCACCCCAACAGCAGTGGGTGGCCCTTCCAGCAGCACCTGCCTCCAAATCAGCGGCAGGAATTCTGGCCGGCGCATTCCCCGTCTGGACAGCCAAGGCAACTGCACATGTGGAGGAAGGCTGAGACGCGGTCCCAAACCGGACTGCCGTGCACTGATGCCAGCCCAATGCATGATGCTGTGCCCCACCATCCAGATGCGGACAGCTGCTAAACCTAAGATAAAACAAGCAAAAATTGTAAGACACCAATAATGTTAACGAACATAACCTTTGAATGCATTCGATTTCCAATGACCTGTATTTTAATTCCACTGCCTTATTAACACATTTTCCGGCCTTCTTGGTGGTAGTTTGTCTAGGCATTGGTTCCCAACTAGCTGCACCTGACCTCAGCAGGGCAGCACTGACGAATGGGCCCCACCATATCGTCAGTACCAGCAAACATTGTGGGGGAGCAATGTATCCCAAGGTAATCGCATCCCGCCAGGTGTCGTTCCCCATAGGGGAAAGATGCACCCCATCTGCCCTAAAGAGAGCAACAGCCTTGAAGAAAAATAGCATGGTGCAATATTACAGAACCACCTAAAGCAAGGACCTATTTTATTTTATTTTATTTGTTATTTTATTTTATTTTATTTACTTTATTTATTTATTTTATTCTATTGTCCACCGCCTTATTAACATGCTTTTTGGCCTGCTCGGTGGTAGTTTGTCTAGGCATTGGTTCCCGACTAGCTGCACCTGACCACAGCAGGGCAGCACTGACGAATGGGCCCCACCATATCGTCAGTACAAATAAATAGCGTGGGGGAGCAATGAACCAGGATCAGACTCAAGCTGATCCCCAAATGCTCCCAGGGACTCTTGCATGGCCCTACCCCTCGAAAGGGGTCGACAAAAGCATGGTGAATCCTTGGATTCCCTTAATGGAATATCTTTGCGCATTGGAGGGGACAGGTGCTCCAACCCCCCCTCCAGACCACCTTGAACCAATGCCTTAAATTATTTGAGTCCAGGGAGAGTTGCCATCAACTCAATCCAAGCCCTCTTGCATGCAGGAATGCAAACTTATGCTGGAGGAAGACAGCAAACATTCTCGCCCAGCTGTACCACCAGCACTGCGGGAGGACCTGCACAGGTCACACTCGACCGCACCTGTCAGGGCTGCCTCAGGTCTCAGCTCACAAAAGACCAACGCCAAGCTCTTCTTATATACAAGGATGTTTATTGCAGTTCATTATTGGTTCCACAACCGAGGCGTGCAGCCCCGTGTCTCTTTCTCCTAGACATTAGAAGTCCCCTCTGAATTGGTCCCTCCCCTACACCAGTTTAATAAGCTAACGCTGCTCCACCTCTTTCTCTCTTTCCTTTTCCGCAGGGTCTTTCTGCCCGTCGGGGTTCCTCCCCTCCTGCTTTCTCCGGAAGCGGAGTCTCCAGACTGCTCCTGCCCCCTCCTGCGGGCTTTGGGTCCTAGCCCCTCCTCTTCCGGGCTCCCTGTTCTCCCGCGCTCCTCCTCATTTGAACTTGGCGTGCGCGCCCAACTTCTGACCTTCCTTTTGACAGTTATGCTACTCCCCTCACTGCCTTCCTCCCCTTCCGGGAGAACGGCTTGCTCTGATCCCTCCCCTTTCTCTGTCGCCGGAGCTGCTCCCTCTGACACACTGGAACCTCCCCCTCCCTCGCTGCGCTCTGGTGGGGAGGCTGGCCCTGATTCCCAGCTGCCGCTTTGGGGTCCCCTGCTGGCCCCCCGCTCCTGACACTTTCCCCCTGGGGCTCCCCTTGCCCTTACCACAGGCGCCCCTTTCTGGGAATCCTCTGATTCGCTGGAGAGACTCATGGAATCCCCTGCGTCATTGCTATCCTCTTCCTCGCTCTCCTGGGATTCCTCTCCATCGCTCTCCATTTCCTGCCTTCCCTGTGCCTCTGTCCCTGTACCCCTGACAGCACCAAAGGAAGGATCTCCTCCCAAAGCATTCCCCATCTGGGCATCCAGTATATGTTCTCATGGGCAGGAAGACTGAGATGGCGCCCCAGTCCAAACTCGTCAACATGCTTGCCAGCCTACTGTACAATGCTGTGGCCCAAATGTGCACAGCTGCTCCTATGAAAAAAGGAAATAACAGACAAGCATCAGCACAGACATCGTTGTGACACTTCCTGATATAACCCTTGTCAGCGTCAGACTTCCAATGACCCGTATTCACAATCCTGTCTACTGACAGGCCCCCAGTGTGCAGCCTTTGCAGCAGTACCTAATTGTAAGGAATGAGGCGTGTTCAGCGGTAAGCAAGCCGCAGGCCGTAATAACTGGTGCACGACGTAAGCACATTGATGCCTGGCTAACGGGAACCCATTTTCATGCACTAGGAGTGGGCCAGCCCCCAGGGAATGAAAAGCCAAATATTCTGTTATCCGTAACCGGGCAAGGGCCCTCCTCACCTGTGGCGGGAAGCCTGATTGTGGCACTCCTGCCCACTAAGTCTGTTTTAGAGTTCCCAACTCTAATGACAAGCTCCAAAGGATAAGGAAAAGTCCTGAAGCAATAAGCCTCCAGACTCAGCCCCGTGCTGGCTCCAACAACCATTTTCCCAACCCTCAGTGCGAAAATGCAATGGACTACTGAAAGGAGTCTCGCCTTGATCTTTAACCAGCAGACAAGTTTTAACTTGTTGCAGATACTGCATAGGTAAAAATTGACCGACTTCCTGCCCACTGTCCTATGAGGTTGGAGCCTATTCCAACCTTCCAAGGCCCTGCGCACTACAAACTTTATACAAGGGTCTCTGAAAAATAAAGCTTCAGTGTAACAGACATTGCAGCGGACTTAGTTCTGATAGTTATAACCGCATGCCCAATCTGCAGCAGATGGACCAAATACTGCGAATCTGCTCAGAGGATGGGGGCCAGTTCATCTGAATGGCCGAGGACTGCCAGCTTAAGGCTAAGAAATCCATCCAGGCCTTCCCATAAGAGCTAAAAGCAGAAGGGGAAATGGAAGCTGCTGCTCTCTGTAATTACTAATTGTTGTCAAAATGCCACAGGTGGTCTGGAAAAGTCTGGCAATAGCTGAGTCTGGAGCCCAGGATCTGAAGCGCTTCATCTGAAAATGGGATAGAGTGTCAGCGACATCATAGAGGATCCTGTAATTTGGAGAGTAGAAATCACAATATTAAACCTTAAGCGGCGCAGCTCGAAAGCATGAACGGAGGGGCGGAGACTGTGCTAGAGCATGAGGACTGTTTTGCCAAGACACTCACCACTACCTGGTTATGAGACCAAAAGCAGATCCGATGGTCACTGAACTCCTCGGGCCACATGCGAACTGCTACTACAATGGGGAAAACTCAAGAAAAGTTATGTCACATGATTGCCTCACCACACCGGGCTTGAGGCCATAGCTTTGCACACCAGCAGCCCTTGAAATAAAAACCAAAGGGCAAAGATCCAGCAGCACCAGCATGAACCTGAAAATCCCTGTGCGGGTTCAAGGTATCCTGCCATGGCGAACTACTATTGCATACATTCAGGAATTGCTACCATGGCCTGATATCTGCCTTCACCACACTTGGTAGGCGTACACAAAGGTAAGGGGACCTCAGGCCGCAGGCAGCCTGGCCTAGTGGGAAGATTAGTTAAGTGACCCAGCAAGATCGGATCTGATGAAGCATCACTTGCTACAGAAGAAGTATTACAAAATAACTTCCTTCAAGGCAGACAGCTTCTCCATATGCAAGTGGTATGTTTTAGCAACGATATCCAACTGGATCCCTAAATAAAATGGGAATATGGGCAAAAGGTATTGAGCTATTGCTTGCCAGCTTCCAGCCCCCGCTTGGGCAGGGGGCATCTTGTGCTGCCATGATGATATGTAAATTTACAGGGCCGACGCTGGCCAGAACCCTTAAAGAAATCCCGACAAAGCTGCCGCCGAGCCAGCTTCCTTTTCAGACACACACTCTGTGCAATGCAAAAACATACTCCATGCAGTGCACACACTCCATGCAATGCAACTACACACTCTGTGCAATGCACACACAAACCCTCCGTGCAATGCAACTACACACTCCGTGCAATGCAAAACACACTCCCTGCAATGCACACACACTCCCTGCAATGCACCTACACTCCATGCAATGCAACTAAACACTCTGTGCAATGCAAAACACACTCCCTGCAATGCACACACTCCGTGCAATGCACCAACACTCCATGCAATGCACCGACACTCCGTGCAATGCAACTACACACTCCGTGCAATGCACACACACTCCGAGCAATGCAAAAAACACACTCTGTGCAATGCAACTACACCCTCCATGCAATGCACACACACACTCCGTGCAATGCAACTACACACTCTGTGCAATGCACACACAAACCCTCCGTGCAATGCAACTACACACTCCCTGCAATGCACACACACTCCCTGCAATGCAACTACACTCCATGCAATGCAACTAAACACTCCGTGCAATGCAAAACACACTCCCTGCAATGCACACACTCCGTGCAATGCACCTACACTCCGTGCAATGCAACTACACACTCCGTGCAATGCAACTACACACTCCGTGCAATGCAAAACACACTCCCTGCAATGCACACACACTCCCTGCAATGCAACTACACTCCATGCAATGCAACTACACACTCCGTGCAATGCAAAACACACTCCCTGCAATGCACACACATTCCCTGCAATGCAATGCAACTACACTACATGCAATGCAACTACACACTCCCTGCAATGCACACACTCCGTGCAATGCAACAACACTCCATGCAGTGCACACACTCCATGCAATGCAACTACACACTCTGTGCAATGCAAAACACACTCCCTGCAATGCACACACACTCCCTGCAATGCAATGCAACTACACTCCCTGCAATGCAACTACACACTCCCTGCAATGCACACACTCTGTGCAATGCAAAAACATACTCCATGCAGTGCACACACTCCATGCAATGCAACTACACACTCTGTGCAATGCACACACAAACCCTCCGTGCAATGCAACTACACACTCCGTGCAATGCAAAACACACTCCCTGCAATGCACACACACTCCCTGCAATGCAACTACACTCCATGCAATGCAACTAAACACTCTGTGCAATGCAAAACACACTCCCTGCAATGCACACACTCCGTGCAATGCACCAACACTCCATGCAATGCACCGACACTCCGTGCAATGCAACTACACACTCCGTGCAATGCACACACACTCCGAGCAATGCAAAAAACACACTCTGTGCAATGCAACTACACCCTCCATGCAATGCACACACACACTCCGTGCAATGCAAAAAACACACTCTGTGCAATGCAACTACACCCTCCATGCAATGCACACACACACTCCATGCAATGCACACACACACTCCGTGCAATGCAACTACACACTCCGTGCAATGCAAAACACACTCCCTGCAATGCACACACACTCCGTGCAATGCACCAACACTCCGTGCAATGCAACTACACACTCCGTGCACTGCACACACCATCCTTTCAATGCAACTACACACTCCGTGCAATGCACACACACTCCGTGCAATGCAAAAAACACACTCTGTGCAATGCAACTACATACTCCGTGCAATGCACACACACACACCTTCCGTGCAATACAACCACACCTTCCGTACAATGCAACAACACACTCCGTGCAATGCAACTACACCCTCCATGCAATGCACACACACCCTCCATGCAATGCACACAACGCTCCGTGCAATGCAACTGCAAATCTCTCATGCAATGCAATGCAATTGCAGCCCATGCAGCGCCGTGCCCTGCAACGCACAGAGCAAACTGCAATGCGGGCACGCAAAGGTGCTTTCTCCCACTTGCATATTGCAAACGTGGCGCCCGTTACATCCCTCGCAGTGAGGTAATCACCAAAAGGACTTAAGTGTCCAGGTAGAGCAATGGGGGAGCATGCAGCTGTCCCATACAGGGACCAATCCTGCAGCCCAGGCATTACCAGCACTATGCGCTGACCCAGTGAAACCAATGCTTTATGGACCACATGGGGACACTATTCAGGCCGGAAACGCTTCCAGGCCATCGAATTCCAGGGCAAAGCCCTAGGATCACCTGCTAGGCCAGGCATAAATGTTTCCAGTGAAATAGCAGAGTTGAGGTAGCCCACCGCTTGTCCAGGTACCCCTGCTTGCCCTTTTAGAGGGAAGCACCCCTTCAAGAAACCCAAAGTTCTTTTATCACAAATGGGCCGAACTGCCCAGCAACAGAATAGCCCAAAAGGAGCAGTTTGTTTTGTTATAACAATGGCTAAGAGGGGGATATGAACCCTGTCTCCCAGGTCCTAGTCCTACACTTTAGCCACTAAGCTGAGGCATCCAATCATAGCCTGCATTTTTATCTAAAGGGAGATGGGAAAGGTTTCTCTCAATATTTTCTGTGCTTTGTATTCTGTACCTAAGAAAGGTTGCTCTCAAATACTATCTGCAGTAAATTCCTGTGCTAATCCTGTGCTAATCTTACTTCTGCAAATTTTGGCCAGACAGTTAGCACACCGCCAGTGACTGTTTGCTAAATTTGGCTGGCAGGACAAAAGTCCATTTCCTGCCTTGCTGGCTAGCAGAAGCTGCTACTGTAAGCAATAACCAACCAGACCTGCTGCTAAAGAGGCCCCCTTTTCCTGTCTTATGCTTACTAATGCAAGAATGAGAAAAGACACGTGTATGAAGGAGAGGGGAGGGAGTGCTTGGTTAGCAGAAAGACAGGAATGTTTAGCAAGCAATAAAATGTGTTTAGCAAGCAATATGGATGTTCCATATAGGGGAATAAGTTGAACATTTGCTAGCCGATTGGGGAAGTCTGGGGAAGGTGTGGGAGGGGGAAGAGTGTTCAGAAAAGTATAAGAAAGTCTGCTGAAGTGTCTTGCTCTACAGCCAGTGTATTTTCAGGAGCGATCCAGCTGGTTGTCTCTGTGTACAGAATGTCTCTGTGCACAGATTTCAATAAACTCTTTTTCTCCAAAGAAGATTTTGCTTTCCTGGTACTTTTGTTCCCTCCAAGGTCCGGGGATGGCGTGGCTAATGGATCCCTAGGTAAATAAGGCTTCATATCAAGGCTTATAGTTTGATTGGGGTCTGTATTTTTAAATGAGCTTAAAGATTTCCAAATGTTTTAGAAGTACTTTGGCAAGATGTTTATCCTCCTGGACAAGGGGGCCCCCTGATTTATAGCAGAAAACAATTCTCAAAGTCATAAAAAGGGAATTACAGGCTGAAGACCAAGGCTACACTGACCCTACATAATTAATAGTTGGTAAACAGTAAAATAAAACCATGTGCCTTAAACTTGAGCCATATCTTTCTAAGGTTAAAGGCCAAGAGTAAATGGAAAAGAAAACAACTGGCTGAGAAGGGAAGTGTAAATAGAAGAAAAGGCTTTTATTTTGAGGCTGTAAACTGGTCCATCCTTTCCTTTGAGAAGGTTTATTCTTCTAAAAAGCTATCTATGATAAAGTATGAAATATACTGGCTTAAATATAATTATGCAAAGGATCTAGAAAGAAAGAAATGTTAAATTCTTATTTCATAGAGTCATATTGCTGTAGGAGACCAGGGGGGCAGATGAGCCCAGCCCCCTGCCAGACAGGAGACGCCATCGAGCACTCCTGATATATGGTTGTCAGGCCTTGGTTTAAAGACCTCCAAAAAGGAGATATTTCATTGGTGATGCATGAGAATGTGAACCCAAGATCCCTGACATCTGTCTAAGATAAAAATTTAAAACTATTAACCATCTGTTTTGGAGGGCAATAGGGCAAGGAGGGCAAGAGGTGAGCTGGTAATTAAGGTTCCTTGTTGAGACAAATGTAAGATATATGACTACTTATTTGTCATTTATAGATAGAAGAATATATAGCTTTTTGTATCCCATAAAAGGCAATAGGAAATGGGTGTATCTTTTAGGATTGGTTATAGCAATCAGCCAATAGGAAATTCAACCAGGCTGATTGGACAGAGGCAGCCAAAGGAGGAGCAAGGGGCCTGGGCTGAGGGAATATAAGTGCTGGCCATAATGGCAGGAGCCCAGGCCAGAGCTTGGTAACCATATACCACTGTGCCTCTCATTTATTTGTCTGACAAATAAATTATTATTTTAATTTCTCTATTGCTGCGTTGAATATTTCATTCCAGCTAAGCGTTAACCACAAGCAGGGTGCTACATTTTATGGTGCCGTGACTCGGATAAGTGGTCTGCTGGAACGCAGCCCCTTCGCCTTACTGGGCAGGGTACAAGAGAGAGGACCACTCTTTGCCTACCCAGCGCGCACTGGAAAGTCTTTTTCCAGGGGAACGCAGAAGTCTCGTCTGTCTGATACCCTGCCCACCGACGGCGACGGACCGGGGGGAACCAGAGAAATAAACAGGCAACCAACTAAGGGTAAGTGCACTAAGGGGTTTTTGGCCCTCCAATTAATTGGGAGGAAGAGAAGTCTTGATCAAACTTCTGCGTCTCAGTAAAGGGGAACTGAGTACGCTAGGTGGTTGGGTACATCAGATGGTGATCTGGTGTAGGGAAAGGGAAAGGTTGGGAGGTAGAGTGTGTGGTGAAGTATCCAAGGCATTGTATGTGTGAGAAAGTACAATTTGTAGCTGACCTGAGTGTGGAGTGGGTAGTACTTCGGTTCCCGGTAAGGCGACTTCACCGGGCAAGGAATCTCACGAAGCGTGTGTGTGAGTGACTGAGTGGATACTTCACAGGGCCATACAATGGGAGTTGGGGGTTCAAAAGGAGAAAATACACCTCTTGAATGTATGTTAAATAATTTTAAGAAAGCCTTCTCAGGGGCGTATGGAGTTAAAATGACGCCAGAGCGCCTGAGAACGTTATGTGAATTAGAGTGGCCGAAGCAAAATACTGAATGGCCATCTCAAGGAACCTTTGATATAAATTTAGTAAGCAAACTTTGGTCTAACATCGCCAAAGAAGCTGGAGGGTGCCCAGAACAATTTTCATATATAGATTCTTGGCTGAGCACATTAAATAAAAATCCTCCATGGATAAGGGAATGCAAAGTCAAACGATGCAAATTATTGGCTGTAAAAGCCGAAGCTAGGAAAGGAATCTTGCCAAATAAACTCAAACCCATTTTTGAGGGACCAGAGGAAGAGCTGCTTCCACCTCCACCCTATGCTCCACATCGAGGGGAGCCTAATCCAAACACTCCACCAGTCGTAACCCCAAGGCAAGAAAGTGGAATGAATAATGGGGCTGGAGTCACAGAACTTGATTCCTTGATAGATTATGATAAATATCTTCAGGAGGCATTGGAGGCCTATAATAAAGCCCAAGCAGAAGTGGTTATTCCACCTGTGAGTCCCAGTAGAACTCCATCTACAGTCTCTTTTAGTGGAACAACTGATTGCCTACCCCAAACCCCTGTACATCCAAGTCCTAGAGAATTATTACAGAAGTTACAGGGAGACCTTAATCGGTCAGCAAGCAATACAGCCAGGCGTATAAGGCTGCTAAAAGAACGCCTTGGGACAAATACCATCCCCTATGATTTGAGGCCCTTAGAGCAAAGCGAAGAGAAAGGTCATGTAGTAGCCCCTCTCAGAAGAGTATTTGATGCACTTGAGGAGCCTGTGCTGGTTAACGGGCAACTCGGACCACGGCCACCTCGAACTTCGACCCTCCAGTACATTCCATTCACAACTACGGATCTGATGAATTGGAAAACACACACCCCATCTTTTGCAGAAAAACCTCAGGCTATGATGGACTTGGTGACTTCAATAATAAATACTCATAGTCCTACTTGGACAGATTGCCGCCAGCTCCTGAATACTCTGTTCACCACTGAAGAAAGGAGAGACATAATTGAAAAGGCACAGATATATTTGCGTGAGCAGGCCAGAGTGGGAAATATTTTTAATATTGACCGTCATCTCCAAGACAACTTTCCCTTGGAAGATCCTAATTGGGATCCAAACAATGCAATTCACCTGGCCAGACTTACCACCTACCGCCAGACGCTTGTGCAAGGTATCCGCAGGGCATGCCAGAAGCCCACTAATATGTCTAAAGTCTCAGAAGTAGAACAGAAACCAAATGAGAGTCCAGGAGACTTTTTAGAGAGGCTGCAGGAAGCCTATCGTATATGGACTCCTTTTGACCCTGAAGCCCCTGAAAACAGCAGAATGATTACTGCTACATTTGTGGCCCAGTGCGCTTCTGACATTCGTAAGAAAATTCAGAAATCAGAAGGATGGGAAGGGATGCTGATGAGCCAAATTATGGCCATTGCACGCCGAGTTTATCGGAATAGGGATGAGGCTGAGAAGCAAGAGAAGAAGAAGTGGCAGAAGGAAAAGATGGTGATGTTAGCCACAGCAGTGAAGCAAGACTACCGCCCCTTAAATGGAGGGAGAGGGCGGGGAAGGAATCCACCACTGGGAAGGAATCAATGTGCGAATTGCAAGAAGGAGGGTCATTGGAAGCGGGAATGTCCTGAACCCCTGAGGTTGGAAGAAGTACGCCCAGGCCCAGGCCCAGGCCCAGGCTCCGGCCCAAGAAACCAGGGACGGGGACGGGGAATGATCCGAGATGGAAGATATCAGAGACCTGGACAAGGACGGAGTAGGGACAATGTCATTGGACTGGCAGAGGAGGATTTTACCCAAGACTAGGAACGACCGGACTCCATAAAGTTAGGCTTCCAGGAGCCCACGGTCACGATTCAATTAGGGAGCCATTTAATAGACTTTATGATTGATACTGGGGCTGAATACTCAGTACTCCCACAACTATTGCAGAAGAAGGCATCCAAAAGTGTAGTCATTAAAAGTGCCACTGGTCAGTCAGCTAAGAGGTCTTTCCTCCAACCTTTGGAATGCCAGATTGGGGGACATCGTTTAACCCATCAGTTTTTGTATATACCTGAGTGTCCAATACCTCTCTTAGGTAGAGATATGCTGTCCAAATTGCAGGCCCAAATCACCTTCACTCCTCGAGGTCCAGAAATGAAACTGCCATCAAAGGCAGCAGGAATAATTTCCCTCTCAGTACCTAAGGAACAATCATGGCGCCTAATGTCAGCCCTGCAAGTCCAACCCACATTGGATACAGAGTTAAACAAGCTCCTCCGAACCCTACAGGTGCCACCAGGAGTATGGGCCGAAAAAAGCCCACCAGGAATGGCTAAGAATATAGCTCCAATTGTAGTAACCCTAAAACCTATGGCTACCCCTGTATCTGTAAAGCAATATCCTTTACCCCGGCGAGCAGCAGAGGGCATCCAGAAACATTTGGACCGCCTATTAAAATATGGTCTGCTTAAGCCCTGCCAATCAGAATGGAACACACCTCTATTGCCTGTTCGGAAACCTGGGACAGATGAATACAGGCCAGTACAGGACTTGAGGCTCGTAAACCAGGCTATCGAGACCTTGCACCCAAATGTACCAAACCCATATACCCTGCTGAGTTTGATCCCACCAGAAGCAACATTTTTTACTGTATTGGACTTGAAAGATGCATTCTTCTGTTGCTGGCTGGCACCACAGAGCCAACCTATATTTGCCTTCCAGTGGGAAGACCCTTTAACAGGAACAAAAGGCCAGCTAACCTGGACGAGATTGCCCCAGGGATTCAAAAATTCCCCAACTTTATTTGGCACTGCCTTGGCGAAGGATCTAACAAGTTACCCCTCAATACCTGGAGAAAAGGTGGTTCTGCAATATGTAGATGACCTTATACTAGCAGCAAAGGATTTTGATACCTGTAAAGAAGGGACAGAGGAACTGCTCCACTTGCTCTGGGAAGCTGGCTACCGAGTTTCCCAGAAAAAGGCACAGTTATGTTTAGAAAAGGTCAAATATTTGGGCTTTGACATCTCACACCAACAACGAGCATTGAGGCCAGAGAGGAAAGAAGCTATTTGCCTTATCAAGGAACCTACCACAAGGAAACAACTCAGAGGATTCTTGGGAACAGCAGGGTTTTGTAGACTATGGATACCTGATTTCAGCAGTCTGGCCAAGCCCTTACATGAAAGCACTCGAGGTGCAGAAAAGGACCCATTCGTATGGGGACCTGAGCAGCAACAAGCCTTTTTAGTTATCAAACAACGACTTATGGAGGCCCCAGCCCTTGGACTGCCTAATTCGGAAAAACCCTTTCAGCTGTATGTACATGAACAGAATGGGATTGCAGCGGCAGTCCTGACCCAGAGATTAGGAAGTTGGAACCGTCCAGTAGCTTATTTGTCAAAACAATTGGACTCAGTAGCAAAAGGATGGCCTCCATGCCTAAGGGCAGTAGCGGCCACTGCAAGCCTTGTCAAAGAAGCTGATAAATTTACCTTCGGCCAGACGATGTATGTGAATGTACCTCATGCTGTTCTGACACTCATGGAATATAAGGGTAGTTATTGGCTAACGAACCCAAGGATGGCTAGATACCAAGGCCTATTGTGTGAAAATCCCAGGATTCATCTACGAGTAGTGAATATGCTCAATCCAGCAACTTTGCTGCCCCTACCAGAGGTAGATGATGAAGAATCACATGATTGTCTCCAAATAATGGATGAAGTTTATTCCAGTAGACCCGATCTGAAAGATGAACCATTGAAAAATCCAGATGTTGTATATTATACTGATGGTAGCAGTTACCTGCATGAAGGTACCAGACGAGCAGGATATGCTGTGGTCACCAATGAGGAAGTTGTGGAAGCTGAAGCTTTGCCTGCTGGCACTTCAGCACAAAAAGCTGAACTTATAGGTTTAACTAGAGCTCTGCAATTGGCAGCCGGATGTAAGGCAAACATCTATACTGATTCTAAATATGCCTTCTTAACCCTGCATGCACATGGTGCTCTATGGAAAGAAAGAGGTCTAATAGGAGCCCACGGGAAGGCCTTGAAATATGGACCTGAAGTAGAAATCCTGTTGGAAGCAGTATGGGCTCCAGAACAGATAGCTGTAATGCACTGCAAAGGTCATGGACGAGGAAGGGATCCAATAACCAGAGGAAATCATGCTGCTGACAAAGCAGCTCGAGAGGCAGCCCAAAAGCCTGTGGGAGGATTTATAGCAGCCCTCATACCAGAGGTAGTTCCAGAAGAAGTTAAACCTCACTATACCCCAGAAGAGAGGAAGTGGGCTGAACAGGAAGGAGCGGTTGTGAAGGACGGTTGGATGATCCTGCCGGACAATAGGATTTATGTACCTCATCACCTAGCAGGCACAATTGTAAGAAATTATCATGAATCTACTCACCTTGGCGGTACTGCAACCAGAGAGAGTCTCAGTCGGAAGTTGTATATTATTAACCTATCACAATTAGCAACTTGCATTTCACAGAAATGTGTTCTTTGTGCTAAAAACAATCCCAGGCAGGGACCGGTACAACCTCCTGGAATCCAACATGTGGGATATGTCCCCATGGAAAGCCTAATTGTGGACTTCACAGAGCTGGTCCCTTCTAAGGGATTCAAGTATCTCCTTGTGTTTGTAGATACTCTTACCGGATGGGTTGAAGCTTTTCCCACCCGAACTGAAAAGGCACAAGAGGTAACTAAGAGACTCCTCACTGAATTGATCCCGAGGTTTGGGTTACCTAGATGCATTGGAAGTGATAATGGGCCAGCGTTCATTGATCAAGTAGTACAAGAAGTATGTCGAGTCCTACAAGTGAAATGGAGACTGCATGCAGCATATAGGCCTCAAAGTTCAGGGAAAACTGAAAGAATGAATCGGACTCTGAAAACCCAATTGGCAAAATTAACCCAGGAAACAGGATTGGGATGGGTGGATGTGTTACCCATAACACTGTTTCGTGTTCGGTGTGCACCCACAAAAAGACTTAAGTTGTCACCTTTTGAGCTCCTGTATGGGAGGCCGCCCTCCTTTGTTCAGGATATTCCAGCTGACCTCAAACAAATAGGAGACCATGTGACACAGGAACAAGTGCAATCTCTCTCCCGTGTTTTTGTTTCTCTTAACAGGTGGGCCCTCGAGCGCACGCCGTGCAGCATTGCCGAGCCGATTCATCAGTTCCGGGCTGGCGATAGCGTATGGGTGGAAGAGTGGAAACGAGATCCACTTGCACCTAAGTGGCGTGGACCTTACACCGTCTTGCTCTCTACTCCAACAGCGGTGAAGGTAGCTGAGGTGACCCCCCTGGATTCATCACTCCCGTTTGAAGAAGTCCGAAGGCAGTTGGACGTGCAAAGGTGACCCCTCTAATCCTCTTAAACTGACTCTCTCCAAAAACCCCTGTATCTAGCCCTACCGGGAACGGGCTAGGTCACGGGCAACATTAGACGACCGGCCTGCTGCAGCCACAACCTGGAAGCTGGCTGACCTGCGCACGCCTGAAGCTTGAGGAGCATCTAAACCAGCGATTGTGAACGGGAATATTCTCTAATACAATTAATTGACTGCCCCCCTCCCCTTGTGGAACAACTATCAAGGATATTACTCGTTGGGGATCCTTGGGATATATGTTTTGGTCTTGGTGGTTCCCCATTTCTGTCAGTGGGGGAATTATATTGGGGCTAATATTTTTATGCTATCACAATAAGGTAATCTTTTGTGGAAGGAATGCATATACTACACATCAACATGATTTTATTATTAATCCTGATCCCTTGGGAAGGGGAAGGGTCCTTGAATCTGACCAAATTTACTAAATATGGATTCCGCCATGACCACAATATGTGGGTAGGCTTAGCTGAGATGGTAGCCAATGTTGCAAATAGGACCAATTGCCTTGTTTGCTCTCTTGGGCCAGATGATTCAGAGGGAGGTGTGCCCTTATTACCGATACCATTAAATGCCATTGGTATGGTAAGCGAAATGCCACACCAAACAGAAGTACAGAATTTCCCCGGATGGAACTCAACTAAACCAATACGAGTTATACCTGTACAAGGGGAATTCTGTGTACATAAATCATCAGGTGCAGCTGATTCTACCATGATAGGCTCTTCTCATTGTCGCTATACTTGGGATAATATTAAGAATACCTGGGCACACGGTACTACCTATCGAACTCGGAATACCTTGCCCTGTGCACCTCCTTTTATTCATGCATGGAAAGTGGTATGGAACATAACTGTGACAGAAAAAGGCAATCTAACATACTGCACTGTGAACTCTCTACCCCTTTTGATATTTCGCCTTATGCACTCCACATACCAAAAACCTCAGACCCGATGGTTGTGGTGGATATGTGGAGAATGGGCATACAAGCAACTCCCTTCCAAATGGAGTGGGACTTGTTTCCTGGGATGGGTATTACCACCAATGTGGATTATGCCCACTAATTCGGCCAAGCGTACACGAAGAAACGCTGATATTTCTCGTATAGCAGGAGGAAGTACCCAAAGTTGGAGCGATACTGATGATTGGCCACCAGAGCGCATTATAGCCTATTATGATCCTGCCTCCTGGAATCCTGGTGAGCTCATACAAGGGGCACGGGATCCTATTTATAATCTAAACAGAATAATTCGATTGCAAGCAGTAGTGGAACTTGTAACCAATGCAATGGCCCAGAGTTTGAGACTTATTGCACAACAGCTGGATGAAAGTAGAGCCGCCATTTTGCAGCTGAAAATGGGAATGGATTATGTACTTGCCAGGCAGGGAGGCCTATGTGGAGTCTTGAACTTGACAGGGAATGCCTGTTGCTTTAACATTTCTGATAATGGTGAGGCAATCCGTGTGTTGGCCACAAAGATGGAGAGTATAGCACATGTCCCAGTACAAACATGGGAAGGATGGGATATGGGATGGCTCACCAACTGGTTACCTAATGTTGCGGGACTCAAAGGGATACTATTGTCTTGCTTGTTTTTCTTGACGGTAGTAATAATGGTTTTATGTATGGTGCCATGTATCATTTCATGTTTTAGAAGTACAATTAGCAAGATGATTTCGAATGAAACTCTACCTCATATCATGGCCCTATATAGAGCTTTACCTCAGGAATATGATGAAGGTCAAGCTATCAAGGACACTTGGGATGAAGGTCCTTGAGCTTGAAAGGGGGGAATGAGGCATCCAATCATAGCCTGCATTTTTATCAAGGCTTATAGTTTGATTGGGGTCTGTATTTTAAAATGAGCTTAAAGATTTCCAAATGTTTTAGAAGTACTTTGGCAAGATGTTTATCCTCCTGGACAAGGGGGCCCCCTGATTTATAGCAGAAAACAATTCTCAAAGTCATAAAAAGGGAATTACAGGCTGAAGACCAAGGCTACACTGACCCTACATAATTAATAGTTGGTAAACAGTAAAATAAAACCATGTGCCTTAAACTTGAGCCATATCTTTCTAAGGTTAAAGGCCAAGAGTAAATGGAAAAGAAAACAACTGGCTGAGAAGGGAAGTGTAAATAGAAGAAAAGGCTTTTATTTTGAGGCTGTAAACTGGTCCATCCTTTCCTTTGAGAAGGTTTATTCTTCTAAAAAGCTATCTATGATAAAGTATGAAATATACTGGCTTAAATATAATTATGCAAAGGATCTAGAAAGAAAGAAATGTTAAATTCTTATTTCATAGAGTCATATTGCTGTAGGAGACCAGGGGGGCAGATGAGCCCAGCCCCCTGCCAGACAGGAGACGCCATCGAGCACTCCTGATATATGGTTGTCAGGCCTTGGTTTAAAGACCTCCAAAAAGGAGATATTTCATTGGTGATGCATGAGAATGTGAACCCAAGATCCCTGACATCTGTCTAAGATAAAAATTTAAAACTATTAACCATCTGTTTTGGAGGGCAATAGGGCAAGGAGGGCAAGAGGTGAGCTGGTAATTAAGGTTCCTTGTTGAGACAAATGTAAGATATATGACTACTTATTTGTCATTTATAGATAGAAGAATATATAGCTTTTTGTATCCCATAAAAGGCAATAGGAAATGGGTGTATCTTTTAGGATTGGTTATAGCAATCAGCCAATAGGAAATTCAACCAGGCTGATTGGACAGAGGCAGCCAAAGGAGGAGCAAGGGGCCTGGGCTGAGGGAATATAAGTGCTGGCCATAATGGCAGGAGCCCAGGCCAGAGCTTGGTAACCATATACCACTGTGCCTCTCATTTATTTGTCTGACAAATAAATTATTATTTTAATTTCTCTATTGCTGCGTTGAATATTTCATTCCAGCTAAGCGTTAACCACAAGCAGGGTGCTACAAAGCCACAATGGCTCATCTCTAAAACGGCAGTCGCCACTATCAGGGCAAAACAAACTTAAAGAAAATAAACTTGTTCAGAAACAGCATAGTTCAAGAGCATATACAGAGTGCTCATAGTCCTTGGAGGCACAGGGAGCCTCTGGGCCCTCTGTCTGCCTCAGATATACATTAGCAGCAACTGGGCCTGCAAGCAGATACATTCCTATAGCGAGAATGAGTCACGTGTCAGAGACTTAACAATTAACTGCTACCTGTAGCAGACTAGGCTTGGAAGTTATGTGCAGGCCGAATAGGCCTCCCTGCTTCTGCTCTTGAGAATCTATTTTTTTTTTTAATAGAATTTTTATTGGTTTTACAAAATTTTTAAATAACAAACAAACACTTAAAGAGACAAACATACACGTATAGTTTCATAACATATTTTCATAAACCTCTTATCTTGGACTTCCCCATACCCCCCCTTTCTGCATCCCAATGTCCATAATTTTTAGCAACTCCCAATTATTACTTCCAACCTCTGTCATCTTAGTCCTCTCTATATTCTGACCTTATATCACTGTATCCCTTTGTTTCTAAAAACCACAACACTTTAACATTCATTAAGTTTATAATAGTCCTTAAGATAGCTTTTAAATTTTCTCCATTCTTCTTCCACCGTCTCCTTTCGTTGTTCACGGATTCTGCCTGTCATTTCAGCCAGTCCCATGTAGTCCATCACTTTCATCTGCCATTCTTCCAGAGTGGGTAGATCTTGTGTCTTCCAATACTTCGCGATGAGTATTCTTGCTGCTGTTGTAGCGTACATAAAAAAAGTTCTATCCCTTTTTAACACCAATTGGCCGACAATGCCAAAGAGAAAGGCCTCTGGCTTTTTAGGAAAAGTACATTTAAGTACCTTTTTCATTTCATTATAGATCATTTCCCAGAAAGCCTTAATCTTCGGGCACGTCCACCAGAGGTGGTAGAAGGTGCCTTCAGTCTCTCTACATTTCCAACATTTATTATCGGGCAAATGATAAATTTTTGCCAGCTTGACTGGAGTCATGTACCACCTGTAAACCATTTTCATAATATTTTCCTTTAAGGCATTACATGCCGTGAATTTAATACCAGTGTTCCATAACGATTCCCAGTCAGCTGACATGATATTGTGCCCAACATCCTGTGCCCACTTAATCATAGCCGATTTGACTGTTTCGTCCTGTGTACTCCATTTCAGCAACAAGTTATACATTCTAGATAAATTCTTAGTATTGGGTTCTAGTAACTCAGTTTCTAGTTTTGATTTTTCCACCTGGAAGCCAATTTTCCTATCCTGTTTAAAAAACTCCATTATTTGGCGATATTGAAACCAATTTTGTACTTTATGTTTCAATTTCTCATGGCTTTGTAGTTTAAGCTTATCTCCATCCTGTGCTCTTGAGAATCTAAGTCTCATAGCAATATTAAAGGAACTCAAATTAATGCTCCCACCCAAGGCTAGCTTAAAATTTGGCCAACAGCACTGCACACACTCAAAATAAAGTCAACCTTTGGGGATACTATAAACGAAAGTGATACCAGCTAAGCTGGGAACAGCCCTGACTAGCCCCACAATTTCAACAAGAGAAATGGGGGAAACCTTTTTGCGAAAGAAAGCCCCTAACGGGGGCTCTCTCCCTATTGGGAAAGGCAAGCCACAGATACAGGGAGAATCTTCCCACAGGGCAGGGTAAGGGGTGGGGTAGGAAATCGAACAGGAAAAGGGGGGAATTAAATAATTTAAGGGACTAGAGAGGATTAAAAATAAAGGGGAAATAAAGAAATAAAGAAATGTAACCAGACAATGAGAAGATTGTCCAAGTGCTCCATGTGATCCGGTGCAAAACGGCCAAGAGGACGTCCAACGTCTGGCCCCTGTATTTAAAGACTCTGACCCTTCCTCCAAATTGGCAACAATCAAAACTCCCCAGCAACCCAGTTTTTTTTTTATAAAATATTTATTAAAGATTTTAAAGAATTCAAACAGTATAACATATTTAAATCAAAAGAAAGGAAAAAAGCACATAGAAAACATACAAAAATACAGATAAAAAATGCATAGAAAAACATAAAAGAGAAAATACTTCATTTTCTTAGATATCATTTTCATAACCCTCTTTCGTGACTCCCTCACGTCTCCCTTTTCTGTTTCCCTGGTTACAAAATCTTATTCCGCAATACTTCACCTTCTTTTAAAAATTATTTTAAAGTTATATACTTCAACAATTATGTCTCCAGTTTTACCTCTTGTTATCAAAAATTTAAATATTTATACTTGACATAATATTATTCAAATTTCATCTTTGTTCTTATAGTTCAATTATTTTCATAGTCCCTTCCACTAGTTTACTAATGCCATATTATTTTTATATCTTGCATCCTTTTAAGTTTCATAAAGTTTACAATGCTTTTGTAAATAGTCCTTAAACTTTTTCCAGTCCTCTTCCACTGTCTCTTCTCCCAGGTC
This sequence comes from Podarcis vaucheri, assembly GCF_965113315.1. Lineage (NCBI taxonomy): Eukaryota > Metazoa > Chordata > Lepidosauria > Squamata > Lacertidae > Podarcis > Podarcis vaucheri. The sequence goes on along the minus strand of NC_138757.1, from coordinate 103,805 downwards.
TCGGATTCTGCCAGTCATTTCTGCCAATTCCATGTAGTCTATCAGTTGCATCTGCCATTCTTCCAGAGTGGGCAAATCTTGAGTCTTCCAATGCTTTGCGATGAGTATTCTTGCTGCTGTCGTCGCATACATAAAGAAAGTTCGAACCTTCTTTGACACCCTTTGGCCGACAATGCCCAAAAGGAAGGCCTCTGGTTTCTTAGGGAAGGTATATTTAAATACCCTTTTTAGCTCATTATAGATCATTTCCCAGAAAGCCTTAACCCTTGGGCAAGTCCACCAGAGGTGAAAGAATGTCCCTTCAGTCTCCTTACATTTCCAACATTTATTGTCTGGCAAGTGGTATATTTTTGCAAGCTTGACTGGGGTCATGTACCACCTATATATCATTTTCATAATATTTTCTTTCAAGGCATTACATGCCGTGAACCTCACACCAGTGGTCCATAACCTTTCCCAGACGGCAAACATGATATTGTAACCAATGTCTTGTGCCCATTTTATCATAGCTGATTTAACCGTTTCATCCTGAGTATTCCATTTTAACAGCAAGTGTCAGAGCTGCCCGAGGTCCCAGCTCACAAAGGACCAACGCCGGTTCATTGTTATATACAAAAGTCTTTATTGAAGTTCAGTTTTACTTTCACAGCCGCAGCGCGCAGCTCTACGTCTGAAACTCTAGACCGCTGAAGCTCCGTCTGAATCTCCTCCCCCCAGACACCAGTTTAAGACTCTGGCCTTGCTCCACCTCTTCCTTTGCTCTTTCCACCTCTGGTTCCGCCCGTCCGCTGGGGTCTTGCCCTTCCTAGACTCTTCTGACGCTGAGTCCCCTGAATCTTCCCCCTGCCTCCGGCGGGCTTTAGGACCTGGTTCCCAATCCGGGTTTTCTGCTGTCCCACACGCCTGTACATTTGAACTTGGCGCACGCGCCCAGCCGGCAACCTTCCTCCTGACCGTTACACTGCTCCTGTCACTGCTTCCCCCTTCGGGGGGGGGGGGCTAGCTGGACCTGACCTCCCCTCCGTTCCCCCACTCTCCGATAGAGGCGTGGTCAGCCCTGACTCCTCTTCTCTCCCTAGAATCATAGAATCATAGAATCATAGAATCATAGAGTTGGAAGAGACCACAAGGGCCATCGAGTCCAACCCCCTGCCAAGCAGGAAACACCATCAGAGCACTCCTGACATATGGTTGTCAAGCCTCTGCTTAAAGACCTCCAAAGTAGGAGACTCCACTACACTCCTTGGCAGCAAATTCCACTGTCGAACAGCTCTTACTGTCAGGAAGTTCTTCCTAATGTTTAGGTGGAATCTTCTTTCTTGTAGTTTGGATCCATTGCTCCGTGTCCGCTTCTCCGGAGCAGCAGAAAACAACCTTTCTCCCTCCTCTATGTGACATCCTTTTCTATATTTGAACATGGCTATCATATCACCCCTTAACCTCCTCTTCTCCAGGCTAAACATGCCCAGCTCCCTTAGCCGTTCCTCATAAGGCATCGTTTCCAGGCCTTTGACCATTTTGGTTGCCCTCCTCTGGACACGTTCCAGTTTGTCAGTGTCCTTCTTGAATTGTGGTGCCCAGAACTGGACACAGTACTCCAGGTGTGGTCTGACCAGAGCAGAATACAGTGGCACTATTACTTCCCTTGATCTAGATGCTATACTCCTATTGATGCAGCCCAGAATTGCATTGGCTTTTTTAGCTGCCGCGTCACACTGTTGGCTCATGTCAAGTTTGTGGTCAACCAAGACTCCTAGATCCTTTTCACATGTACTGCTCTCAAGCCAGGTGTCACCCATCTTGTATTTGTGCCTCTCATTTTTTTTGCCCAAGTGCAATACTTTACATTTCTCCCTGTTAAAATTCATCTTGTTTATTTTTGCCCAGTTCTCTAATCTGTCAAGGTCGTTTTGAAGTGTGATCCTGTCCTCTGGGGTGTTAGCCACCCCTCCCAGTTTGGTGTTGTCAGAGCTGCTACCAGGTCCCAGCTCACATAGGACCACGCCACACAGCGTCCACTTTAAAAGAGTCTTTATTGAGTTACAGGTTTCATTTCCGAACTGCAGCGTGCAGCTCTACACCTTCTGCCCTAGGTCGGCGAAGACCCATCTGAGTCCCCGCCTCTTGCACACCAGCTTAATACCCTAGCCTTGCTCCACCTCCTTCGCCTCTCCCTACGTCTCTGGGTCCTTCTGCCCCCCTGGGACTCCTCCCTTCTACTCTCCTCTGACGCTGACCCCCCTGATCCTTCCGCTTCCTTTCGGCGGGCTTTGGGACCTGGCTCACTCTCCGGGCTGCTTACTGCTCCAGCTTCCGCTGCATTTGAACTTGGCGCGCGCGCCCAACTCTCTACTTTCCTCTTGACCGTTGCCTCGCTCTCTGAGGAGGGCGTGACCACCCCTGACTCGTGCCCTCCCTCCTGCTGACGGCCTCCGGAACCCGATGCCTGGCTGCCTTCCTCCCTGCTGCTCTCAGTCTTGAGCGTGGGTCCCGACTTCCAGCTGCTGCTCTCTGAATCTCCTCTGTTCCCTTCCTCCTGGGGTGTCCCCCCGGATCCCCCCCTTGCTCTGCTCACTGGGGCTCCCTTTTGGGAGTCCTCTGACTCACTGCTTAGGCTTGGAGATCTCGGGTCGTCATCATCACTCATTCTCCCTTCGGCTTCCTCCCCCTCGCTCTCTGTTTCCACCCTTCTCTGCGTCTCTGCTTCTGAACCCCTGACATCCATCCCCCCCTCGAAGCCCCCCCTTCCCCCCTCCCCGCTGTCAGGTGTGGGTGCTGGGTGCTCCATCATCATGGGAGGGAATGCTGGATACAGGTCGCTCCCCGTGGGTGGCCGCCAACTGAAGACCTCCGAGTCTTCCCCCTCGCGGTCGTCGACGTTGACTTGTTGCTCTTCCATCTCTGTACCGCCGTGCTCGAACCCGAGGTCCTCCCCGAACACGTCCATGTCAGTCTCTGCGTCGGTCGCTCGACCTGGCATCTCCAGCCACTTCCTGCGCCATTGCTCCTCTGGTCGATCGTCCCACCAATACGAGTTGCCTGATGCCGAACCTGCCGGTGAACCTTCTGGGGAACGGGTGCTCCGTGCGGGTTCCCCTTCTGAGTCGAATCCATGGAACGTGCTGGAAGAAAGTGTGGGTGTGAACAACCAGTCGTCGAAGAAGCTCGCTGGCATGGGTTTGTGTGGGAAGAGGGCATGAAACTCGTCCTTGAGCAGGGGTTCCTCCAAAGCGTAGTCTGGTACCCAGGTATTGGCGCTGGCCCGGGTGCCCTCTCTGGCTAAGAGGTATTCGACTCCCTCTTCCCCCCATCTGGAGTCCAAAATCTCCGTGACCTCGTTGATGTGGTCCTGGTGCTTCACCTCCCGCGTCTCCGTCCGTTCCCGGAGCGGACTTGGCGCCGTCCCTGGCTCCTGGAACCTGTGAGGTGCCTTGTAGGGAGTGAGCACCGACCTGTGGAACACCGGATGCATTCTGGAACCCTCCGGCAGCGCCAGTCGGAAGGCTACCGGGTTGATCTGCGCTTCGACTTGGTACGGACCGATCTGCTTGTGCCCCAACTTCTTCTTGGCAAGTGACCTGGTCGGCACTGCGTAGGCTGCCAACCAGACCCAGTCTCCCACTTGGATCACTTCGCCAACCCGCCTGTGCTTGTCAGCTTGCACCTTGTAGGCGTGCTTAGCTAGCTCCAGCTGCCGTCTGAGTTGATCGTGGACCGCCTGCAGCTCTGACGCGAACGCGTCCGCCGTCTGTGGTTCTCCTTCCCCCACTCTCTCCCGTCCCGGGAAGGTTCTGGGATTCCTCCCATTGTTGGCAAAGAACGGCGTCACTCCTGTGGACACGTGCTTCGTGTTGTTGTAAGCGAACTCGGCTAGCGGCAGGTAATCCACCCACGTCGCAGGCTGTTGATTGGCATAGCATCTCAGGTACTGCTGCATGATGGCATTGACCCTCTCTGCTTGCCCGTTGGTCTGCGGGTGTCTTGCTGATGCCAGATTGACCTTGACATTTAGAAAACCCATCAGCTTCTGCCAGAAAGACGAGATGAACTGGCGTCCGCGGTCGGACAGGATAGACCGTGGCAGGCCATGCACTTTGAACACGTGATCTATGAACAGTTTGGCGGTTTGTTCCGCCGTGGCCACCTTCGCACACGGAATGAAATGTGCCATCTTGGTGAACAAGTCCACCACCACTAGCACAGCTGTCTTGCCTCTCGAGCTGGGTAAATCCGTCACAAAGTCCAGGGCCACCCTCTCCCACGGTTCAAACGGTGTTTGCAGCGGTTCTAACAGTCCCGCCGGTGGTCTGTGTACCGGCTTGGCCCTCTGGCAGGTGTCGCACCTCGCGACGTAGTCCGCGACCTCTCCTCTCAGCCTGGGCCACCAGAAGTCTCTCGCGACTAATTCCATCGTTTTCTCTGTGCCAAAGTGACCGGCCGTGGGTGCGTCGTGCAACTGTTGCAGTACCTTGGCGCGAAGGTCGTCTCCTGGTACATAGACAGCCCCTTTGCGTAGGAGCAAGCCGTCCCGCACCTGGAATTCGTCCGTGGTAGTCGTGCCTCTGAGCAGTTCCGCCATCTTGTCTTGCGCGAATGAGTCGTCCCGCAATGCACGTCGCACCGCATCCAGGTCTACTGTAGCTGAGGCACACGCCCACGCCGTCGGTGCGAAGATGTGCATGGCCGCCGCTGGCGTCACCTCTTCTAGGTATTGCGGTTTTCGGGACAGTGCATCCGCCATGATGTTGGTGTCGCCTGGGACGTACTCTATTCGGAAATTGAAGTCAGCAAAGAACTCCGCCCAACGTATCTGCCTCTGGTTCAGGAACTGAGCCGTGCGCCAGTGCTCCAGATTCTTGTGGTCCGTGCAGACCTGCACCGTGTGCTTGGCGCCGATTAGGAAGTGCCTCCACGCCTTGAAAGCTGCATGAATGGCCAGCAACTCCCTGTCCCAGATGGTGTAGTTCTGCTCCGACTTGCTGAGCTTTCTGGAGTAGAACGCTCCCGGCCGCCACACCCCCTGCGGGTCTCGCTGCAGCAGGACAGCTCCCACGGCTCTGTCTGACGCGTCTGTCTCTACCCTCAACGGTTTACTGGGGTCGATATGCAGCAGTTGCTTCTCCGATGCGAAGAGATGCTTGAGCGCTTGAAAGGACTGTTCCGCCTGCTCCGTCCAGATGAATTTCTTTTTTTTGGAGCTGAGCGTGTCCGTAATTGCTGCCGTCTGCATCGCGAACCCCTTGATAAACTTGCGATAGAAGTTGGCGAAGCCGACAAACCGCTGGACCTCCTTCCGGTTGCGCGGGCTCTTCCAATCCAATACCGCACGAACCTTGGTGCTGTCCATGGCTATCCCCTTGTCCGACAACTTGTATCCCAGGAAATCCACCTCCGTCGTGTCGAACTGGCACTTCTCCAGCTTGGCGTACAGTCTATGTTGTTGCAACCTGCTGAGCACCTCCCTCACGTCTCGGTCGTGAGCTTGCTGCGAGCCAGAGAAAATCAGGATGTCATCCAGGAAGCAGACGCATGTCTTGTAGAGGAGTCCCTCCAACACGTGATGCATAAAAGCTTGAAAACAGTGAGAGCCATTTTGTAATCCAAAGGGCATAACTCTGTATTCGTAGGTGCCCAGCGGTGTGAACATGGCCGTCTTCCACTCATCGCCCTCCCGCATGCGGATGAGATTGTACGCCCCTCGCAGGTCCAACTTGGTGAACACGCGTCCCTTGCGCACCGTCGCGAGGAGGTCGTCAATCCTGGGCATGGGGTAATCAGACGGTTTGGTCATCTGGTTCAAAAGGCGGTAGTCCACAACGAGTCTTTTTTGGGGCGTGTCCTTCTTTTTCACGAAGAAAACGGGACTGCCCCCCACTGCCTTGGACTCTCTGATGAAGCCACGCTCCAGATTATGCTCGATGAACTGTTTGAGTTCCTGCATTTCATCTTCAGACATGGAGTATAGCCGCCCCTTCGGCAGCGTCGCCCCCGGTAGGAGGTCAATCTTGCAGTCATATGGCCGGTGAGGGGGTAGCTTGTCCGCCTCCTTCTCGCAGAAGACCTCCAAAAAGCTCGCGTATTTGTGGGGGACCGCTTGCAACGTTCCCAACTGCAGTTGTGATTCCTCCTCCTCTCCCTCCCGTCGGGGCAGGATGCAGTGTTCTGCGCAATAAGAGGAGCCGAAGATCAGTTGTCTCTGGTACCAAGCCAGTGTCGGACTGTGCCTGTCCAGCCAACTCATGCCCAACACAATGGGCGTGTCCGACAGTTGGGTGACATTAAAACTGATGACTTCCCTGTGGTTGCCAAGGCGCATCACCATCGGTGGCGTCTGCTTCACCACCTGCCCCCCTAGCAACTCTCTGCCATCCACTGTGACGACTTGCAGGGGCAGAGTGGCAGGCAATAGCTGTATAGCGTGCTGCTCCACAAAGCTCTGCGCTATAAAGTCTGCGTTGCTTCCAGAATCCACAGAAAGCGGCACTTCGATAGTGACGCCGTCGGGTAGCTGGAGAGATGCTGTGAGCTGCACTACTGGTTTGGGTGGGAGGGGATCCGTGGGTTGCAATATCGCTGGGGACTGCTTCACAGATGCGTCTGGCTGGGCCCCAGTGCCTCCGTCTCCAGCCAGACATCGTCGTTTCCCTGCTGTGGTTCTCCTTGCTGCGTTGCTGCAGTCACCATTGCTGAGGCTGCAGTGTGCTTGTGGAGCCTCCGGGGACACTCCTTCGCCAAATGGCCTGGATCCTCGCAGATGTAACACTTCCTGTTCCCTCTAGGAGGCTTCGCTTTCACTGCTGCCGGTGCTAGGGCTCTGGCTGCTGACTGAGCCCTTGCACCTCCAACCTCCATCGGTTCCCCTCCCCCTCCTGGCGGAGGTGTGGATTGCGCACGCGCTGCTTCCCTCGGAACGAAAGAGAAACTTCTCGCTGCTTCGCGCCCTCCACGTCCTTCATCTCTGCACCATGGACGTTCTTCCAGCCTCACCCCCACAGTCAGCGCCCTTTGGACCACCTCCTGCGTGCTTCGGGGCCTCTCCCCCCTTGCAATTTCATCCTTAACCGCAGAACTTAGACCCTCCCAGAAGAGGTCTCTGACAGGGGGCGAATCCCGATCCCATTCTAAAGCACTGACCAGCGCAAAAAATCGGGCGTGATACTGCCGGACGCTCGCCCTCCCTTGTTTTAGTCCATGAATCTCCCGTCTGGCAAGATCCACATCAATAGTAGACAAAAAACACGCATCCATCGCTTTGATAAAGGCATCTGCATTCTGAAGCGCCGGATCTTTATCCCTCCACAAATTGCGCAGCCAGGCTTTGGCATCCCCATGCAAATGGGACAATATGAACCCCACCTTCTCTTCCTCATCTCTAAAGTCTTTTGCCAGCAGTTGCAGTGCGCACATTACGTCTGCTCTAAAATTAGGGTACTGTTGCAAAGTCCCATCGAAGTGAGCCACAAGCCCTCCTGCTCTCCGTGCCAATCCCACGCCCTCCGGTCTGGGTCCCGGTTGCCCTTGCTTAACAAGCATTTCAAACCTGGCGTGTAGGTCTCTGTAGGCGGCTGTAGTCTCCTCCTCCCGTTTCTTGGAAGCCAATACCTCTGAGGACAACTGGGTCACTGCCTCTTGCAGCGCGGAGATCCTCTGTTCTTCCGTCATCTTGCTAACCTTTGTGAGCTTGCTTACAGACACCCCTCTTCCTCCCCTAGCGGCTTCTGCTCCCGCTGCGAGGTTTCAGGTTTCTGAAGCTTTGAAGAGATGGGTCTTACTGTCAGAGCTGCTACCAGGTCCCAGCTCACATAGGACCACGCCACACAGCGTCCACTTTAAAAGAGTCTTTATTGAGTTACAGGTTTCATTTCCGAACTGCAGCGTGCAGCTCTACACCTTCTGCCCTAGGTCGGCGAAGACCCATCTGAGTCCCCGCCTCTTGCACACCAGCTTAATACCCTAGCCTTGCTCCACCTCCTTCGCCTCTCCCTACGTCTCTGGGTCCTTCTGCCCCCCTGGGACTCCTCCCTTCTACTCTCCTCTGACGCTGACCCCCCTGATCCTTCCGCTTCCTTTCGGCGGGCTTTGGGACCTGGCTCACTCTCCGGGCTGCTTACTGCTCCAGCTTCCGCTGCATTTGAACTTGGCGCGCGCGCCCAACTCTCTACTTTCCTCTTGACCGTTGCCTCGCTCTCTGAGGAGGGCGTGACCACCCCTGACTCGTGCCCTCCCTCCTGCTGACGGCCTCCGGAACCCGATGCCTGGCTGCCTTCCTCCCTGCTGCTCTCAGTCTTGAGCGTGGGTCCCGACTTCCAGCTGCTGCTCTCTGAATCTCCTCTGTTCCCTTCCTCCTGGGGTGTCCCCCCGGATCCCCCCCTTGCTCTGCTCACTGGGGCTCCCTTTTGGGAGTCCTCTGACTCACTGCTTAGGCTTGGAGATCTCGGGTCGTCATCATCACTCATTCTCCCTTCGGCTTCCTCCCCCTCGCTCTCTGTTTCCACCCTTCTCTGCGTCTCTGCTTCTGAACCCCTGACAGGTGTCATCTGCAAATTTGATCAGGATGCCCTTGAGTCCATCATCCAAGTCGTTGATAAAGATGTTGAATAAGACCGGGCCCAAGACAGAACCCTGTGGCACCCCACTAGTCACTCTTCTCCAGGATGAAGAGGAACCATTGATGAGCACCCTTTGGGTTCGGTCAGTCAGCCAGTTACAAATCCACTGAGTGGTAGCATAGTCAAGACCGCATTTTACCAGCTTCTTTACAAGAATATCATGGGGCACCTTGTCAAATGCCTTGCTGAAATCAAGGTAGGCTACATCCACTGTGTTCCCTTCATCTACCAGGCTTGTAATTCTGTCAAAAAACGAGATCAGGTTAGTCTGACATGACTTATTTTTCAGAAATCCATGCTGACTATTGGTGATCACAGCATTCCTTTCTAGGTGCTCACAGACTGTTTGCTTAATGATCTGCTCCAGAATCTTCCCTGGTATTGATGTCAGACTGACTGGGCGGTAATTATTTGGGTCCTCTCTTTTCCCCTTTTTGAAAATAGGGACAACATTTGCCCTCCTCCAGTCTGCCGGGACTTCGCCTGTTCTCCAGGAATTCTCAAAGATGACTGCCAGTGGTTCTGAGATCACATCTGCCAGTTCTTTTAATACTCCCTGCTGGAGGAGACGCTGGCCCTGACACCTGGGACTCTGGTGGGGAAGCTGGTCCTGATCTCCCACTGCTGCTATGGGAGTCCCCGCTGGCCCCTTGTTTTGTGGTGCGTCCCCCCTGGGACCCCCCTTGCCCTGACCATCGCCGCCTCCTTCTGGGAATCTTCCGATCCGCTGGAGAAGCTCATGGAATCTCTCGGGTCACTGTCATACTCCCCTACGCTGCCCTCAGATTCTTCCCCTTCGCTCTTCTTTTTTTTTTTATAATAATTTTTTTATTGCATTTTTCCAAATTACAGAAAGAACAAAAGAATAGGCAGAATAGAAGAAAAAAAAAAGAAAAAAGAACAGAAAGTCATAACCATTTCAGCAACTTATTTCAAATTTCCATTGGACTTCCCCACATCTCCCACATAATGCATTCTTGATAATAAAGTTGTCAGCAAATTATACCCTTATTTCGTGTGTTTCTTTATGTTTTTAATTGCAATTTAAGTTTAAATCTCTTATTCTCCATTTACTCTGAAGATATAATATAGTGTCATTTTTACCCATTTAAACTTTGATTCTTTCATAAGTGTTATCAATTTCATAGGTAATTAAATTTCGTTGCTGGGGCTAACGTTCCAAATCATACGGTGTCAGGGGTTCAGGAGCAGAGACGCAGAGAAGGGAGGAAGCAGAGAGCGAGGGGGAGGAATCCGAAGGGAAAATGAGTGATGATGACGACCCGAGATCTCCAAGCCTAAGCAGTGAGTCAGAGGACTCCCAAAAGGGAGCCCCAGTGAGCAGAGCAAGGGGGGGATCCGGGGGGACACCCCAGGAGGAAGGGAACAGAGGAGATTCAGAGAGCAGCAGCTGGAAGTCGGGACCCACGCTCATAACTGAGGGCGGCAGCAGCTGGAAGTCGGGACCCACGCTCAAGACTGAGAGCAGCAGGGAGGAAGGTAGCCAGGCATCGGGTTCCGGAGGCTGTCAGCAGGAGGGAGGGCACGAGTCAGGGGTGGTCACGCCCTCCTCAGAGAGCGAGGCAACGGTTAAGAGGAAAGTAGAGAGTTGGGCGCGCGCGCCAAGTTCAAATGCAGCGGAAGCTGGAGCAGTAAGCAGCCCGGAGAGTGAGCCAGGTCCTAAAGCCCGCCGCAAGGAGGCAGAAGGATCAGGGGGGTCAGCGTCAGAGGAGAGTAGAAGGGAGGAGGCCCAGGGGGGCAGAAGGACCCAGAGACGTAGGGAGAGGCGAAGGAGGTGGAGCAAGGCTAGGGTATTAAGCTGGTGTGCAAGAGGCGGGGACTCAGACGGGTCTTCGCCGACCTAGGGCAGAAGGTGTAGAGCTGCACGCTGCAGTTCGGAAATGAAACCTGTAACTTAATAAAGACTCTTATAAAGTGAACGCTGGCGGACTTGGTCCTATGTGAGCTGGGACTGGGTGGCAGCTCTGACAGTAAGACCCGTCTCTCAAAAGCTTCGGACACCTGATATCTCGCAGCGGAGAGAGAGGCAGCTGGAGGAGGGGATCGGTGTTTGGGAGCAAGCTCACGACGGTTAGCAGAGATGACGGAAGCAGAGAAAGTTGCAGCGCTGCAACAGGCAGTTACCCAATTGAACGCGGAGGTACTGGCATCCAAGAAGAGGGAGGAGGATGCGGCAGCCGCCTACAGAGATCTCCACGCCAGGTTTGAAGCATGGGTTAAACACGGGCAGCCAGGACCCAGACCGGAGGGGGTTGGGTTGGCACGGAGAGCAGGAGGGCTTGTGGCTCACTTCGATGGGAATTTACAACAGTACCCCAATTTTCGAGCAGACGTAATGTGCGCACTGCAACTGCTGGCAAAAGACTTTAGAGATGAGGAAGAGAAAGTGGGGTTCATACTATCCCATTTGCATGGGGATGCTAAAGCGTGGCTACGCAATTTGTGGAGGGATAAAGATCCGGCGCTTCAGAATGCAGATGCCTTTATCAAAGCGATGGATGCGTGTTTTTTGTCTACTATTGATGTGGATCTTGCCCGACGGGAGATTCATGGACTGAAACAAGGGAGGGCAAGCGTCCGGCAGTACCACGCCCGCTTTTTTGCGCTGGTCAGTGCCTTAGAGTGGGACCGGGATTCGCCCCCTGTCAGAGACCTGTTCTGGGAGGGTCTAAGCTCAGCGGTCAAGGATGAAATTGCAAGGGGGGAGAGGCCCCGAAGCACGCAGGAGGTGGTCCAAAGGGCGCTGACTGTGGGGGTGAGGCTGGAAGAACGTCCCTGGTGCAGAGATGAAGGACGTGGAGGGCGCGAAGCAGCGAGAAGTTTCTCTTTCGTTCCAAGAGAAGCAGCGCGTGCGCAATCCACACCTCCGCCAGGAGGGGGAGGGGAACCGATGGAGGTTGGAGGTGCAAGGGCTCAGTCAGCAGCCAGAGCCCAAGCACCGACAGCAGTGAAAGCGAAGCCTCCTAGAGGGAACAGGAAGTGTTACATCTGCGAGGATCCAGGCCATTTGGCGAAAGAGTGTCCCCGGAGGCTCCACAAGCACACTGCAGCCTCAGCAATGGTGACTGCAGCAACGCAGCAAGGAGAACCACAGCAGGGAAACGACGATGTCTGGCTGGAGACAGAGGCACTGGGGCCCAGCCAGACGCATCAGTGAAGCAGTCCCCAGCGATCTTGCAACCCACGGACCCCCTCCCACCCAAACCAGTAGTGCAGCTCACAGCATCTCTCCAGCTACCCGATGGCGTCACTATCGAAGTGCCGCTTTCTGTGGATTCTGGAAGCAACGCAGACTTTATAGCGCAGGATTTTGTGGAGCAGCACGCTATACAGCTACTGCCTGCCACTCTGCCCCTGCAAGTCGTCACAGTGGATGGCAGAGAGTTGCTAGGGGGGCAGGTGGTGAAGCAAACGCCACCGATGGTGATGCGCCTTGGCAACCACAGGGAAGTCATCAGTTTTAATGTCACCCAACTGTCGGACACGCCCATTGTGTTGGGCATGAGTTGGCTGGACAGGCACAGTCCGACACTGGCTTGGTACCAGAGACAGCTGATCTTCGGCTCCTCTTATTGCGCAGAACACTGCATCCTGCCCAGACAGGAGGGAGAGGAGGAGGAATCACAACTGCAGTTGGGAACGTTGCAAGCAGTCCCCCACAAATACGCAGACTTTCTGGAGGTCTTCTGCGAGAAAGAGGCTGACAAGCTACCACCGCACAGGCAATATGACTGCAAGATTGACCTCCTACCAGGGGCGACGCTGCCGAAAGGGAAGCTGTATTCCATGTCTGAGGACGAATTACAGGAACTCAAACAGTTCATAGATCACAATTTGCAGCGCGGTTTCATCCGGGAGTCCAGGGCAGTAGGGGGCAGTCCTGTTTTCTTCGTGAAGAAGAAGGACACGCCCCAAAAAAGACTGGTGGTGGATTTTCGCCTCTTAAACAAGATGACCAAGCCTTCTGATTTCCCCATGCCCAGGATTGACGACCTACTAGCGACGGTGCGCAAGGGACGCGTGTTCACCAAGTTGGACCTGCGAGGTGCGTACAATCTCATCCGCATGAGGGAGGGCGATGAGTGGAAGACAGCCATGTTCACGCCTCTGGGCACATACGAATACAGAGTGATGCCGTTTGGATTGCAAAACGGTTCTCACTGTTTCCAAGCTTTCATGCATCATGTGTTGGCGGGACTCCTTTACAAGAAGTGCGTCTGCTTTCTGGATGACATCCTGATATTCTCCGACTCGCAGCAAGCCCATGACCAAGATGTTCGGGAGGTGCTGAAGAGGCTGCAGCAGCATAGACTGTACGCCAAACTGGAGAAGTGCCAGTTCGACACGACGGAGGTGGATTTCTTGGGTTACAAGTTGTCGGACAAGGGGCTAGCCATGGACAGCGCCAAGGTTCGTGCGGTGTTGGATTGGAAGAGCCCGCGCAATCGGAAGGAGGTCCAGCGGTTTGTCGGCTTCGCCAACTTCTATCGCAAGTTTATCAAGGGGTTCGCGATGCAGACGGCGGCCATTACGGACACGCTAAGCTCCAAGAAAAAGAAATTCATCTGGACGGAGCAGGCGGAGCAGTCCTTTCAGGCACTCAAGCGTCTCTTCGCGTCGGAAGAGCAACTGCTGCATATCGACCCCAGCAAACCGATGCGGGTAGAGACAGACGCGTCCGATAGAGCAGTGGGAGCTGTCCTGCTGCAAAGGGACCCACAGGGGGTCTGGAGGCCGGGAGCGTTCTACTCCAGAAAGCTCAGCAAGTCGGAGCAGAACTACACCATCTGGGACAGGGAGTTGCTGGCCATTCATGCAGCTTTCAAGGCGTGGAGGCACTTCCTGATCGGCGCCAAGCACACGGTGCAGGTCTGCACGGATCACAAGAATCTGGAGCACTGGCGCACGGCTCAGTTCCTGAACCAGAGGCAGATACGTTGGGCGGAGTTCTTTGCTGACTTCAATTTCCGAATAGAGTACGTCCCAGGCGACACCAACGTCATGGCGGATGCACTGTCCCGCAAACCGCAATACCTCGAAGAGGCGACGCCAGCGGCAGCCATGCACATCTTCGCGCCAACAGCGTGGGCGTGCGCTTCAGCCACAGTAGACCTGGATGCGGTGCGGAGGGCGTTGCAGGACGACTCCTTCGCGCGGGCGAAGATGGCAGAGGTGCACAAGGGCACGGCGAAGGGCGACGAGTTCCAGATACGAGACGGCTTGCTCTTACGTAAAGGGGCCATCTACGTGCCGGGAGACGAACTTCGCGCCAGGGTACTGCAGCAGCTGCACGACGCACCCACGGCCGGGCACTTTGGCACGGAAAAAACGGTGGAATTAGTCGCAAGGGACTTTTGGTGGCCCAGACTGAGAGGGGAAGTCGCGGACTACGTTGCGAGGTGCGACACCTGCCAGAGGGCCAAACCGGTGCACAAACCACCGGCGGGACTGCTGGAACCGCTGCAAACGCCGTTTGAACCGTGGGAGAGAGTGGCCCTGGACTTTGTTACGGATCTACCCAGCTCGAGAGGCAAGACAGCTGTACTAGTGGTGGTGGACTTGTTCACCAAGATGGCACATTTCATTCCGTGTGCGAAGGTGGCCACGGCGGAACAAACCGCCAAACTGTTCATAGATCACGTGTTCAAAGTGCATGGTCTGCCGCGGTCTATCCTGTCCGACCGCGGGCGCCAGTTCGTCTCGAATTTCTGGCAGAAGCTGATGAGTTTTCTAAATGTCAAGGTCGATCTGGCATCAGCAAGACACCCGCAGACCAACGGGCAAGCAGAGAGGGTCAATGCCATCATGCAGCAGTACCTGAGATGCTATGCCAATCAACAACCTGCGACCTGGGTGGATTACCTGCCGCTCGCCGAGTTCGCTTACAACAACACGAAGCACGTGTCCACAGGGGTGACGCCGTTCTTCGCCAACAATGGGAGGAATCCCAGAACCTTCCCGGGACGGGAGAGAGTGGGGGGCGGAGAACCACAGACGGCGGACGCGTTCGCGTCAGAGTTGCAGGCGGTACACGATCAACTCAGACGGCAGCTGGAGCTAGCTAAGCACGCCTACAAGGTGCAAGCTGACAAGCACAGGCGGGTTGGCGAAGAGATCCAAGTGGGAGACTGGGTCTGGTTGGCAGCCCACGCAGTGCCGACCAGGTCACTAGCCAAGAAGAAGTTGGGGCACAAGCAAATTGGTCCGTACCAAGTCGAAGCACAGATCAACCCGGTAGCCTTCCGACTGGCGCTGCCGGAGGGTTCCAGAATGCATCCGGTGTTCCACAGGTCGGTGCTCACTCCCTACAAGGCACCTCACAGATTCCAGGAGCCAGGGACGGCACCGAGTCCGTTCCGGGAGCGGACGGAGACGCGAGGGGTGACGCAGCAAGACCCCATCAACGAGGTCACGGAGATTTTGGACTCCAGATGGGGAGAAGAGGGAGTCGAATACCTCCTAGCCAGAGAGGGCACCCGGGCCAGCGCCAATAGCTGGGTGCCAGACTACGCTTTGGAGGAACCCCTGCTCAAGGACGAGTTTCATGCCCTTTTCCCACACAGACCCATGCCAGCGAGCTTCTTCGACGACTGGCTGTTCACGCCCACACTTTCTTCCAGCACGTTCCATGGATTCGACTCGGACGGGGAACCCGCACTGAGCACCCGTTCCCCAGAAGGATCGCCGGCGGGTTCGGCGTCAGACACCTCGTATTGGTGGGACGATCGACCGGAGGAGCAATGGCGCCGGAAGTGGCTGGAGATGCCAGGTCGAGCGACCGACGCAGAGACTGACATGGACGTGTTCGGGGAGGACCTTGGGTTCGAGCACGGCGGTACAGAGATGGAAGCGGAACAGGTCAACGTCGGCGACCGCGAGGAGGAAGACTCGGAGGTCTTCAGTTGGCGGCCAACCACGGGGAGCGAACTGTATCCGGCATTCCCTCCCGTGATGATGGAGCACCCAGCACCCACACCTGAAAGCGGGGAGGGGGGAAGGGGGGGCTTCGAGGGGGGGATGGATGTCAGGGGTTCAGGAGCAGAGACGCAGAGAAGGGAGGAAGCAGAGAGCGAGGGGGAGGAATCCGAAGGGAAAATGAGTGATGATGACGACCCGAGATCTCCAAGCCTAAGCAGTGAGTCAGAGGACTCCCAAAAGGGAGCCCCAGTGAGCAGAGCAAGGGGGGGATCCGGGGGGACACCCCAGGAGGAAGGGAACAGAGGAGATTCAGAGAGCAGCAGCTGGAAGTCGGGACCCACGCTCATAACTGAGGGCGGCAGCAGCTGGAAGTCGGGACCCACGCTCAAGACTGAGAGCAGCAGGGAGGAAGGTAGCCAGGCATCGGGTTCCGGAGGCTGTCAGCAGGAGGGAGGGCACGAGTCAGGGGTGGTCACGCCCTCCTCAGAGAGCGAGGCAACGGTTAAGAGGAAAGTAGAGAGTTGGGCGCGCGCGCCAAGTTCAAATGCAGCGGAAGCTGGAGCAGTAAGCAGCCCGGAGAGTGAGCCAGGTCCTAAAGCCCGCCGCAAGGAGGCAGAAGGATCAGGGGGGTCAGCGTCAGAGGAGAGTAGAAGGGAGGAGGCCCAGGGGGGCAGAAGGACCCAGAGACGTAGGGAGAGGCGAAGGAGGTGGAGCAAGGCTAGGGTATTAAGCTGGTGTGCAAGAGGCGGGGACTCAGACGGGTCTTCGCCGACCTAGGGCAGAAGGTGTAGAGCTGCACGCTGCAGTTCGGAAATGAAACCTGTAACTTAATAAAGACTCTTATAAAGTGAACGCTGGCGGACTTGGTCCTATGTGAGCTGGGACTGGGTGGCAGCTCTGACATACGGCATCTTATGTTTCATACAACTTATAATACTTTTGCAAATAGTCTTTAAATTTTTTCCAGTCCTCCTCCATTGCCTCTTCTCCCAAGTCTCGGATCCTTGCAGTCATCTCGGCCAATTCCATGTAGTTCATCAATTGCGTCTGCCAGTCCTCCAGTGTGGGCAAATCTTGGGTCTTCCAATGCTTAGCGATAAGGATTCTTGCTGCTGTTGTAGCATACATAAAAAAAGTTCTATCCTTTTTTAACACCTTCTGGCCGACAATGCCCAGAAGGAAGGCCTCTGGTTTCTTGGGGAAGGTGTACTTGAACACCTTTTTTAACTCGTTATAAATCATTTCCCAAAAGGCCTTCAATCTTGGACAAGTCCACCAGAGGTGAAAGAATGTCCCTTCAGCCTCCTTACATTTCCAACATTTATTGTCAGACAAATGGTATATCTTAGCAAGCTTGACTGGGGTCATGTACCACCGGTATACCATTTTCATAATGTTTTCTTTCAAGGCATTACATGCCGTAAATTTCATACCGGTGGTCCATAACCTTTCCCAGTCTTCAGACATAATATTGTAACCAATGTCTTGAGCCCATTTTATCATGGCTGACTTAACTGTCTCATCCTGAGTATTCCATTTAAGCAGCAAGTTATACATTCTCGATAATACCTTGGTCTTTGGTTCTAGCAACTCTGTCTCAAGTTTCGATTTTTCCACCTGGAATCCTATTTTTTTATCTAGCTTAAAAACCTCATTAATTTGGGCATAATGTAGCCAATTTTGCACCTTATCCTTTAGTTTTTCAAAGCTCTGCAACCTCCAATTACCTCCGATGTTTTCTATTATTTCCCAATATTTCGGCCAATGTGCCTCCATATTGGCTGTTTTCCGAGCTTTGGCCTCTATTGGTGAGATCCACCTCGGAGTTTTACTTTCCAATAAGTCTTTGTATTTTTTCCAGACCATATATATTGCTTTCCTGACAATATGGTTTTTGAACATTCCATATGTTTTCCCCTTGTCATACCACAAATACGCATGCCAACCTAACGAATTGTTAAAGCCTTCCAGATCTAGGACATCAGTGTTTTCCAATAAGATCCAATCTTTCATCCAGCAGAAGGCCGCAGCTTCATAATATAACCTTAAGTCCGGCAGGGCAAACCCCCCTCTCTCCTTTGCATCTGTTAGTATTTTAAACTTTATTCGGGGCTTTTTGCCCTGCCAGACAAACTTAGAAATATCCCTCTGCCACTTTCCAAAACATTCCACTCTGTCCACGACCTGCAAGGCTTGAAACAGAAACAACATTTTTGGCAAAACGTTCATTTTTATAACTGCAATTCGGCCTAACAAGGATAATTTCAATCTTGACCAAATTTCAAAATCTTTTTTAACCTCTGACCAGCATTTTTCATAATTATCTTTAAATAGATTCAAATTCTTAGAAGACAGATTGACCCCCAGGTATTTCACTTTTTTAACAATGTTTAGTTCTGTTTCCTTCTGAAACCCCTCTGTTTCAATAACCGTCAAATTTTTCCCCAACACCTTAGTTTTTTGTTTGTTCAACTTAAAACCCGCCGCCCGACCAAATTTCTGAATCAATTCCAAAACTCTTTTTGTACTAGGTTCTGGCTCCTGTAATGTTAAAACCAAGTCATCTGCAAATGCTTTCAGTTTATATTGTTTCGCTCCGACCCGTATTCCTTGTACCTGCCGATCCTCCCTTATCATATTCAGCAAAACCTCCAGGACCGAAATAAACAACAGAGGGGATAGGGGGCACCCCTGGCGTGTTCCTTTTTCAATATGAAGTTCTTCTGTCACCACATTGTTCACTATCAACTTAGCTTTTTGTTCTGAATAGATTGCCTCTATTCCATTCTCAAACCCCCTTCCCACTCCCATCCCTTCCAAATTTTTCTTCATAAATTTCCAAGAAATGTTGTCAAAGGCCTTCTCCGCATCAATAAAAATTAACACTGCTTTGGTGTTAATATTTGTTTGTAAAAGTTCCAAAATATCGATAATGTTCCTGGTGTTATCAAACAAATGTCTACCTGGGAGAAAGCCTGCTTGGTCCTCCCTTCGCTCTTCATTTCCTTCCTCCCCTGTGCCTCTGTTCCTGAGCCCCTGACAGCAAGTTATACATTTTTGAAAGTACTTTAGTTTTTGGTTCTAACAGATCTGTTTCTAGTTTCGATTTTTCCATCTGGAAGCCTATTTTTTTGTCCATATTGAAAACCTCCCTGATCTGGGCATAGTGTAACCAATCTCGCACTTTATCCTTTAGTTTCTCAAAACTCTGCAATTTCCAAATGTCTCCGTCTTTTTCTACTATTTCCCAATATTTTGGCCAATTGGCCTCCATATTGAGTCTTTTCTGAGCCTTGGCTTCCATTGGTGATAACCACCTTGGGGTCTTATTTTCTAACAAATCTTTGTATCTTATCCAGACATTGAACACTGCTTTCCTGACAATATGATTCTTGAAAGCTTTATGAGTTTTAACCTTGTCGTACCAAAGATATGCATGCCACCCAAATACATTGTTGAACCCTTCTAAATCCAAAACATCAGTGTTCTCAAGAAGTAGCCACTCTTTCAACCAGCAGAAAGCTGCTGATTCATAATACAATTTCATGTCTGGCAGGGCAACCCCCCCCCCTTTCTTTCGAATCCGTTAATATTTTAAATTTTATTCTGGGCTTTTTGCCCTGCCAGACAAACCTAGAAATATCTCTTTGCCACCTCTTGAAACACTCCATCTTGTCCACAATCTGTAAGGTCTGAAACGAAAACAACGTTTTGGGCAATACATTCATCTTTATGGCAGCAATTCGACCCAACAAGGAAAGCTTCAATCTTGACCAAATTTCTAGATCCTTTTTGATTTCTGACCAACATTTCTCATAAAGGTAAAGGTAAAGGTACCCCTGCCCGAACGGGCCAGTCTTGACAGACTCTGGGGTTTGTGCGCCCATCTCACATCTATAGGCCGGGGGCCAGCGCTGTCCGGAGACACTTCCGGGTCACGTGGCCAGCGTGACAAAGCTGCATCTGGCGAGCCAGCGCAGCACACGGAACGCCGTTTACCTTCCCGCTGGTAAGCGGTACCTATTTATCTACTTGCACCCGGGGGTGCTTTCGAACTGCTAGGTTGGCAGGCGCTGGGACCGAGCAGCGGGAGCGCGCCGCCGCGGGGATTCGAACCGCCGACCTTTCGATCGGGAAGCCCTAGGCGCTGAGGCTTTTACCCACAGCGCCACCCGCGTCCCACATTTCTCATAGTTGTCTTTAAATAGGTTCAAATTTTTGGCTGTCATGTTAACCCCTAGATATTTCACTTCTTAACCACGTTTAAGTCTGTCTCCTTCTGAAACCTTTCTTTCTCTGCATTTGTCAAATTTTTTCCCAAAACCTTAGTTTTCTGCTTACTTAGTTTAAATCCCGCCACCCGACCAAATTCTTGAATCAGTTCCAATACCGTTTTCGTACTAGATTCTGGCTCCTGTAATGTCAAAAACTAAGTCATCTGCAAAAGCTTTAACCACTTAAAGGCTTGGGTTCCTCACCAAATCTGCCCAGTAACAACAGGGTGGCCAACCGTGACACATGCTCTCTGTTAGGGAGAACACGCTTTGCTGTTAATGCATATTGACACAGAAATCGCAAAGTGTGTGCAATGAGACCAAAATAACACACCATCTTTTCGCTTCCATATGCGTAGAAAGAAGACGAATAAGCTTTGATTGGACTTTTTTCAATTTGCATGGTGTTATTTGGGTGTGCGCCAGAATCACACCAAAACCAAATCAATAAGGTGTTTTGCGTTCCATCTACATAAAAAGAAGATAATAAAGCTCTGATTGGACTTATTTCAAGTTGGTGTTTTTGGGGTTAGAATGCACATTCACCCAAAAATCGCAGAGTGACATGTTACCACCCCAAATCAAGCACAGGTAAACATATGGTAACATCTCAATAAAAAAAGGACGAAGAAGCTTCGATTGCTCTTTCGGTGTTCGTTCACCCACAAATAGCAAAGCGAAGTGTACTAAGCCTAAACAAAGCCAGACAGGTTGTTTTGGTTTCCAACTACGTAGAAAGAAGAATCTTGCACTTATTTCAAGTTGTGTTTTTTGGTGTTTATGCACATTGACGCAGAAATCGCAAAGTGTGTGCAATGAGACCAAAATAACACAAGACCATCTTTTCACTTCTATATCCGTAGAAAGAAGACGAATAAGCTTTGATTGGACTTTTTTCAATTCGCATGGTGTTATTTGGGTGTGCTCCAGAATCACCCCAAAGGAAAGCAAAAAGATCTTTTGGGTTCCATCTACATAAAAAGAAGATGATAAAGCTCTGATTGTGATTATTTCAAATAGGTGTTTTGGGGGTTAGAATGTACATTCAACCAAAAATCGCAGAGTGACATGTTTGTTATCAGCCCAAATCAAGCAAAGGTGTTCCATCTCACTAGAAAAAGGATGAATAAGCTTCGATTTCTCTTTCGGTGTTCAGTCACCCACAAATAGCAAAGCGGTGTAATAAGACTAAACAAAGCCAAACAGGTTGTTTTGGTTTCGAGCTACATAGATAAAAGAATCTTGGATTGCACTTACTTAATGTCGTGTTCTTTGCTGTTAATGCAGAAATCGCAAAGTGTGTGCAATGAGACCAAAATAACACAAGACCATCTTTTCGCTTCCATATGCGTAGAAAGCAGACGAATAAACTTTGACTGGGCTTTTTTCAATTCGCATGGTGTTATTTGGGTGTGCGCCAGAATCACACCAAAACCAAAGCAAAAAGGTGTTTTGTGTTCCATCTACATAAGAAGAAGATGATAAAGCTCTGATTGGGCTTATTTCAAGTTGGTGTTTTTGGGGTTAGAATGCACATTCACCCAAAAATCGCAGACATGTTTGTTACCAGCCCAAATCAAGCATAGGTAACATCTCAATAGAAAAAAGACGAATAAGCTTCGATTGCCCTTTCGGTGTTCATTCACCCACAAATAGCAAAGCGGTGTAATAAGCCTAAACAAAGCCAAACAGCTTGTTTTGGTTTCGAACTACATAGAAAAAAGAATCTTTTGTTATATACAAAAGTCTTTATTGAAGTTCATTTTCATTTTTACAGCCGCGGCGTGCAGCTCTACGTCTGAAACTCTAGACCGCTGAAGCTCCGTCTGAGTCTCCTCCCCCCAGACACCAGTTTAAGACTCTAGCCTTGCTCCACCTCTTCCTCTGCTCTTTCCTCCTCTGGGTCCGCCTGTCAGCTGGGGTCTCGCCCTTCCTAGACTCTTCTGACGCTGTCCCCTGAGTCTTCCCCCTGCCTCCGGCGGGCTTTAGGACCTGGTTCCCGATCCGGGCTTTTCTGCTGTCCCGCGCGCCTGTACATTTGAACTTGGCGCGCGCGCCTAGCCGGCAACCTTCCTCCTGACCGTTACACTGCTCCTGTCACTGCTTCCCCCTTCGGGGAGGCTAGCTGGACTTGACCTCCCCTCCGTTCCCCCACTCTCCGATAGAGGCGTGGTCAGTCTCGACTCATCTTCTCTCCCTGCTGGAGGAGACGCTGGCCCTGACACCTGGGACTCTTCCCCCCCACTACGCTCTGGTGGGGAAGCTGGCCCTGATCTCCAGCTACTGCTTTGGGAGTCCCCGCTGGCCCCCCTTGCTCGAGATACTGCGGTTTCCTGGATAGTGCATCTGCCATGACGTTGTTGGCTCCAATGAGGAAGTGCCGCCACGCCTTGAAGGCTGCATGAATGGCCAGCAACTCCCTGTCCCAGATGGTGTAATTCTGTTCCGACTTGCTGAGTTTCCTGGAGTAGAATGCGCAGGGCCTCCAGTTCCCTTGCGGATCTTGCTGCAACAGGACCGCCCCCACTGCTCTGTCTGATGCGTCAGTCTCAACCCTCAATGGCTTGCCGGGGTTAACGTGTAGCAGCTGTTCTTCGGGCGCGAAGAGACGCTTGAGTCTCCGAAAAGACTGTTCCGCCTGGTCCGTCCAGGTGAACTTCTTCTTCTTGGAGCTGAGGGTGTCCGTGATGGCTGCCGTCTCCTTCACGAACCCCTTGATGAACTTGCGGTAAAAGTTGGCGAAGCCGACGAACTTCTGGACCTCCTTCCGATTGCGCGGGCTCTTCCAGTCCAACACCGAGCGGACCTTGGCGCTGTCCATGGCGAGTCCCTTGTCGGACAGCTTGTAGCCCAGGAAATCCACCTCCGTCACATCAAACTGGCACTTCTCCAGTTTGGCGTAAAGTCTTTGCTCCCGCAGTCTCTGCAGGACCTCCTTGACATCTCCCTCGTGAGCCTCCTGCGATTCCGAGAAGATCAGGATGTCGTCTAGGAAGCACACGCACTTCTTGTAGAGGAGGCCCGCTAACACGTGGTGCATGAAGGCTTGGAAACAATGGGAGCCATTTTGCAGGCCCAAAGGCATAACTTTATACTCATAGGTGCCTAAAGGCGTAAACATGGCCGTCTTCCACTCATCGCCCTCCCGCATGCGTATAAGGTTGTACGCCCCTCGTAGATCCAACTTGGTGAAGATCCGTCCCTTCCTCACCGTCGCGAGCAGGTCGTCAATCTTGGGCATGGGGAATGCTGTGGGCTTGGTCCTGGAATTTATGATCCTGTAATCAACAACCAATCTGCGTTGGGGCGTGTCCTTCTTCTTCACGAAAAACACGGGACTGCCCCCCACTGCTTTGGATTCTTGGATGAATCCCCGCTTCAAGTTGTGATCTATGAACTCCCTGAGTTCCTGCAGTTCGTCCTCAGACATGGAATATAGTTTTCCAGTCGGCAGCGTCGCCCCCGGTAGGAGGTCAATCGTGTAATCGTAGGGCCGGTGGGGAGGCAGCTTGTCCGCTTCCTTCTCGCAGAAGACCTCCAAAAAGGCCTTGTACTTGTTGGGCACCGCCTGCACCATGCCTAGGTGTAGTTGCTGTTCCTCTTCCTGTCCTTCCTCTTCCTGGCTGGGCCGGATGCAGTGTTCTGCGCAGTAGGAGGAGCAGAAGGTCAATTGCCGCTGGTACCACGCTAATGCCGGGCTGTGCCTATCCAGCCAACTCATGCCCAACACTATGGGCATGTCCAACAGGTGGGTGACGTTGAAGCTGATGACTTCGCGGTCATTTCCAATTTGCATCACCCTAGGTGGTGTTTGCTGTAGTACCTGCCCTCCCAGCAGCTTCCTGCCATCGACCGTGACGACGTTTAGGGGCATCGTGGCTGGTAGGAGCGCTATGCGATGTCGCCTGATGAAGTCCACCCCCACAAATTCTGCGTTCCTACCAGAGTCAATGGTAATAGGGACTTCCAGGGTGAATCCATTTGGCAGCTGGAGTGATGCGGTGAGTTGCACCACTGGTTTGGGTGGGAGGGGGTCCGTGGGCTGCAAAACCTCTGGGGACTGCTTCACTGACTCGCCTGGCTGGGCCCCAGTGCCTCTGCCTCCAACCAGGCTTCGTCGTTTCCCTGCAGCTGTTCCCCTTGCTGAACTGCTCCTCTTACTGTTGCTGAGGCTGCAGTGTGCTTCTGGATCCTCTGGGGACACTCTTTGGCCATGTGCTGTGCACTGTCGCAGATATAGCACTTCCTGTTCCCTCTAGGAGCCTTCGTCTTGACTGCTCCTGGAGGTTGGGCTCTGGTTGCTGTCTGAGCCCTAGCACCACCTATCTCCATCGGCTCTACCCCTCCCCCAGTGGGGCGTGGATTGCACGCGTCCTGTCTCTCTGGGCAGGAAGGGAGTTGTTCTGGCTGGTGTGCGTGCCATCCGTCCGTCATCCCTGCTCCACGGGCGTTCCTCCAGGCGAACCCCCACCGCCAGCGCTCTCTGGACGACTTCTGTGGTACTGTTGGGTCTGTCCCCCCTTGCCAGCTCATCTTTCACGGCTCCATTTAGCCCCTCCCAGAACAGATCCCTCACGGCAGCTGAGTCCTTCTCCCAGCCCAGCACATTAACTAGCGCAAAAAAGCGGGAGTGATATTGTCTCACCGTGGCTTTGCCTTGCTTCAGCCCGTGCATTTCCCTCCTGGCCACATCCATATCAATCGTAGATTTAAAACAAGAGTCCATAGCCGCGATAAATGCTTTTGAATCATGGAGAGCGGGATCATCTTCGCGCCATAAATTGCGCAACCACGATTTAGTTTCCCTATGCAGATGAGTTATTATGAAGCCCACTTTCTCCTCATCTCTAAAGTCTTTCCGAAGCAAATTGAGTGCGAAAACTATGTCTGCTCTGAAGTTAGGATACTGCTCCAGGTTCCCGTCGAAATGGGCTACGATGCTGCCCCCCCCCCCCGTTTCCTGAGGCCAACTCCCTCCGGCTTGGGTCCCGGCAGCCCCTCTTTGCCCCAACGTTCCCTCCTGGCTTGCAGATCTCGACAGCGCGCTTCTGCTTCCTCTTCTCTCTTTCTGGAGGTTTCTACTTCTGCGTAAAGCCTCGTGACTGCTTCTTGCAGCGCCGCCACCTTCTCCTCCGTAGTCATCGTTGCTTATCTTCGTGAGCTCGCAAAAAAAATAATAATTTGTGAGACGGAGCTTACTGTCAGAGCTGCCCGAGGTCCCAGCTCACAAAGGACCAACACCAGTCCGTTGTTATATACAAAAGTCTTTATTGAAGTTCAGTTTCTCTTTCACATCAGCAGCGTGCAGCTCTACGTCTGAGACTCTAGACCGCCGAAGCTACGTCTGAGTCTCCTTCCCCCATACACCAGTTTAAGACCCTAGCCTTGCTCCACCTCTTCCTTTGCTCTTTCCTCCTCTGGGTCCGCCTGTCAGCTGGGGTTTCGCACTTCCTAGACTCTTCTGACGCTGAATCCCCTGAGTCTTCCCCCTGCCTCCGGCGGGCTTTAGGACCTGGTTCCCGATCCGGGCTTTCTGCTGTCCCGCGCACCTGTACATTTGAACTTGGTGCGCGCGCCCAGCCGGTAACCTTTCTCCTGACCGTTTCACTGCTCCTGTCACTGCTTCCCCCTTCGGGGGGGCTAGCTGGACCTGACACCTGGGGCTCTTCCCCCCCCCACTCTGCTCTGGTGGGGAAGCTGGTCCTGATTTCCAGCTGCTGCTTTGGGAGTCCCCGCTGGCCCCCTGTTTCTGGTGTGTCCCCCCTGGGACCCCCCTCGCCCTGACCATAGGCGCCTCCTTCTGGGAATCTTCTGATTCGCTGGAGAAGCTGATGGAATCTCTCGGGTCACTGTCATACTCCCCTATGCTGCCCTCAGATCCTTCCCCTTCGCTCTCCATCTCCTCTCTCCCCTGTGCCTCTGTCCCTGAGCCCCTGACAGTTACCAGCCCAAATCAAGCATAAGTAAACATATGGTAACATCTCAATAGAAAAAGGACGAATAAGCTTCGATTGCCCTTTCGGTGTTCATTCACCCACAAATAGCAAAGTAAAGTGTAAGAACCCTAAACAAAGCCAAAAAGGTTGCTTTGGGTGCGAGCTACATAGAAAGAATAATCTTGGATGGCGCTTACTTCATGTCGTGTTCTTAGCTCTTAATGCATATTGAAACAGAAATCGCAAAGTGTGTGCAATGAGACCAAAATAACACAACACCATCTTTTCGCTTCCATATACCTAGAAAGAAGACAAAGAAGCTATGATGGGGCTTTTTTCAATTCGCATGGTGTTATTTGGGTGTGCGCCAGAATCACACCAAAACCAAAGCAAAAACATCTTTTGGGTTCCATCTACATATAAAGAAGATGATAAAGCTCTGATGGGGTTATTTCAAATTGGTGTTTTTGGGGTTAGAATGCACATTCAACCAAAAATCGCAGACATGTTTGTTACCAGCCCAAATCAAGCAGAGGTAAACACATGGTAACATCTCAATAGAAAAAGGACGAATAAGCATCGATTTCTCTTTCAGTGTTCATTCACCCACAAATAGCAAAGCGAAGTGTAATAAGCCTAAACAAAGCCAAACAGGTTGTTTTGGTTTCCAACTACATAGAAAGAAGTATCTTGGATTGCGCTTATTTCAAGTTTTTTTTTGTGTGTTTATGCACATTGATGGAGAAATCGCAAAGTGTGTGCAATGAGATCAAACTAACACATCACCATCTTTTCGCTTCCATATGCGTAGAAAGAAGACGAATAAGCTTTGATAGGGCTTTTTTCAATTCGCATGGTGTTATTTGGGTGTGCGCCAGCATCACTCCAAATGAAAGCAAAAAGGTGTTTTGGGTTCAATCTACATAAAAAGAAGATGATAAAGCTCTGATTGTGCTTATTTCAAGTTGGTGTTTTTGGGGTTAGAATGCACATTCACCCAAAAATCGCAGAGTGACATGTTTGTTACCAGCGGAAATCAAGCATAGTTCTTTTGGTTCCATCGCAATAGGCAAAGGACGAATAAGCTTTGATTGCTCTTTCGGTGTTCATTCAAGCAGAAATAGCAAAGCGGTGTAATAAGCCTAAACAAAGCCAAACAGGTTGTTTTGGTTTCGAACTACATAGAAAGACGAATCTTGGATTGCGCTTACTTCATGTCGTGTTCTGTGCTGTTAATGCACATTGACACAGAAATCGAATAAGCTTTGATTGGGCTTTTTTAAATTCGCATGGTTTTATTTGGGTGTGCGCCAGAATCACCCAAAACGAAAGCAAAAGGTGTTTTGGGTGCCATTTACATAAAAACAAGATGATAAAACTCTGATTGGGCTTATTTCAAATTGGTGTTTTGGGGGTTAGAATGCACATTCACTCAAAAATCGCAGAGTGACATGTTTGTTATCAGCCCAAATCAAGCATAGGTGTCAAAGCTGCTTCCAGATCCGAGCTCACAGAGGATCACGATAGCCAGCATTCACTGTATAAAAGTCTTTATTGATTTACAGTTTCCATTTTCAAGCTGTAGCGCGCAACTCTACGTCTTATAAGCTAGACCGGCGAAGCTCCGTCTGAGTCTCCGCCTCCTGTACACCAACTTAATACCCTAGCCTTACTCCACCTTTTCCGCCTGACCGTTCTTCTCTGGGTCCCTCTGCCCCCCGTGGTCTCTTCCTTCCGGGACTCTTCTGACGCTGACCCCCCGGACCCTTCTGTCTCCTTGCGGCGGGCTTTAGGACCTGGCTCCCTTTCCGGGCTGCTTACTGTGCCGCCTTCCTGTGCCTTTGAACTTGGTGCGCGCGCCCAACCTCCCACTTTCCGTTTGACCGTTTCTTCTCTCTCCGATGGAGGTGTGGCCACTCCTGACTCATGTCCTCCCCCCTGCGGCGAGCCGCCTGATCCCGATGCCTGGCGCCCTTCTTCCCCACTGCGCTCTGTTGGGGATGTTGGCCCCGATATCCAACTGCTGCTCTCTGAACCCCCTTTTGTCCCTTCTTCCTGGGGTGTCCCCCTAAGCTCCCCCCTTGCTCTGGTCACTGGCGCTCCTTTCTGTGAATCTTTCGATTCACTGGAAAGACTCGGAGATCTCGGGTCGTCGTCATCGCTCATCTTTCCTTCGGACTCCTCCCCTTCACTCTCTGTTTCCTCCCTTGCCCTCGCCTCTGCTCCTGAACCCCTGACAATAGGTGTTTCGGTTCCATCTCAATAGAAGGAGGACAAATAAGCTTGGATTGTTCTTTCGGTGGCTATTCACCCTGAGCCTAACCCTAACCCTAACCCTAACCCTAACCCTAACCCTAACCCTAACCCTAACCCTAACGCTGACGCTGACGCTGACGCTGACGCTGACGCTGACGCTGACGCTGACCCTGACCCTGACCCTGACCCTGACCCTGACCCTAACCCTAACCCTATCCCTATCCCTATCCCTAACCCTATCCCTATCCCTATCCCTATCCCTATCCCTAACCCTAACCCTAACCCTAACCCTAACCCTAGCAAAGCGAAGTATAATAAGCCACACAGGTTGTTCGGTGGTCATTCACCCCGCCCCTAACCCTAACCCTAACCCTAACCCTAACCCTAACCCAAACCCAAACCCAAACCCAAACCCAAACCCAAACCCA
Source organism: Podarcis vaucheri (assembly GCF_965113315.1). Lineage (NCBI taxonomy): Eukaryota > Metazoa > Chordata > Lepidosauria > Squamata > Lacertidae > Podarcis > Podarcis vaucheri. Next base: position 75,363 of record NC_138757.1, on the reverse strand, counting down.
AACCCTAACCCTAACCCTAACCCTAACCCTAACCCTAACAATAACCCTAACCCTAACCCTAACCCTAACCCTAACCCTAACCCTAACCCTAACCCTAACCTTAACCCTAACCCTAACCCCAACCCTAACCATATCCCTAACCCTAACCCCAACCCCAACCCCAACCCTAACCATATCCCTAACCCTAACCCTAACCCTAACCCTAACCCTAACCCTAACCCTTACCCTAACCCTAACCCTAACCCTAACCCTAACCCTAACCCTAACCCTAACCCTAACCTTAACCCTAAGCCTAACCCTAACCCTATCCCTAATGCTAACTGTCAGGGGTTCAGGGACAGAGGCACAGCGGAGGCAGGAGATGGAGAGCGAATGGGAAGAATCTGAGGACAGCGGGGGGGAGAGTGACAGTGATCCGAGGGATTCCATGAGCCTCTCCAGCGAATCAGAGGATTCCCAGAAGGGGGTGCCGGTGGTCAGGACTAGGGGGGTCCCAGGTGGGACGCACCAGAAACAAGGGGCCAGCGGGGACTCCCAGAGCAGCAGCTGGAGATCAGGACCAGCTTCCCCACCAAAGCGTAGCGGGGGGGGAGGTTCCTGTGTGTCAGGGGCAGCGTCTCCTCCAGCAGGGAGAGGAGATGAGTCAGGGCTGACCACGCCTCCATCGGATAAGGGGGGAATGGAGGGGAGGTCAGAACCAGCTGACCTCCCGGAAGGGGAGGAAAGCAGTGACAGGAGTAGTGTAACGATCAGAAGGAAGGTTGGGAGCTGGGCATTTCTGGAGGTCTTTTGCCAGAAGGAAGCTGACCAGCTGCCCCCCCACCGGCCCTACGACTGCGCGATTGACCTCCTACCGGGGGCGACGCTGCCGACAAGGAAGCTGTATTCCATGTCCGAGGACGAGATGCAGGAACTCAGGGAGTTCATAGAGCACAACTTGAAGCGGGGATTCATCCAAGAATCCAAGGCAGTGGGGGGCAGTCCCGTGTTTTTCGTGAAGAAGAAAGACACGCCCCAAAAGAGGCTGATCGTAGATTATAGGCTCATAAATTCGAAGACAAAGCCCACAGCCTTTCCCATGCCCAAGATCGTCGACCTGCTCGCGATGGTGAGGAAGGGGAGAATCTTCACCAAGTTGGATCTACGCGGCGCATACAACCTCATACGCATGCGGGAGGGCGATGAGTGGAAGACGGCCATGTTTACGCCGTTAGGCACCTATGAATACAAAGTTATGCCGTTTGGTCTCCAATATGGCTCCCACTTTTTCCAAGCTTTTATGCATCATGTGCTAGCGGGACTCCTCTACAAGAAGTACGTATGCTTCCTCGACGACATCCTGATCTTCTCGGAATCGCAGGAGGCTCACGAGAGGGATGTAAAGGAGGTCCTGCAGAGACTACGGGAGCACAGACTTTACGCCAAACTGGAGAAGTGCCAGTTTGATGTGACGGAGGTGGATTTCCTGGGCTACAAGCTGTCCGACAAGGGCCTCGCCATGGACAGCGCCAAGGTCCGCTCGGTGTTGGACTGGGAGAGCCCGCGCAATCGGAAGGAGGTCCAGAAGTTCGTCGGATTCGCCAACTTTTACCGCAAGTTCATCAAGGGGTTCGCGAAGGAGACGGCGGCTATCACGGACACCCTCAGCTCCAAAAAGAAAAATTTCACCTGGACGGACCAGGCGGAACAGTCTTTTCGAAGACTCAAGCGCCTCTTCGCGTCCGAAGAACAGCTGCTACACGTGAACCCTGGCAAACCAATGAGGGTTGAAACTGACGCATCCGACAGAGCGGTGGGGGCGGTCCTGTTGCAGGAAGATCCGCAAGGGAACTGGAGGCCCTGCGCATTCTACTCCAGGAAGCTCAGCAAGTCGGAACAGAACTACACCATCTGGGACAGGGAGTTGCTGGCCATTCATGCGGCCTTCAAGGCGTGGCGGCACTTCCTCATCGGAGCCAGACACACCGTGCAGGTCCACACGGACCACAAGAATCTTGAGTACTGGCGCACGGCGAGGCTCCTGAACCAGAGACACATCCGCTGGGCGGAGTTCTTTGCGGATTTCGACTTCAGGATAGAATACATCCCGGGAGACAACAACGTCATGGCAGATGCACTTTCCAGGAAACCGCAGTATCTCGGGGAAGCGGCACCGGTGGCGGCCAAACACATTTTCGCACCGCAGGCGTGGGCATGCGCTTCAGCCACCGTGGAGCTGGAGGCGGTGCGTCGCGCGCTGCAGACGGATGCCTTCGCACAATCCAAGATGGAGGAGTTGCGAAGGGGCACAGCAAAGGACGATGAGTTCCAGATACGCGAAGGACTGCTTACCCGCAAAGGAGCTCTCTACGTGCCGGGAGACGACCTACGCGCGAAAGTCCTGCAGCAGTTGCACGACGCGCCCAGCGCGGGGCACTTCGGCAAGGACAAGACGGCGGAATTAGTAGCCAGAGACTTTTCGTGGCCCCAGATGCGAGGAGAAGTCGCGGATTACGTCGCCAGGTGTGACACTTGCCAAAGAGCCAAACCAGTGCACAGGAAACCGGCGGGACTGCTGGAACCGCTACAGACGCCTTGGGAGAAGGTGGCCCTGGACTTTGTCACAGATCTGCCCAGCTCGCGAGGCAAAACAGCGGTTCTAGTGGTCGTAGACCTGTTCACCAAGATGGCGCACTTCATTCCTTGCGCGAAGGTGGCCACAGCGGAACAAACCGCCAAGCTGTTCATAGACCACGTGTTCAGAGTTCACGGCTTGCCACGGTCCATCTTGTCCGACCGGGGTCGCCAATTCATCTCGAGCTTCTGGCAGAAGCTGCTGGGTATCCTGAACGTCAAGATCAACTTAGCGTCGGCAAGACACCCGCAGACCAACGGACAAGCGGAGAGGGTCAACGCCATCATGCAGCAGTACCTGCGATGCTATGTGAATCAACAGCCCTCGACCTGGGTGGACTACCTACCGCTGGCCGAGTTTGCCTACAACAACACGAAGCACGGGTCCACAGGGGTGACACCGTTCTTCGCCAACAATGGGCGGCATCCCAGAACCTTCCCGGGGTTAGAGACGACGGGGGAGGGGGAGCTGCGGGGAGCAGAGCACTTAGCAGCAGAGTTACAGGAAGTCCACGAGCAACTCCGAAGGCACTTGGAACTAGCTAAACACGCCTACGAAGTGCAGGCAGACAGGCACAGGAGAGCAGGGGAAGACATCCAGGTGGGGGACTGGGTATGGTTAGCGGCCCAGGCGGTGCCGGCCAAATCGTTAGCTAAGAAAAAGCTAGGACACAAGCAGCTAGGGCCTTACCAAGTCAAGGCACAAATCAATCCAGTGGCTTTCCGGTTCACTCTCCCGGAAGGCTCCAGAATGCACCCGGTCTTTCATAGGTTGGTGCTCACACCCTACAAGGCACCACACAGGTTTCAGGCGCCAGGGACCGCACCAGGCCCATGCAGAAAATCACCAGCAGGGGGGGAAGCGCTGAGTGCGACGCCACTCAACGAGGTCACGGAAATTTTGGACTCGAGATGGGGGGAAGAGGGAGTAGAATATCTCCTCGCCAGGGAAGGTACCCCGGCCAGCGCCAACAGTTGGGTACCGGACTACGCCCTGGTAGAGCATTATCTCAAAGACGAGTTCCATGCACTCTACCCACACAGACCCATGCCAGCAGATTATTTCGACGACTGGCTTTTCACACCCACACTTTCAGCCAGCACGTTCCAGGGGTTCTCGTCCGCTGAGGAAACGCCGCCGGAAATCGAGCCCCCCAAGGGGATCATGCTCGGGGGTTGACACAGACCGCTCCTATTGGTGGGACGATCAACCGGAGGTGGGGTGGAGCAGAGAGTTGCTAAGGGGACCCTGGCACGCAGCATCACCGGAGGCAACGGGGGGAGAGATGGGCATGGACGTGTTGAGGGAGGATCCCGGGTTCGAGCACGAATACACAGAGATGGAAGCAGAGGAGATCGACGCAGACGAGCACACTACGGACTGGCCGGATCCAGATGGACGGCGACACACAGGGGAGAACGAACGGTTTCCAGCACTAAACCCCACAGCAGTGGAGCACCCAGAACCCGCACCCGAGGAGAGGGAGGGGGGAAGGGGGGCTTCGAGGGGGGGATGGATGTCAGGGGTTCAGGGACAGAGGCACAGCGGAGGCAGGAGATGGAGAGCGAATGGGAAGAATCTGAGGACAGCGGGGGGGGAGAATGACAGTGATCTGAGGGATTCCATGAGCCTCTCCAGCGAATCAGAGGATTCCCAGAAGGGGGCGCTGGTGGTCAGGACTAGGGGGGTCCCAGGGGGGACGCACCAGAAACAAGGGGCCAGCGGGGACTCCCAGAACAGCAGCTGGAGATCAGGACCAGCTTCCCCACCAAAGCGTAGCGGGGGGGGAAGGTTCCTGTGTGTCAGGGGCAGCGTCTCCTCCAGCAGGGAGAGGAGATGAGTCAGGGCTGACCACGCCTCCATCGGAGAAGGGGGGAATGGAGGGGAGGTCAGAACCAGCTGACCTCCCGGAAGGGGAGGAAAGCAGTGACAGGAGTAGTGTAACGATCAGAAGGAAGGTTGGGAGCTGGGCGTTCGCGCCAAGTTCAAATGTACAGGTGCGCGGGACAGCAGAGAGGCCGGATTGGGAACCAGGTCCTAAAGCCCGCAGGAGGGAGGGATAACAATCCGAAGAATCAGCCTCAGAAGAGTCTAGGAAGGGCGAAACCCCAGCGGGCAGGAGGACCCAGTGGAAGAGGGAAGAAAGAAGGAGGTGGAGCAAGGCCAGAGTCTTAAACTGGTGTCGGGGAGGGACGGACTCAGACAGAGCTTCAACGGTCTAGGGTTTCAGACGTAGGGCTGCGCGCCGCTGCTGTCAAACCGAAAATGAACTTCAATAAAGACTTTTGTATATAAAGAGAAACTGGCGTTGGTCTTTTGTGAGCTGGGACCTGAGGCAGCCCTGACACTAACCCTAACCCTAACCCTAACCCTAACCCTAACTCTAACCCTAACCCTAACCCTAACTCTAACCCTAACCCTAACCCTAACCCTAACCCTAACCCTAACCCTAACCGTAACCGTAACCCTAACCCGAACCCGAACCCGAACCCGAACCCGAACCCTAACCCTAACCCGAATCCTAACCCTAACCCTAACCCTAACCCCAATCCTAAACCTAAACCTAATCCTAACACTAACCGTAACCCTAACCCTAACCCTAACCCTAACCCTAACCCCACCCCTACCATAACCCTAACCGAAACGCTAACCCTAACCCCAATCCTAAACCTCACCCTAACCTTAACCCTAACCGTAACACTAACAGTAACCCTAACCCTAACCCTAACCCTAACCCCAACCCTAACCC